>NC_069070.1:114910558-117310558 GCF_025698485.1 Gossypium arboreum | reverse complement strand
AAAATAATAAAATATTGTACCAATCAAGACAAGTTAATATGAACTAGTATAAGTTAGTATTGACTAAAATTAACCAAAACACACTAAAATATTTGAAACGCATTGAAGTATTAACCATAATAAAACCTAGACTGCTTTATATTGGTTGAAGACAAAAAGATACATATCGAGTGTGTTCCACATGTACCTTTTATATATTGCTTTATATTTTGTTCTTTTAATAAAATTTGTTTGGCTTCTAAAAAGTTATTTTATTAAAATAAAATAAATGAAAACCTTATGCAAAGACAGAAAAATGAGATCAAAGTTAGCAATGTTTTGATATTGAACATTTAATAATTTGTAGCTATATTCTTAAAAACAATTTGTACCTATATGATTTAATAAAATTAGTACAAATTATGATCAAAATTCAGTGTAATTTATTTGAAACTAAATATATTGCTAATTGATATAATTGGTAACAGTTATACGATTGACAATAATTTTTCTGAACTTCGTTTAATACATGATTTATGCAAGCAAGACTGACAACTTAAGTTTCAACATGTCCTGCGAAAGCATGATAGACTAGGGGATTACATGACCAAAGCCATTCCTAATGATCTTAACAGATTATCAAAATTTGAAAACCCAGCTGATCATGCTCAATCTTTGTTTGAAGAAACTGCTCACCGAGCATTGGTTAATATAAACTCCCATCGGCCTTATTGTAGCTAATTCCTTCTAGCTTGTTTCTTTAAAAAAAAGTTCATAAAATGTAGAGATAACTATTATTAAACTTTATAGGAAAACAAAGTATCTTAATAAATTTTAACAAAGCATATTATACAGTTTGCATAACAACTTTTTTAACTTCCTAACACTATAATTAATTATACTTAATGTTTTAACTTTAGATCCCACACCTGATTTGAAAACTCAAAAACCTTAGTTTTGAAGATGAGAATGGAGGTCCACTTGAAGAAGAGGGACAATTTTGAAAATTTGACTCCTTTTGCTTGAAGGTTAATTTGGAAAAGAAAGAATTTAAGGATGTTTTTCTTGAAAATTTGCTAGGTATGATTCTAGGGTTTGTTTGCAATTGGCTATTTATAATACTTGTTTTTCCTAATTGAAATGGCTTTTCCAAATTCATGTAGGGTTAGGATTATTTTTAAATAGGGACTAAATTGAAAAATAAATATTTTTTTTGGATTGGGCTAGTTTAGAAATTCAACACTTTTATGGGGTAAATTAAGAAAAGAAAATATTTCATAGCAAAAGAATTAAAAATATTATGTAAATGAAGGAAAGGAAAAGAAAAGAAGGAGAGATAATAAATAGAAAGATAGAGAGCAATTCTATTAGGTTTCGAAAAGGGGCTGTAAATGCCCAAATTTGACCGGGCCCAATAAGCCCAAATCAGACAAAAGCAAAAATAAACAAAAAAATCCAAATATTAACAATCCATTAAATGTCCAATTACATAACCCAAATTTAAAACCCAAAACATTATAAACCCAAATTTAAAACCCAAAACTAATAAAACCCTAAGCCCAAAAAGGGCCCAAAACCTAAACCATATTTGCAGCAAACCCTAGCCCTAGCAACAGCTGTGCCACCAGTAGCCTCCGTACGCGCCAGCTACCCTCGCCACGTTGCCTCTGTACTTGCAAAATAAGACAAGCAAAGGACGGACACAGCAGCAAGAGCAAAAACCAAGCAGAAACTTTGTAATTTTTCTCTTTTGTTGTGGCTATAAAAAGTCAAGAAATATCAATGTATCGGCCTCTCTCTTTTTTTTACGCATACGAGGAAATCAATACAAAAAAAAGGGGAATCAAGGTGGTCTTTTGGTTCTGTTTTCTATTTACTTTGCAGGTTTATTTTCGAATATAGCACATACATGTATAGATATTCAAAGAAAACATAAAAAAAGGTTATCTTTTTGAGATTGAGGAAGGGAACCGAGGGGTTGTTTGTTTGATTTTACTTTTAAAAGGCTTTTTCTAGAACTTTGGGTTTTAAATCGGGGGGAGGGAGATTGAAAAAAGGAATCAAAATTGAAAAGGTGATTTTGGATTCAAATATTTTTAATTTCTTCTTTTTTCTTTCGATTCCATTAGTCTTTCGCATTTGAAAACAAAGAGAAAACAAAAGATTTACCTTGCGAATGTGCTAAGAGATTCCGTCTTCTTCGTTGAAATCGAAGCGTAGAAGGAATCTCGTGGTCGAGATTGTCATCCCTCGAAGCCCGAATTTGTTCGTCACCATTGATAGAGGCAGATCGGTGCTTAAGAGAGGGGTGTTAGGATCGGTTGAGGGAAAATCAAGAGAGCTGGTTAGGGTTTTGATTTCTTAGTCGACCAAATGAAGATAGATATGGGGAAGGATTTCCTTCATTTGCTGTAGAAAGTGGCAGAGTGCCATTCAAACATTTTTTTGGGTTTAATTAAGCATGCTTAATTATTTTGCGGTGAATTGCGCATTTAGTCCCTCCTCGTTTTGCTATCATCTGATTGAGTCCCATTTATGTTTCTTTTGCTTTTTAATTCTTTCCTAAAACTTATGCACTGTTTTGATTTGATCCATGTTTAGATTATGCGTTCAGAAACCTGAAATAATTGCGTTTTTAATCCTTGCACGTTCACGCGCATTGCACTTTGGTCCTTATTTCTATCTTAATGGTTTATTTTATTTATTAATTATACCTTTTAATTTGATTTTATTTCAATTAAGTTTTCATTTCAATTTATATAATTCATTATTTTTATTCATTGAGCATTTATCTTTTAAATTTTATTTATATACCTTTGGAGTTACTTGGATAAGTTTACTTCATTTTTAAATTATAAAATTATTATTTTATAATTCTCTTTTGTATCATATTATTTTAAATTTTGGTATAATCTTTAATTTAAATTACCTTTATATTAATATATGTCGAAACCATTTTCAAATCGAGTTTTGGAAAATGGGAATCGATTTTTAAAAAACAAAAACGGGAGTCGCCACCAATCTTTTTAGGTGTGATTGGATCACCTTTAAAACATTTTGTTTTAAAAATCATTAGTTTTGGTCCACGAAATAAAAGAATGGATTCGAGAGTCGGTTACATACGAGGAAGGATTAGCACCCTCGTAACGCCCAAAAATTGGTACCTAATTGATTATCAAATGTCTTTAATGTCGGAAATTTAAAAAATTTTAAGATGTAATCCTCTTTAAAATACTTTGATTTTGAAAATTTGGGTTCACTCGTATCAAAACATTGACACTAAGTTAACCTTTTGGAAATCCCTATCTCGAAACGACAAATCGCTACATCTAATAAGTTAGGACACAACGCTTTGAAATTCCAAGACAGTTGCTCGTATTTTGAAAATCTTAAAAACTTAGAAGGGTACTTGACTATTCGAACTCAACGAGAAAAGCTGTAACCCAATAAGTTAGGGCACTTCTTTTCTCGAAGCTTTCAAATACTAAGCATTGCCTTTTTTATTTTTATAAAACTTTTAAATATTGTTTTAAATGACCTTTTAGAGTGACAATTCTATATTACGAAACATAGATATTCAAATAGCTTATATTACAAAGTATTATAACACTTTATATAAATGCAATCACTATAAAGAGGGTAAAATAGAATAATAAAAATAATCATGCTAAGCAAATAGGAATATACCCAAAAGAAAGCATAATAAATGCACTAATTATATACAATATATCATAAATAAAACATTAAATAATATAAAAACATGGTAAATATTAATGTGTAAAATATGTATGAGTAAAATAGATGACATGCATAGCAAATGGATAAATAGAATCTACATAAAATATAAAATATACAATCCAATAATTTAATGTACGCATGAATGGATTAATAAATGAAATGATGCATTTAATACAATATATCAATGTATATAAAAATATGCATTTGAAAGTAAATTATAAAAGTCTAAGATATTACATAACATATGAAATACATAACATAACAATAATACATTAATTCCAAAGTAAAAACAAATATTGTATAATAATAAAAAACATAAGTTTTAAAAATATATGTATAATATAAACAATTGATTAATAGATTGAGCATATAAAAAAATGTGATATTTAATAATAAATTTAAAATATAATAAAAATATATTTATAAGAATAATAATTATATAAAATATATAAAATATATTGGTTTAGAAAAATAATGTATAAAATATCAAATGTGTAAAAGAATTTCTATTTATAATGAAATATATATACATGCATAGAAAATATATATTTGAAAATAAACTATATAAAAGGTTAAATATTATGATATATAAAATACATGATCAAATGTATAAAAGATAGAAAAAATATACATATTTGAAAAATGGAGAAATTAAAATAAAAAAAAGGGTTGAAAAACTAAGATAGACGAAGAATAAAATAAGAACAAACCACAAAGAGTATGAACGCAAGAGGGAGAGAAATTTGAGTGAATGCTCTCAAGAATTCTTATTGCTTCCCAAAACTCCAGTCATTTACAATGAAAGGAGAGGCCTCTATTTATAGTTGAGCCTCCGTAAATCCAACGGTACAGATCAATTACATCAACGGTTAAGATTAAAGGATATCTACAAATTAAATCTCCAAGATTACAAAATCATATCTTCTAAGATTGTATATCATATCTAAGATTGCAATCATATCTAAGATTGTATCATATCTAAGATTGCAATCATATTTAAGATTGTATCATATCTAATATTACATATCATTGAAGATTATATTTCTATATGAGTCAAGCTTGTAGATGGACCTTAAATTTTTTTAAGTAATGGGCCATTCCGATCGGGCCAAATTATATTTGTAATTCTGGACTGAACTTGGACTTCGTTTTTTTTTGGGGGGGGTTTATTATTTTAAATACTGAAATGGGCCGGGCAAAATTGAGTGTCTACAATATATATATATATAATTTATATTAAAATTAGCTTTATTTTATAAACATTATTAATTCTATGTTATTTTATATATATAATTTCTTTTAAATCTGTTTATTTGTATTTCCTTTTAAATTTATTGTTTATTCTTTAAAAACATATTTTATTATTTCTTTGTTATTTAAGATCCTTACATGTATATATTGTTTTACTATTTATTGGTTTGTTATTTCTTCATGTATATTTTTCTTTATTTTATTATATCTTCATTATATATTGTTTACATTGATTTTTTATTATTGCATGTATATTATCACCTTTAAATAGATATGTTTTGTTTTTAAAATATCTTTGTATGTTATTTGCTCCAAATTTCTTCTTTCACAATATTTATTTTAATATTCATTTACATATTCTTAGTTTTATTTTCATATATGCAAATCATTTCAAACCCTAGCATGCATTATTCATTTATAAATTTTTCATATAGTTTTTGAATTGTTTTGTATTATATTGGCTCTTAGTATCCATATTGCTTTGTATATTATGTGTTGCATTTTATCTTTCATATTATTTTATATATTATTATCTTTTATTATTGATTCATTTTTTGTATTATTATATCAATTGTTATTCATCCATGCTCAGGAGTTTGGTTATATTTTTTGAGGATTAATTATTATTAGATTAATTGGTTTCTTTAGGTTATATTATCTTTATTCACCAAGTTTTGTACTTTAGTTGTACATGTTATCCCATGTTCATTATTTCTCTTGTTTATTTCAAATCAAATAAATGTGTTTTGAGCTAGTTTACAATTTTTCTAAAATAAGGCAATGTTCAATATCTGGAAATTTGAAGAATCGTGCCCTACCGTGCTAGGCTTTGATTCTTCGTTGGACTGAATAATTGGACATCCTTTTGTAATTTTCAACATATAATCTTTCGGGGGTCAAAAATCAATCGTATTTTCAAAGGTATGAAAAATCTTATCCAATCGTGCTGGATGTGATGCTATATATCTTTGAAACGAGAGAATTTTGATAACCAACTTGAACCACACAAATGTTTTAAAAAAGGAACCATCTTTCAAATTTTTTTAATTTTAGACATAAGAGTAACACTTAATCAATTTGGTACCAATTTTGGGGGTAGTGAGGGTGCTAACCCTTCCTCATACATAATCAGCTCCCGAACTCATTTTGTTTTTTGTAGACCAAAATTGATTTTATAAAATGTTTTATTAGGTGATCCAATCACACCTAAACGAAAAGATTGGTGGCGACTCCACAATTTGTTTTAAAAAGTCAATCCCCTTTTTTTTTAAATCAAATCAAAAAATTGGTTTCGATAGGGGCAATTTGAAATTATAATTAGGAAAAGAAGGTAAAATGATATAGAATTCTAATTCTATTGGAATATTGAGAAAGTTTAATAAATGAATTCTAATTAGGAAAAAATTGGGTCAATTCCTAAGATTTGTAAACTCTAGGGGTGTCAACTGTAATTTCCCTAGAATTTTAGTTGTTATATAGTTGTTGGCAAGCCATGTCTTAAGACAATCTATCAATTGTCTCTGGACACATTGCACAATGTCTCAAGACATGCAACTCCTATCAATTGATACAGGTTGGTATGAATCAGTATAAGTCGATATTGACTGAAACGAGTTGAAACATACTGAAATGGTTGAAACGCATCGAAATCTTAACCATAATGGAAACTAAACTACTTCATATCGGTTGAAGACCAAAAAAATATGTATCAAGTGTATTCTATGTTGATGTCCCTTATAGTTACAACTTTATATTTTTGTTCTTTTAATATGATTTTTTTGGCTTATAAAAAAATGATTTTGTTAAAATAAAATAAATGAAAACCTTATGCAAAGACTAAAAAAGAGATCAAAATTTGCTATGTTTTGATATTGAGCATTTAATAATTTCTACCTATATTCTTCAAAAAAAATTTGTCCCAATACTTTTTCATTTAATAATAATCTATCTAAACTTCGTTAAAAACATGATTTACAAAAGTAATATTGGTAACTTAAGTTTCAACATGTCTTGCGAGAGCTTAATAGACTAACGGATTGCATGGCCAAAGTTGTTCCTAGTGATGTTCATAAGTTATCAACTTTTGAAGACTTAGCTGATCATGCTCGATCTTTGTTAAAAGAAAATGCTCATCGAGCAATGATTAATATATACTTCCGTCAACCATATTGTAGCTAATTCCTTGAACTTGTTTCTTTCTTTAAAAAAATCACAAAATGCAGAAATAACTATTATTAAACTTTATAGGAAAACAAAGAATCTGTATAAATATTTATCAAAGACATTGCTAGAACACAAAGCTCATGCTTATTTTAGTCAAATTAACAACTGCCCCTTCATCGAACTGGTTCCATATCCCTTAATAACTTCACTTTGATCTTCTTTAACATTGTAACAATCTATTTCATATGAAGCCTCTCATTTGGTAACTCTACACAACATTCTAAGCTAAGTTGTAAAATGGACAAGGCACAATTCTTGACTTTTAAATGTTCCCTTCCAAAGGTGCTCAACAACTTGGGATCTACAACTTGATTTAGCGAAGATGATATCGATTCTATCACCCAACTCTTCAAGCTTCTTTCTCCTGCAAACATTTCATCTGTGGGCTTTTTTCTTGTGATGATTTCCATCAAAAGAATACCAAAGCTATACACATCATCTTTTGTCGAAACAATTTCTTCGACTCCATATTCTGTGTATGAATTTCAAACAACATAATGAATATTCAAAGATATCTTGATAATGGAAAATTCCCATAAAATATCTAAAACATTATATGCTTGCCTGTTATAAAAGTTATCTAGTTGCTTCTCTAAAAAGTCACATTCAATATGCTGAAACTCGAATGTTATCAGATATGATCCCTTTTGTTATGCACATGCTACACTTACATTGAAAATGGAAAAATAAACATGGAATTTGATTAAAAGTATCACCTGGTGCCATATATCCAAATGTTGCCATTGTCATAGTTTGTATCATTGAAACCTCTTCACATAAGAGTTTCGCGATGCCAAAACCACTCAAATGCGCAACAATATCTTCATCTAATAGGACATTGTTGGGTTTTAAATCACAATGAACCACGGGTGTTGCATTGCCGTGATGGAGATATTCCAATGCAGATGCAACATCTATCATTATGTTCAACCTTTGTAGGATATCCAAATATTGGTTGGTGGAATACAGCCATTTATCAAGACTCCCATTAGGCATGAACTCAAGCACCAACGCTTTGAAATTAAGATCATTAGAGCAACTGCTTATTACTTTGACTAAATTTCTGTGACGAGTGTTGCGGAGAACATCACATTCAACATCAAAGCTCTTAAAAGCTCCTTCTAACTCTAACTTGAAAACCTTTACCGCAATTATTGTCCCATTCGAGAGAGCCCCTTGGAATACTGAACCATAACTTCCATTACCAAGCAACCTACTATCATTGAATCCATCAGTAGCTTGACGAAGCTCGTGGTATGAAAACCGTCTCCACGTTCCTAAAGGTATCATGTCTTCTTGAGTTGGCAATTTGTCTTTCCTCCTCTTGTTTCGTAAGATAATGATTATCAGAGCCACAACCAAAATTGTGGAGGCAATTGGCAGAGCTATATATATTATGAGCTTCAACTTAGTTTTTGCCTTGGAATTTCTAAGAGGTCGAGTTTTGCAGTTTGGAACATGAAGTCGAGCTGCGCCACACAAGGCTTCATTCCCCTTAAATGATTCGATTGAGTAGTTTCCAAATGATCCTCTTTCAGGAATTTCTCCTTCAAGTCTATTGAAAGAGACATTGAAATATTTGAGATAACAGAGTTTCTCTAAAGATTTGGGAATCTCTCCAGATAGATTATTTCTTGACATGTCCAAGAATTCCAAACTCAACAATTCATCAAAAGACTCAAGAATAGAACCCATGATTCTATTATTGGATAAGGAAAAATGAGTGAGGTCCTTAAGATCTGCAACTCCATTTGGGATATCACCTGAGAACTGATTGTTCGACAAATCCAAACTAGTCAAAACTTTCCATTTTCCAATGTCAATTGGCAGTGGACCACTTAGAGAATTTGAAGAAAAGTATAGGATGAGGAGATAGTTAAGCCTTGTCAACGTAGAAGGTATTGAGGAGGAAAACACATTGGAGTCTAGAAATAGTTGCCTTAATGAAGTGAGATCACTTAAGCAAGCAGGTATTGGTCCAGACAATTTGTTATTGGTGAAGAACAAGAAAGCCAATTTGTTTAGATGACATAACTCAGATGGGATGGATCCTTCTAACTTATTGTCCTCAAAAGAAAGACTTTGCAACTCTTGCAATCCTCCAATTGTAGTAGGAATTGGTCCTATCAATTTATTCCCTCCTAGCTCAATGTCTATCAAGTGACTTAAGTTTTCAATTTCACTGGGGATGCTACCCTTGATGTTGCATGAATAAGCAGAGAATAGTTCAAGAGAACTTGAGAGATTTCCTACCACTCTTGGAAGTTCAGCACTAATAAATGGGTTGCGATTGAAAATAAATTTCTCCAAGACTCTACAGTTTGTCAAAGAAAAGAGAAAGCTCATTCCCGAGGAAGTTAAATTATTATTCTCCAGGTTGAGAATCTTTAAATTTCTTAGATTGCCCAGATTATCAGGAATGGAGCCTGAAAAGTAATTACTAGACATGTGTTGCGCGGAAGCATGTGAAAGAGTAAAAATATTGTACTGAAAAATCACACTAAGTTCAATTCCCAGGAAAGAGAGGTAGATCACGAAGATCACTTAAATACCAAGTCTTTCCTAGCCAGAATATCCCTCTATCGTAATTTAATAGCACAATAAATCACTACAATCACATTCACAAAATATGCAAAATAAATAATAAAGAACACCAGAATTTTAACGAGGTTAAGCAAATTTTGCCTACGTCCTCGGGCACTACCAAATATATTTCACTTCAAAAATTACAAGTGAAATTTACAAATAGGGAGAGAGAATAATGCCTTAAGTAGAGAATGGCAATTATGGGATGAAGAAAGTAAGAAATGGTTAGGCCTATTTATAGTTGAGGTTCAAGGATCAACTTGCAACGTCCCTATACAATTAGGGACCAAAATTGCAATTATCCCATGCCAACTTTTAACCCAACTTGCCAACCAATCTTACTTTCTACTTTCGGTGCCCACCTTTTTTTGACTTTTCAAACAATGGGTGGGTTCCAATAATCTCCACCTTGAAGATTTGATTAGGATAATCTTATCTTCACACAATTCTTTTTGCCTTTGACAACAATACTTGATAGTGCCTTCTTCAACTGTTAAACTTGCAGGATATTAATCAAGTTCAAACAATGTTCAAACTTGGTTACTGTTATCACCTTGGTCATCATATCTGCGGGATTATCTGCAGTCTTGATCTTCTGAAGACAAATTTTCCTCTCATCAGTAATTTCCCGCACAAAGTGGAAACGTACGTTAATATGCTTTGTACGTGCATGATAAAATTGATTCTTTGCTAAATGAATAGCACTTTGACTATCACAATACACGTTAATATGCTCCTGGACCAATCCTAAGGTTTTAGTCATACCTTGTAACCAAATAGCCTCCTTTACAGCCTCTGTTACAGCCATGTACTCGGCTTCTGTGGTTGACAATGTAACTGTAGACTGTAGTGTAGACTTCCAACTTATTGGTCCTCCAGCAAGTGTAAACATATAACCGATGGTTGATCTTTGCTTGTCCAAATCACCGGCATAGTCAGAATCAATGTACTCAATAACACCTTTACCAAGTGTATTATCCTGCTTGAACAGTAATCCAACATCCACGGTCTTCGAATATACCGTAGAATCTATTTCATGACTTGCCAATGTCCTTTTCGAGGATTATGCATATACCGCCACTATACTAATCGCTCGTGAAATGTCGGGTCTTGTACACACCATTGCATACATCAAGCTACCCATTGCATTAGAATACGGAACTTGCAACATGTATTCTCGCTCAGTATTCGTCGAAGGAGATAGTTGTCGAAAGCTTGAAATGAGAAGCCAACGGGGTACTTACAGGTTTTGTCTGTTCGTTCATGCCAAACCGCTGTAGTACCTTTTTCAAAAACTGCTTCTAAGACAAGCTAACTCTATCATGAGCTCTATCTCTCCATATTTCCATGCCGAGAATCTTTTTAGCTTCTCCTAGATCTTTCATCTCAAACTTGAGATTGAGTTGAGTCTTCAATCTTTCAATCTCAATTTTGCTCTTAGATGCTATTAGCATATTATCAACATATAAGAGCAAGTATATGAAAGTTCCTTCTTGTAGCTTCTGAAAATACACGCAATGATCAAATTTACTTCTTGTGTACCTTTGCCTTTTTATGAACTGATCAAATCGCTTGTACCACTACCTCGGAGATTGCTTCAATCCATAAAGTGACTTTGTCAGTTTGCAAACCCAATTTTCTTTTCCAGCAACATTGAATCCATCTGGCTGAGTCATATAGATTTCCTCTTCCAAATTACCATGTAAAAACGCAGTCTTCACATCAAGTTGAACTAGTTCGAGATCATATTGCGCAACCAAGGCTAGCAAAATCCGTATAGATGAATGCTTCACAACTGGAGAAAACACTTCATTATAGTCTATTCCTTCTTTCTGAGCGTAATCCTTTGCTACCAATCTAGCATTGTATCGAATTTCATTTTTACCAGGAAATCCTTCCTTCTTTGCATATACCCATTTGCATCCAATTGCCTTCTTTCCCTTGGGTAGTGTCACCAACTCCCAGGTCCTATTTTTATGAAGAGACTGCATTTCTTCATTCATTGCTTGCTTCCACTTTACACCATCAGGGTTACTTATTGCTTCTGTATAAGTAGAAGGAATATCATCATCTGCAATTGGAAGTGCATAGGCCACTATATCATCAAAGCGAGCAGGCTTACGAATCGCTCTTCTTGGCCTCCTATATGCAATTGAATCTTGTTGTTGTAGAGGTTCTTGGGTAGAAACCTCTTCATCATTTGTCCCTTCAATATTAGCTGGATCATCGTTAACCTTTTCAAGCTCCACCTGCTGCAAAGTACTATTGGTTTTGTCATCCTTTTGTGAATCCTTGTACTTTAACATGGTTGATTCATCAAAAGTCACATCTCTACTGAAAACAATCTTCCTTGTATCAGGACTCCAGAGACGGTATCCTTTTACTCCATCAGTTATACCCAAGAATAATGCTTTCTTTGCTCTTGGGTCTAACTTAGATTCTTTTACATGATAATATACAGTGGAACCAAATACATGTAAAGAATCATAATCAGTAGCAGATTTACCAGTCCACATCTCCATATGAGTTTTTCCATTTATTGCAGCTGATAGAAACGGTTAATTAGATGGCACGCATATGTAACTGCCTCAGCCCAAAATTCCTTGCCCAATCCAGCATTGGACAACATACATCGAACTTTCTCCAGTATAGTTCGATTCATGCGTTCTGCCACCCTATTCTGCTGTGGTGTATCCCGAACAGTGAACTGTAGCACAATGCCCTCATCTTGACATACTTGTAGAAATGGATCATTTTTATACTCAGTGCCATTATCTAATCGAAGTCGTTTGACCTTTCGACCAGTCTGAGTCTCCACCATCTTTTCTATTTTAGAAATGCATCCAAAACTTCACTTTTTCTTTTCATTAGATACACCCATACTTTTCTTGGATAATCATCAACAAAAGTAACAAAATAGTGCATACCTCCCAAAGAAGCCACTTTGGTAGGTCCCCGCACATCACTGTGAACGTAGTCCAGAATTCTTTTTGTATTGTGAATTGCTGGACCAAATTTTACCCTCGTCTGCTTGCCCAGAACACAATGTTCACAGAATTCCAATTTGCAAGAATTTGCACCTTTCAACAAACCTTGCTTCGCCAAAGTCTGCAAAGCTTTTTTACCAGCATGTCCCAATCGTATATACCATAATCTGGTAGCCTCTGAATCTACATCTTTTGTAGAAACTGTTGATGTTGATCCAATAATTGTACTTCTATTTAAAAAGTACAAGTTATTTCTTCTTGTGCCTTTCATCACCGTCAATTGCCCAGCTACTACTTTTAGTAATCCATCTCTCAAAGTGATTGTGAGCCCTTTAGATTCTAGGGCCCCTAATGAGATGAGATTTTTCTTTAGGCTAGGTACGTAACGAACATCTGTCAAGACTTGGATTGAGCCGTCGTGATTCTTCAATTGGACTGTACCCACTCCCATTGTCTTACAAGCACTATCATTGCCCATAAGAACAATTTCACCTTCTAGCTCTTTAAGACTAGAAAACCAATCCTTATTAGGACACATATGGTAAGTACATCCTGAATCCAAAATCCACTCATCCGTTTGACATGCCATTTCCATGCCAACCAAGCTAAAGTCTGACTCCTTATCATGCTCCGCTACACATGCATTAGAAATAGCCTTGCCCTTTTGTAGCTTAGGACAATTCTTTTTCCAATGCCCTTTTTCACGGCAAAAGGCACATTCATCTTTGGGGGTCTCCTTTGACTTTCCCTTCTACTAGATTTGTCTTTGTGTGAACGACCTCTTCATCGTTAAGACTTCGCAGCTTGTATCTCTGTGATCTCTTTATCTTTCTTTCGAGTCTCAGATCTATACAACGCACTACAGACTGCATCAAATGTGATCGTGTCCTTCCCATGAAGCAATGTGGTGGTAAGATGATCATATTCATCAGGAAGGGAATTCAACAACAATAATGCCTTGTCTTCATCTTCAAATTTCTCATCCAAATTTAGCAAGTCTGCTAAAATTTTATTGAATGAGTTCACATGGTCATTCATCGACATACTGGGTGCATACGTGAATCAATAAAATTTCTTTTTCATATAAAGCCTGTTAGAAACTTTTCTTCCAGTGTATCCCATAACTTCTTCGCTGATGTCTCCCTCATGACAGAGTACTTCTGCTCTTTGGCCAAACATAGGCGGATTGTACCACACGCCTGTCTATTGACCTTGGCCCACTCTTTGTCATCCATCTTGTCAGGTTTTCCTTTAAGGGCTATATCTAGCTATTACTGACTTAAGACATCCACGATCTCACATTGCCACATACCAAAATTATTGGTACCGTCAAATTTCTCTACTTCAAATTTTGCATTTGTCACAGTGGTCCTTGCTGATGACGATGCTGCTGTCATTTTTCTCCTTAATCCCAACTACTGTATACGTGAACAGTATTGTATACATAAATAGTACCGTATACATGAATAGTACTGTAAATGGTCGTATTCCCGAAGTACGAATCTGGCTCTGATACCAATTATTGCGCGGAAGCGTGTGAAAGAGTAAAAATATTGTACTGAAAAATCACACTAAGTTCAATTCCCAAGAAAGAGAGGTAGATCACGAAGATCACTTAAATATCAAGTCTTTCCTAGCCAGAATATCCCTCTATCGTAATTTAATAGCACAATAAATCACTACAATCACATTCACAAAATATGCAAAATAAATAATAAAGAACACCAGAATTTTAACGAGGTTTAGCAAATTTTGCCTACGTCCTTGGGCACTACCAAATATATTTCACTCCAAAAATTACAAGTGAAATTTACAAATAGGGAGAGAGAATAATGCATTAAGTAGAGAATGGCAATTATGGGATGAAGAAAGTAAGAAATGGTTAGGCCTATTTATAGTTGAGGTTCAAGGATCAACTTGCAACATCCCTATACAATTAGGGACCAAAATTGCAATTATCCCATGCCAACTTTTAACCCAACTTGCCAACCAATCTTACTTTCTACTTTCGGTGCCCACCCTTTTTTGACTTTTCAAACAATGGGTGGGTTCCAATAACATGTCAAGAAGAGTGAGCTGAGAGGCATTGGAAATATACATTGGGAACGAGCCGACAAGGTGATTGACACCAAGATATAATTCCTCCATTTTTGGAAGGAAAAGGCCCATGTTTGATGGAAGATGGCCAGAGAGCTGATTTCCTTCCAAAGAAATCATCGTTAGAGTTGAAATATTAAATACTTGTGGAGGAATAGAACCAGTAATATTGTTAGATGTTATAGTCAGCAATTGTAGATTCTTTAGGTTTCCAATCTCATGTGGTATTTTACTCTGCCATAAATTTTATCAAACAAAAATATTAGACAAATATGGGGAAGGAAAGAGTTTATATACGAAACATTTGCTTATATTTTTTAAACATTGTAAAATAATCTAAACACAAAAAGCCATTAAGCAGAATAAAGTTCAAAACACATAAGTCTACATATACTAATAGAAATTAAACCTGCCAGTAAAAGTTGCAAATTAATAAAAATAATTTGGAAATAATTTAATTATTTCTTATACATTCACCTGTAAAATTGTTTTTGGAACAATCAAACCCCTTTAGAATAGTTAAATTCACAATTTGTTTAGGAATTTTACCTGCAATTATAAATTTCACATATCAAAATCAAAATTCATCTCCTACCAAGGATTATAAGAATAAAGTAGAGGCATAATTAGACATGTCCATGGCCTAGGCCACCCGGCCCGAGCCGAAGGTCCACCCTAGATGTAGGAGGATTTGGACAAAAACTATAGGCACAAAATATGAGTTTGGACAAAAAAAATCGTTTTATAAATGGGTCGGGCCTCGGGTAGGCCTTTTGGCTCATGCCTGACCCAAATACATGTCTAAAAAATCAATAATACTGATACCTTTAACAAATTATCGGTTCCTTTCACAAAAGTGTCGATACCCTGCCTGGTAGCGATATCGCTTTAAGGTTCGATGTTTTGAAAATTAAAGAAAAATTACCTGAGTATCGATACCCGCCCCAAGGTACCAATACCTCATAGCAAGTATCGATACATTTCCTATGGTACAGATACTTTGGGCTTTAATATGGGTTGAGTCGGTTCGGGCCTGAGTTTAACATTAATGTGGGTTGGGTTTGGACAAAAATTTAGGCTCATTTTTTGGGCCAATCTTAGGCCTAGCAGTCAAGCCTAAAGTTTTGTTAGGGCTCATCCTGAACTCGGCCCGACCCGGCCCATGGAGAACTCTAGGCATAATGACTTGTTTAGCTCTTCAACTTTATTAAAAAAATCATTTTAGCCATCCATTTAATTTTTCATCTCTTTTAGCCATTCAACTTGTTATGTTTGTCAAATCACCCAAAACGGATTGAAAAGTCCATGTGTATATCACATCAGCAAATTAATTTTTTAAAATTTAAAAAGTTTAAAAAATTATAAAAATTATTTTAAAAAAAATAAAATTTATCTAATTGCTAACATAGCATACGTATATGCCACATTAGCAAAGTTAACAAACATTAACTTTTCCATCCATTTTTGGGATGATTTTACAAACAATACAAGTTTAAGGGCTAAAAAAAGTGAAAAATTAAATAGTGAGCTAAAATGAATTTTGTTTTTGTAAAGTTGAAGGGCTAAATAAATAATTATGCTTAAAATAAAAAAAGCACCATTAGCAAGATATTTAACATTATATTAGGTGTCATACACGCTTCCAAGTCGAGTTGGAAATTAAACAATAGTTCTCTCATCATTTTCTGGTAGTTTATTAGTTTATTTTTCAATCTTCTTTTGAAAATTTTAACTATATTTTCAATCTCTGTAGAAGATTCATCCAAATTATTATATTCATTAACTTCATTTCTTTTCCAAAAAAAAAAAATCCTTCAAAAAGCTTTAACAAATGGTTAGCATATATTACCTTCAAAGTGGTTCCGACCAATATAGATGGATTGAAGCATACTCAAATTCCCAATTTCTATTGGTAAACTCCCCTCCATTTGGTTATACGATAAAGATAACTTTTGTAACTCTTTGCACTTGAATAGACTGGCAGGAATTCTACCAGAAAGCAGGTTAACACTCAAAGCCAATTCTTTCAAATTTGGAAGATGATCGAACATATCTTCTGGGATATGACCACTAAGATTATTGAAATTGAAATTGAAATCGATGCCTTCTAGCAAAAGCAAATCTCGTGGAACAGAGGGTATGAAACCAGAGAGCATATTATTGTTTAGATAAATATTTTGCAATGAAGATATATTAAAGATGGAGGAGGGTATTGAACCTGCAATCCGATTTTCAAACAAGCTCAAGATCTCTAGCTTTGACAAATTGCCTAAAGAGAATGGAACAACACCTTTGAAGTTGTTTTGGTACAAAAACAACCTTCGAAGTTCAGTTAATGATCCCAACCGTGATGGTTGTCGAAACCATTTTCAAATCGAGCTTTGGAAAATGGGAATCGATTTTAAAAACGAAAACGGGAGTCGCCACCAATCTTTTTAGGTGTGATTGGATCACCTTTAAAACATTTTGTTTTAAAATCATTAGTTTTGGTCCACGAAGTAAAAGAACGGGTTCGAGTCGGTTACGCACGAGGAAGGATTAGCACCTCGTAACGCCCAAAAATTGGTACCTAATTGATTATCAAATGTCTTTAATGTCGAAAGAAAAAAAATTAAGATGTAGTCCTCTTTAAAATATTTTAACTTTGAAAATTGGGATTCACTAGCGTCAAAGTATTAACATTAAGTTATCCCTTTTTGAAATTCCTATCTCAAGCAAAAAACGCTATATCCAATAAGTTAGGACATATTGCTTTGAAATTCCAAGATACTAGCTTGCATTTAGAAAACCTTTAAAAAACTTAGAAGGGTGCTTAATTATTTGAATTCAACGAGAAAAGTGGCAACCCAATAAGTTAAGGCACTACTTTCTCGAAATTTCCAAACACCAAGCATCACCTTATTTGCAAAAAAAAATCTTATCTCGAGGTAATAAGATGTCATATCCAGTGGGTTATGACACAACGCCTCAAATAGCAGAGAGTAAGTATTTTATTTAACACTCGTATTATGATTTAAAAGAATATGCCGTTATTTAGATTAAACGTGAGAGAAAAAAAAATCGAAATCCAGTAAGTTAGGGAACGATTGTCTCGGATTACCAAATACGAAATATTTACTTTAGTGAAAGAATCACTATCGGGTTGAATAAAACCTAAATTCGTAATGAAACGAGATAATAAAGAATGCATAACAAATAAAAATTGATAACCATAACAGGATAAACATAAACACAAATATGAATACTAACGATAAATACGAAGGTAAGATAAATGAATCGAATAAATAATAAGAAAGATAAATGAATCGAATAAATAATAAGAAAGGAAATAATGAATAAGCTAAATGTTTGAAATTATTTAAAAAAACTATAAATAGAATAGATGATGAAATAATAATTAAAGTAATGATATGTAAATAAAATAAATATGCTAAAAATATACAGTTATCAAATTAGTTAATATAAAATAATAACGTATAAGTAAATACAAAAATAAAGGAAAATATAATAACAATAATAGAAAAATACAACAATAATAATAGTAAAAGATATAATAACATAATAATATAATAATAATAGTAACAATATGACGATAATAGTAAAAATAATATATTAAATAATAGTAATAAAAGTAGTGCTAATAATAATAATAATAATAATAATAATAATAATAATAATAATAATAATAATAATAATAATAATAATAATAATAATGATGATGATCTATTAAGTTATAATGAAAATAATGATAATGATGATATATTAGATAATAATAGTAAAATAATAAGTAACAATAATAAATTATAATAATAGTGATGAGAATAACAAGTGATGATAATAATAAGAATAATAGTAGTAATAATATATTAGTAATACATAATAGATGTAGTAAAAAAATATAGTAGTTATAGTAATAATAATATAAACAAGAGCATATATACGTATGAAAAATAATGATAGTAAAATATAATAATAGTAATAATAATAATGGAATGAAGGTAATAATAATATTAAAATAAAGTAAACAAAATAATATGTAACACCCCAAACCCGGCCCAGACGTTATGGCGAATTTGACGTGCCACATTGGAGTTGAAAACCCACGTTCCGTTTTAGTGTTTTAAAACCATACATTTTATTGAGTTAACAAAGTGTATGGAAGCCGGGCACCGTGTAGGTATCCGAGAGAGGAGGTGAGCCATGAAGGTCGCTAAGTACCAAGCTCTTTAATTGGATCCAATCCTAGACATGCCCACAACCATAGCCACACTTTGTTATATCGAGTTTAAATTTGTTTAAGTGGACGTCTTTGATAAATCGATTAATCGTGGTGTTGAGATATTTTGAAAACAAGTATCATTTTGAAAACACGCCCTAAGTCTAGCCCATTTGAATAATTATTAACCAATTTTAAAGTTATTAAAATTAAAATAATTCGAAAAGAAATAAAAGGAAAGTTAAAATTGGCCTTATTACAACCCAAAAATAAATAATAATTAAAGGAAATTAAATGAAAACCAACACTTATTTTAAAGCCCAAAGATGATCACCGTTGTAACACCCCAAACCCGGCCCAGAAGTTATGACCGAATCTGGCGTGTCACATTGAAGTGTTTTTCGAAAACCATGTTTTCATTGAAAACCCTTCTTGATGTTTAGAAACTTTTATCGTTTAAACTTGTATAAAACTTTAGCCTTATTTTTTTCCAAAACGTGATTCATTGTAATAATCAAAAAATTGTTAACAACCTTGTAAAATCTTATGGGAAACTTTGAAAACTTATAAACCTTTGTAGTGGCAGAAACATGTTATTTTAAAAACAGTTAAGTATCGAGAAATCAAACCTTCTTTGTTATGGCTTAAAGTGAATGGAAGCTGTGCACCAGGTAGGAAGCCAGAAAAGAGGTGGTGAGTCTATTGGACTGCTTAAGTACCAAGCTCTTCATGGATCCAATCCTAGACATGCACACATCCATTGCCACACTTAAAGCATATTGCTTGTCCTCGAACAACAAATTAAGTTTAAGTCTATTTGAAATATTTATTTCCTTTGAAAACATTTACGCTATGGAAGCTTTGCTCGAAATCGTGATATTTTGAAAATAAGTAATTTTATAAAACGCGCTTTAGAGCTAACCAATTTAATAACCCAAAATATTAAAAATAATAAAAAGAGCGGCCTTATTACAACTTAAACCAGAATAAAAATGATCAAAATAATAAATGCGAAACTTATTTTAAAGAAAATGAAACTTAATCTTCGTGGCCACTCTGAATCCCGCCCACCCAAGTCCATTGATCTAAGGCTCACCGCAAAGATGGGGAAAAGGAGGGGTGAGTTTGGAAAACTCATGTGTAAAGTATCCCAACCGAGCCCAAATCGGTTCAAGCTTTATCGGGCCTAAGCCCTATTCGTAAATCGTGTTAACTAGGCCTTAGCCCATATCAAGATTAATCGGGCCATAGCCCTTACGAGAATAGAGTATCTGGGCCTAGCCCATATCAAGTATCAAACTGGTCGTAGCCCTATTACAAGTCGAGATATATTGGGCCTTGCCCATATTAACACTGATTGGGCCCATTTCAATACAGTTGGCCCATAATGTAGCGATCTCATATGATTAATGCATGATAACCCCATCCAACCCCGCACTTCCTCCATCCATCCCTACACTTCCCGTGGGAATAAATCACCCACGCCATCCCTACACTTACGGTGTTAGCACCGATTGCGGCACTAACTATAATCCGCAGCAAAGCTACTTATATCAGAATATGTGGCACGACCACCGAACAGGTTCTTCCTCCATAACAAAACCCAACCCCATGCAATGATATACATGTCATGGCATATAACAAATGTAATCGTAATATCATGTATTTGGTCAAAATTAACCCTAGGGGTATAACGGTCATTTAGCACCTAGGGGTAAAATGGTAATTTTCATACTTAGGGTATTTCAGTAAAATTTACTATTCTAGAGTTTACATACATATTATAACCATTAACACATTAATGAAGCACTTACCGAAGCGTTTTTCGAATTGGGCCGTTGGCCCACTAACTCATTTTCACCCATTAAGCCCAAATATACCGAAGTGCACGAAATTACGCACTCTGCAATCATACTGCTTGCGATTATCAAAATTAACAACCAAACCACCTCACAAGCGCTCGCACGCTCGCAAGTTCATAAATGCCGGCTTTTCGACTTTTCGGCTTTTACCGATCTAGTCTATGAGTGGGTGTCGTTTACACACCTGTTTGTGACGAAACGCTGACGAGTTCCACACACGAACTGCCTACAATCAATTACTAATACGTTAACTATGAATCCATAGCAACTTATCTGCAAAACTCCTAAAAATCGACCATTAACACTTTAGGCACTAGTGTTCTTACCTTTCTTAGAAAAAAATGGACTAGATCTAATTCTGGTCGTTCCAAATATCCAAGCCTTCGATTAGTAGCCTTTAATCCACACTATAGGAAAACAAATCAGATATCACCACTAAACCTTTTGAGTACAATCAACAGGCACCCTTTGCATATAGGGGTTTTTCGGCTTTTACCTTAATTCATGAATAACGAAAGAAAGATTGACGTTTACCTATATTGTTATGACACTACTCCCAATCGATTGTAGATCCAACTACCGCACAAGAAAGGAAAAATACTTAACCAAGGGTTCGCCTTTGTAGTACCTCAAAGTAGTAAGATTTCAGTTTTGAAAGAAAAGATACGAGGTTTGGCTTCAATGGAAATTGCTAACCAGGTTTGTTGAGGATTTAAGAAAGAAAAGAAGAAGAATATGAAGGATTTAGGTTCGCAAAAGATAAGATGAGAATTAAGAGGAGAAAGAAAAGAGAAGAGGGAAGAGATGAGAGAAGGATAGAAAAGAATAAAAAATAGAAGAAGGAAAAAAAATCCTAAAGGCCTAAAATATTCGGCACTCTTTTGCTATGGTGAATGAGTGCATTTCGCGTAGGGAATTCTTTTTAAATTCCAATTCCTAATTTGCTCCTTGATTTTTGGCCAAATTTGAAGTTTGAATTTCATTCAAACTCTCCAACCGATCAGCACCTTATCCACCGCTTGCACCGCTTCAAGACGCTGCTAGGAGTCCCGGTCGACTCCAACTCCTTCCCCATGCGTGCAGCAAAACCCCACCACTCTGCGCGAGATGAGGCTCGAACTCCAGACCTCGTCGCCCATGTGCCCACACCGAGCTGCTGGCCACTACACCACGCTTCTCCTTTAGTAATATATGGTTACAATTAATTATAAACCTTACTGCTGAAGTCCCGAGTTCTTTAAAAATAAAAGCAGAACATACAGAGCTCGGACTCGAACCCGAGCCACCCGGTACTCCTAACGATCATCGCTGCCATTGTGCCACAAACCTTTAGTGGCATAACTCGGTCGCAACTATACTTAAGTTTTACCTTAGCTCGACGTGGCTTCTAAAATAAAAAGCAACTTATGCGCGCACCGTGCCTTGAACCTGTGCACTCTTCTCATCAATCTAGCGCCTCAAGCCACTGGACCGAGTGCTCCTTTGTGGCGGACTACGTTCACAATTCCTTTTAAGTCCTACTTTAGCGCGACCAGACTAAAAACAACCATTTGCGCATCTTGGGTATCGAACCTCGGTTCCTTTCGCGCCCAACACTCCTAACCACCGGGCAGACTCCTCCTTATGTCTAATTTTAGCCTAACTTACTAATAAACCTTAATGTCCAGATCCCCTAAAGGAACAAAAATAATTATTTTTGCTAGAGTCTTGGATCGAATTTTTCCCATACTTTAAATACTTCTAAATTTATTTAAAAACCAAAATAATAATAATAATAATAATAACCATAATAATGAAGATTTCAAATACGATAATATAGATATTTTTTCCTAATAATAATAATTATAATTTCCATAAATCAATAAAAATAGATACAATAAATTTTTTAATAATATGTTAATTTAAACACTAAATTAATAACAATAATTTTATAAATATATTTGTATCTAATAATTATAATGATAATAATTTTCATAAAAATTAAAATATTAGTACTAACATAAATATTTTATCAATATATATATTTTAAACACTAGTAATATTCAAAACTTCTCAATATTCGGGTTTTCTTCTATCCGAATCCTGCACTCAAAGCCCAACTCTTCTAGGCCTAATTTTTGGGGCGTTACAACTCTATCCCCCTTAAAAAATTTCGTCCTCGAAATTTCCAACTATCAACTAACTGTATTACTCAAGTCAAACCACTATGCTTCTGCTGCGCACTCTAGCTCTAATTGTAAATTAAGTAATTAATACACCATGAGAGAAGTACGCATTAAAGCATCCGCTTAGGAGCGTCTCCATTCTCACGGCAACATGTTTGATAGACCAAAGTCGGTTGTCTCGCCTCAAGATGTCCCATACCCTATCTG
This sequence comes from Gossypium arboreum, assembly GCF_025698485.1. Classification (NCBI taxonomy): domain Eukaryota; kingdom Viridiplantae; phylum Streptophyta; class Magnoliopsida; order Malvales; family Malvaceae; genus Gossypium; species Gossypium arboreum. The sequence continues at coordinate 117,287,247 of NC_069070.1, read as the reverse complement.
GTGCTCTACGACCACGACCCATTCCATTGCTACCGCCTCTTCTTTGGTCAACGACCACCCCTCATGCAACTGTATATTACCCGTACTAGTAGTTTGTCCATAATCGGTCTCCGAGGACACTCTTTGAAACGATGCTCCATCGATCCGCATCTTAAACAGCTCCAATCCTTTTCCAAAGATTCGCCATAATGGCTTTTTCCGCAATCAACACAAGGTTGTAATCTAACAGCAGACAACAGGGGCTTCAGCTCAGACCGACCCATCTGCCCTGGCACATTTCTGTGCCTTTGATCGAATTGGAAGGCTTTAAATCCATTTTGTTTCTACTCCTTTTCTTTTCCAGCTCTGGCGCAACAAGACTTCACATCCTCAGCTATTTTAGCTTTCTCTACTGCCGCAAAATCTCTCTCCTCTCGTGGAGCTATTAATACCGTAGACTATCCCGGAGGCCATCCTCGAACCGAACACAACGTCAGACTCTGTTGCTACTATTCCACGGGCATATCGGCTAAGTCGCAAAAACTCGCCTCATACTCACCACGCATCGATCCCTTGAGTTAAGTTTAAGAATTCCTTCCTCCGGGCATCTACATAGCTTGCCCCAACATACTTCCCTTGAAATGCGAATTTAAAGAATTCCTGTAATCCGCTCGAGTTGGATACCCTCTTTCACGATCAACCACCACCGTAAGCTTCCTCCTAAGTAGTGATATCGCCTTTCACTTTTGTTCACCGTGCAATCCGGTCATCCATTATTCTCTGTGGCTTCCAACCAAGATTTCACCACATTCGGGCTACTCGAAATGCCCTTAAAACTTCGCTCCATTCGATCGGAGACGTTCAAACCCGACCCACGGCTTCGGTACCGGTGTTGGGTCTAGCAACCCTCTCCAGAATACGAAGCATGGCTTGGGATAGTGCGTCATCCCTAGCCGTACGATCATACGGTCTTGTCCCACTATCTGTCGTAGGCGATGCCGGTGTCTCACTAGCGTCCACCACAGGTATAGTATCAGAGGCAAGGGGCTCAGCTCGAGCCCCTCTACGGCCTCTACGACGGCCCCTAGTACCCCGTCCACGAGTACCACGTGTGCTCATTGTATCTATCGAATTGTCCGTATTAAGAGTTTTATGCAGAGATAGAGTTTCAGAGTTCGCTTTCACAAATCTCGGCCTAGCTACTGGTCTCAATCTTATAGTCTCAATATAGTTTTAACTACAATGTCATAGCGAGTTTCAGAATATAATGATACTTAGTAAAGTTTAGAAAAGGTACTTACAGACTTGGTGCTGGGGATTCATGTGCCACTTCTTGTAAATCAACAATTCAAATTTATTCTTTGTGCATTTTGAAAACAAAATTTAAAAGAATTTTCTAACATTTTCACAAAATCGATTTTAGTGTTTTTTCCATATAACTAGATTTCAAAATTTTATAACAACTTTTGGACCCGATCCATAGCCGAGTTGTTGCAACCGGGCTCTGATACCACTAAATGTAACACCCCAAACCCGGCCCAGAAGTTACGACCGAATCTGGCGTGTCACATTGAAGTGTTTTTCGAAAACCATGTTTTCATTGAAAACCCTTCTTGATGTTTAGAAACTTTTATCGTTTAAACTTGTATAAAACTTTAGCCTTATTTTTTTCCAAAACGTGATTCATTGTAATAATCAAAAAATTGTTAACAACCTTGTAAAATCTTATGGGAAACTTTGAAAACTTATAAACCTTTGTAGTGGCGAAACATGTTATTTTAAAAAGCAGTTAAGTATCGAGAAATCAAACCTTCTTTGTTATGGCTTAAAGTGAATGGAAGCTGTGCACCAGGTAGGAAGCCAGAAAAGAGGTGGTGAGTCTATTGGACTGCTTAAGTACCAAGCTCTTCATGGATCCAATCCTAGACATGCACACATCCATTGCCACACTTAAAGCATATTGCTTGTCCTCGAACAACAAATTAAGTTTAAGTCTATTTGAAATATTTATTTCCTTTGAAAACATTTACGTTGCGGAAGCTTTGCTCGGAAATCGTGATATTTTGAAAATAAGTAATTTTATAAAAGCGCTTTAGAGCTAACCAATTTAATAACCCAAAATATTAAAAATAATAAAAAGAGCGGCCTTATTACAACTTAAACCGAATAAAATGATCAAAATAATAAATGCGAAACTTATTTTAAAGAAAGCAGAAACTTAATCTTCGTGGCCACTCGAATCCCCCACTCCAAGTCCATCGATCTAAGGCTCACCGCAAAGATGGGGAAAAGGAGGGGTGAGTTTGGAAAACTCATGTGTAAAGTATCCCAACCAGAGCCCAAATCGGTTCAAGCTTTCTTGGGCCTAAGACCTATTCAAATCGGTGTTAACTAGGCCTTAGCCCATATCAAGATTAATCTGGGCCATAGCCCCTCACAAGATAAGAGTATCTTGGGCCTAGCCCATATCAAGATCAACGGGTCGTAGCCCTATTACAAGTCGAGATATATTGGGCCTTGCCCATATTAACCTGATTGGGCCCATTTCAATACAGTTGGCCCATAATGTAAACAGATCTCATATGATTAATGCATGATAACCCCATCCAACCCTGCACTTGCCTCCGTCCATCCCTACACTTCCTGTGGGGAATAAATCACCCACGCCATCCCTACACTTACAGTGTTAGCACCGATTGCGGCACTAACTATAATCCGCAAAGAAAGTCATTATATCGTAATATGTGGCACGACCACCGTAGCAGGTTCTTCCTCCATAACAAAACCCAACCCCATGCAACAGATATACATGTCATGGCATATAACAAACAGAATCAGAATATCATGTATTTCAGTCAAAATTAACCCTAGGGGTATAACGGTCATTTAGCACCTAGGGGTAAAACGGTAATTTTCATACTTAGAGGTATTTCAGTAAAATTTACTATTCTAGAGTTTACATACATATTATAACCATTAACACATTAATGTAAGCACTTACCGAAGCGTTTTTACGAATTGGGCCGTTGGCCCATTAACTCATTTTCACCCATTAAGCCCAAATATACCGAAGTGCACGAATTACGCACTCTGCAATCATACCGCTTGCGATTATCAAAATTAACAACCAAACCACTCACAAGCGCCGACGCTCGCAAGTTCATAAATGCCGGCTTTTCGACTTTTCGGCTTTTACCGATCTAGTCTATGAGTGGGTGTCTTTTACACACCTGTTTGTGACGAAACGCTGACGAGTTCCACACACGAACTACCTACAATCAATTACTAATCGTTAACTATGAATCCATAGCAACTTATCGCAAAACTCCTAAAATCGACCATTAACACTTTAGGCACTAGTGTTCTTACCTTTTTGAAAAAAATGGACTAGATCTAATTCTGGTCGTTCCAAATATCCAAGCCTTCGATTAGTAGCCTTTAATCCACACTATAGGAAAACAAATCAGATATCACCACTAAACCTTTTGAGTACAATCAACAGGCACCCTTTGCATATAGGGGTTTTTCGGCTTTTACCTTAATTCATGAATAACGAAAGAAAGATTCGAGCGTTTACCTATATTGTTATGACACTACTCCCAATCGATTGTAGATCCAACTACCGCACAAGAAAGGAAAAATACTCAACCAAGGGTTCGGCCTTTGTAGTACCTCAAAGTAGTAAGATTTCAGTTTTGAAAGAAAAGATACGAGGTTTGGCTTCAATGGAAATTCGGCTAACCAGTTTGTTGAGGATTTAAGAAAGAAAAGAAGAAGAATATGAAGGATTTAGGTTCGGCAAAAAGATAAGATGAGAATTAAGAGGAGAAAGAAAAGAGAAGAGGGGAAGAGATGAGAGAAGGATAGAAAAGAATAAAAAATAGAAGAAGGAAAAAAAAAAAATCCTAAAGGCCTAAAATATTCGGCACTCTTTTGCTATGGCCAAATGAGTGCATTTCGGCGTAGGAATTCTTTTTAAATTCCAATTCCCTAATTTGCTCCTTGATTTTTGGCCAAATTTGAAGTTTGAATTTCATTCAAACTCCCCAACCGATCAGCAGACCTTATCCACTGCTTGCACCGCTTCAAGACGCTGCTAGGAGTCTGGTCGACTCAACTCCTTCCCCATGCGTGCAGCAAAAACCCACCACTCTCTGCGAGATGAGGCTCGAACTCAGGACCTCGTCGCCCATGTGCCCACACCGAGCTGCTGGCCACTACACCACGCTTCTCCTTTAGTAATATATGGTTACAATTAATTATAAACCTTACTGCTGAAGTCCCGAGTTCTTTTAAAAATAAAGCAGAACATACAGAGCACGGACTCTAACCCGAGCCACCACAGGTACTCCTAACGATCTGCTATCATTTGCCACAAACCTTTTAGTGGCATAACTCGGTCACAACTATACTTAAGTTTTACCTTAGCTCGGCGTGGCTTCTAAAATAAAAAGCAACTTATGCGCGCACCGTGCCTTGAACCCGTGCACTCTTCTCATCAATCTAGCGCCTCAAGCCCTTTGGACCGAGTGCTCCTTTGTGGCGGACTACGTTCACAATTCCTTTTAAGTCCTACTTTAGCGCGACCAGACTAAAAACAACCATTTGCGCATTTGGGTATCGAACCTCGGTTCCTTTCACGCCCAACACTCCTAACCTTTGGGCCGACTCCTCCTTATGTCTAATTTTAGCCTAACTTACTAATAAACCTTAATGTCCAGATCCCTAAAGGAACAAAAATAATTATTTTTGCTAGAGTCTTGGATCGAATTTTTCCCATACTTTAAATACTTCTAAATTTATTTAAAACCAAAATAATAATAATAATAATAATAATAACCATAATAATGAAGATTTTAAATACGATAATATAGATATTTTTTCCTAATAATAATAATTATAATTTCCATAAATCAATAAAAATAGATACAAGATAAATTTTTTAATAATATGTTAATTTAAACACTAAATTAATAACAATAATTTTATAAATATATTTGTATCTAATAATTATAATGATAATAATTTTCATAAAAATTAAAATATTAGTACTAACATAAATATTTTATCAATATATATATTTTTAAACACTAGTAATATTCAAAACTTCTCAATATTCAGGTTTTCTTCTATCCGAATCCCAGACTCAAAGCCCAACTCTTCTAGGCCCAATTTTTGGGGCGTTACAACTGTGGCCACTCTGAATCCTCTCCTGCCCAAGTCCCCATATTAAGGTTCACCTGCAAGGTTAAGGAAAGGGGGTGAGTTTGGAAACTCAGTGTGCAACAAGCCCCCTTCAGAGCCCAAAACAATAGTAGCCTGTTGGGTCTAAGCCCAAAACCAATCTCAAACATGTACTAGACCATAGCCCTTTTCATATTTCACAATTCATAACACTGGGCCGAAGCCTTTTCATATTTCATATTACTGGGCCGAAGCCTTTACTGTAAACGGTATGGCCCATAGGCCCATTTCAATATCACATATAATGTCAATGAAAGAATGCAAGCCCATTTCAATATCACATGAAATACCAATGAATGTATGCAAACCCATTTGGGAGACTACTCAACCCATCATCCGCTACTCTCCACCGTACCAACCAAAGACACCATGTGGGATTAGCTCGACCCACCCCGCCATAACTCTCCTTGGCAAAGCATAGTTGCTTTATCATATAACCGGAGGCCTTGCCTCTTTTAATAACAGGGCAAAAGCCCTTTAATAACTAGGCGTAAGCCCTTTTGATCACTAGGGCATAAGCCCTTTAATAACTGGGGCATAAGCCCTTTTGATAACTGGGGCATAAGCCCTTTAATAACTGGGGCATAAGCCCTTTAATAACTGGGGCATAAGCCCTTTTGCACTTCCTCCATCCATATAAAACCCAACCCAATGCATTTATGAACATCTCATGTGCATATCATACATATCATGTGCATATCATACATGTCATGTGCATATCATACATATCATGTTTATCAAAATCCCATGCATTAAGTTCATATATAAACCTTAGGGGTATAATGGTCATTTTTACCTAGGGGCAAAATGGTCATTTTCATATTATAAGGGTAATATCATAATTTTACCAAAAATTAGGGATTGTTCCATGTTCATCATCAGTTACTAACTATTCATTTGTGTAAACCGCGTTTCTAGCCCACTTTTAACTGGCGAGTTATTGGGCCTAAAACCCCTAATGGGCCCTACTTAGCTGATTTTGTCATCTAGGCCCATTTAGCCTATATCCATAATAGTGTTAATAGTCTTAACAGGCAATTTAACAAATTTCCGTTTTCTACCAATTTTACCCAAATGGGCCCGAAAGCCTATTGGGCCCTATTGCAGCCCCTCGAGGCCCAACTTACCGTGAATGCCAAAAATCACGTTCTTACCGTTTCCAATGTTCTCGATCATAATCTCATCGATTCTAACTAACTAGTGAGCGTTCGCTTGCTCACAAGTCCTCGAAATGCCGAATTTGAATTTTACTTTTCGGCATTCATCGCTTTAAACTATGAAAAGGGTTCGTTACACACCTGATTTGCGATATTCCTTGACGAGATCTCCTATGCGATTTCTCCTATAATCAACCACTTATAGATTAGACCATGTTATTATTAAACCAAATCGAAAACTACCTATTATCATCACTTACACATTCGGCCACCATCCACAATGGCCCTTGGGTTCATACCTTTGCCAAAGTTGATGACTAGATTTAGTCACTCCGATGATCCAAGCTTTTCACACACTCCTCGATCGGTAGCCTTTAATCCTCACTAGCACCAACAAACCAAATAACACCAAAAACCCTTTTAGGCTTAGTCGACAGAGGGGTTTTTAGCTTTTCTTAAACCACAAGATACAAATGGAAAGAAGGTTCGAATACTTACCAAGAGATCTACTCGTTGAAGAACGTTCCAAATACCTTCCTACCCCATATTCGTTGTGAATCCAACTTAAACGTGCGTAGAAAATAGATCTAAATATTAATTCTCGAATCACTAAAATATGAAGCTTTCGACTTTTCAAAGAAATATTAATCTAAGCTATTACGAGGTTAGTACACACATTACGGGTTGAAGTTGAAACGTTTCCATAATCAATCACCCACGATAACCACCATTTGTCACTCAAACTCAACTATTCCAATATCAATATATGTAAATCCTAAGCACATCGGTCATACGGAACATAAGGGCATATTCGTCATTTTACCATACGAGGGTATTACGGTCACTTTACCCTACTGTGGGCTTTACGGTCTTTTTACCTAATAGGGATATTTTAGTCATTTCATCCTACAAGGGTGTTTTGGTAAATCTACAAACTAAGGGTATTTTAGTAATTTTGTAAACCAATGGTATTTCTATAATTTTAGAAAGTCAAGGGTATTTCGTAACTTTGTAAATTAGGGTATTTTGGTAATTTTACAAATTGAGGGTTTTTCGGTAATTTCACAAACCAAGGGTATTTTAGTAATTTTGTAAATCGAGGTAAAAGCAGTAATTTCGTAAATCAAGGGTAAAACAAGAATTCTATAAATCAAGGGTAAAATAGTAATTCTATAAATCAAGGGTAAAACAGTAATTCAGTAAATCGAGGGTAAAACGGTAATTCTGTAAGTCGAGGGTAAAACGATAATTATGTAAATTAGGGGTAAAACGGTAATTATGTAAATTAGGGTAAAGCAGTAATTACGTAAGTCGAGGTAAAAGCGATAATTATGTAAATCGAGGTAAAAGCGGTAATTATGTAAATTAGGGGTAAAGCGGTAATTACGTAAGTCGAGGGTAAAAGCGATAATTATGTAAATCGGGTAAAAGCGGTAATTATGTAAATTAAGGGTAAAACGGTAATTCTGTAAATCGGGGGTACTTTAGTAATTTTACAAGTCGAAGGTATTTCGGTAAATTTACAAATCGAGGGCATTTCAGTATTTTTACAAACTAAGGGTATTTCGGTAATTTTAGTAAACTAAAGTATTCTAAACAGGGATAACAATACGAATGGGCCTAAAGCCTATTCTCGGCCCAAATGGGCCCACACGCTCGTGTGGCCCTTTTAGCCCAAATCTAGCCACAAATATGAGATTCACCTAGCCTAGCCCAATATTTACTACACAATCAAATAACTTATCCAATTGGGCCTGTAGGCCCATTAGGCCAACATGACCCCTTTCGGCCCATCGCGGCCCGAAGTAGCCATCCTACAACTAGAGTAGTAAGAAATACACACCTGATAGGAGACTGGAGTTAATCCATACTCCGAGCACTCTTAGCCGACACCCAACCCAAACGAGCACGCCATACAGCGAAAGGGATCAGCCAAGAAAGGTACATTTACTCTCTTCATGGTTCCCTCTATTTAAAGCCAGCTTCACAACCACTCTTATATTAGCTTCCTGATGTGGGATCCCTCCAACATTAGAGTTTAAATTCAACACCAACTCTTGCCGCCCCCTGTTAGCAAAATAAATGCTCTTTGCTTGCCATGGGATTCGAACCTATGCCTCCCCTTAAATGCTCCACACGCTACTTGCCACTAAGCCACAAGGCTTTTTGTGTCATTTATTTAACACAATAATTTCAAAACCCTCATCCAAGCATCCAGGTTTTTTTTTCACTTAATACCAAAATTTTTTGCTAAAGCCCAAGTTTGAACCCAAGATTTCTCTAACACTTCTCAGGGCCATTAACCACCAAAGCGGACATTTAATTGTGTCATTTCATTACACAATTAAATACCTATATATCACCTCCTTACGGACCCACACTCAAGGCCCAATACTTCTAGGCCCAAATTCGGGGTGTTACAATTACTATATATCAATATATATATACATATAATGTAAATACACACTACCATATAATAATAATAATAATAATAATAATAATAATATAGAAATACAAAGAGCAAATAAAATATTAAATTTAAAAACAATACTATATATAAAAGTATATACATACATATATGTACATAAAATATACACTAATAATAATAATAATAATAATAATAATAATAATAATAATAATAATAATATTAAAATGCGAGAAAGTAAATATGATAGAATAGTAATATTAAAATGATGTAATAAAAATAATACTTATATATATATAGAAATGTACATACGTACATATATAATAAACATACATTAATTAATAGTAAAAACAATAGAAGTGCTAATAATATTAGTATTAGAATGAAATAAGAGATAAATGCAAACATAATAATATAAATAAGGTAAACAGACACATATAAAAAATAATAGGAAGGACATAATCGAATCTGAGAGCAATATTTTGGGGCAAATCCATAATAAATAAAAGAAGAGGGGATTAATTCGCACATGCAAATAACCGGGAAGGACTAAAACGAATAATAGCCCTTTGACCCAAAAGCAGACTTTGATTCTATCCCTTATTTCTTACTACGATTGGAGTGAATATAATGAAACCCTTTGAACCTTTTTGATTGCTATTGATATACTAATTTTTTGTTCTTGAATCTCAAAAAAAAGAAAAATCCCCTCTTGAATCTCAAAAAAAATCTCTTCTTGAATCTCAAAAAATTTCTTCTCTCCAAAATACAATCAATTCCTCTCTCCAATCCTCCCCCCTCTTTTTACATTGAGATTGTGGCTTTTTATAAGCTTTTACCACTTGTTCTTCTTCTTTTTTTAATTTATTTGCCTTTTCTTTTGTAGGCAAATGGAGCAAAATGGGGGTGGGTGGCTAATTATGGTGTGGAGTAGGTGAGATTAGGTTTTTTCTTTTTTGATTTTTTTTTTGATTTTTTTTTGGGTTGGGTTAGTGTTTTGGGCTAAGTTTTGGGTTTGGTATTGGGTTTTAATTGGGTAGTTGAGTTATGTTTATTTGGGTTTGGTTTTATTGGGCCCCGGGCAAAATTTGGGCCATCTGGTGCCCTCTTTGCTTGTTGTTGTGTAACAAGAACGAGCAAAGACTATAAAGACCAATTTTGCCGGGCTCGCCGAGTCTTGAGTTCTTGATCTGCTTCTTCAATCTGTTCCCCATAAACACAGGGATGCCGAATCTGCTGTCTTCAACTTGCTCCTTATAAACACAGGGATGCCATGCTGAAATCTTCGATCTGCTTCACTGTAAGCACAGGAATGTCAGATTTATTTCTTCGATTTGATCCCTGACAATACAGAGATGCCAAATCATCTTAGATTTGCTTTAACGTAAGCACGCGAAAGCCAAATCAACTATGATTCGATTTGTTCCTTGTAAGCATAAGGATGCCAATCCATCTTGGATCCGCTTCAGCATAAACATCCGAAGGTGAGATCTGCTATGTGTCTGCTCTCCATCAAAGTGAAGATGCCAAACTTGATTCGTTCTCGACGATACGAGGCGACAAATCATCTTAGATTTGCTTCATCGTAATCACATGAAAGCCAAATCAGCTATGTCTTCGATTTGTTCCTTGTAAACACAAGGATGCCAAATCATCTTGGATCCGTTTCAGCATAAACATCTGAAGGTGAGATCTGCTATGTGTCTGCTCTCCATCAAAGTGAAGATGCCAAACTTCGATTCGTTCTCTAACGATCTGAGGCGACAAATCATCTTAGATTTGCTTCATCGTAATCACATGAAAGCCAAATCAGCTATGTCTTCGATTTGCTCCTTGTAAACACAAGGATGCCAAACCATCTTGGATCGCTTGGTGAAATCATCCGAAGGTGAGATCGCTATGTGTCCGCTCTCCATCAAAGTGAAGATGCCAAACTTGATTCGTTCTCGGACGATCTGAGAGGCGACAAATCATCTTAGATTTGCTTCATCGTAATCACATGAAAGCCAAATCAGCTATGTCTTCGATTTGTTCCTTGTAAACACAAGGATGCCAAACCATCTTGGATCTGCTTGGTGAAATCATCGAAGGTGAGATCGCTATGTGTCCGCTCTCCATCAAAGTGAAGATGCCAAACTTCGATTCGTTCTCCGACGATCTGAGATGACAAATCATCTTAGATTTGCTTCATCATAATCACATGAAAGCCAAATCAGCTATGTCTTCAATTTGTTCCTTGTAAACACAAGGATGCCAAACCATCTTGGATTCGCTTCAGCATAAACATCTGAAGGTGAGATCTGCTATGTGTCTGCTCTCCATCAAAGTGAAGATGCCAAACTTCGATTTGTTCTCTGATGATACAAAGACGACAAATCATCTTAGATTTGCTTCATCGTAATCACATGAAAGCCAAATCAGCTACGTCTTCGATTTATTCCTTGTAAACACAAGGATGCCAAACCATCTTGGATCCGCTTCAGCATAAACATCTGAAGGTGAGATCTGCTATGTGTAGCCTATTACCCTACTACTTAAGGGATTAAGGCGCGTCATCCTGTAGAATGATTATGCTTGATAAGTAGGATGCCATGCTCGAAGTGAGTAAAATGTTCCTAATTAAACATGTTATGATGCAAAATGTCATGAATATGACCCCTATCCTAGACGTCATCATTCATTCTTTCATTTGCCTTTCTTTTCTCAAAGCTTCATTCACGCTCAGCCCGTAGGCCTGTACCTTTCCTCCAATGCTACGATCCGCTGAGGATGTTTGTAAAACAATCTTTTCTTAAAATTGAATCATTGATTTTGTTCATTTTCCCTTTAGACTGGATGAAAGAAATTCCTCGAGTTCCTTCATCCTTTACTTACGTGAATTTCTCGAACAATTGTCTGTTTTAGTTTCTTGTATTGTCTAGAAATTTCGAGTAATCATAAAACTTTGTTTGTAAACATATTTAGTTCATCTATCATTATTTAAATGCAACATGGAAGATGAATAAATCTTAAGAATAATTGGATTTGAATGAATTAAGAAGAAAGAATACAAAGGAAATTAATCTGAAGGTCTATCTTTAGGAAGGAATAGAATCTAAAGATGGAAAACAAGATAGAAGTTAGATCCTCCAGATATCCTTTGAGTGCCTATACACAAGCTCCATGAAGTCTTTCTTGAGTTCAAAATGTGTTTAAAAGATCCCAAGTACTCTATTGATGCCCCGTTTGTAGCATTCTTCGCTCTTTGTAACAAGATTCTGTGTACTCTTCAAAATTTGAGTGCCCTACAGGTTTTCAACTCAAAACCCTTTTGATCACAAGGTGCCTTTTGTGGGTTTTCACCTTGGCCTCTCCGTCTTTTATTTTTTTTTTTTTTTCAAAGGCGCCTTTTGGGTTTTCACCTTAGATTCTCTTCTTCTTTAGACAAAGTATTTTTAAGCGAGTCCGAGTTCACTGAATTAGGTAAACTTTTCCCATCCATTTCGCTAAGATCAATGCACCCGGAGAAAGCTTTCTTTACGACATCGGCCCTTCCCAATTCGGCATCCATTTTCCTCTAAAATCCTTTTGAATAGGAAGGATCTTTTTGATACAAGGTCTCCTCATAGAATTCTCTTGGTGAATTTCTTGTCATAAGCTTGCATCATTCGCTTCGATACATCGACCATGACGAATGGCTTTTAGCCTCTTTTCTTCAATCAAGTTCAACTGGTCATACAGGGATTGAACCCACTCACTTCATCTAACTTTACTTCATCAAAATTCAAGAGAAGGTATTTCTACTTCAATAGGTATCTGCTTCCATCCCGTAAACTAACGAGAATGGAGTTGCCCCGGTAGAAGTTCTGACAGATGTTCGATAGGCCAGGAGTGCAAATGGTAACTTCTCATGCCAATCTCTATAAGTCTCAGTCATCTTCCCCACTATTTTCTTAATGTTCTTGTTGGCAGCTTCTACCGCCCCATTCATTTTTGGATGATAGGGGGAAGAATTGTGATGCTTAATCTTGAACTGGTCGCAAACTTCTGCTATCGTTTTGTTGTTTAGGTTCAATGTATTGTCAGATATGATCTTTTCAGGCATTCCATACCGACAAATGATCTCCTTCTTCAAGAATCGACTCACAGCTGACTTAGTAACATTCGCATAAGAAGCAGCCTCTACCCATTTTGTGAAGTAGTCAATTACTACAAAGATAAACCGATGACCATTCGAAGCTCTCGGTGATATTGGTCCAATAACATCCATGCCCCACATGGAAAAGGGCCATGGAGAAGTCATAACATGCAAAGGTGAAGGTGGTACATGAATTTTATCCCCATAAATCGGCACTTATGGCATTTCTTAGTGTAGCGATGCAATCCCTTCCATAGTGGCCCAATAATAGCCAAACCTCATGATTTGCCTTGCCATCGTGAACCCATTTGCATGCGTCCGCATACACCTTCGTGAACTTCTTCTATAATTAACTTAGCTTCTACAGCATCGACACATCTCAAAAGTACTTGGTCTTTTCGTCTTTTGTATAGGATATCTCCGTCTAAAACATAGTCGCAAGCTAACCTCCTCAAGGTTCGTTTGTCATTTTCACTGGCCTGTTCAGGGTATTTACGATCTTTCACGTATCGCAATATATCTCGATACCATGGGTTAATGTCATTTCCCTCCCTCTCAATGTTACAACAATGAGCTGGAGCCTCGTAAATACTCATTTGAATTGGCTTCATTTCTTCTTTTTTATTTGCCTTGATCATTGAGGCCAAGGTTGCTAAAGCATCATCATCTGATTTTTGTCTCGTGGGAGATAATTGAAGGTGATGCTATCAAATTCCTCAAGTAACCCCAAAACTACCTTTCGATAACTAATCAATTTAAGGTCCCTTGTCTCCCATTCACCTCTAAGCTAATAAACAACCAACGCCGAATCCTCGTATACTTCTAGAGTTTTTATACCTCGCTCTATAGCTGCTTGAAGTCCCATGATGCATGCTTCATATTCAGCCATATTGTTTGTGCAATCAAAGTCTAACTTACACATAAAAGGATAATGATCACCATTCGGAGATACCAAGATTGCCCCAATTCCATTTCCGACTACATTAGAAGCCCCATCAAAATTGAGCCTCCAAGAAGAATTTTCAGTCATTGCTATACACATCAACTCCTCATTTGGAAAATCGAAGTTTAGTGGCTCATAATCCTCTAGAGCCCTACTAGCCAAGAAGTCCGTTACCGCACTTCCTTTTATAGCCTTCTGACTTATGTAGACTATATCAAACTCCGAAAGTAAAATTTGCCATCTCGCCATTCTTCCATTTAGAGCTGTTGACTCCATCATGTATTTCAACGGATCAAGTTTGAGATGAGCCAAGTGGTATGGTATAGCATGTCTTGTCTTAATCTCCGAGTTGTCCAAATCAGCAGACAACACAACTTTTCGATTGGTGAATATCTCATCTCATAGTCAGTGAACTTCTTACTGAAATAATAAATTGCCTTCTCCTTTTCCCTGACTCATCATGCTGGCCAAGCACACATCCCATAGAATTACTGAACACTGATAAGTACAGTATTAATGGTTTATCTGGGCTGGGTGGCGACAATACCGGAGTATTCAACAAATACTGCTTGACCTTTTCAAAAGCACTCTGGCATTCCCCATCCCAAATATCTTGATTGTGCTTTCTGAGGAGGCGAAAGATAGGATCACATTTCTCGGTTAGTTGTGAAATGAACCGAGCAATGTAATTCAACCTTTCTAGGAATCCTCGAACTTTTTTCTGAGTACGTGGTGGGGGTAATTCTCGTATGGCTTTGACCTTGTCTGAGTCGACTTCAATTCCTTTTTCACTGACTACGAAGCCTAACAACTTTCCGGATCTGGCTCCAAAGGTACACTTTGCTGGATTGAGCTTCAGCTGAAATTTTCTCAACCTTACAAACAATCTTCTCAAGACCTTAATATGCTCTTTTTCTGTATGCGACTTGGCAATCATATCATCAACGTATACCTCAATATCCTTATGCATCATGTCGTGGAATAAGTTTACCATGGCCCATTGGTATGTTGGCCCTGCGTTCTTCAGTCCAAACGGCATTACTTTGTAGCAAAAGGTGCCCCATAAGGTCATGAAGGTGGTTTTATCCATGTCCTCTAGATGCATCTTTATTTGATTGTATCCTAAGAAACCATCCATGAAGGAAAACAACGAATATCCTGCTGTGTTGTCCACCAAAGTGTCTATGTGTGGCAGAGGGAAATTATATTTAGGGCTAGCTTTATTTAAATCTCTGTAATCAACACATATTCGTACCTTCTCGTCTTTCTTAGGAACTGGTACAATGTTAGCTACCCATTCGGAGTATTTCACTTCTTGTAAGAACCCTGCATCGAACTGCTTCTTAACCTCATCTTTTATTTTTAGAACAATGTCCGACCGCATTCTCTGCAACTTCTGTTGGACTGGCTTACAATCCTGCCTTTTCGGAAGATGATGTACTACAATGTCAGTACTCAATCCAGGCATGTCCTAATATGACCAGGCGAAGATATCCTTGAACTCTCGAAGTAACTCAACCAGACTATGCCTTGTGTCCTCGGTAATCAGTGTTCCAATTTTTAACTCCTTCCCTTCTTCTAGGGCTATATTCTCTATTTCCTCTTTCTCATGTGGCGTGATTTGTTTCTCCTCCTACTTTACCATTCTTAACAGATCGAGGGATATGTCACAATCTTGAACATCTTCAAAATCTTGAGATTCCTCTAAACACATGTCTTGCTCGTAAGAGAAATGAGGAGTGGCAGTATCAGCGCTCATATCATTGATATCTAGAGACTTGTGGGGGTATGAAAGAATATACAAAGAATGAATGAATCTAAGAATGATTATTTATGTGCTATGAATAAAAGAGTAAGGATTGCCAAAATTTAAAGGAGTATTGGTTGATAGAATGAAATAATAGTTGTTTAAGATTGATCAAAGTTATGTTTTATTTAAATAATAATAGATGAACATAGGCCTATTTTCACAAATGTAATCTTACTACTCCTAGGCCCTAGAGTAATAGACATGTTTTGGGAATTACTCTGAAAAATTCCTAAAGACTACAGGAAGGTCTTCCGCAGTCCAATTATTTAGAGAGCTCTCTGGCTCGTAAGGGCGAATGCCCTCGAAGCTTCTTTAATCAGTCCTTTCCTCATGTATGGCATTGATGGAATGATTTTCATTTCCAAACACCCCCATCTCCAGGTAAGCTATCCCTCCTAATATAAAAGTCTAGGATATGTAAGGGAGCGTCTTCTTTTCGCTCAGTCATGACCCTATTCTCTCTTTCTCTTTTTCTTTCTCTTTTTAACCTTAATTAGTGTCTTTTTATGGATTTAAATGCATGTGATATGATGCAATGCAAATGCATGAATGCAAAAGAAAAGGAGATGTTGATCTTGAATTCAATTCCATTAGAATAACTTTTCTAGAAAACAGATTTCTTTACATGAAAATAGATTAAATATGCGGTCTTGCCCTTCATAGTCCAAGTAAATGCTGATCTTTTCTTTATGGTTAAATCCTGTAAATTCTCTAAAAGATGCCTTTGCTAGCTCCTTGTTGCTTAATCTGAGCCTCGATCTCTTGCTCGCTTATCTCAATGATACTCATCAAAAAGTGCTGGCTCTTGGATAATCTTCGTTGGCAATTAAATCAAGTCATGTATTCATTCGTGGACTTCTGGCTTTCTCTCGTCATGCTCTTGGATAACCTTTGTTGGCTTGAATCTCTAGCAATTACATCATGTATTCCTCCGTGGATTATCAGCTTTCTCTCGTCGTGTTTTCTTGGACTATATTCAGACGACGGCACTATAATCCACTTTATCAAGAAATTTGTTTCCTTATGACAAACTATTCTATTTAGGAATCGAATTTTGAATCAACATCTTCTTTTTTTTGATGTAATGTAATGCAAATGCATGAATGCAAAAAGGTATCGATCTCGATTCAATCTCATTTAGAAAACTTTATTTAGAAAAAGAATATCTTTACATATAAATGGATTACATATACGCCTTTGCCCTAATGCCCAAAGTTCTAACTTTATCTAATAAAATGGCTAGCTCTCGACCTTTATCAGATGCTGACTCATGCATCATACTCAAAGCATCAGCTCATACTCTAAGTCTCGAACATATTCAGCAACCTCTCGGATCTGGGCTATAGCCTCCCCAATAATGTAATCCCTATCTCTGACTTGACTTTTAACTTGATGGAGCTCTTCTTTGAGACAATCTTCTTACGCCTCGAACTGCTCAATCCGAAGTTCACTACCATGCAATGCCGCTTCCAAATCTTCAACCTTACTTTTTAGCTCTTCTAACTCGACCGTAGGATCATGGTTTCTATGCCAACGAAGATATCTTCCAAGCTTAGTTACCTTAGTCTTCAGCCCTTTATTCTCTCTCTCTAATGTCAAATTTTGCGACCGCATTTCTTGGCACTTCTTCTCCCAGTATTCGGCTCTAACTTTTTCCTCTTGAACTTCTTTCTGCCATTGTTCTAAAGACCTTCCTAACCCTACTCGCTTCAAAGATACTTGTGCCTTCTTATACTTTTCTTTTAAATCATCTCGGTCTTCCTCAACCTTCATCTTTTCTTTCCTAACCTTTTCAACCTCATTCTTTTGCAGGTCGACATCTAGACTTAGGTACATCTTCTCCTCTTCAAGCTTTTCTATCTTCTTTTCGAGTTCCAAATTCTTTCTCTTAAATTCTTGCTTCATGATATCAAGCTCCGAGGGTATCATTTGTAGATATTCCTCCATTGGTCGAACTTTCTCTATTTTTGTCATAGGGACATTATCGTTAATCCTTCTACTCCTCTACTCGACATATTCCGGTGTCGTAGCAAGATTAATAGCCACTCCCTTCAATCGATAAGTCTTGCTCCAAGCACTAGAAAATTCGATAACCTTCCTCTTGTAATCGGCTCCTTTGTATACAAACTCACTTTGAGCTAACCCTTGAGTCACTGGTACGAACTGTCTCAATCCATGCTGCCTCAGCATGAGCAAATGGGCATAACCAATGGCACCCCAAATTCCCAATAAGGGAACCCAATTAAAGCTGCCACATCGATAAAGTATCTCACCAGGAACTATCTATGGAGCTCTCCATTCCACATCCTTCGACTAAAGATTCTAAAGTAATGCTATCCAATTCTCCTCCGGCACATCCACTTTTCTAGACGAGGCTACTATATCTTTCACTGGGGAGTAGTTCTCAAAGAAAACTCGACAAATAGTCCTATCAATCAACCGGAAGTGACTGTAGAACCAAGCCAAAAGTAAATAAGCACATCCTATAAACCTGCCTACGTCAGCCCTCTTACATGCACCTAAGGACTTGAATGTTTCCGCCAAAATCGCAGGGACAGAAGTGACCCTTTTGCTAAGTCGATGAAAAAGATCCGTGGTTGCCTCGTCCACATATCCCAAAGCCCTAGAGAAAACCATCAGTCCATACAAACTTAAGGCAAAAATGTCTACCTTCTTCGTCTCATCAGGGTGTGTCAAAATCAAATTTTTCAAAGCGTCCCACGAGATGCACTTGCACTCACCTTTCTCTTTAATTCTGGTCGTGACCCACTGCTCGTTCATCCCCGTAATGGCCATTAATTTCTTCCAAAAGGCAGGGACACAAGTAGCACGAGAATAAATCCTATCACTCTGAAACCTGGGACAACGAAGTAAGGCGGTGTACTCCTCCACGGTAGGTACCAAGTCTACTTCTCCAAGGGTGAAACAACTGTACGCCGGGTTCCAAAACTGAGCAAGGGCTAGGAATAAGTGCTCATTTACCTAAATATTGAGTAAGCAAGGTAAATCTCCGTAATTATCGTAGAATAATTGCTTAGTCTCTTTGCCCCACTGATCCCAAATTTCCTTAAGCTCTTGGAGATTATTCTGTGTGACACTTATACGAGTATAATCTGGCAGCTCCGACATATATCCTATAGCTATACTGTCTCCTTTTTCTAGTTGAGTTTGCTCGGACCATCTGTGGACGTTAACGTTGCCTTCCACTTTATCAAGAAGTCCGTTCTCCATAATAAAACTTCCTAACTTAGAAACTGACCACGAATCGATATCTTTGTAAATGCAAAATGACATGCAAGCAAAAGAAAAGAGATAGTCAGTATCACATGATATCAATAAATTTCAACGATAACTTATAAGGGTGATGTCTAAGTTGGGCTTATACGGTCCTTCGACATGGGGTTGGTTCTAAAGTTTGAGGTACCCGAACCAGCAGATTCCTCGATCCTCACCCATTATAGGCTCATTTGAATCAAGTTCGATTCTGGGAATACATTTCCCTATGGCTACACGGAGATGAAAATCTCACGAAACCATAGGTACGGATGTATCCCGAAAGTGATCCACTATCCTGCACGGAGGCGAAAACCTCACGAAGGCGTAGCTTCTCACTCCCACTTAAGGGTGTGACCACAACGGTCATGCGAAATGCAATGCGATCAAAATATAGCATGTAATAATACAAACACATGTAATGCAAAGAGGATTAAATTTTAAAATTTTTAATTTCCGACATTAAGACAAAAGATAATCAATTACATGGCCTGACTCTCTTATTACGTCCCTAGCGGAGTCGCCAAGCTGTCGAAACCATTTTCAAATCGAGCTTTGGAAAATGGGAATCGATTTTAAAAACGAAAACGGGAGTCGC
Source organism: Gossypium arboreum (assembly GCF_025698485.1). NCBI lineage: Eukaryota > Viridiplantae > Streptophyta > Magnoliopsida > Malvales > Malvaceae > Gossypium > Gossypium arboreum. The sequence continues at coordinate 117,267,701 of NC_069070.1, read as the reverse complement.
CACCAATCTTTTTAGGTGTGATTGGATCACCTTTAAAACATTTTGTTTTAAAATCATTAGTTTTGGTCCACGAAGTAAAAGAACGGGTTCGGGAGTCGGTTACGTACGAGGAAGGATTAGCACCCTCGTAACGCCCAAAAATTGGTACCTAATTGATTATCAAATGTCTTTAATGTCGAAAGAAAAAAAATTTAAGATGTAGTCCTCTTTAAAATATTTTAACTTTGAAAATTGGGATTCACTAGCGTCAAAGTATTAACATTAAGTTATCCCTTTTTGAAATTCCTATCTCAAGCAAAAAACGCTATATCCAATAAGTTAGGACATATTGCTTTGAAATTCCAAGATACTAGCTTGCATTTAGAAAACCTTTAAAAACTTAAAAGGGTGCTTAATTATTTGAATTCAACGAGAAAAGTGGCAACCCAATAAGTTAGGGCACTACTTTCTCGAAATTTCCAAACACCAAGCATCACCTTATTTGCAAAAAAATCTTATCTCGAGGTAATAAGATGTCATATCCATGAGTTATGACACAACGCCTCAAATATCGAGAGTAAGTATTTTATTTAACACTCGTATTATGATTTAAAAGAATATGCCGTTATTTAGATTAAACGTGAGAGAAAAAAATCGAAATCCGAAGAAGTTAGGGAGCGATTGTCTCGGATTACCAAATACGAAATATTTACTTTAGTGAAAGAATCACTATCGGGTTGAATAAAACCTAAATTCGTAATGAAACGAGATAATAAAGAATGCATAACAAATAAAAATTGATAACCATAACAGGATAAACATAAACACAAATATGAATACTAACGATAAATACGACGGTAAGATAAATGAATTGAATAAATAATAAGAAAGGAAATAATGAATAAGCTAAATGTTTGAAATTATTTAAAAAAACTATAAATAGAATATATGATGAAATAATAATAAAAGTAATGATATGTAAATAAAATAAATATGCTAAAAATATACAGTTATCAAATTAGTTAATATAAAATAATAACGTATAAGTAAATACAAAAATAAAGGAAAATATAATAACAATAATAGAAAAATACAACAATAATAATAGTAAAAGATATAATAACATAATAATATAATAGTAATAGTAACAATATGACGATAATAGTAAAAATAATAAATTAAATAATAGTAATAAAAGTAGTGCTAATAATAATAATAATAATAATAATAATAATAATAATAATGATGATCTATTAAGTTATAATGAAAATAATGATAATGATGATATATTAGATAATAATAGTAAAATAATAAGTAACAATAATAAATTATAATAATAGTGATGAGAATAACAAGTGATGATAATAACAGTAACAATAGTAGTAATAATATATTAGTAATACATAATAGATGTAGTAAAAAAATATAGTAGTTATAGTAATAATAATATAAACAAGAGCATATATACGTATGAAAAATAATGATAGTAAAATATAATAATAGTAATAATAATAATGGAATGAAGGTAATAATAATATTAAAATAAAGTAAACAAAAATAATACTATATATCAATATATATATACATATAATGCAAATACACACTACCATATAATAATAATAATAATAATATAGAAATACAAAGAGCAAATAAAATATTAAATTTAAAAACAATACTATATATAAAAGTATATACATACATATATGTACATAAAATATACACTAATAATAATAATAATAATAATAATAATATTAAAATGCAGAAAGTAAATATGATAGAATAGTAATATTAAAATGACGTAATAAAAATAATACTTATATATATATAGAAATGTACATACGTACATATATAATAAACATACATTAATTAATAGTAAAAACAATAGAAGTGCTAATAATATTAGTATTAGAATGAAATAAGAGATAAATGCAAACATAATAATATAAATAAGGTAAAGACACAAATAAAAAATAATAGGAAGGACATAATCGAATCTGAGAGCAATATTTTGGGGCAAATCCGTAATAAATAAAAGAAGAGGGGATTAATTCGCACATGCAAATAACCGGGAAGGACTAAAACGGACAATAGCCCTTTGACCCAAAAGCAGCGACTTTGGTTCTATCCCTTATTTCTTACTACGATTGGAGTGAATATAATGAAACCCTTTGAACCTTTTGATTGCTATTGATATACTGATTTTTTGTTCTTGAATCTCAAAAAAAAAAAAGAAAAATCCCCTCTTGAATCTCAAAAAAAATCTCTTCTTGAATCTCAAAAAATTTCTTCTCTCCAAAATACAATCAATTCCTCTCTCCAATCCTCCCCCCCTCTTTTTTACATTGAGATTGTGGCTTTTTATAAGCTTTTACCACTTGTTCTTCTTCTTTTTTTTTAATTTATTTTCCTTTTCTTTTGTAGGCAAATGGAGCAAAATGGGGGTGGGTGGCTAATTATGGTGTGGAGTAGGTGAGATTAGGTTTTTTCTTTTTTGATTTTTTTTTGGGTTGGGTTAGTGTTTTGGGCTAAGTTTTGGGTTTGGTATTGGGTTTTAATTGGGTAGTTGAGTTATGTTTATTTGGGTTTGGTTTTATTGGGCCCCGGGCAAAATTTAGGCCATACAATGGTATTTCTCCACTGAAGAAGTTGTTACCAAAGTTTAAAATTTTCAGCCGATGCAAATTGGATAACTGGACAGGTAATTTCCCACGGAAACTATTGTTTCTGATACGTAGAAAAGAAAGGAATGATAGATTTCCTATGTGAGGTGGAAGGGTGCCTACGAGTCCCAACCCAGTAAGGTTTAGAGCTATGACTCTACGGTGCTTGGATCCACAACTTACACCAAACCAATTGCAAACAAAGAAGCGGTGACCAGTTAGTTGTCAAGACATTTTAGGATCATGAATAACATGATCTTTCGGTGCTAGAAGAGCTGATTGATCTGTAAGTATGGTGGTTAATTTCATAGAGAAAGTAGGCATAGAAAAATGGAAGATGATAAGAAGAGCTAAGTTGAGGAAAGTATTCCCCATTTGATTTTGGGTGTTTATCAAGCTACCAACAAAGGCAGAACTGAGATTGCTAGACAGATAATTGAATGACCACACAACTTCTTTTACATAATATGTGTGTATATATAAAGGGAGTTTATGTTGCAATTTCTTCTTGCAAGATTGCAAATTCTTTGAATGTGATTTACGTAGAAACTACGGAATTTATCATAGGATGTGATAATATAATTATATGCAAATTTATTGAAGGCTTTTGGATTTAAATCTTCAATTGGTGGAGGTTTGTTGGAAATAGGTTGATGGTTTTGAGGATTTGTACACATTATGCAACAACGTGAAAATGGCCGAAATTTAGAAAAGTTTTTGGTTGATTTAAATTTCGGTAGCCTGTTGGTCTGCATGGTTAGCAAGAAATGGTATGGTTTTTGAAAGGAAGAGGATATCTATGGAAAATTGGATGTTTCAATCAAAGATGAGGGCATTGTTATGGATTAGATTTGTTTATGATGAAGTAATGTTGTAGGAGAATTTTTGGTGGATATGTTCGAACAGGTGTAGGATTGGTTCAATTAAATCCAAACTAGCTGCATCTTTTTGGCGGCCTCCTCCTCATGGATGTTTAAAGTTCAATGTGTGTGGGATTGCTAACGAGGACAAAAAAGGATGCAGAGGAGTCTTGAGAGATAAGGAGGGTTATTTTCTGGTTCTGCAGTAGCAAATGATTTCGATGTGGCAGAGATCGGCATGGTGAAGGTTGCGTTGGAAGTATTTTTAGCTTTGAACCGGAAGCATAATGATTCATTATATATTAAACTTGGTTCAATTGTGGTGTTCTCATGGTGTGCATACAAGTTGTTGAGACCTTGGTCTCTTTAAGCAATTTTTGCAGGTATTGTAAGAGACATTGGTAAGGTTGGAAATGTTGTTTTCTCGATGGCTAAGAAGAATGGAATTGAAATGGCATCTTCATAGGTTATTGCGGGTATAAATCGGGTGAAAATGTTTAAAGTTTGGTGGTGAGTTTTTGCTTTGTTGTAACCGTAGGTCTGTTAGTGATCGAATGTGTTTTATTCAGTATGTTGTATTGTTAAACTTTTGTTGCTGTTCTGTTCGTTTTTTACAACAACATAGTTCGAATGAAGAAAAAAAAATCACATATTTTATATGTTTTATGCAAACATATACAAATCTTTCATGCATTTCTACAATCTCAAATTTATAAGGAAAATAAATTATTACAATTCAAATATTTGTAGCTATTAAATTAATAAAATTCTATTAATTAATAATCCATATACCGATTTTTTAACTTATAATTTCTAAGATATTGAAGTACTTCTCTTCAATTTATTTTATTTCAAATATATTTGAGATATTGGAGAATAATTAAATTTAAAATTAAATATCATTAACTAATAATTTGGGTCTACTAAAATGGTTAATATTAATCGTTCGAACTTTAAATACATCGGTACTCTTTCTACTACTGTGTTATTAAATACAAAAATATTTTCAAAATAAAAATATTTTTCAATATAAAACACTTATGTTAATAAAACGATTTCATATATTTTTTCAATTCTAAATTCATGACTAAAGGGAGAAGCTGAGTTTAAAGGAAAAAAAAAAAGAAAAGAAAAGAAAGAAACACCTTATTGTATTAGGGAAAAGAAGTCGTGGTTAATATGCAGAAGGTCTTTGGGTTTGAAATTTGACTAGTAATTTGTAAAAAAATTTTGCTGGTTAGACACAACAGTGACATGGCTCAAAGTCTTCTTACCTCAATATGGAGTCCCATTTAAGATGAGAAGCCTTGAAGAAATCGATAATCATATCTCGGATTCTATAGGAATCTAAGTATAATTAAGTATTGATGGATTAATGTGTTGCAAGGGATTAAAGTCTTTTTTAGTTCAACTAGAAAATCGATAATGATATTATGTTTCAATTTTGTATTATTTTTAAAATAATTTTTGCTAGCTAGAAGATGTAAGTATTTATTATTCGTTTTAGAAATTATATATAAAATTATCAATTCCAAATAAAAAATTGTATTGATATTTTTATTATGAAAAATATTCTCAATGTGTTGTGTTGTTGAACAAGTAATCTTTTTACTTCTATTGTGGCAAATTCAATGGAGGGAGTTATCTTCATATTTCTACCATAAAAAGTTTCTCAATATATTTCATCGGGTGGAAATTTTGAGTTAGGTTAGAGTGCTTCAAATCCTCATGGCAATCAACAAATTATGTGAAGGTGTGTGAAAATAGGAAGGATATGAGTCTTCAATAAACAAAAGTTTAGATAATAATTCCTTCATTGGATAACTCGATCATCTTTCTTACAAAATGTAAACTTTTTTAAATGATAAGGAGAGGAAAGTTTGGGTAATTTAATTTAAGTAGTTCACCTCTAATTGCTTACCTCCACTACTTTAGTATACTTCAATCAAAGATTTCTCAAATCACTATAAAAAGTAATACATTTGAAGGAGAAGCTATAATAGTTACAACACTATCTTTTTCTTAAGGCTTAGATGTTATAGCCCAATTTTGTCCCATTTACAACTTAAACTCGAATTCCATTTACATTTTACAAAACCCATTTACATTTGAAAACCAATTAAAACAAAACCCAAAACTAATTACCCTTAACCCGTAACCCATTACACTTAAACCCATAACCCAATACCTAAACTAACCCAAACAATAAACCCAACAGAAACCCAAAATCACCCTAGCCCAAAATCGAAAAACCCTAATCTTCCTAAACCTAGCTGTTGCCGACTCAGCCTCTGCCACCACCGCCTCTGTCACGTCACCGTTGCCACCATCCTCAAGTTGCATCTGAAAGAATTAAAAGGAAAGGACAGCAAACATAAAATAATAAAGGGAAAGCATTTGTAAAAGGCTATAAAAGCCGATTCAAACTTTGTAACAGGGGGACAAATATTCAATACATACATACATTATTTTCAAAAAAAAAAAACAATAGATCAAGCAAGAAAATCAATCCAAATCAGAGAACCAAAGCATTAACAGTCGAAACTAGAAACCCGAAGGTGATTTTATCATTTTTCTCTATTTATTTTAAATCTTTTTTTAGTATATATCTTTATGAAAGAAAAAAATAATAATAAAATCAAAGAAAGAAAGAAATATACCTTTTGAACAAACGGTGGCTGGTGGCGACGTAGCTGCGGCGGCGCACGGTGGCCCTCCTGCCGGCTTTTGGACATAGTCCAGAGAGAAAAACCCCCCTTTCTCTTTTTTTTTTCTTTCACTTTGCAAAAATGAATTTTTTTTAAGAAAAAAGCCTTTTATAGCCTCCCAAAACGATGGCATTTTGGGGGCTGCCCTTTAACCCCAAAACAACATTGTTTTGAGCTAACCCGCGTGTTGACCCGACCCGCTCCAAGGATCCGCATGTTTTTACTTAAAGGTCTAATTGCGCAAATGGCCCTTCCGCCTTTTTATGTTTTTGCAATTGAGTTTTTAATATTTCTTAAATTGGCCTTGAAATTTATCGCGCTTCGCGATTTGGTCCTCCCTTCAGCGAGTCATTTTAAAGACTCTGGTAAATTGCTTTTTTGGCCCTCTGCAGTTGCACGCGCTTTCAAATGGGTCCTCTTTTTTATATTTTATTTTAAATTTGCCCCAAAACTTCAATTTTAATCCAATTTTAGTCCTTTCTTCGTTTATTTTTCGTATTTATCTTGAATTTTATATTATTTTTGCTATTTCATTTAGCTTTAAATATTATTCATGTTATATATATTATTGTTATCACTATTATTTTGATATTATTATTATATTATATTTAGTTATATTTTTAAATGTCTCATTTTTTTACTATTATATGCATATATTATTATTATTATTATTATTATTATTATTATTATTATTATTATTAGTACTAGTATTGATTTTCACTTAATATTTATATATGTATATACATGTACGTATTTATGTAGTGTATTAATAATTTTTTTCATATTATTATCATTTCTAATATGTATATATATTGTAAATGTTTTATATATATTATGTATATATTTTTAATATTATTAGTTATATATTTTTATACTATTTCATGTACATATTTTTATATTATCTTATGTATATATTTTTTAATAACTATATTATGTATGTACTTTTAACACTATATTATGTACATATTATTATTATATCTATTTTACCCTATTATATTTATTATTAATATTAGTATATATTTTATTATACGTGTCTATATATACTTTTTATGTATAGTATTATTTTTATATATCATTATATTTATTATTATACTTATTATTTTCACTATTGTTACTTATTATTTTATTTTAATATTATTATGTATTATTTGGTATACATATATCTTTTTGTAGATATTGTTATTTTTATTATACATATATTATTTTATTATGGTATTAATACATTTTTCTTTTTCTTTTTTGTAAATATTATTTATTATTACTCTAATATCCTAATATTATATTATAATATTTTTATTAATCACCTCATTATTTTTCATCGTTTATTTACTTATGAATTTTTGTTACAATAACATCGTTAGTTTTTTTATCATTATTTTAGAAACATTTTTATTTTAATAAATAAGGCAATGTACCGATTTTAACATCAAGTCTGTGATTTCATCGTTATGTTGGATGAATCACGTTGGCTCGTGTTAAAAAAACGGGACACCCTTCTAAAAAAACCGAAAACTAAAAATTCTCATTTTTCAATCAGATCACGATTAAATGTCAAATTGAATTCGTATTTTTAAAAATCAAGACAACGCATGTTTAATAAGATACTAATTTTGGGCGTCGCGAGGGTGCTAATACCTTCCTCACACGTAACCGACTCCCGAACCCAACTTTACTCTGGCTTTTGACGTAGACCTAAACTCAACCTTCTTTTTGTTTAAAAAAATAAATTTTCTTTTAAAAAAAAGAGGATTTATTAGGTGTCCAATCACACCTAGGAAAAAGGATCGGTGGCGACTCCCTTTTCTTTTTTAAAATCGAAATTCCATTTTCAAATTTTCAAATAATCGCTTCAACTAGCGACCAAAGCAAAAATTTTACATCGCTACAGCTGGCGACTCCACTGGGGATGTCTTTTTGAAAGTCGAGTCTGGTATTAAACGCGTGTTGTCAAGATTTTCGAAATTCCTTGTCCAAATTAATATTTATTCGTGATCCTGATTTTTTTTTAAAATCATGCATTTGCATCATGTTGTAAAGATTCTTTCTAACTTGTTTTATCCTTTTGCTTTTCAACTCTAAGTCTTTATAGTTTTAGCTTCTTTTAGTTTTAAATAAAAACAAAAAGGTTTGTGAGTTTCTCCCCACACATCGAGCACTTGCATTTTTGCATAACATGAGATCTCTACCCGGGCTCCGTCCGCTTAAGTGGAAGTAAACGCTATGCCTTCGTGAGTTAACTCGTCCCTCCGCACAGGCTAGTGAATACTTCCGGGTTACATATGACTTATGCTTTCGTGAGTTAACTTGTCCCTCCGCATAGGCATAAGTAAATGTAATCCCTCGAATTGAACTCGTAAGCCTGTGATGGGCAATGACCGAGGTTCTATACAAATCTTAGCAGATGACAGTACAGACAATAAGAGTACCTGTTTAGAACTGAAACCGCATATAGTGAATGTAACGCCCCAATTTTCGGGAATTCTGTGAATGTTGGCAAAATTTCATGCTTTGATTTTGTCATTTGTGAGTGAAATTATGAAATAGGACCTATGTGAAAATGTTTGAAAATGCTATCGGCTAAATTGACGTGGCCAAATAAATAGGAGTGCAAAATAGGAGGATTTGCATGACAAACCTCCCATTTTACATGAAGTGGCTAGCCATCATGTTATTGTAGACAAAATGTACACTTGATATCCATAATTGATGGTACAAATTGATACAAATTGATAATAGGTTAGGTAAATGTTCCATGATAATAGGTTAGATAAATGTTTCATGATAATGGTCAAGCAAAATGTTTCATGATAAGAATTTCATGTCTTTTGTATTAAATAATTAAATGGATGAAATATGAAGTTTTATTAAAAGAAAAAGGGGTGAAAAGAACAAAGTTTTGTCCATCTTTGTTGATCATAGCTGAAAGTTAGAGAAGAGAAAGGAGAGGAGAAAGCTCTTGAGTATTTAGTCATTAGGAGGAGGAAAATTGAAGGTAAGTTCTTGGTACCTTGTTTCTATTTTGAGGTTCATGAGTTCTTCTTGATTCTACCTTAACTCTTGAAGTATATTTTGATTTTTAGTTGTGTTGTGAGCATTTGGTCATGAATTAAAATGAAGGAAATGGTTGTTGTTTCATGTTCTTTTGATGAAAAATGGAAGATATGTGAAGTTGAGCCAAACAAATGAGCATGCATGTGCCATAGATGCTAAAGGGAAAAATCGGCTAACATGTTGTGCTTTGAAATGATGAAATGGAGATTATGCTTAAGTAAAAATCATAGATATGTGATGATTGATTGGTGATATACATGTTTAAATAACATGCATGCAAGATAGGTGTATGAAAGAGTGATTTGGTAATAAATCTGCTTGGGACAGCAGCAGTAACATGACTTTGGAAAATCACCATAAATTGTGGGAGATGAATTAGAAGCTGAATAAATTATGTAATTAAAGCTTATTGAGTCTAGTTTCTAATGAAATAAACAAGAACATATTTTGAATTCTGTACAATGAGAAATTTGATTCGTAATGAAGAGTGGTCAGATTAGTCAAACAGTGAAACATGGGAAACTTTGAGAAAAATCTGGTATTGATTGGCTAAACCAAAAATTCTGAAAATTTTATGGATAGAAGATATATGAGTCTATTTTCAAGGAAAATTAATGGAACTTGATTTGGAGTTTCGTAGCTCCAGTTATAAATGATTTAGTGATTGTTGCTCAGGAAGACAGCTTGCAGTGAAATTATGATTATGTAGTAAACATTGACAAAAATTTGTTAATGAGTTGCTTATTGTTTTCTTATAAGCTTACTATGATCTGTAGGTGTAGTTGGCCGAATATTGTAAGGGGTTAATACGTAGTTTGTATTTGAATAGTTAGATTAACGTGTTAGTAATCCAATTGTAGGCGGTTCGTGTGTGGATCTCGTCAGCATATCGTCACAAACAAGTGTGTAACTAACACCCTCTTTCTTAGTCAAGATCGGCAAAAGCCGAAAAGCCGAAATGCCGAAAACTAGTATTTTGTAGATTTGCGAGTGTACGAATGCTCGTGAGGTAAATCGATTAATGTTTTTGGTAAGCTGCAATGTTTGGACTGGAAAGTGCATGATTTCTGTGCCCTCGATATTTTTGGGCTTAATGGGCCAAAATTGGAATGATGGGCCAACGGGCCCAATTCGGTAAGAACCCTTAGTACGTGATTCTGTTAGTACGTGAAAAGTAGGAGTATGCATGAAAAACCCTAAAATAGATAAATTACTGAAATACCTTTAAAAGTGAAAAATTTATAGTTTTACCCCTAAGAGATAAATTACCGAAATACCCCTAGGGTTAAATTGACCTAAATGCATGTTTGACTGTTGTTATTTACTACATGCCATGTTGTTATTATCGATGTATGGGATTGGGATATTGATGGAGGAAGTACTGAAAGTGGCTTGTCCATGTCTTGGAGGCTTTGCCTCAATTATTGATAAGCTGAGCAGCAAATTTTGCAAGCTGTGGAGTGTTAATTTGGGTGGGTTGAGCTATTCCCACATGGAGTGTATGGTGGTACGGGTGGAGTGTAGTGGTTGGTGGGTTGAGTAGTCTCCCAAATGGGCTTGCATATGTTATTGATGTTGCATGTATTTTGAAATGGGCCTATGGGCCATCATTATCTGAATAAGGGCTAAAGCCCGCTTTATTGTAATCTGAAAAGGGCTCTAGCCAAGACCACTATTACCCAAATGGGCTTGCATATGTTTACCGATGTTGCATGTATTTTGACATAGGCCTATGGGCCATCTGTTATCTGAATAAGGGCTAAGGCCCGGTTTATTATAATCTGAAAAGGGCTCGCCCAGTACCACTCATATTACTGAATGGGCTTAGGCCCAATGGGCTTGAGTGACTTGGGCTTTGAATGGGTTTTCCTTACACACCGAGTTTCCCCAAACTCACCCCTTTTATTTTCATCCACGCAGGAAATCCCCAACAATAGTGGGCTTGGAGCTGTGAGGGAATTCGAAGTGGCCACCCGTTCTGAAAGTTTGATTTTCTTCTGGTGAACTGGACATCCTTTTATTTACGTTTGAAGTTTTTGGGATTTTAAATGTAATAAGGCCGCTTAATTATTTTTGATGGTTTTAATATGTATTACTAAGATAGGTAATACTTATATTTAACTGTTGAAACTGGATAGCTTTAGTAGCGTTTTCAAAAACAACAGTTGATTTCAAAATAACACGACAACAAGCAAAGCTTCCGCAATGAAAGTATTTTTCCAAAATTAATCACTCTTCCTAAAAATGACTTAATCAAATCGGTTTTCCTAGAAATATCCATGACATTAAGGTGTGGCAATGGCGGTATGCATGTCTAGGATTGGATCCGAAGGGAGCTTGGTACTTAAGTAGTCCGATGGACTCACCACCTCTTTTCCGGTTTCCTACCTGATGCATAGCTTCCATTCACTTTAACCCTTAATGAATTAATCTTTTGAACATCAAGTACGATTTTCTGGACTTAGAATGGAAATTTGTTTTTTACGTTTTTGATGTGGCATGCCGGATCCGGTCATAACTTCTAGGCCGGGTTTGGGGTGCTACAGTGAACCATACGAGCCACCTAACTAAAGCCTTGCCGAACTTTCGTCCGTATAATAGCCACCAAGATAAGTATATAGGAGAAACGCCTCTTACTTTTTATTTCTTTCACATTTACACTTTTTATTTGGATTTTTCATAATTTTCCTCTGTTCATATTTGTTGTACTAACCAAAGTATTTGTCTTTGTTTTTATCTTTGCATCATGCATCATAGGCAACTTATTAGGAAGGTGTTGATTAGAGATTGGTTTCCAAAAACGGGTTTCTGATGGAGGAGTCAATTACATAAGTAACCAAGAAAAATATCGTGGTTCGAGACTGGTCTTTGAAAACTCAGAAAGCAAAAGGGGACAGTTTAACGGAAGGATGTATCTCCAATCTTTCCAAGTAGGTCACTTCGAATACTCGTCAAAATAACCTCGAAAATTTGACTCAGATTTGGAAACAGTGGGACTCAGAGACTAGGGGCATCTTCACTGAAAAGTACGGGGATATAGTTCACTTGATCACCGTCAATGTAGATGAACAGCTGATCCAAGCCATGGTTTGATTTTGGGACCCAACGTACCAATGTTTCAATTTCAATCATGAAGATATGACTCTGACCATAGAAGAATATACTGCTTTGCTTCGTGTTGACAATGTACAATTCAACAAGATATATGTGAAAGAGCCTAAACCAATGACTTTTAAGAAAAAGCTAGTGAGGTTGACCGGAATGATCGATATATGGGCTGAAAAGCAGATAAAGAAAAAGAATGAAATCAGCTGTGTTCCGTGGTTTTTTCTGCGAGACTTAGTTCAAAACCATCCAGATATTGTGAAGAGAATGGATCTGTTTGCTTTGGCCATTTACGGATTGATCGTCTTCCCAAAGGTTTTGGGGCATATAGAAGTCGCGGTAGTGGATTTCTTCGAAAGGTTGGGGCAAGGGATCAACCCCGTCCCAATTGTCTTGGCCGAGACTTTTAGATCTCTGAGTAGTTGTAGGAAAAAAGGAGAAGGACGTTTTATCGGATGCGCGCAGTTACTTAATGTCTGGATTCTGAGCCATTTCTGGAAAGTAGAGTGCACACCTTTCCACATGTTCTTAAAAACATTTGCCCCATTAAAGGCTTACTTTGAGAAAGATTGGCCGAAAGATGTCACCGAGCAGCACTGGGTTTTGATTTTTCAAAACCTTTGCGCTGAAGAGATAACCTGTAGAGCACCATGGATTCGTCCTTCAGTTCTGATATATAAATGAGGAAGCCAAGATTGGGTACCTTTACTCGGATTATGGAGAGGGGTTGGATATGCTCCATTAATGGTTCAAGGGCAGTTTGCTTCACGACAGTTCATACCCACCACTGGAGGGTTGGCACAGTCAAAGTTTGCCTTTACAGGTGAAGGTTACATGAAAAGAGTCTGGGATACTGCAAAGGCTTGGAAAGAAATTCACCTAATGGAGTTAGATCTCTATGCTGATACTATCACTCAAGGGTTATGACATATGGAGAAAATGACGAGTGAATAGTAAACACGTCTCATCGACGAATTACACTTTCCAGAATCCTTTCTCAGAAGAAATACCATCCGAGCTGGAAGTAACAAGACACGAATTTGAACGTGAAAAGGGTAAGTTGTTACGAGATATCAGCTCTCTTCAAAAGGAAAACTACTAGCTAAAGATTGATGTTCAGATTGAAAAGTCCCAAACCGTGAAAATCCAAAGAGAAGCTGAGATCGTGAGAAATGACTTAAGGGACCTTCATTTGGAAAATAAGAAAATAAGAAGCACTATAAAAAATAGTGGGTTGGGCAAATCGTCGGCAGAATGGAAAGAAGAGCTAAGCAACATCAAAGGTGGGATGGAATTTTGGAAAGGGAAGGCGAAAAAAGAAGAGGAAAAACCTGCGCGTGCTACGATAGAGTTAAGAAAGAAGAATGTTGAATACGAAACTATGTCTACAGAACTAATGACTAGTCAGTCTAATCATCAAGAGCTAAGAGGGAAAATACGAGATTTAGAAAATACACTGCAAGCTCATCAGCGACAGTTGGATAATCTCCTAAAGGCCCTAGAAGAAAAGAATAGTCAGTACGACCGAGACACTCACACCTATGAAAGAGCTCTCCAAGAAAAGGAAATGCAACTCAGCTTTTTGATCAATGAAATTCGCAATGCGGCTATGCAAGTTGTGCAATTATCAGATGAAGCCAAAGCTCTCAGTTGCCAATTCCCTCCGAGCCAAAGATCAAGCATGTCAGAGTTCTTAGAGCGAGTGAAGAAACAAGGCGATGTGGCTAGGAAATTTGTGTAACTGTTGAATCAAAAAATGGTGAAACGTTTTGTAATAGACTCTTTTGATAAATGAAATGCCTAAGTATGGGGCTATCTTGAAATCAACACCAAAATTCTTGCATATTTATTCATGACTAACATTCATTCATCATTTATTCAACATTCATTTGTCATTTATTCATTCATCCATTCATTACATGTACGTATCCCATAATCATTCACTGAGGTTAAAACCGTATAATCCGCAGTTGCGACACATCAAGTCTGGAATCACGCAATTCTTATAAAACGCGTCTAAGAGCTAGAACCATGGAGGCCGAATTCAATGAGAGAATTGAAAGGATAGAAAGAGCCCAAAGAGAATTGCAAGAGTAGTTGGCTAAATCACAGTAGGAAACAAGAGATCTGATGGTGAGATCTCGAGAGGAATCATTCGAGCAAAAAAATCAAATGGCCAAGATGATGGAAATGATGTCAGCTTTGGTTAAAGGAAAGAGGCCTATGCAGAGCCTTGACACTATGGAGCCTCAGCCAAGAACTAATCATAACCAGGATCCACTCTATCCCTCAGGATTCACTCCACCTCATGCACATGTAATGCAAAGAGAATGTCCTCGAGGAGAACCTACAAGCTTGGAGCAACGACCCGTACCCCCTACTCATTTAGGGCAAGGTATATTCGTAACAAACCCCGGAGCTAATCCTACTGATCCTAATGTTCCAGATTTGGATGACCCAATAGAGATAGCCAAGTTGAAAATGGATGATCATGATGCCCAGGATAAGTATAAGAGCTTGGAAGAAAGGCTCAAGGCGATAGAAGGTACTGACACCTTCTCTATACTAAGCTCCAAAGAGCTTAGTTTGGTGCCCGATCTGGTTCTGCCTTTAAAATTTAAAGTGCCCGATTTTGAAAAATATGATAGAATGAAATGTCTAAAGGCACACCTTATCATGTTTTGCCAGAAGATGACTGGTTACATGAATGAAGATAAATTTCTAATACACTATTTCCAAGATAGCTTGGTCGGATCGGCCCTTCGATGGTATAATCAACTTAGTAGAGAAAGGATCCGATCATGGAAAGATTTAGCATCAGCATTTTGTGAACAATGCAAGCATCTATCTGACATGGTGCTTGATCGGCTAACTCTGCAGATGATGGAAAAGAAGCCAACGGAGACTTTTAGGCAATACGCGCAAAGATGGAGGGATATCTCAGCTCAAGTAGAACCCCCATTGACTAAAACTGAAATAACGGTCCTCTTCATCAACACTTTGAAAGTACCGTTTTAAGATAAGTTGGTAGGAAGTGCCACGAAAGACTTCGCAGATATTGTAATATCCGAGGAACTTATAGAAAATGCCATCAAAAGTGGAAGGATGAAAGGTTTCGAGAGCTCAAAAAGGGCAGCACCCATGAGTAAAAAAGAAGCAGAAACCCATATGGTGGGAACTGGGAGCCACCACACTTTTAATCCTTACCCAACCCAGCCACGACCTCGATATTGCCCACCTCCAAACTTTTATTATCCTCCCCAAAGCCCTTACTATCAAGTACCTCCTCCTTACCCCTTCTACGCCACAGATAACTAAAGACCATTTGTCATGTTCCGACCAAATACCATGCCTGCTCAAAGCCAACCCAAAATTGAACAAAGACTGACAAGATCCAATCCTGAAAAACCCCAGTTCACCCCAATTCCCATGTCATACGGAGAGCTGTACCCAAAATTGTTGGAAAAGCAATTAATATCCCCACATTATATGGCACCCCTGAAGCCTCCATAACTAAAATGGTATGATCCTAATGTCAGTTACATGTACCACGTCGGAAACCAGGGGCATTCTACAGAAAATTGTCTAGCCTTTAAAAGGAGGGTTCAAGGTCTTATCGATGCAGGCATTTTACGATTTGATAGTGCTAGCAATACGGCTGGAAATCTGCTCCCTAACCATACTAAAGGGAATATGAGCGCGGTGACAAAAGAAGACAGGTGGCGTGTCAAAAGCTGTGTTCCTAAAATAAAGACACCGCTGTGAAAGATTTGAGAGATAATGGTTGAAAATGGGCTGTTTTGTCACCCCAACAGAATTTTCAAAAAAGGAAATACAAAAAGTCAATGTTTTTGTGATTTTCATGGGATCGAGGGGCATGACATCCAGTCTTGTGAAGGATTCAGAAAAGTACTTCAAGACATGATGGACAACAAGAAAGTCGAGATCTTTAACAAAATGAAAAAGGCCGATGAAGGAGAAGTATGCACTTTTGATAATCAATCATCAGGTTTCCCTTATAGTGTCGATCGACCATTGGTGATTTATTACGATGCAAAAAAGGAGCAAGTGAAACCAAAGATGATAATTGAAGTACCATCTCCTTTCCCTTACAAAGACAACAAGGCAGTTCCATGGAAATATGATGTCAACATTATCATACCTGAAGGTGAAAAATCCAAAATCACGACCGGAAATGTTGGCGAAGTAGGACACTTCACTCGTAGCGGGAGGTTTTATTCTAAAGCGGTCGAACCAATAAAGAAGACTAATGACTTGAAGTAAAGAGGAAAGGCACCGATGCATGAGGCCGAGGTTGAACTTGAGAATTCATCCGAACAAGAAGTTAAAAGGCCTGTGAATGAAGAGGAAGCACATGAATTCTTGAAGTTTATCAAGCATAGTGAATATAACGTCGTGGAACAGTTAAGTAAGCAACCGGTATGAATCTCGGTATTATCTTTACTGTTGAATTCAGAACCACATCGGAATGCTTTGTTGAAAATGTTAAATCAAGCTTACATGGCAAGCAATATATCTGTCGAAAATCTTAATAGGCGGGTGAATAACCTGAACGCGGATAATTTTATTTCTTTCAATGATGACCAAATACCGCCAAATGGTAGGGGCTCCGTAAAAGCATTGCATATCACAACCCGTTACAAGGGTTATATAATACCTAATGTGCTCATTGATAACGGGTCAGCACTCAATGTCATGCCTTTGGCCACGCTTTCTAGAATTCCAATTGATATATCTTATCTGAGGCCTTGTCACTCTACAGTAAGAGTATTCGTTGGGACAAGATGAGAAGTCATGGGAAAAATCAAAATTCCTCTAGAAGTGGGCCCCTATATATATGACATCGAGTTTCAGGTCATGGACATCATGCCTTCGTATAATTGTCTTTTAGGAAGGCCTTGGATCCACTCTGCTGGCGCAGTTCCTTCATCTCTCTATCAACAAGTGAAGTTTATCATGGATGGTCTTTTGGTCACTGTCGTGGGTAAGGAAGACATTGTCGCATCTATCTCTGTGGATACACCATACCTCGAAGTAAGCAAGGATACAGTAGAATATTTCTTCCGTTCCTTCGAATTCATCAATGCTACGTTTGTTGCTAAAGGAAATAAGATTCTCATGCCTAAGCTGTCAAGGAATACCAAGATCAGAATTAAGTTGACTGTGGGAAAGGGAGCCCGAGCGAGGAAAGGTTTAGGAAGATATCAGCAAGGGATAGTTAGAGCTCTAAAACCAGTGCCCCATAAGGCTCGAGAAAGGTGAATTGCAAGAGTCTTAGGCCAAGAATTGGAATGGGAGCCCATAATGTACCTTCCTTTGTCAAAAACATTTACATCTACAGGAATGATATACCCCGAGCAAGATAATCCACAAAGCACGCTGTTATTAATTGAAAGGGGTCTTCAGAATGTCAGTATAAATGTCATTGACAAAGGAAATGATGCAATTAAAGATGTTTCAATGATACGCCCTTGTCCTCCTAGATTCGTTTTGAACAATTAGACTGCTGTGGATCTCCTTGTAGTTTCTAAGTCTTCTCCAGAGTAATGCTCAATGTTAACACTCTTCTTTTTGTGTGTCCCTAAGTGATAGTAGGGATTCTTTTGTAAGAGCTTATGATTTGCTCTTTATCATTTAAACGAACATTAATGGAGATGCATTTTGTCATGGTCTTTTCATTCTCATTAACTTCATACTTTTTCCCTCTTCTCACAGCCTGTCATTGCATATATCTCACATCATGCCATTATGCTTGTTGGTCCCAATACTTTGATGCTCCTCTATAGTTTTCTTTTCCATTCAACTTTCAGGTGCTCAGATATCAACGATATGAACAAACCCGTTACCAATCTTGAAATCGATTTCGAGAAAGCTATTTGTTTAGGAGAGTTTGAAGCTGAGGAAAATGTTGAAGACTATGTCTCATCTCCTGACTTACTAAGAATGGTAGAACAAGAAGATAAACAGATTCTACCTCATCAAGAATCTATTGAGATAGTAAACTTGGGAAATAAAGAAAAGAGGCAAGAAGTGAAGATTGGGACCTCCATTTCAAATAACACTAAACATGATTTGATCGCTTTGCTTCATGAGTACAAAGATGTATTTGCATGGTCGTATCAGGATATGCCAAGATTGGATGAGGATGTAGTGGTCCATAGACTCCCACTGAAACCAAAATGCAAACCCATTCAACAGAAGCTAAGACAAATGAGACCTGAAATGTTGTTAAAGATAAAAGAAAAAGTTAAGAAACAATTTGATGCTGGCTTCCTACAAGTCTCTAAGTACCCACAATGGGTAGCTAACATAGTCCCAGTACTGAAGAAAGACAGCAAGGTACGAATGTGTGTGGATTAACGTGGTCTGAATCGAGCAAGTCCTAAAGATAATTTTCCCTTGCCACACATCGATACATTGGTGGATAACACAACCAAACATTCATTGTTTTCTTTCATGGATGGATTCTTGGGTCACAACCATATAAAGATTGCTCCTCAGGATATGGAGAAAACCACATTCGTAACAATGTGGGGAACCTTCTGCTATAAAGTGATGCTGTTTAGATTAAAGAATGCTGGGGCAACATATCAGAGGGCCATGGTGATGTTATTTCATGACATGATGCACAAAGAAATAGAAGTCTACGTCGATGATATGATCGTCAAATCCAAGGGGGAAAGAGAGCATGTTGGGAACCTCAGGAAGTTGTTCGAAAGACTGAGAAAGTTCCAGCTGAAGCTTAATCCAGCCAAATGTACGTTTGGGGCTACCTCAGGAAAATTGCTAGGCTTCATCGTCAGCGAGAGAGGCATTAAAGTTGATCTAGATAAAATAAAAGCCAAATAAGAACTACCACCTCCGCGCACGTAAAAAGAAGTCAGAGGATTTTTAGGGAGGTTGAACAACATTACTCGGTTTATTGCTCAACTTACCAACCAGTGTAACCCAATTTTTCGACTCCTTCAAAAACATAATCCTGGATAGTGGAATGAGTAGTGTCAAGTGGCTTTTGACAAGATAAAACAGTACTTGTCTAGTCCCCCGGTGTTAGTACCGCCAATTCTAGGAAGACCGTTAATATTGTACCTGACTGTGTTTGAAAATTCAATGGGTTGCGTACTGGGGCAACATGATGAATCAGGGAAAAGAGAAAAGGCGATTTACTACCTCAGCAAAAAGTTCACAAAGTATGAGGCAAAGTATTCGTCAATTGAAAAATTTTGTTACGCATTGGTTTGGGTAGCTCGAAGACTCAGGCAATATATGTTGTATCATACGACATGATTAATTTCAAAGCTGGACCCAATAAAGTACATGATGGAACCACCTGCACTTTCAGAAAGGATGGCACGGTGGCAGATCTTACTATCGGAGTACGACATCGTCTATGTGAGCCAAAAGTTGATAAAAGGGAGTGCAATAGCTGATTTTTTAGCAACTCGAACAACGGAGGAATACGAGCCATTGAGATTTGATTTCCCAGATGAAGACTTGATGTGCATTATGGGAAAAGAATGTGAGTCATCTAAAGAGAAGTCGTGGAAGATGAGCTTTGATGGTACATCGAATACATTGGGGCATAGGATTGGAGCAGACTTAGTAACACCAGAAGGGAACCATTATCCGTTCACTGCTAGGCTGAATTTCTTCTATACCAATAACATAGCAGAATATGAGGCTTGTATCATGGGACTTCATGCAGCCATTGAACGAAATGTCAAAATCCTAGAGGTGTACGGGGATTCAGCGTTGGTGATTTACCAAATCCGTGGAGATTGGAAAGTGAGAGATTCGAAATTAGTTAAATACAACGATCTAGTGGCATTAAAGAATTCAAAGAAATAACTTTTAATTACTTCCCATAAGAATAAAACCAATTGGCTGATGCCCTGGCCACTTTGGCTTCAATGTTCAAAGTGAACAGAAATGTCTCTGCAAAGGAGCATATATGAAGTCCCTGCACATTGTTTCAGCATTGAAAAGAAGCCAGACGGACGGCCATGGTTCCATGATATCTTAGAATATGTCAAGAATCAAAAGTATCCTGAAAAAGCAAATGAGAACGACAGAAGAACAATCAGAAGAATGGCAGCGAGATTTGTTCTTGATGGGGACATCCTGTACAAAAGAGAAAAAGATCAAGTGCTCTTGAGATGCGTGGATGATGTTGAAGCTAGAAAAATACTTGAAGATGTCCATGAAGGAATTTGTGGGACACATACCAATGGTTTCACTATGGCCAGGAAGATTATGAGACTCGGTTACTACTGGCTGATGATGGAAAGCGAATGTATTAGTTATGCACGAAAGTGCCACAAATGTCAAATTTACGGCGATAAAATTCATGCAGCCCCTTCGCCCCTTCATGCCATGACTTCTCCGTGGCCTTTTTCTATGTGGGGCATGGATGTTATAGGGCCAATTTCCCCAAAAGCTTCTAATGGACACCGGTTCATTTTTGTGGTTATTGATTACTTCATAAAATGGATAGAAGCCGCTTTGTTTGCCAATGTGACGAAGACTGCAGTTTGCAGGTTTTTGAAAAAGGAAATCATTTGTCGATAAGGTTTGCCTGAAAGAATCATTTCAGATAACGCCTTGAATCTGAACAACAAGATGATGAAGGAAGTGTGTGAGCAATTTCAAATAAAGCATCATAACTCATCACCCTATTGCCCAAAAATGAACAGAGCTGTTGAAGCGGCCAACAAGAATATTAAGAAAATTATTGGGAAAATGACTGAGACATATAAAGACTGGCATGAGAAGCTACCATTTGCTTTTTATGCATATCCCACATCTGTGCGGACATCTATGGGAGCAACTCCTTTCTCACTAATCTATGGAATAGAATCTGTGTTACCCATCGAAGTTGAGATCCCTTCTCTATGAGTCTTAATGGAGTCGAAATTAGAGGAAGCAGAATGGGTTCGAGCTCGATATGACCGTTTAAACCTCATCGAAGAAAAATGTTTAAAGGTAATTTGTCACGGACAGATGTACCAAAAGAGAATGATCGAGGCCAATGACAAGAAAGTACGGCTGAGAGAATTCCATGAAGAAGAACTCGTGCTGAGAAAGATTCTCCCAATACAAAAAGACCTGCGAGGAAAATGGGCACTAAATTGGAAAGGACCATACGTCGTAAAGATGGCATTCTCAGATGGAGCTTTGATTCTCACTGAGATGGATGGGAAGGAGTTACCTAATCCAGTGAATTCAGATGCTGTGAAGAAATATTATGCCTAAAAACAAAAAGGATCAAGGTGAAAACCCGAAAAGGGCGTCTTGATTAACACAAATGATTAGGATAAAAACCTGAGAAGGCGTCCTAATGAAGCAAACCTGGGCTTAAAGAGCAAGGCGGTTGAACGGTGGGTCAAACAGCGAGACTACAGTATTTGAAGTATTTCTGAAAGCTCGAAATCTTCTACACAAGAAGCCACACTCGAAAGGATTCTTGATTAAGAAACGTGAAAGAGTTCATGTGTTGAATATCTAGAGCATTTGTATCCGTTGAATGCAATCCCCTTTCTCTTGATGATAATTTTTACTATCCTTGGTTAATTTTCTTTGTTTGCTACCTTTGAAATAAATAAATGTGAGGTATCCCTTTCGTCCCTACTTGACCATTTTCATGCATCTCATTATGTGGTTTATTTAAAAGATAAATAGTGAAATGACATACTCTAGACAAAAGAAATGTTGAGTGTTGAGGCCCAATTTTGGCCCAACTTAATACCTAACCCTAGCCCAATACCAAAAAAAAAAAAAAATTCCTAGGTGTGCCGCCCTACTGTCTGCCACCATAACCCACTCTATAATTGGCCACCCACTCCCATTTGCTCCACTTGCCTGCAATGGTAAAGGCAAATAAATTAAAAAAAAGAACAAGTTGTAAAAGGTTATATAAAGCCACAATCTCAATGTAAGAGGTGGGTTTTGAACACTAAAGAGCATTGTATTACAAATATATTTCATAAATAAAAGAGCAAAAAAAAAGAGAGAAAAAGGTTACGTTTTTTTTTTCAATTTTTGATTTCTTTTTTTTCTTTTTTTTTGCATTTTTTATTTTGCTTTTAAGCTTCAAGAACAAGAAATAAAAAGGAGAAGAAAAGAAAAGGGAGGGCGGATTGTATTATACACGATTTAAGGAATCAAAGAAAACGAAGGTTGAGTTTTATTTCTTTTTTTTTTCTTCTTTGTTCAAAAAATCAGTTTTAAAACAAAAAAAATAAAAAAGGAAGAAAGGGGACTTACCCGAACCTCGGAGCCGCGACGTCGGAGCCCTACTCCATCGTTGAAATCGGCTCTCAAAAAGGAAAATGGGGGTCTCTCCTTTCATATTTTCGGGCTAGGAAAATAGGGCCTTCGGGCGCCCTAAAATCGGGGTCAAAAGACCCATTCGCACAACCCCAACCACCATCTACGGTGGCTCCATGGCGGCGGCAATGATGGGTATAAATCCTAGCCAAAAGGGAAATGAGGGAGAGAGAGCCAAGGAACTCTCTATTTTTGCTTTTCAAAATAGGGGCTGGAAACACAAAATAAAAAAAGGGGTTTTAAGTTTTTTTTTTAAAAAAAGAAAGCCTGCACTTTAACCCGTTTAACAGGCTTAATATGTGCCTTTTAATTGAAAATGGGGAAATTCTGCATTAGGTCCTTCCCATTTGCGCAAACATTCAATCATGCCTCATTTATTTCTTTTCTTTTTAATTTGGCTTTGATACTTATGTATATTAGCATTTCGGTCCCATTTCTTTTTACTTTATTATTTTCGCCCCAAATTTCTATCTAGAGTTCAAATTAGCCCCTTTTTCGTCCTTTTCTTCTATATTTTATTTTATTATTTAACATTATGGTATTATAATTGTATTTTATTTTCTTGCATATTATTTACTATTATTATTATTACCTTCATTTCATTATTATTATTGCTATTGCTATTTTTTGTTGTTTATATTATTATTATTATTATTATTATTATTATTATTATTATTATTATTATTATTATTATCTCCGTTACTATTATTATTTTTTGTTATATTACTATTATTGTTATATTATCACTATTTTTCTTACTATTATTATTACTACAACTATTATTACTATGATTATATTTTCTTTTTATACTCATTTGCTTATTACATCATTAATTTTTATATCATTACTATTATAATAATTATTATCATTACTTTTCATCGCTATATATTTTTTTCTTTTCTCTATTTTATTACTATTATTAATATCATTATTACTATTATTTTTATTTTATTTTTATTTTTATTTTTATTTTATTTTTATTACTACTCTGTTATTTTTATTAACATATTTTCTACCATGTTATTATTTCCTTTTTTTATATATATTATTATTGATATCAACATATACTATTATTATTAATGTACTATTATTTTCTATTTATTACTATTATATTTATTACTATTATTAATATATATTTTTCTATCCTTTTCTTTAGTGCTATCACTATTATTATATTATTTGTCTTATTAATGTCTTGTTACTATTTCCCACTTAGCTATTATTGTTATTATTATTTTTACTATTATAATTATTATTAATCTTTTATTATTCTCTTACATTACTTGTTTGTTTTAGTCCTCTATTTCGATCTTATCATTCTTATTATGCGTTTATTTTATTTTGTTATGTTCATTGATATCGAAATTCATATTTGTTTGTTCATTTTTTGCTATTCCATTTTACCACGAATTTATATTAATTAACCGACGAAAATAATTCTTTCACAAAGGCAATATTTGGTGTTCAAAATTCGGGGAAACGTGCCCTAACTTACTGGGTCTTGATTTTCCTCGTCCACCTTAACTAACCGAATATCCTTTTGAAATACACGAATTTTTATATAAAAGGCAAGCTCGCTCTCAAAAATTCAAGATGTCGTGTCCTAACTTACTGGATGTGACATTTTATATTTTGAGACGAGAAGGTCTTTAACATTTGAGCATAATCTTTACAAAGAGGGATCGTATTTTAAATTCTTTCAAGTTTTCAAATTTTCGACACTAAGACACTAATTAATCAACTAGGTACCAATTTTTGGGCGATACAAGGGTGCTAATCCTTCCTTGTGCTTAACCGACTCCCGAACCTGTTTTCTTGATTTACGTGGACTAAAATTGTTGTTTAAATAAATCAAACCATTTATTAAAAACAACCACTTTTACAAAGTGATCCAATCACACCTAAAAAGATTGGTGGCGACTCCCGTTTTTGTTTTTTCTCCAAGTCGATACCCGTTTTCCAAAAAAATGGTTACGACAGCTTGGCGACTCCGCTGGGGAGATTTATAAGAGAGTCAAGCCACAAGTTGATTAACTTTTGTCTTTTTTTCAAAAATTGAGAGTTTGGGTTTTGATATACGATCCCTTCATTGCATTTCACCCGTTTTTCTTACTGTTTTCATCATTTTATTCCTATTTTCTTTAATCCCTTCAAGTTTTTATGCATATATCCTCTCACATTTCATTGCATGACCGTTGTGGTCACACCCTTTAAGTGGGAGTGAGAAACTATGCTTTCGTGAGGTTTTCACCTCCGCATAGGCTAGGGGATCGCTTCCGGAATACATCTATACTTATGTCTTCGTGAGGTTTTCACCTCCACATGGGCATAGGGAAATGTATTCCCCTGAACTGAACTCGGTCTGTATGAGCCTATAATGGGTGAGGATTGAGGAATCTGCTGGTTCAAGTACCCTTGCTTTAGAACCAAACTACACATAGTGAACTTTAAATGCTCGTCCCAGGTAGTATGATGATGACCTTTAGTGCCTGCCTTTATAAGTTCTTATTTATTATATTTTTTTATATATGTGACACTTACTTGTTTTTCTTATTTTGCTGTCATTGCATGTCATTTATCATTAAAAGGTGTCAATTCAAGGTTCTATTTTTGAGTTAGAAAGTTTTGTAATGGGGAACGAATATCTTAATAAAGTGGAGGACAACTCTTTCATTTGTGCTTGGTCAGAGAAAACCCAGATAGAAAAAGGAAATAGTGCCACCGAAGGATACACATCAAAATTATGGGATTACACTCTTATTAGTGTGATGCAAAATAACCTCCAAGAGTTAAAGGAAATATTGGATTAATGGAGTAACAAAGCTAAGCAGTTGTTCTACAACAGTTATGGGGAATTGCAGTATTTGTTTAGCATGAAGATAGATGAACAATTCAAGGTGAGCGTGGGGAGTACTGGGGGACACTTATACAATTACAGATGAAGATAGTCACCTCATAGATGGTAGGGGTATAAGACATACAAAATTGAATTGGATGGAAAGAATTTTGCTTATAATGGTAGAAAGGCTCACTTACTATAGGACCCCTACCAAACCACAAGCTAGAATTTACTGTGGTACTTTAGGATGATTGTACCCATCAGAAATAATGGAAATGCAAGACCTAATGGCCGAGACAGCCCAAATGAGCATGAGATTAAAGAAGACCGTATTGTTTAAAGACTTTTAAAGTGGAGATTAGCTATGCTGTGAAGATACCCATGCAAGCAATTCAAAGTGTTCTGTGGGGGCAGAAATTTGAAGACTCTCAAGAAGCACTGAGGATGTTTGATATTAATTTAAGGCAGTATGCTTCGGAGCTGGAATGCCTACTTGTTCGCCAATCTTTCTTTCAAGGTAATCAGAGCAACTTCACAGACATTGGAGGAAGTGTCTTTGGTTGTAGAGCTTAATTCATAGGTGAAGCCGTAATTCAAATTCAAAAGATAGCTGATCATTTACAGATACTGGTGGAAAAGGCAAGCCCGTTGAGCACCAATATGAGCTACAGTCAGATCGTGGTCGAAAGTTAGCTTTGTTATTAGATAGGGTTAAGACTCTGGGCTTACGAGCGAAAGCGTATTTGTAATCCGTTTTATGAAAAGACTTTTATTCCTTAAATAACATTTTCTAAAATGAAACTGAATCGAGATCGATACCTTTTTGCATTCATGCATTTGCATTACATTACATCAAAGAAAAGAAGATGTTGATTCGAAATTCGATTCCTAAATAGAATAGTTTGTCATAAGGAAACAAATTTCTTGATAAAGTGGATTATAGTGCGGTCGTCTGAATATAGTCCAAATAAACACGACGAGAGAAAGCTGATAGTCCATGGAGGAATACATGATGTAATTGCCATAGATTCAAGCCAACAAAGGTTATCCAAGAACACGACGAGAGAAAGCCGGAAGTCTACGAATGAATACATGACTTGATTGCCAATGAAGATTATCCAAGAGCCAGCACTTTTTGATGAGTACCATGGAGATAAGCGAGCAAGAGGTCGAGGCTCAGATTAAGCAGCAAGGAGCTAGCAAAGGCATCTTTTAGAGAATTTACAGGATTCGACCATTAGCGTTTACTTGGACTATGAAGGGCAAGACCACATATGTAATCTATTTTCATGTAAAGAAATTTGTCTTCTAGAAAAGTTGTTCTAATGAAATTGAATTCAAGATCAACATCTCCTTTTCTTTTGCATTCATGCATTTGCATTGCATCACATCACATGCATTTAAATCCATAAAAAAGACCCTAATTAACGTTAAAAAGAGGGAGAAAGAGAGTGAGAGAAAGAGGAAATCTAGAAGCAACACATCCTTACGGTACACGCAACAGGACAAAGAATATGGATCAAAGACTTGAGCAGATCTAGAAAGAAATGCAAGCGCAATTACAGGAAAAATTGGCCAAAATCCAACAGGAAATGAAAGATTAAATGTTGGAGGCCCAAAGGAATATGATGGCTGAAATGGCTCAGATGCTGAAAGGGGCAACAAATAAAGGAAAGGCCCCTATGACTATCACTGAAGAGGGAATTGTGGAATAAAAGTCTCCAAACTTTTGCATACTTGGGAGTGTTTTGAACAATGGGACTGTGGAAGAGATCCCTTTATTTTTAGAGCTAATCTAGAGTAATATTCAAAACACGTTTATTACTTTAAGCCTAGAAGCAATAAGAATCCTTTTGTGAAATAGGCTTGTGTCCTAAATCTTTGTTTCAATAAAATGCATCTTTTTGAGCAAATATTCTCTTATTTCATTTCATGCTATACGAGTAATCGTTCTTAGATTCATTTGTTCTTTAAAATTTCTTTTAAATATTCATTTATTTTTTATTATACCATACAAATAATCATCCTTAGGATCATTTATTCTTTGGAATTTACCTTCGTACCTACAAGAGGTCTCCAGATATCAATGATGTGAGCGACACTGTCACCAACTCCGGGTCTTCTTTTGAGCGAAATATTGACCTAAAGGGATCTCGGCACTTTGAAGATGACAAAGATGTAAACTACTCTCTGATTTGTTAAGGATGGTAGAGTAAGATGAAAACATATCCTCTCTTACAAAAAGTTAGCAGACAGTAGGCCTAAGACAAGAGAAATAGGCAAACATCAGAGTCTACATTACCACAAAGGCAAAGCGAGACGTCATTTTTGCACAATCGTATCAAGATACGCTTGGCTACTAAAACATGAGGTTTTGAATGACATATGCTAATGGTTTTATGATGGCCAGGCTAATCATAAGATTTGGGTTCTGCTGGCCCACCATAGAAAGGGATTGCATCAGTATGCCGTAAATGCCAAATTTATAGAGAGAAAATTCATGTGCCTCTTCATTCTTTCTACTTTCTGTATGTGGGGCATAGAAGTTATGGGCCGATCTCTTTGAAAGCTTCTAACCAATACCGATTCGCCTTTGGGGTTGTCGTTTACTCCGCGGAAAGGGTAAAAGTTGTTCCATACGCCAATGTCACTAGATCGACAGTCATCAAATTCCAAAAAAAGGGGTGCCAACAAAGAGTGCCAGAAAATCATGCCTAACACAACTGTACAATGTCAAAAGGTTGCAGCCTGTTTAAAGATTAGGCGCTATATGGCAAAGGCAAAGGTAAAGGCAAAAAAAAAAGGACCCAACTACAAATTAAAGATCATGGGGAAGATGACCGAGACTTGTAAAAGTTGGCATAAGAAGTCACCATTTACCCTCTATGCTCATCAAACGTTGGCCAAGACCTTCACTAGGGCAGCGTATTTCATCAGTCTATAGGATAAAAATGATTTTAAAGAAGAGATTTCTTGTCTCAGAGTCTTGTCAGACCTGAAGGTGGATAAGGTAATCCCGATACGATCAGTTGAATTTGAAGAAAGGAGGTTGAAAGCCCTCCGTCATGGTCCATTGAACGATGTGAGCTTACGATGAAGAGGTTCATCCTAGAGAATTCCACGAGGGGAACTCGATAATGAAAAGATCCCTCCTATATAAAAGAACTTATGAGAAAAATGGATGCGAAACTGAGAAGGACCTTATGTAAATAAAGAAGACCTGTTTTGGAGGGACATTAACATTGACCGAAATAGATGGCAAACATGCGCCCAAGTCGATGAATTCAAATTTTTTCAAGAAATATCTCACCTAGAAGGTGAAAGGCCAAAGTGGAAACCTGCGAAGGGCGTTTTAAGACCAAAAAAGAAAAAAAGAGAAAAAAAAAGGAAAAAGAAAAAGGAGAGGCCATGGCGAAAACCCGCAAAAGGCACCTTGAGACTAAAGGGGATTTGAGTTGAAAACCCGAAAAGGGCAGCTCAAATTTGGATCAAAGTGGGGCATACAGTAGTTTTGCTATACCTGAATTAACAATGAAGAAGTATGCTACGTCTTGGGGCATCGACAAAGTACTCCGGATCCCCTAAACACATATTAAGCTCAGAAGAGTCCTCAAGAAGTTGGTACAGAGAAGCTCAAGCTGCGATATCTGGGGCACCTAGTTTTCCATTTTGAATTTGCTATATTTGATTAACTTATTCGTTTTGAGTTAATTTCCTTCTTATTGCATTTGCAATCTTTGATTAATTTAATTTCCTTCTTATTGCATTTGCAATCTTTGATTAATTTATCCATTTCGAGCTATGCTTCTAATCAATTTCCTTCTTGTTCATTGTTTTGATTTTTTTTCAAGCATTTTGCATTGAAATAATGATTAATAGACTAATAACACTTTCACAAAAGAAGTTTTGCATATTACTCTGAAAGCTTCTAAACAGTATAGGAACCTGAAACAGGACCATCACTTAGAACTCACCAAGCCTAAGGTTTGAAAATGTTTCTAAATTCCGACTATCTCTTTGAATTTTATGTCGAAGATATCGGTTGAATAAAGAGGCGAGATATTTCGTCAGTGATACAACCTCGACAAATGACGAGCAATGTCAACCTAAGTGTAAGAGGGGGTCATTCTCGAGAAAAAATGATACTCTGCATTCATGCAAATATCGAGCATAGATAATGGGTCATTACACCCAAGGAATGGTGTAACAGATCAAATTGATTGAAGATGAAACAAATCCTATACCCTAAGTTGCAGTGGGTTGGATAAGCAAAAAAAAACTCCATAAAGTTTGAGTGGGACAAGCTTGTAGAGCAGATGAGATTGTTTCTTCGAGATTTCTATGCCAGCTAAACAAGACGACAGAATAATGCATCAACAATAAAACCTTGGTGAACGACGAGTAATATCAAACCAAGCATTAAAAATGACATTTTGCATTCACACAAACGTCATTCATACACATCTACCTAGGAGCATTTGGCTCAATCGAGTCATGGCATCTTAATTATTAGGCATGAACTCATACACATTATACAGGTTAAGTCCTTCAAGGGACAATGAAGATTGATGTGCCTTAATCCCCTAAGCAGTAGGGTAACAGGCTAAAGCATAGTAGATCTGACCTTCGCTGAAGCAGATCCAAGATGATTTGGCATCTCTGTATCAGGCGGGGAGCAGATCAAAGACATAGCTGATTTGGCTTTCACGTGTTTACGTTGATCCAAGATGATTTGGCATCTTTGTATCAGGCGGGGAGTAGATCGAAGACATAGCTGATTTGGCTTTCACGTGTTTACGTTGAAGTAAATCCAAGATGATTTGGCGTCTCTGTAGCGGCGGAGAGCAGATCGAAGATTGCAGATTTGGCATCCCTATGTTTATAGGGAAAAGATCAAAGATAGCAGATCTGACATTCCCGTGCTTACAGTGAAGCAGATCGAAGATTTCAGCATGGCATCCTTGTGCTTATAGGGAACAAGTTGAAAATAGCAGATTTGGCATCCTTGTGCTTATAGGGAACAAATCGAAGATAACAGATCTGACATTCCTGTGCTTACAGTAAAGCAGATCGAAGATTTCAGCATGGAATCCCTGTGCTTATAGGGAACAAGTTGAAAATCGCAGATTTGGCATCCCTGTGCTTATAGGGAACAGATCGAAAATAACAGATCTGACATTCCTGTGCTTACAGTGAAGCAGATCGAAGATTTCAGCATGGCATCCCTGTGCTTATAGGGAACAAGTTGAAAATAACAGATTTGGCATCCCTGTGTTTATAGGGAACAGATCGAAGATAGCAGTTCTAATATTCCTGTGCTTATAGTGAAGCAGATCGAAGATTTCAGCATGGCATCCTTGTGCTTATAGGGAACAAGTTGAAAATAGCAGATTTGGCATCCCTGTGCTTATAGGGAACAGATCGAATATAACAGATCTGACATTCCTGTGCTTACAGTGAAGCAGATCGAAGATTTCAGCATGGCATCCCTGTGCTTATAGGGAACAAGTTGAAAATAACAGATTTGGCATCCCTTTGTTTATAGAGAACAGATCAAAGATAGCAAATCTAACATTCCTATGCTTATAGTGAAGCAGATCAAAGATTTCAGCATGGCATCCCTGTGCTTATAGGGAACAAGTTGAAAATAGCAGATTTGGCATCCCTGTGCTTATAGGGAACAGATCGAAGATAGCAGATCTAACATTCCTGTGCTTACAGTGAAGCAAATCGAAGATTTCAGCATGGCATCCCTGTGCTTATAGGGAACAAGTTGAAAATAGTATATTTGGCATCCCTGTGTTTATAGGGAACAGATCGAAGATAGAAGATCTGACATTACTGTGCTTACAGTGAAGCAGATTGAAGATTTCAACATGGCATCCCTGTGTTTATAGGGAACAAGTTGAAGATAGTAGATTTGACCCCCTAAGCAGTAGGGAAACAGATCGAAAGCGATGGGCCTCAACCCCCTAAGCAGTAGGGTAACAGGCTAAATTTACAGATCTTAACCCCCTAAGCAGTAGGGAAACAGATCGAAGGCGATGAACCTTAAACCCCTAAGCAGTAGGGTAATAGGTTGAATTTACAGATCTTAACCCCCTAAACAGTAGGGAAATAGATCGAAAACGACGAGCCTTAACTCCCTAAGTAGTAGGGTAACAGGCTAAATTTACAGATCTTAACCCCCAAAACAGTAGGGAAACAGATCGAAGGTGATGAACCTTAAACCCCTAAGCAGTAGGGTAATAGGTTGAATTTACAGATCTTAACCCCCTAAGCAGTAGGGAAACAGATCGAAGGCGATGAACCTTAAACCCCTAAGTAGTAGGGTAACAGGTTGGATTTACAGATCTTAACCCCCTAAGCAGTAGGGAAACAGATCAAAGGCGATGGACCTTAAACTCCTAAGCAGTAGGGTAACAGGTGGAATTTACAGATCTTAAACCCCTAAGCACTAGGGTAGCAGGTGGAATTTACAGATCTTAACCCCCTAAGCAGTAGGGAAATAGATCGAAGGCGATGGACCTTAAACCCCTGAGCAGTAGGGTAACAGGCTGAATTTACAAGATCTTAACCCCCTAAGCAGTAGGGAAATAGATCGAAGGTGATGGGCCTTAAACCCCAAAGCAATAGGGTAACAGGCTGAAAATTATAGATTCTATATTCCTGAAATGGCGTTGGAGCGGCTCGAAGCCACAGTAGATCTCCTCAAAGTTTCAGCGGAGTAGATTAGAGTCACATGTCTTATCTTCTTGAAGCTGCAATAGACTGAAGATAGCAAATCTTATTTCTCTGAAGCTGCAATAGAGCAAAGTAAAGTGACAAGCCACAGTAGACTGCAATGAGACTAGCCGAAGAAGAGAAGCACCAAAAGTTAAGACTCGACGAGACCGACCAAAATTGGCCCTTTTAAAGTCTTTGCTCTATTCCCATTACACGACAATGAGCAAAGAGGGGCAGCTGTTGAGGCCCAATTTTGGCCCAACTTAATACCTAACCCTAGCCCAATACCAAAAAAAAAAAATTCCTAGGTGTGCCGCCCTACTGTCTGCCACCATAACCCACTCCATAATTGGCCACCCACCCCCATTTGCTCCACTTGCCTGCAATGGAAAAGGCAAATAAATTAAAAAAAAGAACAAGTTGTAAAAGGTTATATAAAGCCACAATCTCAATGTAAGAGGGGGTTTTGAACACCGAAGAGCATTGTATTACAGATATATTTCATAAATAAAAGAGCAAAAAAAAAGAGAGAAAAAGGTTACGTTTTTTTTTTCAATTTTTGATTTCTTTTTTTTTCTTTTTTTTCTTTTTTGATTTTGCTTTTAAGCTTCAAGAACAAGAAATAAAAAGGAGAAGAAAAGAAAAGGGAGGGGGGGATTGTATTATACACGATTTAAGGAATCAAAGAAAATGGAGGTTGAGTTTTATTTCTTTTTTTTCATTTCTTTTTTTTTTCTTCTTTGTTCAAAAAATCAGTTTTAAAACGAAAAAAAATAAAAAAGGAAGAAAGGGGACTTACCCGAAACTCGGAGCTGCGACATCGGAGCCCTACTCTATCGTTGAAATCGGCTCTCAAAAAGGAAAATGGGGGTCTCTCCTTTCATATTTTCGGGCTAGGAAAATAGGGCCTTCGAGCGCCCTAAAATCGGGGTCAAAAGACCCATTCGCGCAACCCCGACCACCATATACGGTGGCTCCATGGCGGCGGCAATAATGGGTATAAATCCTAGCCAAAGGGGAAATGAGGGAGAGAGAGCCAAGGAACTCTCTGTTTTTGCTTTTCAAAATAGGGGCTGGAAACACAAAATAAAAAAGGGGGTTTTAAGTTTTTTTTTTTAAAAAAAGAAGGCCTGCACTTTAACCCGTTTAACAGGCCTAATATGTGCCTTTTAATTGAAAATGAGGAAATTTTGCATTAGGTCCTTCCCATTTGCGCAAACATTCAATCATGCCTCATTTATTTCTTTTCTTTTTAAGTTGGCTTTGATACTTATGTATATTAGCATTTTGGTCCCATTTCTTTTTACTTTATTATTTTCGCACCAAATTTCTATCTAGAGTTCAAATTAGCCCCTTTTTCGTCCTTTTCTTTTATATTTTATTTTATTATTTAACATTATGGTATTATAATTGTATTTTATTTTCTTGCATATTATTTACTATTATTATTATTACCTTCATTTCATTATTATTATTTCTATTGCTATTTTTTTGTTGTTTATATTTTTATTTATATTATTATTATTATTAT
This sequence comes from Gossypium arboreum, assembly GCF_025698485.1. Taxonomy (NCBI): domain Eukaryota; kingdom Viridiplantae; phylum Streptophyta; class Magnoliopsida; order Malvales; family Malvaceae; genus Gossypium; species Gossypium arboreum. The sequence continues at coordinate 117,233,895 of NC_069070.1, read as the reverse complement.
CTCCGTTACTATTATTATTTTTTGTTATATTACTATTATTGTTATATTATTTTGTTATATTACTATTATTGTTATATTATCACTATTTTTCTTACTATTATTATTACTACAACTATTATTACTAAGATTATATTTTCTTTTTATACTCATTTGCTTATTACATCATTAATTTTATATCATTACTATTATAATAATTATTATCATTACTTTTCATCGTTATATATTTTTTTCTTTTCTCTGTTTTATTACTATTATTAATATCATTATTACTATTATTTTTATTTTTATTTTTATTTTTATTTTTATTTTATTTTTATTACTACTACTGTTATTTTTATTAACATATTTTCTACCATATTATTATTTCCTTTTATATATATATTATTATTGATATCAACATATACTATTATTATTAATGTACTATTATTTTCTATTTATTACTATTATATTTATTACTATTATTAATATATATTTTTCTTTTCTTTTCTTTAGTGCTATCACTATTATTATATTATTTGTCTTATTAATGTACTGTTACTATTTCCCACTTAGCTATTATTATTATTATTATTTTTACTATTATAATTATTATTAATCTTTTATTATTCTCTTACATTACTTGTTTGCTTTAGTCCTCTATTTCGATCTTATCATTCTTATTATGCGTTTATTTTATTTTGTTATGTTCATTGATATCGAAATTCATATTTGTTTGTTCATTTTTTGCTATTCCATTTTACCACGAATTTATATTAATTAACCGACGAAAATAATTCTTTCACAAAGGCAATATTTGGTGTTCGAAATTCGGGGAAACGTGCCCTAACTTGTTGGGTCTCGATTTTCCTCGTCCACCTTAACTAACCGAATATCCTTTTGAAATACACGAATTTTTATATAAAAGGCAAGCTCGCTCTCAAAAATTCAAGATGTCGTGTCCTAACTTACTGGATGTGACATTTTATATTTTGAGACGAGAAGGTCTTTAACATTTGAGCATTTTCTTTACAAAGAGGGATTGTATTTTAAATTCTTTCAAGTTTTCAAATTTTCGACTCTAAGACACTAATTAATCAACTAGGTACCAATTTTTGGGCGTTACAAGGGTGCTAATCCTTCCTTGTGCGTAACCGACTCCCGAACCTGTTTTCTTGATTTACGTGGACCAAAATTGTTGTTTAAATAAATCAAACCATTTATTAAAAACAACCACTTTTACAAAGTGATCCAATCACACCTAAAAAGATTGGTGGCGACTCCCGTTTTCGTTTTTTCTCCAAGTCGATACCCGTTTTCCAAAAAAATGGTTACGACATTGAGCATTACCCGAATGAAAATTTGATAAGTACAAGAGCCTCAAAGAAAAGACAAAGTTCAACAAGGGGCAAAAGAGTGATATCTGAGAAACGTAGATTACTCATAAAGCTTGAGGACGGGTACAAAGCCTGAAGAGAAAGTCAAGAATCGAAGCAATGAATACAGATCATTACAAAAATCGTAACAAAAAGGGATATATGAAAAACAAGCCCAAAGCGCATAGCATAATCATGTAGGCATAAAGGCATTTAAGACAAACATGTGCATATCATGATAACATCATGCATGACATATACAGGTACTCCAGTAGAGCAAGAGGATGTGATGATAGCTGTACTGAATCAAAGGAAAAGACACCTGAGTTCCACCAGATGACATGTTTTGGTATTCTGATGTTTTTATTTCTGTTTTCAAAAATCAACTCATATTGCGAGAGGTGAGTTGAGCCTCAAGACACGTTGAGGTATTTTCAATTTCTGTCTTTCAAAAAATCAACTCATATTGCGAGAGGTGAGTTGAGCCTCAGGACACGCTGAGGTAATTTTAACTTCTGTTCATCTAAAAAATCAACTCATATTGCGAGAGGTGAGTTGAGCCTCAGGGCACGCTGAGGTAATTTTAGTTTCTGTTCGTAAAAAAAAAATCAACTCATATTGCGAGAGGTGAGTTGAGCCTCGGCTCACATGCTGAGGTATTTTCAATTTCTGTTTTTCAATTTCTGTTCGTCAAAATCAACTCATATTGCGAGAGGTGAGTTGAGCCTCAGGACACGCTGAGGTAATTTTAATTTCTGTTCTTCAATTTATGTTTAAAAAAAAATCAATTCATATTGCGAGAGGTGAGTTGAGTCTCAGGTCACACGCTGAGGTATTTTCAATTTATGTTTCAAAAATCAACTCATATCGCGAGAGGTGAGTTGAGCCTCGGGTCACACGATGAGGTATTTTTAATTTCTATTTTTCATAAAAAATCAACTCATATTGCTAGAGGTGAGTTGAGTCTTCGGTCACACACTAAGGTATTTTCAATTTTTACCTTTTCAAAAGTTAACTCATAATCCGAGATATGAGTTGAACTTCAATTCACATGCCGAGTAAAGAATAAAGATTGGAGCTGATGAAAGACATCAGATTCTGTCTCCCTAAAATTGCAGTGGAGCAGCTGGAAGTTACAAGTCTTATCTCCCTGAAGTTACAGTGGAGTTGATCGAGGATATTAGATCTTACATTTCCGAAGTTATAGAAGAAAAGACCACAAGCCTTATCTCACTGAACCGGTAGAAGAGCGGATTGAAGTTGTAGATCTTATATTCTTGAAATTTCAGTGAAGCAGATCGAAGACAACAAATCCCACATCCCTGAAGATGCGAGTGGATTGAAGTTACAAGTTCTACCCCTTTGAAGTTGCAATGGATTAAACCAAAGCTACAGGATGCGGTGGACTAGAAAGAGACTAACTGAAGAAGAGAAGCACCAAAGAGGTCAAAGCTCGACGAGGCCGGGAAAAATTGGTCTTTCCTAAAAGTCTTTACTCTATTCTCGTTACACGACAACAACTCTGTTCTCGTGACACGACAATGAGTAAAGAGGGGCAGCTATTATAGCCCAATTTTGCCCCATTTACAACTTAAACCCGAATGGCCCATTTACATTTTACAAAACCCATTTACATTTGAAAACCAATTAAAACAAAACCCAAAACTAATTACCCTTAACCCGTAACCCATTACACTTAAACCCATAACCCAATACCTAAACTAACCCAAACAATAAACCCAACAAAAACCCAAAATCACCCTAGCCCAAAATCGAAAAACCTTAATCTTCCTAAACCTAGTTGCTACCGACTCAGCCTCTGCCACCACCGCCTCTGTCACGTCACTGTTGCCACCATCCTCAAGTTGCATCTGCAAGAATTAAAAGGAAAGGATAGCAAACATAAAATAATAAAGGGAAAGCATTTGTAAAAGGCTCTAAAAGCCGGTTCAAACTTTGTAACAGGGGGACAAATATTCAATACATACATACATTATTTTCAAAAAAAAAAAAACAATAGATCAAGCAAGAAAATCAATCCAAATCAGAGAACTAAAGCATTAACAGTCGAAACTAGAAACCCGAAGGTGATCTCATCGTTTTTCTCTATTTATTTTAAATCTTTTTTTAGTATATATATCTTTATCTATCAAAATATATATATATTATTAAGCAAAAATAATAATAAAATCAAAGAAAGAAAAAAATATACCTTTTGAACATACTATGGCCGACGGCGACGGAGCTGCGGCGGCGCACGGTAGCCCTCCTGGCCGACTTCTGGACATAGTCCAGAGAGAAAAAACCCCCTTTCCCTTTTTTTTTCTTTCACTTTACAAAAATGAATTTTTTTTTGTAGAAAAAAGCCTTTTATAGCCTCCCAAAACGACGTCGTTTTGGGGGCTGCCCTTTAACCCCAAAACAACGTCGTTTTGAGCTAACCTGCATGTTGACCCGACCCGCTCCAAGGATCCGCATGTTTTTACTTAAAGGTCTAATTACGCAAATGGCCCTTCTGCCTTTTTATGTTTTCGCAATTGAGTTTTTAATATTTCTTAAATTGTCCTTGAAATTTATCGCGCTTCGCGATTTGGTCCTCCCTTCAGCGACGTCGTTTTAAAGGCTCGGGTAAATTGCTTTTTTGGCCCTCTACAGTTGCACGCGCTTTCAAATGGGTCCTCTTTTTTATATTTTATTTTAAATTTGCCCCAAAACTTCGATTTTAATCCAATTTTAGTCCTTTCTTCGTTTATTTTTCAGTATTTATCTTGAATTTTATATTATTTTGCTATTTCATTTAGCTTTAAATATTATTCATGTTATATATATTATTGTTATCACTATTATTTTGATATTATTATTATTATATTATATATAGTTATATTTTTAAATGTCTCGTTTTTTACTATTATATGCATATATATATTATTATTATTATTATTATTATTATTATTATTATTGATTTTCACTTAATATTTATATATGTATATACATGTACGTATTTATGTAGTGTATTAATAGTTTTTTTCATATTATTATCATTTCTAATATGTATATATATTGTATATGTTTTATATATATTATGTATATATTTTAATATTATTAGTTATATATTTTTATACTATTTCATGTACATATTTTTATATTATCTTATGTATATATTTTTTAATAACTATATTATGTATGTACTTTTAACACTATATTATGTACATATTATTATATCTATTTTACCCTATTATATTTATTATTAATATTAGTATATATTTTATTATACGTGTATATATATACTTTTTATATATAGTATTATTTTTATATATCATTATATTTATTATTATACTTATTATTTTCACTATTGTTACTTATTATTTTATTTTAATATTATTATGTATTATTTGGTATACATATATCTTTTTGTACATATTGTTATTTTTATTATACATATATTATTTTATTATGGTATTAATACATTTTACTTTTTCCTTTTTTGTAAATATTATTTATTATTACTCTAATATCCTAATATTATATTATAATATTTTCTATTATTTTTATTAATCACCTCATTATTTTTCATCGTTTATTTACTTATGAATTTTTGTTAGAATAACATCGTCGTCAGTTTTTTTTATCATTATTTTAGAAACATTTTTTATTTTAATATATAAGGCAATGTACCGATTTTAACATCAAGTCTGTGATTTCATCGCTATGTTGGATGAATCACATTGGCTCGTGTTACCCTTCTAAAAAAAAATCGAAAACTAAAAATTCTCATTTTTCAATCGGATCAAGATTAAATGTCAAATTAAATTCGTATTTTTGAAATCAAGACAACACGTGTTTAATAAATACCAATTTTGGGCATCGCGAGGGTGCTAATACCTTCCTCGCGCGTAACCGACTCCCGAACCCAACTTTACTCTAGCTTTTGACGCAGACCTAAACTCGACCTTCTTTTTGTTTTAAAAAATAAATTTTCTTTCAAAAAAAAAAGAGGATTTATTAGGTGTCCGATCACACCTAAGAAAAAGAATCAGTGGCGACTCACTTTTCTTTTTTAAAACTGAAATTCCATTTTCAAATTTTCAAATAATCGCTTTAACTAGCGACCAAAGCAAAAATTTTACGTCGCTACATTAGATATAACCTTTCCCCCTAACTTTTATAGTTGTTTTATAGTTGTTGGCAAATCATGTCTCGAGACAATCTACCAATTGTTTCTAGACACAACACAATGTTTCAAGACAAGCAGCTCCTATCAATTGATAGAGGCCGGTATGAATCTGTATAAGGCGGTATTGACTGAAACAAGCTGAAACATACTGGAATGGTCGAAACGCATCGAAATCTTAACCATAATGGAACCTAGACTATTTCGTACTGGTTGAAGACTAGAAAGATATGTATCTAGTGTGTTCTATGTTGATGTCTCTTTTATGTATTGCCTTATTATTTTTTTCTTTTAATAAGATTTGTTTGGCTTATAAAAAATTATTTTTATTAAATAAAATAAATGAAAACCTTATGCAAAGACTGAAAAATGAGATCAAAATTAGCTATGTTTTGAAATTGAGCAATTAATAATTTGTACCAATATTATAAAATTTGTACAAATGATCATCAAAATTCAATGTAACTAATTAATATAATTGGGAATGGTGATGCGGTTAATAATAATAATAATTTTTTTTAACTCAATTCTAATTTTTCTGAGAGCTCAAAATTTGTTGAGGATGGCTAATTGTACAGGCCCAAATCTACCCGGGCTTACACCAGAACCAAAACCAAAAATAAAGCAAAAATAATAAAACTAAAATAATCAAGTCCAATGTCCCTGTTACAAGCCCAATTATCTAGCCCACTTATAAGCAAATTATTAGCCCAAAATAAAATAAACTCTTAACCCAAATCCTAGCCCAAAACAAAAAACACTCAGGAAACCCTAAGCCACCAAGCTCATGCTCGCCGCAGCTTCACAACAGAACCAGTCTTCATGTCACAATCTTCTTTACTCCACGCCATGCACACCTACAACAAACTAACAAACAAAAGGAGAAAACAACAAATTACAGCAAGGAAATTTGTATTTTTTATTTATTTTATTTTTATTTTTCGACTATAAAAACCTAATGAAATTGAATGTAAAGGGGATCTTCTTTTGCACAGAAATACATTACGCATGCAAATCGAATAGAGAGAAATCAGTCAAAATTTTAAGGTCATTTTTGATTTAAGCTTTTCTAGTTTTTTTGTTTTCTTTCGATTTACCTTCTTGAATACTTCATTGTTGCATTTGTTTAAAAAAGAAGAAGAAAACAAAGGAAAAGAAAACTTTACCATGCGAATATGCCATGGATCTTCTCTTTGTTTTGTTGAAATCGAAGTCGAAGGAAGACCTCGAGGCTGAAAGGTCGTTCTTCCAAGCTTGAGAGCATCTATCGCAGAGATGAATCGGTAGTTAAGGGGGAGATTTAGGGTTTGATAAGGAAAAAAGAAAGAAATTAATTTGATTCGGCTGATTTGGCTATTATAAAGGATTGGAAACGGCGCCGTTTTGACCAACTTCAATGGTTTAAAAACGACGCTGTATGGTAGCCACAACCTGATGATCCGGCCCGTGTTCGGATGAGATCCGCGCGTTTAGCTTTAGAGGGTTAATTGTACGCTAGGTCCTCCCCTTTCGCATGAGCAGTCAATGGCGCCTTGTTTATTTTTATTTCGTTTTTAAAATTGGCTCTGTAATTTGTGAATATTTGCAATCTAGCCCGCGCCTTAACGCAGCGTTATGGGGATCTGGGGTATTTCCTCATTTGGTCCCTAAGCATTCGCATGCATGACGCGCTGGTCCTTTTTTAATTTCAATGGCCTATTTTATTTATAAATTATCCCTTCTATTTTAATTTTATTTCAATTGAGTTTTTATAATTCATTTTTTTCACCTAACATTCATGTTCTAATTCTTGTTTACTTATTTTTATATTTTGGGCTACTTTGACAATTATATTTTGGTTTTTAAAGTCATTATTGTAAAATTTTTATATCATATCGTTTTAACATTCGTATAATATTTTATATAAATGTTCTTGTACATTATTATATATATAGTTCATGAAAGTTAATTTTATTCTATGTATATAATTAATCTTATGTTATTTTATACATATAATTTCTTTTAAATCTAGTCACAAATTTTATTATACATCTTTGTTATTTAAATGGAAATCTTATGTATCTTATGTATTATTTAAATTATTATTATACATATACATATATATATTGGTATGTCGAAACCATTTTCAAATCGAGCTTTGGAAAATGGGAATCGATTTTAAAAACGAAAACGGGAGTCGCCACCAATCTTTTTAGGTGTGATTGGATCACCTTTAAAACATTTTGTTTTAAAATCATTAGTTTTGGTCCACAAGTAAAAGAACGGGTTCGGGAGTCGGTTACACGTCACGAGGAAGGATTAGCACCCTAACGCCCAAAAATTGGTACCTAATTGATTATCAAATGTCTTTAATGTCGAAAAAAAAAAAAATTTAAGATGTAGTCCTCTTTAAAATATTTTAACTTTGAAAATTGGGATTCACTAGCGTCAAAGTATTAACATTAAGTTATCCCTTTTTGAAATTCCTATCTCAAGCAACAAAACGCTATATCCAATAAGTTAGGACATATTGCTTTGAAATTCCAAGATACTAGCTTGCATTTAGAAAACCTTTAAAAACTTAGAAGGGTGCTTAATTATTTGAATTCAACGAGAAAAGTGGCAACCCAATAAGTTAGGCACTACTTTCGAAATTTCCAAACACCAAGCATCACCTTATTTGCAAAAAAAATCTTATCTCGAGGTAATAAGATGTCATATCCAGTGAGTTATGACACAACGCCTCAAATATCGAGAGTAAGTATTTTATTTAACACTCGTATTATGATTTAAAAGAATATGCCGTTATTTAGATTAAACGTGAGAGAAAAAAAATCGAAATCCAGTAACTTAGGGAACGATTGTCTCGGATTACCAAATACGAAATATTTACTTTAGTGAAAGAATCACTATCGGGTTGAATAAAACCTAAATTCGTAATGAAACGAGATAATAAAGAATGCATAACAAATAAAATTGATAACCATAACAGGATAAACATAAACACAAATATGAATACTAACGATAAATACGAAGGTAAGATAAATGAATCGAATAAATAATAAGAAAGATAAATGAATCGAATAAATAATAAGAAAGGGAAATAATGAATAAGCTAAATGTTTGAAATTATTTAAAAAAACTATAAATAGAATAGATGATGAAATAATAATTAAAGTAATGATATGTCAATAAAATAAATATGCTAAAAATATACAGTTATCAAATTAGTTAATATAAAATAATAACGTATAAGTAAATACAAAAATAAAAGAAAATATAATAACAATAATAGAAAAATACAACAATAATAATAGTAAAAGATATAATAACATAATAATATAATAGAAATAGTAACAATATGACGATAATAGTAAAAATAATATATTAAATAATAGTAATAAAAGTAGTGTTAATAATAATAATAATAATAATAATAATAATAATAATAATGATGATGATCTATTAAGTTATAATGAAAATAATGATAATGATGATATATTAGATAATAATAGTAAAATAATAAGTAACAATAATAAATTATAATAATAGTGATGAGAATAACAAGTGGTGATAATAACAAGAATAATAGTAGTAATAATATATTAGTAATACATAATAGATGTAGTAAAAAAATATAGTAGTTATAGTAATAATAATATAAACAAGAGCATATATACGTATGAAAAATAATGATAGTAAAATATAATAATAGTAATAATAATAATGGAATGAAGGTAATAATAATATTAAAATAAAGTAAACAAAAATAATACTATATATCAATATATATATACATATAATGCAAATACACACTACCATATAATAATAATAATAATAATAATAATAATAATATAGAAATACAAAGAGCAAATAAAATATTAAATTTAAAAACAATACTATATATAAAAGTATATACATACATATATGTACATAAAATATACACTAATAATAATAATAATAATAATAATAATAATATTAAAATGCGAAAGTAAATATGATAGAATAGTAATATTAAAATGACGTAATAAAAATAATACTTATATATATAGAGAAATGTACATACGTACATATATAATAAACATACATTAATTAATAGTAAAAACAATAGAAGTGCTAATAATATTAGTATTAGAATGAAATAAGAGATAAATGCAAACATAATAATATAAATAAGGTAAAGCAGACACAAATAAAAATAATAGGAAGGACATAATCGAATCGAGAGCAATATTTTGGGGCAAATCCGTAATAAATAAAAGAAGAGGGGATTAATTCGCACATGCAAATAACCGGGAAGGACTAAAACGGACAATAGCCCTTCGACCCAAAACGCGCAGCTTTGATTCTATCCCTTATTTCTTACTACGATTGGAGTGAATATAATGAAACCCTTTGAACCTTTTTGATTGCTATTGATATACTGATTTTTTGTTCTTGAATCTCAAAAAAAAAGAAAAATCCCCTCTTGAATCTCAAAAAAAATCTCTTCTTGAATCTCAAAAAATTTCTTCTCTCCAAAATACAATCAATTCCTCTCTCCAATCCTCCCCCACTCTTTTTTACATTGAGATTGTGGCTTTTTATAAGCTTTTACCACTTGTTCTTCTTTTTTTTTTTAATTTATTTGCCTTTTCTTTTGTAGGCAAATGGAGAAAAATGGGGGTGGGTGGCTAATTATGGTGTGGAGTAGGTGAGATTAGGTTTTTCTTTTTGATTTTTTTAATTTTTTTTGGGTTGGGTTAGTGTTTTGGGCTAAGTTTTGGGTTTGGTATTGGGTTTTAATTGGGTAGTTGAGTTATGTTTATTTGGGTTTAGTTTTATTGGGCCCCGGGCAAAATTTGGGCCATCTGTTGCCCTCTTTGCTTGTTGTTGTGTAACAAGAACGAGCAAAGACTATAAAGGACCAATTTTGCCCGGCTCGCCGAGTCTTGAGTTCTTGATCTACTTCTTCGATCTGTTCCCCATAAACACAGGATGCCAAATCATTGTCTTCAACTTGCTCCTTATAAACACGGGGATGCCATCTTGAAATCTTCGATCCGCTTCATCGTAAGCACAGAATGTCGATTTATTTCTTCGATTTGATCCACGACAATACAGAGATGCCAAATCATCTTAGATTTGCTTTAACGTAGCACGCCGAAAGCCAAATCAACTATGATTCGATTTGTTCCTTGTAAGCATAAGGATGCCAATCCATCTTGGATCCGCTTCAGCATAAACATCCGAAGGTGAGATCTGCTATGTGTCCGCTCTCCATCAAAGTGAAGATGCCAAACTTGATTCGTTCTCCGACGATCTGAGACGACAAATCATCTTAGATTTGCTTCATCGTAATCACATGAAAGCCAAATCAGCTATGTCTTCGATTTGTTCCTTGTAAACACAAGGATGCCAAATCATCTTGGATCCGCTTCAAGATAAACATCGAAGGTGAGATCTGCTATGTGTCCGCTCTCCATCAAAGTGAAGATGCCAAACTTGATTCGTTCTCGACGATACGAGATGACAAATCATCTTAGATTTGCTTCATCATAATCACATGAAAGCCAAATCAGCTATGTCTTCGATTTGTTCCTTGTAAACACAAGGATGCCAAACCATCTTGGATCCGCTTCAGCATAAACATCTGAAGGTGAGATCTGCTATGTGTCTGCTCTCCATCAAAGTGAAGATGCCAAACTTCGATTCGTTCTCTGACGATACAGAGACGACAAATCATCTTAGATTTGCTTCATCGTAATCACATGAAAGCCAAATCAACTATGTCTTCGATTTGTTCCTTGTAAACACAAGGATGCCAAACCATCTTGGATCTGCTTGGTGAAATCGTCAAGGCGAGATCTGCTATGTGTAGCCTATTACCCTCGCTTAAGGGATTAAGGCGCGTCATCAGTAGAATGATTATGCTTGATAAGTAGGATGCCATGCTCAAGTGAGTAAAATGTTCCTAATTAAACATGTTATGATGTAAAATGTCATGAATATGACCCTATCCTAGACGTCATCATTCATTCTTTCATTTGCCTTTCTTTTCTCAAAGCTTCATTCACGCCACCAGTAGGGCTGCACCTTTCCTCCAATGCTACGATCCGTGAAGATGTTTGTAAAACAATCTTTTCTTAAAATTGAATCATTGATTTTGTTCATTTTCCCTTTAGACTGGATGAAAGAAATTCCTCGAGTTCCTTCATCCTTTACTTACGTGAATTTCTCGAACAATTGTCCTGTTTTAGTTTCTTGTATTGTCTAGAAATTTCAGAGTAATGCGCAAAACTTTGTTTGTAAACATATTTAGTTCATCTATCATTATTTAAATGCAACATGGAAGATGAATAAATCTTAAGAATAATTGGATTTGAATGAATTAAGAAGAAAGAATACAAAGGAAATTAATCTGAAGGTCTATCTTTAGGAAGGAATAGAATCTAAAGATGGAAAACAAGATAGAAGTTAGATCCTCCAGATATCACTGCTTGAGTGCCTATACACCAGCTCTATGAAGTCTTTCTTAAGTTCAAAATGTGTTTAAAAGATCCCAAGTACTTTATTGATACCCTCGTTTGTAGTATTCTTCGCTCTTTGTAACAAGATTACTGTGTACTCTTCAAAATTTGAGCTGCCCTTACAGGTTTTCAACTCAAAACCCTTTTAATCACAAGGTGCCTTTTGTGGGTTTTCACCTTGGCCTCTCCGTCTTTTATTTTTTTTTTTTTTTTCAAAGGCGCCTTTGCGGGTTTTCACCTTAGATTCTCTTCTTCTTTAGACAAAGTATTTTTAAGCGAGTCCGAGTTCATTGGATTAGGTAAACTTTTCCCATCCATTTCGCTAAGATCAATGCACCACCGGAGAAAGCTTTCTTTACGACATACGGCCCTTCCCAATTCGCATCCATTTTCCTCTAAAATCCTTTTGAATAGGAAGGATCTTTTTCAAGACAAGGTCTCCTCATAGAATTTTCTTGGTCGAACTTTCTTGTCATAAGCTCGCATCATTCGCTTCTGATACATCTGACCATGACGAATGGCTTTTAGCCTCTTTTCTTCAATCAAGTTCAACTGGTCATACCGGATTGAACCCACTCAACTTCATCTAACTTTACTTCATCAAAATTCAAGAGAAGGTATTTCTACTTCAATAGGTATCTGCTTCCATCCCGTAAACTAACGAGAATGGAGTTGCCCCGGTAGAAGTTCTGACAGATGTTCGATAGGCCAGGAGTGCAAACGGTAACTTCTCATGCCAATCTCTATAAGTCTCAATCATCTTCCCCACTATTTTCTTAATGTTCTTGTTGGCAGCTTCTACCGTCCCATTCATTTTTGGACGATAGGGGGAAGAATTGTGATGCTTAATCTTGAACTGGTCGCAAACTTCTGCTATCGTTTTGTTGTTTAGGTTCAATGCATTGTCGGATATGATCTTTTCAGGCATTCTATACCGACAAATGATCTCTTTCTTCAAGAATCGACTCACAGCTGACTTAGTAACATTCGCATAAGAAGCAGCCTCTACCCATTTTGTGAAGTAGTCAATTACTACAAAGATAAACCGATGACCATTCAAAGCTCTCGGTGATATTGGTCCAATAACATCCATGCCCCACATGGAAAAGGGCCATGGAGAAGTCATAACATGTAAAGGTGAAGGTGGTACATGAATTTTATCCCCATAAATCTGGCACTTATGGCATTTCTTGGTGTAACTGATGCAATCCCCTTCCATAGTGGCCCAATAATAGCCAAACCTCATGATTTGCCTTGCCATCGTGAACCCATTTGCATGCGTCCCGCATACACCTTCGTGAACTTCTTCTATAATTAACTTAGCTTCTACCAAGATCGACACATCTCAAAAGTACTTGGTCTTTTCGTCTTTTGTATAGGATATCTCCGTCTAAAACATAGTCGCAAGCTAACCTCCTCAAGGTTCGTTTGTCATTTTCACTGGCCTGTTCAGGGTATTTACGATCTTTCACGTATCGCAATATATCTCGATACCATGGGTTAATGTCATTTCCTCCTCTCAATGTTACAACAATGAGTGGAGCCTCGTAAATACTCATTTGAATTGGCTTCATTTCTTCTTTTTTATTTACCTTGATCATTGAGGCCAAGGTTGCTAAAGCATCTGTCATCTGATTTTTGTTTCGTGGGAGATAATTGAAGGTGATGCTATCAAATTCCTCAAGTAACCCCAAAACTACCTTTCGATAACTAATCAATTTAGGGTCCCTTGTCTCTCATTCACCTCTAAGTGATAAACAACCAACGCGAATCCCGTATACTTCTAGAGTTTTATACCTCGCTCTATAGTTGCTTGAAGTCCCATGATGCATGCTTCATATTCAGCCATATTGTTTGTGCAATCAAAGTCTAACTTACACATAAAGGATAATGATCACCATTCGAGATACCAAGATCGCCCCAATTCCATTTCCGACTACATTAGAAGCCCCATCAAAATTGAGCCTCCAAGAAGAATTTTCAGTCATTGCTATACACATCAACTCCTCATTTGGAAAATCGAAGTTTAGTGGCTCATAATCCTCTAGAGCCCTACTAGCCAAGAAGTCCGCTACCGCACTTCCTTTTATAGCCTTCTGACTTATGTAGACTATATCAAACTCCGAAAGTAAAATTTGCCATCTCGCCATTCTCTCATTTAGAGCTGTTGACTCCATCATGTATTTCAACGGATCAAGTTTTGAGATGAGCCAAGTGGTATGGTATAGCATGTCTTGTCTTAATCTTGAGTTGTCCAAATCAACAAGACAACACAACTTTTCGATTGGTGAATATCTCATCTCATAGTCGGTGAACTTCTTACTGATATAATAAATTACCTTCTCCTTTTTCCCTGACTCATCATGCTGGCCAAGCACACATCCCATAGAATTACTGAACACTGATAAGTACAGTATTAATGGTTTATCTGGGCTGGGTGGCGACAATACCGGAGTATTCAACAAATACTGCTTGACCTTTTCAAAAGCACTCTGGCATTCCCCATCCCAAATACCTTGATTGTGCTTTCTGAGGAGGCGAAAGATAGGATCACATTTCTCGGTTAGTTGTGAAATGAACCGAGCAATGTAATTCAACCTTCCTAGGAATCCTCGAACTTCTTTTTGAGTACGTGGTGGGGGTAATTCTCGTATGGCTTTGACCTTGTCTGAGTCGACTTCAATTCCTTTTTCACTGACTACGAAGCCTAACAACTTTCCGGATCTGGCTCCAAAGGTACACTTTGCTGGATTGAGCTTCAGCTGAAATTTTCTCAACCTTACAAACAATCTTCTCAAGACCTCAATATGCTCTTTTTCCGTACGCGACTTGGCAATCATATCATCAACGTATACCTCGATATCCTTATGCATCATGTCGTGGAACAAGTTCACCATGGCCCTTTGGTACGTTGCCCCTGCGTTTTTTAGTCCAAATGGCATTACTTTGTAGCAAAAGGTGCCCCACAAGGTTATAAAGGTGGTTTTATTCATGTTCTCTGGATGCATCTTTATCTAGTTGTATCCTGAGAAACCATCCATAAAGGAGAACAATGAATATCCCGCTGTGTTATCTACTAAAGTGTCAATGTGGGGTAAAGGAAAATTATCTTTTGGGCTTTTGTTCAAGTCTCTGTAATCAACACACATTCGTATTTTCCCATCCTTCTTGGGGACGGGCACAATGTTAGCTACCCATTGAGTACTTCACTTCTTGCAAGAATCACGCATCAAAGCGCTTCTTGACTTCATCATTTATCTTCAAGACGATATCTGGCCTCATTCTTCGCAACTTCTGTTGGACTGGCTTACAATCTTGTCTTATCGGAAGACGATGTACCACAATGTCAGTACTCAATCCAGGCATATCCTGATATGACCAGGTGAAGATATCCTTGAACTCTCGAAGCAACTCAATCAGACCATGCCTTGTGTCCACGCCAATTAGGGTTCCGATTTTCAACTCCTTCCCTTCCTTTAGGGCTATATTCTCTATTGCCTCTTTCTTATGTGGCATGATTTGTTTCTCCTCCTGCTTAACCATTCTTAACAGATCGAGAGATACGTCACAATCCTGACCATCTTCAAAATCCTGAGGTTCCTCTAACCACATGTCTTGCTCGCCAGAGAAATTAAGAGCTGTAGTATCAGCACTCATATCATTGATACATAGGGACCTGTGGAGGTATGAAAGAATATACAAAGAATGAATGAATCAAAGAATGATTGTTTATGTGTTATGAATAAAAGAATAAGAATTGCTAAAATTTGGAGGAATATTGGTCGATAAAAATAGAACGATACTCGTTTAAATTGATAAAAAGTTATGTTTTATTTAAATAATTATAGATGAACATAAGCCTATTTCACGAATATAATCTTATTACTCCTAGGCCCTAGAGTAATGAGACATGTTTTGAGAATTACTCGAAAATTTCCTAAAGACTACAGGAAGGTCTTCGCGGTCAATTATTGAGAGCTCCCTGGTTCGTAAGGGCGAATGCCCTCGAGGCTTCCTTGCTCCGATCCTTCATTGTGTACAGCATTAACTTGATGACTTTCCTTTCTCAGCAATCCTCCTGATTTGAAGGATTTGGATATAGGTGGGAATGTCATCGGTCCCCACTCCACTTCTCTTCCATTCAAACGCGTCTTTCTTCTTGCTTGGCACTTTCTATTTCCCGCCTCTTGTGCTTGTAGTCGGTGTGAAGCCCAAGCCAAAGCGGTCCTTCTTCTCAATCGTTTTGGGATTTGAACCTCTCCTTGCAACCGTCTTCCTAGCCCCTTTCCGCAATGCTCCTTTCCCCATCATTATTTGTAAGGCCATCCTCGTGGCTCAGGACATTTTGGGTACCGCACTTTGCTTCCTTCCAAAATAAAGGTGGCATTGATGACCTCTAAAGAGCGAAAGAACATTCAATAGCCTCCTCATTTGCCTCAACATAAGGGGCCTTCTTTGTAGCTTGCCGCTATGATGTCCTCTTCCGCATTGATGGTTATTAAACGACCATCCATTACTAACTTTAATTTTTGGTGCAATGAAGAGGGCACTGCTCTTGCCGAGTGTATCCATGGTCTCCCCAATAAACAATTGTAGGAGGGCTTGATATCCATCACTAGGAAATCAACTTCATACGTATTTGGCCCAATCTCCAAAGGGATGTCGATTCGCCCCATTACTTTTCTTTCAGTTCCATCAAAGGCTCTTACCACATTATGACACGTTTTCATATGCGAACTGTCAATGGGCAATCTGTTCAAGGTGGATAACGGCAGGACGTTCAAAGCGGACCCATTATCCACGAGTACACTTGGAAGTGTGTATCCTTTGCACCGAGTAGTGATGTGTAGGGCTTTGGTTGACCCTATGCCCCTAGGTGGAATTTCATCATCGTTAAAATAAATGATATTGTCAGCACTGATGTTGTTTACTAACCGTCTAGCTTGTTAACGGATATGTCATGGGTAACATATGTTTCGTTAAGCACCTTTAACAACGCATCTCGATGCACCTCAGAGCTCAAGAGTAGGGCTAACTCGATACGCTACTGGTTGCTATGCAATTGCTCGACCACACTATACTCGCTATGTTTCAGAATTTTAGAAATCCTTAGCCTCTTCCTCCTTTCTGGCTCATTGATGAGTACTTGATTTCCTTTTCCTTTTCACCTTGTCATCTTTCGTCTCTGCGGGCTCTATTTCGATATTCCCCGTCATAACGTTTCCCACTTCGTATGAGAACCTTCATTTTGCGTGCCCTGACGCGCTTAGCTATACTCTCCCCTCGGTATTGTTATATTGCGTCATAGCTCCATGGCACCCTCCTGTCATCCTTATAAGGGAAAGGATTGGGTTTGTGGATGACTATTTTGGGCCTAGTTTGTGACCCCTCTTCATTATTCCCAGCAAGGAGATAATAATTCTCGGTTATTGGTTCTTTGTCGTTCATTCTCCAAGACACATATTTGTCCTTCATAAGAACTACCCTCGTAAACACGCAACTCTTTGTTAACTATAAGGCCTTGTACCATAACCTTGAACTCTTCACAATTTTGAATCACATGACCTACTTCCCCATGGAACTCACAATGGTTCTCTATTCCTTCTCCTCCTTTTCTAGAGGTCAGTATACCTCTCTTTACCATCTCCTCCCATATTACCTTCATAGGTATCTTCACCTCAGCAATGTCTTCCTTGATTTTTCTTATCTTTGTTTCATCAATGGCATTCACTCCTTGATTGCCATGATCCGATATGATTTTCGATGATCGTGGTCTTGTCAATTTCACAACCCCATCTTGATAAGCCTCTCCACGACCTTCTTGAATCTGTGCGCTTTTTGATCGAATGCCCGGTATTCACGAATGATATTCACACTTAGCATTTGCATCATACCATCGGGGTATGGTGGCTGTAGTGGTTTCAAGTGAAATGGAGCAATGGCATGTGCATCATACAAGCTTTGATAAAGCTCACGATACGTCATGAGGATAGGCGTAAATTGCATTCTTTTGAATTCGCCTTATGCTCGATTCTGTCTTTGGGTATTTTGTTGTTCAACCATAGCTGCTTTGGGTTGACCAACTGTGATTGCCCTCGAGTTGAGACTATTCACCTCATTATCCTTTCTCCTTGGGGCTGATCTTTTAGCCACTTCCCCCTCAATTTTACCGCCTCTCACGGCATTCTCAATCATCTCACCCGCCATGACTATATCCGCGAAACTTTTTGTGGTACTTCCAATCATATGTGTGATGAATGGCGCCTTTAAAGTATTAATAAATAACATGGTGGTTTCCTTTTCTAACAATGGTGGTTGTACTTGCATTGCCACCTCCCTCCATCGTTGTGCATATTGCCTAAAACTTTCATTAGTTTTTTTCTCCATGTTTTGAAGTGTGATCCTATCTGGCGTCATATCAGTCACATGGTTATATTGTTGCATGAAAGCCTGTGCAAGATCTCTCAATGAACTGATTCTTGCACGGCTCAACTGATTGTACCACCTAGCCGCCGCTCCACCAGTCATCTTGAAAACAATGGATTAATAGTTGATCGTTGTTCACATAACCAGTCATTCTTCTACAAAACATTGTTATGTGTGCCTCTGGGCAAGTAGTCCCATTGTATTTTTCAAACTCCGGCATTTTAAATTTATGAGGAAGCACCAAATCTGGAACCAAACTTAAGTCTTTGGCATCAATCCCATGATGATTGCCAGCGCCTTTTAAAACCCTAAACTTCTCCTCTAACCACCTGCAACGATCTTCTAATTGTTTTGAGGATTCAGTGGCCATTCTTTCCTTCTCCATTAAATCCAGATCAGGAGTAATAGGGTTGATCGAGCTATCACCCAAATTATTTCCCAACCCAGATGGGAAATTTATGGGGATTCTAGTATCCACTGGCTCATATTGAGGCCTTACTGTGACAGATGGCCTTTTAGGAGGTGCCTCGGTTTGTAGGGGCACATGAGGCGAGTAAAACCCGCGGAGGACCTTCATTATCCTCTTGATGATCGCCATGGGAGCTTTTCCTTTATCATGGCCCTCAGCGGTGAGCCATTTCAACCATCATGTTTCTCCGAGCCTCTAGCATCTGCTCCCTTATTTCATTCTGGTATTTTGGCCAACTGCTCTTGCATTTGATCTTGCATATCTTTTGTAATTGCTCAAACCTTTGATCCATGTTCTTAGTTTTAGTACGAGTGCCGTAAGGATGTGTGATTTCATTTTCTTTTCTACCTCTGCTTTTCTACCTATGCAAAGTAAACTTTAACTAATCGGGTCTTTCTATAACTTTGAATGCAAATGATGTGATGAAATGTTATGAGATGCAAATGCATGAATACAAAAAGAATATCGATTCTGGTTCAACTTCATTTAGAAAATTTTATTTAGAAAAAGAATATCTTTACATATAAGAGGATTACAAATACGATTTCGCCCTAAGGCCCAAAGCTTTAACTCTATCTAATAAAAGGGCTAACTTTCGTCCTACATCCGACGATGATGAATACATCAGACTCAATACGTCAGCTCGAATTGCCAAGTCTTGTACATACTCAGCAACCTCTCGAATCTGAGCTATGGCTTCACTAATGACATGATCCCTTTTTCTGACCTGTTCTTTAGCTTGATATAGCTCTCCCCTCAGATAATCCTCTTGCGCCTTGAGCTGCTCAACTCGGAGTTCACCGTCATGCAATGCCACCTCCAAATCTTCGACCTTGCTTCTTAGCTCTTTTAACTCGATAGTAGAATTATGGTTTTGGTGCCAACGCAGGATTTTCCAAGTTCTATTACCTTGGTCTTCAATCCTTTATTCTTTTCCTCTAATGCCAAATTTTGCCCCGCATTTCTTGAGATTTCCTCTCCGATTTCGGCTCTATCATTTTCTTCTTGAACCTCCTTCTGCCATTGATTGGAAGATCCTCCTACTCTCGCCCTCCTCAAGGCTACTTGTGCCCTTTTGTAATGCTCCCTTAGATCATCTCGATCTTCCTCGATCTTCCTCTTTTCTTTCCTCTGTTTCTCGACTTCCATCTTTTGAACATCAATGTCCAAACTCAAGTACATCTTTTCTTCTTCGAGCTTTGCTATCCTCCTCTCGAACTCCAAGCTTTGTCTCTCGAACTCTTGTTTCATAATTTCTAACTTTGAGGGCCTTACTTGAAAATATTCCTCCATTAGTCGAGCTCCTTCCATACTTGGCTTAGGATATTATCATTAACTCTTCTACCTCTCCATTCTATGTATTTAGGTGCAGTAGCGGGCTAATAGCTTTTCCTCTCAATCGACAAGTCTTCTTCCAAGCACTAGAAACTTCACTAACCCTCCTCTTGTAATCGGCTCCTCTATATACAAACTCACTTTGAGCCAACCCCGAGTTCTTTGGTATGAACTGTCTCAATCCATCTTTGCCTCAAGATGAGCAAAGGGCATAGCCAATGGCACCCCAAATCCCCAATAAGGGTACCCAATCAAAATTACCGCATCGGTAAAGAACCTCACCAGCATCATCCACGAGCTCTCCACTTGACATCTTTCGACTGAAGGTTCTGAAGTATCGCTATCCAATTCTCTTTTGGAACATCAACTCTCCTGGTTGAACCTACTATATCTTTCAACGGTGAATAATCCTCAAAGTAAACCCGAAAAACCACCCTATCTATCAACCGAAAATGATCAGAGAACCAAGCCAAAAGCAATCGAGCACACCCTATAAACGCCAAAGACCACCCTCCTACATGCACCTAAAGATCTAAATGTTTCCGCTAAAATGCAGGGGATGAAGTGACCTTTTTTACTGAGTCGATGAAAAAGATCCGTGGTTGCCTCATCCACATATCCCAAAGCCTTAGGGAAGACCATCAATCCATATAAACTTAGGGCAAAAACATCTATCTTCTTTGTCTCATCAGGGTGTGTCAGAATCAAATCTTTCAAAGCATCCCACGAAATGCACTTGCACTCACCCTTTTCTTTAATTCGGGCCGTGGCCCACTACTCGCTCATCCCCATAATAATCATCAATTTCTTCCAAAAGGTAGGGACACAAGGAGCTCGGGAATAGATCCTATCATTCTGAAACCGGGGACAACGAAGTAAAGCAGTGTACTCTTCCACAAGGGTACCATGTCTACTTCCCCAAAAGTGAAGCAATCTGACTGTGGGTTCCAAAAGCGAGCAAGGGCTCTGAATAAGTGCTCGTCTATCCGAACATCAAGCAAGTAAGGTAAGTCTCCATAGTTACAGTAGAATAATTGCTTAGTCTCTTTGCCCCACCGATCCCAAATTTCCTTAAGCTCTTGAAGATTATTCATGTGACACTTATACGAGTATAATCTGGCAGCTCGGACATATATCCTATAGCTATACTGTCTCCTTTTTCTAGTTGAGTTTGCTCGGACCATCTGTGGACGTTAACGTTGCCTTCCACTTTATCAAGAAGTCCGTTCTCCATAATAAAACTTCCTAACTTAGAAACTGACCACGAATCGATATCTTTGTAAATGCAAAATGACATGCAAGCAAAAGAAAAGAGATAGTCAGTATCACATGATATCAATAAATTTCAACGATAACTTATAAGGGTGATGTCTAAGTTGGGCTTATACGGTCCTTCGACATGGGGTTGGTTCTAAAGTTTGAGGTACCGAACCAATGATTCCTCGATCCTCACCCATTATAGGCTCATTTGAATCGAGTTCATTCAGGGAATACATTTCCCTATGGCTACGGAGATGAAAATCTCACGAAACTATAGGTACGGATGTATCCCAAAGTGATCCACTATCACGCGAGGCGAAAACCTCACGAAGGCGTAGCTTCTCACTCCCACTTAAGGGTGTGACCACAACAGTCACGCTGAAATGCAATGCGATCAAAATATAGCATGTAATAATACAAACACATGTAATGCAAAGAGGATTAAATTTTAAAATTTTTAATTTCCGACATTAAGACAAAAGATAATCAATTACATGGCCTGACTCTCTTATTACGTCCCTAGCGGAGTCGCTTAAGTGTCGAAACCATTTTCAAATCGAGCTTTGGAAAATGGGAATCGATTTTAAAAAGAAGCAGGAGTCGCCACCAATCTTTTTAGGTGTGATTGGATCACCTTTAAAACATTTTGTTTTAAAATCATTAGTTTTGGTCCACGAAGTAAAAGAACGGGTTCGGGAGTCGGTTACGTACGAGGAAGGATTAGCACCTTCGTAACGCCCAAAAATTAGTACCTAATTGATTATCAAATGTCTTTAATGTCGAAAGAAAAAAAAATTTAAGATGTAGTCCTCTTTAAAATATTTTAACTTTGAAAATTGGGATTCACTAGCGTCAAAGTATTAACATTAAGTTATCCCCTTTTTTGAAATTCCTATCTCGAAGCAACAAAACGCTATATCCAATAAGTTAGGACATATTGCTTTGAAATTCCAAGATAGTAGCTTGCATTTAGAAAACCTTTAAAAAACTTAGAAGGGTGCTTAATTATTTGAATTCAACGAGAAAAGTGGCAACCCAATAAGTTAGGGCACTACTTTCTCGAAATTTCCAAACACCAAGCATCACCTTATTTGCAAAAAAAAAATCTTATCTCGAGGTAATAAGATGTCATATCCAGTGAGTTATGACACAACGCCTCAAATATCAGAGAGTAAGTATTTTATTTAACACTCGTATTATGATTTAAAAGAATATGCCGTTATTTAGATTAAACGTGAGAGAAAAAAAAATCGAAATCCAGTAAGTTAGGGAACGATTGTCTCGGATTACCAAATACGAAATATTTACTTTAGTGAAAGAATCACTATCGGGTTGAATAAAACCTAAATTCGTAATGAAACGAGATAATAAAGAATGCATAACAAATAAAAATTGATAACCATAACAGGATAAACATAAACACAAATATGAATACTAACGATAAATACGAAGGTAAGATAAATGAATCGAATAAATAATAAGAAAGATAAATGAATCGAATAAATAATAAGAAAGGAAATAATGAATAAGCTAAATGTTTGAAATTATTTAAAAAAACTATAAATAGAATAGATGATGAAATAATAATTAAAGTAATGATATGTAAATAAAATAAATATGCTAAAAATATACAGTTATCAAATTAGTTAATATAAAATAATAACGATATAAGTAAATACAAAATAAAGGAAAATATAATAACAATAATAGAAAAATACAACAATAATAATAGTAAAAGATATAATAACATAATAATATAATAGTAATAGTAACAATATGACGATAATAGTAAAAATAATATATTAAATAATAGTAATAAAAGTAGTGCTAATAATAATAATAATAATAATAATAATAATAATAATAATAATGATGATGATCTATTAAGTTATAATGAAAATAATGATAATGATGATATATTAGATAATAATAGTAAAATAATAAGTAACAATAATAAATTATAATAATAGTGATGAGAATAACAAGTGATGATAATAACAGTAACAATAGTAGTAATAATATATTAGTAATACATAATAGATGTAGTAAAAAAATATAGTAGTTATAGTAATAATAATATAAACAAGAGCATATATACATTATGAAAAATAATGATAGTAAAATATAATAATAGTAATAATAATAATGGAATGAAGGTAATAATAATATTAAAATAAAGTAAACAAAAATAATACTATATATCAATATATATATACATATAATGCAAATACACACTACCATATAATAATAATAATAATAATAATAATAATAATATAGAAATACAAAGAGCAAATAAAATATTAAATTTAAAAACAATACTATATATAAAAGTATATACATACATATATGTACATAAAAATATACACTAATAATAATAATAATAATAATAATAATAATAATAATAATAATATTAAAATGCGAAAGTAAATATGATAGAATAGTAATATTAAAATGACGTAATAAAATAATACTTATATATATAGAGAAATGTACATACGTACATATATAATAAACATACATTAATTAATAGTAAAAACAATAGAAGTGTTAATAATATTAGTATTAGAATGAAATAAGAGATAAATGCAAACATAATAATATAAATAAGGTAAACAGACACAAATAAAAAATAATAAGAAGGACATAATCGAATCTGAGAGCAATATTTTGGGGCAAATCCGTAATAAATAAAAGAAGAGGGGATTAATTCGCACATGCAAATAACCGGGAAGGACTAAAACGGACAATAGCCCTTCGACCCAAAACGCGCAGCTTTGATTCTATCCCTTATTTCTTACTACGATTGGAGTGAATATAATGAAACCCTTTGAACCTTTTGATTGCTATTGATATACTGATTTTTGTTCTTGAATCTCAAAAAAAGAAAAATCCTCTTGAATCTCAAAAAATCTCTTCTTGAATCTCAAAAATTTCTTCTCTCAAAATACAATCAATTCTCTCTCCAATCCTCCCCACTCTTTTTACATTGAGATTGTGGCTTTTTATAAGCTTTTACCACTTGTTCTTCTTTTTTTTTAATTTATTTGCCTTTTCTTTTGTAGGCAAATGGAGCAAAATGGGGGTGGGTGGCTAATTATGGTGTGGAGTAGGTGAGATTAGGTTTTTTCTTTTTTGATTTTTCTTTTGATTTTTTTTTTTGGGTTGGGTTAGTGTTTTGGGCTAAGTTTTGGGTTTGGTATTGGGTTTTAATTGGGTAGTTGAGTTATGTTTATTTGGGTTTGGTTTTATTGGGCCCCGGGCAAAATTTGGGCCATACATGGTACATATGTTTGATCTATATACATCACTAAATCCATGTATTTTATACATATAGTTTTTCTTTGTATACATAATTATGTTTTTAAAATCTATTACATATATAGTTTATGATAAATTTAACTTAATCTTATATGCATTATTAATTTCATGCTATTTTTACAAATAATTATTTCTAAATCTATTTATACCCTAAACCCTAAACCCTAAACCCTAAACCCTAAACCTATTATGTGTATTTTCTAAGATTATATTTTATTATGTATTCTTGCTATCCTTTCATATTTTATATATTCTTAAATTTTCTTTTATTGTATGTATTTTAACGAATGTTTGTATATTATTTGATTTAAAATCCTCATTCTATAACACATATTTTAATGATTACATATATATCTCTAGTTTGTTTTTACAAATAGTTTCAAATTCATCAATTCATTAATTCATATATTATATATCATGTGTTCATCAGTTCATCATTATTTTAAATTTGTCTTATACCATATTGGTTTTTAATTTTCATTTTGTTTTGTATATTTTGTATCGATTGTATTATATTAGGCTATATATCATTGGTGTATACTTTTTTTTTTTGTTTTTTTTATATCAATTGTTCTCCATATATGCTTGGAAAGTTGGTTTCATTTTGCTTAGATTAATTATATTCAATTGTTTGATTTGATTGATTAAATAAGGTTATCTTCATTTACCAAGGATTGTACTTTATGCATGTATATCATCCCATATTTTTATTTTTTTAGTTTACAAATGTTGCATTATAATTTTGAATTTTTTTAAAAAATCAATTGTTCCATTTTATTTCAAGTAAAATCAATGCGTTTTGAGATAATTTATAATCATTTATTTAAATTTTTTTGTTAAAAACAAGGCAATGTTCAATATTTGGAAATTCGGGAATCGTGCCCTACCGTACTGGGTTTCGCTTTTTCGTTGGATTAAATATTTGGACATCCTTTTGTAATTTTTTAACCTAAGAGCTTTTGGGAGTAAAAAATAAATCGTGTTTTCAAAAGGTATAAAGGATCATGTCCTATCGTGCTGGATGTGATGCTGTATACCTTTGAAATGAGAGAGTTTTGACGAGCAACTTGAACCACCCAAATGTTTTAAAAGGAATCATATTTTAAATTTTCTTTTTTAAAAAACCTAGACATAAGGATAGCACTTAATCAATCTGGTACCAGTTCTTGGGCGTAGTGAGGGTGCTAACCCTTCCTCATACGTAACCGGCTCCCGAACCCATTTTTAAATTTACGTGGACCAAAATTGATTTAAATAAAATAAAATGTTTTATTAGGTGATCTAATTACACCTAAACAAAAAGATTGGTGGCAACTTCACATTTTTAAAAGTCAATCCCTATTTTTTTTTAAAATGTAAAAAATGGTTTCGACACTAACAATATGGGCTTTCAGTGCCAGAGGAGCTGACTGATCTGTGATGATACTGGTTATTGTTTTGGTAGAGAATGAAACCACAAAACGAAGCAACAACACCGCCATCATAAGAACCAGAGGGAACCCACTGTACCCCATCAAAATTTGTGGAAGTGAAACAATTGTGATCAGATGTATGCTTCAAGTAATCTACTGGTGTTTTGGAATAGTATTTTTTGCTTACAAATTTTAATCATATATAGAAAATCAAAGAAGTTTCCTAATCCTGTAATTTTCTACACATACCACTTATCATGCACATTCAGCCTTATCATGCACGCACGGCCATCTATTTTTGGATTCATTGTCTAGATTCTTCAATTGAAAAACAGACAATTACAAAGTGAAATTTAAACGAACTAATTACGAATAGACACACTCCCTTACATGTTCGGCTCTTAGTCTTAAAATGGATAAATCAATTTTCCTCAACACTCCCTCTTTACTTTTTTTCTATTTCCGTTGATGTCGTGTATCAGCAAGCAGCTTTTTCTGTTACTCAAAGAGAAGCCTAAAGCATGACCCTGCATTAATATTCATAGTTAGTTATTTTATTTAAATATTATATTTGCTTGTATAATTGTCAGTATATATCATAGCTTTTGTTTAAGAGTTTGATCAATTAATTATTAGATTTTCATCATTGAAAAGAAAATACATTTTACTTTTTGAAACAAAGAAATATTCTAATATTAAATGGTTCATTAATTTTATAAATTATTATGTTAATATTAATTTTATATTTTAATATTTCTAATATTACATTAATTATTTAAAATACATACTATGAAAGAAATCATGTAGAAAGAATGAAATTTAGAATGGCATAGATAGGTGAATGTATAGGTAGGGATGAAATTAATCTCTTTATTATTAAACGGATTAATTTAATCTTTTTACTAATAAAAAAATTAAATAAGACCAAATTGAAATAAAATTAACATTATTATTTAAAAAAGAAATGTAATTTTTTTTCATTTACAGTTCAACTCCAAAAAAATTATTTTGTCTACAAAATAATAAAAGTTTTCACAAATGAACAAATTTAATCTTATCCCTATAATAAAGAGGCTTACTAGATATATTCACCTATATTCCTAGAAGATTTTATTATTTATTTTTCTTTAAAAAGAAAAGGAAAAGGGATAGTATTTTGTTAAAAGTGATACAATTAATACTTTGAACACGGCTAGTCTTCTCGACAATTGTAGCTTAGGATATCCTTTTGCTTTTCTTTGGCCTCTTTCCCATTGCTTTTAATTTTTTTTTATAATTAATTAATTTACTGCCAATTCTCGTTGCTGGTTTTGCTCTTGGTTGGACTCTGTCTTTAATTACGCGTTGATTCTTCAATTAATGCCTTCCCTTTTTTGTTTTTGTCGACAAACTTATGAGTTGAGGGACCTCATCACCACTAATTGGGTCCTATATCAATAATTTATATATATTTAGATTTTGATAGTGTTAGTAAAGATTGAGATTTTGAAGCTCTAATTTTAAATCCCATTATTTTTGTATTTACACATGTACAGTGTAGGTTCTCATTTCACATTCACCAGATTTATTTTAACTTAGATCAAGATATACTATAATTATCAATTGTCTTTATTATTGTAATTTTAGTATTGATTCTAATTAGAATTGTAGTTATACGAAAATTGCCTTTATTATTGAAATGTGTATTTTCGTGCAAAGTTTTTTCCATCAATTTGGTCAAATAATTTTGTGTGCCTAACATATAGATCTTAGGTTATTTTTTTGGCAGTAAAAAATTTTTAAATTTTTTTTAAAAAATCAATTAAGTCTTTACTTCTTCTTTTTTCACTTAAATATTTGAACTTTTAAAATGTATTAAAAGACACTTAAATTAAAAAAAAAAAGCAATTAAACTCCTATTTTTTTCACTAACTTTTGGCCATTTTCTTTTGGTTTTGCCCCTTTTTTAATCTCTATAGATTCAATAATGCTCCCCAATTTTCAATGGTTATTCTTTTTCTAACCCCTTTTTTTCCTGGACTTTGTTGTGCAATTTAAAGTCTTTCTTTGGGTAAATTATAAAAATAATCACCCAATTTAGTTAAATTTATTTTTTGTTACTGAATTATGAAAAGTTACATTTCGAGCACTAACAATATTGTTATAACATTTTGGTCACTCGTTCATTAACAACTGTTACATCCTTAATGAAAATATAACGTGGCACGCTAACTTAAGGGTTAATATTTAATTTGACCTTTGAACTATAGTTAAAACATTCAACTTGGTCCTTCTACAACTTTTTTAACTATAATTCTAAAAAATCATTAAAAACTCTAAAAAATAAAATAATTCAAAAAATATTTAATTATTGTTTGAAACTATAAATTTTTTAATTGTAATTATGTAAATTTTTTAAAAAATCATAAAATCCTTAAAATATTAAACCTAAGTTGAGTGTTAAATTTCAAAAATTATAAAAAATCTAAAAATATAAAAAATCTGATGAAATTATAAAAAATACTTTTCAAAATTATAATTATGTAAAAATTTTAAATTTCATAAAATTCTGAATATATATAATATATAATATAAAAGATAAAAGATATATAAGTTATAAAATTGATAAATTATATTAGAATTCCTATCTCAGTCATGTGCATATGGAAATCACAAATTTAGAACATAGATTTGTATTTAAAATGAAATCCAATAAATAATAAAACTTATAGTTTGAAACTAATTGTATTATTTACATTAATTATAAATTTATTTATTATTTGAGCCATTAATTAAGCTTTTAAAATAAATATTTTTATTTAATAATTACATATATCATGGTTCCATTAGTTAAGCTTTTAAAATAAATATTTTTATTTAATAATTACATATATCATGGTTTCAGTGTAAAGGATAAAACTATTATTAATATTATGATGAAAGGACCTTTTCATATAATATTTTTCAAAATATGTATTTTTTTTTTAAAATAGTAAGATGGTTTTTGGAAAATCACTTAGTATTTGAATTTAAGTGTAATTTCATTACTCAATTTTGAGGACACTTTTATTTTAGTCATTCAAGTGTTAAATCCTTAACGGTGGTTGACTATATACACCAAGTCATGTCCACATCATATTTATACTTTTATTTTTTTACCCAACTTTTAGATCGCCTTCATTTTGGTCACTGAAAAAATCATTGATTTTGATGATACTATTAAGGGATAAAAATTGATTTTTATGTTTTGAAATTTAAATATTCAATATTGAAAAAAAATAGAACTTTCGACAGTGGGGTAAAACAAGTACAATTTGACAATTTTTTAATGTATTATTTTAGTTTCTATTGTTTTTTCACTTTAATCATTAATGTTTTTTTTATCCCGATCAATACTAAAAAAAATATCTTTTTAGGTAGCCAAAATGAAAGCGTAAACATGATGTGACATGTATAGTCAATCATCGTTAGAGATTTAATGCTTGGGTGATTAAAATGAAAATACCTTAAAAGTTAGATGATAAAATTGCAATAATTTCTTTTGGGGTGATTAAAATGAAAGTGTTCTAAAAGTCGGTGACCAACTAGGTGGTTTACTCATATAATTATATACAAATATATGCTTTAAAAGTATTAATTATATTTAATAACTTAATTTAATAATTATAGTTTAGTTTCAATGTAGTTATAAAATTAAAATATTTAAGATAAAAAGTTTAAAAGTTAAGTTTAAAATAATAAAATATTGTACCAATCGGTACAAGTTAATATGAACTAGTATAAGTCGGTATTGACAAAAATGAACTGAAACACACTAAAATATTTGAAACGCATTGAAATATTAACCATATTGAAACCTAGACTACTTCATACAATCCTTTCCCATTGGTTGAAGACCAAAAAGATAGGTATCGAGTGTGTTCTACATGTACCTTTTATACAATATTGCTTTATATTTTTGTTCTTTTAGTAAGATTTGTTTGGCTTGTAAAAAAGTTATTTTTATTAAAATAAAATAAATGAAAACATTATGCAAAAGACAAAAATGAGATCAAAATATTTAGCAATGTTTTGATATTGAACATTTAATCATTTGTAGTATATTTAAAAAAAAAACCTGTACCAATACAATTTCATAAAACTAGCACAAATGATCATCAAAATTCAGCGTAACTTATTTGAACCTAAATATATTGCTAATTGGTATAATTGGGAATAGTTATGTGGTTGATAATAATTTTTCTAAACTTTGTTTAATACATAATTTATGCAAGTAATGTAATAGACTGACAGATTGCATGACTAAAGTTGTTCCTAGTAATCTTAAAAAGTTAACAATTTTTGAAGACCCAACTGATCATGCTCAATCTATGTTAGAAGAAGATGCTCATCGAGCAATGATTAATATACACTCCCATCAACCTTACTGTAGCTAATTTCTTGAACTTGTTTCTTTTTTTTAAAAAATTCACAAAATGCAGAAATAACTATTAATAAACTTTATAGGAAAACAGAGCATCTGTATAAATATTTATCAAAGACATTGCTGGAAAGCAAAGCTTATGTTTATTTTAGTCAATTTAACAATGGCCTCTTCATCGAAAGCGTCGCATATCCCTTAATAACTTTACTTTGATCTTCTTTAACTTTGTAACAACCTCTTCCATGTGAAGCCTCTCATTTGGTAACTCAGCAGAACATTCTAAGCCAACTTGCAAAATGGATAAGGCACAATTCTTTACTTTTAAATGTTCCCTTCCAGTAGTGCTCAACAACTTGGGATCTACAACTTGATTTCGCGAAGATGATATCGACTCTATCACCCAACTTTTCAAGCTTCTTTCTCCTTCAAACATTTCATCTGTGGGCTTTTTTCTTGTAATGATTTCCATCAAAAGAATACCAAAGCTATACACATCACCTTTTGTCGAAACAATTCCTTGGATTCCATATTCTATGTATGAATATAGAAACAACATTATGAATATTCAAATATATCTTGATAATGAAAAATTCCTATAAAATATCCGAAATATTATATGCTTTATAATTGAACTGGGATTTAATCTAGTTGCTTCCTTAAAAAGTCACATTTAATATGTTTGAAACTCAAATCTTAACATATATGATCCCTTTTGTTATGCACATGCTACGCTTACATTGAAAATGGAAAAATAAACATGGAGTTTGATTAGAAGTATCACCTGGTGCCATATATCCAAATGTTGCCATTGTCATGGTTTGTATCATTGAAACATCTTCACATAAGAGTTTTGCGATGCCAAAATCACTCAAATGAGCAACCATATCTTCATTTAATAGAACATTGTTGGGTTTTAAATCACAGTGAACCACGGGTGTTGCATTACCATGGTGGAGATATTCCAATGCAGATGCAACATCTATCATTATGTTCAACCTTTGTAGGATATCCAAATATTGGTTGTTGGAATACAACCATTTATCAAGACTCCCATTAGGCATGAACTCAAGCACCAACGCTTTGAAATTAAGATCATTAGAGCAACTGCTTATTACTTTGACTAAATTTCTGTGACGAGTGTTGCGGAGAACATCACATTCAACATCAAAGCTCTTAAAAGCTCCTTCTAACTCTAACTTGAAGACCTTTACCGCAATTAGCATCCCATCCTGGAGAGTCCCTTGGAATACTGAACCATAACTTCCATTACCAAGCAACCTACTATCATTGAATCCATCAGTAGCTTGACGAAGCTCGTGGTATGAAAACCGTCTCCATGTTCCTAAAGGTATCATGTCTTCTTGAGTTGGCAATTTGTCTTTCCTCTTGTTATGCAAGATAATGATTATTAGAGCCACAACCAAAATTGTGGAGGCAATTGGCAGAGCTACATATATTATGAGCTTCAGCTTAGGTTTTGCCTTGGAATTTCTAAGAGGTCTTGTTTTGCAGTTTGGAACATGAAGGCGAGCTGCACCACACAAGGCTTCATTACCCTTAAATGATTCGATTGTGTAGTTTCCAAATGGTCCTCCTTTAGGAATTTCTCCTTCAAGTCTATTAAAAGAGACATTGAAATATTTGAGATAACGGAGTTTCTTTAAGGATTTGGGAATCTCTCCAGATAGATTATTTCTTGACAAGTCCAAGAACTCCAAACTCAACAATTCATCAAAAGACTCAGGAATAGAACCCATGATCCTATTATTGGTTAAGGAAAAATGAGTGAGGTCCTTGAGATCTGCAACTCCAGTTGGGATATCACCTGAGAACTGATTGTTCGACAAATCCAAACTAGTCAAAACTTTCCATTTTCCAATGTCAGTTGGTAGTGGACCACTTAGAGAATTTGAAGACAAGTATAGGATGAGGAGATAGTTAAGCCTTGTCAATGTGGAAGGTATTGAGGAGGAAAACATATTGGAGTCTAGAAATAGTTGCCTTAATGAAGTGAGATCACCTAAGCAAGCAGGTATTGGTCCAGACAATTTGTTATTGGCCAAGAACAAGAAAGCCAATTTGTTTAGATGACATAACTCAGATGGGATGGATCCTTCTAACTTATTGTACACAAGAGAAAGACTTTGCAACTCTTCCAATCCTCCAATTGTAGTAGGAATCTGTCCTATCAATTGATTGCCTCCTAGCTCAATGTTTATCAAGTGACTTAAGTTTCCAATTTCACTGGGGATGCTACCCCTGATGTTGCATGAATAAGCAGAGAACAGTTCAAGAGAACTTGAGAGATTTCCTACCACTCTTGGAAGTTCACTACTAATAAATGGGTTGCTACCGAAAAGAAAGTTCTCCAAGACTCTACAGTTTGTCAAAGAAAAGAGAAAGCTCATTTCTGAGGAAGTTAAACTATTATTCTCCACGGTGAGAAGCTTTAAATTTCTTAGATTGCCCAGATTATCAGGAATGGAACCTGAAAAGTAATTATTAGACATGTCAAGAAGAGTAAGCTGAGAGGCATTGGAAATATATATTGGGATCGAGCCGACAAGATAATTGTCACCAAGATATAATTCCTCCAGGTTTGGAAGGAAAAGGCCCATGTTTGATGGAAGATGGCCAGAGAGCTGATTTGTATCCAAAGAAATCACGCTTAGAGTTGAAATATTAAATACTTGTGGAGGAATAGAACCAGCAATATTGTTAAGGTCCAAATTCAACAATTGTAGATTCTTTAGGTTGCCAATCTCACGTGGTATTATACCTGCCATAAATTTTATCAAACAGAAATATTAGACAAATATGGAACGTTTGCTTATATTTTTTAAACATTATACAAAATTTATATTAAATTATCTAACAATGTTTGGAAATAATTTAATTATTTCTTATACATTCACCTGTAAAATTGTTTTGGCAACAATCAAACAGCATCAGAAGAGTTAAATTCACAATTTGTTTAGGAATTTCACCTGCAATTATAAAATTCACATATCAAATTCAAAATTCAACTCTTATCAAGGATAATGATTTATATAACTCTCTAACTTTATAAAAAAATTTATTTTATTCTTTCATTTAATGTGTCGTCTCTTTTAATTTTTAAATTTGTTATAAAAATAATTTTAAAAATTATTTAATTGTTAATGTGGCATACACACGACAATCCACGTGTATGTCACGCCAGCAAAACTAATAAACATTAACTTTTCTATCTATTTTTCAAAAAAATTAAATAAAACTTAAAATATTTTTTATAAAATTAAAAAGGCTAAATAAATTAGTATGCCTAAAATAAATAAAACACCAAGTATTTCACATCATATTAGGTGTCATACACACTTTCAAGTCTAGTTGGAAACTAAAAAATATTTCTCTCATCATTTTCTCGTAGTTTAATAGTTTATTTTTCAATCTTCTTTTGAAATTTTTAACAATATTTTCAATCTCTAGAAGATATTATTATAATCATTAACTTAATTTCTTTTCCAAAAAAAAATCCTTCAAAAGCTTTAAAAAATGGTTAGCAAGCATGTATGACCTTCAAAGTGGTTCCGACCAATATAGATGTATTGAAGCATACTCAAATTCCCAATTTCTATTGGTAGGCTCCCCTCCATTTGGTTATACACTAAAGATAACAATTGTAACTCTTTGCACTTGAATAGACTGGCAGGAATTCTACCAGAAAGCAGGTTAAGACTCAAGAACAATTCTTTCAAATTTGGAAGGTGATCAAACATATCTTTTGGGATATGACCACTGAGATTATTGGAGGAGAAATCAATCAATTCTAGCGAAAGCAAAGCACGTGGAACAGAGGGTATGGAACCAGAGAGCATATTATCGCTTAGATCAATCTTTTGCAACGAAGATATATTGAAGATAGAGGAGGGTATTGAACCTGAAACCTGGTTTTCATACAAGCTCAAAATCTCTAGCTTTGACAAATAGCCTAAATAGAATGGAATAACACCTTTGAAGTTGTTTTGGTACAAAAACAACTTTCGAAGTTCAGTTAATGATCCCAACCATAATGGGATTTCTCCACTGAAGGAGTTGTTACCAAAGCTTAAATATTTCAGCCGTCGCAAATTGGATAACTGGACAGGTAATCCGCCATAGAAACTATTATTTGAGACATAAAGAAGAGAAAGGAATGACAAATTTCCCAAGTGAGGTGGAAGGGTGCCTACGAATCCCAACCCAGTAAGGTCTAGAGCTGTGACTCTACGGTGCTTGGATCCACAACTTACACCAAACCAGTTGCAAACGGGGGAAGAGGCTGACCAGTTAGTTGTCAAGACATTTTCAGGATCACGAATAACATGATCTTTTAGTGCTAGAAGAGCTGATTGATCTGTAAGTATGGTGGTTAATTTCATAGAGAAAGTAGGCATAGAAAAATGGAAGATGATAAGAAGAGCTAAGTTGAGGAAAGTATTTCCCATTTGATTTTGGGTGTTTATCAAGTTACCAACAAAGGCAGAACTGAGGTTGCTAGACAGATAATTGAATGACCACATAACTTCTTTTACATAATATGTGTGTATATATAAAGGGAGTTTAAGTCGTAATTTCTTCTTGCAAGAATATTGCAAATTCTTTTAATGTGATTTACGTAGAAACTACCGAATTTATTATAGGATGTGATAATATAATTATGTAATTATGGCTTCTTTCTAAATTTCATTTTTTCTTAAGAAATTACAGTATTAAATTTTACATAGAAATAATATATAGTATTGTAATTAAATTGCACTTCGAAGAATATAAATAACCCTACCGCGTGCTTAACTAGCGTAATCTAAACACTAATTACTTTGTGTTTCTATTGACTAAAAAATTAAAATAACCATGAAATCTTTTACAACATTCAATGAGGTTGATCGATTTTATTTTTAATTTTGTTGTTTTGAAATAATAACTTATTTGACTTCTAATTTTTTTAAAAAGTATTTTTTATTTTTATTTTTAGTCCTTAAATTTATATTGTTTGTCAAATTATCTCAAAATAAATGGAAAAATTAAGGTTTATTAACATTGTTGATGTAAATAATATTAAATTTATTTAAAAAGTATAAAAAACTTTTAAAAATTAATTAATTGCTAATGTAACGTACATGTGGCAATCTATATGTATGCCACATCAGTAAAGTTAACAAATGTTAATTTTTTCATCCATTATAAGTTATTTGACAAATAATGAAGGATCAAGAGTTAAAACTAATGAAAAATTAAATAAATGAAGAATTTTCAATTTAAAAATCTTAAATTTAAATCATAACAGCAGAAGGAGTTTAGTTACAGCAGTCTCTTTACAATTATCCAAGATAGATTAAATTTGGTTTTATATCTAAGATATCAAAACTGTAATTAGGTTAATTATAAGCATTAAACTAAATTATTGGAATCAAAATATAAGCAATTTTACAATATTCGTGCTGGGAACATTTCCCGTCAACAACGTTTCATAACTTTTTGACCATTTTTAAAATCTCTATAGATTCAGTAATGGCTCTCCAATTTTCCAAGTATTCATTGGCTTACCCCTTTGTTGGGTTTGGTTTGGGACGGCTGCTTGACTTCGTTGTGCAATCTAAAGTCTTTCCACTTTGTCGTTTTAAAATTATGCATGTCGAAGAATATAACAATTGAGAAAGAATTATATATTGCTGTGAAACTGAAAGTAGTTGCTAATATATAAGTTAAGTGATTAAAAAGTTCGCACTTCTTCAAGTGCGGGAAGAAGTGGTTGCGAAGCTTACACTTTTTCAAGTTATTACAAAACAAAAAATAAAAATAGGGGACACAAATTGTTTACGTAGTTCGGTTTTCTTACGCTTGCGGATCTTAATTTAGTGAGAAATATCTATTATCTCCAACATTTATAATAAGTGATCTTAAATCTATCACAACTCAGTGACAATTTCCTCACTTTTGTACCTTTGAGGACCGGTACTCTCACCACTAAATTCAACCCCGTGAACTTAATTTGTAAAATCACAACACCCAAGTTTTACAATCAAATGCACTCTTACAAATAATATTCTTCGCTTAAACAGACTAAGTGCTCTCAATTCTCTATACAATCACCTATACAAGTCTCTCAATTATATATAGATTTCGAGATTTGCTAACATAATGAAAATCTATATCAATCCCTCTTAAACAACAACTAAACTAGTTAAATAAATTATAATAATAACTAAGGTAAACGAGGATTGTTGGCAACTAAGTCTTCAATGTTCCAATCCGATTCAACTTCCTCGATCCAAGCGATTAGATAGACATGGTCTGATCAAATCGAATTCTTTAAACATGTTTCCTGAAGTGATATGATTTTTATTGATGAGCTAGATACAATCCACAATATCAACACAACCCAAAATCCAGTTCAATAAATTGTCAATCACCTAGACATGAAAACAGTTCAGCCAATCGCAATGCTTCAGGAAGTGACAGTTCCTCAAGTATATCTTAGTCATTCCATATTTTTCAACAATCTCCCCTTTTGACAATTTGTTGAACAAAACATATACAACACATGAAGCTATATCATCAAGTAACTTTAGCTCCCCCTTAGCATTTTTCGATTATATCCAAAAACTTATCTTAGAAAATAATTAAGCAAATTAACCATTTGTTTGTGCGGAACTTTGGTGAGAAAAATCTCAAACACACGAAAGGAGCACGAACGGACCATGAACAACAACTCAAATAGAAAAATGAAGCAATAAAACAAAGCTCCAAGGCATGTATCAAACATCTATCTTTAAGGTTCTATTCGCTCTCACCTATACTCGGTGTGAAAATGAGTTTCAAGCAAATGAACCTCAAAGATACAATGAAGCTTGGTGACTTGTGTTTTACACTGACGAAAATAGCTCACTAAGCATAAAGCAGAGTATAACAAAAAAAAAATCAATTTTTATAAAGAATTTCTGTAGTAATTCTTTATAGATTTAAAGGTAAACTATAAAACTAGTTACTCGATTGTTAGCTTGTTTCTATTTTGGTCACCTAAGTTTAAATTTTTCTATTTTAGTCTATGTTATCAAAATTTTATATTTTGATTACTCCTGTTAAATCACTAATGGTGGTCTTTTTTATTGGTATAATAATAAATTTAACTCTCTAATGTTTACAAAATCTATCAATTTAATCTTAAATATAAAAAATACAAAAATGCCCTAAACTTTACACATTTTTCAATTTAGTTTTAATTATTAAAAATAAAATTTTTAAAAATATAAAAAGATTTAAAAGGTTATTCAATAAAAATACATAAAATTATAAAAATACTTATTAATAAATGAATATATAATTTTCCCATTTTCTAACATGAAATTTATTTATTAAAATAATAATTTTATAAATAAATTATATTATGAATAAAAACAATTTAAGGAGAAAAAAACAAAGAAGACTTACGCATATTCAACTTTTCCAATTTTTTAACATTAACGGTCGCCATGTTTAGGTTGGGTCAAAAGTTACAACTTAATGTCGAAAAGCATGAGGATCAATATCTTTATGTTATTGCCTAGAATGAGTTTGTTATGTATGAGGTTGTACTTGAGAGCATGCATGATTAGAGATATATAGGCGAGAATGAGGTCTTGAAGACCCAAGAGGTGGAAGAGTGTGTCAGGAACTCTACAACCAATTCCTACTTCGATGGTGCAATGATGGAGGATGTAAAAATCGATGAGCTCAAAGTAAAAGGTATTAGTGCTGATGGTGTAGGCGAAGGCGATGCCCAACGCTTGACAAATTTGACAAGGAGTAAAGTCAGACATATAATATTATGTATAAAATAAACTAAAAAAGAGAGAGAAAAGTTTGAATATGATTTAAGTCTTGTTTGTGAGGATTTATTTTAAAATATTTTATTTATAAAATTATTATTTTAATAAATAAATTTTATTTTAGAAAAAAGGAAAATGGGTTTTATTTATTTATAATTGCGTGCGTATTTTTATTAAAAATAAACTTTTAAATAATTTTATTTTTGAATTTTGAATTTTCAAGAAGTAAAACTTAATTGACAGAATGTGTAAAGTTGAGAGTTAAATTTGTTGATTTTTAAATTAAGGCTAAATTGATAGAATCTATCAACATTGGAGGGTTAAACTTGTTATTATGCCAATAAAAAAAGCCCATTGTTAGTGATTTAATAGAGGAGAGACTAAAATACTAAATTTCAATAATAATAGTGACTAAATAGAAAATTTTAAACTCGAGTGACCAAAATAGAAATGCACTAATAATTAGGTGACTATTTTTATAGTTTGCCCTAGATTGAATAATGGTTACCCAATTTTCCACCCTTCTGTTGGGTGACTAATAGTTGGCTTAAAAAACATCAACAATTGCTTATATGTGAAACCTTGTAATCTAGAACCTTTTTAGTATATATTCCGAAATATAATTGTAGCGACGTAAAAAAAATTTTTAGTTTCGCTTGGTCGCTAATTGTGGCGATTTATTAAACATTTGAAAACCAACTTTCGATTTTATTAACAAAGGGAGTCGCCACTGATCCTTTTTTATAGGTGTGATCGGACACCTAATAAAATTATTTTAAAACAAAAAGAAGGCCAAATTTAGGTCTACATGAAAGTCCAGAGAAAAATTGGGGTTCAGGAGTCGATTCTGCGTGAGGAAGGTATTAGCACCTCGACGCCCAAAATTGGTATCTCATAAACATGTGTTGACTTGATTTTCAAAAATACGAGTTCAATATAATATTTAATCGTGATCCGATTGAAAATGAGAATTTTAGTTTTGATTTTTTTTTAGAAAGGGTGTCCGTTTTTTAACACAAGCCATTTAATTTCACCCAACATAGCAATGAAATCAATGGCTTAATATTAAATCGGTACATTGCCTTATTTTTGAAATTAATTAAAACATGAGAAAAATATTCCTAAAGTGAGAAATTTAAAATAGATAAAGGACATAAAAAAAATGATATCATTAATGAAAAATATTAACATGGAATACTAGAATATTAGAATAACAATAATAATGATATTTATAAAATAAAACAAATCATGTACTAATAATAAAATAGGAAAAATGATATATTTGGTAATAATAATATAAAATAATAATATGTACATAAAAATACATATATATATATATGTGCATATAATAAAAATATGTAATAATAGTAATAATAATATCTACAATAAAAGAAAATATTAGGAAACGTACATAAAAAATATATACATAAAAATTTACAACAATAATATAAAATGATGATATGTGCAAAAAAAAAATATATATATATATATATATACATATGTACATAAAATATACACTAATATAATAATAGTTATAATAATACTAGCAATAGTAATAATTTGTAATAATAATATATACACAATATGGTATTTAAAATATATATATATATATATATATATATGTATATAATAGTATTTAAGAATATATACATAAGAAATATATAACTAATGGCATTAAAAATATATACATAATACATATAAAATACCTAAAAAAAAGAAGGGGAAAGAAGAGAGAAGGGAGGGAAAAGGAAATCCGGCTAAGGGGGCGGTCACCGGTCGATCGTCGGTCGCCGCCATCGTCGGCGGCCACCGCCCATGGTGGCGGAAAAAAATTCTTAACAATATATGTATATATAAAGAAAGAAAAAACACAACACAAAAAGAAAGAAAAAGATTGAAAGAAAAGGAAAAAGAAAAATGCAACCTTTTATTGATTTTTTTGTGTTCAAAATTTGAAGGATTTTGTGTTTTTCCTTTTCAATCTTTCTAAAATCCCCTCCTCTTTTTACATGATTTTTGAATGGCTTTTATAGCCATCTTTTACATGATTTTCTTTTTTTTTTTCTATTTTGTAGGTGGTGGTGGTAGACAATGGGAGGAAAAATGGGGCAAGTGGGAAAGTGGTTAGGTGGCTAGGTTTTTTATCTTTTTTGTTAGGTTTTTCTTTTTCTTCTTTTTTTTTTTTGGGTTAGGTTTTTTTGGTAGGTTTTTCTTTTTTTTTTTTTTCTTTGTTTTTTTTGGGTTAGGTTTTTTTTTGGGGGGCTTAATGGGCTTTTGAATTGGGTTTGGGTAGATGTAAATGGGTCATGGGTTAAGGGTTTTAGTGGGTTTAAAGGTTTGGTTGGGTTTTCATATAATTGGGCCGGGCAATTTGGGCTTTCTGTTGCCCTCTTTGCTCATTGTCGTGCAACGATAATAGAGCAAAGACTTTCAAGGAAGACCAAACTTGCCCGGTCTTGCTAGGTCTTGACTTGCTTTGGAACTCTTCTTGTTTAGTTAGTCTCTTTTCAGTCCACCGCATCTTGTAGCTTTGGTTCAATCCACTGCAAATTCGGAGATATGCCTTGTAGCTTCAATCATTCCAAAGTAACTTCAAGGATATGAGATTTGTGGCTTCGATCCGCTTCTTTGTAACTCAGAAAGATAAGATCTACAATTTCAATATGCTCTT
Source organism: Gossypium arboreum (assembly GCF_025698485.1). Lineage (NCBI taxonomy): Eukaryota > Viridiplantae > Streptophyta > Magnoliopsida > Malvales > Malvaceae > Gossypium > Gossypium arboreum. Next base: position 117,192,765 of record NC_069070.1, on the reverse strand, counting down.
TTATCGCTTCGGTGAGATAAGGTTTTGGTCTTCTCTTCTGCGACTCGAGAAGGCAAGATCGATGCCTCGATCAACTCCACTACAACTTTAAGGAGGCGAATCGGCGTCTTCAATCAGCTTCAATCTTTATTCTCTACTCGGCATGTGATCCTGAGCTCAACTCATTTTTGCAATATGAATTGACTCTCTAAAAGCAGACATTAAAAGCAGAAATTGAAAATAGCTCAGTAGCGTGAGCCAAGGCTCAACTCACCTCTCGCAATATGAGTTGATTTTTGAAACTTAACTTGAAAAGCGATTTTGAAAATACCTCGATATGTGACTGGAGGTTCAACTCACCTCTCATAATATGAGTTGATTTTTGAAAAAGAAATTAAAAGACTCAACTCAACTCTCGCAGAAATTAAAAGCTCAACTCACCTCTCGCAATATGAGTTGAATTTTTTGAAAAAAAACAGAATTGAAAATAGCTCAAAGACGTGAGCCAAGGCTCAACTCACTTCTCGCAATATGAGTTGATTTTGAAAAGCAGAATTTGAAAACAGATTTTGAAAATACCTCGACATGTAACTCGAGGCTCAACTCACATCTCGCAATGTGAGTTGATTTTTTGAAAATATAAATTGAAAAAATACCTCAGTGTGTGATCAAGCTCAACTCACCTCTCGCAATATGAGTTGATTTTTTGAAAGATAGAAATTGAAAATAGCTCAGCAAGATGAGCCAAGGGTCAACTCACCTCTCGCAATATAAGTTGATTTTTGAAAGCAGAAATTGAAAATACCTCAACGTGTCTTGAGGCTCAACTCATTTCTCACAATATGAGTTGAATTTTGAAAAGAAATTGAAATTACCTCAACGTCCCGAGGCTCAACTCACCTCTCGCAATATGAGTTGATTTTTTTTTTTGAAATGCGAAATTGAAAAATGGAAATTGAAAATACCTCGGCGTGTGATCCGAGGCTCAACTCACCTCTCGCAATCTGAGTTGACTTTTTGACAACAGAAATTGAAATTACCTCAGCGTGTCCTGAGGCTCAACTCACCTCTCGCAATATGAGTTGATTTTTTTGAAAGGCAAAAATTGAAAAACGGAAATTGAAAATACCTCGGCGTGTGACCTGAGGCTCAACTCGCCACTCGCAATACGAGTTGATTTTTTTGACAACAGAAATTGAAATTACCTCAGCGTGTCCTGAGGCTCAACTCACCTCTCGCAATATGAGTTGATTTTGAAAAAGTAGAAATTAAAAGGTTCAACCTACCTCTCGCAATATGAGTTGATTCTTGAACAACGTAAATTGAAAACAGAAATTGAAAATACCTCGGCGTGACTCGAGGCTCAACTCACCTCTCGCAATATGAGTTGAAATTAAAACACAAAATTGAAAATACCTCAGCGTGCTCGAGGCTCAACTCACCTCTAGCAATATGAGTTGATTTTGAAAAACAAAATTAAAAGGCTTAACTCACCTCTCATAATATGAGTCAATTTAAAACATAAACTAAAAATACCTCAGCGTGCCCGAGGCTCAACTCACTTCTCGCAATATGAGTTGATTTTGAACAACGTAAATTGAAAGCAGAATTGAAAATACCTCAGCGTGACTCGAGGCTCAACTCACCTCTCGCAATATGAGTTGAAATTAAAACACAAAATTGAAAATACCTCGGCGTGTTCCCGAGGCTCAACTCACCTCTAGCAATATGAGTTGATTTTGAAAACAAAAATTAAAAGGCTTAACTCACCTCTCAATATGAGTCAATTTAAAACATAAACTAAAAATACCTCGGCGTGCCCGAGGCTCAACTCACTTCTCATAATATGAGTTGATTTTGAAAACAAAATTAAAAATACCTCAACGTGTCTTGAGGCTTAACTCATCTCTCTAATATGAGTTGATTAAAACACAAAATTGAAAATACCTCAGCGGTTCCCGAGGCTCAACTCACCTCTAGCAATATGAGTTGATTTTGAAAACAAAATTAAAAGGCTTAACTCACCTCTCGCAATATGAGTCAATTTAAAACTAAAAATACCTCAGCGTGTCCCGAGGCTCAACTCACTTCTTGCAATATGAGTTGATTTTGAAAACAACAATTAAAAATACCTCAACGTGTCTTGAGGCTCAACTCATCTCTCGCAATATGAGTTGATTTTCCTTGAAAAGCATGAATTAAAAACATCAAAATACCAAAACACATCCTTTGGTAGAATTCGGGTGTCTTTTCCTTTGATTCAGTTCGACTTTCATTCAAGATTTCTTGCTCTGTTAGAGTACCTGTATATGCCATGTATGATGTTATCATGATATGCACATGTTTGTCTTAAATGCTTTTATGCCTACATGATTATGCAGTGCTCCTTAAGCATGTTTGTCATATGTCCATTTAGCCACGATTGTTGAGGATCTGTGTTCATTGCTTTGATTCTCGACTTTCTCTTGAGCCTTATACTGTCTTCAAGCTTCACGAGTAATCGACGTTTCTCGAGATATCACTCTTTTGCCCCGATTGAACTTTGTTCTTACTTTGAGACTCTTGTGCTTATCAAATTTTCATCCGTAATGCTTAACATTTCTTTTGCTTAGAGTGTGTCATTTCACCATTTATTATGTAAATAAACACATAATGAGATGCATGAAAAGGTCGATAGGGACAAAATGATATTTCATATTCATCTATTTCAAATGTGGCAAACAAAGCAAGTTAACCAATGAGAGTAAAAAATGTCAAAAGAAAGAAAGGATCGTATTCAACGGATACAAATGCTCTAGATATTCAACACATGAACTCTTCCTCGTTCCTCAATCAAAATCTTTTCGAGCGGCTTCTTGCGTAGAAGATTTCGAGCTTTTAGAAATGCTTCAAATCTTGTAGTCTCTTTGTTTGACCCATTGTAAAACGCCACGCTCTTTAAGCCAAGTTTACTTCATTAGGACGCCTCTCGGGTTTTCATCCTAATCTTTTGTGCTAATCAAGACGCCCTTTGCGGTTTTCGCCTTGATCCCTTTTTTTTTTTATGCCCTTTTGGGTTTTCATCTCAAGCATAATATTTCTTCACAAGATCTCGAGTTCTTTGGATTCAGTAGCTCCTTGCCATCCATCTCGGTAAGGATCAAAGGTCCTCCTGAAAATGCCTTCTTTACGACGTATGGTCCTTCCCAATTTGGTGCCCATTTTCCTCGCAGGTCCTTTTGTATTGGGAGAATCTTCCTCAGTACGAGTTCTCCTTCGTGGAATTCTCTTGGCCATACTTTCTTGTCATGGGCTGCGATCATTCTCTTCTGGTACATCTGCTCGTGACAAATTGCTCTTAGACGTTTTTCTTCGATGAGGTTCAACTAATCATATCGAGCTCGAACCCATTCTGCTTCTTCTAACTTTAATTCCATTAAGACTCGCAGGGAGGGGATCTCAACCTCAATAGGTAGCACAGCTTCCATTCCGTAAGCCAGAGAGAAAGGAGTTGCTCCCGTAGATGTTCGCACAGATGTGCGATATGCAAACAAAGCAAATGGAAGCTTCTCGTGCCAATCTTTATATGTCTCAGTTATTTTCCCAATGATCCTCTTAATATTTTTATTGGCTGCTTCAACAGCCCCGTTCATCTTTGGGCGATAGGGCGAGGAGTTATGATGCTTTATTTGGGCGCCACACACTTCTTTCATCATCTTATTGTTCAGATTCGTGGCACTATCTGAAATGATTCTTTCAGGCAAACCATACCGGCAAATGATTTCCTTTTTCAAAAACCTGCAAACTGCAGTCCTCGTCATATTGGCAAACGAAGCGGCATCTATCCATTTTGTGAAGTAATCAATGACCACAAAAACGAATCGATGTCCATTTGATGCTTTTGGAGAAATTGGCCCTATGACATCCATGCCCCACATAGAAAAAGGCCACGGAGAAGTCATGACATGAAGGGGTGAAGGGGCTACATGAATTTTATCGCCATAGATTTGACATTTGTGGTATTTTCTGGCAAAATTGATTCAGTCATTTTCCATTGTCAGCCAATAATAACCGAGTCTCATGATCTTTCTGGCCATATTGAAACCATTGACATGCGTTTTGCAAATTCCCTCATGGACCTCTTCAATTATTTTTCCGCTTCAACATCATCCACACATCTCAAAAGGATCGATCCTTTCCTCTTTTATCTGAGATATCCCCATTAAGAACAAATCCCGCCATTCTTCTAATTGTTCTTTTATCGTTCTCATTCGCTTGTTCGGGATACCTTTGATTCTTGATATATTCTAAGATATCATGGAACCAAGGCCGTCCGTCTACTTCTTTCTCAATGCTACAACAGTGTGCAGGGACCTCGTATATGCTCATTTTGAGGGGCATTATTTCTGCTTCTCTACTTGCTTTGAACATTGAAGCCAAAGTGGCCAGGGCATCAGCCAGTTGGTTCTCTTCTCGTGGGAAGTAATGAAAAGCTATTTCTTTGAATTCCTTGATCAATCCAGCCACTAAATCGCTGTACTTAATCAATTTTGAGTCCCTCACTTCCCACTCTCCACGGATTTGGTAAATCACTAGGGCTGAGTCCCCGTACACCTCCAAGATCTTGATGTTTCGTTCGATAGCTGCACGAAGCCCCATGATACAGGCCTCATATTCTGCGATATTATTGGTACAGAAGAAGTTCAGTCTTGCGGTGAACGGATAATGATTCCCGTCTGGTGATACCAGGATTGCTCCAATTCCATGCCCTAAAGCATTTGACGCACCATCAAAGCACATCTTCTATGACTTCTCTTTGATGACTCGATTCTATTTCGTGATGCATATTAAGTCTTCGTCGGGAAATCGAATCTTAAAGGCTCATATTCCTCTGTCGTTCGAGTTGCTAAGAAGTCAGCTATTGCTCTCCCTTTTATCGACTTTTGACTTACATAGGCAATGTCATATTCCGAAAGGAGGATCTGCCATCGTGCCATTCTTCCTGATAGTGCCGGCGATTCCATCACGTATTTTATTGGGTCTAGCTTTGAAATTAGCCATGTCGTATGATACAACATATATTGCCTGAGTCTTCGAGCTACCCAAACCAGAGCGCAGCAGTATTTTTCTATGGACGAATACTTTGCCTTATATTCAGTAAACTTTTTGCTGAGGTAGTAGATTGCCTTTTCTTTCTTTCCTGACTCGTCGTGTTGCCCCAGTACGCAACCCATTGAATTCTCGAACACAGTCAAATACAATATCAATAGTCTTCCCGGCATTGGCGGTACTATCACTGGAGGATTAGACAAATACTGTTTTATCTTGTCAAAAGCCACTTGGCACTCCTCGTTCCATTCTCCGGGATTATGTTTTCGAAGGAGTCGAAAGATTGGGTCGCATTGGTTGGTAAGTTGAGCGATAAATCGGGCGATGTAGTTTAATCTCCCTAAATATCCTCTGACTTCCTTTTGCGTGCGCGGGGGTGGTAACTCTTGAATGGCTTTTATTTTATCTGGATCAACTTCAATGCCTCTCTCGCTGACAATGAAGCCAAGCAATTTTCCTGAGGTAGCCCCAAACGTACATTTGGACGGATTGAGCTTTAACTGAAACTTTCTCAGTCTGTCGAACAACTTCTTCAGGTTTGCTACATGCTCTTCTTCCCCTCGGGACTTAGCAATCATATCATCGACGTAGATCTCTATTTCTTTATGCATCATGTCATGGAATAACGTCACCATAGCCCTCTGATATGTTGCCCCAGCATTCTTTAACCCAAATGGCATCACCTTGTAGCAGAATGTTCCCACATTGTTACGAAGGTAGTTTTCTCCATATCCTCAGGGGCCATCTTGATCTGATTATACCCCGAGAATCCGTCCATGAAAGAAAACAGTGAATGTTTTACTGTGTTATCTACCAATGTATCAATGTGTGGTAAGGGAAAATTATCTTTAGGACTTGCTCGATTCAGGTCACGATAATCCACGCACATTCGTACTTTACCGTCTTTCTTTGGTACCGGGACTATGTTAGCCACCCATTCTGGATATTTGGAGGCTTGTAGGAAGCCAGCATCAAATTGCTTCTTGACTTCCTCTTTTATTATCAACAACATCTCAGGCCTCATCCGTCTTAGCTTTTGTTGAATGGGCTTGCATTCTGGCTTTAATGGGAGCTTATGGACCGCTACATTTTCATCCAATCTTGGCATGTCCTAATATGACCATGCGAATACATCTTTGTACTCGCGAAGCAAAGCAATCAAATTATGCCTGGTGCCCCGAAATAGAAGTTTCAATCTTCACTTCTTGTTTCCTTTCTTGGTTCAGATTTATTGTTTCAATGATTCTTGATGAGGCAAAATCAGTTTATCCTCTTGTTCCACCATTCTTAGCAAGTCAGAGACGAGACATAGTCTTGACATTTTCTTGACTTGAATTCTCCTAAACAAACAACCTTCTCAAAATCGATTTCGGGACTCAGAACGGGTTTGTTCATCTTTGTTGACATCCGAGCACCTGAAAGTTGAATGAAAAAAAGAGACTATAGAGGGCATCCAAGTATTGGAACCAACAAACGAAATGTTATGGCATGGCATGAGGCAAATGTAAGGACAGGCTATGAAATGAGAAAATGATTATGAAATTAGTGATAATGCGAAAGATCATGACAAAATGCATCTTCATTGATATTCATTTGAATGATAAAGAGCGAATGCAAGCTCTTACAAAAGAATTCTATTATATCTAGGGACACAATAGAATGTTAATGTTTGAGCATTACTCTGAAGACTTATAAACTACAAGAAGGTCCTCGGCAGTCCAATTGTTCAACATGAAACCAGGGGGACAAAGGCGTATTCTTGAGACATCTTTACTTGTGTCAGCTCCTTTGTCAATGACATTTATATTGATGTTCTGAAAACCCTTTTCGATCATTAACATTGTGCTTTGTGCATTGTCCTGCCTCGGGTATATCATTCTCGCAGACGTAAATGTTCTTGACAAAGGAGGGAATTCCATAGGCTCCCATTCTGGTTCTCGGCCTTTTTCAATCTTTCAATTTTCTCATTGAATTCAGCCTCCATTACTCTAGCTTGTCGGCGAGTTTTATACGGATGACGTGGTTCCAGTCTTGTGGTATTACAACTGCGAATTATATATTTTATCTTCAGCGACCGAGTATGGGATATGCAATGTATGAATGAATGCATGAATGTCAAATGAATGTCAGTCATGAATGAATATGCAAAAATTTGGTGTTAATTTCAAGATAGCCCCTGTTTAGGCATTTCCTTAATCAAAGGAGTATTACACAACGTTTCGGTCACTCGTATAATTGACTCCTCCATTAGAAACCCGTTTTTGGCAACCAATCTTTAATCAACACCTTCCTAATATGATGCCTATAATGCATGATGAAAAACAATAAAGCAAAGACAAACAAACTTGATTAGTAATTTAATACAGGCAGAAAAACATAGAGAACTTCAACAAATCGAACTACCCGACCTAGTTTATTAAACAGACCCGATCCTCTTATATAGAAAGTGAAAATGCAAAAGGCAAGAGGCATTCCTCCCGTGCACTTATTTTGGGGACTACTAAACGGACAGAGGTTCGGCATGGCTTTAGTTAGGTGGCTCGTATGGTTCATTATATGCGGTTTTGGTTCTAGATAGGTACTCGAATTGCCGTACTATCATCGCTAAGATTAGCACGAGCCTCGGTCATAGCCTATCACAGCTCACGAGTTCAATTCGAGGATTACATTTACTTATGCCTATGCGGAGGGACAAGTTAACTCACGAAAGCATAAGTCATATGTAACCCGAAAGTATTCACTAGCCCTGTGCGGAGGGACGAGTTAACTCACGAAGGCGTAGCGTTTACTTTCACTTAAACGGACGGAGCCGGGTAGAGAGCTCATGTTATGCAACAAAATGCACGTGCACGGTGTGTGGGGAGAAAGTTGCAAAACTTTACATTTTATTTAAAAACTAAACCAAACTAAAATCACAAAAATTTAAAGCGAAAAACAACCGGATAAAACAAGTTAGAATATATACAACACGATGCAAATGCATGATTTTTTTTTAAAACAAAAAATTTGAAGATCACGACTAAATGTTAATTTGAACAAGGAACTTTGAAAGTTTTGACAACGCGAGTTTAATTCGACTCGACTCTCAAAAAGGGTCCCTAGTGGAGTCGCCAGCTGTAGCGACGTAAAAAAAATTTTTAGTTTCGCTTGGTCGCTAATTGTGGCGATTTATTAAACATTTGAAAACCAACTTTCGATTTTATTAACAAAGGGAGTCGCCATCGATCCTTTTTATAGGTGTGATCGGACACCTAATAAAATTATTTTAAAACAAAAAGAAGGCCAAATTTAGGTCTACATGAAAGTCCAGAGAAAAATTGGGGTTCGGGAGTCAGTTACGCGTGAGGAAGGTATTAGCACCCTCGCGACGCCCAAAATTGGTATCTCATAAACATGTGTTGACTTGATTTTCAAAAATACGAGTTCAATATAATATTTAATCGTGATCCGATTGAAAAATGAGAATTTTTAGTTTTCGATTTTTTTTTAGAAAGGGTGTCCCGCGTTTTTAACACAAGCCGATTTAATTTCACCCAACATAGCAATGAAATCAATGGCTTAATATTAAATCGGTACATTGCCTTATTTTTGAAATTAATTAAAACATGAGAAAAATATTCCTAAAGTGAGAAATTTAAAATAGATAAAGGGATAAAAAAAATGATATCATTAATGAAAAATATTAACATGGAATACTAGAATATTAGAATAACAATAATAATGATATTTATAAAATAAAAACAAATCATGTACTAATAATAAAATAGGAAAAATGATATATTTGGTAATAATAATATAAAATAATAATATGTACATAAAATACATATATATATATATATATGTGCATATAATAAAAATATGTAATAATAGTAATAATAATATCTACAATAAAAGAAAATATTAGGAAGCATACATAAAAAAATATATACATAAAAATTTACAACAATAATATAAAATGATGATATGTGCAAAAAAAAAAAAATATATATATATATATATATATACATATGTACATAAAATATACACTAATATAATAATAGTTATAATAATACTAGCAATAGTAATAATTTGTAATAATAATATATACACAATATGGTATTTAAAAATATATATATATATATATATATATATATATATATATATATATATGTATATAATAGTATTTAAGAATATATACATAAGAAATATATAACTAATGGCATTAAAAATATATACATAATACATATAAAATACCTAAAAAAAAGAAGGGGAAAGAAGAGAGAAGGAGGGGAAAAGGAAATCCGGCTAAGGGGGCGGTCACGGTCGATCGTCGGTCGTCACCATCGTCGGCGTATGCCACCGCCCATGGTGGCGGAAAAAAATTCTTAACAATATATGTATATATAAAGAAAGAAAAAACACAACACAAAAAGAAAGAAAAAGATTCGAAAGAAAAGGAAAAAGAAAAATGCAACCTTTTATTGATTTTTTTGTGTTCAAAATTTGAAGGATTTTGTGTTTTTCCTTTTCAATCTTTCTAAAATCCCCCTCCTCTTTTTACATGATTTTGAATGGCTTTTTATAGCCATCTTTTACATGATTTTCTTTTTTTTTTTCTATTTTGTAGGTGGTGGTGGTAGACAATGGGAGGAAAAATGGGGCAAGTGGGAAAGTGGTTAGGTGGCTAGGTTTTTTTATCTTTTTTTGTTAGGTTTTTCTTTTTTCTTCTTTTTTTTTTGGGTTAGGTTTTTTTTGGTAGGTTTTTCTTTTTCTTTTTTTTTTCTTTGTTTTTTTTTGGGTTAGGTTTTTTTTTGGGGGGCTTAATGGGCTTTTGAATTAGGTTTGGGTAGATGTAAATGGGTCATGGGTTAAGGGTTTTAGTGGGTTTAGAGGTTTGGTTGGGTTTTCATATAATTGGGCCCGGGCAATTTGGGCTTCTACAATAATAGTCTAATTTGAGAGAAACTTCATTATTGGGATAATTTTATAATCAATTGGACAACGAAGCTATCACCATTGTTCTTCAAGGATAATTAAGGTCTGGTTTGGAAACATAACCGATCACTAAATTTCCATGACTTTTTTGGCCATTTTCTTTTTAAGCTTTTCCCCATTTTTAAATCTCTATAGATTCAATAATGCTCCCCAATTTTCAATGCTTATTCCAGGGCGAAGCCAGAATAAATATTTAGGGGGAGCCGGATAAAATTTTAATTTTTTATAGTTTATATCTTTATAATTTGTAAAGGATTAAATCAAATTTTTATAATTTTAAGGGGCCAAAGTGTAATTTTATATTTACTAATTTAAAAGTTTTAAAAAAATTTAAAGACCAAAAAAACAAATTTCCATTTTAAAGGGCCATGCCAACCCGTGGCTTCACCTTCTTTTTCCAACCCCATTTTTTCCTGGACTTTGCTGTGCATTTTAAAGCCTTTCGTTGAGTAAATTATAAATATAATCACTCAATTTAGATTAATTTTTTATTATTATTAAATTATAAAAAATTATATTTTAATCACTAACATCATTACAAACAAGCCAATTTGGTAAGGTCTCAGAAACATCACGAAAAGATCTTCACACACGTCACAAAAGGTTTGCATTTCGTACGTTTCAAAACGTCACTGACCAACACAAGCGACATTAAAAATGCTTTCTTTCATGATTCTTTTTACTGTACCTTTTTAGAAAATGTCGCGGGTAATATTGCTTTTCGTGATGTTTTCTAGAAAAGTTACAGAAAAACATTTTTTTTATGACGTTTTCGCAAACAGACACAAAATAAAAGTCAAGAAAATCAGAATTCTGATAGCGATGACTCAACCCCTTACCTTTATTGTTTTAAAAATAAATTTTTAAAGAAATAGGATCTCATGCATAATTGTTGATGCACATTATATTTATGTTATACAATCACATATTTTATATGTTTTATGCAGATATATACAAGTCATTCATTCATTTTACAATTTCAAATTTATAAGGAAAATAAATTATTACAATTTAAGTATTTGTAGCTATTAAATTAATAAAATTCTATTTATTAATAATCCATATAGTTTCTAAAATATTGAAGTACTTCTCCTCAATTTATATTATTTTAAATATATTTGAGATATCAAAAATGATTAAATTTAAAATAAAATATCATTAACCAATAATTTGAGACTATTAAAATAAAATGTCCATAAAACGATTTGAGCTAATTTTTCAATGCTAAATTGATGACCAACGTATAAAGGGAGAAGTTGAAATTAAAGAACAAAGAAAAGAAAAGAAAGAAAGAACTTGTTGTATTAGGGAAAAGAAGTTGTGGTTAATATGCAGAAGGACTTGGGGTTTGAAATTTGACAAGTAATTTGTAATTTTTTTTTTTTTGCTGGTTAGACACAATAGTGACACAATATGGAGTCCCATTTAAGATGGGAAGCCTTGAAGAAATTGATAAATCCTCTTTCGGATTCTATAGGAAACTAAGTATAATTAAGCATTGATGGATTAAAGTGTTAAAAGGGATTTAAGTCTTTCTTAGCTCAACTAGAAAATTGATAATGACATTATGTTTAAGTTTTGTATTATTTTTAAAATAATTTTTGCTAGCTACAAAATGTAAGTATTTATTGCATTATTGGGACGGAAATTTCGTTTTAGAAATTATATATATAATTATCACTTTTAAATAAAAAATTATTGATATTTTCTATTATGAAAAAACATTTCTCAACGTGTTGTATTGTTGAACAAGTAATCTTTTTACTTCTATTGTGGCAAATTCAATGGAGGGAGTTATCTTCTTATTTCTACCACAAAAAGTTTCTCAATTTATTTCATTGGGTGAAAATCTCATGGTAATCAACAAATTATGTGAAGGTGTGTGAAAATAGGAAGGATATGAGTCTTTAGTAAACAAAAGTTAAGATAAAAATTACCATGGCACTCGTTGGATAACTCACATCTTTTTTACGGAATGTAAACTTTTGTAAATGATAAGGAAAGAAAAGAAAAGTTTGGGCAATTCAATTTAATCATAATATTTACAACACTATCTTTTTCTTAATTGCTTATCTCCATTACTTTAGTATACCTCAATTAATGATTTCCCAAATCATTATAAGAATTAATACCTTTTAAGAAGAATGTATAATATTTACAACTCTATCTTTTTGTCTCATGCTACAGTGTTATTACAGTATCTAATCCTACCGCCACTGCTATTTTTACACTAACCGCAGGTAAACGCGCACCACCCATCCAAACTCACCAGACTTAGATATAACCTTTCCCCCTAGCTTTTATAGTTGTTATATAGTCGTTGGCAAGTCATGTGTCGAGACAATCTATCAATTGTCTCTAGACACATTGCACAATGTCTCAAGACAGGCCGATATGAATCAGTATAAGTCAATATTGACTGAAACGAGCTAAAACATACTAGAATGGTCGAAACATATCAAAATCTTAACTACACCCTAGACTACTTCGTACTGATTGAAGACCAGAAAGATACATATCAAGTGTGTTCTGTAAACACTCAATTTTGCCCGGGCCCAGAAATAAGTCCAAAAACAAAAATAATAAACCCCCCCCAAAAAAAGAAGTCCAAGTTCAGTCCAAAATTACAAATATAATTTGGCCCGATCGGAATGGCCCATTACTTGAAAAGATTTAAGGTCCATCTACAAGTTTGACTCATATGGAAATATAATCTTCAATGATATGCAATCTTAGATATAATACAATCTTAGATATGATTGCAATCTTAGATATGATACAATCTTAGATATGATTGCAATCTTAGATATGATATGCAATCTTAGAATATATGATTTTGTAATCTTGGAGATTTAATTTGTAGATATCATTTAATCTTAACCGTTGATGTAATTGATCATCTGTTGGATTTGGGAGGCTCAACTATAAATAGAGGCCTCTCCCCTCATTGTAAAACAACTTGACTTCACTTGAGTTTTGGGAAGCAATAAGAATTCTTGAGAGCATTCACTCAAATTTTTCTCCCTCTTGCATTCTTATTTTCTCTGCTTTGTTCTTATTTATTCTTTGTTCATCTTCGTTTTCAACCTTTTTTATTTAATCCCTATCTTCTTGATTTTTTAATTCTCTTTTATATTTTATTTTTAATAATTTTAGTATTATATCAAATTATTTTTTATTAAATTCTATATTATACATTGTTTTAAAAATATGTTTCATTTAATTGAAAAAGTTTTTTCTTAAATAAGGCAATGTTTGGTGTTTAGAAATTCGGAAAATAGTGCCCTAATATGCTGGGTTGCAATTTTTTCGTTTGACTAAATAACCAAATATCCTTTTAATAAATTTTCAAAATCATGAGATAATTTTAGTTACGAGGATTTAAAACATCGTGTCCTAACATGCTGGATGTGATGTTTGTATACTTTCAGAACAAAGGAATCTCAAGTTTTAACTTTAAATTGTTCAAGTTTTAAAATCTTTTCAAATTTTCGACATTAGGGCAATAAATAATCAATTTGGTACCAATTTTGGGAATTACGAGGGTGCTAATCCTTCCTTGTGCGTGTCGACTCCGAACCTGTTTTCTTGCATTTAAGTAGACCAAAATGTTTTATAAAAGTGATCCAATCACACCTAAAAGGTTGGTGGCGACTCCCATTTTCATTTTCAAAAGTCAAACCCCATTTTCAAACCCTTTAAAATGGTTTTGATGACTTAAGCGACTCCACTGGGGATGTATAAGAGAGTCAAGCCAAAAATTGATTATTTTCTATCTTAATGTCGAAAATTTAGAAAATTTTTAAAATACGTCATTTTTTACATGTGTTTGTTGTATATGTTTGTTATGATTTACGCACACATTGCATTTGCATGACCGTTGTAGTCACACCCTTAAGTGGGAGTGAAAAGCTATGCTTTCGTGAGGTTTTCACCTCTACATGGGCTAGTGGATTGCTTCCGAGATACATCCGTACCTATGTCTTCGTGAGATTTTCATCTCCGCATGGCCATAAGGAAATGTGTCCCCTTGAACTGAACTTGGTCCATATGAGCCTATAATTGGTAAGGATTGAGGAATCTGCTAGTTCAGGTACCCTTGCTTTAGAACCGAACTACATATAATGAACTTTAAGTGCTTGCCCCAGGTAGTATGATGATGACCTTTAGTGCCTACCTTTATAAGTTCTTATTTATTATATTTTTTTTATATATGTGACACTGACTTGTTTTTCTTATTTTGCTATCATTGCATGTCATTTATCATTAAAAGGTGTTGATTCAAGGTTCGATTTCTGAGTTAGAAAGTTTTCTAATGGGGAACGAATATCTTAATAAAGTGGAGGACAACTCTTTCGTTTGTGCTTGGTCAGAGAAAACCCAGATAGAAAAAGGAAATAGTGTTACCGAAGGATACATATCAGAATTATGGGATTACACTCTCATTAGTGTGATGCAAAATAAACTCCAAGAGTTACTATTGGATTAATGGAGTAACGAAGCCAAGCAGTTGTTCTACAACAATTATGGGGAATTGCAGTATTTGCTTGACATGAAGATAGATAAACAATTCAAGGTGAGCGTGGGGAGTACTGAGGGACACTTCTACCATTACAGATGAAGATAGTCACCTCATGGATGGTAGGGGTATAAGACATACAAAATTGAATTGGATGGAAAGAATTTTGCTTATGATGGTAGAAAGGCTTACTTACTATAGGATCGCTACCAAACCACAAGCTGGAATTTACTGTGGTACTTTAGGATGTTGTATGTATCAGAAATAATGGAAATGCAAGACCTAATGTTCGGGACAACCCAAATGAGCATGAAAGAAAGAGATTAAAGAAGATCGTATCGTTTAAAGACCTTTAAAGTTGAGATTAGCTATGCTGCGAAGATACCCATGCAAGCAATTCGAAATGTTCTGTGGAGGCAAAAATTTAAAGACTCTTAAGAAGCACTGAGGATGTTTGATATCATTTTAAGGCAGTATGCTGCGAAGCTGGAATGCCTACTTGTTCGCTAATCTTTCTTTCAAGGTAATCAGAGCAACTTCACAGACATTGGAGGAGGTGTCTTTGGCTATAGAGCTTACTTCATAGGTGAAGCCGTAATTCAAATTCAAGAGATAGCTGATTATTTACAGATACTGGTAGAAAGGGAAAGCACGTTGAGCACCAATATGAGCTACAGTTCAGATAGAGGTTAAGAGTTAGCTTTGTTATTAGATAGGGTTAAGACTCTGGGCCTACGAGCGAAAGCGTATTTGTAATCCGTTTTATGAAAAGACTTTTGTTCCTTAAATAATGTTTTCTAAAATGAAACTGAATCGAGATCGATACCTTTTTGCATTCATGCATTTGCATTACATTACATCAAAGAAAAGAAGGTGTTGATTCGAAATTCGATTCCTAAATAGAATATTTTGTCATAAGGAAACAAATTTCTTGATAAAGTAGATTATAGTGCGGTCGTCTGAATATAGTCCAAGTAAACACGACGAGAGAAAGCTGGTAGTCCACGGAGGAAACATGATGTAATTGCCAGAGATTCAAGCCAACAAAGGTTATCCAAGAGCATGACGAGAGAAAGCCAGAAGTCCACGAAGGAATACATGACTTGATTTAATTGCCAACGAAGATTATCCAAGAGCTGGCACTTTTTGATGAGTATCATGAAGATAAGCGAGCAAGAGATCGAGGCTCAAATTAAGCAGCAATGAGCTAGCAAATGCATTTTTTAGAGAATTTACAGGATTCGACCATGAAGAAAAGATCAGCGTTTACTTGGACTATGAAGGGCAAGATCGCATATGTAATCTATTTTCATGTAAAGAAATTTGTTTTCTAGAAAAGTTATTCTAATGGAATTGAATTCAAGATCAACATCTCCTTTTCTTTTGCATTCATGCATTTGCATTGCATCACATCAAATGCATTTAAATCCATAAAAAGACCCTAATTAGTTAAAGTTATTAAAAAGAGAAAGAAAAAGAGAGAGAGAGAAGAGGGTCATGGCTGAGTAAAAAAGAAGTTGAATGAGAATTAACGACGTTCCCTTACATATCCTTGACTTTTGTGTCAGGAGGGATAGCTTACTCGGAGAAAGGGTTGTTTGGAAATGAAAATCATCCCATCAATGTCATACATGAGGAAGGGACTGAACAAAGAAACCTTGAGGGCATTCGCCCTTACGAACCAGAAATTTCTTTAAACAATTGGACTGTAGAAGAACTTCCTATAATCTTTAGGAATTTTACGGAGTAATATTCAGAATACTCTTGTTGCTCTAAAGCCTAAGAGTAATGAGATTTCTTTTGAGAAGTGGGCTCATGTTCAAACATTTTTATTTTCAATAAAACATACTTTTATTATTCATCAGAGTAAATGTTCTTTTATTTTGATTCTTTTGACCTTTGACATTCTTTATAAATTTTCATTTCATGTAAATAGTCATTTTTGAATTCATTTATTCCTTGTATATTCTTTTGTGTGCCTATCATAGATCCCTAGATATCAATGACACAAGCAACGATACTACAGATTCAGAGTTCTTTTTGAGTGCGATATGTGTTTAGAGGAATCTCAGTACTTTGAAGGTGACAGAAATTGTGACTTGTTTCTGAATTTGTTGAAAATGGTTTTTACCCCATGAAGTGGTGGTAGGAAATATAACCTTAGAGGAAGGAAAAATTGTGAAATTGGAATTAGCTGAGGAGACAAGACAAGACCTTGTTGAGACTATTATAGGAATTCAAAAATGTGGTCCAAAAACACATGCAGGAGGATTTACAATTGCCAGAATAAACATGAGGTTTTGGGGCACTGTTGGTCCACCATGAAAAGGGATCGCATCAGTTGTACAATGAATGCCAAATTTAAGGGAGTCAAGACTTATGGGACATGTATGTTATGGGCCCGAGCTCGTCAAAAGTTTTAAGCTGACAATGACTCATCTTTGTGAACGTCAACGGCTCCATTAAGAAGGAGAGATAGCTTCATATGCCAATATTACAAAGTCAAAAGTCATCCATTTAAAAAAAAAAAGACTATATAACTGCACAATGCCAAAAGTTTGCAGTCTTTTCAAAGATAATGCGCCATACCACAGTACAACAAAGCTTCCCAAAAGAAAAGAAAATGAAGAAAAAATAAATTACAGAAGATGACCGAGACTGGTAAAAATTGGTATAAGAAACTACCGCTTACTCTCTATGCTTATGCTGGGGCAAACACCTTCAATTCCAGTTGTTTCAAAGGTTCCAACCATCATCCTTGGAATGGGTGTATTGTTTGGCTTTCCTGAGCAGTCTGATGTGCCGTCAATAGCTGCGATGGTTAGCTTCAAGCGGTGGCCATTGATTTCCAGCTATGGGGCATCAGGCCGTACACAGTCTCTGAAGCTTAAAATGATAGATTCTTTCTTCAAAACCAGTTTCTGACAAAGTGGATAACGGTATCATGAAGGAAGCTCTTTTAGATTTCTATACAAGTTCAGGGAAGAGAAAACCTGATCAAATCATTATTTTCAGGGATGAGGTTAGCGAGTCTCAATTCAATCAAGTTTTGATCAAGTTATTGAGGCTTGCAAGTTCCTTGACGAGAAGTGGAACCCCAAAGATTGTGGTTATTGTTGTACGAAAAACCATCATATCAAGTTTTTTCAGCAGGGATCTCCTGACAATGTGCTACATGGTACTGTCATTGACAACAAAGTATGCCATCCAAAAAACAATGATTTTTACCTTGGTACCCATGCTGGAATGATTGGAATCACGAGGCAGACCCACTATCATGTTCTCTTAGACCAGGCTGGGTTTTCGGCTGATGATCTGCAAGAGTTTGTTCATTCTCTATCCTATATGTATCAAAGGAGCACCACAGCTATATTTTTTGTGGCTCCTATTTGCTACGCTCATTTGGCAGCTTCACAGTTGGGGGCAATTTATGAAGATTATGGATGCTTCAGAAACATCATCGAGTCATGGTGGGATGTATGCTCCGGGAGTAATCTCGTACCTCGACTTTCGAGTTGAAGGATAAAGTCAGCAACTTCATTTTTGTCTGCTGAGAATCATTGAACCATCTTTTTGTAGGGTTTGACAAACAACAGCCAGGACTGCTACTAGGGCAATCCCTTTCTCATGGGTTTATGAATCAAGATTTTTCCTCCAAGCTTTGATGGAGTCAAGAATTGAATACCTCTAGTAAACTTAACTTGAAAGTATTCATCCTAAGCAAATGTACCAAAAATGGATGACACAGACTTATGACAAAGAAGGTTCGTCCAAAAGAATTTCATAAAGGAAACCTTGTGCTGAAAGATATCCTTCCTATGCAAAAGGATGCCAAATTGGGAAGGGCCATATGTTGCGAAGAGGGCTTTCTCTAGAGGTGCACTGATTTTGACAAGAAATGGATAGGAAGAATTTATCTGATCCAATGAATTCGAACTCGGTCAAGGAGTACTTTGTCTGAAGAAAGCCAAGGTGAAAACCCGCAAAGGGCACTTTGGGACTTCTATTTCAAAAGCAAAAAAAAAAGAAAAAAAAGTAAAGAAAAAGAGAAAAAAAGAAAAAAGAAAAAAGAAAAAAATAAAAATAGAGAGGCCAAGGTGAAAACCCGCAAAGGGCGCCTTGAGACCAAAGGGGTTTTGAGTTGAAAACTCGAAAGGGCAGCTCAAATTTGGAAAGTCATGCAGTAACTTTGCTATTCCGGATTCGATGAGAAGTGAAGTATGTTACATATCGAGGCATCAAAGAATTACTCTGGATCTTTTAAACACATGTTGAACTCAAGAAAGTCTTCATAGAGCTGGTGTATAGACGCTCAAGCGGCGATATCTGGGGCATCTGATTTCTGTCCTATTTACTATCTTTGGATTCTTTTTCTTCGCAAAGATATGTTCTCAAGTTAATCTTTTCACATTCCTTCCAATAATTTGTCCAAATCTAATTATCCTCAGGATCCATTTATTTGTCTCCCATTATTAATAAAGCATGTTGCATTGAAATAATGATAGATGAACTAAAATATCTTCACAAACGAAGTTTTGCATATTACTTTGGAAATTTCTAGATAATACAAGAAACTGAAACAAGACAATTGTTTAAGGAGTTCTCATATGTATGGGTTGGAGATACTCGAGAGATTTTCTTCTTCAGTCCGAAAGGTGGTTGGACGTTTAAAGCAATATTGATCTTAAGAAAGGATCATTTCATAAACATCTTTAGTGGGTCGTAACATTCAGGGAATGCTACGGTAGACCAAATTGATGGAGAAGATTCGAGGCATACGAGCAGAGTATGATTGATATGTCGAGAAGAATGAGGTGGAAAGCTCGATAGATGAATAAGTGATGACGTCCAAAATAGGAGTTATTTTCATAAACATTTTGCATCATAATATGTCTAATTAGGAGCATTTGACTCATTTCGATCATGGCATCTTAATTATTTGGCATAAGCATAAATTCCAGGAAATCAATTCTACAAGTGGATTCCCCAGTGGACAATGTAGCAAGATTGATTGAAAATTACAAAATTCAGCGCCTTAATCCCCTAAGCAGTAGGGTAACAAGTTAAATTTGCAGATCTTATCTCCCTAAGCAGTAGTGGAGCAGATCGAAGACTCGCCTTAACCCCCTAAGCAGTAGGGTAACAGGCTAAAATTACAAATCTTATCTTCCTAAGCAGTAGTGGAACAGATCAATGATGACTTTCCTTAATCCCTTAAGCAGTAGGATAACAGGTCAAAATTGCGGATCTTATCTCCTTAAGCAGTAGTGGAGCAGATCGAAGATGCACCTTAACCCCCTAAGTAGTAGGGTAACAGGTTAAAGCATAGCAGATCTGGCCTTCAGATGTTTATACTGAAGCAAAATCCAAGATGGTTTGGCATCCTTGTGCTTACAAGGAACAAATCGAGGACATAGCTGATTTGGTTTTCACGTGCTTACGAGGAAGGAAATCTAAGATGATTTGGAATCTCTGTATTGTCAGAGAACAAATTAAATTTTGGCGTCTCCATATTCGACAGAGGGCAGACACATAGAAGATCTGGCCTTCAAATGTTTATACTGAAGCAAGATCCAAGCTGGTTTGGCATCCTTATGCTTACAAGGAACAAATCAAAGACATAGTTGATTTGGCTTTCACGTGCTTACGATGAAGCAAATCTAAGATGATTTGGCATTTCTGTATTGTCAGAGAACAAATCGAAGTTTGGCGTCTCCATATTCGATGGAGAGCAGACACATAGCAGATCTGGCCTTCAAATGTTTATACTGAAGCAAGATCCAAGCTGGTTTGGCATCCTTGTGCTTACAAGGAACAAATTGAAGACATAGCTAATTTGGCTTTCACGTGTTTACGTTGAAGCAAGTCTAAGATGATTTGGCATCTCTGTATTGTCAGAGAACAAATCGAAGTTTGGCGTTTCCATATTCGACGGAGGGCAGACACATAGCAGATCTGGCCTTCAGATGTTTATACTGAAGCAAGATCCAAGATGGTTTGGCATCCTTGTGCTTACAAGGAGCAAATCGAAGACATAGTTGATTTGGCTTTCACGTGTTTACGCTGAAGCAAGTCTAAGATGATCTGGCATCTCTGTATTGTCAGAGAACAAATTGAAGTTTGGCGTCTCCATATTCGACGTAGGACAAACATATAGCAGATCTAACCTTCAGATGATGAGACTGAAGCAGATCCAAGATGGTTTGGTATCCTTGTGCTTACAAGGAGTAAATCGAAGACATAGCTGATTTGGCTTTCGCGTGTTTACGCTGAAGCAAATCTAAGATGATTTGGCATCTCTGTATTTTCAGGAAACAAATTGAAGAAGCAGATTTGGCGTCTCTGTGTTCGATGGAGAGCAAATTGAAGATATCAACATGACAGTCATGAGTTTGCAAGAAGCAGATTGAAGCTGTCAAGAGGCCATTTAAAGAAGATCAAGAACTCAAGACTCGGCAAGACCGGGCAAAATTGGTCTTTTTATAGTCTTTACTCTATTCCTGTTACACAGCAATGAGCAAAGAGGGGCAGCTGTAGACACTCAATTTTGCCTGGCCCGAAATAAGTCCAAAAACAAAAATAATAAACCCCCCCCAAAAAAAGAAGTCCAAGTTCAGTCCAGAATTACAAATATAATTTGGCCCGATCGGAATGGCCCATTACTTGAAAAGATTTAAAGTCCATCTACAAGTTTGACTCATATGGAAATATAATCTTCAATGATATGCAATCTTAGATGTGATATGCAATCTTAGATATGATACAATCTTAGATATGATTGCAATCTTAGATATGATACAATCTTAGATATGATTGCAATATTAGATATGATACAATATTAGATATGATTGCAATCTTAGATATGATTGCAATCTTAGATATGATATGCAATCTTAGAAGATATGATTTTGTAATCTTGGAGATTTAATTTGTAGATATCCTTTAATCTTAACCGTTGATGTAATTGATCTGTACCGTTGGATTTGGGGAGGCTCAACTATAAATAGAGACCTCTCCCCTCATTGTAAAACAACTTGACTTCACTTGAGTTTTGGGAAGCAATAAGAATTCTTGAGAGCATTCACTCAAATTTCTCTCCCTCTTGCATTCTTATTTTCTACGGTTTGTTCTTATTTATTCTTTGTTCATCTTTGTTTTCAACCTTTTTTATTTAATCCCTATTTCCTTGATTTTTTAATTCTCTTTTATATTTTATTTTTAATAATTTAGTATTATATCAAATTATTTTTTTATTAAATTCTATATTATTCATTGTTTTAAAAAATATGTTTCATTTAATTGAAAAAGTTTTTTTCTTAAATAAGGCAATGTTTGGTGTTTAGAAATTCGGAAAATAGTACCCTAACATGTTGGGTTGCAATTTTTTCGTTTGACTAAATAACCAAATATCCTTTTAATAAATTTTCAAAATCATGAGATAATTTTAATTACGAGGATTTAAAACATCGTGTCCTAACATGCTGGATGTGATGTTTGTATACTTTCGAAACAAAGGAATCTCAAGTTTCAACTTCAAATTGTTCAAGTTTTAAAATCTTTTCAAATTTTCGACATTAGGACAATAAATAATCAATTCGGTACCAATTTTGAGCGTTACGAGGGTGCTAATCCTTCCTTGTGCGTAACCGACTCCCGAACCTATTTTCTTGCATTTCGTAGACCAAAATATTTTATAACGGTGATCCAATCACACCTAAAAAGGTTGGTGGCGACTCCCATTTTCATTTTTCAAAAAGTCGAACCCCATTTTTCAAACCCCTTTAAAAATGGTTTCGACATGTTCCATGTTGATATCTCTTTTATGTACTGCTTTATATTTTTGTTCTTTTAATAAGATTTGTTTGGCTTATAAAAAAATTGTTTTTATTAAAATAAAATAAATGAAAATCTTATGCAAAGACTGAAAAATGAGATCAAAATTTGCTATGTTTTGATATTGAGCGTTTAATAATTTGTACCTATATTCTTCAAAAAAAAATTGGACCAATACAATTCCATAAAATTATTGCAAATGATCATACACTACAGCAAAATAGGTTTTTAGTGGCGTTTTTTTTGCCTATAAGCGCCGCTAAAATTTGTTGCAGCGCTCCGCTAAAGAACATGACCTTTAGCGGCGCTTTTTCAACAAACGCCGCTAAAAAACATGATCTTTAACGGAACTTTTCCCACAAACGCCGCTAAAAAACATAACCTTTAAAAAATGTTTTAATTAAATAATATTTATTTCTATGATAAATATTATATTTTATTTTATTTTGAAATTTGAACTTTAAACTATATACTTTTAAGGATAAATAAAATATTAATTAAACTAGATTTTCTATTAAAATTTTAACTTTAAAACTAAATATAAAAATTAATGAATTTAAATGTAATACATAAAAAAACACAGACACACTCACAAAGTATTACTATTTATAAAACAAAATTCATCCTTGTGAGAAAAGAATGCGAAATCATCATCACTCTCATTAATAAAAGGAAAAAGATCAGAAAAAAAGAAACAATATACAACAAAGGGCTGGTTCAAGGTTAGAGGAAGCCAAAGTATTGCAATGCCTGCATATAACTTAGAGAAGTCCTTTGATACTTTCAATTCAACCGCCAGAAAATCTAAAACACCGGAACAGAAAGCCAAAGTATGCACCTGTAAGTTAAAAATGCATTGCAAAGATATATTAATAAGTTTGACATCTAAACAAATAAATTATTAACCACAATTATTCCTCAACTTTTTTTTTTATTTTTGCAATATAAAGGAATTGATAAAACTTCCAAGCACCACCAAAAAGTCTCCACAATATCGACAGTAAGTTGAAACAGCAATGTACTGACATTTCAGGCCAGTAAGGAAATCACTTATACGACCCTCAAAGCCACATATGTCAAACCACATTAACTGATCTCTTTGAATTATGATATGAAAAGATAAATTTTTAATAATGACACCATAAAGAAAGAATCAAAATTTATCTAGTCTTGAAGAAAATTGAAATGACATCAAATTTTAAAACTACTCCCTTTATGAAAGAAAGCTCAGCTTGTTTATAACTCAATGACTACGAAAGAACCATCTAATTGCCACTTGCATCTAAAAGTTGTGAGATATACTAAGTCGATAAATATAAAGCATGAAAACAGTTTGTTTCGACAAAAGAGAAATAAAACATTGTTGCTATTAACCGGATAGAACAAAAAAACCGAACAGCATAGCTGCACAGGCTCAGAAGCAAGAGCCCACGTAAAGACTCTGCTTCAACAACAATGAGAGTAATAGAGGAAACAGTTATTCAGCTCTAGCATTCATTCTTTTCGAGTTACAAAATACCGTATTTTTTCAACAAGTTCAACGGCACAAGTTCATATACTTCAAAGAAAATAAATAGACATTCAACTTCATTAAATGATATCAAGTTCCTCATTTACTAGATCATTTAATTCAATAGAGCTAAACATAACACATTTTGCTATTTCTATTAGTATACAATTTAAAATATCATATTAACTTTAAGTGGTGGGACTACATTTTATTATTTACAGGAACTCTTACATCAGGTCAATAATGGGGCACAACTAGGATACCCAATTGTTGCAGGCCAATTTTGACATACCATTACAAAAGCCCATTTACATTAAACCAATACCCAATACAAAACAGCTCAAATTACCCACTTAACAACCTCTAAACGCAGAACCCAATACATTACCCAAACCCCTTAACCCATTTTCAAACCCATACCCGAAGCCCACCTAATCTAACCCAACCTAACCCAAAACCTAGAAGCCCAAAACCCCAAGACCCAAATCAGAAAACACCAAACAACCCTAACCCCTATTCCCACTTGCGCCACCTACCCTCTGCGCCCCCATGCCCCTGATTGTCGGCCAACTGCTCTGCAAGCACCACCATTCACCTGCAAAGAAGAGACAAATAATAATAGAAAATTGTAAGTGATTTGGCTTTAAAAAGCCCGAACTGAAATCAAAACAGGGGGATTTTTTTTCTTGAAAAAAAAATACAAAGAGAAAGAACATTCGACAAGTTCAATCAAAGAAAATACAAAACCCATTCGTTTTTAGCAAATATCACTTCCATCAGCATTTAAATACAATAATATCATCAAATCAAACAAATATATCAGAGATTGAAGAAACAAAAAATGATAAGACCTAAGGTAATTTTTTTTCTCTTTACTGTTTTGGGCTTGTTTTTTTTTTACACATAAATACTTAAAAGAATTACAAATATACATATATTACAAAAAAAATAAATTTAAAAATATAAATTTTACCTTCTCGGGCCACCGTGCACGGTGGCCGGCGCTGGCGACGGACGGCAGCCGGTGAGGGTCCGGTGACCGGCCCCCTGGCCCGGTTTCCCTCTCCCTCTCCCCTTCTCTCCTTTTTTTTTCTCTTCTCCCCTCTCAAATGAATTTTTTTCAAAAATTTTTATCTTTTATACGGGACCAAAACGCATCGTTTTGGTCCCCCCTGGTTTAACCAAATACGGCACCGTTTTGGGCCCCGAGTCGGGTCGACCCGACGCGCTCTAGCAAGGATCCGCGTGTTTTTTAGGGAGGGGTTATTTGCGCGTTTAACCCCTCCGCTTTTTAAACGTTTTGCAATTAAGTCTTACATGTTTTTTAATTCGACCCTGTAATTTTTCACGGATTTTGATTTAGCCCCCGTGCTGCACAGCGTTTTGGAAAAATTCGTAATATTGCGCTTTTGATTCCCCTTAGTGTTGCCCGTGTTCAAATAAGTCCTTTTCTTTGTTTTTATTTTTAAAATTGCCCCAAAACTTTGTTTTTGTTTTAAATTTAGTCCTTTCTTCAGATTTAAGTTTATTTTCGTATTGTCCTTATTTTCTTTTTTTATATATTCTTACTGTTATTTTTATTCCTCTTATATTTATTATTAATATATATTATTATTATAGTTACTACTATATATATATATTACGTATATATATTTTTATATTGTAACTATGTAATATAATTACTAAGTTTTTAAACATTAATAGTATTTATATTTGTATATTATGTAAGTGTTCTAATACTATATCATATATACATATGCATTTTCATATTAATATATATATATATATATATATGTTTTAATATTATATTATCATGTATATGTTTTAATATTATTAGCTATCTATCTTTCATACTATCTTATGTACAATTCTAATACCATCATATATTATAACATCATTATTATTTATATATATATATATATATATATACGTATCTATATAGCGTCTGAAGTCTTTTTATTATCATTTCTAATATAAATATATATATCATATAGGTTTATATACATATCATACATGTTTCTTTATTTTTATTTATATTAGTTATATATATATTATTACTATTTTATGTATATATTTTTATCTTTATTACTATTGTTATTAATCTTAGTACATGTTTTATATATGTATGTATATATCTCTAGTATATATATATAGGTATATATCCATGTAGTATTGTAATAGGTTTTATTATTTCCAATATGTATATACTATGTAAATATTTTAACATTTTTATATATATTGTGTGTATGTATCTTTAAATATTGCATTTTTATATATGTTATGTATATACCTCTAATACCATATTATTTGTATATTTTTATTTTTCATATCTTCTTGAATAATATTACATATATATATCTCTTTTAATACCACATCATATATATATACTATTATTTTATTTATTTTTATTCCTAGTATATTTATTATTAATATTAGTATATGTATTTTATTATACGTATATATATATTTTTATAAATAGTATTATTTTCATATATTCTTATATTTATTATTATACTTATTATTTTATTCTAAATTACTATGTATTTATTTTAAAATATATGTATATATTTGTGTAAACGTTCTGGGGCTTGTCTTCGTTGTGGATCAAAGGAACATAAGATCAGGGATTGTCCTAAGAGGCCAGCTCAGGCTCATGTGGTTGAACAAAGGGCTGTGCAACCCGTGCAAACAGCGCGAGGTGGACCGTCGCCGTTGAGAGGTCATGGCCGAGGTCGCGGTCGCGGTGGCAATGGCCATGGACGTGGGGCACCTGGCAAGGGTACTATTAACACTAAGGCTCGTCGCCGACTTTGGTATATGCCGTCATCATGAGGAGGGTGGACTTTTGACGTCATAATGGTACATTTTTATTTCTAGCATGTCGATATCGCCTTGGTGGATGTTGGATCTACTCATTCCTATGTTGCATGTGCCATATCTGGGTCGTTGGTGTGCACTCGAGGAGATTGTGAGTGGGGTATCTGTACTAAGTCCTTTGGGTCACTTTCGGTTAGGGTAGACAAAGCGTATAGGGATGTACCCTTAGAAACTCAAGGTAAGATTTTCCCTAGAGATCTGATAGAGTTACCATTCGGAGAGTTTGATCTCATTTTGGGGATGGACTGGCTTGTTAAGCATAAAGCGACTCTGGATTGTACTGCTAAACGAATGGTGTTAAGGACCACAAAGGATGAGGAGGTTATAGTGATAGGTGAGCGAAGGGATTATTTGTCCAATGTGGTGTCGGCATTAAGAGCCGAAAAGTGGATTCGAAAAGGTTGTGAGGTCTATTTGGCATTTGTAAGTCAGTCAGAAGAGGAGGGACCGACAGTGGATAAGGTTAGGACCGTAAAGGAGTTCCAAGATGTTTTCCCGGAGAAGCTTCCAGGATTGCCTCCGAACCGAGAAGTTGAGTTTGGAATAGATTTGTTGCCTGGAACGGCGCTTGTGTCCATTGCACCGTATAGGATGGCACTGAAGGAGTTAGTAGAGTTAAAGGCTCAAATTCAAGAGTTGTTGGATAGGGGCTTCATTAGGCCAAGCGTGTCTCCATGGTGAGCACCGGTGCTATTTGTGAAGAAAAAGGACGGGACAATGCGCATGTGCATCGATTACCGCCAGTTGAACAAACTGATGATAAAGAACAAATACCCTCTGCCAAGGATTGATGATTTATTTGACCAACTTAGAGGAGCTTCGGTATTTTCCAAGATTGACCTTCGATCTGGATACCATCAGTTAAGGGTAAAGGAAGTGGATATTCATAAGACAGCATTCAGGACTCGATATGGTCATTACGAGTGCCTGGTTATGCCGTTTGGGTTGACGAATGCATCTGCCGCTTTTATGGATCTAATGAATCGAGTGTTCCAACCTTACTTGGACCGATTCGTGGTAGTTTTCATCGATGATATTCTGGTATACTCGAAAATCGAGGAGAAACATGAGGAGCATCTACGTATTGTGCTGCAAGTGCTGAAAGAGAAGGAACTGTATGCAAAGTTTAGTAAGTGTGAATTTTGGTTGCGAGAAGTGGCTTTTCTAGGTCATGTGGTTTCTGCTAAAGGAATTAGAGTGGATCCTCGAAAAATTGAGGCAGTTCTGGGATGGAAGCCACCAAAATCAGTATCAGAAATTCGGAGTTTTCTGGGTTTGGCAGGCTATTACCGAAGGTTCGTAGAAGGATTTTCTCTGATTGCTGCACCATTGACGAAACTGTTAAGGAAAGGGGTAGCATTTGTCTGGACTGAGAGTCAGCAAAAAGCTTTTGACCATTTGAAAAAGGTATTGACTAAAGCACCAGTGTTGATTCAACCGGAGTCTAGGAAGGACTTCACTGTGTACAGTGATGCGTCACATGTAGGGTTAGGATGTGTACTGATGCAAGAGGGTAAGGTGGTCGCTTATGCTTCCCGACAGCTTAAGTCTCATGAAGCGAACTACTCTACGCACGACTTAGAGCTAGCAGCAGTGATCTTCGCGTTGAAAATCTGGAGACATTACTTATATGGAGAAAAGTGTATCATATACACGGACCATAAGAGCCTAAAGTATCTGTTAACTCAGAAGGAGTTAAACCTTAGGCAACGAAGATGGGTAGAGTTGCTTAAGGATTACGATTGATCGATTGAGTACCACCTGTAAGGCTAACGTGGTGGTGATGCGTTGAGTCGAAGGGTTGTTTCGATTTGAGAGCCTTGTTTGCATGTTTGAGTCTGTTTGATGATGGAAGTCTTAGCGTAATTGCAAGTGAGGCCTATTTGGACCTGAGCAGTTAAAGAAAAATAGTTTAAGGATAACTCGTTGGTTCTTGGTTTGACAAGTTGAGAAGGGTGAGAATGAGGATTTTGGACCTGAATCTTGAAGGAATTTTATGCTTCGAGGAAGAATTTGTGTTCAAGGACTCGACTTGAGACAGTCAATATTGAAGGAAGCTCATGGGGACTTTGTGCCATGCATCTTGGAGGAATAAGTTGTATCACGACTTGCGAGAACTATCTTGGTGGCACAGGCTTAAACGAGAAGTAACTGAGTTCGTGGGAAATGTCGACATGCCGCAAGTGAAAGTGAACATCAATTTCCTTCTAGATTATCGCAACCGTGAAAATTCCATTGTGGAAGTGGGAGAGAGTCACTATAGACTTTGTGAGTGGGCTACCTTTGACACCCACCAAGAAAGATTCGTGTGGGTAGTGGTGGATAGGTTAACAAAATCGCCCATTTCATACCAGTTCATCTACCGATTACTCCCGCAAAAGTTGGCTAGGTTGTATGTGGCGAGAGATAGTACGACTACATGGAGTGCCGATGTCGATTATTTCGACCGAGACCCTAGGTTTACATCTCGGTTCGGAAGAAGTTGCAGGAGGCATTGGGTACACGTTTGGATTTCAAGATCGCCTTTCACCCACGCATGATGGACGATCGGAGAGGGTTATTCAGATTTTGGAGGATATGTTAAGGGGTTGTATCATCGATTTTCGTGAGAGTTGGGAGGACTACTTGCCATTGGCGGAGTTTGCATACAATAATGACTACCAAGCAAGTATTCAGATGGCTCCATATGAGGCACTTTATGGGCGGAGATGTCGATGCGCCTACGTGTTGGACAGAGTTGGGTGAGCGACAAGTGCTTGGACCGGAGTTGGTGGTAGATCTGAAAGTAAGGTTAAGTTGATAAGAGATCGATTAAAGAGGCATCGATAGATGTAAGTCGTATCACGGACCTAAAGCGCAAAGAGATAGAGTTCGCGGTTGGGGATATGGTTTTCTTAAAGGTTTCACCTTGGAAGAAGATCTTGAGATTCGGCAAGAAAGGCAAATTGAGTCCGCGGTTTATAGGGCCTTATCGAGTTCTTAAGCGGGTAGGGCCGATGGCGTATCGATTAGAGTTACCACCGAGTTAGACGAGAATCCATGACGTTTTCATGTGTCTATGTTAAGACGATATCGATCGGATCCCTCACATGTTGTGCCGTGGAGGAGATTGAAGTAAGGATTGATTTGACCTTTGAGGAAGAACCCATACAAATTTTAGATCGAGAGGTTAAAGTTCTAAGAAGGAAGTCGGTTCCGTTGGTAAAAATCTTGTGGCGTAATCATGGGAGGAAGAAGCTACTTGGGAATCGAGAAGAGACTATCGTCAACAATACCCTCAACTATTTGGATCGTAAATTTCGAGGTCGAAATTTCTTTAAGGGGTAGAGTTGTAACGCCCCAATTTTCGGGAATTCTGTGAATGTTGGCATAAGTTTAATTATGTTAGTGGGCCTCTAGAAGGCCCAAGCTTAAGATAGAACCCGATAATTTTAGTTAATTTTTGTTCCATAAGAAAAAGGGAGTGAAATTATGAAATAGGACCTATGTGAAAATGTTTGAAAATGCTATAGGCTAATTTGTAGTGGCCAAATAAATAGGAGTGCAAAATAGGAGGATTTGCATGTCAAATTCCCCACTTTTAATGTAGTGGCCAGCCAAGGTGATGGATAGTTGATAATGTATGCATTTTAGCATTTTAATAGTTAATGGATGATGGGCATTAGCATTTTAATAGCTAATGAATGATGGGCATTAGCATTTTAATAGTTAATGGATGATGGGCATGATAAGCATTATGGGCATATTTTTATTGGAATTATGGCATGAGTATGGCACAAATATTAGTATATCATTTATGTGCCATAAAATGTTGAGTGATAAGAATAACAAAAGGAAGTAAAGGAAGGTTGTTGTTCATTCTTTGTTCTCCATAGCTGAATTTGAGAGAGAGCAAATAGAGGAGGAAACCCTTGAATATTCGGTCACTAGGAGGAGGAAAAATTGAAGGTAAGTTCTTGGTACTTTGCTTCTATCTTGATGTTCATGAGTTCTTCTTGATTCTACCCTAACTCATGAAGCATATTTTAGTTTTTGGTTGTTGTTTCATGTTCTTTTGATGAAAAATGGAAGATAGGTGAAGTTGAGCCAAACAAATGAGCATGCATGTGCCTTAGATGCTAAAGGGAAAAATCGGCTAACATGTTGTGCTTTAAAATGATGAAATGGAGAATATACTTAAGTAAAATCATAGATATGTGATGATTGATTGGTGATATACATGTTTAAATAACAAGCATGCAAGTTAGGTGTGAAAGAGTGATTTGGTAATAAATCTGCTTGGGACAGCAGCAGTAACGTGACTTTGGAAAATCACCATAAATTGTGGGAGATGAATTAGAAGCTGAATAAATTATGTAATTAAATCTTAATGAGTCTAGTTTCAAATGAAATAAACTAGAACATATTTTGAATTCTGTACAATGAGAAATTTGATTCGTAATGAAGAGTGGTCAGATTAGTCAAACAGTGAAACATGGGAAACTTTGAGAAAAATCTGGTATTTATTGGCTAAACCAAAAATTCTGAAAATTTTATGGATAGAAGATATATGAGTCTATTTTCAGGGAAAATTAACGGCACTTGATTTGGAGTTTCGTAGCTCCAGTTATAAATGATTTAGTGACTGTTGCTCAGGAAGACAGCTTGCAGTGAAATTATGATTATGTGGTAAACATTGACAAAAATTTGTTAATGAGTTGCTTATTAATTTCTTATAAGCTCACTATGATCTGTAGGTGTGGTTGGCCGAATATTGTAAGGGGTTAATATGTAGTTTGTATTTGAATAGTTGATTAACGTGTTAGTAATCCAATTGTAGGTGGTTCGTGTGTGGATCTCGTCAACATATCGTCGCAAACAGGTGTGTAACTAACACCCTCTTTCTTAGTCTAGATCGGCAAAAGCCGAAAAGCCGAAATGCCGAAAATCGGTATTTTGTAGATTTGCAAGTGTGCAAATGCCTGTGAGGTAAATCGATTAATGTTGTTGGTAAGCTGCAATGTTTGGACTGCAAAGTGCATGATTTCTGTGCCCTCGATATTTTTGGGCTTAATGGGCCAAAATTGGAATGATGGGCCAACAGGCCCAATTCGGTAAGAACCCTCGGTAGTGATTCTGTTAGTACGTGAAAGGTAGGAATATGCATGAAAAACCCTAAAATAGATAAATTATTGAAATACCTTTAAAAGTGGAAAATTTACGCTTTACCTCGGGAGATAAATTACCAAATACCCCTAGGTTAAATTGACCTAAATGCATGTTTGATGTTGTTATTTATCGCATGCCATGTTGTTATTATCGATGCATGGGACTGGGATATTGACGGAGGAAGTACTGAAAGTGGCTTGTCCACGTCTTGGAGGCTTTGCCTCAATTTTTGATAATCGAGCAAAAAGGTCAAGCTGTGGAGTGTTAAATTTGGGTGGGTTGACCTATTCCCCACATGGAGTGTATGGCTGGTACGGGTGAAGTGTAGTGGTTGGTGGGTTGAGTAGTCTCCCCAAATGGGCTTGCATATGTTTACTGATGTTGCATGTATTTTGAAATAGGCCTATAGGCCATACTGTTATCTGAATAAGGGGCTAAGGCCCAGTTTATTGTAATCTGAAAAGGGCTCTGGCCCAGTACCACTGTTACTTGAATGGGCTTAGGCCCAATGGGCTTGAGTTGACTTGGGCTTTGAATGGGTTTTCCTTACACACTGAGTTTCCCAAACTCACCCTTCTTTAACCTTGCGGTGAGTCTTGATGTGGGTGACTTGGAGCCGGAGGGATTGAGTGGCCATTGTGAACACTTTTGGGTTTGAAAAATAGACTGGTTTTCTAAAGTTATTTTTAATTACTATTTAAGTTTTGGGTTGTAATAAGGCCATTTTAACTTTATTTTCTTCTTTGATTTTTTGAGATTATATTATTTTAAACAACTTTAAATTGATGGATAATAATAATTCAAATGGGCTAGACTTAGGGCACGATTTCAAAACGATATTTTTTTAAATAACACGATGACACGAATATTCAATTTACCAAAGATAACCACTCAAAGAAATTTCAACTTGTTATAACCAAGTGGATGTGGACATGTCTAGGATTGGATCCAATCGGAGAGCTTGGTACTTAAGCAGCCTTCATGGCTCACCTCCTCTGTTATGGATACCTACCTGGTGCCCAGCTTCCATTCACTTGGTTAGTTTGACAAAATTCGGCTTTTTTTTAAAACACTAAAAAGGGAACACGGGTTTTTGACTTCAAAGTGGCATGTCGGATTCGGCCTTAACGTCTGGGCCGAGTTTGGGGTGCTACATTAACAACCTCTAAACCCAGAACCCAATACATTACGCAGACCCCTTAACCCATTTTCAAACCCATACCCGAAGCTCACCTAATCTAACCCAACCTAACCCAAAACCCAGAAGCCCAAAACCCCAGGACCCAAATCAGAAAACACCAAACAACCCTAACCCCTATTCCCACTTGGCCACCTACCCTCTGCGCCCCCATGCCCCTGACTGTCGGCCAACTGCTCTGCAAGCACCACCGTTCACCTGCAAAGAAGAGACAAATAATAATAGAAAATTGTATGTGATTTGGCTTTAAAAAGCCTGAACCGAAATCAAAACGGGGGGATTTTTTTCTTGAAAAAAAATACAAAGAGAAAGAACATTCGGCAAGTTCAATCAAAGAAAATACAAAACCCATTCGTTTTTAGCAAATATCACTTCCATCAGCATTTAAATACAATAATATCATCAAATCAAACAAATATATCAGAGATTGAAGAAACAAAAAACGATAAGACCTAAGGTAATTTTTTTTCTCTTTACTGTTTTGTGTTTTTTTTACACATAAATACTTAAAAGAATTACAAATATACATATATTATAAAAAAATATAAATTTTACCTTCTCGGCCGGCGCCGGCGACGGACGGTGGCCGGTGAGGGTCCAGTGACGGGCCCCCTGGCCGGGTTTCCCTCTCCCTCTCCCCTTCTCTCCTTTTTTTTTCTCTTCTCCCCTCTCAAATGAATTTTTTCAAAAATTTTTATCTTTTATAGAGGACCAAAACGCACCGTTTTGGTCCCCCGGTTTAACCAAATACGGCGCCGTTTTGGGCCCCGAGTCGGGTTCACCCGACGCGCTTCAGCAAGGATCCACGTGTTTTTTAGGGAGGGGTTATTTGCGCGTTTAACCCCTCCGCTTTTTAAACGTTTTGCAATTAAGTCTTACATGTTTTTTAATTCGACCCTGTAATTTTTCACGGATTTCGATTTAGCCCGTGCTGCACAGCGTTTTGGAAAAATTCGTAATATTGCGCTTTTGATTCCCCTTAGTGTTGCCCTTGTTCAAATAAGTCCTTTTCTTTGTTTTTATTTTTAAAATTGCCCCAAAACTTTGTTTTTGTTTTAAATTTAATCCTTTCTTGATTTAAGTTTATTTTCGTATTGTCCTTATTTTCTTTTTTTTTATATATTATTACTGTTATTTTATTCCTCTTATATTTATTATTAATATATATTAGTATTATAGTTACTACTATATATATATATTACGTATATATATTTTTATATTGTATCTATGTAATATAATTACTAAGTTTTTAAACATTAATAGTATTTATATTTGTATATTATGTAAGTGTTCTAATACTATATCATATATACATATGCATTTTTCATATTAATATATATATATATATGTTTTAATATTATATTATCATGTATATGTTTTAATATTATTAGCTATCTATCTTTCATACTATCTTATGTACATTTCTAATACCATCATATATTATAACATCATTATTATTTATATATATATATATATACGTATCTATATAGCGCATTTAATAGTCTTTTTTTATTATCATTTCTACTATAAATATATATATATCATATAGGTTTATATACATATCATACATGTTTCTTTATTTTTATTTATATTAGTTATATATATATTATTACTATTTTATGTATATATTTTATCTTTATTACTATTGTTGTTAATCTTAGTACATGTTTTATATATGTATGTATATATCTCTAGTATATATATATATATAGGTATATATCCATGTAGTATTGTAATAGGTTTTATTATTTCCAATATGTATATACTATGTAAATATTTTAACATTTTTATATATATTGTGTGTATGTATCTTTAAATATTGCATTTTTATATATGTTATGTATATACCTCTAATACCATATTATTTGTATATTTTATTTTTCATATCTTCTTGAATAATATTACATATATATATCTCTTTTAATACCACATCATATATATATATACTATTATTTTATTTATTTTTATTCCTAGTATATTTATTATTAATATTAGGATATGTATTTTATTATACGTATATATATATTTTTTATAAATAGTATTATTTTCATATATTCTTATATTTATTATTATACTTATTATTTTATTCTAATATTACTATGTATTTATTTTAAAATATATGTATATATTTGTGTAGTATTGTTAAGGTATATAATTTTGTGTTATTAGTATTTATAATGTATCTTGTATGTTCATTTTATATATTATGTATGTATATATTACATATGTATTTTAGTATTACTATGTATACACTTTTCACTCTTATCATTACACATACTTTAATATATATATGTATATATAGAACTATTAGTATTCTTAATATTATGTTTATGTTACTTCATTTGTTATTGTTATATGTTTATATATGTTCATTGTTTTTATTTCGTGTTTGATACTATTATTATGTTTAATATCGCATATATCGTCGTTGCTTTTAATATTATTTTCATATTCATTATTTTCTTCAATGTATTTCTAACTCTTTTATTTTTCTATTTCCCGCCCATTTATATCAATTTTGCTTTGCATACTTCGAAAATCTTATTCTTGTTTTCTAATTAATTTCAATACATAAGGCAACGTATCGGTTTAACACTAAGTCGTTGATTTCATCGCTATGTTGGATGAATCATATCGGCTCGTGTTGAAAACGGAACGTCCTTCAAACAAATCAAAATTTGAAATTTCTCGTCTTTTCAATCGGATCACGATTAAATGTTACATTGAACTCGCATTTTTGAAGTTTAAGACAACACGTGTTTAACAATATACTAATTTTGGGCGTCACGATGGTGCTAATACCTTCCTCGTGCGTAACCGACTCCCGAACCCTATTTTTCTCTGGATTTTGACGTAGACCTAAACTCGGCCTCCTTTTATTTTAAAAATAAATTTATTAGGTGTCCGATCACACCTAGGAAAAGATCGGTGGCGACTCCCTCTTTATTTTAAAATCAAACTTCAGTTTTCAAATGTTTAATAAATCGCTACAATTAGCGACCAAACTAAATTTTTTTTTTACGTCGCTACACCAATTATAAAGATAAAAAATAACTTGATCATCAGATTTACATCAACATGCAGGCCAGAGGTAAATATTATGTTGTCAAGGGCACAAGGCATAAATTTGGCACTAGAACCCTTATCTTTTCTGAGGCACAAGGTGCAAAAATCTTGAGTGAAGTAATGTGCAACATGACTGTGCGTGTCTAAAAACATGCAAAATATTTTTTTCTTTATTGGTCTGTAAGCACAATTTCCTTTGGGTCTCATGTCCATTGTTGAATGCTCAAGTATACAAAAGTAAGTTTGATATTATCCCCTTTCTTATAGGTAAAAGTATCTTAACACCTTTTGATCAAAAAGAAAGAGTGAAACACCAGAAAATTTTAAGTTCATGTCAATATGTCTGGTTGTTTAACCCTAAAATCAACCATAACTTCATTTATTAAAAAAAAAAACTTTCACGATGATAACATCCATGTTTAAAGCATTTCTGTGCACCTTTCATGATTAAACAACACAAGGTTTTTAGGAATGTAAAGTATAAGAAAGCAAAAATATATATCTATAAAAAAATAAAAGGAAAAAAGGCAAGCAACAACCAAAGCTGACAACAGAACAACATTAATATACTTCTGAAATTATTATTCCTGTATGCTTTTACCAAGCACTTAGTAATCATAATATAGTTAAGAATATCCACAATAAACATTAATGTTCATACTTGGAGGTCTGGTAGGAGGCTCTGACGTAATATGGAACTTCTGATAATTACAAAGAATTTCACAAATTTAAGCAGGTCTTAACCATCTATGCTGCGCTTCTAGTAAAATCTGTTCAATATCTACAAATCAGGAAACAAAATATAATTAGTAAAAGATTCATTGGCACAAGCAAACATATAACATGGAGAAATAAACCATGAAAAACTTAATCCATATTAAGAGTTCACACCTGTCCAAGAGACAGAGAAACCTATTTTAGCAAAAAGCTTCACTTGTATTATCATTAAATAACATTCCTTACCTATATTCCACTCTCAAAAACTCAAGAAAGTTGGATAATGAATGTTGTTGGACAATTTTGGCACGTTTACATCAAAATCCCATTAATACCCTAAGCCCAATTTACATCAAAACCCAACTAATCCCGAAACCCTAACCCTAACCACCTAGCTGAATCAACCTCCCCACTTGCCTCTACCAGCTCTGCAGCACCGCCTTTGTCTCATTAGCAAGTTGTACCTGCAAGAAAAGAAAGGAAGTGACAAAAATAATAGAAAAACATTCTGTAAAAGGCTATAAAAGCCGATTTAAAACTTTGTAAACAGGGTCGGCAGTTCATGAA
Organism: Gossypium arboreum; assembly: GCF_025698485.1. Taxonomy (NCBI): domain Eukaryota; kingdom Viridiplantae; phylum Streptophyta; class Magnoliopsida; order Malvales; family Malvaceae; genus Gossypium; species Gossypium arboreum. Next base: position 117,155,289 of record NC_069070.1, on the reverse strand, counting down.
TACAAAAACCATAGTTTTAAACATAAAGCAGTGATTTGAACACCACGAAAATCAGAGAATCACGATACCAAAAAATCAAATCGAAGCACTAAAAGAGGTGATTTTATCATTTATTTTCTCATTTTCAATTTTTTTTTCTTTTTCTTTTATTTTTTTCTTCTTTTTTCTTTTAAATTTGTTATACATATTTAATAAATAAAAAGGAAAATAAAAAAATAAAAAAAGGAAAACTTTTACCTTTTCCGGTCACTATGCACGGTGGCCGACTGCGGCGGCCGGCGACGGTCCGACGACCGGACGGTGACCGACCATACGGCCAAAAATCACACCTCTCCCCCTCCCCTCTCTTTTTTTTCTTCACTCTGCTGCAAATGAATTTTTTTTGAAGAAAAAAGGCCTTTTATAGCCCCTCAGGATCCGCATGTTTTTGTATAATGGTCTAATTGCGCAAATGGCCCTTCCGCTTTTTCTATGTTTTGCAATAAGTTTCTATATTTTTAAAATCGGCCCCATAATTTTGTTTGGAATTCAAATGAATCCTCGTTGATGCGACGTTGTTTTAAAGGCTTGGGAATATTGCGCTTTTGGTCCTTTGCAGTTTTGTGTGTGTTCAAATAAGCCCTTTTCTCTTTATTTCTTTTTAAATCTGCCCTAGAATTCTATTTTTCATTCAATTTTAGTCCTTTTTGGTTTATTTTCATTTCTTTATTATTAAATTAATTACTTTTAATATTATTTAATATTATTATTGTCAAAACCCTTTTTTTATTTTAAAAACAATGGGAATCGGCTTTGAAAACAAAAATGTGAAGTCGCCACCAATCTCTTGATTTAGGTGTGATTGGGCCACCTACTAAAACGCTTTATTCATGTAAAATCAAAAAGTGGGTTCGAGAGTCGGTTACGCATGAGGAAGAGTTAGCACCCTCATTACGCCCAAAAATCGGTACCAAATTGATTTGATGCTATCCTTATGTCAAAAGGTTTTTTGAAAGAAAAGATTTACCAAAGTATGATTCTTTTTAAGATGTTCGAATAGGTTAAATTAGTGGTCAAAATTCTCTCGTTTCAAAGATATGCAGTATCATACCCAGCACGATTGGATACGATCCCTTATACCTTTAAAAACGCAATTGATTTTTGACTTTTGAAAACTCATACACTAAAATTATAAAAGGTTATCCAAATATTTAGTTCACCGGAAAAATCATACCCAGTACGATTGAGCACGATTTTTCGAATTCCCCAAATATTGGATATTGCCTTATTTCAAAATTTTTGAATGATAAAGAAAATTGAAAATTTGCTCAAAACACGTTTATCAGTTTTAAAATGGAATGCTTAATGAATTGTATCAAAACATTGGCAAAAGAAGGAATTAATGAACATGAAATAATAGAATATAACAAGTCACAATTAAAAATCCAATAATTATCTACAACTATTCTAAGTAAAATGTAACTAAATTCTTAACCATGAATAGTTAACAATCAATACAAAAATAATATAAAACAATAATTAACATGACACAATATAAATAATCCACAAAATATGTACAAAATAAAATGGAATTAAACGTCAATATAGTATAGGATATTTTCAAAAATAACAATGAATTAATGAACTCATACTAATTTACAAGTTGATATATTTGTAAAAAAAAACTAATAATTTATACGATTGTTGAAATAAACCTTATGGAGTAAAAGTTTGAATCAAATTATATGCACATTATGTTAAACACAAATTCATCTAAAAGAGTGACAATGTACATAGTAACTTAAATAATGTATGAAGTAATTATAAAACACATGATAAAATATAATATACATAATAAATTCATAAAACATGTATATAGAAATAAATTTGGGAGTAATTCTTTTTTAAAAAAACATGAAATTAATAATGTATTAAAAAGTAAATATATAAATTATACATGTAACGAAATATAAAAAATATAATCATATACATAAAAGGTAAAAAAACTATGTTAAGTAAAATACATAAATTTAGTGATGCATATTCATAAAAATATGTTTATAAAGGAAATTTAAAACAAATAATACATAATATAATTTTACACGTAACAAATCGATTTGAATTGATGGAACATATAAATAATACCTACATAAGGATAATATGAGAGTGTTTACAATAAATAAGTTATATGATTTAAAATATGGTTCTTAAAAGAAATATATTATACACATAAATAACTTTAAAAGAGGATATATACATAGAAAAATATTTACATGTAGTTATATGAAAATAATAACATGTACTATAGCAAGAATAATTTAATATGGGTAATGTATATATGAAGAAATAATTAAATGTTAGAATATCATGAAATAAAAATGTGAATTATAAAATTAACTTAACTTTATCATATACTATACATTTAATAAAGATAATTAGGTACAAATTTGAAAAACTACATATATTTAATTTACATACGTTATTAAAACCATGTTATTTTTAAATAAGTACAAAATATATGCTTAATGATAACTTAAATAATATATTAAATATGAATAAATAATAATACATGGCGAGGTATAACACACATAATAGATTTTTATTTTTATTTTTAAAAATGCATATAAAAATAAATACATGTGAAATTAGATTATCATATACATTATATACATACCATTTTACTTAAAAATATTTAGAAGAGATACTAAATAACATACTAGGATAACATTTATAAATACAAAAATGGAGTTCCAAAACATAATCATATGTATATACAGACATTTAAATATGAGACATAAGTCAAGAAATATTTTAAATAATTTATGTATATAAATATATTGACAACCCTTATTAATAAGGTATTAAAACAATGTAATATAAAAAATTTTTACAACCTGCAAAATAATAGTTATTATAAAAAACTAATAAGAATGATTAGTATACAAATATATATAAAATATTTAAAGAAATAGGATACATAATGTGAAAAACAATCCAAAAATAATTGTACAAATGTAACAAACAAAATTATTAACATGGATTAAGGCATAAACATATTAAATGTATTTTAAATTAACTGATTGTACAAATATAAGACCCAATTAAAAATGCAACAAGATAAGAAGGATAATTCGTAAATAAAGTAACCATAAAATGGATCAATACACAACACGCGTAAATATATAGGGACTGAAATTGAAAATCCTCCCAGGCCCAAAACGCATCACTGTATCATGGACTAAAATGAAAACGCGCCCAAATCAATGAGCCAAATTGAAAAACAAAGCAAAGTGAAAAAGATGCAATTGAAGACCCGCGCGAATGCAGAGGACTTATCGTGAAAATTTCCCGTTTTAAGCAAAATGGTGTGGATCCGGGCTGCTAATCGGGTTGACGCGCGGATCCTCACCCTATTAAACGGCGTCGTTTCCTGATCAGGCCTCTAACAAATGTTTCCAGCTATTATTAAACATAACCTATTTCATATCAGTAAAAGTTGCAAATTAGTAAAATTAATTTGGAAATAATTTAACTCTTTCTTATACGTTCTGTAACGCCCCAATTTTCGGGAATTCTGTGAATGTTGGCAAATTTCATGCTTTGATTTTGTCATTTATGAGTGAAATTATGAAATAGAACCTATGTGAAAATGTTTGAAAATGCTATAGGCTAAATTGAAGTGGCCAAATAAATAGGAGTGCAAAATAGGAGGATTTGCATGACAAACCTCCCATTTTACATGAAGTGGCCAGCCATCATGTTGTTGTAGACAATATGAGCACTTGATATCCATAATTCATGGTACAAATTGATAATAGGTTAGGTAAATGTTCCATGATAATGGATTAGGTAAATATTCCATGATAATGGGTTATGTAAATGTTCCATGATAATGGTTTAGGTAAATGTTCCATGATGGGCATTTCATGTCTTTTGTATTAAAGAATTAAATGGATGAAATATGAAATTTTATTAAAAGAAAAAGGGGTGAAAAGAACAAAGTTTTGCCCATCTTTGTTCATCATATCCTAAAGTTAGAGAAGAGAAAGGAGAGGAGAAAGCTCTTGAATGTTCGGTCACTTGGGGAAGAAAATTGAAGGTAAGTTCATGGTAGTTTGCTTTTATCTTGATGTTCATGAGTTCTTCTTGATTCTACCTTAACTCTTGAAGCATATTTTGGTTTTTAGTTGTGTTGTGAGCATTTAGTCATGAATTAAAATGAAGGAAATGGTTGTTGTTTCATGTTCTTTTGATGAAAAATGGAAGATAGGTGAAGTTGAGCCAAACAAATGAGCATGCAATGGAGATTATACTTAAGTAAAATCATACATATGTGATGATTGATTGGTGATATACATGTTTAAATAACAAGCATGCAACTTAGGTGTGAAAGAGTGATTTGGTAATAAATCTGCTTGGGATAGCAGCAGTAACGTGATTTTGGAAAATCACCATAAATTGTGGGAGATGAATTAGAAGCTGAATAAATTATGTAATTAAAGCTTACTGAGTCTAGTTTTTAATGAAATAAACAAGAACATATTTTGAATTCTGTACAATGAGAAATTTGATTCGTAATGAAGAGTGGTCAGATTAGTCAAATAGTGAAACATGGGAAACTTTAAGAAAAATCTGGTATTGATTGGCCAAACCAAAAATTCTGAAAATTTTATGGATAGAAGATATATGAGTCTATTTTCAGGGAAAATTAACGGCACTTGATTTGGAGTTTCGTAGCTCCAGTTATAAATGATTTAGTGACTATTGCTCAGGAAGACAACTTGCAGTGAAATTATGATTATGTGGTAAACATTGACAAAAATTTGTTAATGAGTTGCTTGTTGATTTCTTATAAGCTTACTCTGATATGTAGGTGTGGTTGGCCGAATATTGTAAGGGGTTAATACGTAGTTCGTATTTGAATAGTTAGATTAACGTGTTAGTAATCAAATTGTAGGCAGTTCGTGTGTGGATCTCGTTAGCATATCGTCGCAAACAGGTGTGTAACTAACACCCTCTTTCTTAGTCTGGATCGGCAAAAGTTGAAAAGCCGAAATGCCGAAAACCGGTATTTTGTAGATTTGCGAGTGTGCGAATGCTCGTGAGGTAAATCGATTAATGTTTTTGGTAAGCTGCAAAATTTGGACTGTAAAGTGCATGATTTCTGTGCCCTCGATATTTTTGGGCTTAATGGGCCAAAATTGGAATGATAGGCCAACGGGCCCAATTCGGTAAGAACCCTCAGTACGTGATTCTGTTAGTACGTGAAAAGTAGGAATATGCATGAAAAATCCTAAAATAGATAAATTACTGAAATACCTTTAAAAGTGAAAAATTTACAGTTTTACCCCTAGTAGATAAATTACCGAAATACCCCTAGGGTTAAATTGACCTAAATGCATGTTTGATGTTGTTATTTTCTTGCATGCCATGTTGTTATTAATCGATGCATGGACTGGGATATTGACGGAGGAAGTCTTGAAAGTGGCTTGTCCACGTACTAGAGGCTTTGCCTCAATTTATGATAAGCGAGCAGCAAAGGTGCAATCTGTGGAGTGTTAAATTTGGGTGGGTTGACCTATTCCCCACATGGAGTGTATGGCTGGTACGGTGGAGTGTAGTGGTTGGTGGGTTGAGTAGTCTCCCAAATGGGCTTGCATATGTTGATTGATGTTGCATGTATTTTGAAATGGGCCTATGGGCCATCATTATCTGAATAAGGGCTAAGGCCCGTTTATTGTAATCTGAAAAGGGCTCGGTCCAGTACCATCATTACTGAATGGGCTTAGGCCCAATAGGCTTGAGTGACTTGGGCTTTGAATGGGTTTTCCTTACACCTGAGTTTCCCCAAACTCACCCCTTTTATTTTCATCCACGCAGAAATCCCCAACCATAGTGGGCTTGGAGTCGTGAGGGAATTGGAGTGGCCACCCGCTCGAAAGTTTGATTTTCTTCCGTGAACTGGACATCCTTTTATTTACGTTTGAAGTTTTGGGCTTTTAAATGTAATAAGGCCACTTAATTATTTTTTTATGGTTTTAATATGTATTACTAAGATAGGTAATACTTATTTTAACTGTTGAAATTGGATAGCTTTAGGGCGCGTTTTCAAAAACAACAATTGATTTCAAAATAATACGACAACAAGTAAAGCTTCCGCAATGAAAGTATTTTCCAAAATTAATCACTTTTCCTAAAAATGACTTAATCAAATCGGTTTCCTAGAAATATCCATGATGTTAAGGTGTGGCAATGGCGGTATGCATGTCTAGGATTGGATCCGAAGGGAGCTTGGTACTTAAGCAGTCCGATGGACTCACCACTTCTTTTACCGGTTTCTTACCTGGTGCACAGCTTCCATTCACTTTAACCTTTAATGAATTAATCTTTTGAACATCAAGTACGATTTTCTGGACTTAAAATGGAAAATTTTTTTTACGTTTTTGATGTGGCATGCCGAATCCGGCCATAACTTCTGGGCCGGGTTTGGAGTGCTACACATTCACCTGTAAAATTGTTTTGGGAACAATCAAACTCCATAAGATGAGTTAAATTCACAATTTGTTTAGGAATTTCACCTGCAATTATAAAATTTACATATCAAATTCAAAATTAATCTCCTATCAAAGATTACAAGAATAAAATAAAAGCATAATAACTTATATAGTTCTTCAACTCTATAACATTTCATTTAATTTTTTGTCTCTTTTAGCCCTTAAATTTATTATGTTTATCAAATCACCCCGAAATGGATCGAAAAGTCTACGTGTATGATGTTAGCAAATAATTTTTAAAATTTCAAAAATTCAAGAAATTATATAAATATTATTTAAACATTAAAAATATTAAAAATTATAAAAAATTTAAAATTTATTTAATTGCTAACATGACATATATGTGGCAACCGCGTGTATGTCACGTCGGTAAAGTTAATAAATATTAATTTTTTTATTTATTTTTTAAGTAATTTGACAAGTAATATAATACAAGTTCAAAAGTTAAAAGAAGCGAAAAATTAAATAGAGGGCAAAACTCTAAATCAATCATTATTCTCTAAGTAAATAAAGCACCATTAGAAAGGTATTACACATTATATTATATGTCATACGCATTTCCAAGTCGAGCTGGAAATTAAAGAATATTTCTCTCATCATTTTTCGTTGTTTATTCTTCAATCTTCTTTCGAAAATTTTCAACTATGTATTCCTTTAATAAATTAATTTATATTTAAATGTCAATAGAAGATTGATCTAAATTATTATATTCATTAACTTAATTTCTTTTCCAAAAAAATTCCTTCCTTGCATCTCAAAGTACTTAATTAAAAAGAAGTACACACTTCAAAAGGTTTAAAAAAGGGTTAGCATATATTACCTCCAAAGTGGTTCCGACCAATATAATAGTATTGAAGCATACTCAGATTCCCAATTTCTATTGGTAGGCTCCCCTCCATTTGGTTGTACGGTAAAGATAACATTTGTAACTCTTTGCACTTGAATAGACTGGCAGGAATTCTACCAGAAAGCAGGTTAACGCTCAAAGTCAATTCTTTCAAGTTTGGAAGATATCAAACATATCTTTTGGAATATGACCACCGAGATTATTGGAGGTGAAATCAATCAATTGTAGCGAAAGCAAATCACGTGGAACAGAGGGTATGGAGCCAGAGAGCATATTATCACTTAGATAAATATTTTGCAATGAAGATATATTGAAGATTGAAGAGGGAATTGAACCTGAAATCTGGTTTTGAGACAAGCTCAAGGTCTGTAGCTTTGGCAAATAGCCTAAAGAGAATGGAATAACACCTTTGAAGTTGTTGTGGTGCAAAAACAACCTTCGAAGTTCAGTTAATGATCCCAACCATGATGGGATTTCTCCACTGAAGGAGTTGTTACCAAAGATTAAATATTTCAGCCGATGCAAATTGGATAACTGGACAGGTAATATGCCATAGAAACTACTATTTCTGATACGAAGGAGAGAAAGGAATGATAAATTTCCCAATTGAGGTGGAAGGATGTCTACGAGTCCCAACCCAGGACACAACTTACACCAAACCAATAGCAAACAGGGGCAGAGGCTGACCAGTTAGTTGTCAAGACATTTTCAGGATCATGAATAACATGATCTTTTAGTGCTAGAAGAGCTGATTGATCTGTAAGTATGGTGGTTAATTTTGTAAATGCCCAAATTACCGGGCCCAATGAACAAACAAAATAATACCAAGCCCAAATTGCCAACCCATTAACCCAAATCCATTACACCCTATTACACCCAAAAACAAACTAAACCAACTAAGCCCAATGAACCAACACCAGGCCCAAGGCCTTAAGCCAACTTAGAAACCCTAGGGTTTCTGAGCCTCTTCCACGCTACCACCGCCTCTACTGCCACAGACCCGTCCCATCACCTGCAAAACAAAAACAGAGAGCAAAAACACGCAACAGCAGCAAAAAGAAGCAAACGATGATAAAAAATGATATCTTTCGGCTATAAGAGCCACTTTTTTCTCAAGAACGGGGGGGTTTTTTAAAGAGGGGCCGATTGTATTCTAAAAGGGCGTTTTTTTTAAAAAAAATTGTAACACAGATTAAAGAATCAAAAAAAGCAAAAACAGAAAAGAGGTTGATTTTGGAATATCGTTCTCTCCTTTTTTTCGTTACAATCTTTTTTTATTTATTTATCTTTTTTTATCTACTTTAAAAAAGAATAAAAAGAAGGAAGAGGGAACTTACTCGGGTTTCCCATGAATGCCTCGCCAGGGCTCCTCCTTCTACCGTCGAGTTCGAACCTAAGGAAGGAGGGGAGGTGTCTTCCTATCTCGATTTTCCAAACTTTGAAGATTTGGCCTTCAAACGTGGCTCAATCAAGGGCTGAAAAGCCCATTTGTTGCTGTCACAACCACCGTCCATGGTGGAGGAATGAAAGGCGATGGCGGCACAAAAGCTAGGGTTTCGAAACCCTAGCAGAGAAGAAAAGAGAGCCCTTTCTGTTTTTTTTTTTTTTGTTTGTTTGAAGCAGCAGAATAATTTTGAAATAAAAAAATGGGTCTTTATACAGGCTCAAAACGGTGTCGTTTGGGGGACCAACATCACAGCGCCAAAACGGCACCGTATTGGCTGACCGGTTTTGACCCGACCCGATTTCCCCTGGGATCCGCGTGTTTCTGTGGTGAGGGAATAATTACACACTTGGTCCTTCTCCTTTCGCGCCGGCTTTCAATTGGTTCCTGTTTGCGTGTTATTTATTTTCAATTTTTTCCCAAAATCTGTATACTGTTGCAGTTTAGTCTGCATCTCAGCGTCATGTTTTAGGACTTGGATTATTTCCAGGTTTAGTCCTTATACATTTGGGCTCATTACATATTGGTCCTTTTTTTTATTATATACTAAATTAACATATTTAATATATTATTATTACTTTAACTTATTATTATTATTATTTTGCTAATATTAATATTATGATTATATTTCATTTTGTGTATTTATTTATTTATTAATCTGTTATTATTAACATGTCCTTGGTATTTTTATTTTTATTTTTATTTTATTTATTACTATTATTTTTATTTTGATGCCACTCCTATCGTTATTATTATTAAAATTAGTGCATGTTTATTTATATATGTATGTACATATATTTTTATAGTATTATTTTAATTACTTCATTTTAATGTCATTATCATATTATATTTATTCTTTGCATTTCAATATTACTATTAGGATTACTATTATCACCATATATTAGTGTATTTTTTATATTTATATATAGCATTGTTTTTTTATTATTTCAATTTAATATTTTATTATATTTGCTTTTGTATTTCTACATTATTATTATTATTATTACTATTATTATTATTATTATTATTATTATTATTATATATAGTAGTGTATATTTTTATTATGTATGCATGTATATATATTTATGTATAGTATTATCTTTATTTACTTTATTTTAATATTATTATTATTATTATTATCATCATTTTTATAATTACTATTACTATTGTATTATGACTATTATGGCATTTTTATTTCCTTATTACTCACCTATTATGTTTCTTATCTATTCATATATTTTCATTATTATACTATATCTACTATTTATTAGTATTTTACTATTACAATTATTAGTATTAGCATTTTCTTTAATCAATACTCATATGCATTATGTTTTAATACTATATTTTTAATAACTACATCATGTATGTATTTTAGACGCTATGTTATATGCATGTTTTTAATATTATGTATATACTTTTTATTCCTATATATTTTAATACATATTTGTATATATTTGTATATCGTTATTATTAGTTTTTTATACATATTATTACTATTTTCAATAAATATTGTATATATTTTCAATCTAGTATTATATGTTTCACTTATATATGTTCCCTACTATTTCATATTTACATTATTACTAATATTACAATGTTTAATACCATATATATTATTATCATTTTCTACTATTATTATTTATATTGTTATTATTATTATCGTTTCCGTTATCATTGTCATTTTATTTTCGTCATGTTTTATTTATTTATTTATTTACTTATGTATTCGATCATTTTATTTTCCTCATGCATTTGTTTATGTTTACATATTACTAGCCTTGCTATTATTTCATCTTTTATAATTGCTCATACTATTGTATTTGACATTATCGCACCCATCATTATGTTATTATACATGTTAATATCATAATTTATTTTTATATTTTACTATAAATCGCATTATATTTTTGCTCAATACCTCAAAATAATCCTTTCATAAAAGTAATATTCTGTATTTGGTAATTCGAGACAATCGTGCCCTAACTTAATGGGTTTCGATTTTTCTCATTTAACCTAAATAGCGGAATACTCATTTAAATCGCTATACGAGTTTTGAAAAATGTTTATTCTCGGAGATACGAAGTGTTGTGTCCTAACTTACCGAGTATGACATTTTGTCATCTCGAAATGAGAATTTATTTTAAAATAAAGGCAATATTCAGTGTTTGAGAATTCGAGAAAACTTGCCCTAACTTACTGGGTTTCGATTTCTCTCGTTTCCTCTAAATAATTGAATACCCTTTTAATAAATTTAAAAACACAAATTTTATATAAAAGGCAAACTCGCTCTCGAAAATTTAAGATGTCGTGTCTTAATTTACTGGATGTGACATTTCATATTTTGAGACGAAAAGGTCTTTAACACTTGAGCTCTTTTTATAAAGAAGGATCGTATTTCAAAAGTCTTTCAAAGTTTTCAATCTTCGATCTTAAGACATTAATTAATTAACTAGGTACCAATTTTGGGCGTATCGAGGGTGCTAATTCTTTCTCGTGCGTAACCGACTCCCGAACTCATTTTCTGATTTTCGTAGACCAAAAATTATCATTTTAGTAAATCTTAACTTTTATTAAAATGGTTAATTTAAAAGTGACTTGATCACACCTCATAAAAAAGGATTGGTGACGACTCCCATTTTCTGTTTTCATTTTTCAAAATACAAATCGATTCCGTTTTTTCAAAAAATGGTTACGACAAATTTCATAGAGAAAATAGGCATAGAAAAATGGAAGATGATAAGTAGAGCTAAGTTGAGCATTTGATTTTGGGTGTTTATCAAGCTACCAACAAAGGCAGAACTGGGATTGCTAGATAGATAATTGAATGAGCACTAATCGTATGACCACACTTCTTTTACATGATATGTGTGTGTATATAGAAAGGGAGTTTATGTTGTAATTTATCATAGAATGTGATAAATATAATTATGTAATTATTGCTTAAAATTTTCTTTCTAAATTTCATTTTCTCTTAAGAAATTACAATATTAAATTTTACATAGAAATAATATATAGTAATGTAATTTAATTGCACTTGTACCAATGTTGCAACTTTTTATTAAATTATTTTAGATTATTGAAATTATTAGAGAACATGATAATAAAATTATATGATAACTTTTTTATCAAATACAAAGTATATATAGTGACAATTGAGCAGTCAGTTCGAAGAATATAAACAACCCTGTTGCTTGCTTAATTAGCAGTATCTAAACACTAATTAATTTGTGCTTCTATTGACTAAAATAATTTTGAACAAAAAGATATTTACTAAAAATTAAAATAAACCATGAAATTTCTTAGAACATTCAATGAGGTTGAAAGATTTTTTTTAATTTTGTTGTTTTGGAATAATAATTTATTCGGTGTTCTAATTTTATAAAAAATATTTTAAATTTTCATTTAATTATTTTTAGTCCTTAAATTTACGTTATTTGTCAAATTATCCCAAAATAAATGAAAAAATTTAATGTTTATTAACTTTACTGATATAAATAATTTTAAATTACCTAAAAAGTATAAAAATAAAAATAAAAACAAAATAAATGAAAATTAATTTTAAATTAATTAATTGTTAACGTAACATACACATGACAATTCACATGTATGCCACATTAGTAAAGTTAACAAATGTTAATTTTTTCAATCATTTTAAGTGATTTAACAAACAATACAAATTAAAAATTAAAAATAATAAAAATTAAATATATAACTAAAATAAATTTTTATATAAAATAAGAGGGTCAAAAATTATTATACTTTTTTTCTTGTCTTATCAATACCCTCGACAACACGCCACCATACAGTAAGAATATAAAGTAATTTAACTAGATTTCTAGAAAGAAAATTAATATATTTTTAGTATAAAAGGACACAGGTTTAAATATATTAAAATAATATTTATCCTTTTATATAAGCATTAGCAAAGAATTATGGATAATTCCAGTCATTTAAAAAAATTGATATAAAAAGGCTTAGAAAATAATCTGCAATTTTTATTTTAGGAAATTATAGAATAAAGAAATCAAGAATTTTTAATTTAAAAATCTTAAATTTAAATCATAACAGCAGGAGCAGTCTCTTTACAATTATCCAAGATAGATTAAATTTGGTTTTATATCTAAGAAATCAAAACTGTAATTAGGTTAATGATAAGCATTAAACTAAATTATTGGAATAAAAATATAAGCAATTTTACAATATTCGTGCTGGGAACATATCCCGTCACCAACTTGTCAGAACTTTTTGACCATTTTTAAAAAAAATCTCTATAGATTCATTGTCTAGGTATTCATTGTCTTGCCCCTTCGCTGGGTTTGGTTTGGGACGGCTGCTTGATTTCATTGTGCAATCTAAAGTCTTTCTACTTTGTCATTTTAAAAGTCTGCATCTAGGAGAATAAAACAATTGAGAAACAATTATATATTACTGTGAAATTGAAAGTATGTAGAGTTATTTTTCGTATTTTTCAGTTTTTCTTTCTCTCAGTTAATCTCTATTTTTAGTTTCCTACATAAACTTTGATTAGTTTATATTATTTTACTATTATTTCATTCACGAATTTAGCTCATAAATTGGTTGTTTTTCCAACATAGAAAAACAACTCATAACACATGTAGGTATTAGCTTTTACAAGCTTTCAGAAAAATTTTGTGTTTACATTTTGAGAATTTTTATTTTGAGTTTCAGAGTTTAGTTTTATTTTAATCTTTGTACTCTTCGTTTTTGTCGTTTTAGTGAAATTATTTTTGCTCGTGGTTTTTTATCCTCCTCAAAGGAGTTTTTCCACGTAAATTATTTGTGTTCGATCTTTTTACTTTTTTGTTGCTTAATCGAGTTTATCCAGCAACAATAAGGTTTTATATTGATAAGTTTGATGGCATCACAAGTTTCAATCTATGGCAAGTTCGAATGACGGCAATTATGGTTCAGAGCGATCTTGAGATGCCTACAGACATGGATAAATCAGAATGGGATAAGTTAGATAAAAAAAGTTCTATCTATGATTCAATTATATCTAACAAATAATATGTTGCAGGAGGTTTTGATGGAGAAAACAACATTCACCTTATAGAAAAGGTTAGAAACTCACTACGCGACAAAGCCTCTAGCTAATCGATTGGTGTTGAAACAATGTCTATACACGTTCCGCATGGATGAAAGTGAGCATCTTAAAGGTCGCATCAGTCAATTTATTACTCTTTTAAATGATTTAAAAAATGTTGAGGTTTAAATTGATGATAAAGATCAAACTATTCTATTATTGTGCTCTTTACCCCTTTCATACAAATCTTTCAAGGAAACCTTAATTTATGGCAAAGATAATTTCTCATTCGAGGATGTGAAGAGTCATCTATTGAGTAAAGATAAACTCAAAAATGAGTTTGGTTCGAATAACAAGTCAGATAAGTGATGTCGCTATAGTAAGAAGTTAGATCATGTCAAGACAGATTGTTACAAACTACGACATAAAAGGGTTGTTGAGAGCTACGAGGAAGATTTAATTGGTGCTAATTTAGCCAATGACAAAGCTGATGATTTCTTGTTGGTATCAACAAGTGAAAGCTCCGAGCTTACGTCTGAGTGGATCTTGGGTTTGGGGTGTTCTTTCCACGTGTCCCAACAAGGGCTAATTCTCCACAAACAATTCAGTTGAAGTGGAGTTGTGTGCATGAGGAATGATTCATGCAGTAAGATAACTGATATTGGTACTGTTTAGATCAGGATGCACAACAAGATAATTAGGACACTGTCAAATGTCAGGCATGTGCTTGACTTAAATAAAAATTTCATCTCCTTGGGAATTTCAGACTCGAATGGTTGTAGAATTAACATTAAGTCAAATGGAATTAAGGTATCTCGTAGGGCTCTTGTTTTGATGAAAGGAAAAAATATTGGCAATTTTTATGTTCTGGAAAGATCAACGATGACCGGTGAAACACGACGTCCCTCCTCTATTAAGGAGTCGAAGTTGACTCATTTGAAGAGGACAAAAATTGGTCATAGGAAGGAAAAAGGTATAAGAGATGTTCTCTTTTGGATGCAAGTTTTGAAAATATAGGGTACTGCATTCGTGGTAATTAGACCTAGGTCAGTTTTGATTTAGCAGTGCACAAGTCAAACACTAGAAGGCTTCCAGCTTCTAAGCACAACTTCAACTTAGTTAATATCCTTCATAGTTTGAGATTAGCCTGTGGTGGGCTTTAGCAAACAAGGAATTTTGAAAATACGAATCAAGGTGAAGATTTTCGGAGTTATGCCTTGTATTTTTTGACTTGTCTTCTCCCAAATTAAGCTTTGTTTTTAGTTTCCCACATAAACTCTGATCAGTGCACGTTATTTTAATATTATTTAACATAAGAATTTAGCCTATAAATAGGTCATTTTTCCACCCTAGAAAAATAATTCATCACACACTTAGCTATTAGTTTTTATAAGCTTTTAGAGAATTTTTGTGTTTACATTTTGAGAGTTTCTATTGTGGGTTTTGGGATTTAGTTTTATCTTCATATTTGTACTCTTCGTTTTTGTTATTTTAGTGAAATTATATTTACCTATGGTTTTTTATCCTCCTCGAAGGGATTTTCCACATAAAATATTTGTGAGGCTTTTAAAAAAATTATTTATTAAATTATTTTAATATATATATTTTATGTTAGAAAAAAGAGAACATGGGTATTTATTTATTTATAATTGCAAATATATTTTTATAAAACTTTATGTACTTTTATCAAAAATTAAAATTTTTAAAATTTTAATTTTAATTTTGAATCTTTAAGAAGTAAAACTAAATTGGCAGAATGTGTAAAGTTGAGAGCTAAATTTATTGATTTTTTAGATTTAAGGCTAAATTGATAGAATATGTCAACATTGGAGGTTAAATTTGTTATTAGGCTAATAAAAATGCCACCATTAGTAATTTAAAGAGGAACTACCAAAATATTAAATTTCAATAATATTAATGTTTAAAATAGAAAATTTTAAATTGAAGTGATCAAAATAAAAACGCACTAATAATTGAGTGAATATTTTTATAGTTTGCCATAGATTGAATAATGGTTACCCAATTTTGCATGATTGTTCCATTTTCTTACCCCTTTCTTGGGTTTGAGACCAAGTGGCTTGACTTTATTTGTGCAATCTAAAAGTCTTTCAACTGTGTTAGTTTGAAAACATCAACAGTTACTTATGATCGTATGATGTGAAACCTTATAATATAGAAATATACTAATAATTTAGGGTTTGTCCTAAATAATGGTTACCCAATTTTGCATGATTGTTCCATTTTCTTACCCTTTTCTTGGGTTTGGGACCAACTGACTTGACTTTATTTGTGAAATCTAAAGTAGTTTAAAAACATCAACAGTTGCTTATTACTTGATGAGAAACTTCATTATTGGGATAATTAAGACGGGTCCGGCCATGACTTTTTGGCCATTTTCTTTTCAAGGTTTTGCCCATTTTTCAATCTCTATAGATTCAATAATGCTCCCCAATTTTCAATGCTTATTCTTTTTCTAACCCCTTTTGTCTTTTCACGGACTTTGTTGTGCAATTTAAATTCTTTCTTTAGGTGAATTATAAAATTAGTCACTCAAAATTGGTTAAATTTATTTTTTTATCACTAAATTATGAAAAATTATATTTTGGTCACTAACAATATCGAATTATAATGTTTTGGCCACTCGTCCGTTAACAGTTGTTACATCCTTAACGAAAAAATGATGTGGCACGTAACTTAAGGATTAATATTTAATTTGATCTTTGAAGTATAGTTAAAACACTCAACTTGGTCCTTCTACAACTTTTTTTAATGATAATTCCAAAAAATCAAAAATATTTATTTATTGTTTGAAACTATAAAAAAATATTTTTAATTGTAATTATGTAATGTTTTAAAAGTCATAAAATCCTTAAAAAATTAACCTAAGTTGAGTGATTCAACTTAGGTTAATTATAAAAATTATAAAAATATAAAAATTCTTTAAAAATTCTAAAAATTTCTCTAATAGTTTTTTTAATTCTCTAATTTTTTTCATTTTATATATTTTTAATTAAAAGTGGACCAATTGTTGAAGTGATTGAATCGATAGTATAATCGGTTCAACTTTTAAAATCGTGGGTTCCAAAACATCACAAGAAAATGTTAAAATACATTCAAAAAATGTTTTACTTTTGTGAGGTTTCAAAGCGTCACGGATAGATGTTAAAAACATCACAAAAAATGTCCTACAAAACGTCACAAAAAGATATTAAAAAATCCTAATTTGGTAAGGTCTCACAAATATTACGAAAAGATCTTCGCAAGTGTCACAAAAAGGTTGGCATTTCGTGACATTTCAAACCGTCACTAACCAACATAAGTGACATTAAAAATGCATTCTTTCATGACTTTTTTAACTGTACCTTTTTAGAAAATGACGTGAGTAATATTGTTTCTTGTGACGTTTTCTAGAAAAGTCACAGAAAAACATATTTTTTGTTATTTTTTGCAAATAGTAACAAAATAAAAATCACGAAAATTAGAATTCTCGTAGCGATGACTCAATTCTTACCTTTATGTTTTTAAAATTTTAATATACAAGTCTTTCATTCATTTTTACAATTTTGAATAACTCTATCATCTCTTTTACATTATGTAAATTTTTGTAAATGATAAAGGAAAGAAAAGGAAAGTAAGTGGTTCACCTTTAATTGCCTACTTCCACTATTTTAGTATACCTCAATTAAGTATTTCTCAATTCACTATAAGAATTAGTACCTTTCAAGGAGAAGGTATAACATTTAGAATACTATTTTTTTCTTAAGGCTTAGATATAACATTTCCTCCTAAGTTTTATAGCCGCTATATAATCATTGGCAAGCTATGTCTAGAGACATGAATAGTATGTCTCGAGACAATCTATCAATTGTCTCTAGACACATTGCAAAATGTCTCAAGACGGGTAGCTCCCAAAGCAGATTTGTGCTTCGAAGTTTTCATGTCTCAAGATGTATAGTTGTATATCTTGAGACTTGCATATCAAAGCCCTTTCAAAACATTTTAAACGCCTTATAACACCTTGGTATTAACCCAAATATACTTAGATAAATAAAATACATTTAAAACATATTTTTGAGTATTTTGCAAGTCTTTGAAAATGTTTGATAAAATTTTAATCATATTTTCATTAAACGATGTAGAACATATAATACATATAAAATTTACCTTAAATGTTATTATATCAAAACCCTAGAATATCAAAGTTAACAATTTATTAATGGTGGACCGAGACATGAAAAGAGACTATCACAACTATTTAGTAGCTAGTTGGTTAATAAATTTTTTTTTTTTCCAATTAAGTAGTATTCTCATATTGCACATCTCAATTTGATTCTACCACACTCACAAATGAAATAAATGGAATACGTAAAAATGCAAATACAACACCTGACGGCTGCTGGCATAAATAAAAGGCTATATAGAAAGTTAATTTTATGTTGCATTATTGGTGATGAATGATGAATTTTTAGTTAGAATGGTAAAATTATATCTATAGGAGTAATTATGTCACAAGTTTAAATTTTATCATTTTTGAGCTTTATTAATTTTATATAAAAATAAAAATATACATAAAAGCATCATTACAAAAATATAATTTATTTTGCATATAAAAAATATTTTAATAATTTTCTAATGAATTAATCTTCGCTAACTCATGACACCAACACAATCAAAGATCTAAATATAATTATAGATATAGATTATATTTAGTGTGAAATTATTATAACTTTCTTTTTGTGCGATATAAATGTTCTATAACTTTTTTAATACTAAAATTAATGACACTTAGGATATTTTTCAAAATAATTAAAATGAAAAATAATTTGTGTGGAAAGAAAATTATAAATATGAAAAATTGAAGGGTGGAAAAATAAAAAGATGAAAAATATTATTTTTCTTTCTCTAGATGCGCTTGGTAGGAAATATGAAAAATTTGAATGAAATATAATTTTCTTTCCATCTATTATTTGGTAGAATTGAAAAATAAATTTTGTAATAAACAAAAAGAATTGTGTAGTTATAAAGTTGTATGTATGTATGTATCTAGCATTTAGCAAAGTTTGAATGTATCTTTCTGTGTTTCTTCATTATAACTTTTTTAAATATATAATTAAATAAATAATATAAAGCTTTAAGGATCAAACACACACATATCTGTGTATATTAGATCTATTATATGGAACCAAGGATCCAAGGAGAGACACACCAATAAGAAGCACCTATTGACCGAACAAGTGGATTATCGTAAGGTAACATAAGAATTTATTCAAAGATTCCTTTTATCATATTCTAATAAATTTGTAGTAAAAATGTCTTTAATTTTATCATTAACTCTCGATAACATAGTTGGATCACGTTCTATCACATCTTAATAAGCTTTTTCATGACTCTACTAACACTGTGTAGTAAAAGATCTGATTATAGAAACTCGCAAAAAACTCCTTATCTACGTGTTGTTTCCATTACCAAAAGATTTAAGGACATCATTTTTGCATAATTGAAAATAAAATTGAAATAGGATCTCAATGCATAATTGTTGATGCACATTATATTTATGTTATGCCTATCACATATTTTATATGTTTTATGCAAATATATACAAATCTTTCATGCATTTCTACAATCTCAAATTTATAAGGAAAAGAAATTATTAAAATTCAAATATTTGTAACTGTAATAGCCCAAATTTAACCGGGCCTTAAAACCAAATAAAAATAGATAAATAAATAAATATTTATTTATTAAACAATCCAAGTCCAGGTTACAAAGCCCAAACAGTAGGCCCAAAATCAAATACCTCAGACCCATTACCCGTGTACCCGATTACTACTCAGCAGGCCTAAAACTACCCAGCAGGCCTAAAACTACCCAGCAGACCCATTTACACCCTTGACCCAAACAAAATACCAATAAACCAAACCCAAATAAAAAACGGCCCAAAAGCCCAAGTGACTTTAGGGAAACAGGAAACCCTAGGGTTTCACGAAGACTCTGACCGATCGACCACGGAAGCCTCGGGGAGCATCTGTTCAACTCCCCAAATCGAGGCCATCAATGCACACTGACGCACCACCATCAATGCGTTGTCCAGTAGCTTGTCCCTCTCACGACCGTCCAGCACCGTGATCTCAGGCCTCATCTCTGACCTTGGTACCTTCGTTGACGCCGAGATCTCCGTAAAAGAGACTATCTCGTGGTCATCAGTGCACAAATGGGTATCTGCCGAGATTCGAATCCATGACAGCAAGCCCAACCACCAAAATCTTCGCGAGTCACCTACAAGAAAAGGAAACAAACATCAAATACACACAAAAAAAGCAGAGCAAGAAAAGGAAAGAAATCAAAGCAAAAAAGACAGCAGATATACTAGAACAGGAAATGGAAAGAAATCCTCCGATTTCTTTCCAAAATAGGCAGTAGTTTAAGGCTATAAAGCCTTTCGCAAATCTGTAAAGAGAGAGGGGATAGATACACAGGAGTAGAGAGACAGAGAGAAAAACATACATAGATAGAAACAGAGAGAATACACAAAAGAGATAGAGAGAAACACATCACAAAATCATTGTACATCAAACCTTTGCAATAATATTTCAGAAGGTGATTTTTTTCCCTCATACCTTTTTTTTTATTCTCTTTTACGAATATATAAATCGTTTTTTTAAAATAGTAACGATTAAAAGGAAAAGGATTTACCTGTGGAAGGACAAGGGTTTTAACCCTCAGACCACCGGATCTGACGGTAGCGTGGAGGCGTGTGGTGAGTGTGCGAGCCTTTGCACCATGGTCGAGAACAAGAAGGCGGACCAACCCCGATCTTCTTGGAGGATTTACAAACTTTTTTTTTTTTTGAGACTGGTGTAAAAATGAATTTTAGGCTTAGGTTTTGATTTATATAGCCCTACAGAAACGACATCGTTTTAGTTTAGTCCGATAAGCTTAAAACGACGACGTTTTAGGCCCCCAGGATCCGCGCGTTGACCCGATTACCCGGGGAGGATCCGCGTGTTTTTGAGAATTGGATTAATTACCCAATTAGTCTTCCACTTTTTTTTATGTTTTCAATTTTGTTTTATTTTATTTATGATTTAGCCCTGATATTTGCTTCAGTTTTAATTTAGACCTTGTAGTAAATGTTTTAAGTCCTAGATTAAAACGACGCCGTTTAGGGACAAGGGAAAATTTCTCGATGAGTCCCTAGGTTTTTAATGGCCGTTTCAATTAGGCCCTATCTCAATTTTTATTAAATCAGCCACTGACTTTTGTTTATGTTTAATTTTAGTCCCTTTTACCCATTTTAATTTATTTATAACTTATTTTTTATATACATGTATTATTTTATTTTAATATGAGCATACATATTATATACATTTTATAATTATTTACTTATATGCTATTATATTATACTACTTCATGTTTTTTCTATTGTTATATTAATATATATTTTAACATATATCATTACTTATTATTTATTATAGTATATTTTATCACATAATGTTTATATATCTTTATACTATTATATTATTCTACATTTTAACAATATATTATTTCATATTATTATTATTTATTATATATTATTTTCACAAATTATTATTTTACATTATTATCTATATATTTTTACTTGTATTGTATATTTATTAATTATTTATACATATTATATATTATTTTACATATATACACTTTCATATTATAAATTATAATTATTTTATATTATGTCATTTTTTTATACCATTATAATTTTTTTTATCTATATGTTATTATCATTAAAAGTTTTAACTTGTATTATATACTTATTTTTATTCATATGTTAATAATTACTTTACTTATATTCTATTATTATATATTTTAAAGATATTATAATATTATAATTTGTATAATTAGTATATTTCATCATTAATTACTTATTTTATACTTATATTTATATATATTATATAATTATTTTACTATAAATATAAATTCTTTTACATATTAAGTATTTTATACATTATTTTTCTAAACCAATATATTTTTTATATAATTATTACCCTTTTATATATTTTTGTTATTATGTATTATATATTGTATATTAAATACTATTTTAAAAGTATTAGTAAATATCATATTTTATTTGTATATTTAGTTAACAATTACTCACTTTATTTTATATTTTATATATACTAATTCTTTTATATATTTTATATATATCATGTATGTATTAAATTTTATTTTATAATTTGATGTTATATTTTATGAACATGTACATTGATATTATATTACTTTTTAATTGTGTATCATGCATCATTTCTTAATTATTACTATGTATGTTTGTATGTTGTGCTTATTTATCTTCAATATATGCTATGAATATCTTTGTATATATGATGTTATGTAATCTTAAATATGTATGTATCTAGTATATGATTTTTGTATTATTGCTATTGTATCGTTTAAATGCATGTTTTATTCACTCGTTATTGCAATACTCTATTCCATAATGATAATATGTTCCATCATGTATCGGTTTTTAAAAAAAAAGAGACTTCAAAGTTTTTCAAAAATAAAAAAGGCAATGCTTAGTGTAGCGATGTAAAAAAAAATTAGTTTCGCTTGGTCGCTAATTGTGGCGATTTATTAAACATTTGAAAACCAACTTTCGATTTTATTAACAAAGGGAGTCGCCACCGATCCTTTTTTATAGGTGTGATCGGACACCTAATAAAATTATTTTAAAATAAAAAAAAGGCCAAATTTAGGTCTACATGAAAGTCCAGAGAAAAATTGGGGTTCGGGAGTCAGTTACGTGTGAGGAAGGTATTAGCACCCTCGCGACGCCCAAAATTGGTATCTCATAAACATGTGTTGACTTGATTTTCAAAATACGAGTTCAATATAATATTTAATCGTGATCCGATTGAAAAATGAGAATTTTAGTTTTCGATTTTTTTAGAAAGGGTGTCCGTTTTTAACACAAGCCAACGAATTTCACCCAACATAGCGATGAAATCGATGGCTTAATATTAAATCGGTACATTGCCTTATTTTTGAAATTAATTAAAACATGAGAAAAATATTCCTAAAGTGAGAAATTAAAATAGATAAAGGACGACCTAAAAAAATGATATCATTAATGAAAAATATTAACATGGAATACTAGAATATTAGAATAACAATAATAATGATATTTACAAAATAAAAACAAATCATGTACTAATAATAAAATAGGAAAAATGATATATTTGGTAATAATAATATAAAATAATAATATGTACATAAAAATACATATATATATGCATATAATAAAAGTATGTAATAATAATAATAATATCTACAATAAAAGAAAATGTTAGGAAAGCGTACATAAAAAAATATATACATAAAAATTTTACAACAATAATATAAAATAATGATATGTACAAAATATATATATATACATATGTACATAAAATATACACTAATATAATAATAGTTATAATAATACTAGCAATAGTAATAATTTGTAATAATAATATATACACAATATGGTATTTAAAAATATATATATATATATATGTATATATAATAATATTTAAGAATATATACATAAGAAATATATAACTAATGGCATTAAAAAATATATATACATAATATATATAAAATACATATATATATATATATGTATTAGAAATGATAAAAAATTATTAACACACTACATAAGTAAATGAAATATAATAATAATACTAAAATAATTAATTTAAATAGTAAAGTAACTAAAAAGAATTAAATTGAACTAAAAACAAAATATTTGGGGCAAAATTGAAATAAAAATAAAAGGAAAGGACTATATTGAGCATGCTCGGAAATAGTGGGGGGCCAAAACACAATTAATCCTCCCCTCAAAACATAACATAGCAAGAGGGACTAAATCGCAAAGCGCTACATACTTTAAGGCCAATTTTTTACAAAAAAAATCATTTTGAAGAGAGAAAGAAAAAAAAAAGAAGGGATTTTTGTATTCAAAATTTGAAGGGATTTTTGTGTTTGTCTCCTTTTTCAATCTTTGTAAAAATCCCCCCTCTTTACATGATTTTTGAATGGCTTTTTATAGCCATCTTTTACATGATTTTCTATTATTTCTTTTTCTATTTTGTAGGTGGTGGTGGTAGACAATGGATATCAAAAATGGGAGGAAAAATGAGGCAAGTGGGAAAGTGGCTAGGTGGCTAGGGTTTCTTGGTTTTTTTTTGGGGGGGTTAGGTTTTTCTTTTTTTTTTGGGGGTTAGGTTTTTTCTTTTTTCTTTTTTTGGTTAGATTTTTTTTTGGGGAGGGCTTAATGGCTTTTGAATTGGGTTTAATATTTGAGTTTTGTAATGGGTTTGGGTAGATGTAAATGGGTCATGGGTTAAGGGTTTTAGTGCGTTTAGAGGTTTGGTTGGGTTTTGATATAATCGGGCCCGGGCAATTTGGGCTTTCTGTTGCCCTCTTTGCTCATTGTCGTGCAACGATAATAGAGCGAGACTTTCAAGGAAGACCAAACTTGCCCGGTCTTGCTAGGTCTTGACTTGCTTTAGAACTCTTCTTGTTTAGTTAGTCCTTTTCATCCACCGCATCTTGTAGCTTTGGTTCAATCCATCGCAAATTCGAGATATGCCTTGTAGCTTCAATCTGTTCCAATGTAACTTCAAGGATATAAGATTTGTGGCTTCGATCCGCTTCTTGTAACCCGGAAAGATAAGATCTACAACTTCAATATGCTCTTCTATCGCCGGTGAGATAAGGTTTTGGTCTTCTCTCTGCGACTCGGAAAGGCAAGATCGATGCCCTCGATCAACTCCACTTTGCAACTTTAAGGAGACAGAATCGACATCTTCAATCAGCTTCAATCTTTATTTTCTACTCGGCATGTGATCCTGAGCTCAACTCATTTTTCGCAATATGAATTGGCTCTCTAAAAACAGACATTAAAAACAGAAATTGAAAATAGCTCAGCATGTGAGCCAAGGCTCAACTCACCTCTTGCAATATGAGTTGATTTTTGAAACTTAACTTGAAAAGCGATTTTGAAAATACCTCGATATGTATTTGGAGGTTCAACTCACCTCTCGCAATATGAGTTGATTTTTGAAAAATGAAATTAAAAGACTTAACTCAACTCTCATGAGAATTAAAAGCTCAACTCACCTCTCGCAATATGAGTTGAATTTTTTGAAAAAAAAGAAATTGAAAATAGCTCAAGACATGAGCCAAGGCTCAACTCACTTCATAATATGAGTTGATTTTGAAAAGTAATTTGAAAACAGATTTTGAAAATACCTCGACATGTGACTCGAGGCTCAACTCACATCTCAAAATGTGAGTTGATTTTTTGAAAAATATAAATTGAAAAAATACCTCAGTGTGTGATCTCAAGCTCAACTCACCTCTCGCAATATGAGTTGATTTTTTGAAAGACGAATTGAAAATAGCTCAACAGATGAGCCAAGGCTCAACTCACCTCTCGCAATATAAGTTGATTTTTTGAAAGCAGAAATTGAAAATACCTCAACGTGTCTTGAGGCTCAACTCATTTCTCATAATCTGAGTTGAATTTTGAAAAAAGAAATTGAAAATGGAAATTGAAAATACCTCGGCGTGTGATCGAGGCTCAACTCAACTCTCATAATATGAGTTGATTTTTGAAAATATAAATTGAAGTAAAAAAAATACCTCAGTGTGTGATCAAGCTCAACTCACCTCTCGCAATATGAGTTGATTTTTTGAAAGACGAAATTGAAAACGGAATTGAAAATACCTCGTGTGATCGAGGCTCAACTCACCTCTCGCAATATGAGTTGATTTTTTGAAAGACGAATTGAAAATAGCTCAGTAGCGTGAGCCAAGGCTCAACTCACCTCTCGCAATATGAGTCGATTTTTTTTGAAAGGCGAAATTGAAAACGGAATTGGAAATACCTCGGCGTGTGACACGAGGCTCAACTCGTCGCTTCATAATACGAGTTGACTTTTTGACAATGAAATTGAAATTACCTCAACGTGTCACGAGGCTCAACTCACCTCTCGCAATATGAGTTGATTTTTTTGAAAGGCGAAATTGAAAACGGAAATTGAAAATACCTCGGCGTGTGACACGAGGCTCAACTCGCCACTGCATAATCTGAGTTGATTTTTTGACAACAGAATTGAAATTACCTCGGCGTGTCACGAGGCTCAACTCACCTCTCGCAATATGAGTTAATTTTTTTGAAAGATGAAATTGAAAACGGAAATTGAAAATACCTCGGCGTGTGACCTGAGGCTCAACTCGCCTCTTGCAATCTGAGTTGATTCTTTCAAAAACATAATAATGAAAGCAGAAATTGAAAATACCTCGGTGTGACTGAGGCTCAACTCACCTCTCGCAATATGAGTGATTCTTTCAAAAACATAATAATGAAGACAGAAATTGAAAATACCTCGGCGTGACCTGAGGCTCAACTCACCTCTCGCAATATGAGTTGAATTTTGAAAACAGAAATTGAAATTACCTCAGCGTGTCTTGAGGCTCAACTCATTTTGAACAGAAATTGAAATTACCTCAACGTGTCTTGAGGCTCAACTCATTTCTCGCAATATGAGTTGAATTTTGAAAACAGAAATTGAAATTACCTCAATGTGTCTTGAGGCTTAACTCATTTTTCGCAATATGAGTTGAATTTTTTTTTTTGAAAGACAGAAATTGAAAATACCTCAGCATATGAACCGAGGCTCAACTCACCTCTCGCAATATGAGCTGATTTTGAAAAAGTAGAAATTAAAAGGTTCAACCCACCTCTCGCAATATGAGTTGATTCTTGAACAACGTAAATTGAAAACAGAAATTGAAAATACCTCAGCGTGACCTGAGGCTCAATTCACCTCTCGCAATATGAGCTGATTTTGAAAAAGTAGAAATTAAAAGGTTCAACCCACCTCTCATAATATGAGTTGATTCTTGAACAACGTAAATTGAAAAGCAGAATTGAAAATACCTCGGTGTGACTCGAGGCTCAACTCACCTCTCGCAATATGAGTTGAAATTAAAACACAAAATTGAAAATACCTCAACGTGCCCGAGGCTCAACTCACCTCTAGCAATATGAGTTGATTTTGAAAACAAAATTAAAAGGCTTAACTCACCTCTCGCAATATGAGTCAATTTAAAACATAAACTAAAAATACCTCAACGTGCCCCGAGGCTCAACTCACTTCTCGTAATATGAGTTGATTTTGAAAACAAAAATTAAAAATACCTCAACGTGTCTTGAGGCTCAACTCATCTCTCGCAATATGAGTTGATTTCCCTTGAAAAACATGAATTAAAAACATCAAAATACCAAAACCTGTCCTTTGGTAGAACTCGAGTGTCTTTTCCTTTGATTCAGTGCGACTCTCATTCAAGATTTCTTGCTCTGCTGGGGTACCTGTATATGCCATGTATGATGTTATCATGATATGCATATGTTTGTCTTAAATGCTTTTATGCCTACATGATTATGTAGTGCTCCTTAAGCATGTTTTTCGGATGTCTATTTAGCCACGATTGTTGAGGATCTGTGTTCATTGCTTTGATTCTCGACTTTCTCTTTAGGCCTTATACCTGTCTTCAAGCTTCACGAGTAATCGACGTTTCTCAGATATCACTCTTCTGCCCCCGATTGAACTTTGTTCTTACTTTGAGACTCTTGTGCTTATCAAATTTTCATCCAGGTAATGCTTAACATTTCTTTTGTTTAGAGTATGTCATTTCACCATTTATCATGTAAATAAACACATAATGAGATGCATGAAAAAGGTCAGATAGGGACAAAAATGATATTTCATATTCATCTATTTCAAATGTGGCAAACAAAACAAGTTAACCAATGAGAGTAAAAATGTCAAAAGAAAGAAAGGATCGTATTCAAGCGGATACAAATGCTCTAGATATTCAACACATGAACTCTTCCTCGTTCCTCAATCAAAATCTTTTCGAGCGGCTTCTTGCGTAGAAGATTTGAGCTTTTAGAAATGCTTCAAATCATCAGAGCCTCACCGCTTGACCTATCGTTCGACCGCTTGAGTTTGTTTCATTAGGACGCCTCTCGGGTTTTCATCCTAATCTTTTGTACTAATCAAGACGCCTTTTCGGGTTTTCGCCTTGATCCCCCATTTTTTTCAGATGCCCTTTTTGGGTTTTCATCTTAAGCATAATATTTCTTCACAAGATCCGAGTTCTTGGATTCAACAACTCTTTCCCATCCATCTCGGTAAGGATCAAAGCTCCTCCCGAGAATGCCTTCTTTACTGACGTCACGGTCCTTCCCGTTTGGTGCCCATTTCCTCGCAGATCTTTTTGTATTGGGAGAATTTTTCTCAAGACGAGTTCTCATTCATGGAATTCTCTTGGTCGTACCTTCTTGTCATGGGCTGCTATCATTCTTTTTTGGTACATCTACCTGTGACAAATTGCCCTGAGACGCTTTTCTTCAATGAGGTTCAGCTGATCATATCGAGCTTGTAC
Source organism: Gossypium arboreum (assembly GCF_025698485.1). Taxonomy (NCBI): domain Eukaryota; kingdom Viridiplantae; phylum Streptophyta; class Magnoliopsida; order Malvales; family Malvaceae; genus Gossypium; species Gossypium arboreum. Next base: position 117,126,949 of record NC_069070.1, on the reverse strand, counting down.
CCATTCTGCTTCTTCTAACTTTGATTCCATTAAGACTCGTAGAGAAGGGATCTCAACCTCGATAGGTAGCACAGCTTCCATTCCACAAACCAGAGAGAAAGGAGTTGCTCCCGTAGATGTTCGTACAGATGTCCGATATGCAAACAAAGCAAATGGAAGTTTCTCGTGCCAATCTTTAAATGTCTCAGTCATTTTCCCAATGATCCTCTTAATATTTTTATTGGCTGCTTCAACAGCCCCGTTCATCTTTGGGCGATAGGGCGAGGAGTTATGATGCTTTATTTGGAATTGCTCGCATACTTCCTTCATCATCTTGTTATTCAGATTCATGGCGTTATCTGAAATGATTCTTTCAGCAAACCATATCGACAAATGATTTCCTTCTTCAAAAACACGCAAAGCCGCAGTCTTGGTTACATTGGCAACGAAGCGGCTTCTATCCATTTTGTGAAGTAATCAATGACCACAAAATGAATCGATGTCCATTAGAAGCTTTGGAAAATAGGCCCTATGACATCCATGCCCCACATAGAAAAAGGCCACGGAGAAGTCATGACGTGAAGGGCGAAGGGCTACATGAATTTTATCGCCAGAGATTTGACATTTGTGGCATTTTCTAGCAAAACTAATGCAGTCGCTTTCCATCGTCAACCAGTAGTAACCGAGTTTCATAGTCTTTCTGGCCATATTGAAACCATTGGCATGTGTCCCACAGATTCCCTTATGGACATCTTTAAGTATCTTTATGGCTTCAACATCATCCACGCATCTCAAAAGTACTTGATCCTTTCCTCTTTTATACAGGATATTCTAAGATATCATGGAACCATGGCCGTCCGTCTGCATCTTTCTCAATGCTACAACAGTGTGCAGGGACCTCGTATATGCTCATTTTGAGGGGCATTATTTCTTCTTCTTTACTTGCTTTGAACATTGAAGCCAAGGTGGCCAGGGCATCAGCCAATTGGTCTTCTTCTCGCGGGAAGTAATGAAAAGTTATTTCTTTGAATTCTTTGATCAATTCAGCCACTAAATCACTGTACTTAATCAATTTTGGGTCCCTCACTTCCCACTCTCCACGGATTTGGTAAACCACTAGGGCTGAGTCCCCGTACACCTCTAAGATTTTGATGTTTTGCTCAATAGCTGCACGAAGTCCCATGATACAGGCCTCATATTCTGCTATGTTATTGGTACAGAAGAAATTCAGTCTTGCAGTGAACGGATAATGATTCCCGTCTGGTGATACCAGGATTGCTCCAATTCCATGCCCTAAAGCATTTGACTCACCATCAAAGCACATCTTCCATGACTTCTCTTTTGATGACTTGGATTCCATTTCTGTGATGCACATTAAGTCTTCGTCTGGGAAATCAAATTTCAAGGGCTCATATTCCTCCGTCGTTCGAGTCACTAAGAAATTAGCTATTGCGCTCCCTTTTATCAACTTCTGACTTACATAGGCAATGTCATATTCTGATAAGAGGATCTGCCATCATGCCATTCTTCCTGAGAGTGCCGGTGATTCCATCATGTATTTTATTGGGTCTAGCTTTGAAATTAGCCATGTCGTGTGATACAACATATATTGTCTGAGTCTCCGAGCTACCCAAACCAGAGCGCAACAGTATTTTTCAATGGACGAATACTTTGCCTCATATTTAGTGAACTTTTTACTGAGGTAGTAGATCGCCTTTTCATTCTTCCCTGACTCGTCGTGTTGCCCCAGTACGCAACCTATTGAATTTTCGAACACTGTCAGATACAAAATTAATGGTCTTCCCGGAGTTGGCAGTACTAGTACTGGAGGACTAGACAAAAACTGTTTTATCTTGTTAAAAGCCACTTGGCACTCCTCGTTCCATTCTCCGGGATTATGTTTTCAAAGGAGTCGAAAGATTGGGTCGCATTGGTCGGTAAGTTGAGCGATAAATCGGGCGATGTAGTTTAATCTCCCTAAAAATCCTCTGACTTCCTTTTGCGTGCGCGGAGGTGGTAACTCTTGAATGGCTTTTATTTTATCTGGATCAACTTCAATACCTCTCTCGCTGACAATAAAACCAAGAAATTTTTCTGAGGTAGCTCCAAACGTACATTTGACCTGATTTAGCTTTAGCTGGAACTTTCTCAGTCTGTCGAACAACTTCTTCAGGTTCACGACATGCTCTTCTTCCCCTCGGGATTTAGCAATCATATCGTCGACATAGACCTCTATTTCTTTATGCATCATATCATGTAATAACGTCACCATAGCCCTCTGATATGTTGCCCCTGTATTCTTTAACCCAAAAGGCATCACCTTGTAGCAGAATGTTCCCCACATCGTTATGAAGGTAGTTTCTCCATATCTTAGGGGCCATTTTGATCGATTGTACCCGAGAATCCATCCATGAAGGAAAATAATGAATGTTTTGCCGTGTTATCCACCAACGTATCAATGTGTGGTAAGGGAAAATTATCTTTAGGACTTGCTCGATTCAGGTCACGATAATCCATGCACATTCGTACTTTGCCGTCTTTCTTTGGTATCGGGACTATGTTAGCCACCCATTCTGGATATTTGGAGGCTTGTAGGAAGCCAGCATCAAATTGCTTCTTGAATTCCTCTTTTATCTTCAACAACATCTCAGGCCTCATCCGTCTTAGCTTTTGTTGAATAGACTTGCATTCTGGCTTTAATGGGAGCTTATGGACCGCTACATCTTCATCCAATCCTAGCATATCCTCATATGACCATGCGAATACATCTTTGTATTCGCGGAGCAAAGCAATCAAATTATGCCTGGTGCCCCCCTGAAATAGAAGTCCCAATCTTCACTTCTTGCCTCCTTTCTTCAGTTCCCAGATTTATTGTTTCAACAGATTCTTGATGAGGTAAAATCTATTTATCCTCTTGTTCCACCATTCTTAGCAAATCAGGAGACGAGACATAGTCTTCAGCGTTTTCTTCGGCTTCGAATTCTCCTAAACAAATAGCCTTCTCAAAATCGATTTCAGGACTCGTAACGGGTTTGTTCATGCTGTTAACATCTGAGCACCTGAAAGTTGAATGGAAAAGGGAACTATAGAGGGGCATCCAAGTATTGAAACCAACAAACAAAATGTTATGGCATGGGATGAGGCAAATGTAAGGATTGGCTATGACATGAGAAAATGATTATGAAATTAGTGATAATGTGAAAGATTATGACGAAATGCATCTTCATTGATATTCATTTAAATGATAAAGAGCGAATGCGGGCTCTTACAAAAGAATTCTATTATATCTAAGGACATAACAGAATGTTAACGTTTGAGCATTACTCTGAAGACTTATAAACTACAAGAAGATCCTCGGTAGTCCAATTGTTCAACTTGAAACCCAGGGGACAAGGGCGTATCCTTGACACGTTTTTACTTGTGTTAGCTTCTTTGTCAATAACATTTATACTGACATTCTGAAGACCCCTTTCAATTAATAACAGTGTGCTTTGTATATTATCCTGTCTGGGGTATATCATTCCTGCAGATGTAAATGTTTTTGACAAAGGAGGGTACGTTATGGGCTCCCATTCTATTTCTCGGCCCAAAGTTCTCGCGATCCTTCTCTCCTGATCCTTCTTCCACTGTTTTTTTCTTTGACGCATGTCCTGCTGGAACCCCAAACCGTATCGGGCCTTGTGGTGCACTGGCTTTAGGGCCCTGACTATTCCTTGCAGGTACCTTCCCAAACCTTTCCTTGCTCGGGCTCCCTTTCCTACAGTCAACTTGACACCCATCTTGGTATTTCTCGACAGTTTTGGCTCAGGAATTCTGTTTCCCTCAGCGACAAATGTGGCATTGACAAATTCAAGAGATCCGAAGGAACATTCCATAGCATCTTTACTCACTTCAATATATGGTGCGTCGGTAGAAATAGATGCTACAATGTCTTCTTCTCCCTCGACAGTGACCAAACAGCCATCCATGATGAATTTCACCTTTTGATGAAGGGATGATGGGACCACTCCAGCAGAATGAATCCAAGGTCTTCCCAAGAGACAATTGTATGATGGTGTAATGTCCATGACTTGAAACTCAACATCGTATATGTAGGGACCCACTTCTAAAGGGATCTCAATTTTTCCCATAACTTCTCGTCTTGTTCCATCGAATGCCCTTACTGTAGAATGGCAAGGCCTTAGATAGGACAAATCCATCGGAATCCTGGAAAGTGTGGCTAAAGGCATGACATTGAGTGACGATCCATTGTCGATGAGCACATTCGGTATTATATAGCCCTTACAACGGGTTGTGATATGCAATGCTTTCATTGAGCCTCTACCATTGGGTGGTATTTCATCATCATTAAAAGAAATGAAATTATCCGCATTTATGTTGTTCACCCACCTATCCAGTTTTTCAACGGATACATTGTTTGCCACATAAGCTTGATTTAACACTTTCAGCAGAGCATTCTGGTGTGGTTCTAAATTCAACAGCAAAGATAATACCGAGATTCGCACTGGCTGCTTACTCAATTGTTCTACCACGTTGTACTCACTGTGCTTGATAAATTTTAAAAATTCCTGTGCTTCTTCCTCGTCCACAGGCTTTTTAGCTTCTTATTCAGGCACAGTTTCATACTCATCTTCAGTCATATGCATCGGTGCTTTTCCTTTCTATTTCAAGTCACTGTTCTTTACTGATTCGACCTCTTTTGAATAACATCTTCCGCTACGAGTGAAATGACCTACTTCCCCAACGCTTCCAGTCATGGCTTTGGGTTTTTCATCTTCAGGTGTGACGATATTAACGTCATATTTCCATGGTTCTGCTTTATTGTCCTTGTAGGGGAAAGGAGATGGTACCTCGATTATCACTTTTGGTTTCACTGGTTCCTTCTTTGCGTCATAATAAATTATTAACGGTCGGTCGGCGCTATACGGGAAACCTGATGATTGATTGTCAGAGGCACATATTTCTCCACTATCGACCTCTTTGGCTTTACTAAAAATTCCAATCTCCTTGTTATCCACCATATTTTGCAGTAAATTTCTGAATTCCTCGCAGGACTGAATGTCGTGCCCTTCAATGCCATGGAACTCACAAAAACTGTGACCTTTTGTATCTTTTCCTTCAAATATTCGGTTAAAACGATAGAGCAACCCTTTTTCAACTAGTGCCTCCCAGATTCTCTGCAGAGGTGTTTTTATTTCAGTAACCCATCTTCTACTTTGTCGTTTGTCCTCCTCTCCTACTGCGCTCACATTCCCTTCAGTGTGGTTTGGGAATGGATTCACTGCATCTGCCTTGATACCATCAAATCGTAAAATGCCTGCATCAATGAGCCCTTGAACTTTCCTCTTGAAAGCAAGACAGTTCTCAGTAGAATGCCCCTGGTTTTCGGCATGGTATGCACAACTAGCATTTGGATCGTACCATTTCGGGTATGGAGGTTTAAGGGGTGCCATGTAATGGGGAGAAATCAGTTGTTTCTCCAAAAGTTTTGGGTACAATTCCCCATAAGACACAGGGATGGGACTAAACTGTGGTCTCTCGGGATTAGGCCTTGCTGGTCTTGGTTCATTTTTGGTTTGGCTTTGAGCGGGTACCGTGTTTTGTGGGAATGAGGTGACGGGTCTTTGATTGTTCGTGGCGTAAACGGGATAGGAATGAGGTGGTGCTTGGTAATAAGGGGTTTGAGGAGGATAATAGAAATTTAGAGGTGGATAATTTTGAGTCGGGGTTGATTTGGATATGAATTAGGGGCATAACGGTTTCCCATTCCCACCATATGGGCTTCTGGTTCTTTCTTCTTCATAGGCGCTGCCCTTTTTGAACCTTCTGAACCTTCCATTCTACCGCTCTTGACAGCATTCTCTATGAGCTCACCAGATATTACAATATCCACAAACTCCTTCGTGGCACTTCCCACTAGTTTGTCATAAAACGACGCCTTTAAGGTGTTGATAAAGAGAACGATTATCTCCGTTTTTGTTAGTAGGGGTTCCACTTGGGCCGAGACGTCTCTCCATCTCTGCGCATACTGTCTGAAGGTCTCTGATGGCTTTTTCTCCATCATTTGCAAGGTCATCCGGTGCGGCACCATGTCGATACATGCTTGTCTTGCTCACGAATCGAGACGCCAAGTCCTTCCAGGATCGAATCTTTTCTCTACTAAGTTGGTTGTACCACCGAAGAGCTGACCCTGTTAGACTATCTTGAAAACAATGTATGAGTAGCTTATCCTCCTTCACATAACCGGTCATTTTTCGACAGAACATGATGAGATGTGCTTTTGGGCACCTTGTCCCATCATACTTTTCAAAATTAGGCGCCTTGAATTTCGGAGGCAAGATTAGATCAGGTACCAAACTGAGTTCTTTGGCACCTAGTGCGGAGAAGACTTCAGTGCCTTCTATTGCTTTGAGTCTTTCCTCTAGACTTCTATATTTTGCATCATGATTATCTAATTTCAACTTGGCTACCTCTGCTGGGTCGTCCAGATCTGGAACTAGTGGATCAGCAGGGCTTGCCCTTAGGTTTGACACGAATATTCCTTGCCCCAGATTAGTGGGTGGAGCAGGTGGCATAGGTCGTTGTTCCAAGACTGTGGGTTCCCCTTGAGTATACCCTCTTTGTGTTGTATATGCAGGTGGTGGAGTGAATCCCGGGGGATAGAGTGGATCTTGATCGTGGTGAATTCTTGACTGAGGTTCCATAACATCGGAGTTCTGCACGGGTCCTTTTCTTTTGACCAAAGTTGTCATCATCTCCATCATTTTGGCCATCTGATCTCTCTGCTCGAGTGATTCCTCTCGAGATCTCACCCTTAAGTCTCTCGTTTCTTGTTGCGATTTGGCCAGTTGCTCTTGTAATTTCTTTTGAGCCCTTTCCATCCTTTCAATTCTCTCATTGAATTCAGCCTCCATTACTCTAGCTTGTCGGCGCGTTTTATACGGATGACGTGGTTCCAGTCTTGTGGTATTACAACTGCGAATTATATATTTTATCTTCAGCGACCGAGTATGGGATATGCAACGTATGAATGAATGCATGAATGAATGCATGAATGTCAAAATGTTAGTTATGCAAGGAATGCAAAAATTTGGTGTTAATTTCAAGATAGCCCCTATTTAGGCATTTCCTTAATCAAAGGAGTCTATTACACAATGTTTCAGTCACTCGTATAATTGACTCCTCCATTAGAAACCCGTTTTTGGCAACCAATCTCTAATCAACACCTTCCTAACAAGATGCCTTCGATGCATGATGAAAAATAGAAATACAGACAAACGACATTGGTTAGCGCAACACATATAAACAGAGAAAAACTGTGGAAAATCTAACAAATTAAGCTACTTGGTCCAGTGGACTCGATTCCCTTGCTTAGAAAGCACAAATGTAAAAGAAATAGAAGGTAAGATGTGCTTTTCCGTGTACTTATTTGGTGACTACTAAACGAGCGGAGGTTCGGCATGGCTCTAGTTGGGTGGCTCGTATGGTTCACTATATGCGCTTTTGGTTCTAGATGGGTACTCAATAAATCTGACCTTTGTCATCTACTAAGATTAGTCTGAGCCTCGGTCATGGCCCATCATAGGCTTACGAGATCAATTCGAGGATTACATTTACTTATGCCTATGCGGAGGGACAAGTTAACTCACGAAAGCATAAGTCATATGTAACCGAAAGTATTCACTAGCTTTGCGGAGGAACGAGTTAACTCACGAAGGCGTAGCGTTTACTTTCACTTAACGAGGACGGAGCCGGGTATAGAGCTCATGTTATGCAACAAAAATGCACGTGCACGGTGTGTGGGGAGAAACTTGCAAACCTTTACGTTTTATTTAAAAAACTAAACCAAAACCAAAATCACAAAAATTTAAAGCTGAAAAACAACCGGATAAAACAAGTTAGAATATATACAACACGATGCAAATGCATGATTTTTTTTAAAACAAAAAATTTGAGGATCACGACTAAATGTTAATTTAAAAATTGACTTTGAAAATTTTGACAACGCGAGTTTAATTCGACTCGACTCTCAAAAAACGTCCCCAGTGGAGTCGCCAGCTGTAGCGATGTAAAAAAATTAGTTTAAACGGTCACTAATTGTGGCGATTTATTAAACATTTGAAAACCAACTTTGATTTTATTAACAAAGGAGTCGCCACCGATCCTTTTTATAGGTGTGATCGGACACCTAATAAAATTATTTTAAAACAAAAAAGGCCAAATTTAGGTCTACATGAAAGTCCGAGAGAAAAATTGGGGTTCGGGAGTCGATTCTGCGTGAGGAAGGTATTAGCACCCTCGCGACGCCCAAAATTGGTATCTCATAAACATGTGTTGACTTGATTTTCAAAAATACGAGTTCAATATAATATTTAATCTTGATCCGATTGAAAAATTAGAATTTTTAGTTTTCGATTTTTTTTTAGAAAGGGTGTCCCGTTTTTTAACACAAGCCGACAAATTTCACCCAACATAGCGATGAAATCGATGGCTTAATATTAAATCGGTACATTGCCTTATTTTTGAAATTAATTAAAACATGAGAAAAAATATTCCTAAAGTGAGAAATTAAAAATAGATAAAGGATGCAAAAAAAATGATATCATTAATGAAAAATATTAACATGGAATACTAGAATATTAGAATAACAATAATAATGATATTTACAAAATAAAAACAAATCATGTACTAATAATAAAATAGAAAAATGATATATTTGGTAATAATAATATAAAATAATAATATGTACATAAAAATACATATACATGCATATAATAAAAGTATGTAATAATAATAATAATAATAATATCTACAATAAAAGAAAATATTAGGAAACGTACATAAAAAATATATACATAAAAATTTACAACAATAATATAAAATAATGATATGTACAAATATATATATATATATATACATATGTACATAAAATATACACTAATATAATAATAGTTATAATAATACTAGCAATAGTAATAATTTGTAATAATAATATATACACAATATGGTATTTAAAATATATATATATATGTATATATAATAATATTTAAGAATATATACATAAGAAATATATAACTAATGGCATTAAAAAATATATATACATAATATATATAAAATACATATATATATATATATATATACAATTAGAAATGATAAAAAATTATTAACACACTACATAAGTAAATGAAATATAATAATAATACTAAAATAATTAATTTAAATAGTAAAGTAACTAAAAGAATTAAATTGAACTAAAAACAAAATATTTGGGGCAAAATTGAAATAAAAATAAAAGGAAAGGACTATATTGAGCATGCGCGGAAATAGTGGTGGGCCAAAACACAATTAATCTTCCCCTCAAAACATAACATAGCAAGAGGGACTAAATCGCAAAGCACTACATACTTTAAGGCCAATTTTTGACAAAAAAATCATTTTGAAGAGAGAAAGAAAAAAAAAAAGAAGGGAGAAAGAAGAGAGAAGGGAGGGGGGAAAGGAAATCCGGCTAAGGGGGCGGTCACTTGACCGATCGTCGATCATGACCGTCGTCGGTGGCCGGCCACCCGACCACCACCCACGGTGGCCGGAAAAGGTAAAATTTTTTTTTCTTAACAATATATGTATATATAAAGAAAGAAAAAAGCAACACAAAAAAAAAAAAGAAAAAAGATTCGAAAGAAGAGGAAAAAATAAAAAAATGCAACCTTTTTATTGATGTTTCTTTTGTGTTCAAAATTTGAAGGGATTTTTGTGTTTGTCTCCTTTTTCAATCTTTGTAAAAATCTCCCCTCTTTACATGATTTTTGAATGGCTTTTTATAGCCATCTTTTACATGATTTTCTATTATTTCTTTTTCTATTTTGTAGGTGGCGGTGGTAGACAATGGATATCAAAAATGGGAGGAAAAATGGGGCAAGTGGGAAAGTGGCTAGGTGACTAGGGTTTCTTGGTTTTTTTTTGGGGGGGTTAGGTTTTTTTTTTTTTTTTGGGTTAGGTTTTTTTTTTTTTTTTTTTGGTTAGGTTTTTTTTTGGGAGGGCTTAATGGGCTTTTGAATTGGGTTTAATATTTGGGTTTTGTAATGGGTTGGGGTAGATGTAAATGGGTCATGGGTTAAGGGTTTTAGTGGGTTTAGAGGTTTGGTTGGGTTTTGATATAATCGGGTCCGGGCAATTTGGCCTTCTACACTTAGTATTTGGAAGCTTCGAGAAAAGTAGTGCCCTAACTTATTGGGTTGCAACTTTTCTCGTTGAGTTCGAATAGTCAAGTACCCTTCTAAATTTTTTAAGATTTCCAAAATACTAGCAACTGTCTTGGAATTTCAAAACGTTGTGTCCTAACTTATTGGATGTGGCGATTTGTTGTTTCGAGATAGGGATTTCCAAAAGGTTAACTTAGTGTCAATGTTTGATACAAGTGAATTTCAATTTTCAAAATCAAGATATTTTAAAAAGGATTGTATCTTAAAATTTTTTAAATTTCCGACCTTAAAGACATTTGATAATTAATTAGGTACCAATTTTTGGGCGTTACGAGGTGCTAATCCTTCCTAAATGACGTAATCGACTCGAACCCGTTCTTTTATTTCGTAAACCAGAACTAATGATTTTAAAACAAAATGTTTTAAAGGTGATCCAATCACACCTAAAAAGATTGGTGGCGACTCCTGTTTTCGTTTTTTAAAGTCGATTCTCATTTTTCAAAACTCGATTTAAAAATGGTATCGACGATAGCTATTAAATTAATTAAAATTCTATTAATTAATAATGCATATACCGATTTTTCTTCTAAAATATTGAAGTACTTCTCTTCAATTTATATTATTTCAAATATATTTGAGATATTGGAGAATAATTAAATTTAAAATAAAATATCATTAACCAATAATTTGGGTCTACTAAAATGGTTAAGACTAATCGTTGGAATTTCAGATACACTAGGTACTCTTTCTACTACTGTGTTATTAAATACAAAAATATTTTCAAAATAAAAAATGTTTTTTCAATATAAAACACTTATGTTCATAAAACGATTTCAACAATTTTTTCAATGCTAAATTGATGACTAAAGGGAGAAGTTGAATTTAAAAGGGAAAAAGAAAAGAAAAGAAAGAAACAACTTCTTGTTTAGGGAAAAGAAGTCGTGGTTAATATGCAGAAGGTCTTTGGGTTTGAAATTTGACTAGTAGTTTGTAAATTTTTTGGCTGGTTAGACATAATAGTGACATAGCTCAAAGTCTTCTTACCTCAATATGGAGTACCATTTAAGATTGGAAGCCTTGAAGAAATTGATAATCATCTCTCGGATTCTATAGGAATCTAAGTATAATTAAGTATTGATGGATTAATGTGTTATAAGGGATTAAAGTCTTTTTTAGCTCAACTAGAAAATTGATAATGATATTATGTTTCAATTTTGTGCTATTTTTAAAATATTTTTTGCTAGCTAGAAAATGTAAGTATTTATTGTTCGCTTTTAGAAATTATATATAAAATTATCAATTCCAAATAAAAAATTTATAGATATTTTTGTTATGAAAAACATTCTCAATGTGTTGTATTGTTGAACAAGTAATCTTTTTACTTCTATTGTGGCAAATTCAATGGAGGGAGTTATCTTCATATTTCTGCCATAAAAAGATTCTCAATATATTTCATCGGGTGGAAATTTTGAGTTAGGTTAGAGTGCTTAAAAATCTCATGGCAATCAACAAATTATGTGAAGGTGTGTGAAAATAGGAAGGATACGATCTTCAATAAACAAAAGTTTAGATAACAATTCCCATTGTACTCTTTGGATAACTCGATCATCTTTCTTATAAAATGTAAACTTTTCAAAATAATAAAGAAAAGAAAGTTTAGGCAATTTAATTTAAGTAGTTCACCTTTAATTGCTTACATCCACTATTTTAGTATACTTTAATTAAGGATTTCCCAATTCACTGTAAAAATTAATACCTTTGAACGAGAAGATATAACATTTACAATACTATTTTTTTCTTAAGGCTTAAATACAACCTTTCCCCCTTGCTTTTATAGTTGTTTTATAGTTGTTGGCAAACCATATCTCAAGACAATCTACCAATTGTCTCTAGACACACAGCACAATGTTTCAAGACAAGCAACTCCTATCAATTGGTACAAGCCGATATGAATCAATATAAGCTGGTATTGACTAAAACGAGCTGAAACATACTGCAATGGTCAAAATGCATCAAAATCTTAACTATAATGGAACCTAGACTATTTCATACTGGTTGAAGACCAAAAAGATACATTTCGAGTGTGTTTTATGTTGATATCCCTTTTATTTATTGCTTTATATTTTTGTTCTTTTAATAAGATTTGTTTGGCTTATAAAAAATAATTTTATTAAAATAAAATAAATGAAAACCTTATGCAAAGACTGAAAAATGAGATCAAAATTACCTATGTTTTGATATTGAGCATTTAATAATTTGTACCTATATTATTTAAAAAAACAATTTGTACCGATACAAATGATCATCAAAATTCAGTGTAAATTGATATAATTTGGAACGGTTTTGCAATTAATAATAATCTTTCTAAACTTCGTTTAATACATAATTTATCCAAGCAAAATTGATAACTTAAGTTTCTACATGTCTTACGAAAGCATAATAGACTAACGAATTGCATGGCCAAAATTGTTCCTAGTTGTCTTAACAGGTTATCAACTTTTGAAGACCCAACTAATCATGCTCGATCTTTGTTTAAAAAAAATGTTCATCAAGCAATGATTAATATACACTCCCATCAACCTTATTGTAACTAATTCCTTGAAGTTGTTTCTTTTTTAAAAAATTCACAATATGCAAAAATAACTATTAATAAACTTTATAGGGAAACAAAGCATCTGTATAAATATTTATCAAAGACATTGCTAGAAAGCAAAGCTCATGCTTTTTTTAGTCAAATTAACAACTGCCTCTTCATCGAACTCGTTCCATATCCCTTAATAACTTCACTTTGATCTTCTTTAACTTTGTAACAATCTCTTTCATATGAAGCCTCTCATTTGGTAACTCTACACAACATTCTAAGCCCAGTTGCAAAATGGATAAGGCATAATTCTTGACTTTTAAATGTTCCCTTCGAATGGTGCTCAACAACTTGGGATCTACAACTTGATTTAGCGAAGATGATATCGACTCTATCAACCAACTCTTCAAGCTTTTTTCTCCTGCAAACATTTCATCTGTGGGCTTTTTTGTTGTGATGATTTCCATCAAAAGAATACCAAAGCTATACACATCACCTTTGGTCGAAATAATTCCTTCAATTCCATATTCTGTGTATAAATATAAAACAACATTATAAACATTCAAAGATATCCTGATAATGAAAAATTCTTATAAAATATCTGAAACATTATATGCTTGCTTGTTATAATTAAACTAGGATTTAATCTAGTTGCTTCGTTAAAAAGTCACATTCAATGTGTTTGAAACTCAAATGTTAATAGATATGATCCCTTTTGTTATGCACATGCTACACTTAAATTGAAAATGGAAAAATAAACATGGAGTTCGATTAGAAGTATCACCTGGTGCCATATATCCAAATGTTGCCATTGTCATGGTTTGTATCATTGAAACCTCGTCACATAAGAGTTTTGCGATGCCAAAATCACTCAAATGCGCAACCATATCTTCATCTAACAGAACATTGTTGGGTTTTAAATCACAGTGAACCACTGGCGTTGCATTACCATGGTGGAGATATTCCAATGCAGATGCAACATCTATCATTATGTTCAACCTTTGTAGGATATCCAAATATTGGTTGTTGGAATACAACCATTTATCAAGACTCCCATTAGGCATGAACTCAAGCACCAAGGCTTTGAAATTAAGATCATTAGAGCAACTGCTTATTACTTTGACTAAATTTCTGTGACGAGTGTTGCGGAGAACTTCACATTCAACATCAAAGCTCTTAAAAGCTCCTTCTAACTCTAACTTGAAGACCTTTACCGCAATTACCGTCCCATCCTGGAGAGTCCCTTGGAATACTGAACCATAACTTCCATTACCAAGCAACCTACTATCATTGAATCCATCAGTAGCTTGACGAAGCTCGTGGTCTGAAAACCGTCTCCACGTTCCTAAAGGTATCATGTCTTCTTGAGTTGGCAATTTGCCTTTCCTACTGTTTTGCAAGATAATGATTATCAGAGCCACAACCAAAATTGTGGAGGCAATTGGCAGAGCTACATACATTATGAGCTTAGTTTTTGCCTTGGAATTTCTAAGAGGTCTGGTTTTGCAGTTTGGAACATGAAGTCGAGCTGCACCACACAAGGCTTCATTCCCCTTAAATGATTCGATTGTGTAGTTTCCAAATGATCCTCCTTCAGGAATTTCTCCTTCAAGTCTATTAAAAGAGACATTGAAATATTTGAGATAACGGAGTTTCTCTAAGGATTTGGGAATCTCTCCAGATAGATTATTTCTTGACAAGTCCAAGAATTCCAAACTCAACATTTCATTAAAAGACTCAAGAATAGAACCCATGATTCTATTATTGGATAAGGAAAAACGAGTGAGGTCCTTGAGATCTGCAACTCCAGTTGGGATATCACCTGAGAACTGATTGTTCGACAAATCCAAACTAGTCAAAACTTGCCATTTTCCAATGTCGATTGGCAGTGGACCACTTAGAGAATTTGAAGACAAATATAGGATGAGGAGATAGTTAAGTCTTGTCAACGTTGAAGGTATTGAGGAGGAAAACATATTGGAGTCTAGAAATAGTTGCCTTAATGAATTGAGATCACCTAAGCAAGGAGGTATTGGCCCAGACAATTTGTTATTGGTCAAGAACAAGAAAGCCAATTTGTTTAGATGACATAACTCAGATGGGATGGATCCCTCTAACTTATTGTCCTCAAGAGAAAGACTTTGCAACTCTTCCAATCCTCCAACTGTAGTAGGAATCTGTCCTATCAATTTATTGCCTCCTAGCTCAATGTTTATCAAGTGACTTAAGTTTCCAATTTCACTGGGGATGCTACCCCTGATGTTGCATGCAGAAGCAGAGAACTCTTCAAGAGAACTTGAGAGATTTCCTACCACTCTTGGAAGTTCACCACTAATAAATGAGTTGATGCCGAAAAGAAGGTTCTCCAAGACTCTACAGTTTGTCAAAGAAAAGAGAAAGCTCATTCTTGAGGAAGTTAAACTATTATTCGCCAGGGTGAGAATCTTTAAATTTTTTAGATTGCCCAGATTATCAGGAATGGACCCTGAAAAGTTATTATTAGACATGTCAAGAAGAGTAAGCTGAGAAGCATTGGAAATATATATTGGGATCGACCCGACAAGGTGATTGAAATTAAAATATAATTTCTCCATGTTTGGAAGGAAAAGGCCCATGTTTGATGGAAGATGGCCAGAGAGCTGATTTGTACTCAAAGAAATCGTCCTTAGAGTCGAAATATTAAATACTTGTGGGGGAATAGAACCGGCAAAATTGTTATATTCTAAATTCAACAATTGTAGATTCTTTAGGTTGCCAATCTCAAGTGGTATCATACCTGCCATAAATTTTATCAAACAAAAATGTTAGACAAATATGAGGAAAAAAGAGTTTATATATGAAACATTTGCTTATATTTCTTAAACATTTTAAAAATTTAAATTAAATTATCTAACAGTGTGTAAATTTATTGACAACTAGTGTATCAAGTATGAACCAACAATATTTACGAAAAATTAATTCACAATAAAATTGTTTTTTAGAGCTCTTGCCAATATCAAATTACTTAAAGTAATTTAAAATATAGAAAATATTGGTGAATTAAATCATAAAGAACAAACATTCATGAGTTTAAGAAAATGAATATATATTGTTTTCCTTTTATCTGATTTGCTAAATTTAAATTTTTATTCTTCTAAGAACATAAAATAAATCAATTATATTTTAGGTTCCTTAGGGTTTTGTGTGCCAAATAATGGACTTAAAAAAATACATATATACTAACTGCAATGAGCATGAAAAATTTATAACTGTTGTAAAATAATCAAAACACAGAAAGTCATTGAGCAGAATAAAGTTCAAAACACATAACCTACATATACTAATAGAAATTAAACCTATCAGTAAAAGTTGCAAATGAATAAAAATAATTTGGAAACAATTTAATTCTTTCTTATATATTCACCTGTAAAATTGCTATAGGAGCAATCAAAGTCCACAAGAAGAGTTAAATTCCCAATTTGTTTAGGAATTTTACCTGCAATTATAAAATTCACATATCAAATTCAAAAATCATCTCTTACCAAGTATTATAAAAATAAAATAAAAGTATAATGGCTTATTTAGTTTTCCAACCTAAAAAAATGTTACTGTAAAGATATGTATAAGAACAATCAAACATCATAAAAATAAAAAATTAAATACAAGATTAAAATAATTTTTTTATAAAGTTGAAGGACTAAAAAATAAAGCACCATTATCAAGATATTTCACATCATATTAGATGTCATACACACTTCCAAGTCCAGTTGGAAATTAAAGAATATTTCTCTCATCATTTTCTCGTAGTTTATTCATTAATCTTCTTTTAAAAATGTTCAACTATGAATTCATTTAATAAATAAATTTATATTTTCAATCTCAATAGAAGATTTATTTAAACTGTTATATTCATTAACTTAATTTCTTTTCCCCAAAAAATCCTTCCTTACATTCTCAAAGTACTTACAAAAAAAAAAAAAGTAGACAGTTCAAAAGGCTTTAAAAAATGGTTAGCATATATTACCTTCAAAGTGGTTCCGACCAATATAGATGTATTGAAGCATACTTAAATTCCCAATTTCTATTGGTAGGCTCCCCTCCATTTGGTTATACGATAAAGATAACATTTGTAACTCTTTGCACTTGAATAGACTGGCAGGAATTCTACCAGAAAGCAGGTTAACACTTAAGTACAATTCTTTCAAATTTGGAAGATGATCAAACATATCTTTCGGGATATGACCGCTGAGATTATTGGAGCTGAAATCAATCAATTCTAGAGAAAGCAGTTCATGTGGACCAGAGGGTATGCAGCCAGAGAGCATATTATAACTTAGATAAATATTTTGCAACGTAGATATATTGAAGATGGAGGAGGGAATTGAACCTGAAATCCGGTTTTCAAACAAAGTCAAGAACTCTAACTTCGACAAATAGCCTAAAGAGAAGGGAATAACACCTTTGAAGTTGTTTTGGTACAAAAACAGCCTTCGAAGTTCAATTAATGATCCCAACCATGATGGGATTTCTCCACCGAAGTAGTTGTTACCAAAGCTTAAATATTTCAGCCGATGCAAATTGGATAACTGGGCAGGTAATCTGCCATAGAAACTATTGTTTGTGATATAAAGAAGAGAAAGGAATGATAAATTTCCCAAGTGAGGTGGAAGGGTACCTACGAGTCCCAACCCAGTAAGGTCTAGAGCTGTGACTCTACGGTGCCTGGATCCACAACTTACACCAAACCAATTGCAAACAGGGGAAGAGGCTGACCAGTTAGTTGTCAAGACATTTTCAGGATCATGAATAACATGATCTTTTAGTGCTAGAAGAGCTGATTGATCTGTAAGTATGGTGGTTAATTTCATAGAGAAAGTAGGCATAGAAAAATGGAAGATGATAAGAAGAGCTAAGTTGAGGAAAGTATTCCCCATTTGATTTTGGGTGTCTATCAAGCTACCAACAAAGGCAGAACTGAGGTTGCTAGACAGATAATTGAATGATCACTAATCGTATGCCCACACTTCTTTTACATAATATGTGTGTGTATATATATAAAGGGAGTTTATGTTGTAATTTCTTCTTGCAAGATTGCAAATTCTTTTAATGTGATTTACGTAGAAACTACGGAATTTATTATAGGATGTGATAAGATAATTATGTAATTATTGCTTAAAGAATTTCTTTCTAAATTTCATTTTTCCTTAAGAAATTACAATATTAAATTTTACATAGAAATAATATATAGAATTGTAATTTAACTGCACTTGTACTAAGATTACAACTTTTATTAGATTACTGAAATTATAAGACAACATGATAATAAAATTATTTTATCAAATCTGAAGTATATATAATGACAACTGAGCAATCACTTCCAAGAATATAAGTAACTAGCGGCATCTAAACACTAATTAATTTGTGTTTCTATTGACTAAAATTAAAATAAACCATGAAATTTCTTAGAACATTCAATGAGGTTGAAAGATTTTCTTTTTAATTTTTGTTCTTTTTAAATATTTATTTATTTTAACTTTACAAAAAAAAAGTTATTTTAACTTTTCATGACTTTCGTTATGACACGTTTATGTCAAGTTAACAATTAATTAAGTTTTTTAAATTCAAAAATTTATAAAATTATTTTAAAATATTAAATTTATTAAAAAGTATATAAAATATTTTTTATTTTTAAAAATTAATTAATTGCTAACGTGATATATACATAACAAAGATATACCACATCAGTGAAGTTAACAAACATTAACTATTCTATTTATTTTAGGTGATTTGACAAATAATACAGGTTCAAGAGTTAAAGTGACAAAAATTAAATAAAAACTAAAATAACATTTTTATAAAGTTGAAGGACCAAAAATAATTATACTTTTTCTTTCTTATCCTATCAATACCCTCAACAACACTTCACCATAAAATAAGAACATACGTATGGTTCATTTAACTAGATTTCTAGAAAGAAAATAGGATATAACATGCAAATTGAGTCATTACTGAATTGACATTAGTATTGAGATTGTTACTAGAACAAAAGGATGAGTATTTATGCGTATTGAAACGTATTTATTTTTTTATACAAGAATTAGCAAAGAATTATAGATAGCTCTAATCATTTAAAAAAAAGTGATATAAAATGACACACAAAATAATTTGCACTTTTCGTTTTAGGAAATTATTAATAAAGAAATCAAGAAATTTCAATATAAAAATCTTAAATTTAAATCATAACAGCAGAAGAAGTTTATTACTTTGCAATTATCCAAGATGGATTGAATTTGGTTCCATATCTAAGATATCAAAACTATAATTAGGTTAATTATAAGCATTAAACTAATTTATTGGGATAAAAATATAAGAAATTTTACAATATTCGTGCTGGGAACATATCCCATCACCAACTTTTCATAACTTTTTGACCATTTGTAAGTATTCATTGCCTTACCCCTTTGTTGGGTTTAGTTTTCGGACGGCCGTTTGACTTGGTTGTGCAATTTGAAGTCTTTCCACTTTGTCGTTTTAAAAGTTCGCATCTCGAAGAATATAACAATTGAGAAAAATTTATATATAATTGTGAAACTGAATGTATATGGAGTTATGTCTCATTTTTTTTTTTTTTTGGGGGGGAGATATTGAATTCTGTTTTTAGTTTTTCACATATAGTTTTATTAGTGTACGTTAGTTTAATATTATTTGACTTACGAATTTAGTCTATAAATAATTTTTTTTTACCCTAGAAAAATAACTCATAACACATTTAACAAAGAAATTTTGTGTTTATATTTTGAGGGTTCTTATTTCCAATTTTGGGGTTTAGTTTTATCTCCATCTTTTTACTCTTTGTTTTTTCCATTTTCGTAAAATTGTTTTTACCCATGGTTTTTTATCCTATTCGATGGGGTTTTTCCACCACTACAAGAAAACAGACTTTTAGCGGCGTTTTTAGTGGCGTTTGAATGAAAAACGCCGCAAATATTATACATTAGCGGCGTTTGAAACAAAACGCCGCTAAAAACTGAGCAATAGTGGCGTTTTTTTATCCAAAACGCCGCTAAAAACTGAGTAATAGTGGCGTTGTAACGCCCCAATTTCCGGGAATCCTGTGAATGTTGGCATAGGTTTAATTATGTTAGTGGGCCTCTAGAAGGCCCAAGCTTAAGATAGAACCCGGTAATTTTAGTTAATTTTTGTTCCATAAGAAAAAGGGAGTGAAATTATGAAATAGGACCTATGTGAAAATGTTTGAAAATGCTATAGGCTAATTTGAAGTGGCCAAATAAATAGGAGTGCAAAATAGGAGGATTTGCATGACAAACCTCCCATTTTACATGAAGTGGCCAGCCATCATGTTGTTGTAGACAAAATGTACACTTGATATCCATAATTTATGGTACAAATTGATACAAATTGATAATAGGTTAGGTAAATGTTCCATGATAATGGGTTAGGTAAATGTTTCATGATAATGGGTTAGGTAAATGTTTCATGGTAAGAATTTCATGTCTTTTGTATTAAAGAATTAAATGGATGAAATATGAAGTTTTATTAAAAGAAAAAGGGGTGAAAAGAACAAAGTTTTGTCCATCTTTGTTCATCATAGCTGAAAGTTAGAGAAGAGAAAGGAGAGGAGAAAGCTCTTGAGTATTTGGTCATTAGGAGGAGGAAAATTGAAGGTAAGTTCTTGGTACCTTGCTTCTATTTTGAGGTTCATGAGTTCTTCTTGATTCTACCTTAACTCTTGAAGTATATTTTGATTTTTAGTTGTGTTGTGAGCATTTAGTCATGAATTAAAATGAAGGAAATGGTTGTTGTTTCATGTTCTTTTGATGAAAAAAATGGAAGATAGGTGAAGTTGAGCCAAACAAATGAGCATGTATGTGCCTTAGATGTTAAAGGGAAAAATCAGCTAACATGTTGTGCTTTAAAATGATGAAATAGAGATTATACTTAAGTAAAATCATAGATATGTGATGATTGATTGGTGATATACATGTTTAAATAACAAGCATGCAAGATAGGTGTATGAAAGAGTGATTTGGTAATAAATCTACTTGGGACAGCAGCAGTAATGTGACTTTGGAAAATCACCATAAATTGTGGGAGATGAATTAGAAGCTGGATAAATTATGTAATTAAAGCTTATTGAGTCTAGTTTCTAATGAAATAAACGAGAACATATTTTGAATTCTGTATAATGAGAAATTTGATTCGTAATGAAAAGTGGTCAGATTAGTCAAACAGTGAAACATGGGAAACTTTGAGAAAAATCTGGTATTGATTGGCTAAACCAAAAATTCTGAAAATTTTATGGATAGAAGATATATGAGTCTATTTTCAGGGAAAATTAACGGAACTTGATTTGGAGTTTCGTAGCTCCAGTTATAAATAATTTAGTGACTGTTGCTCAGGAAGACAGCTTGCAGTGAAATTATGATTATGTGGTAAACATTGACAAAAATTTATTAATGAGTTGCTTATTGATTTCTTATAAGCTTACTATGATCTGTAAGTGTGGTTGGCCGAATATTGTAAGGGGTTAATACGTAGTTTGTATTTGAATAGTTAGATTAACGTGTTAGTAATCCAATTGTAGGCGGTTCGTGTGTGGATCTCGTCAGCATATCGTCGCAAACAGGTGTGTAACTAACACCCTCTTTCTTAGTCTAGATTGGCAAAAGTCGAAAATCTGAAATGCCAAAAACCGGTATTTTGTAGATTTGCGAGTGTGCGAATGCTCGTGAGGTAAATCGATTAATGTTTTGGTAAGCTGCAAAATTTGGACTGCAAAGTGCATGATTTACGTGCCTCGATATTTTTGGGCTTAATGGGCCAAAATTGGAATGATGGGCCAATCTGCCCAATTCAGAAGAACCCTCAGTAGTGATTACGTTAGTACGTGAAAGGTAGGAATATGCATGAAAACCCTAAAATAGATAAATTACTGAAATACCTTTAAAAGTGGAAAATTTACGCTTTACCCCTAGGAGATAAATTACCAAATACCCCTAAGGTTAAATTGACTTAAATGCTTGTTTGATTGTTGTTATTTATCGCATGCCATGTTGTTATTATCGATGCATGGGATTGGGATATTGACGGAGGAAGTACTGAAAGTGGCTTGTCCACGTCTTGGAGGCTTTGCCTCAATTTATCGATAATCGAGCAAAGAATGTCAGAATGTGGAGTGTGTTAATGGGTGGGTTGAGCTATCCCCACATGGAGTGTATGGCTGGTACGGTGGAGTGTAGTGGTTGGTGGGTTGAGTAGTCTCCCAAATGGGCTTGCATATGTTTCTTGATGTTGCATGTATTTTGAAATGGGCCTATGGGCCATATCATTATCTGAATAAGGGCTAAGGCCCGTTTATTGTAATCTGAAAAGAGCTCGCCCAAGACCATGTTACTGAATGGGCTTAGGCCCAATAGGCTTGTCGACTTGGGCTTTGAATGGGTTTTCCTTACACACTGAGTTTCCCAAACTCACCCCTTTTATTTTCATCCACGCAGAAATCCCCAACCATAGTGGGCTTGGGCGTGAGGGAATTCGGAGTGACCACCCGCTCGAAAGTTTGATTTTCTTTCGGTGAATGGACATCCTTTTATTTACGATTGAAGTTTTGGGTTTTAAATGTAATAAGGCCGCTTAACTATTTTTGATGGTTTTAATATGTATTACTAAGATAGGTAATACTTATTTTAACTGTTGAAATTGGATAGCTTTAGGCGTTTTCAAAAACAACAGTTGATTTCAAAATAACACGACAACAAGCAAAGCTTCCGCAATGAAAGTATTTTCCAAAATTAATCACTTTTCCTAAAATGACTTAATCAAATCGGTTTCCTAAAAATATCCATGACATTAAGGTGTGGCAATGGCGGTATGCATGTCTAGGATTGGATCCGAAGGAGCTTGGTACTTAGCAATCCGATGGACTCACCACCTCTTTTCCGCTTCCTACGGTGCATGACTTCCATTCACTTTAATCCTTAATGAATTAATCTTTTGAACATCAAGTACGATTTTCGGACTTAGAATGGAAATTTTTTTAACGTTTTGATGTGGCATGCCGGATCCGGTCATAACTTCGGGCGGGTTTGAAGCTACAGCGTTTTCATCCAAAACGCCGCAAAAAACTGAGAAATAGTGGCGTTTTATTCAAAACGCAGCAAAAAACTGAGATATAGTGGCGCTTTCGTTCCAAACGCCACAAAAGGTTGAGCTATGTGGCGTTTTTGTAAAAGCGCCGCTAATATTTATTATTTTAACTACTCTATTTTGTTATCCCCGAAATGCCTTAGTATTTTTCCAAAATTAGTTCTCCCTCCCCAAAATCAAACCTAATCTACTACTTTTTAATGCATTGATTTTTATTTTGAATCTTATAAAATTGATTCCAACTTAAATATTAAAACTTTACGTCTCAAATTACAAATTCAACTTGAATTCGAGTTTTTACAATCTTAAGTGAATCATATTAAATTAGGGACATAACTACGGGGTTGAAAGGATTTCGGCCCCCCTAAAATGAATTTTTTTTCATTTAAACCCTACCATACAAACTAAATCCTTATAAGGGTCTAATTAAACCCTACATAAACATTAAAACTCTAAACCCTGAAAATAAATTATAAATGGAAAAAATATGGGGACTTATAATGTTCCAATAAGAAAATGATCATCAGATTGCATTTTCACTTACAATTGAATTTTTGCCCCTAAAGGTTAATCCCAAAACCTTAAACTACCTTAAACCCTAAAATATGAAGCCTAACCCCTAAATCATAACCCATGACCGCCTAACCCCTAAATCATAACCCATGATCTAAACTCTAAACCTTTTAAACCTTAAACTCTAAAGTGATATCCTAAAACCTTAAACTACCTTAAACCCTAAAATATAAAGCCTAACCCTTAAATCGTAACCCATGACCTATAAACATTTTAAACCCTAAAAATTTAAACTCTAAAAACTAAATCCTTAAACCCTTATACCCTAAATTATAAACCATAACTTTGTAAACCCTGAAATAAATTTCACAAACAATAAAAGAGGAAAAAAAGTGAAATGGCAAAATGATGCATTTCACAAATGGATGACTAATATATCAAAATGTTAATTGATCTCCTTTTCAATTCAACATATATTTCATGTTTACTTTTAAATTTATGAAAAATACTATTTTGGAATTCATAATTATTGTCGAAACCACCCCTCGAATTAAAAATTTTGAATTTCAAAATTTTTGTTTTTAAAAAAAACGGGGGAATCGACTTTTGGAAAATAGAAATATGGAGTCGCCACCGATCCTTTTGTTTTGGTATGATCGGGTTACCTAATAATTTGGTTATTTTAATAAAACATTTTCGGTTTACTAAAAGACCGATTATAGTCTACGAAAGTGTGAGAAAATGGGCTCGGGAGTCGGTTACGTATGACGAAGGGTTAGCACCCTCATTACGCCCAAAATTGGTACCAAATCAATTAAATACTGTCCTTATGTCTAAAATTAACACTGCTTTTGAAATGTGGTTCCTTTTTTAATAATATTTGAATGACCGAGTTGGGTGCCAAAAAAAATCTTCTTATTTCGACATTTGAAAATTTATAATTTGAAAGTTACAAAGGGATGCCCAACTATTTGGTCCAAAGAAGAACCGAAACCCAGCACAGTAGGGCACGATTCCTCGAATTATCAACTCACTTCCATACCTTACAACTGTGAGGGAACTTTTTTCTTTTTTGGTCATCCAGGTTTTTACAAGCGCTTTATTAGGGACTTTTCTAAGATTTCGCGACTGCTCTGCAATCTCTTGCAAAAAGATAAAGAGTTCAAATTTGATCAAGCATGCAAAGATGCGTTCAACACTCTCAAACAAAAGCTTGTTTCGGTTCCCATAGTACAACTGCAAAATTAGGACTACCCTTTCGAGCTCTTGTGCGATGTAAGTGACCAAAGTGTATGAGCTATCCTTGGGCAAAGAATTGAAAAGAAACCTCATGTCATATCCTACGCCTTTAAAACACTAGATGCTGCCCAGAGCGATTACTCAACTACTGAAAAAGAATTATTAACTATTATTTTTGTCTTGGAAAAATTTAGATCGTATTTATTAGACACTAAAGTTATTGTTTTTTCTAACCATGTAGTGTTGACATATTTAATCGAGAAAAAAGAGGCAAAACTTAGGTTGATTCGATGGTTTCTTCTCTTACAAGAATTCAATCTCTTTTCATTTGAGTCGAATCCTCTTTTCAAAAGATGACACACCTATTAAAGATGACTTCCCAAATGAAAGTCTTTTGTTAGCTCAAACAGTTTACCCATGGTTTGCAGATATGGTTAATTACCTCGCTACAGGCATTGTTTCTTCCAACCTATCACGTTTTGAAAAAGACAATCTCAAAAGAGACTTAAGATATTATGTTTAGGATGATCCTTACCTATGAAAACACTATTCTGATCAAGTAATTCGACGATGTATCGCAGAAATTGAGGTACAATCTATCCTTTCTTTTTGTCATTCTTATGCTTGTGGAGGGCATTTCAGTCCTAAATGCACCGCACATAAGGTACTTGAGTGTGGATTGTTTTGGCCACACATATTTCATGACACTTATTTATTTTGCAAAACTTGTGAGAGTTGTCAAAAAGTGAAGAATTTAAGCCGAAAGAGTGAGATGCCCCTGACACCTATACATGTGTGAAATTTTTAATGTGTGGGCATCAATTTTATGGGACCCTTTGTTTCATTATTTAATAATGTTTACATTATTCTTGCTGTAGATTACGTATCTAAATGGGTAGAAGCTACCCGACATGTCGATACTAAAACTGTAGTAGATTTTCTAACGAACTTAATTTTTTCCAGGTTTGGCACACCGAGAGCATTAATCAGCGATCGAAGAACTCATTTCTGCAACAAGGTAATTGATATTCTACTGAAAAAGTATGGGATGACACATTGTGTAGCCACGACTTATCACCCACAAATAAACGGTCTAGCAGAAGTTTCAAACCTCGAAATAAAGTCAATTCTGGATAAGACCGTGAAACCAAATAGGAAAGACTGAAGCTTACGTTTAAACAATGTATTGTGGGCATACCATACTGTTTACAACGGACCCATAGGAATGTCCCCTTACCAACTTATATTCGATAAACTATGTCACCTTCTAGTGGAGTTAGAACATAAGACATTTTGGGCAGTAAAAAGATGCAACATGGAGTTGGGCGCCGCAGGTAATTATCGAAAATTAGACATTCAAGAACTCGAAGAGATTTGGTGACACGCATATGAAAATGCCCAAATTTATAAAAACAAAACCAAGGCATTCCATGACCAGAAAATATCTCGTAAACAATTTTCAATTGACCAGAAAGTGTTACTTTATGATCCTACATTGAGAATTTTTTCGGGTAAGCTTCAAACCAAATGGCTTGGTCCATTTTTTATTACTAAAATATTTCTCATGGTGTAGTTGAAACTAAAAGTGAGGAATCCGGGAAATGTTTTAAATTCAATGATCAAATGTTAAAACCCATTTACGAGAACTTTCAAGTACACATGGCAGAGGAATTGTAACACCCTTAACCTGTATCTGTCACCGGAATAGGGTTACGAGGCATTTCTGAACTTATACATTAGCATTTGTACAAAATTGAGTCATAAATTTGCATTCCAAATCAAATCTTTTCAAATTTCATCAAAAAGTCCCTAATATGGGCCTACAGGGCCCAATACATGCTTTGGAAGTGGTTCAGACTAAACTGGCAATTTTGGAAATTTATCCTTGAAGATAGGGGCACACGCCCGTGTGGCTTGGGACATGGCTGTATGGCCAGCCATTGGGGATCCCATGGTCGTGTGGCCAACCCGTGTGGAATTCTGACTTGCAATTTCTTAAGTATCAAATGGGCACACGGCCTGGGCACACGCCCATGTGGCTAGGCCGTGTAGTACATTGATTTTTCACCATTTTTAAGCCATTTTCACATGATTTTGACACACGACCATGCTTGAAACCCGTGTCCTTCACACGACCAAGACACACGGCTGTGTCTTTTGCCCGTGTACTATCCTGACTTCACATTTAAGGATGCAGGGGACACATGTTCATTTCACACGCCCGTTGGCTTACCATGTGTCACACACGGCCTAGACACACGCTCGTGTGTCATACCCGTGTAGATGAAATAAGGCCATTCCTAGCCTCATTTCTCACCCTAAGCCAAATCATTTACCTGCATGAAATCTTACAAGTAGATACCAACCAATTCAACCAATTACCAATATTCAAATAAACATGTTTCTATTATAATTCACAACATATCCATCTCAAAAATGCATTACTAACCACTTTTATGACTTAATTACAACCCAAAATATTAATTTATCATTTGTCCACAAAAGTTTATACATGCCATTATATCAAAATAGGTTTATCATTTTTACCAAAATGAAAATATTGATAGTGTGATGATAGCTCCGACCCAATTCCAAGATTCACGAACCTTGAGCACTATAAAACAGGGAAAATAAACCTTGTAAGCATTAATGCTTAGTAAGTTTATATAACCAAAATACACTTACCATTTATGTTCATCAAGTAATTCATACATTAAGTAGTATGTTTATTAACTTATTCAATTAGCAAATAAGGCCTATACACAATCATTCAACCAATTGATTAATTTCAAAAATATTAAAATGCATAGATGAGCTCATCATACCATTTCTCTTCATATAACTATGTATGTCGTTACCGCTGAATTATTGAATTTCCGGTAGACCTTTCCTTTTCCAGTTGTACACTTAAGGTGTACATTCCTTTCCAATTGGTACACACAAATTATACCTTTCCTTTTTCATATGGTATACACAAAGTATACCTAACCTTTCCGAGTGTACACACAAAGTGTACATAACCTTTTCAAGTTGTACTACTTGGGTACATAAGTCCTTTTCAAGTATTACCTTTTCGAGATATGTTTCCTTTTCATAATGAGATCAAAAGATTATCCTTTCGGAACAACCTTTACTGCAACATATGCAGGATCTCATATACACGGTAATCACCTGTTCAATCGGAAATCATTATTCAAACGGATTCTTGTAATATTTCATCATTTACATGTAAAGCACAAATCATTATTGGTTTATTACTTGTACATACCAATTACAAATCATGATGTACATAATTCAACAATCAATTCAACACATCTACATGCTTAATTTAGTTATACGAACTTACCTTGACAATTGATCGTATTTACTAGTCCGAGACTTTTTCTTTCCCTCGATCTTTTTCTTTGTTCCACACTTCCAGATCTATATAAATAAATTCAATCATCAATTCTATGATTTTTACATTCAATCAAGCCCATTTCACATTTTAGGCAAAAGTACCATTTTGCCCCTAAACTTTTAATTAATTCCAATTTCGTCCTTAGGCTCGGAAATTGAAATTCATGCAAATTAATCCTTATTCCAAGCTTATTTAAAATTCCAATATAACTTTTACAGCACATGTATTTCATAAATTTAAGAATTTTTTCTAAGAATTTCACTACTTTGCAATTTAGTCCCTACACAAGTTTTCACTAAAAATCACTTTGTAAAAGTGGTTTATATATCAATAATCTTTCATTTTCTATCAAAAACTTTCAATTTACAGCATATTCATCCATGGGTAATTTTATAAATTTTGGTTTTCTTTTAATTTAATCACTCAAATAAAGAAATTAAGCTTTCCCGATCTCAAAAATATAAAAATTACTAAAAACGGGACATAGAACTTACCGATTCAAGCTTGAAAAGTTTCCTTTCTCTCTCCTAGGGTTTCCATGTATTTTATGAAGAAGAAGAAGATGATATAAAATGAGTTTTAATTCTATTTAATCATTTATCATACTTTATTTAATTCAATTCCCAATTTAATCCTTAACCATTTTCAATTTTTCCATGGATGACTCATTAAAAATATCTACATATTTTTCATCAATGGTCTAATTCCCATATAAGGACTTCTCACTTTTAATTCTATAGCTATTTAATCCTTATAACTACTAGAATTCAACTTTGACATTTTATTCAATTTAGTCCTTTTTACAATTAGACACATAATTGATAAAATTTTTCGATAAAAATTTTCATGCAATATTCCTATCATAATACCTATCATTTTATGAAATTTAAATAATTTCATTTTTCGGACTCAGATTTGTGGTCGCGAAACCACCATTCCAATTTCACTAAAATTGGGCTGTTACAGGAATTATTTTTCGTGGAGCCGAATGATTAAATTTTCCAAGTCATCGAGCTAACGACGTTAAAAAAAGCACTTTATGAGAGGCAACCCATATTTATTTTTATTTATTTTCATTTATTTAATTTAATTTTGAATTCTAGTTTAGTTTGAAAATTAAATAAATATTATTTTAATCATTCGATCGTGCTATTTTCCAGGAGCAACCAACTTTTACTATAGATAAACGACTTCATTGCATTGAAGCTCACCTCGAAACAGTGGAAGCCAACATCTCAAGCAGCCTCAACATACTACAAAGCGATCACTTCCACCGCCCTCCGGCCCATTAAATATAAACGGGGATTACACTTTCTCCACTTATATTATTCTTTTTGCACATTAGAGGCAATGTAGGCTAAGTAGGGGGAATATTGGATCATACCATACTTTCTTTTTGCATGTGTTTTGCTAAGAATAATTTCTTAATTCATTTAAAAAATAAACCTCTAATTCTTTTATTTAGTTTACTTAAATAAGTGGGTGAATCATGTATTACTATTGGAACAAAAAGTAAAGAGGAGGGCTTGACTGAAAGATTGAAGATTCAATGATTACTGGATAAAGATTGAAGGGTTGCTGGATAAAGATTGAAGGATTTTTATATTGTTACAACACCGTAATTAGTTTAAATTCTAGTTTAAATTTAATTTTTGAATTTTGAATTATTTAATGATAATATTTAGAATTATTTAGTGATAATATTTAGAATTATTTAGCGATAATATTTAGGAAAAATCTAACTAAATTTTAGCACTAAAAGTGTATATAAATACCTAGTAGCTACAACCAATTGAACACAAATTAATAAAAAAATTCCTTTATTTTTCTTTCCTTTCCAGCGTCAATTCCTATACCGTTTCATTCCTTTACTTTCAGCCTTTTTAGTTCAATTACCTTTCAAGGCCCTTTTCCATTCCATTTTCCATAATTCCAATTAAACCATTTATTATGATTCTTTTCATGATTAACTAAACCCTTTTTAGTTTTAGCCCAGTAATTGCTCCAATAAAACAATCGTGAGATACGAGTCTGCTCAAAAAACCTCTCAATGTAGTATTTTCTATCTCTTCGGTATATGGGATAGTACAAGTTCGTCCTTTAAAGTTAATTCAACTTCGATTCAAAAAGTGCACATTGGGTTGGAGTTGTTTGGCATACAGTTGGGAAGACGAATCGGCCGTGCTGTATTCGAATTCTCGCGAACAAATTGGCGTGTCTAAAAGCCAGTTAGATTCTATCAAGGGAGATAGAGATCAAATTTAAACAACTCACGCGGTTGAGGCCGTTGATTCAAGTTGGGCTTTTCAAATCGCAAAAGTGTTGAAATCTTAAATTGCAAACACATGTATCGCAGTTAGAAATTTGTCAAAAGTCAATTTGCAGGTCGTATAGGGATTGACTACATAAGGAAAAGTTAGCGATTAGGACATTCTTGGTCGGTATAACCAGCTTATTGCTTGGAAGGGAAAATCTATTTCAAGAATTGATTCAAGATTTGAGTACATCGAGGCTAAGGCTAAGGCTAAGCTAAAAAAAATATTTTATTTATCCATTTATTTTATTTTCTTAAATTTATTTTTGCATTTTCAAATATGTTTTTATTTTATTTTTCGTATTTATTTATTTTATTATCTTAATCAATTTAAGCCAC
This sequence comes from Gossypium arboreum, assembly GCF_025698485.1. Classification (NCBI taxonomy): domain Eukaryota; kingdom Viridiplantae; phylum Streptophyta; class Magnoliopsida; order Malvales; family Malvaceae; genus Gossypium; species Gossypium arboreum. Next base: position 117,096,239 of record NC_069070.1, on the reverse strand, counting down.
TCATTTTTATTTTTATTTTTATTTTCAGCGTTTCTACACACAGGTCGTGGGCACGACTGTGACCGCGACAACGATTCTGGTCATGGAAAAAGGCAAAATTAGATAGCCAATCCCTGTGGATTCAACCCTACTGCTCTATACTACTAATTACTGTTATTTTGTCGTAGAAATTTATATTTGGTGCTTTAGACTCCTATTAGGGATATATAGGCAAGAATAAGGTCTTGAAGACCCAAGAGGCGGAAGACCATGTTTCGAACTCTACAACCAATTCCTAGTTCGATGGCGCAATGATGGAGGTGTGAAAATTGATGAGCTCAAAGTAAGGGGTATTGGTGCTGATGGTGTGGGCGAAGGTGATGCCCAATGCTTGACAAATTTGATAAGAAGTAAGGTCAAACATATAAGAAAATTTATTATTTATAAAATAAACTAAAAAAAGAGAAAAGTTTGAATATGATTTAAGTATTGTTTGTGAGGTTTTTTTAAATATTTTATTTATAAAAATATTGTTTTAATAAATAAATTTTATGTTAGAAAAAGAGAAAATGGGTATTCATTTATTTATAATTGTGTTATGTATTTTTATAAAACTTTATGTGTTTTTATAAAAAAATGAACTTTTAAATATTTTAAATTTTTATCTTTGAATTTTTAAGAAGTAAAACTACAATGACAAAATATATAAAGTTGAGAGCTAAATTTATTGATTTTTAGATTTAAAGTTAAATTGATAGAATCTATCAATATTGGAAGGTTAAATTTGTTATTATATTAATAAAAAGGCTACCATTAGTGACATAACATAGGAGCAACCAAAATATTAAATTTCAATAATGTTAGTGATTGAAATAGAAAATTTTAAACTTAAGTGACCAAAATAAAAACACACAATAATTAGATGACTATTTTTATAGTTTGCCCTAGATTTAATAATGGTTACCCAATTTTCCATGATTCTTCCATTTTCTTACCCCTTTCGTGGGGTTGGGACCAGGCGGCAAGACTTTATTTGTCCAATCTAAAAGCCTTTCAACTATGTCATCAATTGCTTATGGCCTTATAATGTGGAACCTTCTAAGCAATTAGAAAACGAAGCTAAGCTATCACTTTTCTTCTTCAAGGATAATTAAGATGGGTCCGGTATGGTCACCAAATTTCCATCACTTTTTGGCCATTTTCTTTTCAATGTTTTGCCCATTTTTCAATCTCTATACATTCAATAATGCTCCCCAGTTGACGGTTATTCTTTTTCTAACCCCTTTTTTTTCTCTTGGACTTTGTTGTGGAATTTAAAGTCTTTCTTTGGATAATTATAAAAATAGTCACTCAATTTTAGTTAAACTTATGTTTTTGTCATTGAATTATGAAAATATTACAATTTGGTCACTAACCGTATCGAGTTATAACGTTTTGGTCACCCGTCCATTAATAGTCGTTACATCCTTAGCGGAAAAGTGACATGGCATGTTAACTCAAGGGTTAATATTTAAATTGACTCTAAATTATAGTTAAAATATTATATTTGGTCCTTTACAATTTTTAACAATAATTCTAAAAGTATTTCATTTTTACAGAAAATGATAATTATGTAATTTTTAAACTATAAAATATATTTTTTTAAAAATGATAATTATGTAATTTCATCCTAGCAATTGGACATCTAAGTTGGCATTTAAAATCGATTTGCACTGTAACATAGGACTGTCGTTAGGGAGGTAACAAAGTTTAACGGCAGAGTGATCACTTCATAACAAAACGATAATGTAAGTGACTAAAATGTAACATTTTAAACATAAGTAACTAAAATGTTGTAAAAGCCCAAATTTGACCGGGCCTTAATACCAACAAGCCCAAATCAAACCAAACACTACCCTAGCCCAAAATTTTACAAGCCCATAACCCAAAAAAGAAAAAAAAAAGCAGAAATAGAAAAAAAAAACCTAGCAGCAGTATGCGCCGCTCCCCACGTGCCTGGTCAGCGCATTCAACGCTCGAGGCTCAACCACTCCCTGGCTTCGTCCCATCGCTTCCAAAGACCTGCAAATAGCGAGAAAAGAGGAGAGATAGCAGCAAAGAAACATAAAAAGGGAAACAATAACCTAGCAATAAAAAGTAGCATGAACAGTAGCAAGAAAGATTCTAAAAATTGGCTATAAAGCCACCCAAAACGGATTGTAAAAGGGAGTTTTTTTGGAGAAATCAAAGAACAAAAAAAATATTTCAATAGCGATCAAAAAGTCAGACTCAAAGTAAAAAGGTGTATTTTCGTTCATTTCTTTATTTATTCGAAATACAAAAAGGCAATAATAACATTAGAAATCCTACCTTGACGCGTATTCGGTCGTCGATGGGGGGTCTCCGGCAACCCAAACGTCGTGGAACCCATTTGGGTTCCGACAAGGTCAGAAAAGGCCACGAAAACGAAGGCGTTTCCTCCATGATTCACACATTTTCCCCTTAATCCCGTTTTAAACTCTCTAGATCTAGTTTTCCTTTTAGATTTTTTTTTAACAAAAAAATGAGGGGAAAAGGTTTGAAAAGGGCATAAAAGGGAGTCGGATCTGTGCGCCCTCAACCACCACTCACGGCGGTATCGCAATGGTGTCGGCGGTGATGGGTTTCAAACCCTAGCTGAAAAGAAAAGTGGGAAAAAGGAAGTTTCTTCTTTGACTTGTTTTCTTTTTTTAAGAGAAAAAATGGCAAAGAAAGAAATGAAACTCATTTAAATGGCAAAGCAAAACGGCATTGTTTTGCTTCAAGGAGATCGGTGAGCTATTTGTCACTTTGATCCTTCTGTTTCTCTGCGACTATCGATTAGATCCCTTCTCCCCTGTATTTTTTTTTTAATTTTGCCCCAGGATTCTTATGTCTGATCCATTTTAGTCCTACATAAAATGGTGCGCAAAGAAATTAAGGGATAATTTCCGGATCAGTCCTCAATTTATTGCGCGCATTTAATTCTAGTCCCTATTTCTTTTCTTTATTTAATTTATTATGAGTTATATTCTAATTTTGTTTAACCTTCAATTCAATCCTTTTATGGTCTCATTTATTATTATTTAAGATTTTAAATTTCATTTTAATTTCAATTTACCTTTTTAATTTCATTTAAGTTTCAATTACGTCCTTTGATTATTTATGTTCGTTTTCTTTATATTTTTTATTGTTTATTATCCTTTTAAATACCTAGGTTTAATATTATTTATATTCTTTTACTTTTAAAATACTTAATATTACTGTTATGTATATTTGTTTTATTTTTGTACAAAATTTTATCATTTGTCATTATTCTTATTTTTTTTCTCGTTGCTTATTTATTTCTTTACTTATTTTTATACCTTCATATTTTATTTATTTTCTCCATCACGCATGTTCCATTTTTATTTTAATCATTTATTATTACTATTACTTTTATTATTATTACTGTTTCTATTATTGCTTTTCTATTACTATTTATGTTATTGTTGGCACTATTCTTTATTTTATTATTATTATTATTTATTATTTTATCATTCCTTTCTATTATTGTTATTATTAGTATACTATTATTATTCTTATTAACGTATTATTATTATTATTTTCTACTTTATTATTATATTATTACTATTGTTATCATCATCTTATTAAACTAATTAATTTTATATTGATTTTGTCACATTATATATTTTCTTTTTGTATTTATTTACATTATTATTGCTATTACATTTATTATTATTATTATTATTATTATTATTATTATTCTCTTAAAATATAATTGTTCATAATCTCTCATTCACGTAAAATTTTACTATTATCATCCTTACATTATTTTAATCCTTCTTTGTTACTTTTTTGTTTTTTGGTACTTTCATGTTTATTTTTATGCATATTCCACTTTCTTTCATTATTATTTTTATGTATATCATGGTTTAATTAATATTAGATTTAATTGATAATTGTCATCGCATACTCGTTGTTTTATTATTATAGATATGTCGTTATGTTATTTATTCATGTTATCATTCTATTATTATTCAAATCACATCATGAGCCATGTTAAAGGTTCATTCTTTACACTAAAATCCAAATGATACGCATGGTTTTAAATATTGCATACATATTTATTTAAATATACAAAAATAAAAATAAGGCAATATTCCGTTCTTGGAAATTCGAGAAAATCGTGCCCTAACTTACTGGGTTTCGATTTTTCTCATTTAATCTAAATAATTGAATATCCTTTTAAAATTTAAATACGTTTATTTTTTAAATCAAAAGGCAAGCTTATTTTCGAGGGTTTAAACTGTTGTGTCCTAACGTACTAGATGTGACATTTAATTACTTCGAGATAAGAAGGCCTTTAGCATCCGCTTCGATTTATTCAAATATTTTTGTAAAACGAACATTCATAAGAAGGGATCGTAAAAATTAAAAACAAGGCAATATTTTGTGTTTGGAAATTTCGAGAAATCGTGCCCTACGTGCTGGGTTTCGATTTATCGTTTGACCGAACAACCGAATATCCTTTTTAAAAGTTCAATGCATGAGTTTTGTAAATCATGAGATGATTTTGGTATCGAAGGTTCGAAATGTCGTGTTCTACGTGCTGGATGTGATATTTTATTTCTTCAAAACAAGAGAATCTTAATATCCATCTCGAGTTATCCAAACATTCATAAAAGGGATCATATTTTAAGATTTATTTTAAAATCTTTTTAACTTTCGACATCAAGACATTGATTAATCAATTAGGTACCAATTTTGGGCTTTACGAGGGTGCTAATCCTTCCTCGTACGTAACTAACTCCCAAACCAATTTTCTCAAATTTCGTAGACCAAAATCGTTGTTTTAGTAAACTAAAATATTTTATTAAAATGACCAAATTTCTAGGTGATCCGATCACACCTAAATAAAAAAGATTGGTGGCGACTCCTAATTTTCGTTTTCTTTTCAAAATATAAAATCGACCCTGTTTTTTAAAAAAAATGGTTTCGACAAATGTAATATAAGCAAACCAAAGTAATTATTTTATAGTTTACCCTTATAAATAAGTAGATATAGATATAGGTTATATTTAGTGTGAAATTATTATCACTTTCTTTTTGTGCGATATAGCTGTTCTATAACTTTTATTTTAATACAAAATTAATGACACTCAGGTTAAAAATAATATTTTTCAAAATAATTAAAATGAAAAATAATTTCAACGCCAAAAGAAAATTATAAATATGGAAAATTGAAGGGCGATAAACTAGAAAGATGAAAAATATGAATTTTATTTTCATAAGTATGCTACGCAAGAAATATGAAAAAATTTAACGAAATTTAATTTTCTTTCCACCTATTGCTTGGTAGTATTGAAAAATGCATAATTTTAAATTACCATACACATCTCTTTCATTTTCTTTCGGTTTATCACTCCAATTTTGAAAGATTGATTTTAATGTATTATGATGAAAAATTATTATCTTTCCTATTTTATTCTCTTTCACTTTTCTTTCCTATCAAGGATATTAAAAAAAAATATTTCTTTCCACTTTTCCATTTCTCCTTTCCCTCCTTCAATTTTCCACTTGTAGAACCCATATTTTGCCCGGGCCTTAAAATAAATAAACCAAATTTTAAAAAATCAAAGTGTCCATTTATACAGTCCTTTTACAAACCAAAATACAAACCCAATAAATAACCAACCCAATCCTAAGCCTACCCAAACCCAATAAGCAGCAACTCAATAGGGCCCAAATTCGAAACACCAGGGCAGAAACCCTAGCGATCCTTAGCGCTGCAAACAGCAGACAAGAGCCCCGCCTAGCACAACCTTCAATCGTGCTGCAATCATCGCAATCGGCGCACCAATCCACCGGAGATCTCGCCACAGACCAGCAAAAAAAGGAAAGAAAGACCGAGTAGAATAAGAAAGAAATCAAAGATTGTACTTTCTATATATGTATTCAGGCTCTAAAATCAAGAATCAAAAACATTGTAAGGGGGGATATACACAAAGATCATACAATAAAATACATCATTTTAAGTCAGAACGGAGGTGATTTATTTTGTCATTCAAATGTTCTTCAACTTTAATCATTTCATTTCCTTCTCTTTTATACATGCAAAACATAGTAGACAAAAACTGATTTGAAAATCAAGAGAAAAACAGTCCACTTTTTAAAATTTCATACGCGAATATTTAAAAAATAAAAATAAAAGATTTTACCTATGATTTTCCTGGAAAGGGGAGGAATTTTGAACCTCCGACCACCGTGTACGGTGGCGCGTGAGGCGCTGCAGCGGTGGCCGACAATTGTCGCCAGAGTTCAGGCCGAGGAGGGGAAGAGCATTCTAGGCTCGTGTCTCTTGTTTTTTTTTAAATGATTTAGAAATGAAATTTTTAGTGTTTTTTTTAGCTTATATAGCTTTATTAAAACGGTGTCGTTTTGTTTAATTCGATAAGCATTAAAACGGCATCGTTTAAACAAAAGGACCCGCACGTCGACCCGACTCGGCCAAAGGATCTGCGTGTTTTCTGTTATTGGGCTAATTGCTCAATTGGTCCTTCCGCATTTTTATCCTTTAAAATTAGGTTTATTTTATCTTTTAATTTTGCTCAAATATTTTGTTTCTATTTTAATTTGGTCCTTGGGCTCTTTTAAAAAAGAAAGCGCATAAACGATGTCGTTCTAAAAGGGGATATTTTTCGTTTCAATCCCTCTCCTTGTGCGCACATTTTAATTTGACCCTTTTTTATTTTTAAATTCCGAATTTTCATCTCGTATTTTATTTCTATTCTAACTTAATCCTTTCTAAATTTTTTTTATTCTAACTTTATTTCTTTTTAGATTATTACTATTTATTTCAATATTTTGTATATATATATATATATATATATTTATCTTAAACCTTTTTATATTAAATTATTTTAATAATATTGTTTCATTCATTATTTTTCAGATATATTATTTATTTTATTCTAAATCTTTTATAAATATCAAAATTGTTTTATTTTTCTATATTATTACTTTTCATATATTATTTTATGTATTATAAGTATTATTTTAAAACTTGTATATTATTATCATATATTATTTTAAAAATTTTATCAAAAATTATGTATTATTTTACATTTATATATACATATTGTATGATATTTCAAAATTTTTTTTATATAAAGTTTTGTTTCATTACTTTTATATATATTATTTTATTATATTTCATAAATTACTTTTTCTTTATCTATTTACAAAGCATTAATTATTTTTAATCATTTCTTTATATCCATATTATTTTAATATCCATTTTTAAAATATCGTATTTATTTTAATTGTTATTTAAACATTTTACTTCTTAACTTACTTTGTATATTTTTTAAGTTTTGCTAGTTTCTTTTTGTATTTTCTTCTATATTTACTTATCATTGTTTTAGTATGTTAATTTTATCATATCAATTATCCATCATTCTATGTTATTGTTTTTTAATCAATTATATTTGCATGAAATATTGGTATGTATTATGTAATTTATATTGCTTTAATTTTGATATCTTGTAACATATTACTTGCATCATTATTTTAAAAGAATTTCAAATAAAAGGTTTTTTCTTTAAAATAAGGCAATATTTTTGTATTTAAAAATTCGGGAAATAGTATCCTAACATGCTGGGTTGCGATTTCTCGTTTGTCTAAATACCTAAAATACCCTTTTAAACAAATTTTCCAAATCACGAGATGATCTTAGCTACGAGAATTTAAAAATATTATGTCCTAACATGCTGGATGTGATGATAGTATTCTTTTGAAACAAAAGAATCTCGATTTTCAATTCAATTTATTCAGATTTTAAAAAAGAGATCATACTTTTAAATCTTTTCAAGGTTTCGACATTAGGACAGAAAATCAATCAATTGGTACCAATTTTGGGTGTTACGAGGGTGTTAATCCTTCCTCATACGTAACCAACTCTCGAACCTGTTTTCTTAATTTTCGTATACCAAAATGTTTTATAAGGTGATCCAATCACACCTAAAAAGGTTGGTGCCGACTCCTATTTTCATCTTTCTTAATGTCGATCCCGTTTTTCCAAAACCCTCTAAAAAATGGTTTCGATAGCTTGGCGACTCCGCTTGGGATTTAAGAGAGTCGAGCCAAAAAATTGATTATTTTATGTCTTAATGTCGGAAGTTTGGAAAATTTAAAATATGGTCCTATTTTTGCTGCATATGTTTGTTATCTTATTGCTGTACATTGCATTTGCACGACCGTTGTGGTCACACCCTTAAGTGGGAGTGAGAAGCTACGTTTTCGTGAGGTTTTCACCTTCGTATGAGCTAGTGGATTGCTGTCGGGATACTGTACCTATGTCTTCGTGAGATTTTCATCTCCGTAGGGCCATAAGAAAATGTGTCCCCCTGAACTGAACTTGGTCTATATGAGCCTATAATGGGTAAAGACCGAGGAATCTGCTGGTTTAGGTACCCTTGCTTTAGAACCAAACTACATATAGTGAACTTTAAGTGCTTGCCCTAGGTAATATGGTGATGACCTTTAGTACCTACCTTTATAAGTGCTTGTTTATTACATCTTTTTATATGATACTGACTTGTTTTTTTTTATTTTGTCATCATCGCATGTCATTCATCATTAAAAGGTGTCGATTCAAGGTTTGATTTCTGAGTTAGGAAGCTTTGTAATGAGGAATAAATATCTTAATAAAGTGGAGGACAACTCTTCCATTTGTGTGTGGTCAGAGAAAACCCAGTTAGAGAAAGGAGATAGTGTCATCGAGGGATATACATTGGAGTTGTGGGACTTTACTCGTATCAGTTCGACATAGAATGATTTTCGGGAGATGAAGGACATTTGGGCCCAGTGGGATAACAAGGTTATGCAGCTGTTCTATCAGAACTATGGAGATCTTCCTTATTTGCTAGATCATTGGAGGAAAGCTTACGAGTAGTTCTATCAAAATTAGATGTCATGAAACAAGAGTTCGAGAGAAAGAATTTGGAGCTTGGGAAGAAGATCGAGAAACTAGAAGAGGAAAAGATGTATTTGAGTCTAGACGTTAACGTCAAAATATTGAGGTTGAAAAAGTAAGGAAGGAAAAGAGGAAAGTCAAAGAAGACCGAGATGATCTGAAAGAGAACTATAAGAAGATACAGTTGTCAATGAAAAAGCTGGGTTGGGAAAGACTTCGGAGCAATGGCAGCAAGAGATTTAGGAAGAGAGAACCAGAGCTCATCATTGAGAGAAAAAGTTTCAAGAGATGCAAGCACAGAATCAAGCCTTAGAAAGGAGTTTGGTAGAAAGCCAGAAAGAGAAGCATGGATTAAAGATTAAAGTAGTTGAACTTGGACGGTCTCTTCATCATTACTGAAGTCATAACTCTGCGATCGAATTAAAGGCAAGCTTGGATAAGATCGAGGAAATAAAGCACAATATTGAAGGGTTAGAAGCAGCAATACAGGACTGTGAGCTACGAATTGCGCAGTTCGAGGTGAAAGAAGAACAATGGAAGAGAGAACTTCAACATCTTCGGGATCAAGTGAGAGATAGAGATCATGTCATGGAACAGGCCTTAGTTCAGATTCAAGAGGTTGCTGAACACTTGCAGGATTTGGCAATACAAGCTAGAACGCTGAGTATAATGTATGAGTCATCATTAGACAAAGGACGAGAGTTAGCATTATTATTGGATAGCGTTAAGACTCTAGGCCTACGGGCGAAAGTATATTTGTAACCCGTTTTATGAAAAGATTTTTGTTCCTTAAATAACGTTTTCTAAAATGAAACTGAATCAGAATCGATACCTTTTTGCATTTATGCATTTGCATTGCATCACACCGCATCATATGCATTTAAATCCATAAAAAGACCCTAATTAGGCAAAAATTATTTCAGAGGGTTAATCGGGGATATGGAACAAAGGTTGGAGAGATTGGAGCAAAGGCAAATACAGATGTAAGAATAGTTAACCAAGATTTAACAAGATATACGTGATCAAATGTTAGAGCTCTAAAGAAATGTAATTAGCTAGCTGGGGCAATTACTAGCCAAAGGGCTTGAAAAGAAGAAAAGCCCAGTGGTCAACATTGAGGATGATATTGAGGACATCGTTTATTCCCCAAGTTTTACTCCAATAAGCGTCCAAACTCGACCAGACGAGGTACCTGTTACTATCAGTCTCCAATAGCATCAGGCCGGTATGGTGGCATCAGTAAATTACTCAGTAGGCTCAGGTTCCAATTTGAGGGGCAATTCAGCCAATCTTATTGCCATTGAAGAAGCAAAGAAGACATGTGTGGAGTTTCTGAAACAGCACGAAGTTTTCAAAAGACGAGAGTGGAGCTCCCAAAGTAATACTTCGAAGGCAACGAAGAAAAAGGAAAAAGAGGTGAAAACGATTACCATAAGCCAGCCAAGAGTTACTAGCCATTAGGAATCCAATTCGAGATTGAGTTCTGAAAAACTCACATCTACGCCAATCCCGATGTTGTATAATGAGCTATATCAAAGATTATTTGACGCACACGTAGTAGCCCCTTTTCATTTAAAACCGTTGTAGCCCTCATACCCTAAATGGTATGATTCAAGCACTCAATGCGAATACCATGCGGGAATCACAGGACATTCGATTGAGAATTACACTGCCTTTAAAAAGGCAATCGAGGGGTTCATTAAGATGGGTATTGTAAACTTTGGTGGTCCCTCTGGAGCAGAAAATCTGTTACCCTATCATCGAGATAAAAGGGTAAATTCCATAAGAGAAGAGGGCATGGGATCCAAGAATGCACCAAGTTCAGGGATTTTAAACAAAACTTGATGTTGGAGGATTTGAATGACGTATCCAAGAAACAAAAATTGTTGAGCCTTTGCACATTTAGGGATGTTTTGAACAACGAAATTGTGGAAGTGATCCTTGTATTTAAAGATTAATCTAGAGTAATGTTTAGAACACACTTATTGTTTTAAAGCCTAGAAACAATAAGGTTTCATTTGTGAAATAGGCTCATGTTCGGACATCATTGTTTCAATAAAACATATCTTTAATGATCAATGCGAACAAATATTCTTTCATTCTTTTACAGATAAATATTCTTTTGACCTTTAAAATTCTTTCTAAATTGCATTCATAACATGTAAATAGTCATGCTTGAATCCATTTATTCCTTGTATGTTCTTTTGTGCCTATCATGGGTCCCTAAATATCAATGACATGGGCAACTATACTACAGATTCAGAGTTCCTTTTTGAGTGTGACATGTGTTTAGAGGAATCTTAGTACTTTGAAGATGACAAAGATTGTAATCTATCTTCTGATTTGTTGGAAATAGTAAAGCAAGAAGAGCAGAAAATTTTACCCTATAAAGAGGTGGTAGAGAATTTAGCCTTAGAGGAAGGAAAGGTTGAGAAATTGGAATGTGCATAACCAGAGAGACAAAACAAGACCTTGTTGGGACTATTATAGGAATAGGAATGTCAGAAGAACACATGCAAGAGGATTTATAATGACTAGGATAAACAAGAGCCTTGGGCACTGTTGGTTCACCATGGAAGGGGACCGCATCAGTTATACCAAAAATGTCGAATTTAATGAGCCAAGACTTATAGGGCGTGTATGTTATGGGCCCGTCAAAAGTTTTAAGTTGACAATGGTTCATCTTTGTGGTTGTCGACTGCTCCGTTAAGAGGGTAGAGATAGCTTCATATGCCAATATTACAAAGTCAATAGTCATCGAATTTCAAAAAAAAAAAACATCATATCCAACTGCACAATGCCAAAAGTTTGCAGTCTTTTCAAAGATAAGGTGTCATACTACAGCACAACAAAGGTTGCCAAAAGAAAAGAAAAAGAAGAAAAATAAATTACAGAAGATGACCGAGACTGGTAAAAATTGGCATAAAAAACTACTGCTTACTCTCTATGCTTACGCTGGGGCAAACACCTTCAATTCCAGTTGTTTCAAAGGTTCCAACCATCATCCTTGGAATGGGTGCATTGTTTGGCTTTCTTGAGCAGTCTAATGTGCCGTCAATAGCTGCGATGGTTACCTCCAAGCGATGGCCATTGATTTCCAACTATGGGGCATCAAGCCGTACAAACTTAAAATGATAGATTCTTTCTTCAAAACCAGTTTCTGACAAAGTGGATGACGGTATCATGAAGGAAGCTCTCTTAGACTTCTATACAAGTTCAAGGAAGAGGAAACCTGATCAAATCATTATTTTCAGGGATGGGGTTAGCGAGTCTTAATTTAATCAAGTTTTGATCAAGTTGTTGAGGTTTGCAAGTTCCTTGATGAGAAGTGGAACCCTAAAGATTATGGTTATTGTTGTACGAAAAACCATCATACCAAGTTTTTTCAACAGGGATCTCCTGACAATGTGCTACATGGTACTGTCATTGACAATAAAGTATGTCATCCAAAGAACAATGATTTTTACCTTGGTACCCATACTGGAATGATTGGAATCACGAGGCAGACCCACTATCATGTTCTCTTAGACCAGGCTAGGTTTTCGGCTGATGATCTGCAAGAGTTTGTTCATTCTCTATCGTATATGTATCAAAGGAACACCACATCCATATTTGTTGTGGCTCCTATTTGCTACGCTCATTTGGCAGCTTCACAGTTGGGGGCAATTTATGAATATTAGGGATATTTCAGAAATATCATCGAGTCATGGTGGGATGTATACTCTGGGAGTAATCTCTGTACCTTAGCTTTCCAGGTTGAAGGATAAAGTCAGTAACTTCATTCTTGTCTGCTGAGAATCATTGAACCATCTTTTTGTAGGGATTGACAAACAATAGCCAAGACTACTGCTGGGGCAATCCCTTTCTTATGGGTTTATGAATCAAGATTTTTCCTCCAAGCTTAGATGGAGTCAAGAATTGAATACCTCTAGTAAACTTAACCTGAAAGTATTCATCTTAAGTAAATGTACCAAAAACGGATGACACAGACTTATGACAAAGAAGGTTCGTCCAAAAGAATTTCATGAAGGAAACCTTGTGCTGAAAGAGATCCTTCCCATGCAAAAGGATGCCGAATTGAGAAGGGTCATATGTTGCGAAGAGGGTTTTCTCTAGAGGTGCACTGATTTTGACAAGAAATGGATAGGAAGAATTTATCTGATCCAGCGAATTCGGACTAGGTCAAGGAGTACTTTGTCTGAAGGAGAAGGGAAGCCAAGGTGAAAACCCGCAAAGGGCACTTTGGGACTTTTATTTAGAAAAAAAAAAGAAAAAACAAAAGAAAAAGAGAAAAAACATATGGAGAGGCCAAGGTGAAAACCCGCAAAGTGCGCCTTGAGACCAAAGGGTTTTTGAGTTGAAAACCCGAAAGGGCAGCTCAAATTTGGAAAGTCATGTAGTGACCTTGCTATACCGGATTCAACGAGAAGTGAAGTATGTTACATATCGAGGCATCAACGAATTACTTTGGATCTTTTAAACACATGTTGAACTCAAGAAAGTCTTCATGGAGCTGGTGTATAGATGCTCAAGCGGCGATATCTGGGGCATCTGATTTCTGTCCTATTTACTATCTTTGGATTCTTTTTCTTGACAAAGATATGTTCTCAGTTTAACCTTTTTGCGTTCCTTCCAATAATTTGTCCAAATCTAATTATCCTCAGGATCAATTTATTTGTCTCTCATTATTCATAAAGCATGTTGCATTGAAATAATGATAGATGAACTAAAATATCTTCACAAACAAAATTTTGCTTCTTACTTTGGAAATTTCTAGATAATACAAGAAACTGAAACAAGACAATTGTTTAAGGAATTCTCATATGTATGGGTTAGAGATACTCGAGAAATTTTCTTCTTCAATCCAAAAGGTGGTTGGACGTTTTAAGCAATATTGATCTTAAGAAAGGAACATTTCATAAACATCTTCAGTGGGTCGTAACATTAGGGGAATGGTACGGTAGACCAAATTGATGGAGAATATTCGAGGCATACGAGCAGAGTATGATTGATATGTCGAGAAGAACGAGGTGGAAAGATCGATAGATAAATGAGTGATGACGTCCGAAATAAGAGTTATTTTTATAAACATTTTGCATTATAACAGGTTTAATTAGGAGCACTTGATTCATTTCGATCATAGCATCCTAATCATTAGGCATGAACTCATACGCATTATACAAGTTATGTTCTTCAAGGGACAATTAAGATTGATGTGCCTTAATTCCCTAAGCAGTAGGGTAATAGGCTAAAGCATAGCAGATCTGACCTTCATTGAAGCAGATCCAATATGATTTGGCATCTCTGTATTAGACGGGGAGCAGATCGAAAACAGCAGATCTGACCTTCATTGAAACAGATCCAAGATGATTTGGCATCTCTGTATTAGACGGGGAGCAGATCGAAGACAGCAGATCTGACCTTCATTAAAGCAGATCCAAGATGATTTGGCATCTCTGTATTAGACGGGAAGCAGATCGAAGACAGCAGATCTGACCTTCATTGAAGCAGATCCAAGATGATTTGGCATCTCTGTATTAGACGGTGAGCAGATCAAATACATAGCAGATCTGACCTTTATTGAAGTAGATCCAAGATGATTTGGCATCTCTGTATTAGACGGGGAGCAAATCGAAGACAACAGATCTGACCTTCATTGAAGCAGATCTAAGATGATTTGGCATCTCTGTATTAGACGGGGAGCAGATCGAAGACATAGCAGATCTAACCTTCATTTAAGCAGATCCAAGATGATTTGGCATCTCTATATTAGACGGACAGCAGATCTGACCTTAATTGAAGCAGATCCAAGATGATTTGGCATCTCTGTATTAGACGGAGAGCAGATCGAAGACAGCAGATCTGACCTTCATTGAAACAGATCCAAGATGATTTGGCATCTCTAAATTAGACGGGGAGCAGATCAAGACATAACATATCCGACCTTCATTGAACAGATCCAAGATGATTTGGCATCTCAGATTAGACGGAAGCGATTGAAGACATCGACCTTCATTGAAACAAATCTAAGATGATTTAGCATCTCTGTATTAGACGGGGAGCAGATCGAAAACAGTAGACCTGACCTTCATTGAAGCAGATCCAAGATAATTTGGCATCTCTGTATTAGACGGGGAGCAAATCGAAGACAACAGATCTGACCTTCATTGAAGCAGATCTAAGATGATTTGGCATCTCAGATAGACGGGAGCAGATCGAAGACATAGCAGATCTAACCTTCATTTAAGCAGATCCAAGATGATTTGGCATCTCTATATTAGACGGACAGCAGATCTGACCTTAATTGAAGCAGATCCAAGATGATTTGGCATCTCTGTATTAGACGGAGAGCAGATCGAAGACAGCAGATCTGACCTTCATTGAAACAGATCCAAGATGATTTGGCATCTCTAAATTAGACGGGGAGCAGATCGAAGACATAACATATCTGACCTTCATTGAACAGATCCAAGATGATTTGGCATCTCTGTATTAGACGGGAAGCAGATCGAAGACATCTGACCTTCATTGAAACAAATCTAAGATGATTTAGCATCTCTGTATTAGACGGGGAGCAGATCGAAAACAGTAGACCTGACCTTCATTGAAGCAGATCCAAGATAATTTGGCATCTCTGTATTAGACGGGGAGCAAATCGAAGACAGCAGATCTGACCTTCATTGAAGTAGCTCCAAGATGATTTGGCATCTCTGTATTGTCAGAGAGCAGATCGAAGATAGCAGATTTGGCATCTCTGTATTAGACGGGGAGCAGATTAAAGACGCAGCAGATCTTACCTTCATTGAAGCAGATCCAAGATGATTTGGCATTTCTGTATTAGACGGGGAGCAGATCGAAGACAGCAGATCTGACCTTCATTGAAACAGATCCAAGATGATTTGGCATCTCTGTATTAGACGGAGAGCAGATTGAAGACAGCAGATCTGACCTTCATTGAAGCAGATCAAAGACATAACAGATTGGACCTTTATTGAAGCAGATCCAAAATGACAGATCTTATCCTTCTGTATTCGACAGAGAGCAGATCGAAGAACTCAAAACTCGGCAAGCCCGAGCAAAATTGGGTCTTTTTTTAGTCTTTGCTCTATTCCTGTTAACACAGCAATGAGCAAAGAGGGGCAACTGTAGAACTCATATTTTGCCCGAGCCTTAAAATAAATAAACCAAATTTTAAAAAATCAAAGTGTCCATTTATACAGTCCTTTTACAAACCAAAATACAAACCCAATAAATAACCAACCCAATCCTAAGCCTACCCAAACCCAATAAGCAGCAACCCAACAGGGCTCAAATTCGAAACACCAGGGTAGAAACCCTAGCGATCCTTAGCGCCGCAAATAGCAGACAAGAGCCCCGCCTAGTACGACCTTCAATCTCGTTACAATCATCGCAATCGGCGCACCAATCCACCGGAGATCTCACCACAGACCTGCAAAAAAGGAAAGAAAGACCGAGCAGAATAAGAAAGAAATCAAATATTATACTTTCTATATATGTATTCAGGCTATAAAATCAAGAATCAAAAACATTGTAAGGGGGGATATATACAAAGATCATACAATAAAATACAGAATTTTAAGTCAGAACGGAGGTGATTTATTTTGTCATTCAAACGTTCTTCAACTTTATTCATTTCATTTCATTTCCTTCTCTTTTATACATGCAAAACATAGTAGACAAAAACAGATTTGAAAATCAAGAGAAAAGTAGTCCACTTTTTAAAATTTCATACACGAATATTTAAAAAATAAAAATAAAAGATTTTACCTGTGATTTGCCTAGAAAGGGGAGGAATTTTGAACCTCCGACCACCATGTACGGTGGCGCGTGAGGCGCGTGCAGCGGTGGTCGACAATCATCGCTAGAGTTCAGGCCGAGGAGGGGAAGAGCATTCTAGGCTTGTCTCTTTTGTTTTTTTTTTTTTAAAATGATTTAGAAATGAAATTTTTGGTGTCTTTTTTAGCTTATATAGCTTTATTAAAACGGCGTCGTTTTGCTTAATTCAATAAGCATTAAAACGGCGTCGTTTAAACAAAAGGACCCGCGCGTTGACCCGACTCTGCCAAAGGATCCGCGTGTTTTCTGTTATTGGGCTAATTGCCCAATTGGTCCTTCCGCATTTTTATCCTTTAAAATTAGGTTTATTTTATCTTTTAATTTTGCTCAAATATTTTGTTTCTATTTTAATTTGGTCATTGGGCTCTTTTAAAAAAGAAAGCACATAAACGATGTCGTTCTAAAAGGGGATATTTTCCGTTTTAATCCCTCTCCTGCTCACATTTTAATTTGACCCTTTTTTATTTTTAAATTTCGAATTTTCATCTGTATTTTTATTTCTATTCTAATTTAATCCTTTCTAAATTTTATTTTTTTATTCTAACTTTATTTCTTTTTAGATTATTATTATTTATTTCAATATTTTGTATATATATATATATATATATATTTATCTTAAACCTTTTTTATATTAAATTATTTTAATAATATTGTTTCATTCATTATTTTTCAGTATATATTATTTATTTTATTCTAAATCTTTTATAAATATCAAAATTTTTTATTTTTCTATATTATTACTTTTCATATATTATTTTATGTATTATAAGTATTATTTTAAAACTTGTATATTATTATCATATATTATTTTAAAATTTTTCATCAAAAATTATGTATTATTTTACATTTATATATACATATTGTATGATATTTCAAAATATTTTTTATATAAAGTTTTGTTTCATTACTTTTATATATATTATTTTATTATATTTCATAAATTACTTTTTCTTTATCTATTTACAAAGCATTAATTATTTTTAATCATTTCTTTATATCCATATTATTTTAATATATATTTTTAAAATATCGTATTTATTTTAATTGTTATTTAAACATTTTACTTCTTAACTTACTTTGTATGTTTTTTAAGTTTTGCTAGTTTCTTTTTGTATTTTCTTCTATATTTACTTATCATTGTTTTAGTATGTTAATTTTATCATATCAATTATCCATCATTCTATGTTATTGTTTTTTAATCAATTATATTTGCATGAAATATTGTTATGTATTATGTAATTTATATTGCTTTAATTTTGATATCTTGTAACATATTACTTGCATCATTATTTTAAAAGAATTTCAAATAAAAGGTTTTTTTTCTTTAAAATAAGGCAATATTTTTGTATTTGAAAATTCGGGAAATAGTACCCTAACATGCTGTGTTGCGATTTCTCATTTGTCTAAATATCTAAAATACCCTTTTAAACAAATTTTCCAAATCACGAGATGATCTTAGCTACGAGAATTTAAAAATATTGTGTCCTAACATGCTGAATGTGATGATAGTATTCTTTTGAAACAAAAGAATCTCGATTTTCAATTCAATTTATTTAGATTTTAAAAAAGAGATCATACTTTTAAATCTTTTCAAGGTTTCGACATTAGGACAGAAAATCAATCAATTGGTACCAATTTTGGGCGTTACGAGGGTGCTAATCCTTCCTCGTACGTAACCGACTCCCGAACCTGTTTTCTTAATTTTCGTAGACCAAAACGTTTTATAAGGTGATCCAATCACACCTAAAAAAGTTGGTGGCGACTCCCGTTTTCGTCTTTCTTAAAGTCGATCCCGTTTTTCCAAAACCCTCTAAAAAATGGTTTCGACACCACTCAACCAAATAAATCCTAAAATCTTGTGATTCAATTCCCTCGTCACCCTTCCACACCCTACTGGACCTGAATACCCTCTCACTGTGCCATTCACATTAAGGGTGAATTTAAATGGATGATTAGGTGCGGTACGTTTAGTTTACTTTTAGTTTCATAATACAATATCGCTACAATAAATATACTATCCATCCAAACCCACCCTAAATTTAATAGAATGAAAGCAAAATCAAGTACAATCCCACCATAAAGATTCAATCACTGCACCTTGAACATTGTTCTCAGTTTAGTCAGAAAAAAGAACCTCATCCATTGAAACAATCTTATAATTAGAAACCACCTTGTTTCTAGCTTACCATAAGGACCACAACACAGTTGAAATACAAATAAGCCACCAACATTCAACAGATTTATGAAAATTAATGTCCAAACATTCTAACAGGAAGCTTCTCAATTGATTTCAATTGGAGTATGTACTGTAACACCCCCTAACCCTAAGCCGTCACCGGAATAGGGTTACGAGGTATTATCGAACTTATACACTAGAAATTATACAAAACCGAGTCATAAACCTATAATTCAATTAAAAATTTCTCAAATTCCATCTTTAAGTCCCTAATGTTAACCTACGAGGCCCAAAATATGTTTAGGGAGTGATTTGGGGCTAGGCCGGGAACTTTGGAAACTTTTTCTTGAAAATAGGGGCACGCGCCCGTGTGGCTTGGGACATGCCCGTGTGGCTCGCCCATGGGGCTCAACATGGCCGTGGGGCCAGCTCGTGGGCAGATCTATTTTTCTCGCACGGCCGTGAGACTAACCTGTGGGCAAATCTGACTGTGCCACACGGCCTGGGCACACGCCCATGTGACTTGGCCGTGTGAAAACATGATTTTTGACCATTTTTGAGCTATTTTCACATACTAAACACACCTAATTCATGCCCAAAACATTTACTTATAAATCTTGATCAAGTAACATTCATCAAACCTTTCAAACTTAGCAAATATTCATTCATTCATTTCATTACCACTTAAAGATTATGCACCACATTTACATTAAAAATATAAAACATTTACAAGAGACAAACACCAAACCTAGTACATGCCACATTACTAAAAGATAGATGCATCACTAAAATTGAGCTGAGGTCGGGATTGACTTGGATGCTTGACTGAACTTCAACTTTACCTACCTTGCGCACGGGAAACAACCATAGCTGAGTATTGAAAATACTCAGTGGTATTATCATAACTCAAATTATAACAACAATAAAATATCATAACAAACATAAATAATTAACAAATCATTCATTCAAAGCATACATATAAATTCATACCAAACTATCATATTTCCATTATATAATTTCCAATAATAGATCCAATAAGTCATCAATGAGATTTCAAATTGTTAGAATTAAGTGACCCAAATTCTTATTTAAATAAAATACGATGGAAAATAAAATAAAAGTAAAATCCATATAGAACTAGACTTCTTTTATTTTATTTTAGAATAAGGTTTTTAAACCTTATTAAACTTCATCTATTTTATATTGATTAGGATAGGGTGTTTCAATCCTACTAGAATATGGCTTTACAAGCCTATAAATAGACATAGTCTATTCCTCTTGTATTGATTAAAATTTTCGACATAGTGAATTTTCTTCTCCTCTGCCCGTATTTTTTCCCGAAAGGGTTTCCACGTAAAATTTGTGTGATCTTCTTATTTTATTTTCATTTTTTTCCCAAATTGGTATCAGAGCTTCCGGGTTATTCATCTCGATCATGGTAATGGCGTCTTTGAAGTACGAAATTCCGCTATTGGATCGCAACACTAGATTTGCGTTGTGGCAAATTAAGTTACAAGCAGTTCTTGCACAGATGGATCTAGAAGATGCCCTGCTAGGGATAGATAAGATGCCTTCGACATTAACAGATGAAGAGAAGAAGCGTAAGGATCGAAAGGTATTAACACAATTACATCTGCATTTGTCCAACGAAATTTTGCAGGATGTGATGAAAGAAAAGACTGCCGTTGCATTATGGAAGAGGTTAGAACAAATATGTATGTCGAAAACTCTAACAAGCAAGTTGCATATGAAGTAGCGTCTTTATGCTCATCGTTTGGAGGAAGGTGCGTCTGTACACGAACACTTAACAGTGTTTAAAGAAATTCTCTCAAACTTGGAGGCCATGGAGGTTCAGTATGATAAGGAAGATCTAGGGTTGATTCTACTTTGTTCGTTGCCCCCGTCTTATTCAACCTTTAGAGACACGATTTTATATAGCCGCAAGTCTCTCACAGTTGATGGGGTTTATGATTCTTTAACCTCGTATGATAAGATGAAGCATCTTGTGGTTAAACCCGACTCACGAGGAGAGGGTCTCATTGTTCGTGGGAGACAAGATCGAATGTCGATGATGATTGTGGTAGGACACAGGAACAGAATCCTCGTGGTAAATCTAAGGGTAGATCGAAGTCTTCAAACAGAGGTAAAACTTGTAACTTCAGTAAGAAGAAAGGGCACATTAAATCTGAAAGTGCTATAAGCTACAAAATAAGATTAAAAGGAGGTCATGAATCAAAGGAAAACAACCAGAAAATTCTGGTAAAGCTGATATTGTAGAAGACTACAGCGATGGTGAACTTCTAGTCGCTTCTGTCAAAGATTCTAAAATAAGCGATGAGTGGATACTTGATTCAGGCTGCACCTTCCACATGAGTCCCAATCGGGATTGGTTTATAACTTACTAAACAAAGGTTCAAGGTGTTGTTTTGATAGGAAATAATGCTTCGTGTAAAATCGCAGTGTTGGAACAATTAAAGTTAAGATGTTTGATGAAGTTGTCGAACACTTAGTGACGTCTGGCATGTTCCGAATTGAAAAGAAATTTAATTTCGTTGAGTACTCTTGATTCAAAAGTGCAGATATACGGTGAAAGTGGGGTTTTAAAGATTTCAAAAGGGTCCCTTGTTGTCTTTGAAAGGGCGAGAAAGATTGCCAAGTTATATGTTTTGCAAGGTTCTACTGTTACTGGTGATGCAGCTGTCGCTTCCTCTTCTTTGTCAGATGATGATATTACTAAACTTTGGCATATGCGCCTAGGGCATATGAGTGAGAATGGCATGGCAGAATTGAGCAAAAGAGGACTTCTTGATGGGCAAGGAATTTGCAAACTAAATTTCTGTGAGCACTGTGTTTTGGGGAAGCAAAAGAGAGTTCGATTCACTAGAGGAATCCATAACATAAAGGAAACGTTGGAGTATATTCATTCTGATCTGTGGGGGCCATCCAGAGTGCCTTCGAGAGGTGGAGCTAATTATATGCTAACCTTTATTGATGATTTTTCCAGAAAAGTTTGGGCGTTCTTCCTGAAGCAGAAAAGTGATGTGTTTTCCGCATTTAAGTCTTGGAAAATTATGATTGAAAAATAGACGGAAAAATAGATAAAATACCTCAGCACAGACAATGGCTTAGAGTTCTGTTCTGATGAGTTTAATAGATTGTGCAAGTCAGAAGGAATCATGAGACACTTGACAGTTCGTCATACTCCACAACAAAACGGCGTTGCAGAACGAATGAATAGAACGATCATGGAGAAGGTTTGATGTATGTTGTCAAATGCCAACTTACCAAAGTCATTTTGGGTAGAAGCAGCGTCTACTGCATGTTTTTTGATCAACCTATCTCCATCCGTTGCCATTGAGAAAAAGACTCCACAAGAGGTATGGTCTGGTAATCCTGCTAATTATTCTGATTTAAAGATCTTTGGGTGTCCTGCATATGCTCACGTTGATAATGGAAAATTGGAACCGAGATCCATTAAATGTGTTTTTCTTGGTTATAAAGCTGGTGTAAAAGGGTATAAGTTATGGTGTCCTGAAAATAGAAAAGTTGTGATTAGCAGAGATGTTGTTTTTGATGAAACTGCTATGCTACCTAACTTATCTCTTAAAGACTCTTCCAATAAAGAAAATCAAAAGCAGGCAGAGCATCAGATTAATACAGAGTCAACTCCTCAAGCCAGTACAAAAATTGAGAATAGAGTTGCATCTTCACTACAATACTCTATCGCCAAAAATAGAACTAGAAGAGAAATTAAACCTCTAAAGAAGTATGCCGAGGCTGATCCAGTTGCTTATGCTTTAAATGTGGTGAAGATATAGATGCGAATCAAGAGCCATCTAATTATTCGAGGTTAGGTGTGAAGGCTCGTAAAAGTGGATGTTTGCTATGCAAGAAGAGATGGAATCACTCCACAAAAAGCAGAACATGGGACCTTGTGAAACTTCCTAAAGGTAAAAAGGTTGTTCGTTGTAAATGGGTGTTTAAAAGAAGGAAGAGACTCGGAGTTGAAGAACCCAGATATAAAGCAAGGCTTGTTGCAAAGGGTTACAGATCAAATTCCGTGAGTGGACTTCATGATGTGTTCTCCCAGTTGTTAAGCATAGTTCGATTCGAGCTTTGCTTGGTATTATGGCCATATATGATTTGGAGCTTGAGCAGTTAGATGTAAAAACCGCATTTTTACATGGAGAACTTGATGAGGATATTTAAATGCAACAACCAGAAGGTTTTACAGTTTGAAAAAAGAGGACTATGTTTGCTTCTTTGAAAAAGTCCCTTTACGGTTTGAAACAAATACCAAGACAAGGGTACAAGAGGTTTGATTCCTTTATGACTTCTCATGATTCCAAAAGAAGTAGTTTTGACAGTTGTGTTTACTTTAAGAAAAACAGTGATGGTTCTTTTGTGTATCTACTTCTTTATGTTGATGACATGTTGATAGCAGCAAAAGATAAATAAGAGATAAGAAAGGTCAAAGCCCAACTAAGTGAAGAATTTAAGATGAAAGATTTAGGACCAGCAAAGAAGATACTTGGTATGGAGATTCTCAAAGATAGAAAATCAAGTAAATTGTACCTAAGTCAGAAGGGGTACATTGAGAAAGTTCTTTGCAGGTTCAATATGCAGAGTGCTAAGCCTGTTAGTACTCCTTTAGCAGCCCATTTCAGACTTTCATCGATTTTGTCTCCACAATCAGATGATGAGATTGAGTACATGTCACATGTTCCATACTCTAGTGCAGTGGGATCTCTCATGTATGTTATGGTTTGTTCACGTCTAGATTTATCATATGCAGTCAGTGCAGTTAGCAGATACATGGCAAATCCCGGTAAAGAACATTGGAAAGTAGTTCAGTGGATTTTAAGATACTTACGAGGCACTACTGATGTTTGCTTACAGTTTGGAAGAACTAAAGATGGAGTCATAGGGTATGTTGATGCTGATTTTGCTGGAGACCTTGATAGAAGAAGATCTCTCACAGTTACGTCTTTACAATCGGAGGTTGTGCAATTAGTTGAAAGCCACTTTACAAACTATACCGCTTTGTCTACCAATCAAGTTGAATACATGGCGATTCATCAAGCTTGTAAAGAAGCTATTTGGTTGAAGGGACTATTTAGTGAACTCAATGAAGACCTTCAAATCAGCACAGTATTTTGTGACAGTTAGAGTGCTATATTTCTTACAAAAGATCAAATGTTTCATGAGAGAACAAAACACATTGATGTTCGGTATCATTTTGTTCGTGATATTATTGCTCGTGGTGATATTGTTGTGAGCAAAATTAGTACTCATGAAAATCCTGCAGATATGATGACTAAGTCACTTCCTATAACCAAGTTTGAGCATTGCTTAGACTTGGTTGGTGTTCATTGTTGAAGTTAAACCCTTAAGGGGTTTTATGGAAGAGGTGGAGAACTTGTTTATTGAAAATTCGTGATGAAGAACTTGTTCATTGAGAATTTGTGTCAAGGTAGAGATTGTTAGAATTAAGTGACCCAAATTCTTATTTAAATAAAATACGATGAAAAATAAAATAAAAGTAAAATCCATATAGAACTAGACTTCTTTTATTTTATTTAGAATAAGGTTTTTTAAACCTTATTAAACTTCATCTATTTTATATTGATTAGGATAGAGTGTTTCAATCCTACTAGAATATGGCTTTACAAGCCTATAAATAGACATAGTCTATTCCTCTTGTATTGATTAAAATTTTCGACATAGTGAATTTTCTTCCCCTCTGCCCGTGGTTTTTTCCCGAAAGGGTTTCCACGTAAAATTTGTGTGATCTTCTTATTTTATTTTTATTTATTTTTTTCACACAAATAACTCATGAACCTTTGATTCATCTCTCAACCACATATAATTATTCAATTCACATTTCAAATATGAACAATTCATGAACCTTTGGTTCATGTCTTCAATCACTTTACAAATTTCAATATTTCCACACAAATTCAAGAGTACTTTACTCTAAGACTCCAAAAACATCAAAATTACTAAGAAAGAGACTTAATTGACTTACCAATTTAACTTCCAAGCTTTCAAACCCTAATTTTTCTTTTTTCTTTTTTTTTCTTCTTTCTTTCTTTCTATTTCGTTTGGTACCCTGTAACTTTTTCTTGTTTTTTTTTTCTTTCTTTTATTCATTCTTTATTTTATTACCTTATTTACTTAATTAATATTTAATAAAATATCTAATTAATATCAATAAAAATATTACATGTGTATTCATACACACATGTACACATGTATTAATCCCACACCATACATTTGTCATTTTCTGAATTAATAGATAAAATATAATAATAATAATAATAATAATAATAATAATAATAAGTAAATATCTTTTACTTAATATATAAGTAAATATATATATAACATACATTTGTAGTAATAATTTAAATACACATGTATTTATTCTTTATCTTACACATGTCACTAATTTGGTTTAATTCTAATTTAATCCTTTATCCTTTCTCTATTCTATGATTAAGTTTTATACTCTATTCAATTTAGTCCTTTCTTACTAATTACTTCTAATTAGAAATAAATTCACCTAATTAAAATCTAATTCAACCCATAACTAGCTTCGTAAATATTTTTAATAAATATTTACGGGCTCATTTTCCTAAGACGGAGGCCCTAAATTCACTTTTCCGGTGCCCTTGAAATATAGGTTGTTACATGTGTTCTATTGTTTTAACCAATAAAATGATTACCTTTTTAAGAAAAAGAGCATGTGACCTTAATTTTATTGTTTCAATGCCTAAATTTTAATTTCTTCATAATTTTTAAAATTACAATCACAATTACAAATAATGTAACTTAAATAAATTATAATTAGAATCAATAATTATAAAACACCTTCATAATAATAAATAATATACACTCGAAGCAAATTAGAATAACTTGAAAGAGAACTCAAGCATAAAGAGATTTGAGCCAAAATAAATATGGAAACAATCTAATACATAATTTACATAGGATCGAAGTTGAGCTTGAAGTATTAAAGTTTCAATTTGGATGGGTGGTGCAGTGTGTTTAATTTAAATTTTTTTTCACGCTACAATATCGTTACAGTATCTAATTACATCGTCATTGCTATTTTTACATTAATCGCAGGTAAACGTACCTTATCATTCCCTCTTAAATTTTAATATTAATACGAGAATTTAGATGCAAATTGTAGATGCATTTGATTTTTTTAAAAAAAAATCTTTCATTTAAGTTTAAAAATATATAAAAATCATAAATTCTAAATTAACAAAAAAAAAATGATAGAATATCAAACAACATGATTTCCTATTATACATAGAAAAAAAGAATCTATAAAGGCAAAGCAGGCCAAGCTTAAGCCTCAAAAACTTTGCCAAAACCTGGTTGTAAAATGTATCGGACCCGAAGCTTTATACGGAAAAGGCTGTCAAGCCCATGAACACTTTGATCTCCAATAGTCAAGATCGTTCCTTTAGCTTGTCCAAGACACCTCCACTCCAAATTTCGAAATGTATTTAAAAAATGCGTAGGAACTGGGAAAGTTAGCAGCACTTCAAAAACCCCGGCAAAAACCTTTGAAACATTTCATCTTTAACAATGGATTTGGACCCAGAAGATGTTTTCAAGGACGAAGAAGACGACCCAGATAACGAATTCTTCCAGGTTTCCTCTCTCTTTTTCTTTCTTTTCTTCTATATTCTTCTCCATGGTTAAGAAACGCGAGATGTAATTGTGTTGTTTTTGTCCAATATTTGCAGCAAAGTGAGAGTTCCAAAGAGTATGTTGTTTATTTGGTCGATGCTTCTCCGAAAATGTTCAACACGACATGTCCTGGTGTAAGTTTTTATGTATAATCAAAACAGATAAAGAATACCCATTTCCTTTTCTTTACAGTTTTTTTAGTAATTGGTTTTCTTTTTTCTTTCATGGATTAATACCGTAATTAAGCTTTTCCGTAATGGATATGTTTTTTGATTAACATGTTTTTCTTCTTCTTTTTCTTCTATTTGAAATGTACTGACTAGCTGTTGATTTTTTATTTTTATTTTTAAATATTGACAGAATGACCAAAAGGATGAAACTCATTTCCACACCTCTGTCAGCTGTATTGCTGGATCACTCAAGACTCAAATCATTAGTAGATCGTATGATGAAGTTGCAATTTGCTTCTTTAACACTGTAAGATGCGATTCTAGCCCTTTAGGTTGATATTATTTATTTTATTTACTGTAGTTAGAGCCTTTGGTCCTGGTGTACAAAAAAAAAAATGGCAGGGGTGGGGCTTTCCACTTAGTCTACTCACAAAATATACTGTTGAACTAGTAGGTGTAACTTTTTAGTTCTATGGTGGCAAACTTAATTGGGTGAAAATCTTGAATTAGATTAGATTTCTTTGAAATCTCATGGCGATCAGTGAATTGTGGGGAAATGTTGGAAAATAGGTGTATGAATCCTCAGTAAACAGAAGTGTACATGGCAGTTCCAATGCTACTTTTTGGATCACTTGGCCATCATTCCTACATGACAAGACGCTATCAGGGCTTTTTGGTAACTAGTTGGTTAATCAAAAAGTTTTCAAATAAAAAGCATTTTCATTTGTATATCTCAATTTGGTTTTGCCACAATCACACATGGAATCAAAAGAATAGGTAGGAATGCACATAGAACACCAAGTAGCTGCCTTTGTTGGTCAATAGTTTCCATCAATGTCGGATAACTACTCCTAGTTTGCTATACTTTCTATAACAACATCAACTAGTAAATTGGGTTTACTAGCAAAATATACCACATCTATTTGCAGGGATTTGACTTATTTTCTATATGTTTATTAAAGGACTCGTCTATTTGCAGAGATTGTACTTATTTTCAGTGTGTTTATTCCTAACAGTTGACATTGGTAAAACATGGACGAGTTTCCATCAAATAGATGAGTCCTTTAATAAATATACAGAAAATAAATACAACCTTTGGAAATAGAGTTGGTATATTTTGCTATATGCTCTGGAAGCCTGCTGCTCTAAGTGCCCATGATATGTTTTCTTACTATCTTGTGTTCTGTCTGCAGAGGGAAAAGAAGAACTTGCAAGATTTAAATGGTGTTTTTGTTTTTAATGTTGCTGAAAGGGAGCACCTAGACAGGCCAACAGCTAGGCTTATTAAAGAATTTGACTGTATAGAAGGTAATTTATATTCAAGTTAATTGCATTATTGGTGATCAATAATGAAGATTTGATTCTAAGCTTTTGACTGCCTGCTTTAACTATATATTGTTGCTACAATACTATTAACTGATCGCAAAGTACTACTTAAAAGTTCATCATATTTCATTAGATTCACTAAATATGATCTTTTATGTTAAAATTTGTACAAATCTTTTGGAGAACCAACATACATTTTTTTAAGCTATTTTGCAGAATCATTTATGAGAGAAATTGGGAGTCAGTATGGTATTGTTCCTGGGTCTCGGGAGAATTCCCTTTATAATGCCCTCTGGGTTGCCCAAGCTCTTCTTCGTAAAGGGTATGGTTTCCTGTTGCATTTGTCTTATGACTAAACGGCGCTTGTTTCCTTTCTTCCTTTGTTTCCCAAGGTTCCTGCATCTGGTTCAGTTTTTGACAGCAAAACTCTTTCAGGTCTATTAAGACAGCTGATAAGCGAATTCTTCTCTTTACTAATGAAGATGATCCCTTTGGGAGTCTCCAGGATGCTGCAAAAAAAGATATGACAAGAACTACATTGCAGCGAGCTAAAGTAAACTAAATATAAAGTTGCACGTGCTTTGTGGTTCAGTGTTATATGAGTGCATTCAAACTGATTCCTATCACCAGATTATGTCACCAGCATTTTTTTTTTACTCTTCTTTTTTTCCCCTCCAGGATGCACAAGATCTTGGAATCTCAATTGAACTTCTCCCTTTGAGTCGTCCAGATTCAGAGTTCAATGTTTCTACCTTCTATGCTGTATGTTTATTCATTCATGTTTTGTTTTCTTGTGTAGATTGAACGGGTGGTTTATACATTTACTTTGGATAACAATTTTTTATTTCTTTCAGGATTTGATTGGGTTAGATGGTGAGGATCTTGCTCAATTCATGCCTTCTGCCAGCCAGAAGTATGTATTTATGGTTTTTTTTTTTTTATATTAATCTCATTACTTTTATGCAATTACTGTTACCATCAAGTGAGCTCAAATTCAAAAGAGAATCATTATCATGCACTGGTATAGATGCGTGCTGGTCAGTGGTCACATGTTATGGAATTGAATTAGATTGTATTGACTGTAACAATGAGCTGATCATGTTCAAAAAAGCACAACACGTAGTATAACTAGCTTTTGTTGTTGGATGCTAATCAGGAGTCCACTCTTCTTTCTTATGACAGAAGAGTTGGCTACTTTCTGCTTACATCTAATTCACTTTTCTAACTGCAAAAGAAATAAATACTCTGCCAGCACTTACACTCCCTTCAAATTTCTGAGTACCTATAAAATAGTTGTTCATTTTAGAAGTAAAAAAGAATGTGATAACCAAACATCATGATGGATTGGTATTTCTAGGCCTTGCATCTCTCAAACACTGTTTATGATCCCTCACCTCATGCATATTGCTCATATTAACTTCCAATGGATTGTTTTCTTCAAAATTGTATTATCTTTAATGATTTCGGACTAGTTATATATATAATCATGATATACCTAAATACAGTAGCAATATTAAAACTTACAGATTTTTATATGTACATTCACGATTCTTGTTCATAATCTAATTTCAGATTGGAAGATATGAAAGATCAACTGAGAAAGCGTATGTTCACAAAGCGAGTAGTTAGAAGGATTGAATTTCATATTGCCAATGGACTGTCAATTGCACTGAATACTTATGCTTTAATTCGTCCTACAGTTCCAGGTAGACAACTCTCCATGTTCTAGTTGAATCTTGAATGTCAGGTGCCATAATATTTAACTCTTTTCCCTCATTTTTCTATGTCTGTAGGGGCCATTACATGGCTTGATTCTGTCACAAATCATCCTTTAAAGGTAATTACAAGTTGTTTTTATGGCTCATGTAGGATATAGGCTCTTAACATTTGGTAATTCTGACGTTTCATAAAAAAAATGGTAATTCTGAAAAAATACATGCTATATGTGACAATAGGCAATAATCATTTATACACACATAAGCATCTGTTGGCTAAGTTTTATGTGGAGTACTTGTTCTATTCTAGGCTTTTATCTTCTTTATGTTCCATCCTTTTCTCCATCTTGCAAACTTTTATATGTTTCTGTTTCTCTCTCTCCTCAGCTTCCTCCTCTTCTCTTAGGATATCTGTGAGTGATTTTAATTAAAATATCTTTTTGCATTTCTGATGTAAATGAATATCTATTTTACTTAAACAGAGTGGTTCTTGTTTTGCTTTATGCATGTATTATGGGCTGCAGAGTAAGATATCATTAGAGTTTTGAATAGTTTTCTAAATGGAGCTTAGAAGAAACAATGTGTTTGCTTTTAAGCTGTATGAGTTGGTTAGTAGTTTTTGCTGAGAAGAAAGTCTGTATTTTTCCTTCAATAAATCCTTGCTTCTCTGCATTGCAATATATTTATATATGTCAGATTACAGTTTACTAATTAAGGAATATTTAAGTGTATCAGATAGGATTCTGTAAATATTTTACTGATTACTATCCCTAACTTTAAGGCTGTTTTTTTAGACAGCATCCCTAGAGTTAGTCTGTTTCCTAGTATAGAGTTTCCTAAGTTAGGCTTACTATGTGTATCAATATTTATGTAATGTCTTATGAATAAAATGGAATAGAAAAAGCCTGTTCTTAACATGGTATCCGAGCCAGGTTTTAGCTCAAATTATGGGATTTTTTTCTTTGTCCGCAACTTCTTCTCATTCCCGATCAACCCTCAAGCCTGTAGAATTTGTTCAAAAGAAACATGGCTGAAACTGTCAAAACCAGCAACACTGGAGAAGGGAATTCTCAAGAATCATCTGTTGAGTTCAAGAAAGAAGAAATTGAGAAGTTGAAGAATTTCTTGGGATCATTGGAAAAATCTCCTTCAATAGGTACTAATGGTTTGGTTTTTCAGGTATATCCTCTTCTCAAAATTCTAAAATCTCGGATATACCCACAAAAGTTCTTGGGTCATTGACTTAGGAGCTACTGCACCACATGACCCACTCCTCACAAAAATTTGTTTCATATACACCTTGCCCTAGTAGTAGAAAGATAACAAGAGTCGATGGTTCTGTGATCACATGGGTGGTCAGGTGATATTGTTATAAACAAAACCCTTACTCTTAAAAATGTCCTTCATATTCCAAAACTATTTACCAATCTTCTATCCATCCAAAGAATTACCAAAGACTCTAACTGTAGTGTGGTTTTCTATCACAATCGATGTCTTTTTAGGAACAGAATACGAGGAGGATGATTGGACATGCTAAGGAAGTAAATGGCCTATACTATCTTGAGGAATCCAAAGGAGAAGTTAGTGCTCAATTCCTCACCATTATCTTTCATATCCGAATCTATTAAAACCAATAAAACCAAATTTGGCTCCATCACCTCGCCTTGGTCATCCATCGTTTAGAGTCCTTAAAATTATGTTTCCTTCATTGTTCAAAGGATTATCTGCTGAAAAATTCCATTGTGATGTCTGTGAACTTGCAAAACATAAACGTACCTCTTTTAGGTAAGCAATAAAAGAACATCCGCTCCTTTTACTCTTATTCATAGTGATGTTTGGGGACCATCCACTATTTCAAATATTTCGGGGCTCGGTGGTTTGTATCCTTTATTGATGATTGTACCGTGTGTCTTGGATATTTCTTTTAAAAGTAAATCGATGTAAGGTCCGGTCTGTCTTTCCAACCTTTACAACATGATCAAAACACAATTTGGAGTGAAATAAAAGGTTTAGGTCGACAATGCCAAGGACTATTTCAATCGGTTTTCTCACCATATTTTCAAGAAAGAGGCATTATACATGAGTCATCTTGTGTTAGCACTCCCCAACAAAATGGTGTTGCCGAAAGAAAAAATGGTCACATTTAGCTATTACAAGAGCCTCTTGTTCCAAAAAATGTCCCTAAACAATACTGGGGAGGTGTTTTAACGCTACTCATATGATAAATAGATTGCCTACAAAAGTCCTTGAATCTCAAAGTCCTATGCAAGTTCTAGCAAAATTCTTTCCCGATTTTAGTACTTCAAGTAACCTTCCTCCCAAAATATTTGGTTGTGTTGCCTTTGTACATGTACATTCTCAAAATAGAGGAAAATTTGATCCACGAGCTGTCAAGTGTGTCTTTCTTGGTTATTCTTCCACTCAAAAGGGTACAAATGCTATCATCCAGCCACAAAAAAATTTTATGTATCGTGGATGTTACTTTTGCGTAACAAAAGAATTTCTTTAATCGTCCTTATCTTCGGGGAGATCTTATTCACGTAAGATAAGGACAAAGAATTCTTTCTTCTTGACATTCCAACATTGTCAAAGAACCAAACACTCACATTCCAGCTCCTGTCCAGCAACCAAACACTCACATTCCAGCTCCCGTCCAGCAACCAAACACTCACATTCTAGCTCCTATCCAGCAACCTGAAACAGAGCCTAATACACCCAAATCACAAAGAGGGATTCAGGACACTACTCGTCCTTTCTTGGTTTACTCAAGGAAGAAGGCACCGTGCAAGTTCAATCATCTTCTCCTCCTATACAACCCGAGGTAATTGCTAAACCTACTATGAAACTACTGAAAATTTAGATGAATTTCCCATTGCTATTAGAAAAGGGATTAGAGCACTGTACAAAACATCCCTTGTACTTATTTTTGTCTTACAAAAATTTGTCCCATAACCACAAAGCCTTTCTTACTAGCCTAAATTCTATCTCCATTCCCAAAACTATATCCGAGGCATTAGAAGATGAGAATTGGAAAAATGCCATGAAGGTTGAAATGGAAGCTCTTGAAAAAAATAAGACATGTGACTTGGTAAAATTACCGAGAGGAAAGAAACCAAATGGGATGTCACTGGGTGTACACAGTGAAGTATAAATCGATGGTTCTTTGGAGAGGTACAAAGCAAGATTGGTTGCTAAAGGGTACACTCAAATGTATGGAGTAGACTACCTTGAGACATTTGCCCCTATTGCAAAGATGAACACTGCGAGAGTGTTGTTGTCACTAGCTGCCAACCGAGGCTGGAAATTACAGCAATTTGACATAAAAACGCGTTTTACATGGTGATCTTGAGGAGGAAGTCTATATGGATGTTCCACTGTGATTCGGTCCAAATACGAGATGTAGTTTGCAGACTAAAAGGCTTTGTACGGACTAAAACAGTCCCGAGGGCTTGGTTTGGAAGATTTACCAAAGTAATGCTCAAGTTGGGGTATAAACAGAGTCAAGGAGATCACACTGCTTGTAAAACACTCATCTTCGGGGGAGTGACTGCTTTATTAGTCTATGTAGATGACATTATAGTGACTGGTGATGACTTGGAAGGAATGGAGAGTTTAAAGAAATGCCTAGTATAAGAATTTGAAGTCAAAGAGCTCGGAAAGTTAAAATATTTCCTTGGTATTGAAGTGGCACACTCTCGGGAAGGAATCTTTATATCTCAAAAAAAATACATAGTTGATTTGTTGATGAGACAGGCAAGTTGGGATGTAAACCAGCAGACACACTCATAGAGATGAATGATAGACTTGGAGATGCACTAGAAGATGCAGCAGTTGATAAAAGTTCATATCAAAGACTTGTGGGGAAGCTCATTTACTTGTCTCATACCAGACCGGATATTGCCTATGCAATCGGTGTTGTAAGTCGGTTTATGCACAACCCCAAAGAATCACATCTTAGAGCTGTGTATCAAATTCTACAAGACTTAAAGGGCACGCCAGTAAAGGAATCCTATTTAAAAAGGGGGAGAATTTAATCCTTGAAGCCTATACTGATGCAGATTATGCAGGGTCTATGGTTGATAAAAGATCAACCTCGGGCTATTGCACTTTCCTAGGAGGCAATCTTGTGACTTGGAGGAGTAAAAAACAGAATGTTGTGGCTAGATCTAGTGCAGAAGCTGAATTTAGGGCGATGGCTCTTGGAATTTGTGAGCTATTATGGCTAAAAATTATTTTGGAAGATTTGAAGATCAAGTGGGAAGGTCCAATGAAGTTGTATTGTGATAATAAGTCTGCTATCAATATTGCACATAATCCAGTTCAACATGATCATACGAAGCACGTTGAGGTTGACAGACATTTTATAAAGGAAAAACTGGATAGTGGCTTAATTTGCACTCCATTTGTGTCCACTGATGGTCAACTAGCAGACATACCTACCAAAGGGTTGTCTGGAAAGTTGTTTCAGAAACTAGTAAGCAAGCTGAGAATGGATGATATCCACTTCCCAGCTTGAGGGGGAGTGTCAGATTACAGTTTACTAATTAAGGAATATTTAAGTGTATCAGATAGGATTCTGTAAATATTTTACTGATTACTATCCCTAACTTTAAGGCTGTTTTTTTAGACAGCATCCCTAGAGTTAGTTTGTTTCCTAGTATAGAGTTTCCTAAGTTAGGCTTACTATGTGTATAAATATTTATGTAATGTCTTATGAATAAAATGGAATAGAAAAAGCCTGTTCTTAACAATATATAAAATATATTAATGAGGATTAGGTAGATAGAAATGCCATCAAGAAGTATGCTGCTTGTGTTGACCATTTGTGATTTGAACTTATTTTTAATGATATGGTGCAGACTGAAAGATCTTTGATATGTGAGGATACTGGTGCATTGATTCAGGAACCTCCTAAGCTCTTTCAGCCGTATAGAAAGTAAGCATGGCTAGTATTTTTAGTGCTTTATCTAACAAATTAAGGGAATAGTTTATGCTTGTTAAACATTGAAAACTTCGTGCATATGTCTGGTTACATGTAAAATATTACAGTTAATTATTATCGGATGTAACCTTATTAGCAGATTGAATATACTATGACATTGTATTTCATTTCTCGGTTACATGTAAACTATTAAAGTTAATTCTTATTGGATGTTGACCTTATTAGCGGATTGAATATAGTGTGACATTGTATTTTCCTTTCTCAAGGAAAATATAACATTTCCTTTTCTTCAGTTTATTAGATTTGCTTCTGATTTTGGGGAAAATTTGGTTCAAGAGGCTATACAAGATATATCTTCATCTTTTCTTTTAAACTCAAAGCCTTTTTCTAATAAAAACTAATTCATCGAGTGAGTAAAGGTAAAGTTTTCATTTTTTGTTAATTGATGATACTTGTGATGCATACTACGGGGAAAACATGGAAGCATATGTCCTTGATTAATGAGAGTAGTTTTCTAGTGTAGAGCATCATGCCATCGTTTTGATGCTTGGGTTACTGGTCCAGCAGGGTTGATAAAAGAAGTTTTCTGATTTAGACGGAACTTCCTGTCACAATTATGGTGGGGTTATTGATGTCTGGGAATAACGTAGTTTAAGAAACTGAAATTTGTTCATATGTTGTACTTGTTAATACTTTGGTTTATTTTTGTACAACTTCTTCTTAATCAACCCCCTCCCCTGTGCGACCCTGCTTTTTCAGTGAGAATGTCAAGTTTTTACCAGAGGAAATAGCTGAGATAAAAAGAATATCACCCGGAAAACTTCGTCTTCTTGGATTCAAGCCATTAAGTTGCTTAAAAGATTACTACAACTTGAGACCATCCACGTTTGTATACCCCAATGACCAGGTTAAGTTTTCCTCAAATGATATAGAAGTTTGTTTCTTGAATTTTTTTGCATCTTCTTTACTCTTGATCTTGTACATTTTTATATTTTGAGTTGTTCACTGTTATTCTTTTTGCCCTCTTTCTTCCTCACAATTATTGATATCAAGAAAACAAAGTGTGATATAGTACAATCCTTTTACATTAGATAATTTTGAATAGGACAGCTTTATCAAAGAATGGATGACAAGGTTGTTGGAAGTATAATTGTAAATCTATTGCTTGATGTGTCTTTTCTGTGAAATGAATGGAACTATAATGCAATCTTGAGAAAATGGACAATGAGCTAATTGTGAACAATGAAGAAAGATTCAAGAAGAGCATGTGCTCCTAAACATAAAAGCCTGTATTAATAAAATGAAAAAGTTTTTCAAAGGTCCTACAGTTCATTCCACAGAACTTCAATATTTAACATGTATTGTTGATTGTTTGACGGATTTGACTAAGGTTTCTTTTTAAATAATAGAATCTGGTGGCTATAGAGTTTAACAAACCAAAATCTGACATATATGTCCTGAGTTTGGTTTTACGTACTTTATGCTTGAATAGATAATGCAATTTCATTGTTGCTTGTGAAATAAAATATGCTCTCCTTTGCTAGGATCAAATGTCAGGTATCACCTCTGGGTCTATACCATTCTGATAATCAGCTAGGTAGTTGTATTAAAGACATCTTCAATTGAGGGCCAAAGATTATAGTATGCACTCATAAAACATATTTTCTATATAGGGGAACGTATTAGGGCATGTGGGTGGTCCAAGCTCAATTCAAGTTTAAAGTGCAGATTAAGAGCTAGTTTAGTGTTGCTTTTGAGAAGTATTTATGTAAAGTTTGGTTTAGTATTCTAGCGTTTAAAAATGTGAAGTACTATATTGTAACTCATTATTAACATTTTGATATATGAAATATAAATCTTAAATACTTTTTAAGTGACTAATGGTATTATGATGTGGATTTGCTTATGATGGCATCTGTTTGTTACTTATTGCCCTTAGCTTTAATGAAACTTGCTTTTTTTTTTTGGGGGGGGGGGGTTTGTTTGCTTGTTTACATTCACTAAAAGTTTTCTGCTTGACCAATATAGGAAGTGGTGGGTAGCACCTGCATTTTCATTGCCTTGCATAGATCTATGCTAAAGCACAAGCGGTTAGTATTTTGCAACTTCATCTTCTATGTGCTGCTCTACTGTTGTTCTTCAAACTCAAGCTCCAAGAAGTTGATAACGTTTCATTGTTCTTGATACTAGTATATGATATTTTTGTGTCATTGCAGTTTTGCAGTTGCATATTATGGGGCCTCATCTCATCCTCAATTAGTTGCCTTAGTTGCACAAGTAAGATATCTGTTGCACTTCAGACTAATGCATCTGGCCTTGTGATTCATGTGAAAGTCCATATTTGGGAAATTGGTCTTCATTGCTTGTTTTGTTATATGTTGTCAACTTCTTATTTGTTTCTGTTTTCCCCTATCACTAAATGCTGAGATAATATAAGCATCATAGTGGACTTCTGCTCTCTGGCACATGACTCAAATCATTCAGTTCTCAACAGTGAGAATATGGTACACAAATATGATGGAAATTTAAAACTACCATCACATGTTGTAAGAGTGTTAGGCTTTGTAATTGGATCTATTGTATAGAGGAAGGTTTCAGCTATTTTTTCTGCTGAAGGTTATATATATGGAGTTCGCATTAATGTCAGCTTCACCAAGGTTTGAGGGGGAGAAATTCTCAAGAGAAAAGGGGAAGGTTGAAAGGCTACTTCTGTTGGACTGAATAAAATATGACATATTTTGATATTTTTAGGATAGTAGACTAAGTTGTAAATATAAATCTGAGGAGTAGAACTTCTATGCTGTTTTATTCATGTTACAATATGAGCAAACTTGAATGCCTCATTGTATCTCTGTGTCATTGTAGTTCTTTATCTGTTCTTGGTATAAACGAAGCCTGAATCAGGTTTAATGTGGTGCATATGTGCATATGTTACGCAGGTGATTGTGGTACTTCTTGACATGTGCAGAGAAATTAAATTTGTTTTATAAGAAACTTGGGGAGAGAACTTTCAATTTCTTTATGACAACGATGTAAAAACGACAGTTAGAATTGCAAATTTTGCTATTCAAAACTGAAAGATACAATGAGACATTTTCATTGCATTCATTTATGTTCATATAGACAATTGTGACAGTTTATCAATCTTCTTGAAATTTCACAGGATGAGATTACCAGTGCTGGAGCTCAAATGGAGCCGCCTGGAATGCACATGATATACCTTCCGTACTCTGATGACATCAGAGATGATGAAGAGGCAAGGACATATTCTTTGAGTTTATGCTAAAAGATTTTCAAGTCATGTTATCACTGATAAAATTGGGGTGTTTCACAGATATTTCCAGATACAGAAGAGGACGCACCTCGAGCTGATGAGGATCAAATTCAAAAAGCTGCTGCTTTAATAAAACGTATTTATGTGAAGGATTTTTCCGCTTTCCAATTTGCTAACCCTGGTAAGCTGTCATTTTATAGTTTATACTTATAAACACTGCCATTCTATTGCTTATAGTTATTCACAGACCGTATGAAAATCAATAAATCATTAAATACACTGTAGCCCTGAAATTTTAGAATGGTTCCAAGTGTGTGAAAAGCATTTTTTTTGTTTTTAACATGATTGAAGTAATGAATCAGAGTACACCTGTTACTCTAGAGTTATATCATGGAAGTACAATTTGCTTATGATACTGAGTATAAACATCTATGGACAAGGTTTAATCATGAATTGATATAATTTCAGTTGATTTTTTTCCTTCTGTATGTTCAAGTGTATGTAATTACCGCTTGTCAAATGGTATCAGTTCCCATTCTTTTCAAGCAATATGAGTAATTTTAAGGTTTGATAGTAATAAATTCTGAGGTATCAGACTTTTTTGGACTGCCAAGTTGTTGATGTCATTCTTCTGTTATACTTTGTTGACTCGGTCACCATGTTATGATAAATTGTTGCAGCTCTGCAGAGACATTATGCAGTATTGCAGGCTCTAGCTTTAGCGGAAGATGATATTCCAGAGACCATTGATGAGACAGCACCTGATGAGGAAGGTTTGACTAGGTAATAAGGATTTGGCTTTATTCTTAAACTCTTTCATCCCGTTCTGGTGGTTTATAAAATCTTTTGGCCTACAAACTGGTCATCATGAGCAATTTTTTGGCACAGACCAGCAGTTGTTAAGGCAGCAGAAGCATTTAAGCTTTCTGTTTATGGGGACAGCTATGATGAGGAAAGTGACATGGGTAAAGAAAAAATGAGCGAGGCCTCTAGAAAACGTAAAGCTATTGCAGAAAATGCAGCTAAGGATTATGATTGGGGTAACCTTGCAGACAAGGGGCAGGTGAGAGGTTTATTTAATTGTTTTCTTTGATTCAACAATGCTTTAAATTTCTCTTAGTCATCGAAATGGATTCTTTTGAACTAAATTTGAGGGTAATTGTACAAACCAGGATTTGAGGCAAAAACACTTGAGGCTTAATTTATTTGAGTGAATGCTATTTTAGAAGAAAATGCTGTTTCACTTAAAGAAAAAGTGTTTATAAACTTCTTGGTAGGGGTGAAGTCGGTTTGGTTCCGATCAGGTTTCTTTTATTTTTTGAATAACTCTCGTTTAGTAAAAATATACTAGTGTTTTGTTTTCTGATTCTATTTTCCCCTGATTTTGGAATGTAACATTGGCATGAAACCTAGTATATGTAGCAAGATTGCTGTTAATTGGGGTACTGAAATTGTGACACTTGACAAATCCAAGGAAGTTTATCTTGCCTATTTATTCCTCTTTTGCAGTTGAAGAATTTAACAGTAGGAGATTTGAAAGTCTACTTAAATGCCCACAACCTTCCTGTTAGTGGGAAGAAAGAAGCTTTAATCAGCAGGATCTTAACCCACATGGGCAAAT
Organism: Gossypium arboreum; assembly: GCF_025698485.1. Classification (NCBI taxonomy): domain Eukaryota; kingdom Viridiplantae; phylum Streptophyta; class Magnoliopsida; order Malvales; family Malvaceae; genus Gossypium; species Gossypium arboreum. The sequence goes on along the minus strand of NC_069070.1, from coordinate 117,056,501 downwards.
GAGCAAAGGTGAAGCCGATAAATTATTGAAGTCCAGTATTAGATAAGCCACAAGTCCTACCACATTATGCATGCTTCTTATCGAATGCTAAAACTAGTTTGGAATTTGCATGATGCTACTGTACTTTTCAAGGCTAAACATCTCTTTTTCCATTGACATCAAAGCTTTTATTGCGCATATTAGGTTTCGTTAGCTCATCAAAATTCGGCTTTTGATGATGCTTTGTTTATATCAAGGAGATTAGATTTTATTGTCATTATCACAATGTGTGGACATCAACTAGTATCCATGATCCATTTGTGTACATTTGGCAAAGTTTTGCATATGAAATGAAAGTATCATTTGATCTGGTAGCTTCTTCTACTGTTTCTGCAGCTTATATCCCTCTACCAAATTGTCAAATACTCAAGTTGGTACCTTAATGTTTGATCTTGAACCTTGAGCATTAATGCTATTAAGAAAGTGTACTAATATGATCTGGATACTGTTTGTAGACAAATTTGAAGTTACAAATGATGATTCCAAGCCCTGCAAAGCTTGGCATCTCAGTTTAATTGCAAATATCAAATTGGATGTGATAGCAACTAGGGAATGGGGTCAGTCAGTGGAATATTATATATAATATAATGTGTATCACTCTGCTGCTTCTATTTAGCATAGATATGACCTGGTTATGGGTTTCCTGTTCGATATAGTGTACAATAAAAAATATATATAAAACCAAAAAAACCTGTTATTTTTAAATATTTTATTATAATAGAATATCGATTCAATAATTAAATAGAAAATTAGAGATATTATTCGATTGCCTTTTGACTTGAAAAAAAAAATTGGGTTTAAGCAAGCACCTAGTTTTGGCAATTGTATTTAGACTCAGATTTTAAGATTAAAGCAGTCCAGTTACTTACAATGGCACAAGATTTGTAAACAAAACTGATGAAATATTATATATATACATATATATATATGGGCTATATTATATAGATAGAGATAATAACATAATCTTAAAACATAATTTTATTATTTATAATTTATAATTCTTTTTCATTTTAAGGACTAAAATGATTATTTTAGAGGGTTCAAATACAATTTCATTGTATATAAATTTGTAATTTTATTATTTACAAGAGGATTGAACTGGAATTTTTTATTCTTTGGGAACCAACATCTTTGTCTGCCGCTTAAATTTATCTTTATATATATATATATATTAAATCAATAATTATCGATCCGATCAGAGTGTGTATTACATTTAAATTTTTAAAAATATGTTATAAAAGAAATCACAAATTCTAAAAAAATTAATTGTTTGTTAAAAAAGGAAATCATATATTACATAGAACAAAGGAAGCAATGGCTGAATTCCTTTCTTGTTTCTTTAATGGTCACCTCCCCAGGACCCAGCATCATTAAATACCAACCACAATCCCATTAAGAATGTTTTTCACACATTCAGACTATCAATGATTAAAAAAAAAAAAAAATGGGGGAAAACTTTCTTTTTACTGCTCCCAAGTTATTAGAATCATTAATCACTTCCTTTAATCATAAAAACCTTTCTTCATCACATTCACTGTATCCTTTCTTCCACTTCCCAATGTTAGTTTTTCACTTCATTTACATGTAAAAACTTTTTACCAAACAAACATGCCTCTCTTTCTATCTGCAACTTCATGTCTTCCCCTGGTTTTCTTCACCATTATCCTTTTGTCAGTTCAAGTTCCACCGTTGTTAAGTTCAAGCAATGAACACTATTTGGGCTGCAGCAAACAGTTCCATTGTGGGAAGATAAAAAATGTTAGCTACCCTTTTTGGGGAGGTGACAGGCCTGAGTATTGTGGTCAACCAGGGTTGAAGTTAACTTGCCTGGAAGATGAAGAAACCGAGATTACAATCATGTCTGTAAGTTACAAAGTCATTGAGATCAACATCAATTTACAAGCTTTCACTGTTGCAAGAATTGATTATCTTCAATCCCTTTGTCCCCGAACCCTGCTCAATACCACCTTGAACTTCAACCTTTTGAGTTATGCTTGGAACCTTGAGAACATAACATTGTATTACCACTGCCCTTTGATTTCCAACATATCCTCAGGGTTTCCAAGTCTGTTTAACTGCAGCACCAGCAATGGAACAGATATGGTGAATTACTATGTTATAGCATCTGTTCTGGGCAACCTGTCAACTGAAGTGAAAGATGGGTTGAGATCTTGTGATAGCCATGTGATTGTTCCAGCTTTTTATACTGCAGTTGAGACAATCAAGAGAAACCCAACTCCAGATACTTTGGTTTTGCCTCTTGGTAATGGATTTGGATTGAAATGGGATGCAAATATAGCTTCCAAATGTGAAGACTGCAATGATTCTGGGGGTAGGTGTGGGTATAATAACAGTTTGAATCAGTTCACTTGTTATTGCCCAAATCATACTGATGCATCAACTTGTCTTCTATCAGGTATGCAGTAAAAACACATTTTCTTTGGAGTAATTAGAGTTTTTGGATCAAATTAATCAGGTTTCTTGGTTTAACTGCTTCATATATGCATTTAGAGAGCACTATATAAAAAATTTTCTAAAACCAGCGACTTTTTCAACCATGTGAGGTCTTAAAATCTAGGTGCTTCCATCCCTTTGATATATTAAAGTTGTGAGCTCTACATGGATTCCCAATGCTTGGTAGCATAAATTAAAGAATTCAAAAGAAAAAAAAAAGTGTTGAATCAGCTGTCTGCATATGAAATATACTTTAGGTGAAAGGCATCAACTTTAAAGCTGACAAATTTGAACATATGTTATTATTCTAAAGTAACATGCTTGCTTTTCAGCAGGAACAAGGAAATATAGCCAAAGAAACAGCTATATCTTTACTGCTAAACCCCCCCCCCCAACTTTGCTGGCACTTATGGATAATAAAATTCTAAAATTTAGAACATAGTATTTGCAAATTACATTTCATTTTTTATTAAATTTTTTCTTTAAATCCAAATACATATCAGATATGAATATAAAACACGAATAATTTAAGAAAAATGTACGTCTAGGTAACATGATTGTCTATTTTATGTTCCAGGGTCGTCTGCAGGTACCAGTTTGAAGATTAAGCTAATCATAGGTAATAAACACATTCTTATATCTGTGTTTATAAGAATGAAAAATCAACTAATATTTCTGACTAAAGAAAATTGACCTTTCATTTAAAACAGGGTTTACAGTGGTAGGGGCCACTGTTATGGTAGTTTGCTTGATGGTGTTTGCCTTGAGGCTTAAGAAAGGATCGTTGTCAAGTGGAATGCTGAAGAATTTGCAGCGAAATAAAAGGAAGAACAGTGAAAGGATTGAGGCATTCATCATGAGATATGGTTCAGATCTTGCTCCGAAGCGGTATTCTTATTCGGACATCAAGAAAATCACCAAGTCGTTCAAAGACAAGCTTGGCGAAGGCGGATTCGGCAGTGTCTACAAAGGTAAGCTACCGGGTGGACGTCTTGTTGCAGTTAAAGTCTTGAGTGAATCTAGGGAAGATGGAGAGGAATTCATTAACGAAGTGGCGAGTATTAGTCGAACTTCTCATGTTAACGTAGTGACGTTTCTTGGATTTTGTTATGAGAGTTCGATAAGAGCTTTGTTATATGAGTTCATGCCGAATGGATCGCTGGATAAGTACATCTACCACCACAGATCACCAGATAAAAGTTGTATACTGACCCGGAAAACAATGTTTGAAATAGCTGTCGGCGTTGCACGAGGGTTGGAATATCTACATCGAGGATGTAACACGAGAATTTTGCACTTAGACATAAAACCTCATAACATCCTTTTAGACGAAAACTTTGTTCCCAAGATTTCGGATTTTGGTCTTGCAAAGTTATGTGAGCGGAAGGGAAGCATTCTTTCGTCGATAACCGCACGAGGAACGATAGGATATATTGCTCCAGAACTATTTTGTCGAAACTTCGGAGGCGTTTCTTACAAATCCGATGTTTATAGCTATGGGATGATGGTTCTTGAAATGGTCGGAGCGAAGGAAAACATTCATGTCGGAGGGTCTCTAACAAGTGAAATGAACTTCCCTTCATGGATTTACGAACATCTCGAACAAGAAGCATTCAATCTTGAAGGAATTACGGTGGAAGATGAAGAAATAACTAGGAAGATGATTATAGTGAGCTTATGGTGCATTCAAACTAATCCATCAGACCGACCATCAATGACTAAAGTGCTAGAAATGTTACAAGGAAACCTTCAATCACTAGCAATTCCACCAAGACCTTTCTTGTTTTCTCCTCAACGATCGCCCCCAAACTCCTTGTCGGCAATATCATTTTTTGCATCTTCCATTACCATGAATATCGAATAATAAGGCTGCAGTAAAATTTTTGACTTCACAAACGAATTAAGATTTTAGAAAGTATTTTCTTTTTTACTTTTTAAAAACATTTAGCCTCTTTTACCTAATAGAAAAGTTTTAATGTATATTTCGTTCGAGTTGTTTATCAATAAGATCAGGTTCGGAATGAACCATTGTATGGTAAAACAATCAATATTTGTTCAAGTTTAGCTTACTTCGATATATGAGCTTCAATTTTTACTCAAGTCCTTTAATATTTGCAAATGATTAACACAATCCTACCATATTAAAGAAAATGTTTAATTTATACTAATTTAATCTTATTATTTAATATTTTAATTAAAATTTTAAAGATGAACAATGAAACATATTTTTATATTAATATTATAGTATTATCTATATTATTTGTTAAGTGTTTTATTGAGTTAGTGTTACCCTCAACCGATTACCATCTCAGTCGGAAAATTACGAAAATGCTCTTTGGTAAGTAAGTTATAATTTTCAAGGGCATTTTAATCTTTTATTTTAAAAAATCAATAAAAATATGTATAAGATAGGATTTGAACTCGGACCAATCAAATTTATAAAACTTTAAATTTACCACACAACTAAAATTTTATTTTAATATGTAAAATTTATTATCTCTATTAGTTGTATATATTAATAATATTTTTAATTGAATTGATGTCACAAATTAACTCGACATTAACTCACAATTAATGACAACATCATAATAAATAATTGTAGTGCATTTAATATTGTTAATTTGATGTATTTATGTTGTTAATTTCATGTACTATTACGTTTAATTATTTTAAACCATATATTTTATTATTTATTATATGTTCGTTTTAAAAAGTATGTGTTTTAAATTTATAATTTTCACATACATAGGCGTATAATAAGATTTCCAATATATTATTATAGATTTAAGTTAGATTTAAATTACATAATATAATACAATAAAATAATATATTACAATACTTAAAAACAAATTTAGTAAGGTTAGACTAACGCCATGAATATTAAAATTCAAGCCTCGAACATATTTTATATTGATTAATTTCTTTTTTACTTAAATCCATTTTTCTAACTTTGAAAATTTATCAATAGGGTAGATGCCTCCAAAACTAATTCAATAATAATATCTTATTTTGCCCACATTTTAGTCCATAGATTCAAGATGCCTTGGTTGTCCAACTTTCCATGGTTCTCGTTACCCCTTTTCTAGGTAAGCATGAGTTAATATGTTTACTTTTTTTTTTAAAATAATTTTATTATAGATTTTGATTATATCTGTTTTTTTATACAATATTTAGAATTACTCGTAGTTCATCTCCAACCCATAAATAAGAAAATCATGTGCTTCAGTATAATCAAACTTACGTCCTCTTACATTTATAACAATATCAATATTAATTGCACTAAAACTTAAATCATTAATATGTATAATTCTTAAATCGTATTTTTCAAATTCTACAATTAGTACTGTTTTTATATATTCTAAATTTTCTCAATTATATTTTTAAAATAATTTTGAAAATCAATATTGATTCGAATAATTCAACACAGGCAGTGAAATTTCTTAGAACATGGAATGAAGTTGAAAGATTTCTTTATTAATTTCTGGAAGTAAATATTTTCCTTTGTCCTATCACTCTCAACAAAACACCACTTGAAAATAAGAATATTCAACCATTTTATTTTCCACATCTAAAAATAAAATAAAATTAATAGTAAAGTTGAATTCAATGGAGATAGAATAAATAGAATAAAATTTTGCCATGACTAGAAATTAGTTGGGAACATGACTAGGTAAACTGTAATTAAATACATAAAAGAAGAGGTTTTAATTATTCTAATATTAAAGAACTAAATATAATCAATAGGAAATGAGATAGAAAATAGAAAATCAAAATTGTGAATAAGAAATCAACTATGTTAGTCTTGGTATTAGAATATATCATGGATTATATGACATATTGTAACACCCCTAACCCGTATCCGTCGCCGGAATAGAGTTACAAGATGTTACCGAAGTTTATAGAATAATTACACATAATTTCAAAAATTTTCCTATGTTCATAACAAAACTGTCCACCTGAGTCATAGTGATTAAATTATTTATATCTTAAGCTACAGAACTCCAAATTGAGAACCGCTAATTTTCTCTGAAACTAGACTCACATATCTTCTTACCATAAAAATTTTCAGAATTTTTGGTCTAGCCAATAAGGACAATTTATTCTTTAAATTCACTCTTGTTTAACTGTCCAACAGTCCTAACCCCTCTTCACAAAAATTTTATTATCTCTTAGTACAAGATTCGAATGATGTTTTTGTTTATTTCTTTTGAAAATAGACTCATCAAGGATTCTAAGTAGAGGTGTGCATGGGCTGGGCCGGGCCAGGTTCGGGCCGGGCTCACAAAAAAAATTAGGCCCATTTTCTAGGCCCGAGCCCGACCCGGACCGAAATATGGGCCTAAAATTTTATCCAAGCCCAGCCCGAAATAAAATTGTTTAGCCCGGCCCGCCCATATTAAATTTTTTAACTTATTTCATTAAATAAAAATTTTAAAATATATTAAATCATCAAATACATTTAAAACAAATATTAAAACAAGAAATAAATAAAAATATATTAAAACAATACACAAATTAAAAATATAATAAAATTGATTATATTAAAATTAAAAATAGAATATAAATATGATTAAAAATAAAATATATATATATTTAGTATATAATTCGGGCCGGGCCGGGCCCGGGCCAAAAAAATTTACCAGAGCCTGGCCCATTTTCTAAACGGGCCTCATTTTTTTGCCCAAACCCATATTTCGGGCCTATATTTTTACCCGAACCCTCCCATTTTCCTCGGGGGCCTTCGGGCCGGGCCGGGTAGCCCGGCCCATGACACCTCTAATTCTATAATTCTAAGCATATAAATTATAACTCATATTTATTTTTTACAATTTTTAATGATTTTCTCAAATCAGAACAGAGGATTTCAAAATCATCTTGACTCTGTTTTACACAAATTCAAATATCTCTTAATATAAAATTCTTTTGCTTACAAAGTTTTCTTTATATGAAACTAGACTCAATAGAATTTAATTTCATATTTAATTCAACCTCTAATTCAATTTTCACAATTTATGGTGGATCTTCAAAGTCAAACTATAGCTATTATGTAAGACTATTTTAGTACAAAATATTAATGACTAAGTTGATAACACCTTTATTTCCTTTCACTACAATATTTCCTATCACTCCCTTTGAAAATCTAAATATTTTGCACTAAAACAGTCTTACATAATAGTTGTAGTTTGACTTTGAAAATCCACCAAAAATTGTGAAAATTGAATTAGAGGTTGAATTAAATATGAAATTAAAACCTATTGAATCTAGTTTCATATAAAGAAAACTTTGTAAGCAAAAGAATTTCATATTAAGAGATATTTGAATTTGTGTAAAACATAGTCAGAATGATTTTGAAATCTCCTGTTCTGATTTGAGAAAATCATTAAAAATTGTACAAAAATAATTATGAGTTATAGTTTATATGGTTAGAATCCTTGATGAGTCTATTTTCAAAATAAATAAACAAAAAACATCATTCAAATCTTGTACTAAGAGATAATAAAATTTTTGTGAAGAGAGGTCAGGACTGTTGGACAGTTAAACAAGGGTGAATTAAAGAATAAACTGTACTTATTGGCTGGACCAAAAATTTTGAAAATTTTATGGTAAGAAGATATGTGAGTCTAGTTTCAGGAAAAATTAGCGGTTCTCAATTTGGAGTTCTGTAGCTCAAGATATAAATAATTTAATGACTATGACTTAGGTGAACAGTTTTGTTATGAACATAGGAAAATTTTTGAAATTATGTGTAATTATTCTATAAACTTCGGTAACATCTTGTAACCCTGTTCCGGCGATGGATACAGGTTAGGGGTGTTACATTTATTAGTATCAGAGCTATAGTTTAGCCGGTTCTCGGACTAATGTAGCAAATATGAGATTAGCTATACATGCCATTATTTATATTTGATAGTGTGATATCTCCTGACCATTTAAAATGTGTTTTTTTTTATAGTAAATGTCTTCCAATCGAGCAAGAACTAAACCTGAGGAAGCTGAGAGTACAGCTCAAGCTTCCGGATATCGAGCTGAATCTAGTAGTAGAAGGCCTGAGTCTGAAGGCCGAGGTGATCAAGCTAAAGCAGCTTTCTTTGAAATGATGAATGAATGGTTTACACAGTACATAAGAACAAATCTGAATCTTACTGTTATACATATTCCTTTCCATTTATAAGTCAACTATAGTAATCCAAAAACAACTTCAAATCATATTTTTTATCTTAAACTGTAATTTAAATACAAAATAATTAACAATAAATAATTGTCAATCAAATATCTGAAGAAAGTTTTTAAAATTTAATTCATCAACAATGTTACAAATTAAAAAGATCTGAACCTAATCAACAAACTCGACTATGTAGTTCATTTAAATAAAATTATTCATTCCCATAACTTAACTCCATCGCCTTATATCAATCAAATTATGTTAAATTTACCGGAACTAGAGTTATAAATTTATCATGTGACCTATTTCTTTTATATATTCTTTTTAATTTCTGTACTATATTTTATACACACTTGTCATCAATTCAACCCTACTTAGGGTCTATTCTGTAGTGTTTAAAAAAAACACTTTTGGAAGAAAATCTATGTTAAATAAATTGTTTTTTGTTGAATTTTTTTTCTTTTCAGAAGCTAAAATTTTTAGTTTTTCTCTCCCAAAAGCACTTTTAGTGCTTAATTATTTTTTCACCCCTACAATAACATAGTACTTTTTCTTTTTTGTCTTTGCTACTTAATTACAAATGTGTTAAAATCATTAATTAAAAATAAAAATATTTTTAAAATACTAATTACAAATATTTAATGGTTACATTTAAATATTTAAAATATAATTATATATTCTAATTAAATTTTATAAATAATTAATATTTATTGCTTAAAATACTTAAAATTTGTATTTCATATATTAAAAGATTAACAAGTTATAATAATTTTTTATATTCTTACTAAACTATAATAATATTAATTAATTTAAATATTATTTAAATGCATATTTATTACTTGATAATAACATGTCTAAAATGGACATTTTATTTTTCAAAATCACTTTTTAACAACAACGCTAAACACTCAAATTTTAAATCAAACTTTTCATAACTACTTTTTAAAAGTCTTTTTAAAAATATTGCCAAACTAGCCCTTAGTATCAAATATTTTCCCATAAAATATCATATTTTACTAAAATTAATATCATACACCTTAAAAAAATGGCATACAATCATGACCAATCTTTTCTTCATAATCTACCAAAAAAAAAATGTCAAATATGCACCCAAAATTATGTAAGATACATTAAATTTAATTTTATATCTAAGAGATGAAAATTGTAATTAGATTAATTATAAGCATTAATATTAATGATTGAAATAAATATATAAATGGGGAATGCAGAGACTAAGTGGCTTACTTTGGTTTCCAGTACTGTTCTTGGAACTTAATATCCTTGCTGACTTAAATTAATAAAGCTGCACCATTTTATACAAGCAATTGAACAATATCCTTAGTTCTCACTTTTCCTTTTCGATTATTTGGGTTGGAAACATATATACACTCACTAACTTTTCATGACTTTTATAAGATTCAATAATGGCTAACCAAGTTTCCATGACACTTCCTTTTCTTACATAGTACCCCTTTCTTTCTGCAATCTGAAGTCTTTCAATTTTGTCCTCTTAAAAATATCAACAAAGGACAGAACCATTCAAAAAATGTTATTATTTATTCATAATATTCTAATTTCTTGATGTAACCTTTTCTTTTTTGGTTAGGATGAAAATATTTGCCAAATTCTCTCTCAAGCTAGTGCTTTTACCAAACAACATGGCTTCCTTTAATATCCCTTCAACCTCATCAGCCCTGGTTTTTTTCATCATCATCATCCTTTTATTAGTTCAAGTTCCAACCTTATTAAGTTCAAGCAATGACAACTATATGGTCTGCAGCAAACAATTCCATTGTGGGAACATAAAAAATGTTAGCTACCCTTTTTGGGGAGGTGACAGGCCTGAGAACTGTGGGCAACCAGGGTTAAAGTTAACTTGCCTGGAAGATGAAGAAACCCAGATCACAATCATGTCAGTAAGTTACAAAGTCATCGAAATCAACATGGATATACAAGCTTTCACTGTAGCCAGAACTGATTATCTTCAAAACCTTTGTCCCCAAACCCTGCTCAATACCACCTTGAACTTCAACCTTTTGAGTTATGCTTGGAACCTTGAGAACATAACATTGTATTACCATTGCCCTTTGATTTCCAACATATCTTCAGGGTTTCCAAGTCTGTTTAACTGCAGCACCAGCAATGGAACAGATATGGTGAACTACTATGTTATAGCATCTGTTTTGGGCAACCTTTCAACTGAAGTGAAAGATGGGTTGAGAGCTTGTGATAGCCATGTGATTGTTCCAGCTTTTTATACTGCAGTTGAGACAATCAAGAGCAACCCAACTCCAGATACTTTGGTTTTGCCACTTGGTAATGGATTTGGATTGAAATGGGACGCAAATATAGCTTCCAAATGTGAAGACTGCAATGGTTCTGGTGGTAGGTGTGGGTATAATAAGAGTTCGAATCAATTCACTTGTTATTGCCCAAATCATACTGATGCATCAACTTGTCTTCTATCAGGTATGCAGTAAAAAACACATTTTCTTTTGAGTCAGATTTCTTGGTTTAATTGCTTCATATATGCATTTAGAGAGCACCCTTTTTTTCCCTGGAAAAAAACTAGAAAAATTTTCTAAAACCTGCAGCTTTTTCAACCGAGATCAAAATCTAGGTGCTTCCATCCCTTCGATATATATCACAATCGTGAGCTCCACATGGATTCTGTTTGCTGGGAAGTGGTTTTTGATGGGCATAAATATGAAGAATTTGGATTATGTTAATATAAAATCAAAACACAGTATTGAATCAGTTGTCTGCTGTCAGTCAATTTGAAATATGGCTTAGGTGAAAAGCATCAACTTTAATGCAAACGAATGCGAATATGTTATTATTCTAAAGTAACATGTAACATGGTTGCTTTTTATACGAAAAAGAAAAAAAGTAAACTACCTAACGTTACTACACTATTAATAAATAAGTTTGTCTTAAAATTGTCAGAATTATTTAAAATTTTTTTGAAAGTTTTTATTTAAGTATTTAGGTAGGCTATTAAATTTTTCTTTATAAAAATCTAGTTAGGAAGCTCTAAATGATAATTTGATGATTGGTATAGTGGATCAGTACTCATTGATGAGTAGAACATAACTTTAGATCCAAGTCGATCTTATGGTCAATGTCGGAGATTGGAGAAGAAAACTATATCAATTTTGGTTCGTAAATTCTTGATTTTTCAAGTTGTTTCATCAAAAAAACTAAACTGTAAAAGAGAAAGGGGAGAAGAGCTTTCGATTGGTGTAGGCGGTGCAAACAAAGAAGGCCATACAACAACAATTTTAATAGCCTAGTCTTGAATGAAAACTTTTGAATAGTTCAATGACTAACTTGTAACTTTTTGAAGTTCAGTGACCAAAACATAAATGTATTAATAATTTAATTATCTTAGGTGTAATTTAACTAAAAAAAACAAGAACAAGGAAATTGCTTAATATCTTAATAATTTAGTAATAAATTGAACTCTTAATCGAAAATAACATCCAATTGAACTCTCAATTAAATATAAACAATCAATTAGGCACTTGAAAAATCAATTTTGAGTAACCCCTAACTGTTAAGTTCTCCATGTGACAAAATCTGGTAATTTCCTTAAAAATGTTTAAAAAAATTAAAAGAAATCTTTAAAATTAAAAAAAATTAGAATTTTGAAAAAATTAAAAAGAATTTTAAAAATTATAAAAAATTACTAAAACATAAAAATTATAAAATTATAAAAATGCACGTGTTTTTATTATAATTTTTTTAAAAAGTATAAAATTTTAAAAATGTAAAAATTATAATATACTAAAATAATAGAAAATTATTAAAATTTATATAAAAATTATGAAAATTTAACAAATTATAGCAAACATGTTATGATTGATCAATTTACTGATATCATCAATATAAGCATTAGTGCTGTGTGGGAACATGGTGTCAACCCTCAGAACCTAAACTTCTAGCCTTCTGACGTTAATTAAATTTTTATTCTTTTCTCGATGGTCAATTTTTATATGGCACCTTAGCAAACTATGCAGACACTTTCTCATAATTTTATATTATTTTCTAAAAAATTAATATTTTTGCAATTATTATAATTTTAGAAAATTCTAATTTTAATAATTTTATATTATTTTTCAAATAAATTTTATAAGTTTTGAAAGTCTAACTTTTTATTTTTTAAAAATAATTTCCTATTATTTTAACAGTTTTTATATTTTTACTATTTTATAAATTTTAAAAATTCTATTTTTTTACATTATAAGTTCTTTATATAATTTTAGATTTTTTAAAGAATATTTTTAGATATTTTAAAGGAAATTATCATATTTTATCACATATCAAATTTAATAGTGTTAGGGCGAAAATTATTTTTTAAAGGTTTAATTGATTGTATATATTTGATTAAGAGCTCAATTGGATGCTATTTTCAATTAAGAGTTGAATTGATTATAAAATAATTTTAGAGGGCTTTTTGATATATTAAGCAACAAAGAAACAACTATATCTTTACTCTTGAAATACCCATTCTGACCTTTTAATTAGGTTAAAATATTTATAACTTTTTTGTAGTTTTATAAATTTAAAATTTAATTTTTGTATTTTTATTTTTAAGAATTTAGCCCTTCTATTTTTAGATTTTAAAATTAAGTCAAACATTAACACGGTTAAAATTATTTTATAAAATTCAATTCATTAAAATGTTATTTTTAGTTATATTTCTACCAAGTGAGTAATTTTTTTAATTTTAAAATTTCACACCAAAAATTTAATAAAAAATAGTATTAACAATTGAGCTTAAATTTTGAAAAATAAAAATAGAGATTAAATTTTAAAAATAAAATATATGGATTATATTCTAAATTTGTGAAGAATAAAAGTATCTATAAACATATTTTAGCCTTTTAATTGTCAAACTTGACATAACTTCAAACATAGGTTGATTCAGACTTAGCTCGATTGACATGGGTATTCTTGTCAATGCAAGAAGACGTGGTTTCGAGTGCGTTGAATTGCATTATTCTCCTATTTATGGATTCGAGAGTGTTATGAATAGTTCTAAATATTGTGTCAAAAAAATAGATCCTAACATAATTGTCTATTTTTACTGTGGCATGGTCACTTTCTTATAGAAGTTCCTGAATCAGAAAGTGGAATTCTAAATTTCTTGGATTTAATGTTACAGGGTCATCTGAAGGTACTGGTTTGAAGATTAAACTAATCATAGGTAAATATACTGACTCCTTTATATCTCTATTTGGAAGAATGAAAATAAACTATTATGAAATTGAACATTCCTTTAAAACAGGGTTTGCAGTGGTTGGGGTTACTGTTATGGTAGTTTGCCTTGTGGTGTTTGCCTTGAAGCTTAAGAAAGGATCGTTGTCAAGTGGGAAGCTGATGAATTTACGGCGGAATATAGGTAAGAACACTGAAAAGGTTGAAGCATTCATCATGAGATACGGTTCAGAGCTTGCTCCAAAGCGATATTCTTATTCAGACATCAAGAAAATCACCAAGTCGTTCAAAGACAAGCTCGGCGAAGGCGGATTTGGCACTGTCTACAAAGGCAAGTTGCCCAACGGTCGTCTTGTTGCAGTTAAAGTCCTGAGTGAATCAAGGGAGGATGGAGAGGAATTCATTAACGAAGTGGCGAGTATTAGTCGAACTTCTCATGTCAACGTGGTGACGTTTCTTGGATTTTGTTATGAGAATTCGATGAGGGCTTTGTTCTATGAATTCATGCCGAATGGATCATTAGATAAGTTTATCTACCAGCACGGATCGCCGGATAAAATTTGTATGCTAAACCGGAAAACATTGTTTGAAATTGCCGTTGGCATTGCTAGAGGACTAGAATATCTACATCGAGGATGCAACACCAGGATTTTGCATTTGGACATAAAACCACATAACATTCTTTTAGACGAAAATTTCGTTCCGAAGATTTCGGATTTCGGTCTTGCTAAGTTATGCGAGCGGAAGGAAAGCATTCTTTCATCGATAACTGCTCGAGGAACAATAGGATACATTGCTCCAGAACTATTTTGTCGAAACTTTGGAGGCATTTCTTACAAATCCGATGTTTATAGCTACGGGATGATGGTCCTTGAAATGGTTGGAGCAAAAGAAAACGTTCATGTCGGAGGGTCTCTAACAAGTGAAATGAACTTTCACTCGTGGATTTACAAACATCTCCCACAAGAAGCATTCAATCTTGAAGGAATCACAGCAGAAGATGAAGAAATAACTAAGAAGATGATTATAATAAGCTTATGGTGCATTCAAACTAATCCATCAGATCGACCGTCGATGACGAAAGTGCTAGATATGCTACAAGGCAATCTTCAATCATTAGCAATTCCACCAAGACCTTTTCTGTTTTCTCCTCAACAATCACCCCCAAACACCTCATCTACAATATCATTATTTGCATCATCCATTACCATGAACACCGAATAACTAGACCGCGATAAATTTTTTTTATTAAAAAATTAACTTCTTTTACCTTGTAGAAAAGTTTTAATTTATATATATTTCATTAGAGTTGTTCGGATCAAATCAGATACGAATCAAACTATTATACCATAAAATAATTAATATTTATACAAATCTTATTTCAACTAATATTAAAATCTAAGTCGGAATCATATTTTAAATGTATCCAACTATTTATTTCAAAATTTATTTTAAACCTTCTAAAATATCCAAATAGATTTTCGGCATATTTATATTTCATCACAGTTTGTTAGGGTATAGGGTTTGTGATAAAGTTGTTCTCATAATAGCTTCATTGTTTATATATATCGCTGTCATGTATTTATTTTTATCTTACATGTTTTAAGAGTTTGATCTCTTCAATTAATCTCTGAATTATTTATTTTGATTAAAATTAAATTAGATGATTCCCTGCTAAAATTCAATTGGATTGCCCTTTTTTACTTTAAATTATTTTAATTTGTTTAAAAATAAAGGATGAGTCACAAGTAAATTATTAGTCTTTGAATCTATTGATCAAACCATACTGTTTTTCACTTTGACTTGACAAATAATTAATAATATGAAAAATCATTTACTGCACTATTACTAGATTTTAAAAATTTCAGACGAGAAATATTATTGTGTCTTGAAATATTATTAAAAAAACTGAAGTTATATATTAAATCTTATTAATTTGTAGAGTTAAAACTTTTTATATTAATTACTTAAGTAAATATTCGGATAGAAAAGTAAAACTTTAATCTGAAAAATAAAAATTATTTGCACAATAAATTATTCTTTTATGCTTTAATTGATAAAAGGATTTCTTCAATTTTAATATTGAATAAATTTATCTCTTTAAAAATATTTTAATCCCCATCAATTTTAAAAGTGAACTTTTAAAGATATTTAATTGTAACATTAATATTTTTCGTCAATTATACATAATTTTAATTTGTATGACATCTTAAAGTTTTCAAGTTTTGCTTATTTATATATATATATATATATATATATATATATATATATTTGAATTTTGTATTTTTAAGAAAATAGATTTTTTAAATTAAGTCTAAATTGATAAAATATATAAATATTGAAACTTTATTTATTATTATATCAATTAAATTTATGTATAATTGATAAAAATTTTAATAGAAACTTGTTTAATACATTTTATTCTTTTAAAAATAACAAGTAATTATATGCTATTTCCTGAGAGTAATGTCTATTTAATATCGTTTTAGATTTTTGATGAAATTTTAGTTTAATATCAAAATTAAAATTATCAAAGTTATAAACTTAGGTTTGAGTTTTACTCTCAGCATGAATTTTATATTTCAATTATTAATCCATTTATATTTATACTAATTAATTATAATTGTAATTATTTGTTATTATTTTATAATTTACGCTCACATAGAAAGCAAGGTAACAAAACTGATAAAAGTCACAAGACATACCAACATAAATTTGACTTTTGACCAATCTTTTCCTTTTTGTCCTTTTCAAAGTACGAAAAAATAAAAATAAAAATATGACCAAAAACACTATTGGTTAACCAAAACTGAATTTCAAGTCAACAAAAAATCAGTTTTATTGAAAATATCTTAAATTTGTGATAATGATCCCTTTTAATTAAAACCAAAAAAAAGTCCATCTTTATCTATAAATAAAAATAAAAATAAAGACGACGTTTTATAAATAAAAAAATAAAACTGTATTTTTAAGTGTATATAATAAATAAGCAAACAGTAAAAATTTTCAGCTATAATTTTCGTAAATAAATAATGAACCAAAATTCCTAATTTTATATATATATATATATATATTGTTATATACTTTTATTTTATTTTATTTAATGGGAGATGGGTCCCACCTTATCTATCGTCACGCTAAACTGCATGATCACGTGAAAGGGAGCAGAGGTGGGAGGGGTCCCCCCGAGTCCGCATCATCTTTTGCTGGACGCCCACACATGGAGACACAGAGATCGGTCATATAACTTTTTGTTTATTTATTAATTTTTTTGGGTTGGGCCGGTGGGAGTAAACTCGCACGTGCGCCGGACTTTTGACACTTGTGATATTATTATTATCTTGCTTTTCTTATTGGATAGTCATCGACGACAAAGACGGTTGCTGAACCGATTATAAGAATACTGGACACGTGGCTTCCAAACGTCACACTTTGGTCACGCAGTTAGAGAGACAATAACGCTTAACATGTTGCTTTATCATCTGCAGTTTCACTTTTTCCAATTTGTCCCTCATTTTTCTTAAAATAAAAATTAATTGAAAATTTTCTTTAAAATATAATAATTTTTAAAAAATTAATTCCAAAATTTAATAATTATTCAACAAATTAATATCTATGGACTTGTTCAACTAATGCTTAAAAAATCCTCTGCCTCTATTTTTTTTTCTTTAAAATAACTTTTTTGAGTTGATGTTGATACAAATTTTAAATTATTTATATTATTAGCAAAATTTTCAATGATCAGTGGCAAAGTTGTAGATTGAGAAAAGATCAAGGGCGATGATATCCAATAAGTACAGATTTAGCTGACCACCTCGCAAATCCATGTTAATTTCCAAGCACTTGTTCATTTCATTTCAAAGCTTTTTCTATCAAACATACATCTTCTGTTTTTCTTCCCGGGTTTTCAACTTTAACAACCCAAAACCATTCCCGGTTTCCCGGTGTACCCATTAATCCGTCGATTCGATTCCACCTCCAACTAGATCTTATCAAATCTGCTTTCACTGTTCGCCACCGATTCACCCATCTGTAAGCGCCGCCTTTTTATATCTCTAGTCGCCGATCTAAAATTTCGAAACTTAAGATCCTTCTCCGATCAGCTCACGATTGAAACGGCGTCGTTGCAGCAAAAAAATCATCGCTTTTAACTCCACACACACGATTCTTATTTTCTTTCCCTTTGAATTTTTTGATTAATTTTACTCAAATTCATTTTTTCTGTTTTCCTTTTAATAGGACAAAATTTTTTTCTATAAATTCAATAATTCTAGCATCGATTCTTCTTCTTCTTTTTTTCCCTTTAATTGGAAATGACGTCGGGGACGAGGCTACCGACATGGAAAGAACGAGAGAATAACAAGCGGAGAGAGCGGCGGAGGAGAGCAATAGCAGCGAAGATCTTCGCTGGACTTCGGATGTACGGTAACTATAAGCTTCCGAAGCACTGCGATAACAATGAAGTTCTCAAAGCTCTTTGTAACGAGGCCGGTTGGACCGTCGAACCCGATGGAACTACTTATCGTAAGGTAAATTACTATCATCACTTGAACCTTTTTTTTCTGCTCTTTGTTAGTTTATTGATTAATCTTCTTAGGGAAAAGATAGAAGATAATGCCAATGGAACGGTTATTATTTTTTTTGAAAATGAAATCTCACTGAAAATTTACGTTTTATTAATAGCTTGTTTGAACTCTAAGATTGCTTGTTTTATTTTGCTTGTAATTTTTGAAATATCGAGGCAACGGAAAATTGCTATTTCGGAATTCTCTCTTTATCGATTTGTCTTGGCGTATTTTAGCACGAAGATCGTAGTTTTTAAAATTACAAAAAATTCCAATAAAACTGCGGTCCGTATGCTAATTTGTGCCGCTTTTTGCGGTACATGTTAATCAACGGAAGTGTCCCCGTTGTGCTAACATACGCCGATTCCGGCGGGCTAATATTGAAATCGGAGAAACAGGAAGATCTGCTGCCAACGGTTAAAATACACGGCTCGAACCGGAGTTAGTGTTATACACACGGCATCAATTTGCTTTTTAATTCTTTTCACTGCTTTTGTTTATTTAATGTTTCTTCTTGTTTGAGGTATTAGTGTTATTTTGTATGCTGGATCAGGGCAGAAGCGTCATTTTATTAGTCTTCTCTTATTTAGATCTGGTCAGCTCTCTTTTTTTAATATCTTTTTATTATGTGTTTTTTTACTCTCACTTTAGCCAACGCGTGAGCCATGAAGTACCAACGAAAGATTCTTCTCTTTCTTTGATGACCGTATTCCATATAACTTGTAGTTATTCCAGATGAGAAAGAACATGGGACTGATCATCACACTTAAAAAAGAAACCCAATTTGCATAGATCTCGAGGAAAAAGACCTAACTACCCTTGTTAAATTGATGATTGTGACTGTAGTTTTTGCACCATGTGAATTGACAGTGTGCTCTGATATACTCTTTTTTTTTTCTTTTTTAATTGCTAAGTAACAAAGAGTCACTCGTTTGCACAGTTCCCGACTTTGCCTAACTTTCATTTTCAGTTGTTCATACAAGAATTTGGGTTTTCTTCAGACTTGGCAATCCGTTTGTGTTTGTATTTTTTTAATAATTGTGTTTAAGCCTTTAAGGTTTTATAGATATAATAATATTTTTATACGCAAATAATTGATTTTATATAGATTCTGGCACATGTTATGTTTTTTATTTATTTTGTTTGTTTATGGTTGCTTGGCTGTATTTACAAATTATCACACCTTTTGGCCAATTTATTACCCCATTTTTACTTGTTTTGATGTCTTAGCTTGATTACTCAACTAATTTAATTAGTACGGCCTACTATTGTTTAGAACTCTGAATCAGATGACTATGTCTAAGACTGCAGCTTAAAGGGGGAGTTGAGGTTTTTATCATGCATAAAACAAGGGTTTTTGCTTCTAAGCAAACTGAGGATTTAGCAGAGAGATGAGGTTTTCAGGGTAGATATTGTGATTTGGATGTCTGATATGTGAACTGGTGGAATAACATTGTGTAAAATGACACAATTACTAAAGCTCAAATTTGCTGATATTGTTTACATATGAAATGTTTTAAAATGGAAAATAGGATTATTTTGATGGAAAAGCAAAATGAAGGGGTGAATATAATGATGCCCTAGTGTGGTGGAATTAATGACATTCATAAGAACTCGAATTACATGTCTAATCAAATGATGGAATGAGTTTTGGTTTCTGAGATGCTATTTGTTTAAATTTCCTATTTCCTGGGTTGAGCATACTTTGCAGTTATGGTAATTTTATCGCTGCATGTGATTCTAGGAATTTAGGGCACTGATAAATATCTAATTTCTGCAGGGTTGCAAGCCTGTGGAGCGCATGGATATAGTAGGTGGATCTGCAACAGTGAGCCCCTGTTCATCTTACCACCCAAGCCCCCGCGCTTCTTACAATCCAAGCCCCGCATCATCATCTTTTCCAAGCCCAGCTTCTTCTTCGTATGTGGTTAATCCCAATGGTGATGTGAATTCTCTTTTCCCATGGCTCAAAAACCTCTCATCTGCATCCTCATCAGCATCCTCTTCCAAGCGTCCCTATAGCTATATTCATGGTGGTTCCATCAGTGCTCCTGTCACCCCTCCATTGAGCTCACCGACTGCTCGAACCCCACGAATGAAAAATGATTGGGAGGACCAATCTGTCCTTCCAGGTTGGAGTGCACAACAACATTCTTTCCTGCCTTCTTCAACTCCCCCTAGTCCTGGTCGTCAAATTGTTCCTGACCCAGAGTGGTTTTCTGGACTTCAAACCCCTCATAGCCGACCAACTTCTCCCACATTCAGCCTTGTCTCCTCAAACCCCTTTGGCTTCAAGGAGGAAGTTTTAGCCGGTGGGGGTTCCCGCATGTGGACTCCCGGGCAAAGCGGGACATGCTCACCGGCAATAGCTGCAGGTTTAGATCAGACAGCTGATGTTCCAATGTCTGAAGTTATTTCCGATGAGTTTGCATTCGGAAGCAATGCAACAGGGCTAGTAAAGCCATGGGAAGGAGAGAGGATTCATGAAGAATGTGGATCAGATGATCTAGAACTCACTCTTGGCAGTTCCAAGACTAGGTGAGTTTGTAAGCTCGTTGCATCAGTTAGCTAAAATTGACCATTTTTTAACCTTGTTACCTTTACTGCAGATAAAAGTCCGTGTGAGAAAAGAATCACTGCCCTCTTAGTGTGAACTTTGATCCCATATTTATGCTCTCCGGAAAAAGAAGGGAACAAAAGGGATCGAGGTGAGCCCGAGTCTGAGCCTTTACTCGCTCTTGTTTTAGTTTTCATTAATTTTTGAAAATTTAACTCTGAATTATATATATAATATATATAGTTTGTACTGAAGGCACCGAGGTAGTTTCATAGCCTCGTGATCGGCGGCCCTTCTCTATTTAGATCTTAATTTTCCCAAAAGGAAAGAACCGTTATACTTGTATGATTGTTCTTGGTTTTTATTTAGGTTTGCCATTAGAAGAAATGCCTGAATGACTGTTTCTCAATGGCGGAATCATTTGTGAGAATTAGGATAGGTTAAAGTTTTACCATTTTCTCGTTGTACATCGCACACATTTTAACCTTGTCATTTTGTCACGCTTTTGAATATCCAAGTCCACTTCTTCTTCTTTTCCTTTATTATTATTATTATTGTTATTATTATTAATTCTTTTTTCTTTTTTAAATCCATCTGTTTACAGTTTTTGTTGACCACACCACTGTGATTTCTGCTAATGCAACTATTGGAATTGCTTTATTACGTCATGTTTTTTGTTTTTATATTCACAAAACATGTGAATGTAGGAAGGGAAATGATTTCAGCTACGGATGCAATTTTCAGTGCTATCGCTTAATATATATATATATAATTTGAAATCAAACCAAAAGAAAAGGAAAATAAAATAAAATAAAACAAGAGTGGGTAAATTCAGATTGGGTTTTTTTTTGGATTCATATTATTTTGGTTGGGTTTTATAAGTATGAATTGTTTTAAATTTGGGTTTTCTCGAGCTTTAATTTTTTTTAACCCGGCTCTTTTGGATATGGATTTTAACATATTCATATAATTTTTGAATTTTAAAATTATAAATATTTTAATTTCAATTATAATATGATAGCACATTTTAAATGTATTTTATTAAAAGAATAAATTATATATATTTAATAGAAATATTTTATATAAAATAATTAAAGTATTTATTATATGTAGAATTTGATAATAATCTTATATGTATATGAAATTTGTAAATATATTTAAAATTTTTATATGATATGCATAAATTTTACATATTTGAATTATTATTAAAATATATATAAAAACACGGGTATTAAAAATTTTAAATTGATGAAAATATTTTTGTAGTCTCTTGTATCTTTATATTGAAAATTAAATATTTTTATTTTTATTAGATTTATAAAATTAGATATTCATATACTAAAATAAATATTTTGAAATCCAAATGTTTTATTCTAAACCCAAATGTAATAAAATATAGATAATTATCTAAACTCAAAATAAATTAATAAATTAATTGTGTTTTATAATTTCAAGTTCAAAATGAAATGAAATATTCAAATTCAATTTGTAAAATTTAAAAACACAATTTAAAATCTAATTTAATAAGAATAATATTTCATTAAGATGTCAAAATTTTTATAAGATTTTATATATTACCAATTATATGTATGTATTGTAAAATACTAGATTACAACAATTACTGGTACTATAATGTGTATTAATATATTATATAATATTATATTGTGTATACCAGAATCTATCATATATTATTACTTATAATTAATAAAATATACATCATTATATCAAATTAATAGAAAATGACATACATTAGAATTACGAGTATTATTAACAATTTAACTGATTTTATATATATATATATATTAGATAATCATATAATACCATTTTATTATGTAAAGGCTACTAATTTAGATTGTATTCTCAATTGAGATGATAAAAACATCAAATTTATTTAAACTTTATGTGGATGACAAATACAACTATTTTGATAAATTTAATAATTAAATTGTTAAAATAAGATATATATATATATATATATATGAATAGTTTTAGTAATAATCATATACTATATTATTATATTATGAAATAGTATATTATTTATTATAGTTAATGATTAAAACCAAAGTAAAAGATTGAATCAAGTCAATCGTTAACTTAGTTTTGATTTTAGACAGTTATAAAATATATTACTAAAGTAGGCAATATTATAACATATACTATAATAGTAATACATGATATATTAATTATTATATATATATTGTTTATTATTATATTATGTAATGTTATATCATATCATATATAATATTGTAATATTTTATTTGTATGCATTAAACATTGTAATATTATGTAATATTATATCTTTTACTATAATTTATAAATAGTATTACTAGTAGTATATTATCTATTATAATTAACCTTTAAAATTAACTTAATAAACCGAATCAAAAAATTCTATAATTCAATCAATTTGGTTTAATTAAGTAGATTTTGGCTTTGGACCAATTAAAATTTTATACGCATCTAAATTTGAATATATTATATCAATGCCTAAATTCACTCTCTAAAACACAAATCCCAAATAAAAACAACACATTTTCAGAAATCCAAACCTAAAATATAATTTTACCCAACTCAAATTCATAAATATTAAATAATTAAAATTAGGAAGAAAAGAGTCCTACTAGTTTATAGATTTGAATAATAATTAATTTTATATCTTTATTTTTAAGAAATATTTTATATATTTATTATACATATATAATTATTTTATTAAAAATATTTTATATTCATATATTTATTAAATTAAGTGATAAGAATTATGAATAATTAAAAAATAATTTATATAAAAAAAACCCTAATTTTTTTTTCTCCAAATCGTTTTCATCTTTTTATTTTTGCTTAGCGGCGGTATTAGCCTCTAAGCTAGCTACCACTTACCTTTTTCTCCTGCCCATCAACCCTCTTTTTCTTTCTTTTTCTTATTCACTCCATGCGTCTTCTCTCTTTTCAGTTTACAGATATATTTTATGGGTATCTTTATTGTCTTCACAGGTTGTGATAAACAGATGATGGTGCCTATCATCGTTGAAATACCATCAATCATTGACAACCTGCAATTTTTTTTAAAAAATGGGTAGCTCTTTATTGACTTCTTAATCTGTTTCTGTTTTGAGAGTTTTAAAATAATAAATGATTTCATGAGTCGGTTTGGACTCATGTTATCTTAAGTTTTATATTTTTTTTGTTTGTTTTTTCATTGTTTAATAAGTATTCACTTTTAGAAGTTTTTGTTTACTCTTGTAGTACGCTTTTTAGTCTTGCTTTAGCGAGTAATTTTAGGGTTGGTTTTGTTGTCGTCTCCTCTAGTTTGATGGATGCTTAGTTCTTTTGCCGATTTATACCAGCCGCTTTGGACCATCTAGGGTCGATTTTCTTATTGTATTAAGTACTTGCAATCACTCCTGATATGTCGTGCTTGAGTTGTGATAGAGTCGATTGTTAACATGTCATAATGTTCTATTGATGTTGAAACTGAAACTTTTGTTGTATTGATGGAGTTTATCATTTAGCGCGTACAACAAATGCTTATTATTTTTTTTCCTGAATTATATGGTTTTATTCATTTCATGAATTAATTTTTAATATAAATATGTAATATTTATGAAAATATTTTCATAAAAGAAATAACTATAATTTAATTTTTAAGTAATTTCATATAATTATATTAAGTATTAATGCTTATTCTACTTGTTCAATTATAGATTTAGGTATTTTAGATTCGAATTTTTTGAACTCGAAATGAACGAGTTAGAATTTATTTTTTATAAAATTAACTCAAAAATACTCTGATATAATGGAAATTACAAGTACAGCATGGAGTATAAACTGTAAAAATGCCAGACAAATGGAGAAACACAAACTCTACTTTTTTTCCATGCAAGTTCACCGATCATTTAAAAAAAACAGAGAGACCTTCATTTATTCTAAGCAAAGGTCCTATTTTTCCAAGCTTTTACAATTCTAATCATGAGAAGAATGTGGTGACTTTGGGAAGATAGTGAGATCCATAACACCTCAAATTATTTATTTATTCTAATCTCTGAATCTGACAGGACTGAAACACTTTAACATACTTTCCTACCATATATAGTGGTAGTTTCAAGCTTTGCAAGAGCACATCGGTCTAATTTCTTTCCATTGTTAAATATTTGTTGGATGGATGTTGACTCGTACATGTTAAAGAGGATGTGGTCTCCGACCGGGAAATGGTCGACGGCTCATCGCGAACGGATATCCGCCATGTCTTTCTATGCTTGCCCTAATTGCTTCTCTGCCTTGTTCTATCAATGAAGGCTTATCAGTACTGCTTCGAAAATTATAGGCTTTAGGCTGTTCTTCAGCCACCAACTTTACCATAAAAAACTCAACAACCAAGCGAGCCCCAAAGCTCCAAATCAAGAACAAAGCAAACAGTGAAATACAGAACAATACTTTGAAACTAGCCATTTCAGATCTCTAATCAGCGTTACTGATCTTCTGCATGAACCCTTCAACGCGGGTCCTATTTATAGCCCTTTCTCCACCACGTTCTGTATGATAATAAATAAGTGAAGTTATTTGGTCGGATTAAACCTTACTTAGGCGTTGCAACAATATCAAATCGGGTGAGTTGGAATCATTAATAAAAAGTTATCGGATGTGGATCCCCTTGATTACCTGGTTTTTAATTTCTATCGAGTTTAATTTTTTTATCAATAGCTTACTACGAGTCTCCATTCTATTGGGTGCTTAATCGAAACTCCACTTATTCTTTTCCCTTCTGATAAAAGAGAGAAAAATAAATAAACCAGCAGCTACACCCAGCACCATTCTTACCTCATGTATATATCATCATTCTTACCTCATGTATATATCATCATGCAGAGAAATTTATTAATGATAGAGTTGAATATCTTGAGTTAATTGATCTGTGTCATTTTTCTTTAGACAAATTTTAGATCAAAATAGATAATGTCTCATTGTTCTGGTGCGAGTTTTATTAGCAACTAGTGACACATAGTCTATCATGTTAAAGGGAAAATTTTAAGGAAACAGTTTAGGCAATCTTAATCTTCCTTCTGCCATATTTTTATCAAATTAATAATGTTAAAACAGGGCCTTGAGTTAAGCAGCTTTCTTTTTCAAGCTCTTCTGATCTTGAAGAAATGAGAAAAAGGGCAACCAAAAAAAAGGGAAAGAAGAAAAAGAGAGAAAGGGTAAATTAGCAACGACCCACTGTTTGGCAAGAAAGAATCAGAGAGAAAATGGAAATCCAGACCACACTGCTTTCCAACAAATGGTGATGCAATCATGCAAAATGCCAAGGCCCCTGACATGGAACACTTCCTTTTTCCTTTTTGTCAAAGCGCTAAAAGATTAAAAACTAAATGGATATTCTTGACTTAATCTTTATGCTAAAACAAAGTTAATCTTGGATTAGTGGGGCATTAGTTTTATCTTCAAAGTCGGTAATATGCTTTCGCAAAGCTGAAATAACTAAGTTTGTTGGTTAATGTTCACCTTCTTCAGTAGAAAAGAAAAGATTATCTTTCCAATAAAATGGTGCCCCATTATTTGACCAAGCATAAAATATCCTGGAAAAAGATGGCAATGAAGCCTATATATACCCTATTCATGCACCCCCAAGCTATGCAACTATCAACCCTCATAGCACATTCCATTACAGCTCAAGTCATTATTTTCTTTCCAAATCTCTAAATCTCATGGGAGCAACATTTTTACAGTTTTATTTTCGTTTAAAATTTTCTACATTTGGTAATTATATTATATCATAATTAAATTCATGGTAGGTTTTAGGTATGATTAATTGGATTATTAGACAAAAAAATCATCTTCACTATTGACTAATTTCCACAATCATTGAGCAATACAGTGAGATATGACTTCATTGCCACTGAATATTTAGTCAAATGCATGGGATAACCTATTTTTTTCAATGGATACCTTTTTCTTTACATTTTCTTCTTCTGCTTGGGTATAAAATTTCAGTGCTTTCATAAACCTTATTGAAGAAGCATCGTCCCCTTTTAATCAAATGACGAAATCTCAAAAAAGTAACGAAGTCTATTGGCACAATTAGTTAGGTAAGGTCGGCTTCTTTAGAGAAGGATACAATTAATGCCCCACTTGATCATGTTTTGGTCATAACCTGTTGGATTGGACGACTGAATCTGAACCACTTAGGGTTACAATATTTCATAATTAAAATCAATCACATACTTATGACCGCTAAAGATTTGCCCATTGTTGAGTAGTTGGAAAAGTGTTGATGGATTTTAATAGGTTTAATATTAATCAACATTAATCTTCAAGCAAATTATGAAATATGAGATGACATGATTAAATTATCATTTAAAGTTGAAGAATTAAAAATCATTATATATAAATAAAATTTTATGTAAAATTTTTCATTGAGTCGAGTCAATTAAAATTTAATTTCAAATTAAATTTCATGTTTAAGCTTATTTTCAAGCCGATTCAATTTATCAAAAAAAAATTTAATTTCATTAACAAAACCCTTAAAAAATTCAATGAAACCAAAACAATCCAACACCAAAACCAACTCCAAGAAAAAATATAATTAATCAGAAAAAAAAAAAAGTAGAAGTAAAAGGTGAGAGAATTAAGGTTGGGTGGGTTGCTTATGTCACAAACTTAGGCTGTACTTATGTCACAAACTTAGGCTGTATTTATTATTTTGCTTTTGGATCTAAATCATGATTTTATATAAAAAGAAAAAAATTAATAAATAAGTAGTTTTTCAAATCAAATTTTAATTTTAAAACTAAAATTTGATTTTAAGTTAGAGATTAAGTTAAGTCAAATGACCAAAATTTTAGTTTTTAGAAATGTATTTTTCAATAAAAGTATCTTTTACTCCTCATTAAATTTTTACTTTACAACATATAAAGTCTAAAATAGACATTTATCTTCCAAAAGCACTTATGGAAAGTAACGATAAACATTATCAAAATTTTCAAAAGCACTTTTTTTAACCTTAATGGTAAATTAGCCCTTAAATTATTTGGGAGGCAAAAGCGATACAAATAAAGAAACCCCTAATTCTTACTGCTATATAGAGGTGTGCATGGGCCGGGCTACCTGGCCCGGCCCGAAAGCCCGCCTAAAAAATGGGAGGGTTCAGGTAAAAATATAGGCCCAAAATATGGGTTTAGGCAAAAAGACGAGGCCTATTTAGAAAAGGGCCGGGCCTCAGGTAAAACTTTTTTTGGCCTAGGCCCGGCCCGGCCTTGCCCAAATTATATAATAAATATATATATTTTTTATTTTTAATCATATTTACATTTTATTTTCAATTTTAATATACCTACTTTTTATTATATTTTCAATTTATGTATTGTTTTAAGAATTGTTTTACTCTAATTTTTTATTTGTTTCTTGTTTTAATATTTGTTTTTATGTTTTTAAATGTATTTGATTTATTATATTTTAATTTTTTTATTTAATGAAATAAGCTAAAAAAATTTAATATGGACCGGGCCGGGCCGGACTCAGGCTTAACAATTTTATTTCGGGCGGGCTTGGACAAATTTTTAGGCCCATATTTTGGGTCGGGCAAGGGCCTAGAAAACGAGCCTAAAATTTGGTTGGGCCCGGCCCATGCACACCTCTACTGCTATGTATATTTTTTGGCATAATAATAAATTTAACCATTAACGTTTACAATTTTTGTCAATTTGATCCTTATTCATTTTTTAGTTAAACTTAATCTTCAATCTTTTAAAAAGAACCAATTTTGATCATCAACTATTCAAAAAGAGTTGAATTGTTGTTTTTTTTTTAATTATGGAGTCCATATTCAACCGCCATTAAAGAGTTAACACTTGAGTGGCTAAAATGAAAATGTCCTAAAAGTTAGATGACGAAATTGTAAAGATTTTATTTTGGGTGACCAAAATGAAAACACCATAAAAATTAAGCGATCAACTAAGAATTTACCCTAATTTTAATTTAGATTACTTTATGGTTGTTAATTAATTAGACTTTAGTTAAACATATTTAGATTAATTTATGGTTGATAATTTAGACTTTATTTTGATAATTAATTACATTGTAGTCATTACCATTATCTTTTTCTATTATCAAAATAACTATACGGTCCAATTACAAATGAAAATATTCTTTTCTTCTGGCCAATGTTTCCTTCTTCCTTAATCCCTCATGTTGTGGATTGTCCATTCAACACCACATCCCACACCATACAAAGTAGACATAATTTGCCACCTCTCTTCCACTTAAAGTGAAAATCACTCCATTTGCTATTACCATATATACCAATACACACTTCCTTCCTATGCAATTAATGGGGAATCTATCAAGCCTAGTACTTGACATATAGCTACTTAATTCCCACTCATTTTTATGCATTCACATTTAGTTTTTTGTTATTTAACCTTCATTTTCTATACTTTCTACTTGTGGATAATTTCTATACTAATTTAAATAAAGTTAAGAAAAATCATTTTTAAGATAATTTACTTTATAATTTCAATACAAAATAATTGAATGGAAGTATAATTATTAGGGTTTTAATTATACTCTCTTGCAATTATAAAGAATTGTAATTCTTTAAATGTATTTGGTTGACAGAGTATAATTACATCATAATTTTTATGTCATATTTAGTAGTACAAATTTTAATTATATAATTACATAATTTATATTTTAAAAATTTTAGTATGATAAAACTAATTTCTAAACAAGTAATAACAGAACTATATGGTTCATATTCTTGAGATGCAGCATCTGCACAAAGTAACACATGCTTTAAATTTTATATATACTTAATTAACAACCATCATGTTGAAACCATTATCTGAAATATTAATTTAAACTTGGTTTAGGTTGTGTTTATTGTTAATAGAGGGGTATGTATATAAAGTCCAGTGTCTCATAGCTCGGTAAAAAAATATAAATGTGTCATGGTGCCGACCGACCCATCCAAAACTTTTAACTTCATATCCGACAATATCTCAAATTGCTGCATCTCTCTTCTCCTTTTACTTTAAATATTGATGGTGTGCCTCTTACTGGGCAACTTACATCTCATTCTCAAAGGAGCTTTGTATTTAATATATATATATTTCTCCTCAAAACAGGAAAAAGAATACCAAGGATTATTTTTATATAAATATATTTTCCTTTTCCTTAACATTGATAAATTTAATCAAGAAATTTAAGAATGCTTTCTTAAAAGAATATTTATGAAAGAAAATATTTTTAAAAAAATGCAATCCGGTGAGTTTAGTATTCATAACTCTCTCTAATCCTTAAATAAAAAGATTATACATTTCAACGCACTCGAATCCACACACTCTTGTATTGATAACAATACCGATGCCAACTGAACTAAAACTCAACCAGCATCATTAGTTGATATTTTTAACTCAATCAAATCCATCACTTGATTTTGCTTTTGTTGAATTTTATAACGATTTCTACGTTTGTCAACAAAGTCATCCAACCATTCCTATGACAGAAAGCTCTTTTGCTTTCATTACTGTTCTACATTTCATCCGAATGCTCAAATTCACTGCTTACGGTGACAATAGATCGCCCCATCACATGGATTAACACGGAAGAGAAAACAAGATGTTATGACACGGTGCACAATATGCTTTTTCGGCTAAAGGACTACGAATGACGTTTTCCAAAGACGATAATGGCTCTAGACTGACAATTTCCAAACAAGATTATCATGAACCAAGTATCAAACGTTAAACACACCATCTCTTTCTAATGTACACACCTCAGTGGCACGAGACGGCTAAATGCAAATAAATTTTAACTCAAATCCATCACTTCCGACAATCTCATCTAACTTGTATCCAAATGAAAGTTTTCCCCAATTCCCGGAACTATACAACTCTTAACAAATTGGCCCGAGACAAAAGAATGAATGTTGAAGTTGATCATAGAGGAGAGGAGGAGAGGAATTTACATGTTGATACGAGGCACCTTTTCACCTTCCAGTAAATTAACAGAACGAAACCACAATACTTTTAAATGGACTGCAGAACCAATCATCTCTCGAGCTTTGCAAATAGATTTGAGAGAGCTTGATAAAGAGTGGAAGCAGCAGGAGGCATAGGCAGTGAACCGAGAAGAATATCTGAAGCAGTGATAGATGGATTACCATAAAATCTAGAATTTTCTTGGTTTCTGGTTGTCACTACACTTCCTTCAAGTGAGCACCCCAAAAATGCACCTGCAGAGTTCACCAAGACATCACAACATCATAAGCCCAATATTTTGTATGCAACCGATGATCAAGGGGGAAATGGTGCATAAAAAAGCCAGATATATAATATTTAGTAACATTTAGAAATTTCTCATATAAAAAGCTTAAGTAAGCATGTCTTCATAGCTTCACATTTCCATGCATGCACTCAGATGCCAAATCTATCTCTACAGGTCCACAAGACTACGGAGTGTCCTCACTGTCGCAATACTATCCAAATCCCTTTTGTTTGAAGCTCGAGGCTTTTAAACTTACACCTTAACTTGATTCCCAGTCCATCAACCCCTCTAAGCTAATTCTGACATCATTGTATTCAAAATCTTTTGTTTAGTGTTCTTCCTTGGTTATTCAAGGAGGAAGGAGTACACATGGTCAGTAGGAAGGGGTTTTTCCAGTACAGTCAAAACTGGACCCCAGTGGGCAACCAGCGCAACATTAACTTAATCTAATAACATTAGCCCTTAATTTAATAACATTAGCCCCAACTTTTGGAAATAGTTCCGACTGGCTTTCTGAACTGCAAAGCAACAAAACTATGCAAACTAATAAATCCAATCAAAGATTTATTAGGAAAAGAAATCTGACCTTTACTACAGCTGTATGTATAACAAGCAGCATAACCTCCAGAGCCCCCACGTATGTCAGCTTCAGCAGCTCGCCCAACAATGCCAGCAGCTGCACTCAACCCTGCTCCAACCGATAAATGCATGTTTCCACTAAATGTTGCAACAGCACTTTCTTTTCTCAATACAATAATGAAATCCGTAAATTCACCACCAGCCTGTTAGATTCAAGAAATAGACGTAAAATAGTTATAAAAGTACGTTGAGTCAGATTGGCACTACACATTCAATCTTGTGAAGGATAGTGTTCAATGATATTCAAAACAGTTTCATCATAACAACTGGTAAAGGGAAATTTTATTTTTCTCTCTTTCTTTTAGCCTTAATACAAACAGCATATTGAACAACGACCAACATTTTAAAACACTGTATGAGCTAAGCAGTTAAAGAACCACGGAAAATATCAATTCACCTGAACTCCCCAGCCAACACCACAGGAAGCTATTGCAGATGGTGGAGACCATGATCCATCATCTCTACGAGCAACAACAAGCCCTGTTCCAATATTGTAAGTCACCATAACCCCGACCTTTGCAACAGTAAGAATTGCAAGCCCTTTTGCTTGTCTTAAAATAGCATCAGGTATGGACTTTTCAGGTTTCAAGGATCCAACCTGCTACAAATTAATACATCCAAACTTAAATGTTTAAGAACTTTCACTAGCTTTATGATATGGTCTATGAGATGAATGCTTTCATGGATTAATCCAGATGAGTTCGAATTAAAAAGTGAGACATTACCTTACTATAATTGCTAATGGTATTTGCAGCCTTATAAATCTCATATTCCATGGATTGGCCCCAAGGGAAATTCAGCCATGATCTTAACGTACTGAGGTCTGTCAGATCATGGGTAGGCAACTGAGCAGCACGACTAATGTGGTCCATCAAGTATGGTTGGACGGGCTCAAGCCTCACGCAACAAACATCACATACTCGTTGTGGGTTCCCCATGTGGAATTTCATTGGTAACAAGCTCCGCCCTTTAGAACATTCATTGCAGAATATCCCACCACAGAATCGGCAATGATGACGGGAGCGCATTATAGGATGGAACCGCACATTACATAACATGCAATTAGAAGCAGCACTGTCAGCCAACCACTTTGGTGGCTCTGCTTCAAGAATTTCATTGATGTTACCAAAATTAGCTTCTGCAAGCGTTTGAGCCATCTCTTTCCAAGTTTGTTCAAGAAGATGGCTGGAAAACCAAGTGATCCCATATCTTTGAACATCACCTGAAGCTATAGAACTCACTTTGCCTCGAGCGGCTATTAACATCTCACTGAGCACATCCCACATGGTCAGATCCTTACTTTCTTCAATAAACTGATTTGATCGCACACCATCATCAGGAAAGTATCCTCCATTCAGACATAGGCCTCTATCCCATTCTTCATGTTTATTTTCAGACACAGGAGGGACAGACACAGGTACCCAAATTCCAGTTTCTTCAGAAAATGGGGTATCATAGTAAAAAGCTTCTCCTTTTTTCTGATTTCCATCGCTGGAAAGAATTTCCATACTATTGCATCCACTAACTCTAGGATGCACTTGACTTTCAGATCTTTTAAGCTGCTTTCCATCTTGCATAACATCGGTATTTACAAGAGTACATTTTTCTCTACTTTCCTCCACTTTTTCCAGATCCTAACACCATCATTAAAAAAAAAAAGCATTATTGTTTTTCCTTGAACCAAAAAACAATAATAACAAAATAAATCAAAATAAAAATAGCTATCATTCACCAAGATTAACAAGCTATTCCACAAACTAAAAGAACAAAGATAAGCATATTATGCGAGCAAAAAGAAAAAAAAAAGAAAAAAGAAAAAAAAAAAAGAAAAGAAGAAGCAAAATATGCTATAGCCTATAGGTACATTTCGACATAAAACTTGCTGCTATACTAAAATCCATATCAGATTAAATAACCTACAATTTAAACAATGACTTTGCTCTAATACTGGGAAATCACATCAATGCATATCAAGATACACACTAAACATACAAGAAGAAAGACATCTGATATTGAAATACCATCAATATGCAAAGATGATCTCTTTACAATAAAGTCTTTGTAGCTATTCATACAAGAATATGTATAACAGCTCCGACTAAAAGCTACTCTTAACTCCTTAGCAGACTATAACGGATAGCAAATAGTTACAACTGAACCAATTGTATAACAGCTTCGACTAACAGCTACTCTTGACTAACAGCTACTGACTATCCTTAACAATGCAGCAATGCTAAAACAGTGCGATCAATCTCAGGCATTCAATAAGATGCTTCAAATTTTGTTATACAAAGCAATACTAAGAACAACCCTCTTCTTGGAGAAGCTAAAGAACAATTAATCCAAAACAGAAAGAAAACTAAAACTAACAGATGCTCCCTTTTCAAAGAAAAAAAGAATAAACAATAAAATGAAAAAATAAAATAAAATTGTATTCCATCTTAGTTAAGGTTATTCATTCAACCATCCGGGCTAAACCCAATTAGAAAAAGCACAGAAACAGAGTTTACAAACTTTCCAGTTCCTTTTCCTTGGTTTTCTATGCAACCAAACAGATATTTAACAAGAGAAAGAAAAATAATAAGAAGAATTACCTGGGAAGAGAAGAATTGAAACTGGTTGTCTTCTGGTTCTATTTGAGGGTATTTTATCAGCCCCTCCATTGATTCCTTTCGGATTTTTTTCGAATAAAAAGAAGATTTTATACGACCAAATAGAGAAAAAGAACGAACGGGAGGAAGAGAAACGAGAGCTAAAACAGTATGTCGTTTTGAGACTCTTGCCGTTTTGTTTTGGAGTTACGTACGTCGTTGAGCTAAAGTTGGAGGCTTAAAACTTGGGATCACGTGTTGGACAGAACGGTGTTTTTTTTTTTTTTTAAAAGCATAACAGACGGTAATTGTATATTTGCTTGAATTAAGTAACAAAACTGTTTTTTATCAAATCAAATACTTAAACTTTATTTTCTTAATCAATTTAGTCTCTATATTTATTTTACATCTATTATGGAAATAAAGTTCAAGTATCTGATTCGATCAAAAATAAATTAAATATCTAACTGAAACAAATGACATAATTAAAGGGTCTATTATTAAATTAAGCCTTTTACTTTTTATAAATATAGCTATCATTATTTGTTTTACCGTCTAATATTAATCATGATTGGTGTGAGATGAGATTAAGATAAAATCATGATAAATTATACTTCTTTTTAGCATAATGGTGTTTTTGTACTATTGTATCAAGTCACAGATGTAACACACTAACACTTCATTAATTTTTATTTTATTTTAATGCAGAAATTAGAAATTAGAACAGCAACTTTTCACTTTTCTAAAAATATTTTTTTCAAAAATCAGTTATGTTTTTTATAAAATAAAGAATGATCTTTTAAAAGGAAATAAGTTAGCTACACATTGAATTTTTATTTTTTATAAAATCAGTTTAAAAATAATTATATATTATCTGTTTATATTATCTTCAATAATATTATGTAGAAAATAAATATAAAATATTATATTATATATATATATATATAAAAGCTACACAAGTATGTTTTAAAAAATAATAATAATTTGTCGTTATAATATTGCAACAAGTGACAGCTTGTAACTACCGACACATTATAGGATTGAGGATTTTTTACTAAATAAGTATAAAAAAATTAAAAAATTCTAAAATAATACACCTAAAAATGTAATTACGAAAATGGTATGGTCAGGGTGGTCACGCCACTCTGACAGGCGGCACCACCCTGACGTGACGGTGAACAATGACCCGCAACAGTAAAAAAAAACACTGAAAACAAAAAAAAAATGGGTCATGTTGGTGCCAGAGGCGACACCAGTGTTGCCTCTGGCAGAGGCGACACCAGTTGTGTGGGTCCCATAGGCGGCACCTAAGCACTATAAAACCAAGCACAACCAGCAACTCCGAGAGTAAGAATCAGCAGCAAGGAGAAGAAAATAAAGGGAAAGAAAGAAGAAGAGAAGGAAGAAAATGAAAGAGAAGAAAAAAGAAGGTATAATTTTTTTGAATAATGAATTTTTATATTGTTAATATATTTTTGCTGTTATTATTATTGTTGATTTTTATTAAATCGTACCGCAAATCGAACTTCCGGGTCAATGCTGCCGACCCGAATCCAGCTAGCTCTAAGTAAGGCATCAGTCGTGCATCCAGGGAATATCCTACACCATTCATGTAACACCCCTAACCCGTATCCGCTGCCAGAATAGGGTTTCGGAGCATTACTACCATTTACAGATCACTAAAAAAAATTTAAATACTTACCGATTCAATGCATCATATAAATAAATATATTACCATTCAATCAACAGTTTGATGTTGTATAAGCATCAAACAAACAACATTGTTAGTATACTTGCACATATCTCATATAAATTCAACACCGATATATCTATTTTCTCGACATATCGCACTTGAGTTTAATAATAGTCTCAATTACATAATTTCCTTGTATCAACATATCAAAGATAATCATATATGTACATGTCATGAAACATATCATGCTCTTACCGCTTTCTTCATAAGCATATATCATTCATTTCATTATATCAATATTTCATGCTCCATCATTTCCATATATTTTATGTATATTTATTCGGTAATAGTTTATATCAAACTTAACATAAATTATATTTCATGTACTTATACTTATTTCGTTTATCTATCTTCATAATTATTTCATATAACCATTCGTCATCCGATACATATTACTTGAATATCAATTGTTCAACAGATGCTAGGCGTCTCCCATCCACCGCCTTATTTATCTTTGACATGATGCCATAGTGTCTTTCAACTATGGTCTTACTCATTTTCTGTCATGTTGCCATGGTATCTTTCAACCATGGTCTTGTTCATTTCATATCACGTTGCCATGGTATCTTTCAACCATGGTCTTACACATTTCATATCGAGTTGCCATGGTATCTTTCAACCATGGTCTTACACATTTTATATCAGTTGCCATGGTATCTTTCAACCATGGTCTTACACATTTTATATCGGGAGCACACTCCGCTGAACCTCATCCTTGCAAGCGGGATTACCGGTCAAGCTAAATCCTCGCAATATAAACTCATAGAGTATTGTCGGGATTACCGGTCAAAGCTAAATCCAGAACGACAATTACTCTAATGAGCTTGGATCCAATTACCAGTCGAGCTAAATTCAGACCCTAATTCGGATTACCCGTCCGGGCTAAATCCATTTTACACATATTCTTCGGAGGGCTATATCAGATAGGATCACCCGTCCGGCTAGATCCTTTTACCGTCAATTCCTTTTCGTGGATCCATCGAATTTTCCTTTCATTCAACCGGATTTCTTCCCATTTTATCAAATATATCAATGTTTTATAAATTTTCATACAATGAACATTCAAATCATATTCACATCAATAACATACAACCTCAAGCATTTCGAATATAATTCAAGTTACGAACTTACCTCATTGATTGCTCGTGTTTATTATTTCATTATTCGATATATTTTCTTTTCCATGATCAAGTCTCGTATTTGTGTCGTCCGGATCTTTATAAAGAAATTTGATCATCATTTTCATTCATTTCATATTCTAATACATTTAATTAATGCTCTAGGCAAAATTACCAATTTGCCCTAAACTTTTAATTAATGACGATTTCATCCTTAGGGACGGAAAGTAAAATTCTTGCAATTTAATCCTTATTTCCAACTATTATTCTCATATATATTGATAACAGTCCATGAATTCTATAAAATATCAAAATTTTCCATAATTTCAACACTTTTCAATTTAATCCCTAAAACATGTTTTCCCGATCTTGAACTAAATTGATAATTTCGTTAAATTTTTGTAATTTAAATAATAAAATAATCTATTTCATGCAATTTAGTCATTTCTGACATTTTTACAAAATTGCCCATAAAATTTTACTTTTATTCAATTTAGTCCCCGAGCCTAAAACATGCAAATTAGCCATGCTAGATGAATATTCATACATATTTTCCTCCTCCTCCTCTCCATTCCACATCCTTAATTTATATAACATACAACAAGTAACATTATCAATAATTTCACTATTTACTTATATGTACATTCAAAGCGTCCATTTGCGTCATAGTCATTAAATTATTTATATATTAAGCTACAGAACTCAAATTAAGATCCGTTAATTTTTCATGAAACTAGACTCAATTTATTCTTATCATAAAATTTTCAGAATTTTTGGTTTAGCCAATTAGTACAGTTTATTCATTAAAGTCACCCCTGTTCTCTGTCGACAATTCTGACCCTTCTTCACTAAAATTAGTTATGTCCTTTTACAGAATTCAAATGATGTTCTAGTTTGTTTCTAATAAAACTAGACTCATTCAGGATTCTATAAATATAAATTTAAGCCTCTAATTATTTTTCTTCATTTTTTATTATTTTTAAAGTCTGAACAGGGAACCCGAATTCATTCTGACCTTGTCTCACAAAATTCATTATATATCAAAATTTACAAATTCATTGCTTACACTGTTTCTTCTATGAGAAACTAGACTCATTAAGATTTAATTCCATATTTTTCATCTTCTAATTCAATTTATAAAATTTATGGTGATTTTTCAAAGTTAGACTACTGCTGCTGTTCATAACTGTTTTAGTGCAAGATATTAATTACCATGTTATAACACCCTTATTTTCTTTTTCTACACCATTTCTCATCACTTTCTCTTATTTTCTCTTCACTAACATATCAAGAACATAGGACCTTATGTAATAAAACTCTACTATAACATTATTTCCATGATTTATCAACAATAACAAACTTAAAACATATTGAAATCTTGATGTACTTACCTTATTCTCTTGATACCAATCTTTAACTTGATTTTCTCTCCTCCAGCTTCTATTTCTTGAATCCAACTTGATATTCTAACTCCCCATGTTCTCCTTAACATTTTCTCTCTTGGTAGCTATGGAAATTCATTTGATTTTTGGGTGAAAATGGTGAATTTTTGGTAAAGGACCAAATTGTAAAGAAAGTAAAACTTTCTTTCTTCCTCTCTTTCTCTCACGTTAGTTTGCATGGAAAGGAAAGATAATGAAAATTCTTCATCTTTCTTTCCTTATATACTAAATAAATAATAATAAAATAATATTAAATATCTCATAAAATATTAATAAAATAATATTTATCTAATTAATTAAGTTAAAATATCATTAACATAATCTTTACATTCTAGAATTCTCTCTCTTACTAATTGACCATTTTGCCCTTCATGATCTTTTAGAATTCCATCCTTGAGTCATCATTTAATTTGGTAAAATTGCAATTTAGTCCCTCATAGTTCTTCACTTATTCAATTTGGTCCTAATTCATCCATTTTCCTTAGTTTCTAGATCATTCTACCCTTAAAATATTTACACTATTGGTCCTTCAACTTTTTCATATTTACACTTTAACCCTTTAAGTCTTGAGTATTTACTCTTAGGCAACAAAACTTTTCTAACTTTTACAATTTAGTCCTTTCCTGAATCAAGATATCATAATTTACTTCCCAATGTTGCCATAACTCAAAACTTCCCTTTTTATCACTTTATTTCCTTATTTTATTATATCAAGGATAATATATTACTGTAAAGATTTTCAGGGTATTACAATTCACTCGGCCCCTTAATATGCGGTACGAGTCCTTACAATGTTAAATTACAGAAAATAGTTATAATAACATAATTTATTTTCTTAAATTACGTAGATCTTTTTTTAATGGAACCCTTGCTTAACAAATAACAATATATTACCTTATTATTAACTGTGTCACATATGTGAGAAAGTTCCTTATTGATCAATGAAGCCATTCATGATGCTCGCAATTTCAAAATAAATTTCGGTTATTAATTTTAATATTTGATAGATTTTAAATATTTATTAGAATAACTTATAAAAAAATAGCAAACAATTTTTTCGACAACATATTTTTTTGCTATACTACATTAAAAATTAAATATATCCAACTTAAATACAAATATTTTTATTATTATTTTAAAATGATAATAAGTAAAATATTTTCAGTATATTATTTTTATATTATTTTACCAAAAATATTTCAAATGTATTATGTAAGTATTTTTTATATTAATTTAATAAATAACCCCGATTTTGGCACTTTCTTCGTATTTTTTATTTTCGTATCTTCTTTTTAATATATATTATTTTTTATTTTATTTTTTATTTTATTTTAGTACATAATGTTTCAAATGTATTATTTAAGTGTTTTTATATTTTTTAATAAATAACCCGATTTCAAGACTTTATTCGTATTTTTTCAGTATCTTTTTTAAAATATATTATTTTCGTATTTTATTTCTTTATATTATTTTAGTACATAATGTTTCAAATAAATTATTTGAGTCTTTTTATATTTTTTAATAAATAATCCTGATTTTAGCACTTTATTCTTATTTTTTCCTATATTATTTTTAAAATATATTATTTTCATATTTTATTTTTTATATTATTTTAGCAAAAATGTTTCAAATGTATTATGTAAGTGTTTTTTTATATTAATTGAATAAATAACCCTGATTTTGACACTTTCTTCGTATTTTTTATTTTCGTATCTTATTTTTTAAAATATATTATTTTCGTATTTTATTTCTTCATATTATTTTAGTACATAATGTTTCAAATGTATTATTTAAGTGTTTTTTATATTTTTCAATAAATAACCTTGATTTTAGCACTTTATTCGTATTTTTTCAGTATATTATTTTTTAAAATATATTATTTTCATATTTTATTTTTTATATTATTTTAGCAAAAATATTTCAAATGTATTACTTAAGTGTTTCTTTATATTAATTTAATAAATAACCCTGATTTTGACACTTTCTTCTTAATTTTTTATTTTTGTATCTTATTTTTAAAATATCTTATTTTCGTATTTTATTTCTTTATATTATTTTAGTACATAATGTTTCAAATGTATTATTTAAGTGTTTTTATATTTTTTTAATAAATAACCCCGATTTTAGCACTTTATTCATATTTTTATTTTCAGATATTATTTTTTAAAATATATTATTTTCTTATTTTATTTTAGCATAAAACCTTTCAAATGTATTATTTAAGTTTTTTATATTAATTTACTAAATAACCTCGAATTTGGCACCTTGTTCGTATTTTTTATTTTCGGATTTTATTTTTAAAATATACTATTTTCATATTTTATTTTTATATTATTTTAACAAAAACTAGTCAGCACCACTTTCCCCAAAAAGTTTTTTCAGTATTTTATTTCTTCTCGTATTTTATTTTTTTCATTAATATAGTTTTAATATTTTATTTTTATACTATTTTTGTAAAAAGTTTAAAACCCCATCACATAAAAAATAAAAAAATTAAAATAATCAGAATATAATAAGTCAAATAAATTTAAAAATATTTTAAACAACCTAAAACACACTTAACAAATAAATTACATAAAATAATAACAATAAAACATTCTTTACACATAACATGCTTATTACTTCAATGAAAATATAAAATAAATACGAACATACCTTAATATTTCTTCTTAACCAAATAACACCTTCTTTTTCCTTCCCTCTTCTTCTTCTCCTTCTTTTTTCTTTTTCTTTTTTCTTCTTTCAACTGCCGGCCTCCTTCTCCTCCTCCCCTTCTTTTTCTTTCTTCTTCTTCTCTTCTTTCCTTCTTCTCCTTCTTTTCTTTTTCTTCTTCTTCTTTGTTCCCGAAACTCAAGCTTGGGGACCATATATTATGGTCCCCCAAACAAAAAAACAAAACCCCTCTACATGAGGGGTCAAATTGGCCTGAAAAGCACCTGGCATCGGTGCCGCCTCTGCCAGAGGCAACACTGGTGCCGCCTCTGGCACCAACATGACCCATTTTTTTATTTTTTTTATTTTCAGTTTTTTTTTCTTTTTCAGTGTTTTTTTTTATTGTTGCGAGTCACTGTTCACCGTCACGTCAGGGTGGTGCCACCTGTCAGTGTGGCGTGACTACCCTGACCATACCATTTTCCTAATTACTTTTTTAGGTGTATTATTTTAGAATTTTTTAATTTTTTTATACTTATTTAGTAAAAAACCCGCTTTTTAAAAAGTTAAACTAAATAGATAATAATTTTTAAAAATAAATTAGATAAGTATTTAAGTAAATAAATAATTAGATTAATATTTAATTATATATCTAATATATATCATATATATATTATAATATCTAAAATCTAAAGTTGACTTGAACAACTTATTTAACTGACACATGAATAATTATTAATTTTAAAATTTTAAATAAATAAAATTTAAAATCTTAACTAAGATTTAAAAGGTTAGATAAATTTTAAAAATTTTATCTAAATTTTGTATGTAAGAAAATAAAAATATATAAAATTATAATAGTATGAATATTATTTAATCATCATAAAGATAAATTAATGTTTAAATTAGTTATCATTAGGTTTTTAAAATTATCATTATAATTTAATTTAATTTTTAAAATTTTGATTTTAATTATTTTTGAAATTTAAAATTATCTACTATTTAATTTAAATTTAAGATAACTGAATTTTAAATTTTTATAAATGTTCTTATAAAATTATTTTAAAAATAATATTTTAGTTTCTTTATATTTAACATATCTTATTCTATTTTTTACTTTCAATTTTTTTCTACTGGGCATCAATTCTTTTAAAGTTCTTAGTATTAAATTATAAATAAATTATATTTTAATTAATATATACAGTCAACCCATGTATTACACGGAAAAAATAAAAGTACACAAGCAACTTAATAATAATATTACAAAAGTGACACATATAATGACACGTCATTAAATTTTCTATTTTATACAAAAATGGTAACAATTACTTGATACATAAATTCAAATTTTAAAATTAATGATACATGAAACAAAAATTAAAAGGAGAATTTTTTCTAAAAAAAGAGAATTTAAAAATATAAAAATTTTAAAGAAAATTAAAATAATTTAAATGTTCTTACTATATTTATTTAAAACTTTGATTAAAAATTAATATGTAATTACAACAGCTTTTAAAATAATTATTTAAACTCTCGTAATTATTTAAAAATTAATTGCTTAACTAAGAAATATAAGGGGAAGCAGGTCCAATTAAGGGTGAGTATTCGATTGAGTCGAGTCAAATTGAGTAAAAAAATTTCAAGTTATTCGAATTGACGAATCCTATTTTAACAACCGAACTCAATTTGAATTTTTTTCGAATAGGATCGAATCGAGTCAAAATTTTTCGAGTCAAGTCGAGTTAAGCTAACGAATCTTATTATTTATACTCAATGTTGCGTTTATATGAACCGATTATTTAACTAGTAAACAAAGTATAAAATTATTTAAATACATAAACAATATAATGGTTTTGCATTTTAACTTAATGAGTAAACATTTATCAAAACAATGTAGTTTTGCCTTTTAACTTAATGGTTTTGACTTTTAACTTTAGAAAAGGTAAACATCTATCAAAATAGCATAGTTTTACCTTTTCTTATTTGGATTTTCAGATAACTCGAATTGTGTAATTTATATTCGAGTTAAACCAAAAACTTAATTTTTTAGTCGAGTTGATCAAAATAACTTGATTATTTAATTCAAAATTTAAAATTTTTATCAAATTTTGCTCACCCCAAAATTCAACTCCATTTTAATGGTAATTATTATTTTAACCACCGCCTAAGATAAAAAAAAATTGAAAAAAAGATTTATTTAACCTTCAAGTCTCAAACCCGTGACCTTTGATTTATTAGCATTACGCTAATAACCCAGTTGCTTTAATTGTAGAAAGAATAATATATATAGCTTTTCTCCATCGGTTAAATGTTTTTAACTTTTGGATTTAAAAAAATATTTTTAATTTTAACTCTTTTAAAATATTAATGATTTAAATTTAAAATTTTTAACACCTTAATTAAATGAAAATATTATATTTTTAACATATTTTAAATATTAATGTATTGTGTTATCCACTTCCCAAATACTATTTGCTATGATATTTTTCCAACCAAATAATTTTGGTGACGAAATAAACAATTTTCATAGAAAATTTTGATTGAAAAAAAATCATTCTCTTGTAGGATTTATTCTATTTTTCTTTTAATTTTAATCATAGTCTATGTATATTACTATTTGGTACATTAATATTATATATTCTTTATTTCATTATTAATTTTAAAAATTGTCATATGTATTTTTTAAAAATATTTTACTATATTCTTATAAGACACTTGTTAATCCTCGATCTTATTTGTGCAATTCAAAACTCTCTTGACAGCATACCAAGTATTATTTTATCATTGAAGTTTTGAATTGATGTTATGACTCAACTTATCAATAACTCAATTTGAAAATATGTAAAATTTCTTTATTTTTACAAAGTAATAAATATTAATGCGAATATTTTTTGTCTTTTCAATATGTTTATAAAATATTATGATAATGAAATTTTGATTTAAGAGACCGTGATCTCTAAAGCTTTAATTTAACCATTTTAATTGGTTTTATATAAATTTTTATAAAATTATTTCATACATAATATTTTTGGTAATTTAATATTATAATTTTGGGGTAATGGACTAACCATATTTGTAGGGATTACGAATCACATCATCTACAACATCGTAAGGATCACCAAACTTGAAGCTAGCATTAGTAAGTTTAGGTTCAAAATTGACATCAACAATAACCCCCCAAAAAAAAGTCTTTTAAATTAAATAAATTAAATAATATTATTTTAAATCACTCATAATAATTATCATATACTTTTTAAAATAAATTATTGCAGTTTTTAAAAGAATTATCTTTTAAATTAAATAATTTATCGATTAATTCTATTTTA
Source organism: Gossypium arboreum (assembly GCF_025698485.1). NCBI lineage: Eukaryota > Viridiplantae > Streptophyta > Magnoliopsida > Malvales > Malvaceae > Gossypium > Gossypium arboreum. The sequence continues at coordinate 117,011,722 of NC_069070.1, read as the reverse complement.
ATATTAATTTCAAATCACTTCACAATAATTATATGTGCTTATATTATCTTAAATAGTATTAAAAATTAATATTAATTTATCTTAAAATAAATTATACATCAAAAAATCAAAAGGATAATCTATTTTAAAATAAAAGTAAAAAAAATTACAACGGGATATAAATTTTATAGAAATTTTAAATAAAATTAAATATTCGTACTATATTTATTTAAAATTTTGATTTGAAAATATTTATAATTTCTTTTAAAATAATTATATTTTAAATTAAATGATTTATCTATTAATTAAATTTTAATATTATTTGCAAATGACTTCACAATAATTATTAAATATTTTTAAAAATAAATTATGATAGCTTTTAAAATAATTATCTTTTAAATTAAATAATTTATCTATTAATTAAAATTTAATATTACCCAAAAAAATTAAATGTATTATAAACATCAGTACTAGTTTTTGAATAGTTATTACAAAAGTTTGTTATCCAATTATTAAATATTTAAAATCACACATTTAAATTATTAAAATTAAAATTTTAAAAATAAATTTCATTATCACATTTCTCAACATTTCCTACGCTAGCAATACATGATGGTTTAGATATTTACTGTCTCAAGTGTGGTTCGAATTCTAGTCGTGCTAGTTGCGTTGTTGTGAGGGCTATGTAACTATTTTACTAAACTGACTCAAAAAAATTGATATTTATAAAAATGACCCAGGTTAAAAAACAATCACTAAAATGACCTGAAATGAACAGTAGAATGGGGCTTGGCCTTCTAATGGTCGGCACCACCTCGTATTTTGGCCCGATGATTGCCTGACGATTGTGTTAGGCTTTAGAAAATTGATTTTTTTTTGGTTTTGGCCTTCCAATGACCGGCACTAGGGTATTTTTTTTTAAATCGTATTATACTGATATAAAAAATATGAGTATTTAAAAAAAAATTAGTGCTGGCCTGTCAATGGCCGGCACCAGTATGAAAAAAAAATCAATTTTTTTTGTGCTGGCCTGTCAATGGTTGGTACCAAGTACGGCAAAAAATCAATTTTTTTTGTGCTGGCCTGTCAATGGCCGTCACTAGATATGAGATTTTTTTTTTTTTTGCATTCTAATGGCCAGCAACAGTTCGAAAAAAAAAAATTCAAATTTTTTTGGTGCTGGCCTGTCAATGGCCGGCACCAGGTACGAAAAAAATTCAAATTTTTTTTATGCTGGCCTGTCAATGGCCGGCTCCAGGTACGAGATTTTAAATTTTTTTTGCCTTCTAATTGTCGGCACCAGTACGAAAAAAATTCAATTTTTTTTTGTGCTAGCCTATCAATGGCCGCACCAGGTACGAGTATTTAAAAAAAAAAATTCGTACTGGTGCCCAGCCATTAGAAGACAATTTTTTTTTAAAAATCTCGTACCTAGTGCCGGCTATTGACAAGCCAGCACAAAAAAATTTGAATTTTTTTTCGTACCTGGTGCCGGCCATTGACAGGCTAGCACCAAATTTTTTTTTAAATACTCGTATTTTTTATACCAATATGATACGATTTTAAAAAAAATACCCTGGTGCCGGCCATTAGAAGACCAAAACAAAAAAAAATTAATTTTTTAAAGCCTGACACAATCATTCGGCAATCATGGGGCCAAAATATGATGTGGTGCCGGCCATTAGAAGGTCAAAACCCCATTCTACTGTTCATTTCAGGTCATTTTGGTGATTGTTTTTTAACCTGAAATCATTTTCATAAATATCAATTTTTTGGGTCAGTTTGGTAAAATAGCTGGGCTATGTCCTCATCATGTAATTCACAAAAAAAAAAAATTGTGGCCATATTGGAAATTTTTAATGATGGGTTTTGGATGTGAATTGGTTTTAAATTTTCAATTGGGTACAACTAGCCCTGATTATGGTAATGTCGGGTCAGGTCAATCTAAAATTTTAGACTTGTTTTTTAGGTTTGGACTCAACTCGAAAAATAGATCTAAAATTATTTTAAAATCCGAATTTAGCTCATTTATATTAAATTTTTATATTAAATGTTTTTATGTTATAGACACATTTTCAATTATTTTAATTTATGGATATTAAGTTTATTTTCTGCAGAAATAAAGTTTATTTAGTTTATTCATGCTCTAATTTTGGTAAGATTTGATTTCACTAGGGCTTAAGGAGGATCAGTTAGAAATAAACATGTTAAGATCATATTGCATGTAATTTCTATGCTACACATCTGTAGTTGATTTATATAATTTGGTTGTGTTAATATACGTGATTAGGAATGGATTTAGTTGCGATATATGTAACAAAGTCACATTGGTTCAATGTTAACATAATTAATGGACGAAATTGTTAGGAATAACTTTTGGATATGATATAAAGTTTTAAGCTTATAAAGTTATATAATGACATGTAATTATAGAGTAATTAATATATATATATGTGGCCCAAGTGGAAGATTGTTGGAAAAATATGGACATCACATATATAATAAATGTAATTCCATGTCATTATGTACTATCATCATAGGTTAACCTAAATTAAGAGTGATCTAATTTGGTTAAAGCTTATTGGGCTTTAGTTGTTAAATAAAGTATGGGCTAAATATATGTAGATACTCTAGTAACTAATTTCTAATAATGGTGGACTGATTAAAAATTAGGTTAATGTGCAAAAGTTATATATGTTATGGTCTCCAAATTATATAGGCCTTATGATCTACCGATGTCGAGTGGAAGGGTTGTCGCTCAACGGATAAAAGCTACTCTAGGGATATCAAGCTAATCTTCCCAAGGAGCTCACATGGTGGAGAAGGTTGGCACTTCGATGTCGGCTCTTCACCACCTAGGGCTGTAGTATGTTCCAAGGGTTGGGTTGTTCGCCCATTAAAGTAGTACGTGAGCTAGGATCAAAACGTCGTGAGACAGTTCGGTCTATAACTGGTGTGGGCGTTAGAGTATTGAGAGGACCTTTCCTTAGTATGAGAGGATCGAGAAAGACGCACCACTGGTCTACCAGTTATCGTGCCCATGGTAAACGCTAGGTAGCCAAGTGCAGAGTAACTTTTCTAATATCACATATTTAGAAAAGAGAGTATTTAGAAAAGAGAGTCATATCCTCTGGATTTATTATGTGCTAATTTGAAATATCAAAACCCTACGATCCATAAATTTTAAGAAATCAATGAATTCAATTACACTTCTGCATCTAATTTTATTTTTAATGATTTAATATGATATATTATAGTTTATAATTTATTAAATTTTATATCAGATATTATTTTACGGTTCTAACATATTATTTATCATGGAGGTTTTTTGGTCATCTAATTTCATGCAGCAGTTTGAGGATGGATTCAGGGAGGCTTTTTATCTGGGTTCCACTGTCGTTTGGTGTCCAAGGGTTGGTCAGGGCTTTATTTTTGTGTTCTGCTTTAATTTATTACTACTTTAGTGTTTGCATTATTGCTGCTTTCTGTAATAATGTAACAGGTTTTGGCCTTTTGGTTTTTGTTCCCTTGGTTTAATGGAAGCCAGTTGTTTCAAAAGAAAAAAGAAAAAATTATACAAAATCTAAATAATAATAACAAAATGATACAAATTAACAATATAATACAATAAATAACGACAAAATAACAACAAATAATATAAAATAGTAACAGTAAAATAATACCAATTTTTTAAAACTAATAATAGTGAAAATATAGCAAACAACAGTAAAATTTCATGCAATCCTGAAATTCTAAGAGTATCATATTCAGAAACTAAAAACAGAGCCACCATTTTCAAAACCAGTTGCCTTAATCATTATCCAAAACCCAAACCAGAACCTTCAAAGTTCATGGCAGTAACATGGTCCAACTTTTCTTTCATCTTATCACTCATGTTGTTCTTCCAATCCCCAACAATGCCACGCCTGAAATAAAACTTGTTCTCAAATCCTAATCGAGGGTCGACTCCATGTTGGTTTACCTCCATGTTTTTAAGCCTTTCCAGGTTGCATCTCCACAACACTTTGTCTACCTCTTCTTCCTTCTCAAAAGGCCTTCCAAGGAAACAAGCCAACCTCCTCAATTGCGTCTTTGGGTCCTCCATCATGTCTTCATTTCTCAAGAAAAGTATCTTCTCAGGTCTCTTTATGCTCTCTTTCCAATAACTTAAAACATGATCATGGAATGGCCCAAAGGCATGAACCCCTTGTAAAAGCTCTCGAATGATTCATTTATCGATCATGGATCTTTTCCCTTAGCAGCAATCAAAGAGATCAAAAAGTGCCACAATGACACAAACGTGTCCTTAGGTTATCGGGTAATATACACAATCTTGCAAGCTGAGTTTTTAACAGATTGGGGTAGCATAGGATAAGGGACATGGGTTTGAAACAATCTTGGAGAAGGCATATATGAGAGATCATGATTGGGATTTTCCTTGAAAAGCTGAACTTCTAGAGATGGCTTCAGCTCATTAAGATTATGTTTGAGCAAAGGGTCATCGCTATCATCATTTGTTCGACCAATAAGATTCATTATTGTTGGGATGATAGCCTTGAGCCATGTGGTGCCTGTCTTCATAGAAGAAGTCAAAATTACATCAGAGTCGTCTGCTTAGAAGTTTGACCTGGCAGCCATTGCAACAATAATGTGAGAACTGGTATACCAGAAGCCTTCCCAGTTGGAAAGATCAGTACGACACCATTTTTCTTTCGGGAGCTTATTTAGCAAACTAGAAAATAAAGATGGAAAGCTAGAGTACTCCATGCTATAGTATCTAATACACGTGTGATTAATGTGTAATTAGCTAAGTGGTTAGGTAGTTAGAAAAGCTGGTATTTTGTTACTAGCAGTTTAGGATTCCTTCTCTTCTCTATATAAGCATGTATTTTGAACAGATTAAAATGAGTTAGAATCGTTACCTTGAGAGTATTACTTTATCTCTTTTATAACTTAAATCATTGTTCATCTAGTATTCTATCATAGTATCAGTCGTTCGGTGATTCTCGGGCATGGCTACCACGCACTCTGCTGATTCTGATTTTGTTGAGCCTCATGGCTCGGTATTTCTTGGTGATCGTCTGGTCACCTCCTTTCCTCGACATGAGGTTGTTAAACTGGATGAAGGTTCATTCGTGCAATGGCAGCAGCAGGTCTGGCTTATTCTTCGTAGCTAACGTCTGTTTGGATTTCTTAATAGCTCATTGACGGTTTCGGCACGTTTTATTCAATCCTCCGATGGAGGTCTTGTTGTTAATCCAGCTGTTTCGATCTTTGATCAGCAAGATAGTTTACTTACCTCTTGGCTATTATCTACGATCAGCTCTTCATTCTTGTCCTCTTTCACGGATGTTCGCACTGCTCATGACGTTTAGATCATGGCGAATAACTTGTTTGCGGCCGATTCGAGCACGAAGTAGTCTCACTTGCGTCATGAGCTTCACTCTATTCGAAAAGGTAGCCTCTCTATTCGAGCCTATATAAATAAAATTACCAGTCTGTGTGCTCTGCTTACAGCATCTGGAACTCAAATCTCAGAGGCCGAACAGACGATGGTTCTTCTTGCTGGTCTCTCTTCAGATTTTAATACTATTGTTTTGTCCGCGTCTCTCTTCTCAGGACCATTACTGTTTCAACGCATCGTTGATGCTTTGCTTGAGTACGAAGCTCAACATGGTCGGACTGCACAAGAAGTGTTGATTGCTGCCAATATGGCGGAGGGACCGCAACTTCAGTCGACGGATAGCCCATTTTGTAGAGGAGGGCGTTCCTCTGTTCGTGGTCGTAGTCATTCTTTCCGTCCAAGGATCCAGTGTCAGATTTGCAGCCGATATGGCCATCTTGTTCAAAGGTGCTACTACAGGTACGATCGTGACGATCAATCACTGACTGATGCTCTGTTGGTTCGACGGGGTGGTTTTGCGTCTGGCTTGTTTGGGAGAGATGATGGCTGAATAAGAGAGAATGGCTTTGGTCAAAATTTAGGGAATTATGGTCAAAATTGGAGGCCCTCTGTTTGGAAAAATTATGGAATGACAAATAGTGTCCCACGTAGGCCATATGCAGGGACTAGGAATAATGGATCCAATCCATTTGTTAAACATAAAAATGGGCAGCGTATTCATGATGACCCAAATCCATATGATAATAGGCGCGACTTTGGTGATATGAGCTATAAATTTTGTAATGACTCCTTGGGCAATGCGTATGGTGAGATGGTTACTACGTCACGTGGGCCTAGTGGGTCGATTTGATCCCGTACACTTGATGGTCAATTTATGCCTGAGCCCTCTGTTAATTGTGTTGATGTTGATAGATCTTGGAAGACTGTTCATAAGGCCCTATGGCGAACAAAACCACGTGCTCGTGTGTTTAGTGTTGTCACGTCTCCTTATGACTCATCCCAGTTTGTTGGGCTTCCCCTCCGACTTCCTGAATTGCACGCATCAGATTATTTTGATGCTTCCGCATATGACTCAAATTTTAATTCTACTGACTCCTATGTTCCTTTACCGGTAGGAAGCACGTCCTGGTGTCCAGACTCGGGGGCTACTCATCATGTCTGCAAGAATGCTTCAGATTTACATGGCTCCACTCCTTATACATGTACTTTTTCTCTCTTAATGGGTAATGGGGTCTCTACCACAATATCATCCACTAGGAGTATAGAATTTCCTACAAAGATGAAATTGCTCCATCTCTCGAATGTGCTATGTGTGCCGAGTATTCGAAAAAATTTATTATCTGTGTCTAAGTTTACTTCTGACAACAATGTGTTTTTTGAGTTTCACCCTTCGTATTGTGTGATTAAGGACATCCAGACACAGGGAATCTTAATAGAGGGCCAAGTTATTAATGGGCACTATCAGTTCTCAGTAGGTTCGAGTGTTTTGTCTTTATCTGTTAATAATACGGTTGTTCAATGTTCTTCTATAGCTGATAATGTTTTTGGTTTGTGGCATAAAAGGCTGGGACATCCTGCTTCTAATACTGTAGAAGCTGTTCTAGACAAATGTCGTATTACTATAAATAAAAGTCATCTTGATAATGTTTGTGTTGCCTGTCAAAAAGGAAAGTCTCATAAGTTGCCTTTTTCTCGTTCTAATAGTGAGTATGTTGATTTGTTTGAATTGGTTATTTTTGATTTGTGGGGCCCAGATACTGTTCCTTGTAAAGGAAATTTGTATTATGTTTCTTTCATTGACATGACTAGTCGATTTACTTAGGTATATTTGATAAGTCGCAAATCTCAAGCAATGGAGTGTTTTGGTTAATTTCAAAAAATGGTTCTCACTCAGTTCGGGAAGTGTATTAAGAAATTTCAAAGTGATTGAGATGGTGAGTTTTGGGCTTTCTCGTCTGTTCTTGCTAGTCAGGGGATACTTCATCGAGTTTCCTGCCCTCACACTTCTGAACAAAATAGTGTAGCTGAACGTAAGCACAGACATATTGTGGAGACTGGTCTTACTCTTTTGGCTCAGGCTAATTTACCAATGCTATGCTTTTTGTAGTGCCGTTTATTTTATTAATTGGTTGCCCACTCCTGACTTGAATGGACGGTCCCGTATCAAAGTTTGTTTGGCCGTGAACCAACTTATGATCATTTTAGAGTGTTTGGTTGATGTTGTTTTCCATATTTACGTCTGTTTGTTAAATACAAGCTTGAATTTCTGTCCCAACCATCTACGTTTCTAGGGTATAGTGCGCATCTTAAAGGTTATTTTTGTCTAACACCTGATGGTAAGGTTCTTGTTTCTAGGCATGTTGTGTTTGATGAAAATCGGTGCCAGTGATCAGAAGTCTTCGAGTAATACTATGTATGTTCCTGTAGTTCGTTCATTTTCCACTAAGGACACTGGTTTGCCTTCTGCTCCTACAACTGGGGTTTCTCTAGGAAGTCCTAATAGTGAGCCTGATCTGCGTGGTTCTTCTGTTACATGTGGTGCTTCTCGTCGTAGTTCTGTCAATTTGCTAGATGACTCAGGCACTATTGTCCGAGAGGAGGTTGTCTCTACTTCAGTAATTCCTGCTGAGCCTGTTCCTATTCCTCTTGGTTCTACTACTAATACTCATGGCATGGTTATTCAATCTAAGGCTGGTATCTTTAAACCCAAAGCTTTGTGTGCAGACAATGTTGCGGTTGAGCCAAGTTCTATTGAAGAGGCTCTTGCTCATCCAAACTGGCGATTAGCTGTTCAAGCTGAATATGATGCATTAATAGCTAACTCTACATGGGAGCTCTGTTCCTCCTGGTCAAAAGGCGATTGGTTGCAATTGGTTGTTTAAAATAAAGAAGAATCTTAATGGAACAATAAATCACCGAAAGGCACAATTAGTAGCCAAGGGCTGTTCACAGGTGCCTGGCTGTGATTTTAAAGAGACATCCAGTCCAGTAGTCAAAACTGCTACTATTTGAGTCATTCTTTCTGTTGCCGTGACCAAGGGTTGGCCACTTCGGCAAGTTGATGTAAATAATGCCTCTCTGAATGGTGATCTAACTGATGACGTGTTTATGCAGCAGCCTCTAGGTTTTGTGCAACATGGTTCAAGTGGTGAAAAGCTTGTGTGTCATCTGATTAAAGCTTTATATGGATTACGGCAAGCTCCTCGTGCTTGGTTTGACAAATAAAAACAGTTTCTTGTTTTTATTGGTTTTGCGGTGTCAAAATCGGATGCCTCATTGTTTGCTCGGTCTTCCTCTGATTTCACTCTATATGTGCTTGTCTATGTGGATGATATTGTTATTACTGGAAGTTCATCTGATGAAATAAATTGTTTTGTCCAGCAGCTACACAGCAAGTTTGCTTTAAAGGATATGGGTGAGCTTTATTATTTTTTGGGGAGCTTCTTGCACGAAGTTCTGTGTCTACTGTCAAAAGTGTTCATACATCAATGGTCAGCTCTTCCATGTTATCAAAGGATGAGGGTGAGTGTCTTACTGATCCCACTGAATATTGTAGCCTTTCCGATGCTCTTCAGTATATTGTGCTAACCCGGCCTGATATTGCCTATGCGGTTAATAGGGTGTGTCAGTTTATGCACGCTCTCACTAATATACACATGGTAGCGTTAAAAAGCATTCTTCGGTACTTACGCGGTACTCTTTCCTATGGATTACTTTTTCGACAATCTGAACGACTTTCATTGGTCAGTTATGCCGATGCAAATTGGGGGCTTAATTTTGATGATCGTCGGTCTACTACGGGATACTGTGTGTACTTTGGTCATATACTATATTTTGGTGTTCCAAGAAACAACAAGTTGTTTCTCGCTCTACGGCGGAGGCTGAATACCGTAGCTTAGCAGCTGCCACTAGTGATGTTGCTTGGCTGGTCTCTCTCTTGACAGAGTTAAAACTAGGTTCAGTTGATCCTCCGACAGTGTGGTGTGATAATTCTAGTGTAGTCGTTGTTGTAGCTAATCCAGTTATACACTCCAAGTTTAAACATGTTGAACTTGATTTGTTTTTTGTCCGGAAAAGGTGACCAGTGGCGAGTTGATTGTTGGCGAAGTTCCTGCCTGTGACCAAGTGGCCGATATTCTCACTAAACCATTGGCTGTGTTAATCTTTACTCAGTTTTGTAATTTTCTTCGGGTCGTCCCACTTGAGGAAGTTGGATGAATGTTATAGTATCTAATACACATGTGATTAATGTGTAATTAGCTAAGTGGTTAGGTAGTTACAAAAGCTGGTATTTTGTTACTAGTAGTTTAGGCTTCCTTCTCTTCTCTATATAAGCATGTATTTTGAACAAATTAAAATGAGTTAGAATCGTTACCTTGAGAGTATTACTTCATCTCTTTTATAGCTTAAATCATTGTTCATCTAATATTCTATGACTCAATGAATGGAGAGATATTCCCAAAATATAAAACCTGGTATATATAAGAAAACTAAACTAAATACAAAAAGTGTTAAAATAGGTAACCTAAATGTTAACCAAATATTCAAACCGTAAAAATTATTTAGTAACGAGAAATAAAATTTTAATTTTAATAGTTTATATATTTATAATTTTTAAAAATTAAATTAAAATTTATCATTTTAAGAGGATTAAAATATAATGTTATATTAATTTAAAATTTTAAAATTTTTAAAAATTTAAATGGAATTTTTTCATTTTAGGACCTTACCACCCCTAGATATACCAATAATTGCTGGTATATTTTTAAAATATAATTTAAAACATAAAAACAAAGGAACAATAAACTAAAATATCAATAAATTTTGAAACGGAAAAGAAAGCCCATTGATCTGTATACATCTATATATAAGGTGCAAGTAGTGTTATACGACGATAGTAAAAGAATTCGATATTAAACTAACACAAAAAAACAAAGAATAACAGAGAGATTATGAATAAAAAAACTGATCATTGAATTCATCTTAAGATATACAACACTTGCTATTTTATTTATACACAATAACAAGAACTGTTAACAACAGTTAACAACCTAATTGTTAATTAACTGATAACTAATAGTTAACAGCTTAACAGACTTGATCAATTACTCTAACATTCCCTTGGTTTTCTAAATTCTTAATATCAAGAGCGTCATCAGTTGACAGAACTCGAAGACCATTGTGAAAAGAGGCAAACTATTTGGGTGTAATGGGCTTTGTGAGAACATTAGCCACTTGTTCTGTTGAGGGAACAAAGTTGACTTGTAGTGCATCATCAAAAACTTTCTCCTGTACAAAATAATGATCAATTTCTACGTGTTTGACTCTGGCATGATGCGTAGGGTTTGCAGCCATTGATACTGTGAAAGTGTTATCGCACCACACCACAGGTGACTGACTGATTGACATACCAATCTCAATTAGAAACTATCTTACCCACAGCAACTCAGAGACACAGTTAGCTAAGCTATAATACTCTACTCCTGAGGATGACCGAGACACTATTGCTTGCTTCTTGGAGCACCATGCAACAAGATTAAGTCCTAAATAGACAACATACCTTGTGGTGGAACGTCTATCTTCAATAGATGAAGCCAAGTCAGCATCAGAATAACAGACCAACTCCAGCTGGCCTATTGTGAAGTATAAACCATGATCCTTGGTGCCAATGAGATATCTCAACACTTATTTGATTACCTTCTAATGAGTGTCACTCGAAGAATTCATGTATTGACTAAGCATATTAACACAAAATGCCAAATCGAGATGTGTAAGACAAATATTGTAAAGAACTCCAACCACACTACGATACATATGAACATTAACAAATGGTAGACTATCATTTAGAGTAGATAGTTTGGGAGTGCTCACTATGGGTGTAGATGTAGATGTTGCGTTCATCATCCTGATTTTTTGAAGTAGCTTAGAAATGTACTTCTTCTAGGTAAGTAAGATCCCATGAGATGTGTGCTGAACTTCAATATCTGAGAAGTAACTAAGTCTTCCAATATCTTTAAGAGCAAACTTACTGTGGAGTTGTTGTATCACTTTGTCTATATCACCATTAGAACTTCCAGTGATGACAATATTATCTACATAAGCCATGAGTAGCAAGAAAGTCCCTAAGAATGCTCAAATAAACAATGAATGATCAACTTTCAAAGCATGAAACCCAAGCTGATCAATTAGGTACTGTCCTAGAGTGTGAAACCATGCTTGAGGAGCTTGGCGAAGACCATACAATGCCTTGTTCAACCTGTAAAAAAATTTTTACCTATTGTTACTTGACAATTCAAATTCTGGTGGTTAATCCATATATATCTCCTAAGTTAGACTCCCATTGAGGAAGGTATTGTTGACATCAACTTGCCTTAGCAACCATCCATTCATGACTGTAATAGTAAGAATAGTTTGAATGATTGTTACTCAAACTACTGGACTGAATGTGTCTCAAAAATCTAACCTAGCTTGCTAAGAGAATCCTTTAGCCACCAATTGAGCTTTATACCTTTCCACAGCCCCATCAGCTTTCTTTTTCACCTTAAACAACCACTTGCAGCCTATAGCTCGACGATTAGCAGGAAGGGGACATAGATTCCATGTGTAGTTGTTGAAGAGAGCCTGTAACTCACTGTGCACAATAGCTTTCCACTGATCATTACTCATTACTTCATAGATGTCAACAGGAGTGACATCAAATAAGCATGTTGCCTTGGTGTAGTAGACATTAGGTTTAAAGATAGCAACTTTGCTACGTGTAAGCATAGTGTGAGAGTTAAGAGTAACAGGATGTTGAGGTTGCGGCTGGTTTGGTACATCGGGACTGGTTGAGCTAGATGTATGGGTAGCATGGAGAGAAATCACAAGACTAGGTGGTATAGGTGATTGGTCAAAGAGTTGTCATGAGAAGCTAATGAGGAAGTGACTGACACAGTAGGTGGCAGATTAGTGTTAGACAAATGAATTGAGGATAATACTAGCAATTTAGAGCTATTTTTGTGAAACAGGTATAAATGAATAGGTTTCAAGGTGTTGGCTTTAAAAATGAACATAGACTTATGAAATGTTACATGACGAGAGATATAGATTCTACCTTCACTATCTTAACAACGATACCCTTTGTATAATAAAGAATACCCTAAAAATGTATACGGGGTTGATCTAAACTGAAGTTTGTTTGTATTGTATGGTCTAAGATTGGGAAAACATAAGCATCCAAAGACTCTAAGAAACGAATAATTTTAGGGGAACATGGAATAGCTTTTCATAAAGGGAGATATTTCCTAAGGGAATAGAAGGTAACCTGTTTATCGAATGTACTGCACTGCTGAAAGCATCATTCCAATATGTTAAGGGCATGGTAGCATGATCAAGCATAGAGATACCAGTTTGAATTGTCTGTCTGTGTTTGCGTTTAACCAATGCATTTTGTTCAGAAGTATGCAGACATGTAAAGCGGTGTATGATTCCTTGTTGTAAGAGGCACTGCTTCAATGCTTGAAATTCTCCTTCCCCATCTATTTGCAATGCTTTGAGTTTGTAGTAAGGAACCCTTTTAACTTGCATATGAAATTGAGGAAAAATCGTGAGAACTTCAGACTTTTTTTTGTAGGAAGTAAACCCAAGTGTATCTGGTACATGCATTTGTGAATATAACATAATACCGAAAACCATTAGAAGGAACTGGAGCAGTTCCCCAAACATCAGTAGCTACAAGTTGGAGAGGTGTAGTGTACTCAAACAATGACTATGAAATGGCAGTTTATGTTTTGTCCTTAAATGACAAGCAACACAAGCAAGGGATTCTTTATTTGAACCAACTGGTATATTACAATGATGAAGTTCCTTTTTAAGTGTGACATTACATAGATACCTTAGCCTAACATGACATATTTGTAAAGGAACAACTATATTAGTAGTAAAACACTAAGTTGAGCCAGAAGATAGAGTATTCTTAGAGGAGCTATTTAAGTGCAACCTGTAGAGTCCATTATGCACTGATCCTTAAAGAAGTATCTACCTGGTTTTCAGATCACGAACCTAACACTGTGTAGGAAGAAACTTAATCATCACTTGATTATCCTTGGTAAACTTGGACACAGATAAGAGATTTTTGGTTATGCTAGGTACAAACAGCAAAGATTGTATGTATAACAATCGTGAACGAGTAAGTAAAGAAGACTAACCAGTAGACATAACAGAAAGGGCATTTCCATTACCAACATATACATTACCTAGACCATTATAGGAGGTACTTTCACATAGTGAAGCAGCTAAGTGCGTGAGATGTTGTGTTGCTCCAAAGTCAGGATACTAGGTATTATCACCAATAATTTTAGGTGTTGTAAGATAAGCCTGAGGAGAATGACTTAAGTTATAAGCTACTAAGGTCGTGGCACTTATGTCACGGGTCGTGGTTCAAAACCCGTGACCATCGCACCAAATGCATCTAATGGAGGTATATTATTTAGATGGGGATCATTTGGCCCACAAGAACTGGCTCGATTCAGTAAGCTATTGGAAAAGCCTGTCAGATTGAAGCCTGGGTGGCTCAATATGGGAACCAATATTAGAAGATTGATAGGAATTATACCTTGTAAAGATTAGATTTGATTTGATATTGTATATCTTATAAATCCTATTATTTAAGGGATAAGCCAATCTCATCCGTCGATGTAACTTAATCTAGACCATCGATTTTGAAGGAGCTCAACTATAAATAGAGAGCCTCCCCCTCACTTGTAACACGCTTCATTCATCCATTGTTTTATTATTCTTTGTGAATAAGAGCATATTGAGAGCATTTACTCAAACACCTTTAGTGCAATCTTTTCTGTGGCTTTCTGTTGTTCTTTTGTGGCTGCTTTTGGCATAATTACTTTCACTATACAAATTGGTGCCTTGGAGGAATTCTAAAGAAATCCCCAATTGTGGTAGTTAGGCTGACTTAGGTGAGTTTGGCACGAACGGATTGTCAAAGGCCGCACGAATCGCAAGACGAAAGATCTAGCCCTATGACATTTATAGATTGTGGAAAACTGCCAGTGAATGGATTGGTCTATATATGTACTAAAGCAAGTGAAAGGAACTAATCTGATTGTGAACTAGGAACAGTAGGAGGCATCATGGGTAGGGATGATGGTATTCATGGTGCTATAGGGGGACCATTACCAAATGTACACATATTTGCTTGTGGAGGAGGTTTGTAGCCTGCACTCTTATAGGAGGAATCAAAATGATAGTAACATCGATCGACAAGGTGACTTGTTTTCCCACATAATTTGTATCACCCCTACCCGTATCCATTACCGGAATAGAGTACGAGGCATTACCAAGAAGCACGAAACACTTACAGATAATTTAAATACATTTTCATAACAACTTATCTCGATTTCATACTATTTCATATTTAAGCTTTATTCACCAAAGTATTTGAAATATCATCTTTATGCAAATAGCACACATGAGGTACATAATTCCATAATTATGAATGAACACATTTATCAAACATATTCCATGTTTTTATATATATCATAGTTTCTTATTTCCATGTATCAATTACGATCACTTCCTCGTATTTCAGACAAATACTTGTAACAATTCATAAATATGCAAATCACTAGCTCTTCCTGCCAATCACGATTTAAATTGCCAAATCACTTATTGAGCCCAATTTCAATGTTCACTAAAATCTATCATATAAATTTGGATGTACGTATTCATCAATAAATTCCATGTACATATATCATCATCTCATATTTCCATATACATTTACTTTTCACATTTATGAATTCAAATAGCATATACAAGACATACCAATGTATTTCAAGTACGTTTTCATGATATTTCATTTCGAACTCAGATTATTTCATACTAGAAGTTTTCTCATTAACTCATTTGGAATACTAATTCATACGGATAATACACTCAAGGCGTAGAAATATATAATCACAAATGAACTCATTCATCAACCAAGTTTTATGCTCATGTCTCATCAACTCGTATTTCTTTATGTCACATAATTCCATGTAATACTTATCAAACTTCTTCAAATTAGTGAACATCTTACGAAATTGGTCTGCACCGGTATGCACTGAATTTCACTGATAATCACTGATGCCATAGCATAGCTATGGTCTTTTCACTAGAATGTCATAGCTCAGCTATGGTCTTATATCTTATACACATATCACACCGATTCCATATATCCCAGATATGGTCTTACACAGAAATCACTTGTCATTTGTAGCTGAAGCTACCACTATTCACTGATCAGGTAGCTGGAGCTACCATTTTTCACTGATCAAATTACTTATTATTAAATTAGGAAACGTCTTATGAAATTGAGTACGTCGTTGCTCAGTGCCACGATTCACAACTCAGTATGGTTTTCCTCATTAAAATACCATACCTACGTTTCACAACTCGGTATGGAAAACACCATACCTACTTTTCATGCTCGGTATGGACAATACCATTCCTATATTTCATAACTCAGTATGGGCGATGCCATACCTACGTATCATAGCTCAGTATGGACGACGCCATACCTACGTTTCATAGCTCGATATGGAAATACCATACCTACGTTTCACAGCTCAGTATGGTTAATACCATACCTATGTTTCACAACTCAGTATGGCTAATACCATACCTACGTTTCACAACTCGGTATGGTTAATACCATACCTACATTTCACAACTCAGTATGGACCAACCACGGTCTTTTCCGTCAATTCATCTTGTCATTGAACTGAAGTGCTCAATTTGATCATTTATTCAATTTTCATGCTTTTACATTATTCACAATTTTATCATCAATACATATGAAATAACACATCATGAAATTCATAAAATTAACAAATGATCATTAAAATTTAGCCATATAAACTCAGAAGTTCGATTTTTGTATTATAACGATAATCATAGTTTCATAATAAATATTCCAAATAAAACATTATATCATTTCTAATTCAACACTTATCGATTATAATCGGGCATGTAATCAATTTATACACGAGTCATTTATATATATATATATATTTTTCCTCCTCCTCCTCTCCATCCACATCCTTAGTATAAATAACACACTTGTAAGTTGTAAGTAACATTATCCATAATTTTCACTATTTACTTATGTGAATATCCAAGCTATTCATCCATGTCATAGTCACTAAATTATTTTCATCTTGAGCTACAGAACTCCAAATTAAGATCCATAAATTTTCCCAAAAACTAGACTCATATATCTTCTTACCATAAAAATTTCATAATTTTTGGTTGGGCCAATTAATACAGTTTATTCATTGAAGTCTCCCCTGTTCTGCTGTCTGACAATTCCGACCCTTCTTCACTAAAAATTAATTATCTCCTCGTACAGGATTCAAATGATGTTTCCGTTTTTTCTATCGAAAATAGACTCATTCAGGATTCTAAACATATAAATTTTAGCCCCTAATTATTTGTATCCAATTTTTTATGATTTTACAAAGTCAGAACAGGGGAACCCAAAATCATTCTAACCTTGTCTCACAAAATTTATCATATCTCATAGAATTCCATTTCTTACATCATTTCTTCTATAAGAAACTAGGCTCAATAAGCTTTAATTTCATATTTTATTCATCCTCCAATTCCATTTCTACAATTTTTGGTGATTTTTCAAAGTTAGACTACTGCTGCTGTCCAAAACAGTTTTAGTGCAAAATGTTGATTTCCATTTTGCCCCAAATTTCACAATTCATACAATTCAGTCCTTGCTCAATTAACCCCTCAATTAAGATAATTTTGTCAATTAATAATTTTCCTAGACATTATAAGTTATTTCATAACTATTGAAATTCAGAATTTCCACATAAAACTCTAACTTCAAACTCTTTTACAATTAGGTCCCAAACATTCACTTTCTATTCAATTCTTTCAATAAAATCAACATATAAACAATTCAAAGCTCTAATTCCATTCCCAATCATCATATACTTCCAGAAAATATTCATAGAAACTTTCAATTTCTTTCATAGAATCAAAAATTAATGAATTCAACAAGTGGACCTAGTTGTAAAAGTCAC
This sequence comes from Gossypium arboreum, assembly GCF_025698485.1. Taxonomy (NCBI): domain Eukaryota; kingdom Viridiplantae; phylum Streptophyta; class Magnoliopsida; order Malvales; family Malvaceae; genus Gossypium; species Gossypium arboreum. The sequence goes on along the minus strand of NC_069070.1, from coordinate 116,994,271 downwards.
AAAAAGACAAAAATTTCAAGAAATAATCAAGAATTGAACTTAATTGAAGTAAAAATATGAAAAACCAGTTTAAGAGATCTCTTCCATGGTGTTTTTGCTGATGAGAATGCAGAAAAATAAAGAGAAATCTAGATAATTCTACTTTAGTCCTAGCTTTATTAAGTAAATTTTGTAATTTTTCAATTTTACCCTTAATTCTCCTTATTTTCTTGCTGATTTCATGCCCTTTCCGGCCCAAATAGACCTTGGGTCTATTTGCCTTTTAAACCCTCTTTCTTTTATCATTTAAGCTATTTAATCATTTCCCACAATTTTGCATATGATACAATTTAGTCCTTTTTGTTCAATTAACTATCAGAACTTTAAAATTTCTTGACGAAACTTTAATACTAACTTATTAACACTCCATAAATATTTATAAAAATATTTATGGCTCGATTTAAAGTTCTCGAGGTCTCGATACCTCGTTTTCGATTCTAATTATCTTAATATTTATTTTTAGTACACTATTCACTATTTCAAAATTTTTCCTAACTTCACATTTAACTTATACTCACTAAATTAATAATATTTTCTACTTATTTGTCGGATTTAGTGATCTTGAATCACTGTTCTGACACTACTGAAAATTAGGCTGTTACATAGTTGGTACTGAATGCGTGACCCAGATAAGCGACCATGCCCACAACCTCGAGAAGAGAAGGAAGAATGATAAGTTAGAGTGGGCAAACTATTAACAGTAGATTCAACTCGTTAATGAATGGCCATATTTGCTAAACTAGGAGCTTCAACCATTGTCACTAGCTGTCGTGCTTCAACATCAAGCAACATGGTGGAAACACCTAAAACATTGTAAAGTATCTGACTTGCTATTATAACTGTAATAACAGACTCATACTCAGATGACAACCCATTCAAAATTGCAATGACATGTTCATGCTCACTAATAACTTCTCCACAACTGGCAAGATTATCACAATAATCTTTGATCTTTATTAAAAATTCCTTCATTGAGAGATCACCCTTGTGTTGAGAGTGTAAGGCCCTTCTGTAAAACATCAACCGAGGCGTAGTCTTATTACCATACAAGTTTTCAAGAACAGTCCATATCTGAGCACTGGTATCCATACCAATAAAATGTGGAAGAACTCTTTGACTTACTGATGAAAGGAGCCATGAGGCAATGGCACTATCTTATTGCTCAAATCAATCAAAATCAAGATTTTCGTGAGGCATGCCATTTTCATCTGGAACTAATTAAGGAGGAGGAACAGTATGAAAATCAAGAAAATGTTGAAGCTTATAAGTCTTGAGGGACAAAAGAACTTGTTGACACCACGTAGGTAGTTATTGTCATCAAGGAAAATGCTGATTTTCTTGGTGAACAAGAACCAATTGTCAAACACCCCATCACCAAGATTGGAAGCCATAACTAGTGTAGTAGACTGAATAACAGACGGACTAGATGGAAGAGCCATGAAAACACAGGTACTTTAACGAATGAACTCCAAGAAGAAATTTACTTCTGATACCATATTAAACTAACACAAAAAACAAAGAATAATAGAGAGATTATGAATCAAAAACTGATCATTGAATTCATCTTAAGAGATACAATAATTGTTATTTTATTTATACACAATAACAAGAATTGTTAACAACAGTTAACAACCTAACCGTTAACTAACTGATAACTAATAACTAACAGCTTAACGAACTTGATCAGTTACTCTAACATTCGATCCAAAATTCGACTCGGAAAATCGATCTAAAAAACCTCTTTAAAATACAATTTTAAATACCCTGTTTAGGGACTCCATTTGGAAGGATTTTTCCTGCTTTTTCTTCTCTGCTTCTTGTCTAGGAGACCATTCCCCCTTCTTATTCACCTCAATATCAACAAGTAGGTTAAACAAGCTGTGTTCTTTGCTTAGTTTTGCTCTCAAGCAATTTAAGGTTACCTTTGTTTTTCCCCTTGTAAAGTGGTGGCACACTTTGTCTATGCATGAAACCACCTGGCTTGACCAGCTGGCAAGGAAGCTAAAATATGTTTTCCATGCAACTTTTCTATGTTGTGAGATTCACACCTATCTTTGTCTTTATTTCTTGACGTTGTGGTTAGAGGATGGTAATGGTCTACATTTACGAGATGGGTTCTTTAAATCTTTAGGGTTACTTTATTGCTAGAAAAAGATTGACAAATGGTGAACCCAACTTTAAAAATAAAGTAGAGATTATTGAAGTGTTGCAAAATAACTAGGACAGAAGTCAAAGCATATCTATACCTTCATTTAAAAATTGTCTCTCAAAAATTTCTCTAACTAGAATTTGAGCGGCTAATTTTATGAAAACACAACAATGTCTTTTAAGAATTTATTTAAGTTATTTTAGATATTTGGTTAACTATAGATTAGATGGTGGTGACACTTGTGGACTATTAAGGAAACTTGGCTTGGAATCATGATTTGTCTTTCGGTTAATTTAAGTAACCATCCTAGATTATTAGTTAGACTTTAAATTGATCTCTAAATTTCAAAATATTTTATTTGAATATTCAAAATATTATTATTATATCAATCATGCCATTATGTTAATTTAGCCATTAATTTAGACGTTGAATGTCAATTTGAATCTGACATGAAACAGATTTAAAAATGCGTGTACTTATCACATTAGCATGTTGGAAATTTAAAACAAACGGTATCAATAAAATTTAGGAAGATTTGTTTTATTTTTAAAACATCAAATTCAAGTTATTCACACATAAGTGACTCAATTAAAAATAATGTTATATAAATTTTAATACATATTATAGTTTTGTTGTGTATATTTTACTTTTAGTGTTATCAAATATTTTGATTATTTTTATTTTTTTCTGATATGTCTTAATACATCTCATATTTTACATCTTTTATTATAATTGTCTATTTTAAATTTAAATTTATTTATTCAAAAATTATATTAATACATGTTACTAAAAATATTATATTATTTTCATAAGAAACCGTATTATTTGATTTTATGAAGTGAAGCGAGTACATATTCTATTTATATATATATATATATATATATATATATATATATGGGGCAAATTCAGGAGTTGATAGGGTCTTCGACTTCTTAAAATGGAAAATTTTTATTTAAGTTTTTAAAATTTTTAAAATTTTAAATTAGTAAAGATAAAATTGTACTTTATCCCTCTTAAAATAATAAAATTTTGATTTAATCATTTAAAATTTATATTTTTATTGTCGTAAAAATTACAATTTAATTTTAATCCCTTAAAAAAATTCTAGCTTTGGTCATATATATATATATATATATATATATATAATGCCCTAGTCTAATTTGCATATTTCTAGAATGATTCAAAGTTAAACTTTAGGGTCACTTTTCATTTGAAGTTAAAAAAGTAGCTGGTTAGACATATGAAACAAGAACAATGTTCTTCAAGAGCCTATGAAGTTGAATAAACATGTCAGTGGATTGATGCACTCTGCTTCAGCATTCATCAAATAAACAATAAAAAGAGGCGGGAAAGTAAAAGGAAAGCAGCAAGCAGAGGCGGATAAAAGGACCTACAAGTATAAAAGGCTACTGATATGCTATCGGTTATGCTAGCATGGATCCTGCCATGGATGGAAGACCCAATTCAAAGAAAGAGTGAAATTATTAACAATTTGATAAATTTTACACAGTTTGTAAAAACTAAAATAAATTATCCATTTCAGAAATGAAATATACATGAACTATCATATTAGTGTCATTAAAACTTTAATAGTTCAATTAATTTTTTGTTTAAAAAATAATTTGACTAAATTTAGGAAGGTTGAGATTTAAAGTAATAAAATGGACAAAGCATTAGGGATAAATTTATCATTATGTCTTATACTTTTTAAAATAAGAATAAAATAGTTTTAATAAAGAGTGGATAGAAATTTTATAAATTATACAAATTATTTTATGATATTCTTTTACCAGAAAATCATTTTTGTTCTTAGATATTTCTAATATTAATTATATTATATTTAATTATTTAGAATATTTTTCACGTGAGATAAAACTAAAGAAAATAAAAATATAACTTATGACTAAAAATATCTTAATCATATCAAACTAACATCTAGATTAAATTTACAGCTAATTATATCCTACTTAGCAAATATATATGTGTTCCTCACCGTAACATGTTGTTACACATTATCAATCAACGTAAAGAAAGAGAAGGAAGGATCGAGAAAAGTCGATTCATCTATTTTAGGGATGAAAATCAAATAAATAGAGGAACTTAGGATTAATATTCCACATATTAAGGTTTTTGAGTGGAAAGGAATTCAACTGTATTTGTGACATTTGATATCTTATGAGATATCAGGTTGGGAAACTGAAAATACATTTTCAAAACTAGTAAACTTAATCAATGTCCAAAACCCAGATCAGAACCCTCATATTTCATAGCAGTAATGTGGTCCAACTTTTCTTTCATCTCATTACTCATGTTGTTCTTCCAATCCCCAACACTGCCACGCCTGAAATAAAACTTGTACTCAAAGCCTAACCAAGGATCAGCTCCATGTTGGTTCACTTCCAGGTTTTTAAGCCTTTCCAGGCTGCATCTCCACAACACTTTGTCTACCTCTTTTTCCTTCTCAAAAGGCCTTCCAAGGAAACAAGCCAACCGCCTCAGTTGCCCCTTTGGGTCCTTCCTCATGTCTTCATATCTCAAGAAAAGTATCTTCTCAGGCCTCTTTATACTTTCTTTCCAATAACTTAAAACATGGTCATGGAATGGTCCAAAGACATGAACCCCTCTGCAAAAGCTGTCAAAAGCTTCATTCATTGGCCATGGATCAATTCCATGGGTAGTAACCAAAGAGTTAAAAAAGTGCCACAACGACCCAAACGTGTCCTTAGGGTCTCGAGTGATATACACGATCTTGCAAGCTGAGTTTTTAACAGATTCGGGTAACATAGGGTAAGGGATATGGGTTCGGAATAGTCTTGGAGAAGACATATATGAGAGATCAGGATTGGGATTTTCCTTGAAAAGCTGAACTTCCAGAGATGGCATTAGCTCATTAGGATGACGTTTCAGCAAAGGGTCATTGTTATCATCATCCATGCGACCAATGGGATTCATTATTGTTGGGATGATAGCCTTGAGCCATGTGGTGCCTGTCTTCATAGAAGAAGTCAAAAATACATCAGAGTCATTTGCTTGGAAGTTCAACCTCGCAGCCATGGCAGCAGGAAGGTGAGAACTGGTATACCAGAAGCCTTCCCATTTGTAAAGATCTGAGCAACACCATGTTTCTTTCGGGAGTTCGCCGAACAAAGTAGAAAATGCAGATGGAAAACTAGAGTGCTCCATGGAAAGATCTTCCCAAAATATAACACCTGTTAGATATAGGAAAACTAAACCAAGTACAAGAAATATAAACAGCACTTTGCTTGAAAAAGCAAAATTTATAATGAGAAAAAAGGGATAAAGGTAGGCAGCCCTAAGATCAGAGAAAGTCAATAGAAAAGTAGTATTGATATGAAAAGCATTGGGACATTTACCTCCCTTGGCTCATACAATAATTATATTTAAGTATAGCCTTTTATAATAAAACATAATTGCAAATAAAACTAACAGAACAGCACTTTGCTTGCAGCTAAATAACAGCTGAAGCCAAAACAAGTTAGCATTATATTTGCTTGAATAAATTATGAATATAGCAATGGAAGTCCCCAGCTACACAAAGAAAAGGCACTTTAATAATAGATTCGTCCATTCCTATATCTCAGTTGCAAAACTATGGCCAAACCTCAGAATCTCTAAAGATAAATATGTCAGGACATGTATTGTCAAACTTTTTTAAGTTTTAGATAATTTTGAAGGTGAATTCTCATATCTGTATACGAATATGCACCAAACATATGCTTTAGACTCATAAGTCTGAGAAACATAACTTATACATCAATGTAGAAGCAACAAAAATTATTGTCTATCAGCAAAATTCGATTCAAAAAAAAAAATTGTCTAGTTAATTAAATCGAGTTATTTGAGTCAACTTAGTAAATAATTCGAGTTTTATCTTCGAGTCACGTTAAATTTTACAATTCCAATAATTCAAATAACAGATTGGTGTAAATACCCCTGTGATCCTTATCAATTTTGAAAATGAGCAAATTAATTTCCTTCCAACAAAAATTCCAAAAAAAAATCAAAATAACTTTTAAAAATTCTAAAATATTCATAAAAATTATAAAATTTATATTTTTAAAAATTTTAATTTTTAAAAAATTAAAGAATATACAAATAAAGAAAGTTAAAAATTAAATTTTTTCCTAAAATAATAATTTTAGGCCTAAATAAGTTAATTAATTATTTAAGTTTATCATACTAAAGTATTTTATTATTTTATTATTTTTTGCTATGCAAAAGTTTTCAAACATATATGATTTCAAATTTACTTGCTCTAATATGAAATTAGTTATACCATAACCATATTTTAATTTGAGATGTTTAATATTTTTTAAATTTAACTCAAATAATTTCACTCAATTCAACTCGACTCGATTCAAAAAAATTTCTAGTCGAGTTAGGATGATAAAATATGACTCATCAACTCAATTAACTTAAATTTTTTTAACTCAATTAATTTAAAAAAAAAATTTACTCGAATCGATCAAACGCTCACCGCTATTTATCTCTGTTCAACTTGTACATGCCAGCCTGCATATTTACAAAATAAATAGAACATATTGAAAGCCAAATACAGTAGTATTAATATTCACTTGAGTAAATTAATATCATTGAAAATATACGAGGCTCAAACTACGAACATTAGGTTAAAGTACAGAAGTTACTGAAGCCAAATACAAACAGTTGCAGAAGTTTGGTTGAAAATTTTACCACATCTTTAGGGTAACTTTTCATTTGAAGTTTACAAAAGTAGGTGGAAAAGTTGGACAAATGTTGAACCCTAAGCGTTGCTAATAAGTAGGAAAAAACATATATAAAGCATGCTCTAAAGTTTGATTCCTAATCTACTTTCAAGCACTTTTCTAGAATGATTCAAAGTTAATTTTTAGGGGTTACTTTTCATTTGAAGTTCAAAAAAATAGCTGAAAAAGTTTGACAAATGGTTAACCCAACTTTAGAAGTAGAGTAGAATGATTCAATTTCGGTCTCGCTATAAAATTTTTAGCTTCACCTTATCTCTCTCATTGGAGAATTTGGTAGGACTTACGTCACTAGGTCTTTCTTGCAACAAGTTTTTTGGAATTGACTGATATAAATTTTTTCGAAATGTTAAAGTGTTTCTGAGAATCAACTTGTTGAAGTCATTCATCAAGAAAAACAATTTAACACCTTTTTCAACTAATTCTATGTTAGCAATATAGGATTATGTGGATTTCTGGCTTCAAAAATTATCAAATTCTTATAAACAATAAAGTAAATCTACATTTGAATTGGATTAAAAAATTGTAATGATGGGTTATGCATATGGATTGGCGTCTGGAATTTTTTTTTATAAGATATATGATGATGAAAAGTCGAAAACCAAAATGGTCCGTTGCTAAATGGCTCATTGGTAGCTTGATTAACTTCGCTTTGAATTTTGGCTTTGGTCTAAATAGAGAGTATATTTGAAGTTTTTGTTGTGTTTAGGTGGTACACATGTATATAAGTTTTTGAAGTTAGGCTCGAAACTTTAATAGACAACTTCTAATTTTATCATATGTAAATGTAAGGTGTAGGTTTTCGTTCAAATTATTTTAGTTTAATTCTCATTATATATAATTTTTAAAAAATTATTTTAGTATAAGTTCAAATATATTTTAACTTTTAGTTCGTTGAGTTTTATATTGAGTTGGTTTTAATTATAATTGATTGAACATGTATTATTTAAAATTTATACTTATTACTATACATGAAAATACCTTAAAAATAAAAAAGTAAAAAGTAAAAGAAATTATAATTATGAAATGTAAAATCAACTTCTTCATTGAAATTGTCAAAGCAAAATCCATATTACAAATATGTAATGAATGGGAAAGAATCCAACAAAACCTATATATGATAAACATACATGATGTAATTGGAGACTCTCGCACATTGCAATTTTAATTTCCTTGGTTTTTTTTTTCATTCAATTTGATTTATTGTAAATACAACAAGAATAACATTCAAAAGTTTAAATTTACAGCGTTTCATAATGTAACATTTTCTACAATTGAAAACCAGCATTTGACATCAAATCTAATGCTAACCACCAAACTTTAAACATGTCTCCACGATTTATACCTACTATCACCAAGGTTAAGGTCATTTCATTTCCTTTCTTATCTGCTATCGAAAATACAACACTACCTACCTTCTCAATTTTTCTCTCAATATTGATTATAGTGACCATGGTCTCATCAACTTGTTTGCACACTAGTTGAACACCATTTTAGAACCAATTTCTACAAACAGTAAGTCATTTATCTTCCATTACAAAAATATAAATACTTCCAATATTGCTAAAAACACCGCTCCTGCCTCTGCCAAATCAGCATCATTTGCTGCAGTAGGACTTGAAAATAGAACTCTTACAACACCCTCCATATCGCTCAAAACATCTCCACAACTTACACTATCCTCATTTGCTGTCCCACATACAATGAACTTTAAACACCTCCATATCATCAGTTTAATATACATCCCTAATTATTTTGGTATGTTTTGATGAATTTGAAGATAATATTCGTCCTTAAAATTTTGGGATGAAATTCATCCTTAATTATGAGATGATTTTCAATAATTGTCCCTAAAATTTTTTAGAGACATAATTTTAAAAAACGCATATTGAGGACGATTTAAGTCATTTCTAAAATTATTGAAAACATTTTTCAACCTTTTAAAATCAACTATGATATCTTTATTTTCTATTAAGTTAATGATTTGTTGTTTTTGTTTAGTTTTATTAGAGTAAAATTATTTAATTGTTGATATTTGTTTTATTTAAAGATATATAAATAAACTGTAATACAATGAAATAAAATAAATTTATAACTTTGCTAATAAAAATTTATTTTTCAAACTTCAACAATGATTTTTGCCAATATATTATGGATTAATTTTAATTAAATATTTTAGAGAAATATAGTACCATTGGAATTAATTGTTTTAAAAACAAAGTCAATGGCGATTGAGATGAAAATTTCAACCCCTTTCACAACCATTGATTCGGCTCTCAATTAGTTTCTATCATTTTCCTAATCCAATTCTATCAAAGGGGAACCATATTTTTCTTTTAATTTGGACTACTTTGATTTGTAACAATGAAACACTTTAGCAAGTATTCTAATGTTGGTACCCAAAGGAAGCTTAGCACGATTAATTTCAACCTAAGCACAATAAGATCTCATTAGTACTTTATTTAGGCTATATTACGAAACAAAAAGAATAAGGGTCTTTAGGGGTCTTTTATAATAAAAACAAATAATAATAGGAATTCTAAAAAGAAAATTAATCGGATCTGATTATGATTATGGATGATTAGCTCGTTTTGGTAATCCGTATAAACTGTCGCATTGGGCTTCTTATCAATTAACTGGTCGATATCCTATTAGGATCTTTCAATACATCCACTAGAATAACACGTCAACAAAGACTATTTATCTTCCGACCACAAAATCCAGATTGGCTCAGGGTTAAGGTGATCATGGATGAGTCATACCAAATTTGGGTTAATTCCACCTTAATAACTTCCTAAGGTTGTCGTGCCTAAGATTTATTCTACGTTCTTCCTTTCTCGAAAGGTTGATCCATTGAGTAGCCCTACAAAATAGTCAATTCATCATACCTTCACTCGCTAATCCTCATAGAGGGATTAATTCCTCATGGTTTTCATAAACAATATAGAATCGGTACAAATGGTAAACATAATTAGCGAATCAAAAATATAAAATATAAAATTTAGGAAAAATAACCTTATTTGTATTAAGAATGAGAGTAAATTCACAGCGTTTGATTACATTCACAGACCAGATCTTCCGAAATAAAACAAGACAAAACAGAAATAAACTAAAACTAAGGAAGATAAAGACTAAATTAAAGAGAGAATTTTAAGCTAAGAAATTGGTGTCTAAAACATGTGCCAAAGGAACTTATTTATAGATTTTAGGTAGACATCGTCCTTAACCCTAGATTAATTGATATTCTCGAGTTTTAAGTTGGATTGTGCAGACTAAAACGTTTTTATTTTATTGGTAGAAGGAAGGGTTTACTGAAAGCACAGTAGTGACAATCAATAGATTTCCCCTTGTACGTGAGAATATAGTGAAAATACACTATTGACGATGCATTTAAACATAAATTTGTTATAGGAAAATATTATGGGTGGGAGATGACTAAGGACAGAGACACTCATGTATAAATTAATGAATACTACAAACAGTTAGAGGACCTCAAATTCGAGAATACAACTTTGAAAGAAGTGTCGACTGCTTATTGAAAAGCCGTCTCAATCATGGGGTGACTGCAAGCAACAATGTAAAAACAAGCACAAGTAGCTCTCACCTGTAAACTTAATCACTCACATCAATGTTGAGGACACCAACATGAAAAGATTCAAAGCTGTCAAAGGAAAGGAGATCACTAACTTGATGGAAGACAAGACAAAAAGAGGTATAAAAAATATGATGTGCCCAATGCTTAAAATTTTATCTTCAAGAGAAAATTGAATTTGATTCGTGTAGGGTATACTATATGTCATTATACATCTCAGTGCAGAAGAGGATAAATGATAATCTTACTAAGCCAAATACCAATTTGATTAAAGTAGTTTTAGGGTTTATTTTCGAGTCCTATTGCAGTTAATAATGCGGGTTCAGCAGAGGCAGGGGCGAAGTTTATAGCATTGGATTTGTTCTTATCCATGGGATGGAAGATTAACAGCTATCTTATTGTAGAAGATGGTTCAAAGATGGTGTATAATTGGTGTCTAAATAAGGATATGAGACCGTGATCGTTGCAAACGAAATTTTTAGATATTGAGAGAAAAATTGAGCAGGTGGGTAGAGTAGTACTCTTGATGGCAGATCAGAAAGATAATGAAATAGCTTTTATATTGACAGTAGTAGGTATTAATCGTGGTGACATGTTTAAAATTTAGGGGTGAATATTACCTTTGATATCGAGTATTTATTTTTCAATTATAGGAAACATTTCAGTGTGGTATTTTTAAATTGTTCTTTTGAATGTTGTTTTTGTTATATTTATAACAAATCTTTTTGAATGAAACAAAAAGAAAAAGAAAATCTGAATAAACTAGTTGACATAATTTGTTGTAATCATTTCTCAAGTTAATGCTGTGATGAATATGATAAAGTGAATGACAGATTTTGATACCGCTAGACATATATACCACAATTAAAATGCTTTTCGTGTCCTACTCCCAACTAAAGGAAGGTGAAGATATTGCCTATCTTGGAAAGTTAGGAGCTACACGTGTTTAGAAAAAATAAGGTATGCTCAAACTTACATATAAAAAGATATATATCAATAAAAATGTATAATTGATGATTAATTATCTTATTTATTTTTTAAATTAACAGAAATTAAATTACTTTAATTTATTAAAATGTACTCACTATCAAAATTTTAAAAATAAAATCATTTACAAAAATTTCAACAATGCCACAGTCCTTTAAATCAACAGTTAATAAAAATGACCTGTTGGATCAACTCCAAACTAAAATTTAAACCATGCTAGTCCCCATAAAACAAGTCCTTATCAAAATTTCAACATTGCTTGACCCTTAAATAAATACCTTATAAAAATTTCTACAATGTTAGGTTACTTGTCATGTGGGACTAAGATTTTCTTTTCCCTAATTCTAAGCCCCGGCCCGTCCCCACATTTTTAGACCTAAAAAAATTTTCTACAAAGCCAAACCCCAGAGACCAAGTCCGAACAAAATTTCACAATGCTAGGCCCCATATAACATGATCTAATAAAAATTTCCACATAACTACTTATTATATATCTATGTAAAATTCTTTAATCGATAATTTCATGTTCAATTCACATATACTAACAATATTTTATGATCCAAATGTTGTATTAATAAAAATTTCAATTTTTTATAATTTAGAAAACGTGTATTAGTGCATTATGTTGGCATATAATTTTTTTTTAATATATAAATGCAATGGTTTGAAATGTGAACATGATTGCGCTGTTTGCTTGAAATCTTATATAAACATATGCCATCCACTCCACTCTTGTTCCATATCAACCTTCCCATTATCATCTCTAAGAGAAACCATGAAAAGGTGGTTAATACCATCGTATTTTGTGATCTTTTCCCTCTTCTTTACCTATAATTCTTCTGCTCTAACAATACCGTTTTGCCCTCATGACCAAAGTGCTGCCTTAATCCAATTCAACAGCTCCTTTTCCATTGATTGTTCCGTTTTTAGCCAACCATCTATACTCAGGGCTAAGACAATCTCCTGGGAGGAAGGAACAAACTGTTGCTTGTGGGATGGAGTTAAGTGTGATACTGAAACAGGAAATGTGATTGCCCTTGATCTTAGTTTCAGCTGCCTTTTTGGCCCTTTCCCCTCTAACAACACCCTCTTCCTCCTCCGCCATCTCCGTCAGCTTAACCTTGCCGGGAATGATTTCAGACGCTCCCCTATGGCATCCCAATTTGGTCAATTGACTAGTTTGACCCATCTAAACATCTCCTGGTCGAGCTTTATTGGTAAAGTTCCACCTGAAACCTCACGCCTTTCTAAACTATTATCCCTTGATTTATCCATCTATGGTTTGATGTTTGAAGGGCATGTCTTTGAAAATATGGTCGCAAACTTGACACAACTAAGACACCTTCTCCTCTCAGATGTCAATATGTCTCAAATTGTTCCTACTTCTTTCCTTAACATGTCTTCTTACATACAAACTCTTGTCCTCGAGAATAATTACGAACTGCACGGAAAGTTCCCTGAAGATGTTTTCCGCTTTCCTTACTTACAAAAGTTCCGTGTTTCTAGTAATTATCTTGAACTCAAGTTCCCAAAGACAAATTGGAGTGCTCCCCTCAAGTCACTGCAAGTAACATTGTCATATTTGCAGGAACTGCCTGATTCAATTGGTGACCTTACATCTCTGGAGATATTGGATCTTCCTGTTAATCATTTAGGAGGGCCAATTCCAGCATCTGTTGGCAACCTCACACGACTAAAATATTTAGATCTTTCCGATAATAACCTTAGTGGTGTTTTGCCAGTTTCTGCTTTTAACCTTAGACAAGTTCAATTTGTAGATTTTTCAGGAAACAAGTTGGCTGGTTCCTTTCCATCTCAAGTAAGTGAACTTTCACAACTTAGTATTCTAGACCTTGATCGCAACTTTCTCAGTGGCAGGGTACCGTCCCGGTTGTTTTCTCTTCCATCTTTAGTTTTGTTGAGGCTCAGTAATAACAAGCTTACTGGTCCAATTGACCAATTTGACAAGGTTGCTCCGTTGGAGGAGGCTTATTTGCAGAACAATGAGATAGAGGGTCCACTTCCTGGTTCTATTGCCCTACTTGTGAACCTTATTTATCTTGATCTTTCCTCCAATAAGTTGAGTGGAAATTTTGAGTTGGACAAACTATCAAAGTTCAAAAAACTTGAGTCTCTTACTCTCTCAAATAACGCTTTGCTATCATTTACCAGTGAAAGCAAGGCCAGTTACTCCTTGCCTAATCTTTTGTCACTAAACCTCTCTTCTTGTGACATCATTGATTTTCCAGATTTTGTACGGAATCTAGAAGGTTTGAGAGAGTTAGACCTTTCGAACAATCGAATCCATGTCATTGAAGCAAATATGTTTGTGAAGCTTAAAGAACTTCAACGACTGGATCTGTCACACAACAGTTTGCTATCCCTGAGCAACAATGGCAACCTTAGTCTTTTCTTGCCAAATCTTGATTACTTGTCATTGTCATCATGTAATCTAACTGAATTTGCAAATTTCTTGACAATACAAGAGAGTTTGCGAGAGTTATACCTTTCGAACAACAGCATTCAAGGCCAAATTACCAAACAAGAAAGAACTTGGGGAAGCAACCTAGGGACTCTTGATCTTTCTAACAATTTGTTGACGGTTGTAGAATATTATCCATGGAGGAATATAAATGTTCTTAGGCTTGACTCCAACCTGCTAGAAGGGCCACTTCTAGTACCACCGCCTTCCACATCTATTTTCTCAATCTCAAACAACAAATTGACGGGAGAAGTTCCATATTCGATTTGCGAATTCGGCGATTCAGAAATTGATGCAACTCTCGACTTGTCTCATAACAACTTGAGTGGAGTAATTCCAAAATGTCCAGGCTTGGCAAATATTGCTTACCTGGATTTGCATGCGAATAATTTTCATGGAAACATCCCTGATTTTTGTGTTAATGAAAACAATATGTTAAGTACACTTAATCTCAACGACAATGATTTTGATGGGCCATTACCTACATCCTTGGCCAACTGTCTTCTTTTGGAAGTGTTGATTCTTGGAAACAACAAGATAAATGACACCTTTCCCTATTCGTTGGGAAATCTTCCCTCGCTACAAGTGCTTGTCTTGCGCTCCAACAATTTCCATGGTCAAGTAATCAATCCAGACAACCAATCTTATTTCTCAAGTCTGCGAATCTTAGACCTCTCCCATAATAATTTCTCTGGTTATCTGCCAACAACTTTCTTCAAGAGTCTTGAAGGTATGATGGGTTTGGCCGATGTTGATATGGCTTATATGGGAGATCGTTTTCAATATTACACCGATTCCATGGTTCTCACAATGAAAGGTGAGGACATTGTGCTAGAGAGAATTCTAACTATTTTTGCAGCCATCGATATGTCAAGCAACAAATTCGAAGGAACAATTCCAGAAACAGTTGGAAACCTTATTTCTCTCCAGGTGCTCAACTTTTCTCACAACCACTTAACCGGTCATATTCCTTCCTCATTGGGGAATTTGGTAGCACTTGAGTCGCTAGATCTTTCTTGCAACAAGCTTGTTGGGGAGATTCCTTCGGAGTTGGCTGGTTTGAATTTTCTTGAAGTGTTAAACCTGTCAGAGAACCAGCTCGTTGGGCTCATACCTCAGGGAAAACAATTCAACACCTTTCTCAACGATTCCTACGCAGGCAATATAGGACTGTGTGGGTTTCCCGTTTCAAAAAGCTGCAGCCGTAGTGAACCACCACCAGAAATTTTTGAGGAAGAGGAAGTTGATTCTGCATTTGGATTGGATTGGAAATTTGTAATGATGGGTTATGGATGTGGAATGGTTTTTGGATTTTCAGCTGGATACATCATGATGACAATTCGGAAACCAAAATGGCTTGTTGGGATGATTCAACGAGCAGGCAACAGAGTTCTTAGGAGATTCAAGAAATATCGTTGAGGAAGACAGAATTTGTGAAGACAGATGTTTGCTCATCGGTGGCCGATTGAACACCTTTTCTGTGGAATCTCTGTCGCCATGATTTTCTTTTTTAATTATAGAGTCATTTGTAGTTTTGTCCATGTATTATGTACTTTTGAGTTTTAATAAATTAGATGAAATAATTCTTTATCTAACAGCATTGAATTTTGCTGAATACTTACTTGAATTTTGAATAAATAAAAATTAAATTAAATTTTGAGTTAATCGAATTAAATTATTCGAGTCAATTTGAATAAGTAATTTAAATTTTGAGTTGAATTTTACAATTGAATAACTTGAATGATTCGAATAATGATTAGTGTAAATATCATTTTGGTCCCTATCAAATTTAAAATGAACAAATTGATCTCTCTCAACAAAATTTACAAAAAATTCAAAATGTTTTTAAAATTCAAAATTTTATATTTTTAAAAATTTTAAAAAATTTATATAAAGAAAGTTAAAAAAATTAAAAAATTAGAATAATAATTATTGGGACTTAAATAAGTTAATTACTTATTCAAGTTTATCTATTTTTTATTATTTTGCTTTGAAAAAGTTTTCAAATATATACGGTTTTAAATTTATATGCTCTAACATGGAATTAGTTATAATGTAACAATATTTTACTTTGACATGTTTAATTTTTAATTTAACTCTAACAATTTCACTCAACTCAATTCGACTCAACTTGAATTTCTTTTCACTCGACTCGATTTAAAAAATTTAAAATTAAGTCAGGATTAAAAAATATAACTCGTCAACTCGATTAACTCAAAAATTTTTTAATCAATTCGATCGAACACTCACTGCTACTTACCCATTTCCTTGCATGCATGCCACACAAAATCATTGGGAAAATATTTTTCCTTCAAAACCCTCACCCACAAAGCTTGTTGATGATTGATCATCCTCCACCTTTGCTTTGCTAAAAGTGCAGCATTAAACATGTTTAAATCTCTAAATCCCAAACCCCCTGCACTCTTTCTATATCATTTTAAACCAACTTATCCAATGAACCTCTATCCTCTAACTTTCTCCACCAAAAAGTTGTCATTTCAGTATTAACCTTATCACAAATCTTCTTGGGAAATTTAAAACACGACATTGTGTAAGTCATAATAGTGCAAGCAATAACTTTTAGCATAATTTCCTTACCCCTTGGCTTAACATCTTCACTTTCCATCCTTTATTTTATTTTATTTTATTTTATTTTGCAAAATTCCTTTTTTGACAAAGCCCATAGCTTGCCTCTTTGTTTTGCCCCCAAAAGAAAGAATTCCTAGGTATGATCCTACATTATCAGCTACTGCAATCTGTAGCTCTTGCCTCATATTCACTCTTTGTTGTTGTGGCACATTTGCACTAAAAAAGATACTCACCTTGCTGAATTTAATAAGCTGACCTGATGTTGCACGATGGCCATCTATGCAGTAGCTAAAGCTTTGATGCATGATTTTGACCAGTTGATAGCTGGTTTCTTACTTGGTTCCTTCGTAACTTATTTTTTGTTACGCTTCGAATGTATTGATGTTTAGGTGTTGATTGAGCTGATTAGTCAGCTTATCCAAGTGTGCAACTTATGTTTTACAAGTTTCAAGTTTAGTTAGTGGTAGTAGTTAGTGTTCGGTAAGTTGATTGACTTAAAAACTTGTAATGCTTTGTTGATTGTAATGAAAAATTTGTTTTTCATTTCTTAATTTGCTACTCATTTTGGTTCCTTAGTTCTCTGCTTTCTTCTTTGCAAAAACACCAATAATTGGTATGAAGAGTTTGTTGTCTTTAAGGGCCATTTTTTTGTTTTTTGTTTCTTGTTGTTGTAAAACATGTCTTCAACAAAATTCTGACCACCTCCAACCTATTTTTGCTTGAGAGAACTACTACATTTGGGTAGTGAAGATGAAGATCTATCTCCAGATTCATGATTTGTGGGATGTAGTCGATTAACTTGAAATTTTTTAATCTGATTAATTTAAAATTTTTTCACTCGATTCGATCAAACGCTCACCCCTATTTATCTCTGTTCAACTTGTACATGCCAGCCTGCATATTTACAAAATAAATAGAACATATTGGAAACCAAATACAGTAGTACTAATATTCACTTGAGTGAACATATCATTGAAAATATACGAGGCTCAAACTACAAACATTAGGTTAAAGTACAGAAGTTACTTAAGCCAAATACAAATAGTTGCAGAAGTTTAGGTGAAAATATTACCACATCTTTAGGGTAACTTTTCATTTGAAGTTCAAAAAAGTAGCTGGAAAAGTTGGACAAATGGTGAATCCTAAGTGTTGCTAATAAGTAGGGAAAAAACATATATAAAGCATGCTCTAAAGTTTGATTCCTAATCTACTTTCAAGCACATTTCTAGAATGATTCAAAGTTAATTTTTAGGGGTTACTTTTCATTTGAAGTTCAAAAAAGTAGCTGAAAAGTTTGATAAATGGTGAACCCAGCTTTAGAACTAGAGTAGAAAGAAATTAAATTGTTGCAAGAGATGTCAAAACAAAATTGGCTTTAAAATTGCTCTGTTATCCAATTTTTCAATTCGTACAAAAGAGTAACAGGCAAATGAATATCAAAGATATAATTAAGTCCAATGATTGTCTACGTTTTGTACTAACAAAAACAGTCCATTGAATATTAACCAGAACATAACAAGGATATCAATTTCTTTATAAAACAATTTAGAAATATAAAAGATAAAAGATGGTGGGAGAATAGAAAAATAATTTCTTTCTATATTTTTGGGTGTTTCAAATAAATAAAAATTCACTCCTATCTATAGAACATCTCATGTTTCTTCATAGGATCTAACTACCCAAATAATAGTGATATTTTTAGTAATAAATATAATTATTCAATAAATATCTACTTTAATAATTTTGACTATTTATTAATAATTAAATGACATAAATTTTGAATTTAAGAGACATAATTCATTATTATAAAGAGTGACTTTTGATTAATAACCAAATGAAATATTTTTGATTATTTATAATTTTTCATTTGTAACTATTGAAACACTATATATTTTAAAAATATTTCACCATATATTACACAATGGTAGCATTGTTACATGCTTTCATCATAATTGTTTACATGACAAAATTTATACTTAAATATTAATTGGGAAATTCTTATGGATCCATGGTACTGGATGAAACAAGATCATTGTTCTTCAAGAGACTGCAAAGTTCAATAAACATGTCAGCGGATGGATACACTCTGCTTCATCATAAAACAGTAAAAAAAAAACATAAATATTATCTTATTTTGCTCAGCTTAATTAGGAAAATTATAAATTGTAATCGGGGAAAAGAAAAGTGTCTTACAAAAAAATCATTTATTACTAAGCAGTCTTCCATGCCCATCAGTAAACTGGGTTTCTACCTCTAGCGGATGCCTTTAGCAGGTGTCCATCTCCGAGCATGAGCCTCCATTAGGTGCTGTACTAGGCCAATTTCAGCCCAATCCCATTTACAATTTAAAACCCCATTTATAAAACACTAAACCCCTTAAAACCCCTAACCCAATAAGCCCACTAAGCCTAAATAACTAAACCCGAAGCCCAACTACCCCAGCCCAATAATCCCACTCAGCACTCAGAAACCCTAATCCCACTTGCCAAGACGCCTCGACATTAGCCCATGCCAGCAGGCCAGCCTCCCATGCCACCATGTCGGCCACCACGCACTCCACCATCTGCCATACCCTACAAGAAACGCACGAAAAGACAAGAATAATAGATTAATAGTTGCAAATGGTTATAAAAACCGGAGAAAAATACTTTGTAAAGGGGTTGTTGGATTCTCATCAATACAAGAACAGATTCTAATATATACAAACAGATTGAAATATAAAGAAAAATACGAAAATTGTAACAATCCAAAGTGACGAATCTGTGCATCAAGTGTTATAAGGTGATTTTCCTTTCTATTTTTTATTTCATTTTAAACCTTTTTTTCATCTATATATATTATAAACAAAAACACATAAGCATAATATATAAAACAATAAAAGAAAAAGAGAAATTTTTACCTTTTCCCATGATCACGGGTGGTGGCCCGGCCGCCGGCTGAAGCTTTGGCCGTCCCGTGACCGCCCCTTGGCCGAGCTCCCCTCCCTCTCTTCTTTCCCCGCTCTTTCTTTTCTCTCCTCCTCTTCCTTTTTTTTTTTCTTTCTTCTGCTCCAAATGAAAAAACAAAATTTTTAACTTATATAGGGACCAAAGCGGTGCGTTTGGTCCCCCATTTAGCTTGAAACAGGCGTCGTTTAAGCCTGGATCGGTCGACCCGACCCTACCCACTCAGATCCGCGTGTTTTTAAGTGAAGGGCTAATTGCGCTTTCAGCCCTCCGCTTTCTTATGATTTTATAATCGTGTTTTAATATTTTAATTTGGCCCCGAGTTTTGCCCGTTCATCAATTTAGTCCCTCGGTGCTGCGCTGCGTTTTGGGTAATAGAGAATATTGCACTTTTGGTCCCCCTTGTTTTCACGCGTGTTCATTTTGGTCCTTTATGTCTTTATTTCTTTTAAATTACCAAATTCGTTCTTATTCGATTTAATCCTTTTTCGTTTATTTTCCTTTTTACATATTACTAATATTGTTACTATTATTTTGTTAATATATTAATTATTTTTAGTATTATTATTACTAATGATTGTCATTTCTAGTTTTTAGCATTATTATCAATATTAATATATGGATATTATATATGTATATATTCATACATTTATATGGTACTATTTTAATTACTTTATTTTAATATTATTGTTATATCATATTTGTTTTATATATTTCATTATTATTTTAATATTATTATTAATATTATTAGATGTTATCTATTCCTAATATGTACATTATGTAAATGTCTTAATATTATATTACATGTATTTTCTTTGTTATGTATATAAGTTTTTATATTATATTTTATACATTTTAATATTATTAGTTATATTTTTATATACTATTACATGTATACTTCTAATATTATATTGCATATTTCTAATATCATCATTTATATATATATATGTGTACTTGGTATACGTATAGTGTACAAAATAGCTTTCCTATTATTATTATCATTTCTAAGGGTACATACGCATATATATGTTCTTTATAAGTTATATATCTATTTTTCAATAATATTACTTGTTATGTATATTTTCATACATTTTCATATACATATTTTCAATACTATCGTGTAAATACTCTTATTCCTATTATTATGTATATACTTTAACATTAATAGATATACATTTTGTCACTTCATGTATAGTTCAAATAATATACATGATATCTTTCTAACGTTATCATTGCTTATATATATGTGTTTTGACGTACATGTTCTTAATGTTTTTATGTATGTATATTCATTATTTTCTCGTGCTTGATGCTATAATTACATTTAATCTTGTATGCATTGTTAGTATTGTCCTTTAATATCATTGTAATATTTGTTATTTGTTTTAAATATGTTTATAGTTCTTCCATTTATTTTGTTTATTTCATATCAGCTTGCTTCACATTATCTCGAAAAATTATCCATGTTTTTCTCATTTACTTCAATAATTAAGGTAATATATCGAATTAACACTAAGTCATCGACTTCATCGCTATGTTGGGTGAACGTCAATCGACTCGTGTTAAAACAGTATACCCTTCTCAAAAAAATCAAAATGGAAAACTTCTCATTTTTTATCGAGTCACGATTAAATATTACTTTGAACTCATATTTTTGAAAATCAAGACAACACTTGTTTATGAGATGCCAATTTTTGGGCATCGCGAGGGTGCTAATACCTTCCTCGCGCTTAACCGACTCCCGAACCCTAATTTTTTTTTCTCTGGCTTTTAACGTAGACCTTAACTCGGCCTTTTTCTCGTTTTAAAAAAAGGAAATATAATAGGTGTCCGATCACACCTAGAAAAAGGATCGGTGGCGACTCCCGGTTTATTTTAAATCAAATTTTAATTTCCAAGTTTTTAATCGCCACAATTAGCGACCGAAGCTAAAGCTAATTATTACGTCGCTACAACTGGCGACTCCACTGGGGAACCTTTTTGAGAGTCGTGTCTGGAATTAAACACGTTTTGTCAAAATTTCCTTGTTCAAAGTAAATATTTGGTCGTGATCCGAAAATCTCGTTTTCAAAATTCATGCATTTGCATCGTGTTGTAAATAGTTCTTCTAACTTACTTATTTGGTTGTTTTTTAGTTTTCAATTTTTATAGTTTTAATTTTGGTTTAGTTTTTTTTTTAGTAAAACGTAAAGGTTTATGAAGTTTCTCCCCACATACCGTGCACTTGCATTTTCGCATAACATGAGCTCTCTACCCGGGCTCCGTCCGTTTAAGTGAAAGTAAACGCTACGCCTTCGTGAGTTAACTCGTCCCTCCGCATGAGCTAGTGAATACTTTCGGTTACATATGGCTTATGCTTTCGTGAGTTAACTTGTCCTCCGCATAGGCATAAGTAAATGTAATCCTCGAATTGAACTCGTGAGCTGTGATGGGTTATGACCGAGGCTTCGTGCTAATCTTAGCAGATGATAGTACGAGCAATTCGAAGTATTGTCTAGAACCGAGAATACATATAATGAACCATACGAGCTATCCAATTAGAGCCATGCCGAACCTCTCGTCCGCTAATAGTCACCAAAATAAGTACACGGGAAAATGCCTTTCATTTACACTATTTATGCAAAATAATTGGATCGGGTAGTTTAGTTTATTTTTCAAATTATGTTTGTTGTGTTTACTAACCAAGTTTGCTTGTTTTTATTTTTATCATGCATCATAGGCATCATATTAGGAAGGTGTTGATTAAAGGTTGGTTGCCAAAAAACGGGTTTCTGATGGAGGAGTCAATTATACAAATGACCGAGAAGAATGCCGTAAAGTGGATCGGTCTCTAAAAACTCAGAGAGACAAGGGGGATAGTCTTGTGGGAAGGTGTGCTGCCAATTTGCCCGAACAAATAACTGCGAATGTTCGCCAAAATAACCTCGAAGATTTGGTTCAAATTTGGAATCAGTGGGGTTCAGACACTAGAGACATTTTCACTGAGAGGTATGGAGATATAGCTCACCTGATCACCATCTGTGTAGACGAACAGTTGATTCAAGCCATGGTTCGGTTCTGGGACCCAGCTTATCAGTGTTTCACCTTCAATCAAGAAGATATGTCTCCAACCATAGAAGAGTATGCTGCTTTACTCCGCATCGACAATGTACAATTCGGCAAAATATATGTGAAGGAGCCTAAGCCGATGACCTTCAAGAAAACGTTAGTGAGACTGACAGACATGACCGATGCATGGGCTGAAAAACAGATGAAGAAGAAGAACGAAACCATTTGCATTCCATGGTCCTCCCTACGAGATTTGACTCTGAACCATCTCGACATGCTGAAAAGGGTAAATCTATTCGCTTTGGCCATTTATGGTTTGGTTATTTTCTCAAAGGTTCTCGGACATCTCGAAGTGGCAGTAGTTGATTTCTTGAAAGGTTAAAACAAGGAATCAACCGTCCCAACCATCCTAGCCGAGACCTTCGTGTCCCCGAGTAGTTGTCGAAGAAAAGGGAGGGACGATTTATCGGATGCGCGCAGTTGCTCAATATTTGGATTTTGAATCACTTCTGGAAGGTAGAGCGCACTCCATTCCATATGTTTTCTAAAACATTCTCCCCGCTAAAAGCTTTCCTCAAGAAAGAATGGCCGAAGGAAGTCACTGTGCAACATTGGGTATCGATCTTCGTAACCTTCAAGCAGAGGATATAACATGGAGAGCACCCTGGATCCGTCCTTTAGTTCTGCTATACAAATGTGGAAGCCAAGATTGGGTATCTTTACTTGGGTTATGGGGAGGAGTTGGATATGCTCCGCTATTGGTCCAAAGGCAATTTTCTTCGCGACAATTCCTCCCATAAGCGGAGGATTAGCACAGTTCGAGTTTGCTTTCACGGGTGAAGGATATATGAAGAGAGTCCGAGACACTGCAAAGTCTTGGAAGGAAATTCATTTCATGGAATTAGCCTTGTATGCTGATACCCTTACCCAAGATTACAACGTATGGAGGAAGCAATGAGTAAATAGTCAGCAAATCTCGACAACAAACCACCCCATCCGAATCTTTTCTCAAGGAAATGCCGCTCGAGCTAGAAATGGCAAGACAAGAATTGAGCGAGAAAAGGCCAAGATGTCTCGAGACCTTAGTGCCCTTCAAGAAGAAAACTATCAATCAAGATTGAAGTTCAAAGTTGAAAGATCCGAACGAAAAAGTACAAAGAGAAGCCGAGATTGTGAGAAACGACTTAAGGGACCTTCATTTGGAAAACAAGAAATTAAAAACACTATAAAGAATAGTGGGTTAGGCAAGTCGACAATGAGAATGGAAGGAAGAAATTAGCAATATCAAGGGAGGAATGGAGTTTTGGAATGAAAAGCAAAGAAAGAGGAGGAAAAGGTGCTGCTGCTACTGTGATAGAGTTAAGAAGGAAGAACGCCGAGTATGAAATAGCGACTGCAGAATTGGCGAATAGTCAGTCTGAACATCAAGAATTAAAAAGGAAAACACGAGATCTAGAAAATATGCTGCAATCTCATCAACAACAATTAGATAACCTCCTGAAGGCTCTAGAAGAGAAGAGTGAGCAGTACGATAGGGACATTCACGCGTATGAAGGAACTCTCAAAGGAAAAGAAATGCAACTCGACTTCTTGATCAATGAAATTCGCAAAGCGGCTATGCAAGTTGTCCAATTATCAGATGAAGCCGAAGTCCTCAGCTGCCAATTCCCTCCGAGCTAAAGATCGAGTATATCAGAGTTTTTAGAACAAGTGAATAAACAAGGCAATGTGGCTAGGAAATTTGTGTAACCATTGGAAAAATGGAAACTTTGTGTAATAGGCTATGTTGATAAATGAAATGCCTAAATATGGGGCTACCTTGAAATTAACACCAATTTTTTGCATTCCTTGCATAATTAACATATTAACATTTTGACATTCGTGCATTCATTCATGCATTCATCCATACATTGCATATCCCATACTCGGTCGCTGAAGACAAAATATATAATTCGCAGTTGTAATACCACAAGACTGGAACCACGTCATCAGTATAAAACGCGCCGACAAGCTAGAGTGATGGAAGCTGAATTCAATGAGAGAATTGAAAGGATGGAAAAGGCTCAAAAAGAATTACAAGAGCAACTGGCCAAATCGCAACAAGAGACGAGAGACCTAATGGTGAGATCTCGAGAGGAATCACTCGAGCAAAGAGATCAAATGGCCAAGATGATGGAGATGATGTCAGCTCTAGTTAAAGGAAAAGGACCCATGCGGAGCCCTGACATTGAGGAATCTCGATCAAGAATTCACCACGATCAGGATCCACTCTATCCCCCAGGATTCACTCCACCGCCGCATATACAACACGAGAGGGTATACTCAAGGGAACCCACTAGCTTGGAACATCGACCTATGTCACCTGCTCCACCCACTAATTTGGGGCAAGGAATATTCGCGTCAAACCCAGGGGCTAGTCCTGCTGATCCACTAGTTCCAGATCTGGATGACCCAGCAGAGGTAGCCAAGTTGAAATTGGATAACCATGACGCAAAATATAGGAGTCTAGAGGAAAGACTCAAAGCGATAGAAGGCACTGAAGTCTTCTCCGCACTAGGTGCCAAAGAGCTCAGTTTGGTACCCGATCTGATTTTGCCCCCAAAGTTTAAAGTGCCTGATTTTGAGAAGTATGATGGGACAAGATGTCCAAAGGCGCATTTGGTCATGTTTTGTCGAAAAATGACTGGTTATGTGAACGAGGATAAACTACTCATACATTGCTTTCAAGATAGTCTAACAGGTCGACTCTCGGTGGTACAATCAACTTAGTAGAGAAAAGATTCGATCCTGGAAGGACTTGGCGTCAGCATTTTGCGATCAGTACAAACATGTATCGGAGATGGTGCCAGACCGTATGACCTTGCAAATGATGGAGAAGAAACTAGCAGAATCCTTTAGACAATATGCGCAAAGATGGAGAGATATCTCGGCCCAAGTGGAGCCTCCATCGACTAAGACCGAGATAACAAATCCTTTTCATCAATACTCGAAAGCACCGTTCTATGACAAGTGGTGGGAAGTGCTACGAAGGATTTTTCGGATATCGTAATATCTGGTGAACTCATAGAGAATGCCGTCAAGAGCGGCGAGAATGGAAGAATCGAAGGCTCAAGAAAAGCGGCACCAGAAGGAAGAAAGAGCGAAGCCCACATGGTGGGAATCGAGTCATTACATTCCCAATACATATCCTAACCAACCCTGACCTCGAAATTATCCACCCCCGAATTTCTATTATCCTCCTCAAACCCCTTACTACCAAGCATCACCTCCTTCCTACCCTGTATACGTCATGAATGACCAAAGGCCCGTCACCACATTCCCACAAAACACTCTACCCACTCAAAGCCAACCCAGAAATGAACCAAGACCAACAAGGCCCAATCTCGAGAGACAGTAATTCACCCCTATTCCTGTATCATATGGGGAACTGTACCCAAAACTTCTGGAGAAGCAATTAATATCTCCCATTACATGGCACCCCTTAAACCTCCATACCCGAAATGGTACGATCCAAACGCTAGTTGCGCATACCATGCAGGAAACCAGGGGCACTCTACTGAGAACTGTCTTGCTTTCAAAAGAAGAGTTCAAGGACTTATTGACGCGGGTATCCTACGATTCGATAGTGCCAGTAATGCCACGGGGAACCCATTCCCCAACCATACCGGAGGGAATGTGAGCACAGTGGGGAAAGAGGATGAATGGAAGGACAGAAGATGTGTTTCAGAAATAAGGACGCCTCTGCAGAAAATCTGGGAGGTATTGGTTAAGAAAGGATTACTCAGTCACTCTGATAGAATTTTTGGAGAAGAAGGTCAAAGTTTTTGCAATTTTCATGGGAGTGTTAGACATGACATTCAGTCATGTGAGGACTTTAAAAGGTTACTTCAAGACCGGATGGATAATAAGGAGATCAAGGTCCTTAATAAGAGGGAAGATGCCAACGAAAGAGAAGTATGCGTCTCTGATAGCCAATCACCAGGGCCTCCTTATAGTGCTGATCGACCGTTGATAATCTATTACGACGCGATGAGAGAGCCGTTGAAACCACAGATGGTAATTGAAGTACCGTCTCCTTTCCCGTATAAGGACAATAAAGTAGTACCATGGAGATATGATGTTAATATCGTTACACCGGAAGTTGAAAAGTCCAAAGCCATAACTGAAGATGTTGGGGAGGTAGGTCATTTTACCCGCAGAGGGGCGTTGTTATTCGAAAGAAGTCGAACCGGTAAAGAAAAGTAGCGACTCGAAACAAAAAGGAAAAGCAGTGATGCACGAAGTCGAGGTCGAGCAAGAAATTCCACCCGTGCAAGAAACTAAAAAGCCTGTGAATGAGGAAGAAGCTCAAGAATTCTTGAAATTTATTAAGCACAGCGAGTATAGTGTGGTGGAACAATTGAGCAAGCAGCCAGCACGAATCTCAGTTCTATCTCTACTGTTAAATTCAGAGCCACATCGGAATGCTTTATTGAAGGTGTTAAATCAAGCTTATGTGGCCAACAACATATCTGTCGAAAAGCTTGATAGATGGGTAAACAATCGAATGCGCATAATTTCATCTCTTTTAGTGATGATGAGATACCGCTAAATGGTAGAGGCTCGGTGAAAGCGCTGCATATCACGACTCGCTGCAAGGGCTACATAATACCGAACGTACTCATCGATAATGGGTCAGCATTAAACGTCATGTCATTGGCCACACTTTCCGAATTACCGATGGATTTGTCCTACTTAAGGCCCTGTCATTCCATGGTAAGGGCATTCGACGGGACGAGGCGCGAAGTCATGGGAAAGATCGAAATCCCTTTGGAAGTGGGCCCTTACATCTATGAGGTCGAGTTCCAAGTCATGGACATTACACCTCTTATAACGCCTTTTGGGAAGACCTTGGATCCATTCATTGGAGTAGTCCCATCATCCTCCATCAAAAGGTGAAATTTATCATGGATGGCTGTTTGGTCACGATCGAGGCGAAGAAGACATCGTCGCATCCATCTCTACTTGATGCGCCATACCGGAAGTAAGCAAGGACGCATGGAATGTTCCTTCGATCCTCGAATTAAATCAATGCCACTTTCATCATTGAAGGAAATGAATTCGATGCCAAACCGTCGAAAAATACCGAATGGGTGTCAAGTTGACCGTAGGAAGGGAGCTCGTGCGAGAAGAGGTTTAGGGAGACATCTACAAGGAATAGTTAGGGCTTTAAAGCCGATTGCACCACAAGGCCCGACACGGTTTGGGGTTCCACTGACATGCGTCAAAGAAGAAGACAGTGGAAGAAGGATCAATAGAGAAGAATTGCAAGAACTTTAGGCCGAGAACCGAATGGGAACCGATAGAGTACCCTTATTTGTCAAAACATTTACATCTGCATGGAATGTTGTACCCGGACAAGATGATCCACGAAACATGTCAAGTTAATTGAAAGGGGTTTTCGAATGTCGTTATAAGTGTCATTGACAAAGAAGCTGGTGCAAGTAAAGATGTCTCAAGGATACGCCTTTGCCCTCCTGGTTTTATGTTGAACAATTGGACTGCTGAGGAGCTTCTTGTAGTTTATAAGTCTTCAGAGTAATGCTAAATATTAACCTTCTATTGTGTCCTTAGATATAATAGAATTCTTTTGTAAGAGCTTGCATTCGCTCTTTATCATTTAAATGAATATCGATGAAGATGCATTTTGTCACGATTTCATAATCATTTTCTCATTTCATAGCCTATCCTTACATTTGCCTCATTGCCATAACATAACATTTTGTTTGTTATTTCCAATACTTGGATGTCCCCCTATAGCTTCCTTTTCCATTCAACTTTCAGGTGCTTAGATATTGATGACATGAATAAGTCCGTTACGAATCTTGAAATCGATTTTGAGAAGGCTGTTTGCTTAGGAGAATTTGAAGCCGAAGAAAATGCTGAAGATTATGTCTCGTCTCTTGAATTGTTAAGAATGGTGGAACAAGAGGATAAACAGATTCTCGCCTCATGAAGAATCATGGAAACAATAAATTTGGGCAATCAAGAGAGGAAACAAGAAGTGAAGATTGGGACTTCTATTTCAGAGAGTACTGCATAGTTTGATCACTTTACTCGCGAATACGTAGATGTTTTCGCATGGTCATACCAGGACATGCCAGGGCTAGATGAAGATTTAGTGGTCCATAAAATCCCATTAATGCCAGAATGCAAGCCCATCCAGCAAAAATTAAGACGGATGAGACCCGAAATGCTGTTGAAAATAAAAGAGGAAGTCAAGAAGCAGTTTGACGCTGGCTTCTTACAGGCCTCCAAATATCCAGAATGGGTGGCTAACATAGTCCCGGTACCAAAGAAAGATGGAAAAGTACGAATGTGCGTGATTACCGCGACCTGAATCGAGCAAGCCTAAAAGATAATTTTCCCTTGCCACATATTGACACGTTGGTGGACAACACAGCAAAACATTCATTGTTTTCTTTCATGGACGGATTCTCGGGGTATAATCAGATCAAGATGGCCCCTGAGGATATGGAGAAAACTACCTTCATAACAATGTGGGGAACGTTCTGCTACAAGGTGATGCCATTCGGGTTAAAGAATGCTGGGGCAACATATCAGAGGGCTATGGTAACGTTATTCCATGACATGATACACAAAGAAATAGAGGTCTACGTCGACGACATGATTGCTAAATCCCGAGGGGAAGAAGAGCATGTGGTGAACCTCAAGAAGTTGTTCGAGAGGTGAGAA
Organism: Gossypium arboreum; assembly: GCF_025698485.1. Classification (NCBI taxonomy): domain Eukaryota; kingdom Viridiplantae; phylum Streptophyta; class Magnoliopsida; order Malvales; family Malvaceae; genus Gossypium; species Gossypium arboreum. The sequence continues at coordinate 116,964,942 of NC_069070.1, read as the reverse complement.
AGTTTCACTAAAGCTTAATCCAGCCAAATGTACATCCGGGGCTACCTCGGGAAAGTTGCTAGGCTTCATTGTCAGTAAAAGAGGTATTGAGGTTGATCCAGATAAAATAAAAGCCATCCAAGAATTACCACCTCCGCGCACGTAAAAGGAAGTTAGAGGATTTTTAGGGAGATTAAACTACATCGCCCGATTTATCGCTCAACTTACCAACCAATGCGACCCAATCTTTCGGCTTCTTCGAAAACATAACCCGGGAGAATGGAACGAGGAATGCCAGGTGGCCTTTGATAAGATAAAACAATATTTGTCTAGTCCTCCAGTGCTAGTACCGCCAACTCCTGGAAGACATTTGATATTGTATTTGACTGTGTTCGAAAGTTCAATGGGTTGCATACTGAGGCAACACGACGAGTCAGGAAAGAAAGAAAAAGCGATCTACTACCTCAGCAAAAAGTTCACTGATTATGAGGTAAAGTATTCGTCCATTGAGAAATATTGTTGCGCCCTGGTTTGGGTAGCTCGGAGACTTAGACAATACATGTTGTACCATACGATATGGTTGATTTCAAAGTTGGACCCGATAAAATACATGATGGAATCGCCGCCACTATTAGGAAGAATGGCGCGATGGCAGATTCTCCTCTCAGAATATGACATTGCTTATGTAAGTCAGAAGTCGATAAAAGGGAGCGCAATAGCTGATTTTCTAGCAACTCGAACAATAGAAGAATATGAGCCTTTAAGATTCGATTTCCCAGACGAAGACTTAATGTGCATCTCAGAAATAGAATCCGAGTCATCAAAAGAGAGATCATGGAAGATGTGCTTTGATGGTGCGTCGAATGCGTTAGGGCATGGAATTGGAGTAATCCTGGTATCACCAGACAGGAATCATTATCCGTTCACCGCAAGACTGAACTTCTTCTACCAATAATATCGCAGAATATGAGGCTCAGATCATGGGGCTTCGTGCACTATCGAAGCGAAACATCGAGATCTTGGAGGTGTATGGAGACTCATTTCAGTGATTTACCAAATCCGTGGAGAGTGGGAAGTGAGGGACTCAAAATTGATTAAATACAGCGATTTAGTGGCTGGATTAATCAAGGAATTCAAAGAAATAACTTTTCATTACTTCCCATGAGAAGAGAACCAACTGGCGGATGCCTTGGCCACTTTGGCTTCAATGTTCAAAGCAAGTAAAGAAGCAGAAATAATGCCCCTCAAAATGAGCATATACGAGGTCCCTGCACACTGTTGTAGCATTGAGAAAGAGGCAGACGGACGACCATGGTTCTATGATATCTTAGAATATATCAAGAATCAAAGCTATCCCGAACAAGCGAATGAGAATGACAAAAGAACAATCAGAAGAATGGCGGCAGGATTTGTTCTTGATGGGGATATCCTATATAAAGGGAAAAGATCAAGTACTTTTGAGATGCATGGATGATGTCGAAGGTTTAAAGATACTTGAAGATGTCCATGAAGGAATCATGGGACACATGCCAATGGTTTCAAGATGGCCGTAAAGATTATGAGACTCGGTTACTCTTGGTTGACAATAGAAAGCGATTGTATTAGTTTTGCCAGAAAATGCCACAAATGTCAAATCTATGGCGATAAAATTCATGTAGCCCTTCGCCCTTCACGCCATGACTTCTCCGTGGCCTTTTTCTATGTGGGGCATGGATGTTATAGGGCCAATTTCTCCAAAAGCATCAAATGGACATCGATTCATTTTGTGGTTATCGATTACTTCACAAAATGGATAGAAGCCGCCGTTTGCTAATGTGACGAAGACTGCAGCTTTACAAGTTTTTGAAAAAGGAAATCATTTGCGGTATGGTTTGCTGAAAGAATCATTTCAGATAATGCCACGAATCGAACAATAAGATGATGAAAGAAATGTGCGAGCAATTCAAAATAAAGCATCATAATTCCTCGCCCTATCGCCCAAAGATGAACGGAAATGTTGAGGCGACTAACAAGAACATCAAGAGGATCATTGGGAAAATGACTGAGACATATAAAGATTGGCACGAGAAACTTCCGTTTGCTTTGCTTGCATATCACACATCATGCGAACATCTACGGAGCAACTCCTTTCTCTCTAGTCTATGGAATGGAAGTGTGCTACCTATCGAGGTTGAGATCCCTCTCTGCAGTATTGATGGAATCGAGTTAGAAGAAGCGAATGGATTTGAGCTCGATATGATCAGTTGAACCTCATTGAAGAAAAACACCTAAGGGCAATTTGTCACGGGCAAATGTACCAAAAGAGAATGATCGCAGCCCATGACAAGAAGGTACGACCAAGAGAATTCCACGAAGGAGAACTCGTGCTGAGAAAAATTCTCCCAATACAAAAAGATCTGCGAGGGAAATGGGCACCAAACTGGGAAGGACCGTACGTCGTAAAGAAGGCATTCTCAGGAGGAGCTTTGATCCTTACCGAGATGGATGGGAAAGAGTTGTCGAATCCAGTGAACTCAGATGCAGTGAAGAAATATTACGCTTGAGATGAAAACCCGAAAAGGGCATCTAAAAAAAAATAATTATAATAATAATAATAATAATAAAAAAGAGGAAGGGATCAGAGCGAAAACCCGAAAAGGGCGCTTTGGTTAAACATAAAAGATTAGAATGAAAACCCAAGAGGGCGTTCTAATGGAACAAATATTCGGTTTACAAGGCAAGGTGTTCTAAATCAGACGACAAACAAGTGAGATCTGCGAGATTTGAAGCATCTCCAAAGCTCAAATCTTCTACGCAAGGAGCCGACTCTAAAAGATTCTTGATTGAGGAACGTGAAGAGTTCATGTGTCGAATATCTAAAGCATTTGTATCCATTGAATACGATCTCTTCTTTGCACATTTGTACTATCATTAGTTAACTTTCTTTGTTTGCCACATTTGAAATAAAGGAATATGAGATATCCTTTTTGTCCCTACCTGACCATTTTCATGCATATCATTATGTGTTTATTTACATGATAAATGGTGAAATGACATGCCCTAAACAAAAGAAATGTTAAGCATTACCTGGATGAAAATTTAATAAGCGTAAGAGTCTCAAAGTAGGAACAAAGTTCAATTGGGGACAAAAGAGTGACATCTAAGGAACGTCGATTACTCGTGAAGCTTGAAGACATGTACATGGCGTAAAGAGAAAGTAAAGAGCCGAAGTAACGAATGCGGACCATCACAAGAATCGAGACGAAAAAAGACATACGACGAATATACTTAAGGAGCACTACATGATCATGTAGGCATAAAGGCATTTAAGACAAACATGTGCATAACATGATAACATCATGCATGGTATATACAGGTACTCCAGCAGAGCAAGAAATCTGGAATGAGAGTCGCATTGAATCAAATGAAAAGACACTTGAATTCTACCAAATGACAGGTTTTGATATTTTTGATGTTCAATTTCTGTCCTCCAATTTTGTTTTTTCCAAAAATCAACTCATATCGCGAGAAGTGAGTTGAGCCTCAGGGCACGCTAAGGTATTTTCAATTTCTACTTTTTAATTCATGTTTTCCAAGAAAATCAGCTCATATTGCGAGAGGTGAGTTGAGCCTCAAGACACGTTGGGGTAATTTCAATTTATGTTTCAAAAATCAACTCATATTGCGAGAAGTGAGTTGAGCCTCAGGGCACGCTGAGGTATTTTCAATTTCTGCTTTTTAATTCATGTTTTCCAAGAAAATCAGCTCATATTGCGAGAGGTGAGTTGAGCCTCAAGACACGTTGGGGTAATTTCAATTTATGTTTCAAAAATCAACTCATATTGCGAGAAGTGAGTTGAACCTCGGGGCACGCTGAGGTAATTTCAATTCCTATTAAATCTAAAATCGACTCATATTGCGAGAGGTGAGTTGAGCCTTGCGGCACGCTAAGGTATTTTCAAATTCTATCTTCAAAAGTCAATTCATATTACGAGAGGTGAATTGAGTCTTTTAATTTCTATTTTCAATTTCTGTTTTTTTTTATTTTTCAAAGATCAACTCATATTGCGAGAGGTGAGTTGAGCCTTTAATTTTCATTTTTCGAAATCTACTTTTCAAATTATTAACTCATGTTGCGAGAGGTGAGTTGAGCCTTTAATTTTCGTTTTTCGAAATCTACTTTTCAAATTATTAACTCATGTTGCGAGAGGTGAGTTGAGCCTTTTAATTTCTACTTTTAATTTCTATGTTTCAAAAATCAACTCATATTGCGAGAAATGAGTTGAGCCTCAGTTCACCTGATGAGGTATTTTCAATTTTTGTTTTTTGATGTCCGTTTTTAAAGAGTCAATTCATATTGCGAGAAATGAGTTGAACACAAGATCACACGCCAAGCAAAGACTAAAGATTGAAGCTGATGGAAAACACCAGATTTGGATACCTTGAAGTGCGGTGAAGTAGGTCAAAGTTGCAAGCTCGGTCTCCTTGAAGTTGCAGTAGAGCTGATCGAGGATATCAGATCTTGCCTCGCTAGAGTTACAGAAGAGAAGATCACGAATCTCATCTAACTGAAGTGATAAAAGAGCAGATCGAAGACACAAATCTCATATCCTGGAAGTTACATTGGAGTAGATTGAAGCTACAAGGCATATGTCAGAAGATACAGTGGATTGAACCAAAGCTACAAGATACAGCGGACTGGAGGGAGATTATCACCAATGAAATCAAGACCCAGCAAGACCAGGCAAAATTGGCCTTTCACTTAGTCTTTGCTCTATTCCCATTACAAGACAATGAGCAAAGAGGGGCAGCTGTACTAGGCCAATTTCAGCCCAATCCCATTTACAATTTAAAACCCCATTTATAAAACACTAAACCCCTTAAAACCCCTAACCCAATAAGCCCACTAAGCCTAAACAACTAAACCGAAGCCCAACTACCCCAGCCCAATAATCCCACTCAGCACTCAGAAACCCTAATCCCACTTGCCAAGACGCCCTCGACATTAGCCCATGCCTCAGCGCCAGCCTCCCCATGCCACCATGTCGGCCACCACGCACTCCACCATCTGCCATACCCTGCAAGAAACGCACGAAAAGACAAGAATAATAGATTAATAGTTGCAAATGGTTATAAAAACCAGAGAAAAAAACTTTGTAAAGGGGTTGTTGGATTCTCATTAATACAAGAACAGATTCTAATATATACAAACAGATTGAAATATAAAGAAAAATACGAAAATTGTAACAATCCAGCAGCCAGAATACAGGCATCAAGTGTTATAAGGTGATTTTCCTTTCTATTTTTTTATTTCATTTTTAAACTTTTTTTTCATCTATATATATTATAAACAAAAAACACATAAGCATAATATATAAAACAATAAAAGAAAAAAGAGCAGAAATTTTTACCTTTTCCGCCATCATGACGCTGGTATTAACGCCGGCGCCGCTGAAGCTCGTGGCCGTCCGATGACCAAACCCGTGGCGGAGCTCCCCCCCTCTCTTCTTTCCCCGCTCTTTCTTTTCTCTCCTCCTTTTTTTTTTTTTCTTTCTTCTGCTCCAAATGAAAAAACAAAATTTTTAACCTATATAGGGACCAAAGCGGTGCGTTTGGTCCCCCATTTAGCTTGAAAGGCGCCGTTTAAGCCCTGGATCGGTCGACCGACCCTACCCACTCAGATCCGCGTGTTTTTAAGTGAAGGGCTAATTGCGCTTTCACCCCTCCGCTTTCTTATGATTTTATAATCGGGTTTTAATATTTTAATTTGGCCCCGAGTTTTGCCCGCTCATCAATTTAGTCCCTCGGTCGCTACTGCGTTTTGGGTAATAGAGAATATTGCGCTTTTGGTCCCCTTGTTTTCACGCGTGTTCATTTTGGTCCTTTATGTCTTTATTTCTTTTAAATTACCCAAATTCGTTCTTATTCGATTTAATCCTTTTTCGTTTATTTTCCTTTTTACATATTACTAATATTGTTACTATTATTTTTGTTAATATATTAATTATTTTTAGTATTATTATTACTAATGATTGTCATTTCTAGTTTTTAGCATTATTATCAATATTAATATATGGATATTATATATGTATATATTCATACATTTATATGGTACTATTTTAATTACTTTATTTTAATATTATTGTTATATCATATTTGTTTTATATATTTCATTATTATTTTAATATTATTATTAATATTATTAGATGTTATTTATTCCTAATATGTACATTATGTAAATGTCTTAATATTATATTACATGTATTTTCTTTGTTATGTATATAAGTTTTTATATTATATTTTATACATTTTAATATTATTAGTTATATTTTTATATACTATTACATGTATACTTCTAATATTATATTGCATATTTCTAATATCATCATTTATATATATATATGTGTCTTGGTATACGATAGTGTACAAAATAGCTTTCCTATTATTATTATCATTTCTAAGGGTACATACGCAGATATATATGTTCTTTATAAGTTATATATCTATTTTTCAATAATATTACTTGTTATGTATATTTTCATACATTTTCATATACATATTTTCAATACTATCGTGTAAATACTCTTATTCCTATTATTATGTATATACTTTAACATTAATAGATATACATTTTGTCACTTCATGTATAGTTCAAATAATATACATGATATCTTTCTAACGTTATCATTGCTTATATATATGTGTTTTGACGTACATGTTCTTAATGTTTTTATGTATGTATATTCATTATTTTCTCGTGCTTGATGCTATAATTACATTTAATCTTGTATGCATTGTTAGTATTGTCCTTTAATATCATTGTAATATTTGTTATTTGTTTTAAATATGTTTATAGTTCTTCCATTTATTTTGTTTATTTCATATCAGCTTGCTTCACATTATCTCGAAAAATTATCCATGTTTTTCTCATTTACTTCAATAATTAAGGTAATATATCGAATTAACACTAAGTCATCGACTTCATCGCTATGTTGGGTGAACGTCAATCGACTCGTGTTAAAACGGTATACCCTTCTCAAAAAAATCAAAATGGAAAACTTCTCGTTTTTTATCGAGTCACGATTAAATATTACTTTGAACTCATATTTTTGAAAATCAAGACAACACTTGTTTATGAGATGCCAATTTTTGGGCGTCGCGAGGGTGCTAATACCTTCCTCGCGCGTAACCGACTCCCGAACCCTAATTTTTTTTTTCTCTGGCTTTTAACGTAGACCTTAACTCGGCCTTTTTCTCGTTTTAAAAAAAGGAAATATAATAGGTGTCCGATCACACCTAGAAAAAGGATCGGTGGCGACTCCCGGTTTATTTTAAATCAAATTTTAATTTCCAAGTTTTTAATCGCCACAATTAGCGACCGAAGCTAAAGCTAATTATTACGTCGCTACAGGTGCATTATTTGGAGGTCCATATGGCATGATCCACTTAACTGGTCATATTTCCCCCTTCAGGGGCTGCACGAAGGGAGTGGCAGGGGCCTTGGACCCTAATTTGATATAATTATCACTTTAGATCTTTAAACTTTAGTGAAATCTTTGTTTTGATACCTCAATATTTTTTAACTCAATTTTGATCTCACAATAAAATTTTTAGCTTCACCTTACCTCTCTCATTGGGGAATTTGGTAGGACTTGCATCAGTAGATCTCTCTTGCAACAAGCTTGTTGGGGAAATTTCTTTTAGAATTGATTTATCTGAATTTTCTCGAAATGTTAAATATTTTTTAAAATCTAACTTGTTGAGGTTATTCCTTAAGAAAAGCAATTCAGCACATTTTTCAACTATTCCTATATTAGCAATATAAGATTATGTGAATTTTTCGTTTTACAAATCATCAAATTTCAATCAACAATAAGACGAATTTAAATTTAAATTGAATTAAAAAATTGTATGAGTTATGCATGTGGATTGGCATTTGAAATTTTTTTTATAGGATATATGATGATTGTAGCGACGTAAAAATTTCGCTTTCGGTCGCTAATTGAGGCGATTATTTGAAAATTTGAAAATGGAATTTCGGTTTAAAAAAAAGGGAGTCGCCACCGATCTTTTTTCTAGGTGTGATCGGACACCTAATAAATCATCTTTTTTAGAAAAGAAAGTTTATTCTTGAACAAAAACGAAGGCCAAACTTGGGTCTACGCGAAAATCCTGAGAAAAATAGGGTTCGGGAGTCGGTTACGCACGAGGAAGGTATTAGCACCCTCATGACGCCCAAAATTGGTATCTTTATTAAACACATGTTGTCTTGATTTTCAAAAATACGAATTCAATTTGCCATTTAACCATGATCCGATTGAAAAACGAAAATTTTTTAAAACACGAAAATTTTGAAAACACGAAAATTTTTGGGATCCGAATTTTTTTTTAAACCACGAAAAATTTTGGAAACTCAAAAAGTTTACAGCATTAGAATTTTGACAAATTACATATCCTCATCTACATTTTAAAAATAAAGTTTGATCACTTACCAATAATCACAAAAATAAATATCCTATTTCAAAACACGAGAATTTTTAAATTTTTCGATTTTTTTTTAAAAAGGACGTCCCATTTTTAACACTAGCCGATGATATTCACCCAACATAGCGATGAAATGAATGGCTTAATATTAAATTGGCACGTTGCCTTATTTATAAATAAAAAGAAGAAGAAAAAAAAGAATAAACTATTTTTTAAAATAAAATTCATAAATAAATAAACGTGCAAATATGATATAATGAAGTGATTAATAAAAACATAATAACATAATATTAAGATATTAGAGTAATAACAAATAATATTTACAATAAAAGAAAAAAAGTAAAAATGTATTAATACCATAATAAAATAATATATGTATAATAACAATATGTACGAGAAAGATGTATGTATACCAAATAATACATAATAATACTAAAATAAAATAATAAGTAACAATAGTGAAAATAATAAGCATAATAATAAATATAATGATATATAAAATAATACTATATATAAAAGTATATATATACGTACAATAAAATATGTGAAGGTTGAGAAAAATAATAATATAATAATAACCAAAGTTTTAAAATCATAAAGGGATATAAATAAATGGTAAAACAAAGTAAAATAAATGTATGTAAAAAAAGGAATAGATAAATAAATATAAAAGAAATATAATAGTAATAGTAATAATAATGCAAAGCTAATTAATTTAATAATATGATAATAATAATAGTAAAGTAAAAGGAAAATAATGAAAGAGAAATACGGGAAAATATATAAAAGGAAATAAATAATAGATGGATAGACAAATAAATAAATATTAGCAGCGTGAAAATGATAAAATAATAAATATTTAAATAAAGAAAATAAGAACAGCAAATATTTAGAACAACAATCAAAGGAAATCAAAACTAAAAAAATCCTCCCCTCTTTTTTACAATATTTTGCTTGGCTTTTTATAGCCATTTTACAAGTTCTTTTATTACTACTTTTGCTATTTTTTTTTTTTTTGTCTTACTTGTTTGCTTTACTTTTTGCAAGGTATGGAAGTGACTGGTGGGGTTGTCAGAGGCAAGTGGCACCGAAAGTTGAGGCTAGGGTTAGGTTTTTCCTTCTTTTTTTTTTTTTCTAATTTGGGCTATATTATTGGGCTAGGGATTTTTATATATTTTTTTTAATTTTGGGTTTGGATAGTTAGGTTAATTTAGATGGATATGGGCTGATTGAGGTTTGGGTAAGTTAGGTAATTTTTTTTTTTGTTGTAAATGGGTTTAATTTGTGGTAGGCCAAAATTGGCCTACAACAATGATGACAATTCGAAAACCAAAATGGTCCGTTGCTAATTGGCATTTCAAAATTGCTCACTTGGAGCTGGTTTGAACACATTTCTTATGGAATCTCTCTCGCTTGCTCTCATTATTTTGGTTTTAAAAGTTTGTTTCTTATTTGTATTTGAGTTAATTATATTAAATATTTTTAATTTAATTTTAAAACTTTGAAATATTCTAATCACTTTTTAAACTATTAATTAGTTATAGAAATCATTAATTTAACTATTAAACTAGACACTATATATCATATAGTATAATTTAAAATGAAAATTTAAATATATATATAGTGAAATTTTAACTATTAAAATATTTTTAAATAATTAAAATTAAGAAAAATTAAGAAAAATATATTTAATAAAATTCAAAGATAAATAAATAAACAGAAAATAATGAAAACATTTAAAAAAAGAGCAAAGAATCCACTTTTCCAGTTCTTCATTTCAATTTTTTACTAGTTAAAAACAATTTTGAGTATTTTAATTATATGTAAATGATTGGACATTCGGTTTCTTGTTTCACTTGTTCAATTGGTCAGGTGGAATTCTAACAACATTTTCTATAATAAAAGAAATAGAAATAATTTATCTAAATTTTAATTTTACAGTATATTTATAAATATCAAAATAATATTTATTTTGAGTTTTGATAATAATAAAAAATCCTAAATGCAAGTAAGTCTAATATGATGGAGGTTTCAAGGTCTTGTAATTGGCTGTGACTAAAGCTACCATTGGCTTCAGGGTACCTTCTTGCAAAGTCTAACATTATGTTTGGTTGGGTGTAATAGGAATAGGTCACAGCCCAATTCAATGGGCCCACCACCAAACCAATGTTTGGTTGGCTGTAATGCCTATTACAGTCTCATTCAATCCCTCCTCTATTCCTCTAAACACGTTGAATAGCATTCAGTACCCTGCCCACAGAATAGCCATTCCTCACATCTCAGTTTCAACTTTACCCTTCTCCCTTCCTCACGTCTGAAACCTCTTTTTTTTTTTCGTTCCTTTTCCCATTTTCTTCCAGCCTCTTCACTAACTTTACCCTTTCTCACGTCTGAAGCTACATCGATGCCTTCTCCCTCTTAGGTTAGGACCATATTCTATTTTTTTTAATTATTATTTTGATCATCTTCCAACAGATCGGCTTCAGATGGGTGAGGTAGTCTCTACAATTCCAAGTAGGTTTGCCTTTGTCGGCTACTCTCTCAATTCTTTTTATCATTCTTTTTGGGTCTTCATTATTTTTTCTAAATGGTGATGACTTCGATCGCCATTTTTTGAACTCTTTTTTGCAAAGTGATTGGGTTTAATGTAGAGAGCATACAATACAACAATATCAAGTTTCAAGTATGGGATTTAGGTAAGTTAACGTTAACAAATCTGAAATAGCGGCTAATGTAGTTTATACAAATGGAGTTCAATTTAATTTATCGAATCACTGGAATTTGTCTTAATCCTTTTACTTAAAATTGAATCATTGAATTTCATTTTGATCCTATATTTATCTGGTTGGCTTCGCTTGCTTTGGCATTTGCCACAAGGCCTTTGGGAATTTTAGTTACGATTTGAATTGTATAAGATTATATCAACAAAAACTTTTGTGGCTTGAATTTACGAGAATTTGTTTCAATTGTTGAGTTTAAACATGTAGCTCCATTTTTCTTATCGGTGTGAGATATTATAAAGTTGTAACATTCATTTAACTCTTTGTTCTAGTTTAAATCAAATGTAGTTTTGTTTTTTGCAGGTGGTCAGACAAGCATTAGGTACTTGTTTTTAAGCTATGTGTTCTCAAGGAAACATCCCAATACTTTTGGTACAGATGAGATTTTCAATTGATTTGTTAAAGTAGCTTTAACTGTTGTGGTGTGTCTTCTAACTAATGGAGATGCAACCTCTAATTTACTTTGCTTCCTCTATTTATTTAATTCTGATATAGGGATATCTTGTGGGTTTTTCTGGCTGCTCTTTAGCTGGACAATAAGGTGAGATAAAAGAAGATTCATCATTTTTCATTTATTTACACAGGAAGGAGTTTTGTTTTTCGGAATTTTTCATCTCCAATTTGCTTTCTTTGTGATGATTTTAGTTTGCATCTTTTATAGGCCATATTGGAGATGCTATTTCCCAAATACACAAGCAATAATTTATGTTGTTCATTCAAGTGACACTGATAGAATTGGAATAGCTAAGGAAGAATTTCATGCCATTTTAGAGGTATTCTTATGTCTAAACTGGTTAGTCGTGTTTGCATACAGAGACTGAGCAGGGGGTGACACAAGCAATTATTCACTCTGCTATTAACTTTATAAGGGAACCATGGCCTAAGGTTTCGGACAATGCAAAGGACCTTGTAAAGAAATGCTTAATCCTGGTCCAAAGCAGCATCTTACAGTACAGGAAGTGCTTGGTAACCTTCTGTACATGTTTCATGCTTTATTTATGTTGATATATATTTTCTATGCATGAAAAATCATCCCAACTATTGTATTCAAAACATCCATGGCTACAAAATGCCAAGAAAGCATCCAACATTCTGTTGGGTGAGACTGTGAAAGCTAGGCTCAAACAATTTTCTATAATGGACAAGCTGAAGAAGAGAGCTCTAAGGGTAATAATTCACTTTGCACCACCTTTGACTAGTTTTTATTGATTGTATGTTGCATTTTTAAATGTTTTCCAGGGCCCTGGTGCTGGAATTAGCTCTGACTTACCTCCTGCAGTGCAATTGCTTGATAGTCGATTAGGCATGTTCTATTTTTCTTGCTCCGATTTTGTCTCGGTCATTTATTGCAATAGTTTATTTTTTACTTGATTATTATATTCAGTCACATAGTATTTTTAGATAATGCCCCATGGTCTATCCGGAGTAACATGATGATATGGTAAATTTTCCACGGTGAAGAGACCGGACCTTCGGTTGATCTTCACAGATCCTACACGCAGGAGGCATTACGCCTAATTGCAAATTATAGAAGTTTAGCTAAGCAAAAAGGTCCAGTAGCTAATGATCTTTCTGCTGCTAAAGATCCTATGGTGATCATTAGTATTATTTTGTATTTTGTATTTGGGCTATGACTATTTGACCAAAACTGTGATGGCCTCCATGTTGTTGCTGAATTTCAATTTTAGCTATTTTGGTTGGGATTTATCAGTAATAAATTATGTGAATATATCTTATGGAATTATTCATAATCTTTTTTCACTATTAAATACAAAGATAAACACACTCTATGCAATTCACCTTCTCCTACAATCTAGACAATTTACATTATCTTACTCTTGCAACAATATGAATGCTAATCAAATGACACATAGTTAAGGGAGGATAGGAAAAATAATTGAAATACAAACGACAAAAAAACGGATAAAAACATAATAATAGTTATGATTTTTAATTTATATAATAATAATTATATTAAGAATTTTATTAAATTATATATTATTTTATTAAGTTATATTTAATAATAATTATGTTAAAATATGGTTAAATTATTTATTATTTTTATTAAATTATTTTTAATAGTAATTTTATTAAAATTTAATAACAATAATCATCAACCTAAAAAGTTTCGCTAAGGGTATTCGGTCATTTTAATTTTTTCCTTATGCTATTACAACATCATTCCATTCAACCAAACACAAGAATACTATTACGTTTTATTCCATTCCATTCAACCAAACAGTTGAATTATCGATTCATGTTCTATTTCATTCTGACTCTATTCAATTACAGCCTTATTCCATTACAGTGAACCAAACATACTGTAAATGTAGATGGAAATTTAATCCGTATGATATGGATATTGAGTGAAAGTGACAAATGAAGTCAATGGTGAAATTTTCAACCCTTTTCACAACCATTGATATGTCTCTCAACCAGTTTCTATCATTTCCTCAATCCAATTCAATCAAAAAGGAACCATAATTTTCTTTTAATTTGGACCACTTTAATTTGTGATATATTTTTGACAAATATCATAACAAGAATGCTTAAGCTTAATAGTACCATAATTCTCTTCAATTATTTTAATTTAAGTTTCATTATATGTAGACTTTAATTAAATTTATTTTCATTTAAGCCTCATTATATTTCGAATGTATTGAATTAGTTCTAGTTGTAGTTAATTGAATATGTAGTATTTAAAATTTGTACTTATTATTATACATGTAAACACCTTTAAAAATAAAATATATATATAATTATAAAATGTAAGATTAACCGTTTCATTGAAATTGCCAAAACAAATCCCATATTACAAATATGTAATTAATCGGAAAGAAACGGACGAAACATACATAATGGAATTAAAGATCCACACATCGTAAATTTTAACTTCATTGGTTTGATATTTATCTTTAATTATTTTAATATATTTTGATAAATTTGAGGACGGTATTCGTCCTTAAAATTTTGGGAATGAAATTCAAGGATAATTTTCAACAATTTGATTTGGACCGTAGTTTTCTTTTAATTTGGACCACTTTGATGTTTGATTTGTGACAATTTTTTTTTTTTTTTTTACAAATATAAATAACAAGAAGTATGAATGGATGAAAATGGTGGTGGGCCTTAAGATTAATAGTCCCACTTACACGCTGGAATGGAAAACTGGAAGGCAAACTTTAGTTACTGTTAGTTAATAGAAAAGGAAGCAATTTACTGAAAAGAGAGTAGATTTGAAGTTTTTGTTACGCTTATTGAAACTAGAGGATAAAGGGGTTCTGATGGCTCAAGTTGGATACACAAATGGGTATTTGTTGGAGTATATTTCGGATTCTAAGGCTTCATTTGGGGTGGTGGTACGGTGAGGTGTGGTGCGTTTAGTTTATTTTTTGTCTCACGCTACAGTATTATTACAGTATCTAATCTCACCGCCACCGTTGTTTTTACACTAACTGCAGGTAAACGAACCGCCCATCCAAACTCATCCTAAATGTTTGTATTTTATATTGAGTTGATTTTAATTCTAATACATAAATATATATTATTTGAGATTTGTACTTGTTATTGTACATGTAAATACCTTTAAAAATTTAAAAAATTTGAAAAATTATAATTATGAAATGTAAAATCAACTTCTTTCATTGAGGTTGTCAAAGCAAAATCTATATTATAATTTACAAATATGTAATGACTCGAAAAGAATAGAATAAACCTACACTTGATGAAATTGGAGACCTGCATTGTAATTTCAGCTTCCGCCTTATTTCTGGATTGAATTAAATGGGAAACATTATTTTCTCTTAATATGGAAATTTTGATTTGTGGTTTTTTTTTTCAACAAATATTAATAGGATAAACTATAAAAACTGATCACTTAACTTTTACCTTCATTCTTTTTGGTTATTGAATTATTAATTTTTTTATTTAGCCACTAACATTTCAAATTCAAATATTTTTATCAAAGTTGATTTGGACTTTTATTAGTCTAATAACAAATCTAGCCCTCTAATGTTTACAACTATATCAACTTGATCCTAAATATAAAATATTCAATAAACTTAGCCCTCAAAATTTATAAAATTTGTCAATTTAGTTCTACTTCTAAAAATTCAAAATTTAATTTTGGACATTTACAATAATTAATAATTTAAGCTTCTTAACCAAGAAATCTTAGCTTTAAGTTTCAAAATTTTATAATTTTATCCTACTCCACTATAAAATTTCCAAAATAATCTTTGGCATAGACTATTTTTATACACCTTATTTACCAAACCAACACACGGAAAAGAGAAAAAGGAATGAAGAGAACACCATATAGTAATTATATTTAAAACATTATAATTGATGAAGCAAAGTTGATTACAAATCTTCAACAGATGCTACAACAGCCAACCAACCAACGTATAATAAAAAAAATAACCAAACAACAAAAATTAATGTATAATTTTTCATTTATAACTATTGAAACAATATATATGTATTAAAAGTATTTCAATATATATTACACATAATGGTAGCATTATTACATGCTTTCATCATGATTGTTTACATGACAAAATTTTTACTTAAATAGTAATTGGGAAATTCTTATGGATCGGTGGTACCAAATGAAACAAGATCATTGTTCTTCAAGAGACTGTGAAATTCAATAAACATGTCAGCGGATGGAATAAACCCTAAACCCTAAACCCCCAAATGAAACAAGATCATTGTTCTTCAAGAGACTGTGAAATTCAATAAACATGTCAGCGGATGGATGCAGCCTACTTCAGCATATAACAGTAAAAAGAAACTTAAATATTATGTTATTTTCTCAGCTTAGGAAAATTATAAACTGTAATCAAGGAAAAGAAAAGTGCCTTACAAATCATGAATAGCTATTATCTCTAAAAATCATCATATTACAAAGCAGTCTCCCATGCCCATCATTAAACTGGGTTTCTACCTCTACCTGATGCCTTTAGCAGGTGTTCGTCACGGACTATGAGCTTCCATTAAGTGCATTATTTGGAGGTCCATATGTGTTGGAACTAAGAGAACAAATTAAAGGAATTTGACAGAAACTTAAGCTAGAACTCGATGTCTTGCTGAGCAAACAAGAAAATTCAGGCAAAAATTTGTGAACAAAATGCTCAAGTATAAGACCAAAAAAGAAGAAGAACTTGAAAGATTTCATTAGCTTGAATGAAGGCACAAGGCCATTACATATACCAAACAATTAGCTAATCAAAATGTGAAGAAAGTCACCTAAACATCGACCTAACTCTATTAAGTAACCTAGTAAATTGATAAACATAACTTGTACACAAGATAAAACTGATTTATCAGCTCAAATATCACCTAATTACATCAAGTACATTAACAACTTAATTCAAATCTAACTAAGTTACAAAACATCAATTTGAAAGTAACAAAACAAAACAGTAGCATAGCTTCAGTTGCAATTGTATGGCTCAGACAGCTTCTCTGCTTCTTGTTTCCACGCAAGCCAACTTCAACACTCCTCCTTGGCTTGCATACTGCAAACTCCCAATTTTGCTTTCAGTTTCTTGAATCTTGACACACAAAGAGGCTTAGTTAAGATGTCAGCTAGCTGATCTTCAGAACTGCAATGAATCAGTTTGATTTCTTGAGATTATTCCATTTCCCTAACAAAATAAAATTTTATCTTGAAATGCTTTGTCTTCCCATGAAACACTAGATTCTTTACAAATGAAACAGCAGATTGATTGTCACATTTAATCTCTTTTGCTTTCCTTTGCTGTAGATTCAAGTCTCTCATGATTTTCCTTAGCCAAATTACTTGGTTAACAGCTCCAGTAGCTGCTACATACTCTGACTCTGCTGTCGATTGAGCTACAATGGATTGCTTTTTTTAGCTCCAACAGGAAATGGCTGAATAAAAGGTAAAAAAGATACACTGAGGTACTTTTCATGTCATCTATCGAACCAGCCCAATCACTGTCTGCAAAGCCAATAAGCTTCATACTATTAACTTTAGTGAACAAAACTCCAAAGCATAGAGTCCCTTTGATGTACTTTAGTACTCTCTTTACAGCTTGAAAATGCTTCACATTGCAGCAATGCATGAACCTAGATAGCAGGCTAACTACGAACATTATGTCTGGTCTTGTGGCTTTTAAGTACAGCAAGCATCTAATCAAGCTTCTATATGTTGACTCAGCCACCTTCTCGAAATCACCTTTACTTGTTAACTTTTCACCAATAGCAACTGGTGTGCTGGTTGCTTTGCAGTTTTGCATAGAAAACTTATTCAAAATCTTCAAGGCAAATGCCTTTTGACTCAAGAAAATTCTATGTTGTGTCTGAGATACTTCCATGCCAAGGAAGTATGACATTTCTCCCAAGTCTAACATCTCGAACATACTTTTCATCTTACCTGTGAAGTCAATCAACATGACTTTATTTTCACCAATTACTAGCAGGTCATCTACATATAATGAGACTATAAGAACAGTTTCCTTACCTTCCTTCTTCACATACAAGCTTGGCTCACTGATGCTTCTCTCGAACCCCAAGCTTCCTAAGTAGGTGTCAATTCTGTCATACCAGGCCTTTGGTACCTGTTTTAAGCTATACAAAGCCTTTTTCAGCTTGTATACTTTGTCTTCTTCACCATCAACTTTGAAACCTTTAGGCTATTCAACATAGATCTCCTCATGAAGAAAACCATTGAGGAAGGCAGATTTTACATCGAGTTGATGTATTTTCCACTGTTTCTGTACAAACAAAGTAACCAATAGTTTGATTGAATCAAGTCTAGCTACTGTTGTAAATGTTTCAAAGTAATCAATCTCATACTTCTGACTGAATCCATTCACTACTAAACTTGCTTTCAGCTTGTTTAAAGTTCCATCAACATTGTGCTTGGCTCGAAACACCCATTTCACTCATATGTCATTCCTATTAGCTGGCCTGGCAACTATTAGCTGGCCTGGCAACTAAGTCTCAAGTTTGATTCTTGTCAATCATGCTCATTTCATCGAGCATGGCTTACTTCCAACAGCTAGCTCTCAAGTCTGATTCTTGTCAATCATGCTCATTTCATCGAGCATGGCTTGCTTCCAACCTTGTTGAGCTTCAGTTTCTTCAAAACAAGATGGTTCTACAGTAGCCACATCTGTTCTTTCATAAATTCCAGCCAGTGATCTGGTTCCCTTAACTAACTCATGATCAATGTCCATTTCAGGTTCATTCTGACCAACATCAACCTAATCAGTTACCAAGTGTTCAACAGTACATTCTGGTTCATTTTTATCTCAATTCCAGCTTGACTTCTCATCGAATACAATATCTTGCTCACACAAACTGTGTTGGAAGTAGGATCCAAAATTTTATAGCCTTTCTTAACACTGCTATAGCGTACCCAGATGCCAGGTTGAGCCTTCTTGGCCAACTTGTCTCTTTTTACTACAGGAACATGTGCATAACATATGCATCCAAAGACCCTCAGGTGAGAAAGTGATGGCTTGAACTCAAACCAGGCTTCAAATGGTGTTTTGTGAAATATTGCCTTGGTTAGTAGCCGGTTCTGAAGCTAAACTGCAATGTTAAATGCCTCGGCCCAAAAAGTCTTAGGCAAATTCCTTTCAAACATCAGGCATCTGGCCATATCCATCAAAGTTCGAGTCTTCCTCTCACTGACACCATTTTCTGAGGTGTGTAAGTGTTTGTGAGCTGGTGTTTAATGCCTGCATCATCACAAAAGTTTTGAAATATTGCTGAATTGTACTATGTGCCATTGTTTGATCTTAACATCTTCAACCTGTACCCTGATTCTATTTCTACTGCTGCCTTGACTTCCAAAATACTGATGCAGCCTCTGATTTGTTATTTAAAAAGAAAACCTCGCAGAACCTTGAGTAATCATCAATGAAAAGGATGAAATACTTGCTGTCATTCAAAGACTGTGTCTGCATAGGGCTACACACATCAGTATGAACTAACTGTAACTTTTCAGAGGCTTTCCAGGCCTTGTTCAAAGGAAATGGTAGTTTAGCTTACTTTCCTAGCTGACATACTTCACAAAGATCCTATTCTTTAACTGACTTTGTGAGGTTTTCAACCAAGTATCTTTTGGTCTGCTGAACTAGAGACTTGTAGTTGGTATGGCCCAACTTTTTGTGCCACAGCTTGGATTCATCTGAAACAGTTGTGTAGGCACAAACTGAGTTTTTGCTCTAATCAATAACAAAGCTTCTATCAGTTGTAGCTACTAACATGAGCTTAAATCCACTTGGATCACTGATCAGACATTCTTTATTTTAAACACTACTGAGTATCCCTTTTCAAGCAACTGAGCAATACTAAGCAGATTTCTATCAATCTCAGGCACTTACAAAACATTAGAAACAAGTTTAGTACCTGTAGGAGTGTCAATTAGCACATCTCCCTTTCCTTCTGCTTTAATGTAGTGTCTATTGCCCACTTTTACTCTTGTGTTAAAGCTTTTGTCTAAGTTCTTGAAGATAGCAGCATCAGGTGTCATGTGGTTTGTACAACCATTGTCAATCAGCCACCCTTTTATGATTTTTCTTTTGGAGGCTGAATAGGAGATGGCAAAGACTTGCTCTTCTTGGTCACATCCTTCTTCTATCACTTGAGCTTCAGCTCTAGACTGTTGAGGCTGGTTTTGCCTCTGCTTGCCTTTGTTTCTACAAACCTTCTAAACATGGCCCATTTGTTTGCAGATTTTACACTACACATTAAGTCTAAACCAAAAATTTACTTCTAGATGGCTCAGCCTTCTACAATGTGGGCAAGGTGGATATCTTCTTCTTGCTCCATCTCTTCTAGGCTTGTTAAACCAAGTCTTCTTCCCTTTTTAACCAGAGGAGCTCGAGGTTAGTTTGCTATTGGCTTGGAAGGCACCTTCTTAATGCTCTTCCTATTTGCTGGCTCTTATTTGCTACTGGGCATAAAGAGCATTGATCAGCTCAGTCAAAGAGATGCTTGACAGATCTCTTGAGTCTTCAAGGGAGGAGATTTTGGTCTCATATCTTTCAGATAAGGTTGAAATAGCCTTTTCTACTATTCTTGCTTCACTAAACTGGTCCTCAAGCAATTTAATGTTGTTCACAACAAACATGATCATGTCTGAATATTGTTTGACTGTTTCTGCTTCCTTCATCTTCAAATTTTCAAGGTCCCTTCTCAAATTCAAGAGTTATTGTCTTGTTCTTTCAGTTCCTTGAAACTCCTCCTTGAGCCTATCCCAGTCTTGTTTTAGAGACTCACAAGTCATGATCCTTGTGAAAATCACATCTGATACACTATTTTGGATGTATGAAATGGCCTTGTATGTCTTGGCTCTCTCATCCGAGTGCTGCCTGATTTGAGCCACGGTGGGGTTGGCTCTCAACGATGGTGGTTCTACATCAGCATTGACAACCTTCCACAAGTCAAATGCCTGCAGGTAGGTCTTTATTTTTACTACCCAAATGTGGTAGCCTTCACTATTGAACACTAGTGGTGGTGCTGGAGAAACCTAAAGAAGACATGGTTCTTGAGGATTGAAAAAAGAGAGGTCCACTAAGAATTCAGCTTTTGATACCAACTGTTAGAACTAAGAGAACAGATTAATGGAATTTGACAGAAACTTAAGGTAGAAGGCTTGATGTCTTGCTGAGCAAACAAGAAAATTCAGCTAAAAATTTGTGAACAAAATGCTTAAGTACAAGACCAAAAATGAAAAAAAAATTTGAAAGATTTCATTAACTTGAATGAAGGCACAAGGCCATTACATATACCAGACAATTAGCTGGTCAAAATGTGCAGAACATTACCTAAACATCCACCTAACTCCACTAAGTAACCTAGTAAATTGATAAACATAACTTGTACACAAGGTAAAGCTGATTTATCAGCTTAAATATCACCTAATTACATCAAGTACATTAACAACTTAGTTCAAATCTAACTAAGTTACAAAACATCAATTTGAAAGTAACAAAACAAAACAGTAACATGAGCTTCAGCTGCAATTGCATGGCTTGAATAGCTTCCCTACTTCTTGTTCACTTGCTGGCCAACTTCAACAATATGTAATGCGGTCGTTGAGAGCACCAAAAATATCCTATCCCTATAAAATATTAAAAATAATAAAAATAATAGTATAAGGGAAGTAGGGTCAAATCCTCAGCAACTAGATTTACATAGTTGCTTATTCCTCGAAATCCTGGTCAGAATCGTGCTCAAGAAAACTTGCATACCTGGGAAAAAATAAAAAAATAGAATTAAAAGTTTTGATCTAGAAAAATAATATAAAATAAAAAACAGAATTAAAAGTTTTGACTGAAATTCTAAAAATTAAAATTAAAATAATAGAAATAAATAGAGTTGAGAAAAATGTGTTCTTATGGAGAGATTCCAGTCTCCGGTTGCATCAATCCGCTTTGGGTTCACTCCTCGGCTTTTAAGTGATCCTTCTCAAACAGAATAAGCCAGTTATAGTGGAAGAGGATGCCTACGACCACCAGCTCCAAGAATTTAGACTTACGATTTAACGGAACCTAACTCTAGCCAATGATCGCTTTTGTGGGATCATCTTATGCTAGATTATCACTTCTCAATGGCGAATCCCAGGCCATTTTGTCTCTTGGGTTCGCCAACCTCTGACACAGTAAGCTAAGAACTGACTGTGCAACCTTCCCAAAATATCCAAAACGGTCGTTCCTTGAACACGTTGAAAAGATCACTTTTTACTGGACATGGACGGAAGCGTCAACCCCGTAATGCAAAAAATGATGAATACTCGTTGAGAAGGCTAAGTACGGATTTTAAACCTCATGAACCCTTTTTGGGGAACTTTGACAACCTTCGGCTAGATAAATTTAGTGGTTCATGGTTTGTGGGAAAAAGGAAATAAGTGTAATGGAAATAGAATTTTTATTGAAAAAATGGAAAGAACAAAAAGGCTAAACTTTATGGGGAAGAGAGTGTTTATAGAAAAAGATGGACGAAATTTGTGTCACTCCATCCCCTATTTATATTACTAAGAAACCTAGCCTATTCCTAATTAAATTTTAAAAGATAAATACAAATAAATAAAGATAATTAAATATAAATAAAGATAAATGAAAATAAATCCTAAAATTAAATCTAAATAATAATCTTTAATAACTATCCTAATATAATTAAACTTTAAATAGAGTCTTGTGCTATAAAATCTCTTCTTTTGCTCTTTTGCCCTTATGTCTTCCATACTTGCATTTTTGGCACCACTTTTTTCACTATGTCGCATGTTGGCCCATTTTATCTTCAAATCACGCTTTTAGCCCTTAAATTCTATTTTGCCTTCAATTTAGCCCCTGAAAGATAAAAGACCATAAATAGCTCAAATTACTATGGTCATACTCAAAATAAACATGCAATTAGCACAGAAAAATATGTTATTCTAGAGAATTATCAAATTCCCTCCTACTTAGCCCATGTTTGCCCTCAAGTATGGTTCCTATCCACTGTGAAATTTAGAAATTGTCATGAAAGAATAACCACTCCAAAGTTTTATAAAAATTAGTCAAAATGCATATAAAAAAAATAAAGAGAACCCTTAGCTTGCTTTAAGTAAAATTGAAAAAGTGTTCCAATTAACACACACAAAAATTAATATCATCTTGGATTATTTCATGAAAATTAGATAATTTACCAAACCTATCAAGACACCCTACTTGTTTCTACCTTTAGTCCCCAAATTTTATTAACACATTTTTTAAAGTTATTTATTTATTTATTTTTGCTTAAGAATATATTGAATCTTTTGACGTGAAGAGAGATGACAACCAAGCACCCCACCCTGGTTACTCAGCCCATTATACTCCTAATTTTATTTTTCTTAAGAACATATCGAACCTTTTGACGTGAAGAGAGATTACAGCCAAGCACCTCACCCCGGTTACTCAGCCCAACACATTCTTAAAAATTAATTCCGATTAGCGAAGTTTTACCTAACACGTCACACAACTTTTTGACGCGAAATAGGATAACAACCTAAGCACCCTACCCTGGTTACTCAGCTAGTCACGTCTTAAGTTGCATTCATAACCATGGAAACATTATTATTATTAAACGAAATTTTAATTTTGGAGGACTTAGGAGCAACAATCAAGTGTCAAAAATAAGTTTCAATAACCACCTTAATAGTCATGAACATATTTTAAGCATACAATTGTATTGAGTGTCATCTTTTCATTTAGACTTAATCAATTATACTATAAGCAAGATAAGGTTAACTTTATCGATCAGAATTATTCAACCTAAAAGAAATAAAACAATAGAGATGAAATCAATTATAGCAAAATCATAATTTTCTCAGAAGACAAAAATCATGCTTGTAGGTCAAACAATGGGCAATTCCTGGTAAAAATTTTGGGCATGAAAAGAGGCAGAATATTTTAAAAATAAATAAATATGGGCAGAATTCAGTAGCAACAACCTTATAACAGCAGATAAAATGACAGTAATAACGAGGAATACCTCCCTCCTACTTAAAACACATTGTCCTCAATGTGGAAGAAAATAAACAAATAGGTGGAAAAAGTTTAGAAGAACTCCCCGTGTAGTCACTATCGTTCATGCATAGCTAGAAGAAGGAGAAGGTTCAGCGTCGCGTGGAGGAGAGAAAGGAGGGGAAGGCGTTCGTCGGCTAAGTTGACGTATTGGGGCATCGAGAATTGACATCAATGGTTGTTGATAGTGAAGGGTGGTTCGACGGCGGCTCGGCTGCGGGTCCTTACCATGGCGCTTGAAAAATCAGTGGTAGGTGGGGTGAAGAAGAAGGTGTGACGGCTGGTGAGGGTTTGTGAAAAATGGGATAAATTGTTAAGGTTTGGGGGTGTATAGGATGAATGTTTGGCTGAAAGGTTGGTTATTTGGCTGAAGGTTTTGGGTAGTCATAGGCAGGGGACACACTATTCCTGGTTGGCATAGGGATAGGATAAGAGTTGTTCCATACTAATTTTTTATTTTTTTCTCCCTTTTCTTCCTATTTTCACCTCAGTTTACCTAGATAAAAGAAGAGAAATTTATTAATATCCAAATAAAATAAAGTAATAAAATAATAAATTAAAAATAAATTAAAAATTAAAAATAAAGATAAAAAGAATAAAATAAAATAAAAATGGGTTACCTCCCAATAAGCGCTTGTTTAACGTCGCTAGCTTGACACCCCAACTAATATTGAGGCTGTTCCAGCTGAATTCTTTCATTCTTATGGGTTTGAAAATTTTCCCTTTTTATCACATCCACCATATTTGGGTTAAATCGTCCTTGCGCCTCTTTCTTTGGTTTCGTAATTTTCTCCAAAAAAAGTTTATGTGTGCTTAGCAGGGGGTTAATCCCTTTTAAGTTAGAAATAGTCTCATCATTCTCCAAAAATACGCGCTTGAGATGCTCGGGAAGTGGTTTTAATTTCAGATCTGGTGCCTGCACAACAGAAGGTAGAAGTTTAGTATCCATAGGAGCCAATAATTCATTAACAGATTCAAAATCATCAAACGTCATTTTAAATTTATCTCCATAAGATAACTCAAAAGTTTCTTCTATTAATGAGTCAATTATGTTGACACGGTTTACGTCTAAGATTTCACTAGGATGACTAATAGCACCATAAACATTAAACTTCACGATCTCCCTGTCAAACTCCATCGTGAGGGTTCCGCTTCGTACGTCAATTTTAGTATTTGCGGTACTAACAAAAAGTCGCCCCAATAAGATGTCTGAAGATCCAGGAGTGCTATCCTCCTCCATTTTTATCACATAAAAATCTACAGGAAAAATAAGTTCGTTAACTTTTACCAATACGTCCTCGAGGACTCCTTCGGGATGCACAATAGATCTGTCTGCCAACTGAATAATAACACATGTCTTTGTCAAAAAACCCACGTTAAGTGATTCATAAACAGAAAAGGCATGACATTTATGGAGGCCCCTAAATCACACACAGCCTTTTTAATTCATAAATAGCCTATTTTGCATGGTATAACGAACATGCCCCTATCTTTGCATTTCACTAGCATTTTCCGCTTTAACACTGCGGAAACTATAACAGCCTAATTTTCAGTGGTGTAAGAACAGTAATTTGAGATCACTAAATCCGAAAAATGAGTAGGAAATATTATTGATTTAGTGAGTATAAGTTAAATGTGAAGTTAGGAAAAAAAATTTTAAATAGTGAATAGTGTACTAAAAATAAATATTAAAATAATTAGAATCGAAAAACGAAGTATTAAGACCTCGGGAATTTTAAATCGAGCCATAAATATTTTTATAAATATTTATGGAGCGTTAATAAGTTAGTATTAAGGTTTCGTCAAGAAATTTTAAAGTTCTGATAGTTAATTGAACAAAAAGGACTAAATTGTATCAAATGCAAAATTGTGAGAAATGATTAAATAGCTTAAATGATAAAAGAAAGAGGGTTTAAAAGGAAAATAGACCCAAGGTCTCTTTGGGATGGACGGCAAGGCATGAAATCAGCAAGAAAATAAGGAGAATTAAGGGCAAAATTGGAAAATTGCAAAATTTACTTAATAAAGCTAGGACTAAAGTGGAATTATCTAGATTTCTCTTTATTTTTCTGCATTATCATCAGAAAAAACACCATGGAAGAGTTCCTTCAAGCTTGTTTTTCATATTTTTACTTCAAGTAAGTTCAATTCTTGATTATTTCTTGAAATTTTTGTGTTTTTGTGACTTTTACAACTAGGTCCACTTGTTGAATTCATTAGTTTTTAATTCTATGAAAGAAATTGAAAGTTTCTATGAATATGTGCTGGAACTATATGATGATTTGGCATGGAATTAGAGCTTTAAATTGTTTATATGCTGATTTTATTGAAAGAATTGAATAGAAAGTGAATGTTTAGGACCTAATTGTAAAAGAGTTTGAAGTTAAAGTTTCATGTGGAAATTCTGAATTTCAATAGTTATGAAATAACTTCTAATGTCTAGGAAAAGTATTAATTGAGAAAATTATCTTAATTGAGGGGTTAATTGAGTAAGGACTGAATTATATGAATTGTGAAATTTGGGGAAAAATGGAAATCAACACTTTGCACTAAAACTGTTTTGGACAGTAGCAGTAGTCTAGCTTTTAAAAATCACCAAAAATTTTATAAATGGAATTAGAGGATGAATAAAATATGAAATTAAAGCTTATTGAGTCTAGTTTCTTATAGAAGAAATTATGTAAGCAATGAAATTGTAAATCATGAGATATGATAAATTTTGTGAGACAAGGTCAGAATGATTTCGGGTTCCCCTATTCTGAATTTGAAAAATCATCAAAAATTGTATAAAAACAATTAGGGGCTTAAATTTATATGTTTAGAATCCTGAATGAGTCTATTTTCAAGAGAAATAAACGAGGACATCATTCGAATTCTGTACGAGAAGATAATTAATTTTAAGTAAAGAAGGGTCGGAACTGTCAGACAGCAGAACAGGGGAGACTTCAATGAATAAACTGTATTAATTGGCCCAACCAAAAATTATGAAATTTTTATGGCCAGAAAACATATGAGTCTAGTCTCTGGGAAAATTTATGAATCTTAATTTCGAGTTCTGTAGCTCAAGATAAAAATGATTTAGTGACTATGACACGGATGGACAGCTTGGATATTCACATAAGTAAATAGTGAAAATTATGGATGATGTTACTTACAAGTGTGTTATTTATACTAAGGATGTGGATGGAGAGGAGGAGGAGGAAAAGTAAATATATATATATGAATGACTTGATCACATGCCCGATTATAATCGATAAATGTTGAATTAGAAATAATATAATGTTTTATTTGGAATATTTATTATGAAATTATGAATATCGTTATAATACAAAAATCGTACTTGTGAGTTTGTATAACTAAATTTTAGTGACCATTAGTTAATTTTATGAATTTCATGATGTATTATTTTATATGTATTGATGATAAAATCGCGAATAATGTAAAAACATGAAAATTGAATAAATGATCAAATTGAGCATTACAATTCAGTGACAAGATGAATTGAAGGAAAAGACCATGGTTGGACCATGGCAACAAGTGATAAGTGATAGTTTCGACTACACTTATCTGATCAATGACAAGTGAAAGTGATAAGTGATAGCTTCGGCTACACTTATCTGATCAAGGAAAAATGAAAGTGATAAGTGATAGCTTCGGCTACACTTATCTGATCAAGGATAAATGAAAGTGATAAGTGATAGCTTCGGCTACACTTATTTGATCAAGGATAAGTGAAAGTGATAAGTGATAGCTTCGGCTACACTTATCTGATCAAGGACAAATGAAAGTGATAAGTGATAGCTTCAGCTACACTTATCTGATCAAGGACAAATGGCAAGTAAAAGTGGTAGCTTGACACCGATCAATGAAAAGTGGTAGCTTTGCCACCGATCATCGACTACTTGATTAGTGAAAATGGTAGCTCGGCCACCGATCGTGAATAGTGATAGCTTCGCTACAAGTGACAAGTGATTTCGTGTAAGACCATATCGGGATAAGACATCGGTGTGATATGTGTATAAAATGTAAGACCATAGCTGAGCTATGGCATTCTAGTGAAAAGACCATAGCTATGCTATGGCATCAGTGATTGTCAGTGAAATTCAGTGCATACCGGTGCAGACCAATTCCGTAAGATGTTCACTAATTTGAAAAAGTTTGGTAAGTATTACATGGAATTATGTGACATAAGGAAATACCAGTTGATGAGACATGAGCATAAAACCCGATTGATGAATGAGTTCATTTGTGATTATATATTTCTACGCCTTGAGTGTATTATCCGTATGAATTGGTATTCCAAATGAGTTAATGAGAAAACTTCTAGTATGAAATAATCTGAGTTCGAAATGAAATATCATGAAAACATACCTGAAATACATTGGTATGTCTTGTATATGCTATTTGAATTCATGAATGTGGAAAGTAAATGTATGTGGAAATAAGAGATGATGATATCTGTACATGGAATTTATTGATGAATACGTACATCCAAATTTATATGATAGATTTTAGTGTACATTGAAATTGGGCTCAATAAGTGATTTGGCAATTTAAATCGTGATTGGCAGGAAGAGTTAGTGAATTGCATATTTATGAATTGTTACACGTATTTGTCTGAAATACGAGGAAGTGATGGTAATTGATACATGTAAATTTGAGACTATGATATATATATAAAAACATGGAATATGTTTGATAAATGTGTTCATTTATAACTACGGAATTATGTACCTCATGTGTGTTATTTGCATAAAGATGATATTTCAAAGACTTTAGTGAATAAAGCTTAAATACGAAATAGTATGAAATCGAGACAAGTTGTTATGAAAATGTATTTAAATTATCTATAAGTGTTTCGTGCTTCTCGGTAATGCCTCGTACTCTATTCCAGCGACAGATACGGGTAGGGGTTGTTACAGAAACATTCTTACCAACACTTACCTTTTCATTACCAGTTAATTTTCGTTTGTTGGTGCAGAGCTCTCTAAGGAACTCAGCATACTGCGGAATTTATCTGATGGCATCTAATAGTGGTATGTTGATCTCGACATTTCTGAATGTTTCGAGGATCTTCTTGTCTTCTTTACCCTTTCGAAATTGATCTAGTCGTCCTGGAAATGGAGGTTGAATTTTCAGTAGTGGAGGTTTCGCTCGGACCTGTTCATCATTTTCAGGATTTTTTTGAGTGGAACCTTAGCTAAGACTTCTGCCAAGAATTGGTTCCAGTACCTTTTTGCTTCACAACGTTGCTGCATTTGCATGTTGTCTTGGATTAGGTTCTGTTTGTGACAACAGCTTCCCTTATGAGTTTATTTTCTCAATTGATATGGTCAACTCTCTTATAGACGCCTCGATTTTCTGTTGAAAATCTTTTATTTCCTTTTGGAAATCAAGAGTTTGCGGTAGAATTTACTGTTAGAAATCAATAGTTTGCCATTGTATCTGCTGTTAGAAATCAAGCATATTAGCTGTTAATTTATTGACCATGGTTTTTAAAGAATTACATGAATCTCGTGGCTGTTGTAGAACCTGATTTTGGTATGGCTGATTATACCGTGGGTTGGCCCCATAACTCAAGTTGGGATGGCCCCTCCATCCTGGGTTGTAGGTATTAGCGTAGGGGTCATATTGCCTCTGTGGTGGCCCAGGAAAATTTCCCACAACATCCAAATGAGTCATAGTATCATCATACAGACTAAGGCATGCATCCATTGTATGTTCAGGTATAGCAAAGATTCCGTATAGCCGGGCTTGTTTTGCTTTTTCTGCAACTTTAGAATTCAGAATATTAGTAAGTCTATCAACTTTATCTTCTAAGGTCGAACTACTTAGCTGGTGAACCCTTCTAGGGGGCTCAGGATTGGCTCGAAATTGCTGAGTATTTGCAACCATCGTGGATATCAAGTCTCTTGCTTGTTGGGGAGTCATGTTGACTAACACTCCTCTACTAGCGGCGTCTACCATATTCATCTCCATAGGTTTCTGGCCTTCACAAAAGTACTGGAGAAAATATTGTTCCGTTTTACCATGTTGTGGGTAACTTGCACATAACTTTTTAAATCACTCCCAATAGTCGTAAAAAGACACTGTTTCTTTTTTGCTTTATTCCATCTATCTCTCTTCTTAGTTCAGCTGCACGTGATGCTGGAAAAAACCTGTTAAGAAATAAGTGAGATAGATCAGCCCAAGTTGTAATAGATCCAGGGGGTAGATAAAATAACCATTACTTAGTAGAATCTGCTAGGGAGAAAGGGAAAACACGCAATTTAATTTGATCCTCAGTTACCCCTTAAGGTTTCATGCTAAGATAAACCGTATGAAACTTTTTCAGATGTTTGTGGGGATTTTCATTTTGCAACCCAAAAAAAGTTGGAAGTAACTAGATTAAATTTTACTTCAGTTCAAAATCAATATCCATAGTAGGATACGAGATGCATAACGGCGGTTGTTCTACTGGAGCTTTAGCTAGTTGCCGAATATTTTGGGCCATAGGTGGATGTGCTAGATTTGGGTTTTCGTTAACCCTAGTGTTAAGCACTTCTTCTAGTGAATCGACTTCAACTTCTACTTTTTTGCTTTCAAATGTTTGAGTAAGGTTTTCGTTAACCCTTGACTCTACTTCGTCGTCGATTCCAATTTCTAGCAGTGGATTACTTTGAGTCCCAACAACCGCTGACTACTTTTTCCTTAGCTTTGTTTCATTGCAATTAGCTCTCGCAGTCTTTTCGATCTTTAAATCAAACGCAAGAGTACCTGAAGCAAATCCAGTCATAAGAAACAAAAAACAAGATTAGTACGTTGCCAGTCCCGAACAACGGCGCCAAAATTTGATGCGGTCATTGAGATCACCAAAAATATCCTATCCCTATAAAATATTGAAAATAATAAAAATAATAGTACAAGGGAAGTAGGGTCAAATCTTCAGGGACCAGATTTACACAATTGCTTGTTCCTAGAAATCTAGTCAGAATCGTGCCCAAGAAAACTTGCGTACCTGGGAAAAAAAACAAAATTAAAAGTTTTGATCTCGAAAAAAAATATAAAATAAAAACAAAATTAAAAGTTTTGACTGAAATTTTGAAAATTAAAATTAAATTAATAGAAATAAATAAAGTTGAGAAAAATGTGTTTTTATGGAGAGATTTCAGCCTCCGGTTGTCTCGATCCGCCTTGGGTTCACTCATCGGCTTTTAGGTGATCTTTCTCAAATAGAATAAGCCAGTTATAGTGGAAGAGGACGCCTACGACCACCAGCTCCAAGAATTTAGACTTACAATTTAACGGAACCTAACTCTAGCCAACGATCGCTTCTGTGGGATCATCTTATGCTAGATCATCACTTCTTAATGGCGAATCCCACGCCATTTCGTTTCTTGGGTTTGCCAATCTCTGACGCAGTAGACTAACGAACCAACTGTGCAACCTTCCCAAAATATACAAAGCGGTCGTTCCTTGCACACGTTGAAAAGATCACTTTTTAATGGATATGGGCGGAAGTGTTAGCCCCGTAATACGGAGAAATGATGAATACTCGTTGAGAAGGCTAAGTACAAATTCTAAGCCTCGTGAACCATTTTTGGGGAACTTTGACCACCTTCGGCTAGATAAATTTAGTGGCTCATAGTTTGTGGGGAAAAGGAAATAAGCGTAATGGAAATAGAATTTTTATTGGAAAAATGGAAAGAACAAAAAGGCTAAACTTTATGGGGAAGAGAGTGTTTACAGAAAAATATGGACAAAATTATGTCACTCCATCTCCTATTTATAGTAGTAAGAAACCTAGCCTATTTCTAATTAAATTCTAAAAGATAAATACAAATAATTAAAGATAATTAAAGATAAATGAAAATAAATCCTAAAATTAAATCTAAATAATAATCCTTAATAATTAAATAGAGTCTTGTGCTACAAAATTTCTTCTTTTGCTCTTTTGCCCTTATGTCTTCGATACTTGCATTTTTGGCACCACATTTTTTCTTATATCGCATGTTGGCCTATTTTATCTTCAAATTCGCACTTTTAGTCCTTAAATTCCATTTTGCCTTCAATTTAGTCCCTGAAAGATAAAAGACCATAAATAGCTCAAATTAGTAGGGTCATGCTCAAAATAAACATGCTATTAGCACATAAAAATATGTCATTCTAGAGTATTATCAATATGGCATGAACCATTAATTGGTCGTATTTCCCCCTTCAAGGAAGGTACGAAAGGAGTGGTAGGTGCCTTGACCCCTAATTTGGTATAATTATCTATTTAATCTTTAAACTTTTGTGAAATTGTTGTTTTGATATCTCTCATTGGGGAATTTAATAGGACTTGCATTGCAAGATCTGTCTTGCAACAATGGAATTGACTGATCTGAATTTTCTCTAAATATTAAATATTTATGAGAAATAAATTGTTGAGCTCATTCCTCCAAGAAAACAATTCAGCACCTTTTTTAATGATTCGTATTATGGCAATATAAAATTACGTGGACTTTCCATTTCAAAAAATTATCAAATTCCAATGAATAAGAAGATCCATTTGTATTTGGATTGACGTTTACTTCTAGTGTGGTGTGTTTAGATATTTTTTTGTCTCAAGCTATAATATCGTTACAGTATTTAATCTCGTTGCTACCGCAAGTAAACACACCGTACATCCAAAAAGGCTCTTGCTTATTATCGATTAATAGAAAATGAGGCTATTAACGAAATCAATTTTGATTAACTTCACATTGATTTTTGTTTTTAGTCTAAATAGAGAGTAGATTTGATGTTTTTATTACGTTTACTTAATACACCTGAAAACAGGTTTTTCAAGTTAGGCTTCAAACTTTGATAGTTAAAAAATGCATATTAAATCATCCCTAAAGCTAATGGAGACATTTTTCAAACTTTTAGGAATGTTTTTAATCATCCCCAAAGCTTCAAATAATCATTTTCAAGTGAATATTGATGTTTTTCCTCGCCTGTAAGTGTTCTCCGAAAAGATAAATTATTAGTTATAAAATGTGTTTTATTCTTTTAACTGGGGATTGAATCCCCAGCCACATTAATAATTACATAATATGATAGCATTTTCATTTTCTATGAAGAAAATAGAAATAGTTAATCTTAAAATATCAAAATACTTTTGAAATGTTGCAATTAATAACAATTATGTTTAATATGAACGGAGTTTCAAGGTTATGTGATTGGCCTTGACTTAAATTGCGTGAGTGTGACAAATGAAGTCAATGGTGATTGAGATGAAAATGTGTCTGTCAATCAGTTTCTATCATTTCCTCAATCTAATTCAATCAAAGGGAACCATATTTTTCTTTTACTTCGATTTGTGACAATTCAATCCAATTAAATGGGAAAAATAATTTCTCTTAATATGGACAACTTGATTTGTGGCTTCCCCCCCCCCCCCACACCACCACAAATATTAATAAGGTAAACTAAAAAAATGCCATTAAATTATTACCTTTGTTCTATTTTGGTCATTAAATTATTGATTTTTTTAATTTAATCATTGAACGTTTTGAAATCAAAATTGATTTGAATTTCTTTATTGGTTTAATAACAAATTTAACTCTTTAATATTTACAATTATATCTATTTGATCCTAAATATAACATATTCAACAAACATAGCCGTCAATGTTTACAAAATTAGTTATATTAGTTCAAATTCTTAAAAAAAAAAGAATTTAGCCCTCAAAATTTTTAAAAAATTCAATTTAGTTCTAACTCTAAAAACTCAATAAATTATTTTTGGTCCTTTACAAAATTAATAATTTAAACTTCTTAACCCAAAATCTTAGTTTTAAGTTTCAAAATTTTATAATTTTATCCTAATAACTAGGAATTGATGAAATAGTCATCGTCCTTCATATTAACGATCCTTTTTACACGTCAAATTCTTCAAATCAAAGATTTGATAAAATAAATTAAATTAAATTTAAAAAAAAAAAAACTTTCACAACATTAGACCATGAAGGCTTAATAGTAGTTTTCACAACACTACACCCCTCGGATTAAGAATTTCCACAATGAAATGTTAACATTATTGCCGTTGTTTGTTTAGAATCTAATATAAGTAGTACATGCTCCCCACTCTTATTGTCACTCAACCTTCTCATTTTACAATCTCCTCTTGATTGATTTTATTATCCATCTCTAAGAGAAACATGAAAGGGTGGTTAATACCCTTGTATTTCCCTCTTCTTTTCCTCTAATTCCTGTGCTCTACCACTACCCTCCTGCCCTCATGGCCAAAGCGCTGCCTTAACCCAATTCAACAATTCCTTTTCCGTTGATTGCTCTTTACTCCCAATGCAAGTACACATGACTAAGAAGACAATCTCCTGGAAGGAAGGGACAAATTGTTGTTTGTGGGATGGGGTTAAGTGTGATACCGAAACAGGGAATGTGATTGCCCTTGATCTTAGCTTCAGCTGCCTTGTGGGTCCTCTCCACTCTAACAGCACCCTCTTCCTTCTCCCCCATCTCCGTAACCTTAACCTTGCTGGGAATCATTTCAACATGTCCCCGATTGCATCCCAGTTTGGTCAGTTGACTAGTTTGATCCATCTAAACATCTCTGAATCAGGATTTATAGGTAAAATCCCCCTTGCAATCTCACAGCTTTCTAAACTGTTGTCCCTCGACCTATCCGAAAATCATGATTTGATCTTTGAAGGGCATGTCTTTGAAAATGTCGTGAAAAACTTGACGCAA
The DNA here is from genome assembly GCF_025698485.1 of Gossypium arboreum. NCBI lineage: Eukaryota > Viridiplantae > Streptophyta > Magnoliopsida > Malvales > Malvaceae > Gossypium > Gossypium arboreum. The sequence continues at coordinate 116,930,478 of NC_069070.1, read as the reverse complement.
CTAAGACACCTTCATCTCTCATATATCAATATGTCTTCAGTTGCACCTACCTCTTTCATTAACATGTCTTCTTTCATAACAACTCTTATCCTTGAGGAGAATGGACTTCAAGGGAAGTTCCCCGAAGATGTTTTCCACTTTCCATTCCTGCAGAAGTTCAATCTTTTTGAGATTGACAACCAACTAGAACTCAAGTTCCCAAAGACAAATTGGAGTGGTCCCCTCAAGTCATTGTTAGTCTCTGCATATTTGCAGGAACTACCTGATTCAATTGGCAATCTTAGATCTTTGGAAATATTGGAGCTTCTCAATGGTAATTTCAAAGGGCCAATTCCAGCATCTCTCGGAAACCTCACACAACTTGAACATCTATATCTTTCCTCTAATAACTTTGCTGGTCCTATTCCATATTCAATATTCAACCTCACTCAAGTTCAGTTTCTAGATCTTTCGGGAAACAAGTTGGTGGGTTCCCTTCCATCAAAAGTGAGTGGGCTTTCACAACTTAGTATTCTACGCCTTGATCACAACTTTCTCAGTGGCAGGGTACCATCCTGGTTGTTCTCTCTTCCATCTTTAGTTGAGTTAATGCTTAACAGTAACAAGCTGAATGGCACCTTTGAATTGGACAAACTATCAGAGATCAGCAAACTTGAGCAGCTCTCTCTCTCAGATAATGCTTTGTCATCATTCACCAGTACAAGCAATGCCAATTACTCTTTGCCTAATCTTGTGAGTTTAGAACTATCTTCTTGCAACATCAGCGAATTTCCAAATTTTGTAAGAAATCTAGAAGGTTTGTACTTTCTAAACCTTTCTTACAATAGAGTTCATGTTATCGAGGCAGATATGTTTCTAAAGCTTAAAGGCCTTGAGGTTTTGGATCTTTCACACAACATTCCGCTGTTTGTGAGAAACAATAGCGAGGTTGATCTTGTTTTGCCCTTATTTGTCGAATTGTCATTGTCTTCTTGTAATATAACTGAATTGTCAAATTTCTTGACAACACAAGAGAGTTTGAATTTTTTAGACCTTTCAAACAACAACATTCAAGGCCAAGTTACAGAACAAGAAAACAATTGGGGAAGCAACCTAGTGGATCTTGATCTTTCTAAAAATTTGTTGACAGCTCTAGAATATTATCCATGGAAGAGTATTGAAATTCTTGACCTTGGCTCCAACCTGCTAGAAGGGCCACTTGTAACACCACCACCTTCCACGATGGTTTTCTTAATCTCAAACAACAGATTAAATGGAGAAATTCCATCTTCGATATGCGATCCAGCGCGTTCGGATTACCTTCTTATTCTCGACTTGTCCTATAACAACTTGAGTGGAGCAATCTCAAAATGTCTGGGCTTGAGACACCTTGCAGGTTTAAATTTGCAAGGGAATAGTTTCCATGGAAACGTCCTTGATTTTTGTGTTGAGAGAAATTCCGTGTTAGAAAGTCTTAACCTTAACAAGAAAGATTTTGATGGGTCCTTGCCTAAATCCTTGGCCAATTGTTCTGGTTTAGAAGTGTTGAATCTTGGAAACAACAAGATAAATGACACATATCCCTATTGGTTGGGAGATCTTCCTGGGCTAAAAGTTCTTGTGTTGCGCTCCAACTATTTTCATGGTCAAATAGCCCATTCTGCAAATAAGTCGCATTTCTCGAATCTGCAAATTTTAGACCTCTCGCATAATATGTTCTCTGGTTTTCTGCCAACAACATACTTCACAAATTTCAAAGGTATGATGAATTTGGCCAATGTTGATATGGCTTATATGGGAGGTCCTTCTCAATATTACACAGATTCCATAGTTCTCACAATGAAAGGTGAGGAGATTGTGCTAGAGAGAATTCTAACTATTTTTGCAGCCATCGATATGTCAAGCAACAGATTCGAAGGAACAATTCCAGAAACAGTTGGAAACCTTATTTCTCTCATAGTGCTCAACTTCTCTCATAATCACTTAACTGGTCATATTCCTTCCTCATTAGGGAATCTGGCAGCACTGGAGTCACTAGATCTCTCGTGCAACAGACTTGTTGGCGAGATACCTTCACAATTGACTGGTTTGAATTTTCTTGAAGTGTTAAACCTGTCAGACAACCACCTTGTCGGTCTCATACCTCAGGGAAAACAATTCAACACCTTTCTCAACGATTCCTACGTCGGCAATACAGGATTGTGTGGGTTTCCCGTGTCAAAAGGCTGTGGCCGTAGTGATCCACCGCCAGCAATTTATGATGAACGGGAAGTTGACTCTGCATTTGGATTGAATGGGAAATTTGTAATGATGGGTTATGGATGTGGATTGGTTTTTGGATTTTCAGCTGGATACATCATGATGACAATTCGGAAACCAAAATGGCTTGTCGGGATGATTCAACGAGCAGGCAACAGAGTTCTTAGGAGATTCAAGAAAAATCGTTGAGGAAGATGGAATTTGTGATGACAGATATTTGCTCATCGATGGCTGGCCGGTTGAACACCTTTTCTATAGAATATCTCTCGCTTGCTCCATAATTTTAGATTTAAGAGTTTGTCTCATAGTTTTATTATCTTGTTTTGTTTAGGTTTCTATCCATGTGTTAGGTACTATTGAGTTTTGGTGAATTAAATGGATGATGTTGTTCTATAAATTAAAAACAGGAATTACATGCTAAGCATTCCTCATAAACGTAAACATAAAGCAATTGATATCTAAGAGTATATCATATTCAGAAACTGAAAACAGAACCACCAATTTCAAAGCTAGTAAACTTAATCAATGTCCAAAACCCAGACCAGAACCTTCGAATTCCATAGCAGTAATGTGGTCCAGCTTTTCTTTCATCTCGTTACTCATGTTGTTCTTCCAATCCCCAACACTGCCACGCCTGAAATAAAACTTGTACTCAAAGCCTAACCAAGGATCAGCTCCATGTTGGTTCACTTCCAGGTTTTTAAGCCTTTCCAGGTTGCATCTCCACAACACTTTGTCTACCTCTTCTTCCTTCTCAAAGGGCCTTCCAAGGAAACAAGCCAGCCTCCTCAATTGCCCCTTTGGGTCCTTCTTCATGTCTTCATATCTCAAGAAAAGTATCTTCTCAGGCCTCTTTGTACTTTCTTTCCAATAACTTTAAACATGGTCATGGAATGGTCCGAAGACATGAACCACTCTGCAAAAGCTGTCAAAAGCTTCATCCATTGGCCATGGATCATTTCCCTGGGTAGTAACCAAAGAGTTCAAACAGTGCCACAATGACACAAACATGTCCTTAGGGTCTCGAGTGATATACACGATCTTGCAAGCTGAGTTTTTAACAGATTCGGGTAACATAGGGTAAGGGACATGGGTTCGGAATATTCTTGGAGAAGGCATATATGAGAGATCAGGATTGGGATTTTCCTTGAAAAGCTGGACTTCCAGAGATGGCATTAGCTCATTAGGATGACGTTTGAGCAAAGGGTCATTGTTATCATCATTCATGCGACCCATGGGATTCATTATTGTTGGGATGATAGCCTTGAGCCATGTGGTGCCTGTCTTCATAGAAGAAGTCAAAAATACATCAGTCATTTGCTTGGAAGTTCAAACTGGCAGCCATGGCAGCAGGAAGGTGAGAACTGGCATACCAGAAGCCTTCCCAGTTGTAAAGATCTGAACAACACCATGTTTCTTTCAGGAGTTCGCCGAACAAAGTAGAAAATGCCGATGGAAAGCTAGAGTACTCCATGGAAAGATCTTCCCAAAATATAACACCTGGTAGATATAGGAAAACTAAACCAAGTACAAGAAATATAACAGCACTTTGCTTGAAACCAAGAGCTGATCCCGAGCAAAATTTATAATGAGATAAAAGGGATAAAGGTAGGCGGCCCTAAGATCAGAGAAAGTCAATAAAACAAGTTAGCACTATAATTGTTTGAATAAATTATGAATATAGCAATTGTGACATGACAATGGTAGTCCCAGCTACACCAAAAACAAAAAAAGGCTCTTTAATAATAGATTCGTCCATTCCTATATCTCAGTTGCAAACCTATAGCCAAACCTCAAATCTCTAAAGATGAATATGTCGGACATGTATATGTTCAATTCTTTTTCTAAGTTTTCCATGTATTCGTAAGATTCTTCTGAAGGTCAAATCCCATACCCATGTCCAAATATGCACCAAACATTAGTGTTAAGACTCGTATACTGAAAGAAAAAGGAAGAGTCAGAGACACATAGCTTATAAATCACTGAAGAAACAACAAAAATTCTTGTCTGTCAGTTGAACTTGTACATGCCAGCCTGCAAATTTACAACATAAATAGAACATATTGGAAGCCAAATACAGTAGAACTAATATTCACTAGAGTAAACATATCATGGAAAATATATGTGGCTCACACTATGAACATTAGGTTAAAGTACAGAAGTTACTTAAGCCAAATACAAATAGTTGCAGAAGTTTAGGTGAAAAAATTACCACATCTTTAGGGTAACTTTTCATTTGAAGTTCAAAAAAGTAGCTGGAAAAGTTCAACAAATGGTGAATCCTAAGGGTTGCAAATAACTAGGATAAAACATATATATAGCATGCCCTAAAGTTTGATTCCTAATCTAGTTTCAGGCACAGTTCTAGAATGATTCAAAGTTAATTTTTAGGGGTTACTTTTCATTGGAAGTTCAAAAAAGTAGCTGGAAAAGTTTGACAAATGGTGAACCCAACTTTAAAAGTAGAGTAGAGAGAAAATTAAAATGTTGCAAGAGATGTCAAAACAGAATTAGCTTTAAAATTGCTTTGTTATCCACTCTTTCTATTGACTCGCTTTTGCTAATATATTACACATAATGCTAGCATTACTATATGCTTTCATCATGATTGTTTACATGACAAACTTTATACATAAATAGTAGACACTATAAGAATTGGGAAATTCTTATGGATCCATGGTACCGGATGAAACAAGATCATTGTTCTTCAAGAGACTGTGAGGTTCAATAAACATGTCAGCGGATGGATGCACTCTGCTTCAGCATATAACAGTCAAAAGAACATAAATATTATCTTATTATGCTCAGCATAGGAAAATTATAAATTTTAATCAAGGAAAAGAAAAAGTGTCTTACAAATCATGAATAGCTGCTATCTCTAAAAATCATCATATTACAAAGCAGTCTCCCATGCCCATCAGTAAACTGGGTTTCTACCTCTACCTGATGCCTTTAGCAGGTGTCCATCTCCGAGTATGAGCCTCCATTAGGTGCATTATCTAGGCCAATATGGCATGGCGGAACCTTAGGCTGAAATAGCATCATCTGTAGTAGCTGCTCTTCTTGCAAAATAAAAAGGTCCAATCTCAGAGCATTTTTCCTTGGAAAACCTTAGTGAAGTATTGACTAAGGGGAGAGGACGCTCATTAGAAAGGGAAGCAGCAAGCAGAGACAGATAAAGGACCTACAAGTATAAAAGGAACTGAAATGCTATTCACATGACTCATAAGTGCTAGCATGGATCCTGTCATGGAAGAGTCAATTCACAGAAAGACTAAAAGTTCAGCTAATATTTGGCTAGGAATTAAATTGGGACATATAGAAAGTTATGAATGAAAAACGAAATGTCAGATTAAGGTTAGAAATTATCATAGTACATTGCATTTTACCCCTATAGTGTGCAACAAGGAATTGAACATCCTCACTCAAACTATTGTTTTTATTAATAGGACAATCATGACTGAGTTATGGCAACAGAGAATTAGCCTCCACTCCACCACATGACTGAGTCAGCAGTGGATTAGCCTCCACTCAAACACATGACTAAGTTATGTAAGAGAGTTATCCCCTTGATGTTACAACTCATAAGAAGCATTCAAAATTTTGACGATTCAAAGACATACTGTCATGGTTATTTTTTTAGATCAGAAACACCTTATTCAGAAACTTAAGAGGTTGTCTGGGAAAGAGCTCTTAACATCTGAACATGAAAGCTATGCATTTAATTTAAGAAATTTCCTAATGATTCCCATCATCTCTCCACCTGGAAACCGCCCAAGACAGCCCCTCGCAGCTGCAATCTCGTTAAACTCAAAAACTGAATCACCACAAAATGCTTGAACTTGCTTGCATTTTCTCCCTTTTTCTAAACCAATGGCTTCATTTAGGTCTTCACCTGCCTTAACAGTAGGAAGAGGAAATGGATCAAGGGAAGTTTCCAAAACACTAGACTCCCCACCAACTGCACCCACAAAATCTTTCAACCGGCAAATTGTAAATGGAACTGGTTCGTAACTGTGATCTCCATATTCAACAGGTGTAGAATGGTCACCGGTGACACAAATAAAATATTGGAAGTTCCCAGTTGATTCTGCCTGCCACAGGAGCTTAGCCAGCTGTGCTATAGCTCGATCTACAGCTTCCAAGCCTTTTACTTTGAAAACACTCGCCTTATCGTGACCTGCATCATCTATTGCCTGAAATTTTGTAACAGAATGAAGTTGCATCACTTAATGATATGGAGAATATTGTACATTGTGCTGAAGGCAAATATAAAAACAAAATAAAATATTTAAATCAGTACCCAAGATAAAATATTCAAAAAGTTAAATGATTTTTTCCCAGGCAATATTGCATAAAAGATCCTTAATCAGCTTTTTCACAAACAAGACTGTCTTAAGGTAGGATTAAACATAAGAGTATGCAAATCTAGGAAATAAAATGGGGAAATTGAAACATGCTGATTCTGGCCCCAAAAGGTGGTCATCAACAAGCATTTGCTAAATACTGGAAATACTAACAAAGGCAAAAGACTAATGGGTTGATAAGGTCATTACCTTAATGTGGAGAAATCCAAAATCATAACCATCTGATCTCCCAGGCTTGTGCTCATCCTCCCCTGGTACAAAGACACTAGGAGATGTTTGTAGAGGGGTAGAGAGTGCCTTAGCTATGGCAGTTGCCTTTGAAGTCAAAAGTGTTCGATAGTCTCCAGTTGCTCCAGGAGCTTCTAGGATATCAATATCAAGTGATAGGCCCAATCCTGCAATAATTTTTGTGGGAGCCACCATGCAAGGCCACAAGCCATGTTTCTTCTCGAATTGTGGAACCTATAAAGCATGGAAGAGGTAGTAGCATTTATTGGTATCTTACAATAGAAATGCAAGAAGTACATCAAATAGAAGACCAGAAAATAAAAACATTTTTTTCTCCACGTTCAAAAGTAGTAAAATGCATATATAATTGGGAAATTTCAGGACAACACACCTCAATTCGGATACCACAGCCTCTTAAAAGGACAACGTTAGCAACGCTTTTCCCTTCTGCTAGCCTTTTTGCATTTAAAGGGTGAGAAACCAAAATCTTTGATATCTCCCTGGATAACTCATTAACAACTGCAGCTGTGTGTCTTGCTTCATCAGTATCATCTAAAGCCTTGGCTTCCAGAAGTAAGCGGTTGTCCTTCAATGGGTCAGTTCCTGATATGTTTCCACTCAGTCTTGGTCCTTTAACAACAACTCCACATCGGTGCTCTGTTGCATACCTGTGAGAGATCTCAGCATCTTAGATATGTTACAACAGAAACTTTGCTCCAAATCAATTCTCAAGAGAGTGCATAACCAAAATGACAATGTTAAAGTAAAAACATTGTTGATTAAGCTGGAATTTTCTATATCCTGCAGAACTAAGGGTGTGTCTATTATTGCTTCTAAGACGCACTTTTGGGACAAAAAGCACTTTTGAGATAAAAGCACTCCTAAACAAGTTACTTTTTGAGAGAAAAAGTGCTTCTCCCAAGCCAAAATTTGGCCCAAAAGCACTTTTTTGAGAAGCTGAAAATTTTAGCTTCTCCCCAAAAGCACTTTTAAGAAGCATTGCTAAACTAAGCCTAAGTGCACAAATATAACTACATAAACTGGCAACTACAGCAATTAAAAACATCAGTACCTGACTCTTACTTCATACTCAGGAAAAGATGGGAGCTTCACTCTATCCAGGGCAACACAAAGGATAGGCCCCTCTTCTTCAAAATGCCTGTCAGCTCTCCTACTTGTAACTATGCCAGTTTTCTCATCCAAGGTCGCAAAATTTGACTGGAGACAGATAATTGAAATGTTGGATTAGGTAACCATTTACAATAAAATATCAAGTTATGAAGAAAATTATGGAATTACAAAATGTTAACTTGTTGTGAAAAACAGCAGGAAGATCTTTAAGAAAATCGTTCCCCTCAAGTAAGTGATCAAGTGAGAAGCTAGATCATATCTGGTAAGGAGAAAGGCGCTAAGTTTAATCATTTTTCAGGAAGGTAAAAGAATATGTAAGGTTTAAAAGTAAAAAATTGTATAGAGCCATCTCAGGCACGATTGTTAACCTAAGTTTAACATTAAACTAAAATGAAAAAACAGCAAATGACCAAAATTTTCCTCATTCATATCAAACTAATATCTACATTGAACTCACAGCTAATATGTTATATTTAAGAATCATAAATCTGTTTGGATATTATCAAGATATCAACATAAGCCATGCTCAATAGACGGTCCACTACAGAAATAGTATCAGCAAACAGTGTAAGAACTAGTGCAGACGAGAAACAAAGGAAAAAGAACGAAATGAGAGCTAGAGCAGGTTACACACCTTGAATGCAATATCTCCAGGTGACATTGCCAACCCAGCCCCCATGGACTCAAATGCACCACGCCCTCGGTAATAGACTCTCGGGTCATAGCCCAACAACGAGAGGTGAGCTGTATCACTCCCACAACCCAAACCTACTTCCACAGGGTCCATAAGGCCGTTAACCCCAGCTGATGCTATGGCATCCAAGGTTGGAACATCAGCAGCCTGCAGAGGAGTCTTATTCCCAAACCTTGGTATTGATACATCTCCTAATCCATCAATCAGCACAAATGCCACTCTTCTCTTTGGCTCTGCAGGACTGCCCATACGTACGTATATTTAACTTTAGGCCTTACTGAACAATACCTTAGTTTAGAATGGTGAATCAAGTAACAAAGTTAGCAAAGCAGCCTGTTCCTGCAGCATGCAAAGATGATCCAATGCTTCAATAGCATAAAAAAAAAAAAAAAAAATTAAGCACACTAAAATCCTAAAGAGAAATAAAGAAATTGACTTGGTCAAAGATATAGGAGTTTTTCATTGGCATAAATTTCAGTTAGAACATTGACCAAATAGAAAACTATATATATATATATATATATATATTGCAAAGTATAAATCCTGGCAATTCAATCTATTTAATTAAAAATCTACCAAATAGTTTGAACTCACATGCTTACCTGCTTCCTATATTGAAAGACAAAAACATGCATTAATTTTTCTATAGGAAGTGAAATCATAAAATTTAAGACTAAATAGAATATGGGTATCTCCCCATTATAAGCTTAGATCAAACAAAATTCAGAAGAAAATCTAAGAAGATACGCAAAAAAAAAAAAAAATCAACATGAACCAGTTAAGGATTGAATTAAAAGAAAACCCAATATGCAGAAAAAAAAAAGGAAAATTTATTATTACCTGTAGAAAATAAACTTCAAGGCTGATTAATGTAAAAGCCTTTTTCAGCTGAAAATAACGATAAGAAGAGAGGAGGTGAAGGTCCAAAATCCTATGCAAATATGGGTTTACTTTTTTTCTTTTAATTATTTGTCTAAATTATTTACTAGAGAATCTGCAATTTTATTTAGATGGTGGTGGAAAAGCAAGAAACCATTCGAACCCAAAAAAAAATAAAAAAGCAAGAAGCCAGGTATTTAAATATATTCTCTTTTAGCAACATGGAGTTTTTGGGGACCCGCGGTGAAACCAATCAATTTTATTAGTATTAAAAAAATTATACAATATAAATATATATAAAAACAAAATCGATCAATTAAATTATTATTCGATTCAATTTTGTCCCTACCAAATCAATTAGTTTAATCTCTTTCTTTGAACTTGTAATTTAAAAATTATTAATCTAATTATTTTAATCTATTAATTTGATCCGATTCAAATAACATTACAAAATTAATTGAGTTGTCTTCTTCTTTACTACTTTCTTCTTAATTATTGTATTAAGTTGAATTTGATAATTAAATTGAAATGTTATGTAGTTTTGTTACATTTTATTTTGATCAATATATGTTTTAGTCCCCATATTTTTAATTGTAGATTTTAAATTTTAGGTTTATTTATTAATGTTATTAAATTTGCTAGTGTAATAATTTGAAATAAAAAAAAATACTAATTTGGTAGTCATTAGATCTGAACATGGGTCGGGTCATTCATTCAAGCCCAAATGTCTCCTCGAAAAATAAGAGGTTTTGAGCAAAAATATAGACCCGAAAAATGAGTTTAAACAAAAAAATAAGGCTTGTTTTCTAAATAAGTCGAATCTCGGGTAAGATTTTTTTGTCTAAACCTAACTCAACCTGAATCAACCTAAACTTTTTTTTTTCCATTTCGTTGTTGTGTGTCATTTTGCTATTATATTGCTACTATTTTATTGTTATTGTTCGGATATTGTATAAATCTTATTTTATTATTAATTTTGCTACTATCTTAGATGTATTTGTTTGTTAAGTTACTACTATCTTTATGTTATTTAAGTACAAAGACTTTTTTAATATATTTTCAATTTGTTAGAAAATATTTATTTTAATGTTTTAGTGTAATTGATGTATTATATTTTTAAATTTAATAAATAAAAATAATCTAAAAAATTAATATTGTCGGGTCATGTCGGGCTTAAGTTTAACATTTTTAATCTAAGTCGAGTTTGAACAAATTTTTAAGCTCATTTTTCAAGTCAATCAGAATTAGGCCTAGAAAATGGGTCTAAAATTTTACATCAACCGAACCCGACTTGGCCCATGATCAGGTTTAATAACTATTTAACAAAAGAATTTTAATCCGACTTGGCCCATGAAATTAATTTTTTTAATTATTCTCTCGTAAGTTGTCATTAACTTAATAGCAGAAGTCTAAAGTGTGGATTTTATTGGCACGATAACAAATTTAATCCTTCAATATTTACATATTTTATCAATTTGATCTTAAATCTAAAAAGTTCAATAAATTTAACCATCAAAATTTACAAAATTTATCATTTTAGTTCTAATCATAAAAAATATTTTAAAAATCATTTTTGATAAAAATATAAAATGACTTAAAATATAAGAATTATAAATAAAAATCAAAACATAATTATTAAAATTTTAAAAACACAAAAAGGAGAAAAAATATATCAAATGACCTTAAATTTTTCCTTCAAGCAAATCTGGGTTTGCCTTAAACTCACCGATGAATGTCGTTAGATGTTGTTGATGGATGTTAGGCCAATAGTTAGGTTTCCCCTTTAAAATAAACAATTCTCAACAACTCTCACCAAAACCCTAAAATCCAAAATACAATAAATCAAAAATTTAATATCAGATTAACGAAGATAGAAATTTACTCCAATTTTCACTATTCTTATTCCTAAAATTTATAATTAAGTACACGTTTGGATAGGTGGTAAATTACGGTATAATGCATTTAACTTACTTTTATCTCACGTTATAATATCATTACAATATTTAATCTCACCGCTATCGTTATTTTTATACTAAGCATAAATAAACGTAACAGTCATCCAAACTCACCCTAAATCTCAATTCAAAATTACAACTAACAATAGTGGTGAAAAAAGAGCCTCCCCATTTGCTATCAAAGCAACTGATATTCAAATGGTTGTATAACTACAATAAAATAGAAACCAATCTAAAAAAATTTACTTCATATCCAGATAAAACTGAAGTCTTGTAAATACAGAAATATAAGAAAAACAAAGTGGAAAAAAAACATCAAATATGAATTATTACCTAAAAAGAAAGCTAACCCAAATTTTCAAGTACATTAAATTTGCGATTAAAGGAAGAAAGCATCAATAGACATTCTAAATTTTCAATAACTAAAATCATAAATTTTGTAAACATTGATTGTTAAGTTTATTGAATTTTTAGATATAAGATTAATTTAATAGAATGTATAAACATTAGAGGGGTAAATTTGTTAGTAGGTTAATAAAAAAGGGTTAAATTATTGTTTGTGGCCTGGACTGGGCAACTATTCCCACATTAGGACTTGAACTTTTTTTGTTCAGATTAGCCCTTAAACTTAGCAATTGTTCCTATATTGGGGGCTGAACTTAGCAATTGTTCCTATATCAAGGCCTAAACTTTGGGTTTTTAAAGAATAGCTTGAACAAAAAAAAAAAAAAACTTAAGCCTTAACGTGAGAATAATTGTCAAGTTCAAGCCTTAATATAAGAAAAGTTGTAAAGTTCAAACTCCAAAAATAGATATAACCTATGAAAAAAAAGCCCATGTTAACCTTCCATTACTAAGTTGATGAGAATTAATAGGAGAATAACTAAAGTATTTAATTTCAAAAAGTTTAGTAGTTAAGTTGAGAGAATTTGATAATTGAGTGACCAAAGAACCAAGTGCATAGTTGAATGACTATTCTTATAATTTACCCAATTTTTTTATAATTTTAGTGGAATATATGAAATCATTATTAAAAAAGAATAGTCAAGTATTTTTTATTTTTTTTGTGAATAAAAAGATACAAAGGAGAAAACTTAAACCCTCAAAGGAGGCTCTTCAAACAATCTTAAAACAAGGCTCTTAGTATGAACTAACTTAGCTAGACTGTCAGCAATTAATTTTCCTCGCGAGGAATAAATTGAATTTTCCACTGCTCCGTCTTTCTCAAGATAAGATGAATTTTCCTAACCAAAGCAGAGCTAGAGTTCTCTAAAGAATCCTCCAAGATGACATTAATAGCTTCAATACTATCAGTTTGGATTATGATTTTCTTGAAACGCCTATCCAGAATAAGATTTAGCCCATCAAGTATCCCCTAAAGCTCTGCCTCTAAAACGGTGCAATTGCTCAAGTATTTGGCGAACCCAATGATCCATTCACCCTTATGATCTCTCACATAGCCACCATCTGCAACAAAGCCTTCATCAAACCTCACCGAGCCATCTATGCTCAAACTCGCCCAACTATTAGGTAAGGGCCAATGATGAAGATGACTTCGTACTGTATGAGATGATTCACTGAGGTAGAGGAATATTGTCTCGCCCAACTGTAAAAGATTTTAATAATTTTGTCAACACCCCATGTAATACCTTGGAACATGAACAGGTTTCAATTTTTCCAAATACACCACACGATAATCCCAAAGAGACATTGCCAAACGATTCCACCCTATGAAGAAGAATGGCTCTGAAGATTGTTCCTCATCCAGTCAAGAAGAGATTCAGAATAAAAAGCAGAATGATCTCGCTGTGGGATAAGCTTATCCCAAATTCCTTTGGCAACATTACAATCTCTGAGTATATGCAAAACATCCTCAACATCATGTCCACAAATGCCACATGCACTACTATTCTCGAAGCCTCATCTTACCCTCTCAGCATTTGTTAAGAGATGTTATTGTAGAGCTAGCCAGATGAAAAAACGAATCTGATTAGGGCCATGAAACTTCCATGGTATTTCCCAGAGCTGCTCTTTTAAGTTGAAAGTGCCTTCTCGAATCTTCTCATAATCGCTTTTAAAAGAAAAAGAGCCAGTCGAGGTAGCTCCTTAGATAATCCGATCAGGACCTGGAGAAGGATGAGGTGGTGGAATGCTTAGTATTTTGTTGATAGTCAAGTATTTTTAGTTGTACTAGTTGAAACCAAATGAATTAATCAAAATACAATTCATCTCACATTAATGTAATTTAATTATAGGTGAATGAAATAAAGTAATTAAATATTGAAGGTTATTAAATTATTAGTAAGTTTATCTTTTGTTACTTAATTTTAAAATTTTGTAAAATAATCTTTGAATTATTCAAAAGTTTTCATTTAAGTTATTAGATTGTGAAAATAGATGTTGTATGGCATTCTCTATTTGCATTACCTACAATAATAGAAAACTTTCATTCCTTTTTTCTTCTACAATTCATTTTTTCCATGAAACAACTTTAAATACCATGAAGCGACTAACTAAAATCTAAATAACTTTTTTATCTGATTTATGACATTGATTATCAGATTAACTTGAATCTAAAGTATGTTCTTTTACCCATTGTTGGGTACCGATTCAATGTATCGATTTGTATTTATAATTGCTTGAATATATAGTTGTAATTCAAAAGTTGAGCTTTTCTTACTCTTTTTTCCTTCCTGTTCTTTGATTATTTTGATTTTGACTCCCAAGTATGGGGTTTTATTCTTTTCCCTTTTTTTTTCCTTTCTTTTATCATCCTTTCTTAAGATTTTTTATTCTTTCATTGTAAGAACTCATAAAGTAGAGGCACCATTTTATCAATAAAGGCTCATTTCTATCCTTATTTATGGAAATGGGCTAATTTTTTTATTATTTATCAGAAATGGTCGAAAACTACAAAACGCGTCCGCATAAAAGCGTTTTAAGAGAAAATTTCAACAAATCGTATATTTAATAGAGTGATTTTGTCATGTCAGCACAAAATACGCTGACATGGACGCATTTTATAGTTTTCAACCCTTTTCAATAAATAACAAAAAAAATTAGCCTATTTCCATAAACAAAATTAGAAATAGGCCTTTATTGATAAAATAATCGTAAAGAGGAATCTTTTAAGTATTAATTGGATGTTGTTTCAAGGTTAGGTAAACCTTGAAAGCATATTTAATGTTTTGCTTTGGATAGTAAAAATAATTACTTTCTTCGTTGTTTGGAGCTTAGATGTGTTGTAGCTATTTTTCTTTAGTCTTTCGTTTTAATGTAATAATGATGTAATGAGTTTATGCATTTGTTAATTTTAGTCACAATGTAAGCAATTTATATGAGTGCTACCACATTTAACGAGTTCTAGTAACTCAAGTCTACAGACGATGAAAAAGATAAATCACGACTTTAAGTGTAATTTCCGTTTTCCACATTTTAAATTTTTTTTTTAATGCACTCAAAATTTATCAACAAGAAAAGGTTAAGATAAACATTGGGTTCCTTTTCCTCTTTTGTTTAACTTGTTTTTTTTTTTAAATTCATTTTCTCATAACTTATTGAACTTATTGTATCTAGCTTTTTGGTAAAAATATAAAATAAAACAACCTATTCATTTTCTTATAATATTCTTTAAATTGGATGTTGATTTGTTTATATTCGGAGAAATTATTTTATGAACTATTTTCATCATATTATTTATTTTTAAAATATTTTATGATATTTTAATAAATTTTTATGTTATTGAAATATAATTTTGCTATTTTTTACCTTAAACTTTGAACATTGAACTCGAACTTCAAATCCAGGTCTGAAAATAAAACCTCAAACTTTTAATCCTAAACTCAAACCCTAAATTTTAAACCCTTAAAAATTTTAAATTTATAATTGTATAATGAATTTAAATATATTGTTTATATTAGACCTGTCCAAGTCCGAAAAATTGGCTTGGACAAAAAAAAAGGCTCGTTTAAAAAACAAGTAGGGCCTCAGGTAATGCTTTTTTAACTCGGGTTAGGCCTGAATTAGTAAAAAGACAAAAAAAAGCTATTTTCATGTTATTTTGTTGCTATTTTCTTATTTTTTTCACTGTTTTGTTATCGTTTCACTATTATGTTACTATTATTTTATTGTTATTATTTGGACATTATATAACTATTGTTTTATTATTAATTTTGTTACTACTTTAGAGACATTTGTTTGTTATGTTACATATATCTTAGTGTTATTTAAGTATAAATATTTTTAAATATATTTTTAATTTGTTGAGAAATATTTATTTTAATATTTTAAAATTTTTATATAAAAATAATATAAAAATCTAATTCACTAAACTGGGCAGACTCAAGCAAAATTTTAAACCTATTTTTTGGGTGAGTCAAGCCCAAGCCTAACAAATAAATCTAAAATTTTAACAAAACTCGACTGGCCTATAGACAAATTTAATTTATATATTTATTTAGTAGTTATTATTTCATTTTATTTTAAAATATTGTTATAATTTAATATTTTTAATTACTATTATTTAAAAAATTATAATTTAATATCCTAATAATCATTTTGTCTTTTCACTTTCTGTTACACTTAAATCGGAACACAATATTTAACCAATTTCAGACTATATTACTATTTTTAATCTCATCAATCTGTGGAATGAAATAATTTTTGATCCATTTTCACGTGTCGAAATTTTATTAGTAGATTAAAAAAAATTATTTTCAATATTAAAGAAAAGACAACTCCCATAAATGTCGTTCTCGTTCTCGGATCTCAGACGTGGACCGTGACGTCACAAGTTAGCCCGATAGAATAATATCCTTGCTTTCCTTAAAAGAAAAAAAAAAAAAAAAAAAGAAAAAAGAACACTATCCGGATAAGCAGTAGCCACATGTATCCATCAACGTGGAAGCTAACCAAAGGCAAAACCTAAAATTTAATCTGCGTGCCTATCATCTGCCCTCAGCCTCTCTTTGCAGACATTTTCTCCCCTGGATAAATTCTACTATTAGTCCCTCTACTTTGCAGAAGTTGTAAATTTAATTTTTATTCTTTAATTTGATCAATTTTAATATCTATATTTTTTCTAAATTTGAAATTTCAATCTTGACCCAACGAGTAGAAGTTAAATTTAATTATTAGACTTGTACTTTGTGTACAGTTGTAGATTTAATTCATATTCTTCAATTAGATCATTCTAAGTCTTTATACATTTCAAAATTTGAAATTTTAGTTTTCATATAAATGAGCTTGTTAATCTATTAACTGAATTTTTAATGAGTAATATGTATAAATAACAATTTCATATTGCATTATAGGTATGATAATATGTTTGACACATCAGATTTTAAAAGTAAAAAAATAATTTAATGAAAAGTGTAGGATTAAAAAGCTAAATTAAAGTATAAGGATTAAATGCACAATTTTTATAAAGTATAGGGACTAGTAAAAAAATTTAACCTATAAAATATTAAAAATAATAAAAATGGAAAATCTTTACCTTCAGCTTCTTAAAGCCTTAAGCTTGTTGCAGATTTTTCTAGGTTGTTTTTCCTTTTTGTTCTCTTTTTGCAGATTACGCTCTCTATTTTCACTTTGCTTTTGCTAAATTTCATTGGATCCTCTCTTAAATATCAAATTTGTAAAGAAATTAAAGAAGCCCCCCTTTTTTTTCCTCTCAAAACCCAATTGATTTTAGAACCCTAATTTCACTTTTTGTTCTTATTTGAAGCTCAAAAGATACAAATTTTAAAGTTTTCTTTTGGAAAAAAATTTGGTTTTTATAGAACTTTCAAGAATAGACTAAATTATTAAGGCTTGAATGGTTAATCCGCTGCCTTTGTCCTCTTAATTTTATAATTTTAAAGCTTTTACCTTGAAATTTCAGCTATACTCTAGCTGAGTTTAGTAAAAAAATAAGAAAGATTTAAAAAGTTTTATATTTGAATGTTTTTCATTAGCTGGGTTGATATGAAAGTTTAATTTTCGAAGGAATCCTTGGATTTAGTTTAACACATTCAAAGGCTACCATTTCTTTAAGCTTCAAGATTAAAGTTTCAATATTTCTTAACTTCGAACCTTTTAAGCTTTTTGGGTCAATTTCTTATCCCTTTTTTGGCTCTTCAAAAGAACCAGATCTTAGTCTTTTTCTTATTTAGATTGGCCACTTAATGTCCGTAGAAAGGTCATTTGAAGCCTGGGAAGAGGTCCAACGCCATGGCCAGGACCTTGCAGATCGGCTAGCTCAAGGTTTTACTGGCTTAATCCAATCCCATATCACCCCACCTTCGTTCCCATGGCCAAACCCTCCAAGATCCAAGCTTTTCGACCTCGAGTTCCCTTCCCAATCCTTTGTCAATAAGGATTTCGGGCTTCCCATTGACAAGTCAACCATGTTCGACATCGGTGATATCGGGAACAGGATTGGTCAAGTCGGGGCTGATTTCAGTGCCGGCTTAAATGGGTTGGTGCAGCAGTTCTTCAGGAGCTTGCCAATCCCCTTTCGTACTGAGGAGAGTGCTGTTTTGCCTGTTAGAGGTGATATGATCTTGAAAGTGCAGAAGGCTGAGGCGGGTGGCAATGATATGGAGGGTTTGGTCGGGTTTTCAGATCGGTCAAAGGATTTCGCGTTCCTCGAAAATGAGAGTGGTTCAGAGGGTCTGGTGGATGAAGAGCTTTCAGGTTTTAATTTGAAGTCTGCTGGATTGCTTGGGAGACCTCAGGTAAACAAACAAATAAAATGAGAATCTTTGACGATAGTTAGGAGCTTGAATTATGAATTTAGTTTTTGTTAAATAAATTCTTGAAGAGGTACTATTTGTGTTTGAAATGATATAAGTGACAATTTTAATAGTTAGAAACAAGACGGGAAATTATCTAAATTACATATTGATGCATAGGCTAATTTGTTCTTTGGTTGCAACATGGTTTATAGCTGATAGTAGACTGGTATTTAGTAGTATTTGGCTGTTTGTTTGTGAAATTTAGTAGGCATCTATGATCAGTTTTGCACGCATACCATGTGGCATGCGGCTATCTACGATAGTTCTTTTTGAAGTTCTACATGTTCTAAGCTGCTTTTGATAAAGGCATCTATTTCGCATAATGTTAGCTATGATAAGTTATGAATATATTTCTCCCTTTCATATGAATAGAATTGATGGGATAATAACTTTTGAATATATGTTGTTATTGATTTTTTTTCCCTATGTTTAATCTTTTGTTGGCAGCAGGGGACCATAAATATGACCTCGACATATGAGAGTAGAACACGAGATTTAGAAAGTTCTTTGGTTGCAAGGGGAGACCTATGGAGAGTAGAGGCATCAAATGGCAGCTCCACATCAGGGAGTGACAACTCTTTATTCCTTCTCCAGCTCGGACCAGTGCTCTTTGTTAGGGACACAACACTTCTTTTACCAGTTCATCTATCAAAGCAACATTTACTTTGGTACGGCTATGATAGGAAGGTATGGCAATAAATTCATGGAATAATTGTCGCTAGCTGTATTTTACATTTAGTAAATAGAAGCATTTATGTTCTATGATAGGTAGTGAGTATATTGAAACCTGAAAGCAAATAGTATGACTTGAGCATTATGTTTTTATGTTTCTCCTAGTGTTATATTTTGTTCTTTGCTGATAAGTTCTTCAATTGCAGAACGGAATGCATTCTCTTTGTCCAGCAATATGGTCAAAGCATAGGAGGTGGCTATTAATGTCAATGCTCTGTCTTAATCCTTTAGCTTGTGTAAGTTGGTAGTGGTTGAATCCATTTATGCAGTTATTATGCTTCTGTTTCAACAATCCGAATTTCCAAAATACCTGTGTTTTCCCTAGTTTTTCTAGATTAGATTGTTGCTTTAAATTGCATTTCATGTAAGGAATGTTCTCCCTGTACACTTCCTGCAAACTAAATACCTTTTTTTTTTTTTTTTTAAAATCAAGCACTCAAGTCTTATTTTCTTTCCTAACATAATCTTCATAGTAAATAGTGGACTGTGCTGATTAGCTGAATAAGCAACAGGACATCAGCTCTTCGTATTCTTGGGGTGATTTTTCTAACACAACCAGTCTCCTCTTTCTCGACTCTTCCTTCTTTTATGCAGTCATTTGTAGATTTGCAATTTCCAAATGGACAGTTTACATATGTATCTGGTGAAGGGCTGACGACAAGTGCTTTCTTACCAATTTGTGGGGGACTTCTTCAGGCACAGGGCCAATATCCAGGAGAAATGAGATATAGCTTCTCTTGCAAGGTCAGTTCCTGAGTGTTTACTAGTCTTAAGAGGCAGCAAAAAAGTAATTATTCAGGATTTTGTTAAACAACTCCGGCTTTAGGATTTATTATTCCCTTTTTGCTGCCTTTTATGAGTGCTGAATTTATTGTTTTAATACTTTTTCAGAATAAGTGGGGAACGCGTATCACCCCAATGGTGCAATGGCCTGACAAATCATTTACGCTGGGTCTTTCACAAGCGCTGGCTTGGAAGCAATCAGGGCTCATGATGAGGCCGTCCGTTCAATTTAGGTAAGATTCTACTAAATTGCCTTGATATGCACAGGTTTAGAGATTGTAAATGAAAGCCCCTTCCTGCAATAAGTCATGTTAAGGAATGTTTTTATGTTTCATACACTGCCTTTGAATCCGTTTATATTCACATGAATGCTCTCTTAAGTTTGTGTTTTTCATTTGCATCCTATATGGTATTCACTAGTTAGTTTCTACATCTGTGATCAGCTTGTTTCCAACGTTTGGTGGAAGTAATCCGGGGTTGCGGACAGAAGTTATTCACACAGTGAAGGAGGATCTCAATCTGATTTGTGGTTGTGCTCTGGTGCCACATCCTTCCGCATTTGCATCAATATCAGTAAGTTATCCCATTGCAACATCTTCTTCAAAGGTCATTTCATATGCCAAGTTTGTCAGATTTGTAAAAATATGAAAACTGGGAATCCTTAACCTTTTCTTGAGATTTGAACCTTCATCCTCATTGAAGTTTTTGGAGGTGTCTTATACTCGTTTCCTGTCTACCAATCATGCAGTTTGGGCGCTCTAAGTGGAACGGAAATGTCGGGAAGTCAGGGATGGTAGTAAGAGTAGACACGCCTCTTTCCAGTGTTGGCCGCCCATCTTTTTCCGTTCAGATAAACAACGTTATCGAGTTCTGATTGTTTGATGTCCAACACCTGCTGTTAAAGTGTATAGAGATAATTGCAGATAAATAAACAATACCACATGTGAATACCCAAATGCTACTTGTGTTAGCTGGATTTGGAGATTCATGTTCTTTTCTTCTTTTTGTTTCTAATCTTTTATCATTCTTCTTTTTCCTGATTTTTTTTACATGTCAGGTCAACAATTTTGGCTTATGTTTCAGTTAAAACAAGTCTTTGTAATAATTTCTATGCTTAAACAAATTCTTGGGTCTATGTAATTATGTCACTTGGACTCGGGTTTCGGACATGGTCATATCTTAATATGTATCGAACATCAGTGATGATCAAAGACTGCCGGTTTTAAAGGGAAACATGGATATTTTCAGTTGGGAAAGATTGAGGCTCACAATTTGGTCTGGTTAGGTCTGGTTTTATAAAAATAGACCTATGCCAACAATTCCTTTCCTTTGTCCAATATTAGGACCACCAGTATCAATCAATTTACCAATTTTGAAGACAATTGGTACGATATTATTAGTCTCGTTTCAATTTTTGTATGATTCCTACGAACATATCAGCACGTATAGATTTGTCTTGTTTCGTATTGGCTGGTACCATACCTTCTTTCGAGATGCAAGAATTTTTTGCCCACTTGTTTGTTTCTTGTATTCACTTAACATTGTTCCAAACAAAAATAGTTCATCAATCTACAACGACATTAATACATATCAAAATAAAATGATATAATCGATGACCTTAACTTCAGTAAAACGGTGTAAGAATCCACTGTAGCAGATCAATGCTGGGTAGAGAGAACCTTGAATGCTTGGTAAGTGTGCCAGAACATAGCCAGGCCAAATCATCCATCGCAGCTATAAAATTAAGGGTAATCTATATTGGTAGTCACCCAAGTATGATTTTTTTTTCTTTTTTATCACTCAAGTATGAAAAGTTATAAAACAGTTAATTATTCAATTGTCTTTTTTAATTGCTCAACTATCTGGATTTTTGGGTGTTTCCATTTCTACATTAGCCAACTATTGTCCATAAAAGAGAATTGAATGGTTAGATGATCATTTTGTAATTTTTCATAATTGGGTGACCAAAAAAGAAAAAGAAAATCATAGTTGGGTGATCTGTACTGTAATTTACCCTAATATTAATAGCTAACTTGCAATATGCATACACGACTGATTCACCATCTCCAAGCCCTTGGTCAAGCTTGACAGCTGAGTATATTTTACAAATATTGCACGAAAAAAAGCTTTGAAATGTGTCATACTACAGTTTTATCCCCACCCTTTTCACCTACAACATTAATTTCTGGTGAAGCAATCATAAATGTCCAATAAGATCGAAGCTTTTGGCATCCCAAGGAAATATCAGTTGTAACCTAGTCAGCATCATCATTCCCTAATAAAATTCATAATACAGTTGATTCATAGTCCCCCTTCCCCCCAAGTCCCTTGGTGAAACCCATTTTTTAGCCATGGAAGAACTGAGAATTCAAGAAAGGGATCATGTTGTCAATGGTGATCAACAACATGAATTTGATATCAGAAACAATCCAAACTCACAAACTATATCTGATGTGTTAAAATGTTGTTTAATCAAATTGTTGGTAGATGGTATGGATATGGTGTTGAAGGATGCAAAATCAAGGAAAATCAATGGCCTTAATTCTTCATTAGAGGAATTTAGTTTCCATTGTAAGGATTCATACAAATATGAACATGTCAATATTTCTATAGGGGGCTATACTGAATTCCTCATGAATTTTCTTACTTTTCTTCCAGTTCTATGATCAAACTGTTGGGGTTTCAATTTAATCTTTTAGTCACCTTTTTCACATTCCCAATATGGTTTTCTTACTTTGCTTTCATGTCTTTGATGTTTCCATTACATGCTGTAAAGAAAATCATTAAACTAACAAAACTGTTAAAGCCAAAGCAATGAACTTGGCAACTAAGTTCATTTCAGCTCTAAACTTGAAAAATGTAAAAATTTCATAAGGTGGCATTTTGTTTTAAAATAATTTTATGTGATGACAGGGTACAATCTCATAGTGTTGCATCATGAGAAATCTTGATGGAATCCAAGTTTAGGGACCAAAATATACTTAGTTTCCAAATTCAGGTAGCAAAGAGAAAAAAAAAAGATACAAGTACGAAAGTGAATCTAATTGCTAAGTTCGGGGAGTGAAAGTTATATTAATCCTTTTTTTAACCCAAACAAAAAGATTCTCCAGCAACTGGAAAAGCTCAAGTTTTGCTCTTCAAAGCCCAATTTCAAAGCCCACCCGTCCTACTGTTGCTTGAAAATTGGAAATTGGTTGCGGGGGTTTTTGCAGGAACCCAGAAATTTGAGCTGATTTTTTTTCCCTTCTTTTTTGAGGTGATATTTTGTAAGGCTACCTTACTGATAGACACTAGCAGCTTCAAACTTCTAGGTAAGCTTTTCTCTTACTAATCTTTCTTTTCAGCTAACTTTCTCGGATTTGGGTTTTCTTTTATTCTTGTTTAATCATGGAGTTCATATTTTTGTTTATTATCTATCTGGCTTTTTTATAGAACCACTTATTTATTTTTATTTCCATTGAATTGGTTTTGGTTTAATACTTTCAGAGTATTTTCCCCTTTGATTTTCTTTCTTAGAATGGTAGTTTAGTAAGATACTTTCAGAGAAGGTTCTGCTTTGTTGGGAAGATGTGAAAGGGTAATAAAGATTGAAAATTTGTTAGTCCAATTGATTAACCAACAAAGTAGGAAAGTGATTACGAAATTTAACCATTGGATTGACAAAGTTTCCATTTTTACCTCTTTAATGGAGAAAAATGGGAGATATGGTGTTAGCTAACATGATGATTTGTATTGATTGTAAAATCACTGCATTAGTTACTGCAATTGTTAGGGATAGGTAAGTAGAGTAAATAAATAATGTTTGGAGGGATGATAATGGAGTGGAGGGAAAAGAGAAGGAAAAGAAGGATTTTTTTTTTCTTTTCAGTCCAAGAGATGGAAAATGGAAGAAAATAAAAGATTTTTGAGGGTAAAATCATAAATAAATTGAAAAGGTCAATGATTGTTTTCTTTTCCACTGGCTTCCTGTTAATGGAAGGGTTAAATTTTGATGGAGCTGAATGGTGCAAAAGCTATCGATTCCCATTACATTGGCCAGCCCTGTTTTTATTTCTGAAAGAGAGAATGGGTTCTGAAATGATTTTCATAATAACATTGATAAATTATTGATTTTAGGCGTCTTTCTTTTTGCATCTTTGATTTTCTTCATGCAGAAAATATTCATGTTTTTCCCATTCATTGACATTTTCCCCCATTTCTTTGGTTTGCCTTTTTTCCTCAGATCAATGCTCCAGACACTATCGACAGCATCATCATTATGGAATCCATCTCAGAGGAGTGAGTCACTTATCTTCCCCTTTTGTTTCCTTCTGACTCCAATATGAAAGAACAAACTTAACTTCACAATTAATACTGAATTACATCAATGTAATGCAAATTAGACACCACAAAACATATCTGAAAGGAAATATAAGAAAAGTTTATGTACTTGTATGACCTCCACTTCGCAGGTGCATGTTTAGAAATCGTGGAATTTCAGAGGTCTCAATTATCATCTCTGAGTCCGTGTCCTTTTTATTTGAAGGTGAACATTCTTTCTGTCAATTCCTATTTCTTTCTTATTTGATTTCCTCTATACGTGATCTTGAAAGTGATTTCCTCTATTTGTGGATTCCTTTATTTTGTATGAATACTTTCAAATTCCGTAAACAATCAAGTTAGTGGCAAACAAATTAGTCCATACGTCAAATAGATGCTCTACATTTACATTTTTATGACATTCTTCCCTATCTTGTGGTTATGTTACATGAGACATAACATTTTGTTGATGATACTTAACCATAGATGATAGGCAAGAATTCTCGAGAATGCTTCAATTTCTTTTCTCACTGATGGCAGTATTCTAGAGTAATATTTGTTCCCTTCTATATGCAGTTTGGCAGCAAATCAGTTCAGAAAGGTAGGGCACTTGTTTCAGGAACTTTTCCATATGCCTGTCAGAGGCCTAAACAGTACCCTGCCGGCAAGAAGCCAGGGGAATATCCCCAAAATATGGATCTTCCACCAGTACTGCCTAAGAAAAAGAAGAAACCTTATCCTATTCCTTTCAAAGAGATCCAGAAAGCTGCGAGGAAGGATAAGAAACTTGCTGAGAGGGGTATAGAGAAGCCACTTCAGCCTCCTAAAAATGGATTACTTGTTCCTGAACTTATTCCTGTCGCATACGAGGTGTTAGATGCATGGAAACTTTTGATTAAAGGTCTTGCACAGCTTTTGTATGTCATTCCTGTTTACGGTTGCAGGTACTCGTATTATAGTTTTAGTTTCGATGTTTCTATTGTCTTGTTTTGAGCTCTGCATGTTTTGAATGGTGTTGGTATCTTCAAATATTCATTTATTTTAGTTCTACGCAGTGAGTGCTCTGAAGTTCATGTGGCTCATAGTGGTCATAATATTCAGGATTGCAAAGGTCCAAGTAGCTCAAAGCGCCGTGGTTTACATTCATGGGTGAAAGGTTCCATCAATGACATTCTTATCCCCATAGAATCATATCACCTTTATGATCCTTTTGGCCGGCGCATCAAGCATGAAACACGGTTCGACTATGACAGGATTCCTGCTGTTGTAGAGCTATGCATCCAAGCCGGTGTGGACATCCCAGAGTACCCTTCACGACGAAGAACCAATCCCATCAGAATGATTGGAAAGAAAATAATCGATCGTGGCGGATACGTTGAGGAGCCTAAGCCATGGCGTGCAGTGGATCCATCCTCTTCCTCAATTATAGATCTCGACACATGTGGAGCTTGCGAGCGATTTCCACCGCCCTCACCCGAAGATGTACCCATCATTGCACAGGAAACAATGAATGCACATGAGACAGTTCAAACAGGTGTTACGAAGTTGATGAAGAAGTACACGGTGAAGGCATGTGGATATTGCTCGGAAGTCCATGTAGGGCCATGGGGTCACAATGCTAAACTTTGCGGAGAATTTAAGCACCAGTGGAGGGACGGGAAGCATGGTTGGCAGGATGCCACGGTCAGTGAAGTTTTCCCACCAAATTATGTGTGGCATGTTCAAGACCCAAAGGGACCTCCCATGAGAAGTGCATTGAAGAGATATTATGGCAAGGCTCCTGCTGTGGTTGAACTTTGCATGCAAGCTGGAGCTCAAGTACCTCGCAGATATAAACCTATGATGAGGCTTGACATTATAGTCCCTGAAAGTGAGGAGGCCAGCTTAGTTGCATGATCTTCAGATTTATTGATAATCCATTTTT
This sequence comes from Gossypium arboreum, assembly GCF_025698485.1. Taxonomy (NCBI): domain Eukaryota; kingdom Viridiplantae; phylum Streptophyta; class Magnoliopsida; order Malvales; family Malvaceae; genus Gossypium; species Gossypium arboreum. Next base: position 116,904,472 of record NC_069070.1, on the reverse strand, counting down.
GGTGCTTTGTATCTTTTAACTTTGTATAATTTGTTCATATTCTTATTCCAATGTACCTAACCAAAGATGAAGAAGCCATATTCATTACTTCATTTTTAGAGGCAGGACCTTGGCCTCGGTTTAGTAAAATTGTCTTTCAACTCCCCTAAAATTTGTAAAGCTAATAAAATGGTAAAATTTGTGCTCTGGTCCCCAAAAATTTGCAATTCAATGGATTTGCCCATTTGGGTTATTGAATTACTCCATTTTCAACACCAGATTGTCAGTGTTGTAATTGATAGAGGCAAATTTTAATGGTTTAAGGAACCTAATTAAACTCAAAGAATGATTCAATGTGATGGCTTGATGGTTACGGGTATTCACCGCCGTAAGTGTAGTTTGGGTTTGAGTTACACTAATTACATATGTCGTTTGGGTTTTGTCTTGTTATTATAATTCACCAAAAAAAAATTGATATTCAATTTGATCCTATTTAAAATAAAAATAATTGAAGAGTTTAAATTATATTAGGAAATTATTATTACATAATCAATATAATTTTTTTAAATAAATTAGTTCTTTTCTCAAAAAGAAGAGAATTACTACACCGACTATGAACGCTTATATAAACCCGAAGAGCTAGAGCAATTAACTACAGAACCCTTCGTCTCAATTCATACATTATCTCCGATGGCTTCTAAATCCTTCTCCTTTGCCTTCCTTTTTCTCTTTTTCTTGCGGCCGCTGAACCTTGCGACAACAACCGATTTCGTGGAGGCAAAACCTTTGACTCTTGCAACGACTTACCCTCCTTGAATTGCTTACTTCATTGGAATTTCCATTCATTGACTCAAACCGTCGATGTTGCCTTGAGGCGAAACAGTGTTGATCAAAAAACAAGATGGATGTCATGGGCTATTAATCCTCACTCGAAAGGCATGGTGGGTTCACAAGCTTTGGTTGCCTTTCAAAAAGATGATGGAACTATGGTAGCTTATACTTCACCTATAACAAGCTATGCAACTCAGCTTCAAAAGGGTGACCTTAGTTTCCCCGTTAATGGAGTTTCCTCGATTCTTGAAGGTAACGAGATGATCATGTTTGCAACTTTGGCATTGCCTGCAAACACTACAACCGTGAACCACCTTTGGCAAGAACGACCCTTAGCTGGAAATTTCCCTAGGATGCACCCTTTGTCTGGTCCCAATATGGGTTCAATGGGGACCTTGGCTTTTCTCGTAGGCAAGCTTGTTGTAGACAAAAACAGGTTCAAGAAACCAATGGAAGATAGTTCATGGAATTTTATGCACATTAGGATGGGGTTTTCTAATGCCTGTTGGAGCTTTAATAGCAAGGCATGGGAAGCAATGGCCAGGCACTGCTTGGTTTCGTGCTCATGTTTTTTTTCAATGCTCGGCTTTTTTGATAGGTTTAGCTGGTGGGATCATTGGTGTTTTGCTTTGGCTTGGGGCACTTGGAGCAAGAATTGGAAGAGGAATCCATCAATATATAGGGATTACCCTTCTTGGTCTCGGTGCAATTCAAGGGATCGTTGGGTATTGCAGGCCACATAAAGAAGATAAGAATTAAGAAGAGAGTCTACTTCAATATTTTTCATTGCTCATTGGGATATGGTACCATTGGCTTAAGCATTGCGAATGTATTCTTGGGGTTTCATATGGTACATTTGATGATCAAGACTTGGCCTCAAGTGACATACATTGCTGCAATCTCATTGCTGGGAACCATTGCTCTTATTTTAGAAGGAGTCGGTTGTTGGAGGAGGACCACCGTGCGACGTGAAATAGCCGCCGAGGAAACACTTTAAGCTTTCACCTTTGTTTCTTTTTGAGGTTTTTGTGTTCCATTTTAGTTATTCTTTAAGATCATTTTTTTGGCTACATAAGTGTATGGTTTATTATATGCTTTGAAGCATTAGTAACTATTTGTTGGAACTTGGAAGTTTAAAGGTTTTGGAATTTATTTGGTTTTTTTTTTTAAGTTACTGTCGGATTTTATAATTCAAATAAAAATAAATTAGCACAAATACTGTTTTAGTCTCTATTAATTTTGAAAATAAATAATTTAACATCTTTCAACAAAATACAAAAACAAAACTAGTCATTAATATTATACAAAAATAAATAAATATATAAACACATGATATTAAAGACTAGTCTTTAATGAAAAAGAAAACCTAATATCTCAAATATTTCATGATAAATTATTTTAAAATTTATTTTATATAATCCTAATTAATTTTTTTTCAAAATGATAATTCACTAATTTTTTTAAATTACATGTTAAAGACTTTTATATGCTTATGAAATAATTTAATTCAAAAATATTTTCATTTCATACAACAAAGCATAAACAAATTTTGACATATAAATTTAAAAAAATAATATATTTGAAAATAAAATAAGAGCAAGCTCTTATAAATTATAATAGAATTTATCATTTCTCGTGACAAGAGCATTATGCTATAAGTACGAGATATTAGGTTTGATCCTAAGCAACCTCATTTCCTTCCCCATATTATTAAAAAGAAAAACTTTTATATAATTTTTATCATTTATCATTATATAAAATTGACACATCTAATTACACATGTAATTATTAATTAATAAAAAACAGATGAATGATTTACAATCAATTAATTTTAGACTATAAAATCTCCATCATGTTAGAGTAGTTGAAAGAAAGTTAGTTTTTAGTAGCAGTTAGTTTGTTAAAACTGTACAGCCACTCTATGAATGCATGTATTAGTGCTATGAATAAACAATCTTGAATTTCCCTATCGTTCTTTTTATTGTAACTCTAGTATCTTTAGTATAGTTCAACATGGTATCAGTGAGCCAGGTTCATCTGGGGTGGTAGATTCATGAGTCTCTCGTCGAGTCTGTTTGCAGTCCAGTCTGCTGATCCCATGACAACGTCCGGTTTTGCTGATGGTATTGTTGACAGTCGGTTCTTCTCCACCAAGCGAATTAGTGTTCTCCTTGATGATTCCAACTATCTTTTATGGCGGTAGCAGGTTCTCTTGGCTATTAAAACTTACAAGCTTCAACGGTTTCTTGATATCAACACTGTTCCACCATCTCAAGCAGTTCTAGGAGAGGATGGTGTGTCTCAAGAAAATGTTGAGTTCACTCATTTGAACAGCAAGATGGCGCCATTGCTTCTTGGCTTTTGTCCTCGGTGAGTCAATCTGTTTTACCTCACCTTATTGGCTTGGATACAAGTGCTCCAATTTGGAATGCCATTGTGTCTCTCTATGGAAGTAAAACTACATCTCGACTGATGTTTTATCATCGAGCGCTACATTCACAACGCAAGGGGGATCTTCCTATGAAAGAGTTTTTGATGAAAATTAAATCCTATTGTAACAATCTTGCCAGCTGTGGAGAGATTATCAGTGACCGTGAACATGTCACTGCAATCCTCAATGGGCTACCCTCAGAGTATGAGTCTGTCATCTCAACTATAGTGGCTAGCCAACTTCCCTACAGTGTTCAGAATGTCACCACCATGTTAATAGATACTGAAGCTCGACAGCAAGCTATAATGACTGAGGTACCTGCCTCAGCCAATTTCGTCTCTCAGCAAGTATCAGACTCAGATAGCAACAGTCGTCCTTCATCATATCGACCTTCCACTACTCGAGTTTGTGGACGTGGTCGTTCTTCTGGTGGTCGTGTTTAGTGCCAGTTGTGTGGGAAATTAGGACACCTTGTTGACCGTTGTTACCATCGGTTTGATGCTTCATACAAAAGCACAGGCTACAGGCCTCCATCGCAAGCGAATATGTGTGTTTATTGTCCTGGTTCATCTCCCTAGATGCAGCCCTCTGTGCCTATGATACCTTCTATGATGCCTGCACCTTGGCCACCTTCACCAGGCTGGTCTTATCAAGCAGCACCTCCACCATCTTGAACAAATTCGTTTATGAGCAATCCTTTACAACCTGCTAATGCATCTCCTTCTATTGCCCCACCGTCTAATGCTTATCTTGCCATAGTTGAAACAGTCGGTAACAACACTTGGTATCCTGACTCTGGGGCCACTCATCATCTTACTCACTCGGCCTCTAATCTTGGAGAAAGTTCTTCTCAAAGTGGACCAGGTAATGTCTATGTTGGCAATGGTAATACCCTACCTATACTATGTTCTGGTCAATCCTCTCTACTTACTAGATCACGGCCATTTTATATGAAATCTCTATTATTTGCCCCTGGAATAACCAAAAACCTGCTCTCTGTGTCTAAATTTAATTTCCTACTTAAGATTCAGATGCCTATGTTGCTGCTGATGTGGAGAAATTGGTACCAGCCTACTCGTGATGTTCCTTGCCTGGTTCGCTATAGGAAGTGCTTTTTTCAGCAAAAGGGGAGGGGAGGGAATTCAATGAATCTGAAGCAGCTGGGGCGTTAAGCGTTCATCCATTGATTCTATTTTAACAAGATAATCAGGTCATGTTTGAGTTCCTTCCTACACAATGTCAAGTGCAGGACTTGAAAACCAAAGAGGTGCTCCTTCATGGCTCGGTGCATCATGGGTTTTACAAGTTGCATTTAAAAGCTACTGCAGAACATGATCAAGTTCCATCCAATACTCATTGCTTCACTGCTAGTATCCGTGTTCCTCTAAGTGTGTGGCACTTTAGGCTAGGACACCCTTGTAAAAGTGTTCTGCTCAAAGCTTTACAAAGTTGTAATATGCTAATTGATGTCAATAAAGAAGATTTTGCATGTGTTGCATGTCACCTTGGAAAGGAACATAAGCTTCCCTTCTCCAATTCAGTATCTGCATATTCTGCCCCTCTGCAGCTGGTAGTAGCAGATGTCTAGGGACCAGCTCCGATAACCTCAAATGGGTTTCGGTATTATGTAGCCTTCACAGATGTTTACACTCGGTACACGTGGGTCTATTTTTTTGCATAGGAAATCTGAGGTTCTTACTATTTTTCCTCAATTTCATAAACAGGCTGAAAGAGTGCTTGGGGTGTCTCTTCGTGTAACATCTCGAAATAGGGCCTAAATGGAATAGTGGTTGCGAAACCACAAATTTGAGATAGAAAAGTTTATTTCGATTAATTTTTATGATTTACCGAGCAATTAGATGCATGTCTTAGAGTATTGATAAGAAATTTTATAGATTGCATGTTTGATTTGCCTATTAGGGCTTATTTGCAGAAGTTGTTGTAACAGCCCGATTTAGGGCCTAAACGGAACGATGGTTTTAGAACCAAGAATTTGAAGTTGAAAATTTATTTCGATTAAGTTTTAAGGTTTATTTATTGATTAAAATATTGTGTAAAAATATCATTAAGTAATTTTACTGATAAAGTGCTTAATTGGACTTTTAGGACTAAATTGCAAAAGTTGCTAAATATGTGTTCTAATTCATAAGTACTTGATTGAAATGGGGGTTTAAAGAGGAGGTCCTTAAATAGTATTAGACCATTATATTTCGTTTGGACAAAAATGGGCATAAATAGGACAAAATTTTAAAGAAAGGCCTTAAGGGCATTTTAGTCATTTGGTAATTAAAAGAAATAAAAAGGGAAAATAAAGCCAAAATTGACTCATCTTTTTCATGGAGGCAGAAATTAGAATGGGGGCAGCCATGGCTAGGGTTTTCAAGCTTTCCAAGCTCAATAGTAAGTCTGTTCTAGCCCCCTTTTTCAAGTTCTTTACGATTTTAGAATCTCGGTAACTTGATTAAGCTTATTCTAGCAATAATTTAAGCTAGGGTTCATATTTGGAAAAATACCCATAGGTGAAATGTGTTTATTTTGATGTTTTATGGTAGAATATGAAGGCTGAAATTATGTTAAACAACTTTTGCTAAGCGGTTTTAAGCAAAAATGAGTAAAACGGCTTAATCGGTAAAAGTTATTATTGTTCATAACTATGTGTTAGAGTGAGAATTTGATGTTTTCATAGAAGGGAAAAATGATCACCATGTCATAAAACATAAGAATAAGGGATGAAGTTTAATTCTCGAGCCTAGGGGAAAAGTGTAAATATGCAAAAGTTAAGGGGCAAAATTGTAATTTTTCCAAAGTTTAAGTTAAGGACTGTTTTGAATAGTACATTAATTAAATAAGTAAAATATGATTTTTTAGATCCCAAAAAACAAGATTTGAATCTAGAATGGGAGAAAAATCGAAAATCAGGAAAGTTGGTAAAATGGTTATTTTAGTATCGAGGTAAGTTCATATGTATAATAAGCATTAATTTATGCATGTTTCAATGTAAAATTGATATATTTACTATGATTGTCGAGGTATTGAAAGTAAGTATAATTATGATGATTTAAATGTTCAATATTAATTCGACATGGAAATGAGAAAGTATGTAAGTTTGTATGTAAATAATACATTATCTTTATTATGTTTTTGTATTTCAGCATATTTTATGTATTGTAGCTGATTTTTGAATCATAATTGACTATTGGAAGTATGGAATCAAGTATTAGAAAGAGAGAAATCCGGTTGAACCTTGGAAAGATTGGATGATCTGAGATGGTATGTAGCTAGGTCACATGTATGGTCTTGAGTGCACATCATGTGTACAAGAGATCTACGAGACATTATGATGTAGCTAGGTCGCATGGGTGATACTATATGTACACCATGTAGACAAGAGAGCTACGAGATAAACTGGCTAGGTTACATGGGTGATACTAAGTATTCACCATGTGTACAAGAGAGCCAAAATTATGTGTACAATCGAGCTAGGTCACATGAGTGGTGCTAAGTGAAGGCCACTATGTGTACAAGAGAGCTTCGATTTTAAAGGTGGGTTGTGTGCGATACCATCGCGTATCTGTTATTATTCTGAAGCGTTCAACTGGGAAATTGATTAAATAAAATTGTGTATGACTTTGTGATGATAAGTGTAAGTGTATACGTGTGTAACTTATGAGCAATATGCTGATATGTGATTGGAAATTAGAAAGATTGTTATGGGAAAGTGATGAATACAATTGAAGTGTGAAAGATCAAAATTGACAATAAAACTGTTCTGGATAGTTGCAGTAACGTGAATCTAAAAATTTACCAAAAATCGTAGAAATTGAATCAGAGACTGAATGAGATATAAAATTAGAGCTTAATGAGTCTATTTCATATAACAAAAATAGAGTGAGCAAAGGAATTCTATATTATGAGATATTTAAGTTTTTGAGAGACTGGTTCAGAATGACTACGTGATCCCCTATTCTGACTTGGAAAAATCATTAAAAATTTTACAAAAATAATTGTGGGATATAATTTATATTCTTGAAATCCTTAATGAGTCTAGTTTCAAATGAAATAAACAAGAACATCCTTTGAATTCTATACAAGGAGAAAATTGATTCGCAGTGAAGAGTGGTCAGAATAGTTGAGCAGTGAAACAGGGGTAACTTCAATGAATAAACTGTACTAATTGGCTAGACAAAAAATTCTGAAAATTTTATGGTAAGAATATATGTGAATCTAGTTTCAATAAAAATTAACAGTTTGTAATTTGGAGTTCTGTAGCTCCATAAATAAATAATTTAGTTGCTAGTACTCTGCTAGACAGCTTATTTTGAACTTGTTTATGATTGTAATCGTGAAAGTATGTGTGTTTGTGATGGTAATATTCTGGGAACATATTGTGACTTTGTTTAAAGTATGTTAATGTATTTTTTATTAATATTTACATACTTACTAAGCTATAATGCTTACTCCCTTTCTTTCCTTTTTCCTATAGTGTAGCAGATGTTAGCTCGAGTTGGAGGTCGCCGGAGGTTAAATCACACTATCAAACTATTGATCGATATATAAAGGTTTTAAAGTATTTTAAGTCTTTGGCATGTATGGAGACTTGTTTAATTTTTATTAAGTTGCTAGGAATTGGTTTAAAATACTGACCTATGTTATTTGAAGGTCTCTATTGTATAAAGTCATTTAATGTAGATAGTCTTGATTATGTTATTAATTAAGTGATGCAATTTATGAATGTGCATGCTTACCTATGTGTGTGGTTGAATTAAAGCATGATATGGGCCTTGTAAGCTCTTTTTAAGGGACAACGCTTTACATGTCCCTACACCTCAGCTCAAAATGGCTTGATTGAACATAAGCATCGTCAGATCGTTGAAACAAGTCTTTCCATGCTGGTACATGCGTCCATGCCCATTACCTACTGGAATGATGCCTTCAGCTGTGCTGTTTATCTTCTTAACCGATTACCTACAGCTCCTTTGGCCTTTGTCTCTCCATGTGAGAAGCTGTTTCAAACCAAACCCAACTACTTGTTTCTTAGAACATTTGGCTGCCTTTGATTTCCAAATCTCAGGCCCTATAACAGTCATAAGCTTTTGTTTCATTCTACCCCTTGTACCTTCTTGGGTTACTCACCTCTTCATAAAGGGTATAGGTGTCAAGCTAGTAATGGTCGTGTTTATATATCTCGACATGTCACCTTTCATGAGTCTGTGTTTCCCTTTGCAAGTATCCCCACCAATCATTCTTCATCCATGCCATACCCTCAATATAGCTCCAAATTACTTGTCTTGTCACCTGACACTTCTAAACAACGTCAATCACCCTGTGTCAATCTACCTGTCCCAAGCTTACCCAACTCCCCTACATCGAGTCACAGTAACTCTAATAGTCAGACATCTCACCTACCGCTTTCTAGCTCTACTGTCCTTATACAACCCTCCACCAATGCATCCAGCTCACCAGTTTTTACTCAACCACCAGCTAGTGCCCCACCTGTTGTTTCTCACAACTCTCATGCAATGACTACTCGCAGCAAAGCAGGCATATTTAAGCCAAAGGCCTATCTAAGCACTGTGCCTTGTTCTGGTATTCCTGTTGACATACATGCAGCCATGGCGCATAAGTGTTGGGTTGATCCTGTTCATGCTGAACTTCAGGCACTTGAGCGCAATAATACTTGGACTTTGTGTTCCCTTCCTTCACATCGTCGAACTATTGGCTGTAAATGGTTATTTAAAGTAAAAAAGAAAACAGATGGTACTCTTGATCGCTACAAAGCTCGACTGGTTGCCAAGGGATTCTCACAGCATGCAGGCATTGATTTTCGAGATACGTTTAGTCTAGTGGTTCGAGCTGTTACTATTAGATCTGTTCTTGCTGTTGCAGTAATGAAGAAATGGCAATTGAGACATGTCAACGTTAATAACACGTTTCTAAATGGAGAGCTGACTGAGGAAATTTTCATGGATCAACCTCCTAGATTTGAGGTGTTTGATTCAGCTGGCCAGAAGCTGGTCTGTCGTCTAAACAAAGCGCTATATGGACTGCGTCAAGCCCCTCGTGCATGGTTCCATACACTCAAGCAGTATTTGACTAACATGCTCGAGTTTCATGCTTCAAAAGCTGATCCCTCACTCTTCATACGTACTTCTTCTGATAGTCAACTGTTGCTTATGGCTTATGTGGATGATATAGTCATCACTGGAAGCTCCGATGCAGCTATAGATAATGTGGTAAGGTAACTTCATAGCAATTTGCACTTAAAGATATGGGTAGGCTCAATTTCTTGCTCGGCATAGAAGTTCACACTATGTCTCAAGGGCTGTATCTCAGTCAAAGAAAATATGTTCAGGAGATTTTAACTAAAGCAGGTATGATAGGTGTTGCTGCAACACCAACACCCATGGTGTGCATGCCTAAACTAGTGGCCTTTGATAAGAGTCAGGCTTTTCCAGATGGTCATCTCTATAGAAGTACTGTGGGAATGCTGCAATATTTGTGTATTACAAGGCCAGATTTTTCGTTCTGTGTGAATAAGCTAAGTCAGTATATGAACTCTCCTAGTGATAATCATTGGAGAGTAGTTAAACGCGTTTTGCGCTACTTAATTGGAACATTAGAGTATGGATTGCATTACTCTCAAGGGCAATGCAAGCTTGTTGGTTACTTAGATGCAGACTGGGCGTCCTCGGTTGAAGACAGGAGGTCCACTACAGGGTATGTTCTTTACCTTGGGGAGAATCCAATAGCCTGGTGCTCCAAGAAGCAGGTTGTGGTGTCCAGATCATCCTTAGAAGCAGAATATCGCAGTCTCGCCAACTGTGTGTCTGAAGTGCTATGGGTTAAACAGCTTCCGGAAGAAATTGGAGTTGACTTAGAACAGACACCAGTGATCTGGTGTGATAACACTTCTACTGTGTCCATGTCTGTAAATCCGACTCATCATGCAAGAGTCAAGCATGTTGAAATTGACCATCATTTCGTTTGAGAGAAAGTTCTTGAAGGAACTCTTCAAGTAAACTATGTTCCATCAACCAATCAAGTTGCTGGTGTCCTGACAAAGCCTATCCCGCCTAAACAGTTTGCTGAGTTTCGACATGCACTGCAAGTCACTCCAATCAATTCTATTGATAGCAATGATCTTCAGGAGAGGAAAGAACCAGGAGAATGTTAGAGTAGTTGAAAGAAAGCTAGTTAGTTGTTAGTAGAAGTTAATTTGTTAAAACTGTACAGCCACTCTATAAATGCATGTATTAGTGCTATGAATAAACAATCTTGAATTTCCCTATCGTTCTCTTTACTGTAACTCTAGTATCTTTAGTATAGTTCAACACATCATGCATTAATTTTAAAATGTATTAGAAGGTAAGTTAATTGTGCTACTAATTATGATGCAAGATGATAAGGACGGTCACGTTATAGCTCGAGAAATTGTACTATAAACTTTCCTCTTCGACTTCTTGCTTTCTCGACAATTTTTTTAAAATGCAAATTACCACTAATGCTAATAGTGTAAATATATGGAAACTATAATTTAAGTTATGATATTTTAAATTATTTATTCTTGTTGACTAAATTATTTACGAGTTTTTTCAATAAAAATACTTATGAGTCCAATTTATAATTAAAATTGAACAATTTTACAAAATAAAATTTAAAAATATATGAAAATAAATTAAGCTTGCCATAAACATTTCAAAGTAAATTTTTTAAAAATTTTCCTTTTTTATGTTTAAAAACTGTAAAAAAAAAGTTAAATGTTTTTAACACATAGACAATGTTATTTGAAAAAACAATTTTGTAGATTACTTTAACATTTTTCCATAAACACTTTAATAAATTCAAAAGTTATATTTGTTTAAAAAGTTACTTTAACATTATCAATATTTTGAAAATATTTTAATTAATATATTTAAATTTTAAAAATATATTTTGTACATTAAAATTTTTAACAGACATGTTTAAAACTTTTTAAAATTATTAGAAGTTTTAGTTAAATGTTTAAAAGTTATTAAAATATGTTAAAATATACTAAAATTTTTAATTAAAATGTATTGAAATTTAAAACTATTTATATTTATAAATAAAATAGTTTTTTCAAAAAACTAATTTAAATTTAAAAAATATGAAATGCATTTAAAATATTATACAAATAATTATATTCGAATACAATTTAAAAGTTTATATATTATTTATATTAACAATTTAATATTTTTTAAAATTTAAAATAATTAATATTATTTTAATTAATATATATATATATAGCCCATGCATTACATGAGTGCTCAAACTAGTTTATCATCTATCATAACATATTAAAAGAGTAATAAAATTAATACTCCTACAAAATAGCAGTAATTTTTTTCTCTCATTTGGTAGGTTGATGGCCTTCTTTCATAATTTAATAATTTATTTAGTTATGTGATTTTACAAAAAGAATTATTTTAGTCATTCATTTAATTTTTTCGTCTCTTTTAATTTTTAAATTTGTCAAATTATCTTAAAATGAATAAAAAGTTAACATCTGTAAACTTATTGATGTGTCATACACATGAATTGCCACATGAATGTTAACAATTAATTAATTTTTAAATTTAAAAATATTAAAAATTAAAATAATATAAAAATTAATTAATTACTTAGATTCAATGTCAGCAAAGTTAATATATATTTATTTTTGAACTTAAAGTAAGCTTTTTCTACTTTAAACCATTTATATTTTTTTCAATCATCATCCTAATTAAAAAAATTATCAATTAAATATTCCTAAATAATCAAAAAAGAAAAGAAAAGGAGGGAATCAAATTCAAGTTTATTACAGACCAAAAAAGAAAAGAGAAGACAGAAAAGAATGTTTTGTTTGCAGTAAATTTTCTCATTAAATTTCAAAAGCAAAAGAATATCAGAAAAAAACTTCTTTTGCTTACAATATCTGCAGATTGCAGAATATATATTGTCTACCACTGATGAGTCGTTGTTACCATTTCAAAATTCTTCTCTACAATTAAGAAAACATTCTTTTAGAATCTCAAGAAAGAAACATGGGAATTGCTGAAAATGATAAATCAAAATAAAGTTATATAAATTAACAGAGTATATTATAGTAGAAAGAGGGATGGTACACAAAAGATAATTATGAAACGTAGTTTTACATGCAAGCAGTCACGTGCTTATGCCCTTTTTTTGACTGAGACAGTAATGGGATCTTTGTGATGTTTTAGGGTTTATAATGGTAGAGAATTAGGCAAATTACAAGGTTTTGCTTTCTTCAAGAGCAACACCAAAGGGCCTGCAAATTTTAACAACCAATAACCCCATCTCAATATCAGTTCATGGGTTCATATTAGTTTGCACATTCAATAAAATCATAAATATATATTTAACCTCATGATCTATGATGATAAACATTGAAACTAGATGGACATCATCAAATCCATACATATGTTATTATTGAGCAAATGCAAAATTTAATAGATATGATCCAAGTGTGTATATATATATATATATATATAAGTAAAAAAAATCATAATTACTCTTTCGGATTTAGAAAATAACTTCAAATTAATTTGTTTTCTTGTTTCGAGCTTGAGTTATTGAGTAAGCTGAATTCAAAAACATTTTAACATTTGACTACAAATAACTTGTAAGACTAACCAAGTTCAACTTGAATTAGAGCTCGAGTATAAATAATTTAATTTGAAATCAAATATGTCAAATTAATTTTTTATTTGATAAATAAATTTAATCCAGTCTGATTAAACTAACTCAAACAATTTAATTTAATTTTATGAAAATCAAGCACTAAAAGTGTAACTTAATCCAAGATTTGATCCTTACACTTTGAATCAACTTGAGCTTCTTATGGCTTGAGCTTAATTCAACTTAAATCTACTACACCCATACTCGGAATTCAAATATATGTATTTGCATGAATTGGTAGCAAAATCTTTTTAACTTGTAAAAGAATATTACTTTCTTGATTTGAGCTTGAGTTATCAAGTAAGTCAAATTCAAGTAACTTGTGAATCTAACCAAACTCAACTTAAACTTGAACTTAAGCATAAATAATCTAGTTTGAAATCAAGTATGTCAAACTAACCCTGAGCAATTTGATTTTTAAAAATGAAACATGATCAAGTTTAACCCAAGGTTTGATCCTTAAACTCTAAATCAACTAGAGCTTCTTATAGCTCAAGATCGATTCAAATCTATTACCCCCATACTTAGAAACTCACATATATCTATTTGCATGAATGGGTAACAAAATCTATCTAACATTAATAGTAAACATGCAATCTCTAAATAATACGAAGAGGGGAAAAAATATTTTAGATATGTAGTGAGCTAGCAAAGAGGAGCAATGTGCTTACACTGAAGCAAGCGATGCTGCGAAATCTCCATTTGCAAGCTTTCTTTGCGTGTTTGAGTTGGGAGAAGATGAGTTCATCTTGAGAGCAAATAACTATATTACCAGGGGATGTCAAGTACACACTTCTTCTTACCGGAGGAGACCACAAACAGCTCTGCTCGTAATCGAAATCGTATTGTGATGCATCGAAGAATTTGCCAAGGAGTCGTTCAGATACCGATTTTGAAACCATTTGAATGCTGGGGCTGGCTAAAGCTGAACTTCCTGGTGAGGAAGGTGGTGACGAAGAACAAGGAGAAGAATCAGACATTGCTATGCAAGAAATGTGTTGACAGGAAGAGAAAGGAATGATGAAAGGAGTTAACTTTTTTATATATATATATATATATATATATATATATAAGTCATATTTTGGATTTAGCTTTCTAAGTTACACTCTCATTTGTACTTTTATATATATTGGGGTGTAGTTAGAGGGGAAAGCATCAATCTTAGTCCCTTAATTAAGGGGTATAATATTTCTTTTAGTCCTTTTAATCACGAGTTATTTAATTTAGGCTCTTTTTAAACAAAATTTTATACTTTTAAGATTTGATTTTAACCCTCATTATTTGTGATGATGAGAAGGTGGATTGGTTAAAGTTGATTTTTGCAGCTGAAAAATAAAAGGGTTGATTCAATGGAACCTCGTTGTTTTATAGATTGCATGGCAATGGGTTACCATCTTCCTTGAGACCCCCCATAGGTCACAGTTTTTAATGATACTATACATTAAAATTATGTCCAATAGTACATACATTGTATTATTCATCGGTGTGTATTATCTAAAATGACACATAAATCAAGATTTGAAACTTTGAATCTTATAGCATTCATTATCTTCTTTAAATATAATTATAAAAAGAAAATTGGTATGTGTTTTTTGAACAAATTTTTAAAAAATGTTGAGATGACCGTTTTTATATTCTTTCTTGGCTAATAAGTTTAGAATAAGCCTTTTATATTGTTAATTAGAACAAAGCTATTTTGAAGTTTGAAGTTTGAACATTAATTGGGGAATATTTTGAAAGTTACTGCAGATGAGATGGATGGGAATATTATGTGCATGGTGTAAGGGCAGCATACATACATACATACATACATACATACATACATTCATATATATGTTTTTCAATTAGTTTTTATTACAGTAATAATATGAGCCATGTATATGTATGTATATACTGTTGGGAGTTGGGACATATGTTCCAAATATAATAGACATGATAATTACAACTTTTATGTTAGCCTGTAAAGTGGTTTATATCACTAAAAGATTGCATGCTACCCTATGGACATCATCATTTTCAACTTTTGTTCAATTATCTAAACATATCAAACCACCTGTATAAGATGTTCAATTAAAATTATATAACATGTTTAAAAATAATTATAACCTTTTCAAGAATATGTTAAACTTCATAAATAATAGTTGTATTTTAAAATTTTCAATTAAATTAACTTGATAATTAGGTTAAAGATGGAAACCCTAAAAATAGGAGTATTTTGGGTACTATAATTAATCTAATTTTCTAAATATTGAGTTAAAATTTAATAATAGAATTTAAATTTTTAAAACAAAATTTGATTAGTAACATAATACGTAATATTATAAATTTTAAACAATCGAATTAAATATTTTTAAACAATATTTTAAAAAATACTTTTTCCTTGGAATATTATTTTTAAAATTTACACATTATTCATACAGTATTTTGAAAATTTTATACGGTATGTAAAAGCATTGTTTAAAATTAAATTTTTTAAAATAAAAATATCTTTTATAAAATAATATATATTTATTTCCATAATATTACTTAATTTTAAAATTTTAAATATAATATAATATTTTTAATTGATAGATACAATTAATTTGTACATAACATAATTAATAAAATTAATTTATTAATTAAATTAATCTAAAAAGTATCTCCTTAAATATCTTAATTAAATTATCTATTCAAGTAGTAACTTCTAATCATTAAAAATATATATTGCCCTATTATATTTTTCTCAAAATATAAAACTTAACTTTTTCCTTCATATTACATGTGACAATTTCTAATATCAATAAAATATAATATATGTTTCATCAAATAATGAATTTTCATTCATCCAAATCATTCAATGTGACAAAAAGGCCAAATAATGACTGGAAGTTAATCTTTACTAATATTGTATGGAGACTATGGAAAAGTAAAAATATGATTGTCTTTAATGAGTAAAATCTAAACACAGATGTATGCATTAGTTTGAGTTTGTTATGGGTAAGGGTGGCTATTAGGCTTTGCCCTGTTTCGTGTGATGTGGAAGTCAAAAGGTGAAAATCTCCATAGGTAAGGTGCTTAAAACTTAATACAGATGGTGAAGTGGATGTAAGATCTAGATCCACTTGTGCCAATGGCATAGTAAGGGACCATAGTTGGGAGTTGTCTGGGTGTTAGAAGTTGAATTACATGCGATTATGGATGGCATTCGACTAGCATGGAAGAAAGGGGTACGTCGATTAGTTATTGAAAGTGATAGTATAATGACGGTGAATTTAATAGTAAGAAATGGAAGAGGGGGAAGCCATTGAATAGATCAGAGATATATAATTGGATGGATGTTAATGTTGTAGCTAAGGAGGTTAGAAGTTGCAAAATGGAGTTGGTTGTTTTTGCTCAATTACCTCCAACGACGTATGATGCGATTCTACAAAATAAAAGTTTAGCAAATTAATTAATTTTAATTTCTCTATGTAGAACACTTTTGTTTCAAATTCCTTTTGTACTAAAAAAAAAAGGGCAAATAATGAAGATCAAGTATCAAACGCATGAGCTTATAACATGTTTTATGTTTAATTTATTTAATTAGCTTTATTTAATGAATTACTAATCGTTTTATTACACATGTCATCCTCATCCACTAACACTTAAAATCAAATTGGATATTTGATTAATTGCCATTCAAGTCTCTCTAATGTTTTATTAATTAAAATTCTATAATGATTAGATTTTACAATTTAGTCTTTTATCCTTGATTAACTATTAATTCAACAAACTTCATGGATCAAACTTCAATATATTTTTATCTTGTCTTCGTTTAATATTTATGAACTCGGTTTACGAAATGAGATCCATAAACCATATTTTTCGATACCACTAAAAATTGGGCTCTCACATTATATTTCAACAATAAATATATATTATAATTTATAAATATTTAATAATAAATGTTGTATAATATAAAATATAAATATTTTAATAATATAAATAAGAGTATTTGTTTAAATATTGCTTAATTTCATTTACTATTTCAACTCTAATGCGCCGCTATCCACTCTCATGCATGTATAATATATGTAACCAAATTAAGTTTTAATTAGAAATTGATCATTGCTAAATCTATATTATTAGAGGGTTCATTGGTTGGGTTGGCTTAGGTAAATTTTATATTTGTTTAGGTTTGGTTTAACTCAAGTATATGTCTAAAATTTTACCAAAGAAAATATTATCTTATTATAAAATAAAATTTGATAGTCAAAGAAAAATATTCCTATATATAATATTTTGTAGCAAATATAATTTATGTTGTGTTTGTTGCATTCAAAACAAGTTCTAAAGTAGAATTTTAGGAAAGTTTGTTAAACAATAAAAAATATTTTCGTACAATCATCTTGACACAAAAATTGACACAAAAAGAAAAACAGTTTTTCAAAGAAAACAATCTATTTTTAGAAATCATTTTTGAAAGCTATTTTAATGAAAAACACCTCAAAATTAATTGCGGTCATAGAGGAAAAAATAAATATAAAATATAAAAATATGGGATAAATATGCAATAAATCTTTGTACTCCTTTTAAATTTGAAATTTAGTCATTATACTTTTAATTCTAGGAATTCAGTCCCTTTACTTTTTAAATTTTAGAATTCAGGTCTAGTTGTTAATATTACTAAAATTATTTTGTTAAATTCATATTTATTACAACATTATTATTTTTAGTTACATTATTATTGAATGATTATTTTTAATTTGAAATGTTACACCAACAATCATATTAATAATTCTTGAATTTTAAAATTTAAAAATAAAAAAATTAAATTCTAAATTCCAAAGAAAATTACATTGTAACCCAAGTTATACTCCTGATAAATAAATAAAAACTTTTTTCGACCCTCTAAAAATAAATAAATAAAAACCTCTCTTTTCTTGAAAGAAAGAATAGGAGCCAAAGATGAGTTACCTGTTACCGACATTGACGAGGAAGAAAGAAGTAGACACGATCATCCGAGACACCATCGACAAGGTCCTCGTCCTCCGATTCGGCCGTGCCGACGACGCCGTCTGTCTTCAGTTAGACGACATCCTTGCCAAGACAGCGCATGAGGTTTCCAAATTCGCCACGGTAGCTTTAGTTGACGTTGATTCCGAGGATGTTCAGGTTTACGTCAAGTATTTCGATATCACCTTGATTCCTTCGACTATTTTCTTCTTCAATGCTCATCATATGAAGATGGATTCTGGGTATCTAATTTTGATCCTTATTTCTTCGTTTTCAATTTTAATTTAATTCGGTTAAATGAATTGAATTCTGTTGTTATTTTGATGCTTATTTGCTTTTTCTTAAGTTGCCGACCCGACAGAGCATGATTAGTCAAATATGTTTAGGGCTTTAATTATGTTTGGAATTGGGGTTTTATGAATTGTATTGATATCTCTTGTTTTCAAACAAAAACAAAAAATGATCTCTGCAATAAATTATAAGTATTTAGAGACTTCAGTTTGGGTATTATGGTTCTTCTGCAATTGGGTTAATGTTGTTTTATTATGATTCAGGACCGCGGATCACACAAAATGGGTGGGAGCATTTCATGAAAAGCAAGACTTCATAGATGCTGTAGAGGTATGCTGTATATGGTGCCTTCACAATTTCTTGATCTATCAATCTCCTTAGTCGTTACATTGTGAGTGATGTAGTTTATTCATGTAAACATTGTTGTTTTCACTTTCTATTTTGCGAAATTGCTAATCCGAGCTGACACTACTAGTAATTCATCCCTCACGGGGCAATGGCTGGAATGAACAATAGCTATTGGAAGAGTGATATATCTTGGTCTAGGAAGAACGGGACATGGTTGAAGCCCTTGTGACCCAGTGTTGTGTCATTGTCCAACATGGACATGCTTTTGTATGTACTAGACTCGGCCGGATATGGCAGAAAAAACACTAATTCTTTAGTTGGACACTGTGATAAGACCACTTTTTTCCAGAACAGAGCCAAGAAAAAAAAAATAAAAACGTTGTTGAAACTGTGGTGGCTGGAAGAAAAAGACCTCCCATGCCATGCTGGTATTAAGAAAAAGTAATAATAAGAGATCTCTCATGCCGTATCTCTGCAATGTTGTTCCCTAACTTTTTTTCAAAGATACAGAATTGCCATATCTGTGTCCGTGCTTCATAAGTCTTGGTTGTAAGCTTGAGAAGTTTGGCCGAATTTTCCTGTTAGTAGTTCCAAGTATGATCTTCTCTTTGTTAAATTGTCTTCTTTGTGGTTTGTGCTAAGCAATTGTTCCCTCATGGTAGTTTTCATGGACAGGCATTTCCTGTAGAAGTAATAATGTTGGTAATAAATTCTGTGTTTCTGATACATACCCTTGTGACTTCTACATTGATATTGACATATCAGCTTTGAGCTAATCTTTTGACTTCGACCTTGCAGGCAATATTTAGGGGAGCCATGAAAGGCAAATCGATTGTTAATTGCCCTCTACCCCCAGAACGAATACCAAAATATCAATTGCTATACAAGGATGTATGACTTTTGGGGGTCTTCACCTGGATCATTTGAAACTTTGGAGTGTATTTTCGGATCGGCTGATGAGTGATTTCAGTTCAAATGAGGGAATGAAACATTGTGCTCCATCCAGAGAGAGAGGTATCAATTGAAAGAAAGTCTTAAGGTCTTAGGCATTCAAGTTTTGATCAATGTACAAAAAACCATTAGGTGTCTAAACTTATTTCTATATGATGTATGACGAATTGAAGATTTTGTAAAGCTCCATCTTATAATGAGAATTTTGGTTTATATTCAGCATATTCAGTCAAGTTTCTAAAATATTAGAATTATATCAATGCTAATTTAGACATTAAATGTCAGTTCAGAGTATTTTTAAAACAGGTATCTCTACTCATGTTAGATCCAAATTATAAATGCAACATCATATACGGCTAAAGTAACGGCTAAGTTGAAAAAATGACTTGACACAATATCAATATTTGGAAGACTTAATTAAAATATTTTAAAATTTAGATAGCAAATATAAAACCTAAGTTATAATTTGAGGACATTTGGTGGACTTAACCCAATAAAATTAAGGATAAACTATATTGGTAGTTTTTTTTTTGGTCACCTAATTATAAAAATTTAGAACTATTCACCTTTTTATTTCTTGGTCATCCAACTATTTGAAATTTTCTTTTTTAGTTCCCAGCTATTAAATTACTAACAAAAAAGATAACTTGGCAACTTTTAAAATTAACATAATAGTAATTTTAACCCTAACATTTATATTTAGACTTGATTCCAAAAATTAGCCCTCAACATTTACACATCATGTAATTTGGTCTTTCTTTTATAGTTTTACTTTTATTCATGACATTGAGGGTTAATTTTAAAAGAACTAGAAAAAATGGAAATTATTATATTAGATTTTTGAGTGTTTCTATTTTGGTATATTTCTAATCAAATTTAGTGGATAATATTTTTAGCTTTTTAGGTGAAAGGGCTATAAAGAAAAACAAAATTGAAAAAAAAGACTAAATTACATAATGTTGTTAACATTGAGAGTTAAATTTTTTAGAATTAAGACTAGATTGACATTATATATAAATGTTGAGGGTTAAAGTTACTATTATACCAATTTTAAAAGCTACCGCGTCATACTCTCATCAGGCTGGTGACTAGAAAAAAAATGGAATAATTGAGTAACCATTTTGTACTTTTCATAATTGAGTGACCAAAAAGGAAATTTATCAATAGTTGGGTGACTACAAGTGTAGTTTACCCTTGAATTAATTTATACGATCCGTTTGGTCTAAAAATAATTAGTTGATCCAAGCCAGCACCTAAACCGGGCTCAACCGTCATTTGGGCCAACAAAAACGTGAAAATGTTTCAACAACAAAATCCAAACTCCCGCTCATTTCCTCCCTCTTTTTTTCCACACCATCTCTGACTCTGGGAAAACCCTTTCAAAATTTTCCTGGGAGAAAGAAAAGAACCCACCGTTTTCATCGGAGACATGAGAGAAGAGGAAATAGAGAGACTTCGCGGCGTAGTTCGAGACTGCGTTAGCAAGCATCTTTATTCATCCGCCATTTTTTTCGCCGACAAAGTCGCCGCTATTACCAATGACCCCGCCGATATCTACATGCAAGCTCAAGCTCTCTTCCTCGGTCGCCATTTCCGTCGTGCTTATCATCTCCTTAATGCCTCTAAAATCGTCTTTCGCGATCTCCGTTTCCGCTACCTCGCAGCCAAGTGCCTCGTAAACTCATTTCACAATTACCCTAAAAGACTTGTTCTTTTTTTTTTTCTCCCTAATTAACATTATTTTCTGCCATGTTAGGTTTTCTTTGAATTATTTTTTAATGATGAATATCACTGTCTGATTTCAGTAATACAATTTTCTTCTTTTGGTTATCTTTTGTTGATTTACGATTTAGAGATTTCTGGAAAAAAAATAATTTTTTGGTTGATTGAGGGTTTAGGTTGTACTGTAGGGTTTTAGTTGAAGGTGTTTTTTCTAATAATATTTTTGGATTGGATGATTTGATCAGGAGGAGCTCAAGGAGTGGGACCAGTGTCTTTTCATGTTAGGAGATGAGAAGCTTGATGAACACGGGGACGCTTATGAAACAAAGGATAATAGTGATATGTACCTGGACAAAGATGGGGAAGATCGTGAAATGAATGTAAAAATCTTAATTTATTGCCTTTTTTTGTTGTTTCGATTCTATTTTCCTTTCTAGTGGGCTGTTCGGGAGTCCTGAAAAATCATTTGGGCTGTGATGGAATCGGTTATATTCCTTTCTAGTATTTTAGTTTTAATGGTATTGATTATAACCTCTATAAATAGTTAGCGAATTTTCTATTTGCATAAAGTGTTAATTGGAGGAACACGACTCATACATTTTCTGACAGATATCTTCAGCAATATGCTTTTTAAGAGGAAAGGCGTATGAAGCTTTAGAAAATCGTGCTCAGGCTCGACAATGGTATGTACATGTAAATGCATTCAAGCATCCTGAGCTAAATTGTTTTCTTTTTTCATGAGCAGTTAGTGCTCATTTCATTGAGGAAAATAAAAGGATTGAAGGTTCATGTTTTGTTTTCTTTTACCTGTACAAGTTATGGATTTTGTGATAGCACTTTCCTGATAATTAATTGAAAGAGTAAAGGATGCATGATATGTATGTAGCACATGGTATAACTCTTATATCTATGTAAAGAATCTTAATTAGATTACATACCGCAAAAATTTTAAATTGAAGTTACAGCCTGTGATTTGAATTGGTAACTAATAACTTTGAGGCAATTGCTGTGTTTGCAACATAGACACCCTGATTTTGTGCATTTGAGATTCCTTGGATAGGTTTTATGCACCCTTGAAGGCATAAGAATAGGTGGTAAAAGAAAATGTTTAGACCTGGAATCTTTTTATAGATAGATAATGATGTCTTGTAGATTTGCTGCTAAATAAAGAGTTAATCCTTATTTTGGAGTTTGGGCTTCTAGCTTCTTGGTTTAGTTCCCTTTTCTACTGTTATAATGGTGGTTTTCATATTCTTATGCGTCAATTTTTTTCTGCTATTGTAATAAACAGAGCTATATTTTTAGAATTTCTTTCTGGCCAAACTCTTGCTCTCTTTCTCTAAGTACCCTTGTTTCTTTATAGGGATCTTTGTTTTTTTTTTTTTTTCTCTTGGTTTTGTTGAAAAGAATGTCTATATTGGTTGAAAATGCTTATAGATTATCTACTTGATCGTGTTTTTTTAGGTACAAAGCTGCTATCAAAGCTGATCCTTTATGTTATGAGGTACTTATGGGATATTATGCTCGCTGTTATAGCTGTTTCATTCTTGATGATTTATTTCATGATCATATTTTCTGTAACTCTTCAGGCTTTGGAGTGTCTAGTTGAAAATCACATGCTTACGTGTGAGGAAGGTAAGGTTCAGCAACCTTTTTTTTGGTTCCCTTTCGGTCATTATTACATTGAATAGATGCTTGAAGTTTGCTACTCTCAATTCTCAAAACTTTGGTTTTCTGATTTTCATTTTTGTTGGACTCTTATGCATTGTTCAGCATAAATGTTGTCATGGTTTAGAAGAAGCAATAATTTTCAACTTTTGTCTTTTCTTTTGCTTCTGGATTACAGAAACCAGTCTACTTTCATCTTTACAATTTGGTCCTGAAGATGGATGGCTCTCTTCTTTCTATTCTTGCTTGATCAAAAAGGTAATATGCAGCCTGAATTATCTCTGCTTGGAATATAAGCATTTCAGATTTCGTTTGCTACTTGTTCATTTTCTTTGGTCTATCTTATGCCAACTCTTTTTCTTAAATGCAGTATGACAAGGAAAATGTTGTAGAAGCGAAATTTAAAGAGCTTGAAAAGGAAAGTTCTAAAACTGACCTTTCTAGCCAATCCTTGATGTGTACTTTGAAAGACAACACTGATCTTTTGGCATGTAAAGCTGAATACTACCATCAATGCGGAGAATATCAAAAATGCTTTGAACTAACTTCTACGTAAGTCAAAATCACACTTAATTTTATTTAACTAGTAATTTCCCTGGTCTGCCACGTGTTTAGAACTTTTTATGATAGGATAGATGCATATTTTCATTATATTCTATGCAGGGGTTACAGTTCTATGGAGACAAACAAAATCTGATCAGTTTTTTACTCTTTTTTCATGTTTCAATTTATTACAAATTATTAAAATTTTACAATTAAAAGAAAGAAAGAAAAAAATCTTGTAGCTGCTCTCTCTTATCTATTTTCATTTTCTAAGTGTCAAAAATTGAAAAAGGAATCATATTTCTTCAAGAATGTAAAAATTTAGTAGTTGAATATAGAGCATACAAATTTTATAAAAACTTACTAAAAGTAGAATTTTTCCATAATTTGTTAAAACTACAAACCTGAGAAATGATAAAATAAAAGAGGACTTTAAAAAGGAAAATCTGTCAAGATTACAAGAAAATAGTGTGAAAAGTTAAATATGCATATACATAAAACCCTAGATATTTTGTAACGAGAATTAGAAGAAAAGTGAAATAAAATTTGTAATATTTTTGGTATTTATTCAAAATTACACAAAAGTTGAAGCAAATACTTATGGGGAATGATAATTTTTTGGCAATTTTGTGGAAATTATATAATAGGTAACTAAAAACTTATTAAATGTAACCTTTTCTTATTTTTTATAAATGATATAAATATGCTAAAAAGTAATTAAATTGTAATGTTTTATGACTTGATAAATGGAAGACATTTGTCACAATTAAGCAATGACTTGTATTAAAAAATGAAGCATTTTCATTAGGTTTCATGAAAATATACTGGTCGTTATCAAATACATTGGCAGTGGTGTTGTTGAACTCAACAAGTATAATTTAAAAAACTGTCATATGTCCTTAGGTTATATTTAAAAATAAAAAGGTAAATAAATGAGACGTGGTAGCCTTTTAACCCTGCTTATGGAGTTAAAGAACTCCACTGCCAGTGTATGGCATAATAATCCAGGACATAAGTACACATCTTTTTCATACAAATTGAAGGTGATTCTAAACTCTGCCCAGGGTGCTTTATATAATGTAAGCTTTACATTTTGCATGGCAGATTGCTTGAAAAGGATCCTTTCCACCTGAAATGTACCTTGGTGCATTTAGCAGCGGCAATGGAGCTTGGGAATTCAAATGAACTTTACCTCATGGCTTGCAATTTAGTTAAGGATTATCCTCAAAAGTGAGAAATAGTTTTAGTTGAGCATAAATTTCTTTTTCTTCTCCTTTATGAAGACTTTCTATAGTGTATTACATTGTTCACCTGGTTTGTACTTTATTATAGGGCTTTGTCATGGTTTGCGGTAGGCTGTTACTACTATTGTATCAAGAAATATGATCAATCACGCCGTTATTTCAGGTAAATATTTCAAAGCGTTACTAATTTACCAATGTAATGGATGCCTAAGTGAGTAACTTTTTATATTTATGTTATGAAACATCACCTTGTTTGATACTAACAAAATCTTGCATTTGATAGAAAGAAAAGCATCTATCGATATAAACTTCATAAGATGTTTTGATGATGGTATTGCATCTTGAATTCATGTGTGCTTTGAAAGGGTTAAACATTGTGTCCCTGTTCAGTTAATTTAGAGATATCTCTAGCATGATAATTTGGAAATTATTCTAGGAGAAAAACTCTCATGGGTTGGCCATTGATTATGTTTGTTAATTTCTGTGAACTTTGCCCACCTTCCTTTTCCAATTTTACTGGTTCGTAATATTCTTTGTTTTCTTGGAGATTTGATGCTAGGTTGTTTGATGATTCATATTTTAGTAAAATATACCTTTAATCTCTACATTTGTCTGTGCCGCTAGTAAAATATGTTTAGTTTTGATCTTATTAGGATTTTGTTTGTTAATATTAGCTTTGCCCATTGTCCATTCAAATTTTCATGGGTTATCTGTCACTTTTTTCCTCGGAGATTTGATGTGGTTCGATAATTCAGTTTCAATATGAATTACACCTTTAGTTTTGAGATTTATCTCTACAGCTTGTCAAAAATATTTTAATTTTGATCTTATTAGGCTCCCATATCAATTGAATTGACTGATGTTGCTCCACTCTGCAGCAAGTCGACAAGTTTAGATGGAACATTTGCTCCTGCATGGATAGGTTTTGGAAATGCTTATGCTGTTCGCGAAGAGGGCGATCAAGCAATGTCAGCTTATAGGACTGCTGCTCGCCTGTTTCCAGGGTAATTTTGTATTATATGTTCTTTCTTCAATCTAGATGTTGCTTTATGGAGAAGCTAAAAGGATATATATTTTCTGTAGTTCTTTATCTTTTGTAGCTTTATTTCCTTGAAACTTTATTGGCACCCATTTTCATCAAATTTATTTTCTTTTGAAATGGTGTCTCCCAGTATCTGATCACTATATTCGATTGATATTACTGCTTTCAGAGTTTCTTTTTCCTGATAGGCTGGAGATTGCAAGTTTTATGGTTTTTCTCCTTTTTCTAAAACTAGCTATCTGACACTGTACACAGTGCTCCTGTTAAAATAAAAAAAGTTATGCATTCTTGTTCGTTCTTGGTTGTCATTATCCAAAATCTCCCCCATTTTGCATTGCATGTAAGCTTAGTTGAAGTCATCTTATTATTTATGGATTGTCCTTTTACAGGTTGAATCTTGATGTTCTCTTATTCCAGGTGCCATTTACCAACTTTGTACATTGGAATGGAGTACATGCGGACTCACAGCTTCAAGCTTGCTGAGCAGGTGATTTGTGATTTATTAAACTTGTCACATTATGATTTTGACTGAGCTTGGTGAGGGTTAAAGAATTATCTAGAGAGTTGTTTTATGGACTTCAAACTTCCTAGTTTGTATATGAGGGTTGTTTTATGGACTCTTCGGTACTCTCTAGGCATCTGAAGATATTTTATTTTGCAGAATAAATTAACCACTAGAGAGTGGTTACTGTTAAATTATTTTTGGAAAGAGAATATGTAGAAATGGCATATTACATGGTTTGTAGGTTAGGGTATATTTTCTAACAAACTAAGGAGGTGGGCATAAGGACAACTCTAGGAAATATAGTCTTGTGGTGGGGAGGACTATAATGTTTCATAGTGAAGCAAGTACGTATATAACAGCTAGTATCAATATAGATATTATTTTCTATTACTTGAAAATTGCCTTGGAAGCGTGCATTGTGCCATCTTCCCCAAGATTAGGAGAGATTGCTGTTATAACTTATTCTGCAGAACTATAAAATACCTAAACATCAAAACTTGGATTTTCATGAATAAGTTTGGAAACTGAAGCAGACTCTATATGAATGATAATCTCTCCTTTATTTCTTAAATCAAGCAAAATTGGTGGTCAATTGTTTGGCTGCAAAAGAGATCAGTATAATGATTGACAAGGTTAAAGAAAAAGTTCTTTATAAATTATTGATCATTGTGTTTTTTGTTTTTGGTCGTGGATTGTGCTGTTTTACTAAGTTTTCTTCGCTTATAATCATCTCTTTTGTCTTTGTTTCATTTCAATTATCTTTTCCTAGTATCTTCAGAAATCATTATGTTCTGGCATGATTAAAAATTTTAACAAGGGCATTGCTTTTCAGTTTATCATGCAGGCAAAGGCAATTTGTCCTGCAGATCCACTTGTATATAATGAGCTTGGAGTTGTTGCATATCATATGAAAGAGTAAGGATAATGCACCTTATTTTAGAGTTGGATTTTAAACTTGTTGAAACTTGTTTTTAAGTTTAGTAGGTTGATACTTCTATGTTTGAAAATGAGAACCAGGGAACAATCTAGAATTTATTATTACTATTATTATTCCATTGAACTTGGTCAACAGATTAATACTAACTAGTAAGTTTTTTTTTTTTTCTTCCAAACATAATTTTCTATTACTTGTTTACCTGGTATGCAGTTATCTTATGCACCATGTTTTTATGATTTAAATTCTCATTTCATTGTATGCCATTTTTTGGTAAAGATTCCATTTCATGTATATGTAAATATATCATGTGTTTGTATTCCTTTCAGAAGGTTAAGTTCTTTTGAAGTTATATATCTAGTTTTAATTATTATAACAGCATTTTCCTTCTTTGAAAACCTTGCAGGTATAATCAAGCTGTTTGGTGGTTTGAGAAAACATTGGCTCTTATTCCAAACCCATTAAGTGAAATGTGGGAACCTACTGTGGTTAATCTTGCCCATGCTTATCGGAAACTAAAGTATGTTATTTTAACTTTTTAGAACTCCATGCTATCTTAAAACTTTCTGTTCCCTATTAACTCCACAGTAATGTCCATGCTTTTTCCGAAACATTTCTATATTCTGATGTTTTCAAATCTTTTGCAAGAAAGAGTTATAGATACTGGTCTAATTTTGGTGGTATTAGTTAGCAAAAAAACTAGTGTTGAGCTCAATCTTTGAGACTAATATGGGAATATGGTGTATCAGGATGTTTCGTGAAGCAATCACATTCTATGAGAAGGCTCTAACGTTATCAATAAAAAGCTTGAGCACTTATGCAGGTCTTGCATACACGTTCCATTTGCAGGTTAGTCCTTACAAATTTAATAGAAGTTATATTTCATAACAGATGCATTAATAATCGAATATTGCTTTATGGTTGATTTTCTAGACTGTACAAGAAAAGTCTGTTTTGAAATTTGTAATAAGCCGAGATTACTTGCTTCGGAACTTGATAAACTAGGAGGAAATGAAGTCTTTACCTATACATATCAGTGTGGGTGGTGAATGGTGCTCATGATATAAATTCAAGAGAAGTTATGTTTTCAAAATTGAAATGATCATGGAAGAACTCTACTGTGATATGCTATCTACTTGGAGAACTGTAAGGAGTGTCAAAGCGAGCAATCCCCCCCCCCCCCTCCCTTCTTTTGAATCTTGATAATTAATGTCGATGCAAGTGGTAAAGGGTCGTGGATTATTAACAAACAATTCAGACCGCATGTCAACTTCACAGTACTGTATCTGCTTAGTCTCTGTTTGTGATAGAATTTTCGTTGTATATGATTTTGTTTTTAACCTTTTTGTAGGATAATTTTACTTCTGCAATTACATACTATCATAAGGTCAGTAATCAAAGATCTATTTTCATAGCTTTTATTTGAAATGTGTCAAGACCTTCTCCATGCTGCATCTCCTTTAGCCTGATTCAATGATGTTCGGTATTTAAACATTTGAACAAAGAAATTACTATTGTTGAAGAAGAGCTTCAATGCATTTAACTTAATTCTGGTCCCAAATCTCTGAATTTGTACTTAATTGTTTCCATGACAGGCTTTATGGCTGAAACCGGATGATCCGTTTTGCACTGAAATGTTAAATATTGCTCTTGCAGACGAATGTCGACATGGCATTGATCCCAAAATTGATTTTCACTGAAAAAAGGTTGCAAAGTTTCATATCATTGTTTTTCCTGTAATATTGTTTGTATTGTTAAATGTAATATTTATACAACATTGATACTATTACTATATCTATGCTGATAAAAGCATGCTAATTTTTGTTTTGTTTCTTGTTTGCATCTACAATCATGCAATAGTTATTTTCTACTTGAATGTGTTTACTTTTAGGCTTCTTTTCTTAATGAGAAAAAGGGATTTCATAGCACTATTCATTGGTTTTTTTTTCTTTTGCCCAACTTTCAAGTGGCCAATAAGTATAACAAAATCATTTCATACATTAATTTTTTAAAAAGTCCAAGCTATTTGTAGATAGAAGTGTTTGATAGGTTTAGGGATTGGATCAATTTTGTTTTATTATTAATTAAATTGATGAATTTAGTTTTATATATAATCAAATAAGGTTAAATACTAATGGAGTTAATATTGTTAAAACTGATGAGAATTATTTGCAGGTTAATTTTAAACAAAATGTTATATTTGCAAAACTATAAATATTTTAAAGATATTAATTTTGTTAAACAATAAAAGCATTTTTAAATAATAAATATTAATTTTGTTAAAATTTGAATTTATTTAATTTTTAATAGAATATGGATTAAATTTAATCTTTTAAATTCATCATATATTTTATAGTTGTAATAATTGTTGTATACGATAAGCTTTTGATATTCTCTTGTATACGACAATTTATCTACTTGTTCCCGTGAATGGTAATCCTTTAGTCATACCATAAAATAAAATAAAACTAAGAAAAGTTGTGACAATTTATTTGCTTTAATTATTATAGAAGATGACAATCGAAATAGTTATAAAAATAAAATAGTAAAAGTGTCGAAGTAAATACATAAATAAATATGGAGTGCAATGGTAAAATATATTATTCATTTAGAGATATAATTTATGTTTGAACTTTGAAATTGTAAGGAGAGACAAACATAAACTTAAAAAGATTAATATTTATGTACAGTAAAACCACCATAAGTAATATGAAGTTTGAAATATTGGAATGGAAATAAAGATAGGTAAAATTAAGAAGAGGAATGGAAAGGGCAGGCAGAGGCATGATGAGTTGGTGAAGAAGAAATGGAGATGGGGGCACCTTTCAATAGGCCGCCAAATAGCTGAGCTGGGTCATAGTATACCTCCACTTCTTCTACCTTCAATCCTTCGTCAACCTGTTCATTTTATACCTAAAATCATCACCACCACATCCTACCATAGCATAATCTATCTTATATATATTAACAATAAAAAACCATATTTTTATACCCATATTCATATACATATATATAAAATAATGAGTAATAGATACTGGCTTTTAAGTTAGAGAATCCTTAACCTTTATATTAATGGGTCATTAGCTTTGAACTAAAAATCAAGTTTGTAATTTTGGTGCAAGTAATTAACATAAAGTTTAATGCTTTAGCAAAGGGGGTTGTTTTTTTTGGTGATAAGGAAAGGGAAAAAACCAAAGCAACAAATTCTATAATCCTTCCAAGTTTGAATCTTTTCATATGTGACAACAGAACCCACTTATTTTAAATTATAACCTCTCCAATTAATAGTTAATGGGGCACTACTTTCTCTGTCAATTATTTTTTTCCCATTATTTTTAGAGAATCAAACCTTGACATTAGTGCTTATTTCATATTATATTAAATATAGACTATTTTTAAAGAAAGGTTAAGTGCTTAATTTGAGTATAAACTTTTGAAGTCCCTGAATGAAATAAGATTAAAAAATTAAGAACCAAACTTGCACAAATGAGGACTTCCGCAGGTGGTACAATTGCTTGAAAAGTCCTTATTTAAACAGGTTTGATATTTCATGACCACTTTAAAAGATTCACTCAAAGCTTCATAGGCCCCAATTGAAAATTTAACCATAAATAACTTATGAAGAAACAAATATTTAAAATATATATATATATACCTTAACAGTAGCTATCCCATAGAATTCAACCGTTTCTCCAGTAGGGGCATGTCCTTTAAAAGGACCCTCAAAAATACCCCAATGCCTGAACTTGAAAGCAATCAAAGGAGGTCCACAGTAAACATGGATGACTTCCCATGCAAATCCACGAGGAAAAGCTGAACGAAATGCTTCATGCGATGATTCAAAGCTCTCTTCATCTGCTTTGTAATATTGAAACTCTTTTGGCAGTGAGTTCTTCAATAATGCATTGTAACTGCCCATCTTTAGTGCTTCTTCTCCTTTTAATCCTTCTCTTCCTTCAATCACCAATGTTTCCCAAGTTTTAGTTCACTTTCACTATCACTAATCATATCAGTAATTATCAAAGATATTATGCAGTGTGTATATAGGTTAGATACCATTAACGATGAGGTTGAATTTTTCATGGTTGATGGACTTGAAGTCTTGCAATCGAACCTTGTGGGAGAGTTCCATCTCCCATGTCTTTATAGCATTTTGCACTATTTCTTCAAGTGATCCTTCTTCCCATTCCTGCAAAGTTTTTCTTTTTCGGATCAGACCAACATTTGATTCAATGATTGGTGCTTGCTTTCTTTCTCGAAAGAACATTTTTCAAAAATAAAGAAATAGAAACGGAAGTTTGTGAGAGATGAAAATAAACAAAACAACCTTCGTACGGCCTTGTTCGAAGAGCTGATTGACAACATCGTATGTAGGAGGGCCACCATGACGCCATTGAACGTTATCTGCTTCATCGTCCAGGAATGACCTGTACTTATCTTTTGCTGCTGGAACTGTCGCCATTTCTACACTCTTTCAGAGGTTTCCGAATTTTGGATAATTTGTGTTGCAAAGAGCTACAACTGGTCCTTTTTTATAGGACAAAATATGGCAATAATTACAGGGTATTAATTGCTTCCAAAAACCAAACCTATAATAAATGTTTTAAAAGATGGAATTATAAGGTTCACTCGTTTTGATTAGGTTAGTTTTTGCCCTTATCTTAATTACACAAATTAACGAGTTTGGGCGTAAAACCTCCTCTTAAGTTTGAAGAAAATTTTACTAGACCCTTAGTAAAATTTTAAATAAAGAGACAATTATTTATTTATTATTTTATTTGCTTTTCTTTATTTTTAATCTAAATTTATTTTTTTGGTTAAAGAAATTTAATTATTTTAAAATTATAGTGAAGTGCTATAAAATTAAATTAAATTACTTTTAAAGTTATATTTAATTCAATTATATATTAATATTGAGATAATTTGATATATTATGTTTAGAAAAATTAATTAGTTACTGTTATTTAGAATATTTCAATGAAAAATAAATTGATTAAATTATATATAAAAGGAAAGAAAGAGTTTTAGATTTTACAAGTGCGTTGATGGTGTGATATTAGATTACATATCCAAATTTTTAATTTTTTATTATACCGTATAATACAAATGTTACACCTCAATATGCTTGTAGAGCCTAAAAGACTCTACAGCCTATGTATGGAATAATTTTTATTAAAGTAATTATTTGAAAAAAAAAATAAGATAAGAAGAAAAAATGTATTCATCTTAAAATTAATATAAATAAGTTAATTAAATATATATATTTGTATATAAAGAATAAAAGTTAAAGATAAGATAAAAATAAAAATAAAAATAATTTGTTAATTTTTTAAAAAATAAGTTAATAAGCTTACATATATCAATTGAAAAATTCATCTTTTTAGATATAAAAATAAAAAAATAATTAATAATCAATAAGGAAAAATTCATTTTATTGATTAAAAATATGTATTACCTTTTTTTTGTGAACTATAAAATAAGAGTAAAGTCTTAATAGTAATGTGATTAACACAATTTAAACCCAAATCATTTTCAAGTAATAAACATACTAATTATTAAGTCAATGCATGATAAAGATGAATTATTGATAATTTATGGATTATATAAGAGAATACTTGGTCATTAATAAATGACATTCTATATAATTAATTTTAATTATTAATTTATTTGTAGAATATAGTTTAATTTATCGGAAAAGATAAAGTAGGTAGGCGGTGTGATTGAATGTAAGTACCATGGTCCATGGTTGGTCGTTTTCATTAAAAGTATCATTAATGATTTTCTTGCGTAGCCATGACATACAGAATGACTGCTCATCAGTCATCTAAAACTAATGAAAATTACTTTATTCATATTTTAAACCAAAGAAATTATATAGAATTTTCTAATTAATCCTTTTTCTCATGTTAACATATTCAAGAAATTTTCAATTCCCCATCTCTTGACTTGGATGAAAGGGAAACTTTAGGTGTCAATAATTTCTTATTCAAATTTCCAAATTTTTGACCATTTTAATTTATCAAATAAAATAATTTCTTTAAGAAATCAAGATTCCATAATTGAAATTTCTCATTCATCTTGTCATAAAATTAAAATGTAAAGTATAATGAGCGAGGTCAAATTTTTTTTTAAGAAGTGAAATTAAATCGTAATTTTTACAATAGTAAAATAATTTTACTATTTTTAATACTTTAAATTTTTATGAATTTTAAAAGATTAAATCAAATTTGTATATTTTAAGGAGTCAAACTGTAATTTTACCTTTATTAATTTAAAATTTTGAAAGTTTTAAAAGCTTAACTAGGGAAGATCAGAATCCATGCCAGCTCCCCAACTATGACCTTGTAGAGCATAATAGTCAAAAATAAAATTCATTTAATTTAAAAATTACAATTTATAATTATATACTATTAAAATTAATTAGTAAAAATATTGAATTAAATAATAAATTAACTTAAATTACACATAATTTACTCAGGATTAGTTAACAAAATCCCAAAGTTAAAGATGTGCTATTTTATTATAAAATTATTAAATTTGAATGTTAAGACCACAGAACTGAGATTCATATCTGACTATATACTCTAATTATATATTACAAATCACATATAGTTAAAAGGAAAAATACTTCTAAAATAATTTGAATTATTTTTAGATTTTTATTTCAAAGAAAATATACAATTGAAAAAACTTGTTAATATTCAAATCAATTACAATCATCATCCTCACAAAAGTAGCATGTGTAATAATTATAGATATCTTAATAAAGTTTAAGATAAATCAGAGATCTTCAAGTCATTTGAGTAAATTTCTATAAAATAAGGGATTTGATTTGCATGATCTAGATTGACCCAATCTTTAATGATTAGTTTCTCCACAAGTCTGATCTTCATAGACGAGCCAACTCACACGTCCACAAGATCAACAAATTCATGATCCAATTGTTTTAGTTCAAAAGATTGTCAACTCCAACAAATGTAAGTTATGAATCCTAAGCAGTTGTAGGTACAATCGTAAGTGTTATTGTAACTTCTCTTATAACATCTCCAACATATTTCAAATCTCTATCCTTAATGACTTTCCAAATCGTATATGACATGAACTAATATCATAAATTACCTTTGATTGAAATAGTAAGCTTCTAAATCATTTTTCAACCTAAACTTTGACATTTTTATCCTCAAATATATAAACTATGAACTCACTTTGACATTTTTATCCTCAAATATATAAACTATGAACTCATTAATTAATAATGTCAAAGTTGAAACAAGAATTAACAACAGAACTTTTCAAGTAAAATGACACATTTAATTTAAGATTTAGTAGAAAAAATTAAATAAAAAAGAATTATTTGATGAATTGAGGATGAAAATTTTTAATTGCACAAAAAAATTGTCACAAATTCTTAATTTATATTTAAAATAATAAATAAATAAAATACATAATTGTTTCTTAATCCCAATTCCTAATTGTCAAATATTGTATTAAATTATAATCTTGAAAATTCAATGCATTGGGAGATAACAACTAAAGAAAAGATTAATCAAAATCCAATGAAGCTGTAAAAATCTTTTGCTAATGTCTTTGATATGCACACGTTACCGATCAAAAGAGGTTCATTCTTTTATAAAAAAAATTATATTTTTATTAATTTTATTATAGATTCTAATTATATTTGTTTTTTTTCACACAATATATAGAATTACTCATAGTCTCTCCTCAACCCATAAATAGGAGAATAATATACTTCAATATATTTAAACCCACATTCTCTTACATTGACAATAATACCCATAAATATTAAATTTTTACACAGTATTTTTATTAGTTTGGAAGTGATAATAATATTATCAACTAAAACTGTCCCTACCTTTTATTAGCTTGTAATTAATTGTTTACAGGGAGATTTAAGCCTACAATCAATGCTCAACTCAAATTTTCCTTCTTGGTCTTTTAATTGGGTTTTCATGGTTGTGGTTAATTTACATAAAATAATATAAAAAAATTAATTTCTGAAATAAGTTGTCGGTTACGTTGGATTTAGACCAAAAAGAATCGAAGGGATGAAAGTATACCAAAGACCATCTTTACTTTCCAATTTTCCATACCAGCGTTTGTGGAGATATGAACGAGGATGACTATTTTCATTAATTCCTAATTATTATTTTTGGTAAAACGTTTTTTTTTTCATTATGGGTTACTTATTGACTTTATTATATATACTCACAAATAGAATATAAAAATATATTTTCAATAGTTTGGATAATTAAATAATTAGAATAGTAGGTTAGCTAGTCACACTATTTTAATTTATTATTAAATTTATGTCTATAAACTCTTTTCTTTAGGCGTAATTTTTTTTCAGTTTTTAATATTTATAATTATTATTTGTATTTTTTTCTTTTTAATAGAAATTAAGAGAATAAAATTTCTAACCTTGGATACTAATAGGACGTAACCATTTGATCGCAAATAAGTAAAAAGATATATAAATGATTAAGATTTTGAATATGTCTCAAAGATTAATTCGGATTTTCTGTTGGTTATTCCTTAAAATGAAAAATTTTTCATTTAGGTTCTTTATAATTTATAAAATTTATAATTTATAAAATTTTAAATTAAAAATAGTAAAATTATACTTTGACCCTTTAAAAATAATAAAATTTTGATTTAATCCTTTAAAATTATAAAAATATAAACTATTATTTTTTAAAAAATTATATATAAAAAAGAAAAACATAACAAGGAAGGGCTAAACCTAATCTAATACCCCACTAGTGTCATGGGTTGCGCAGGGAGTTGTTCAAATAATTTAATATTATTTTTATTGTTACAAGTCATTTTCGCTTGATAGTTTGTAACTTTATTTTCTTCTCTCAAGATTAATTAATTGTTGTATTTGCCATTGATGTGCCTTTGTCTATAGTTGGTGAATTCATTTGATTAGAGCAAATTTTGAGTCTTTTGAGTGTCTATCTTAAACAGCCTAAACTGCCTCTATACTATCTATATTAATCAATATTCTGTCGTGACCCCGTTCTAAGATAAGGGTCAATCCATCTTTAAAGATGGCCTATAACTTAACTTTCA
The DNA here is from genome assembly GCF_025698485.1 of Gossypium arboreum. NCBI lineage: Eukaryota > Viridiplantae > Streptophyta > Magnoliopsida > Malvales > Malvaceae > Gossypium > Gossypium arboreum. The sequence goes on along the minus strand of NC_069070.1, from coordinate 116,868,217 downwards.
AGACTAAACATGTCCTTAGATACCGAATAAGGCCTAAAGTCAGCTTCCCATTTCGATCTCATATAACTTGTCCTGCATATGTGAAGCCTGAATCTGCTTTAATGGCTCCATCCGTGTACATCTGGATCCAATTACCTGTCAATACTAAAGAAGAGAACATTATATACCTTTTGTCTATTTTGGATTTCCGAGCAGAGGCAAACTGTTTGACTCGACAAAAGGAGCCTTTGATCACTTCATCAGCGCTCCAAAGGATGCCTTGAAACACATGAAGATTGCAGTTTTTCCAAATGTTTCAGGCGATTAAGCCAAAAAAAATGACCAGTTCACCTCACCCATCGAGATCTTCAGATAATTATGCAAATTCGCCACGAACCACTCCTTCAAGTCTCTGGAAAAGAATTGTCTTTACTGGAACTACTTGAGTCCAGATTACTTTAGCTGTGTAACAATCTCTGATAACGTGTAGAGCGTCATCAATGTTATGACTACAAATCCCACATGCACTGTTATCTCCTAGACCTCTTTTCATGCTTTCTTCATTGGTGAGTAGACGATCTTTAAGAGTCATCCAGATAAAGAATTCCACTCTTTGTGGTCCTTGAAACTTCCAAGGAATTTGCCATACCCCATCCTTTGAATTCCATGTCGTCTCATAAAGCTTCCAGTGGGCACTTTTGAGAGTGAAAGATCTTGTGGAAAAATTGGCCCATACGACTTTATCAACCCTTGCTACTGGATTTGGAGGAGGGACCCCACGATCCTCTTAACAATGTCATCAACTAACCAAAGCCGAAATAAATTCAGATTCCAACTACCATCTTTCGTAACCATATCTCTAACAAATAAATATAAAATATAAAATTTGATACATACAAGTTACAACTTAATCTATGCATTATAAACTATAAAAAAAAAACTAATATATATATATGAGAAGAGATCCATTTACACCCTTCTATAATTTTTATGTGATTAATATTTTAATAATTTGACCGTCATATTTTATGCTTTATTAATGTAGATCATGCATATCAAGTTTGACATAAATTAAAAATTTATAACTATCCGTTTTACATAGAAAACTTTCAACTGTTAAATATATATTAATATACATATATAATATTTTAGATCATCGATATGGTAAAGATAGTGAATCGATTAAAATTTTACATGCATGAACATACAGATATTTTGATAAATTTAACCATTAAATTGTTAAAATAGTAATCATATAAAAATTATGGAAAAAAATAAAATCACTTAAATTTTATACTGATTTAAGTGGTTACAGTTACTGGGTTCAAACTTCAAACCTTCTAAATACTGCCTTTTAAAGTTAATTACTCGAATCAATTAAATAATCTTCAGACTTAAACAACAATTAGTTAAATTACCTTCACATGAATCATACACTAAACACTAACTTTTTCATAATAATATCAAGGTTACAGTGACAGTTATATATTGACTCATAGGGCTTCTATGGATCCTCGTTTATCATCGGTGAAACGCGATTTTTATTGTTTTTTTGCAATGATAGAAGAAACATTTAACCTATAGTAATTAATTTCATGGCTGTTTTTGTTTTCAATCTCATTGAAATTAATCTGAGAGCTTTAGTTTCATATTCAATTTGTCAGTACTTCAAATATACATTTGAAAATTGGTTTGGTTACCAAAGATATCAAAATTTTCGTATAAAACAAGAAGCTGTCTTAAAGACAGACAGTGAGGTAAAACCGGTGGTGTTGATGTAATAATTGGAACTGTGTTGTTCAAATATACATTTGAAAATTGGTTTGGTTACTAAAGATTAAAAGATTTTCATATAAAACAAGAAGCTGTAGGTGGTGTTGATGTAATAATTGGAACTGTGTTGGTTTGTTTTATTGAAATTGATCTACATGGTCTTAGAAGGCCTGCAAACTCTATTGGATTCATGCTAAATTCCAACCTCTTCTTCTCTCGTTGATTCATCAACCTGAAAAGGACTATAATGTTGGATCAACAAATCCTCATGGTTTTCTTCGTTAATTTTGATTCGATCCATGTAGGGTCATATCTCATACTCTTCAGAAAAGAAATTAATAATCCGATTAACATAACGAAAACAAATTCAATTAGATTTAGTTGTATCGGCTGAGCATCTTAAGTGTATATGTGTATATAGTATCTTAAGTGTGCCTGCAGAATTATGCTGCAAAAGATCATCGTCTATGTCGATTCCCGACTTTTAGTCCCGCTTAGTTCTAACAACATCGAGAAGAAACTGATTGAAACGCTGGCCAAATATCGTCGTAGGATTGATTCATTGACATACTGTCTAGCCTGTTCCCCCTTTCTCTTTGCCATCTCTGGGTCTTGAATGAGTTTAGCCATAGCCAAAGCAAAGTCCTTTGGAGTTGGATCACAAGTGCAACAAAGATGCAGCGAAGGTATGCACATAGAGCATGAAGGTGATAGAAATTATGTCGTGGCTGGCTTTATGGCTGAAACCGGATGACCCATTTTACACTGAAATATTAAATGTGGCTCTTGCTAACGAACGTCGACATGGCATTGATCCCAAAATTGATTTCCACTGAAAAAAGGTTTCAAAGTTTCATATAATTGTTTTTCCTGTAATATTGTTTGTATATTTAAATGTAATATTTATACACCATTGATGCTATATCCATACTGATAAAAGCATGTTTTCTTATACAATGACAGTAAAAAGAACCTGAAAACCGTCTTAAAATACAATTCTAAAAAGCCTCTTTGAAGGGGACTCCATTTTGTGGGGTTTTCGGCTTCTTCTTCTTTGCTCCTTGACCAGATTTCTCCTAATTGAGCTTTGTTGATATCGTGTATCAACAATGTTAATTTTTGTTTTGTTTCTTACTTGCATCTAGAATTATGCAATAGTTATTTTCTACTTGAATAAGCACTTTGAATTCGTATAAAGTTGTTTTTTTACTATATATTATAAAGTTATATTAATTCTGTGTTTTTGTGAATGGTAATCGATCTCTTAGTCATACCACAAAATAAATAAATAAAAAGAAAAGTTCTATGCAATTTATTTGCTTTAATTGTTATAGAAAATATAGATGGGATGAAGGTGACAATTGAGGACATCCATTAAAGAGAAAATGGCCATTAGATGGAGCAAAAGTATATATTTAAGGGGTAGTGATAGTGGGAGGTAAATTATATTTGGAAAAAGAGATAATCACAAATTTTGAAGGATTATATAAAAGATTCATTCATCGTACAAATAAAATAAAATAAAATAAATACAATAAAAAACAAGATTTAAGGTACTGAAATGCAAATAGAGATAGATAAATTAAGAAGGGGAATGGAAAGGGCAGGCAGAAGCATGATGAGTTGGTGAAGAAGAAATGGAGATGGGGGCACCTTTCAATAGGCCACCAAATAGCTGAGCTGGGTCATAGTATACCTCCACTTCTTCTACCTTCAATCCTTCATCAACCTGTTCATTTTATACCTAAAATCATCACCACCACACCTTACCATAACATAATTTACCTTATATATATATACAATAAAAACCATGTTTTTATACCCATATTGCTTTTTTATTTTTTTTATTTTTTGTGATAAGGAAAGGTAACCAAAGCAACAAATTCTATAATCCTTCCAAGCTAGAATAATTTCATATGTGACAACAGAACCCACTTATTTTAAATCATAACCTCTACAATGAATATTTAATGGGGCAATTTTTCAATTTATATGTATATAAAAAAAAATGGGGCACTATATGTGTACCTCAATTCATGTGCTTTTTTCATCATACCTTGTTCACAATCCAATGCCTTCTAAAATTGAAAAAAAAAAAATCTCTAATTTTCACCTCGCTTTTCCATTAATTTCCATTTAAAAATAAGTTAAAAAAACTATCATATTTATTCTAAAGAATCAAACTTCCCCATTGATGTTCATTTCAAATTAACACCAAATATCTTTGAAAATGTTCAATTATGGACCAATTTTTTTTTTTTGTTTGGACCTACTCAAATAAAGACTTGAAACATACCTTAACGGTTGCTATCCCATAAAATTCAACCTTTTCACCAGTAGGGGCATGTCCTTTAAACGGACCCTCAAAAATACCCCAATGCCTGAACTTGAAAGAAATCAAAGGAGGTCCAGAATAAACATGGATGACTTCCCATGCAAATCCACGTGGAAAAGCTGAACGAAATGCTTCATGTGACGATTCAAAGCTCTCTTCATCTGCTTTGTAATATTGAAACTCTTTTGGAAGTGAATTCTTCAATAATGCATTGTAACTCCCCATCTTTAGTGCTTCTTCTCCTTTTAATCCTTCTCTTCCTTCAATCAGCAATGTTTCCCAAGCTTTAGTTCACTTTCACTATCACTAATCATATCAGTAATTATCAAAGATATTATGCAGTGTGTATATAGGTTAGATACCATTAACGATGAGGTTGAATTTTTCATGGTTGATGGACTTGAAATCTTGTAATCGAACCTTGTGGGAGAGTTCCATCTCCCATGTCTTTATAGCATTTTGCACTATTTCTTCAAGTGATCCTTTTTCCCATTCCTGCAAACTTTCTCTTCTAATTATCATACGAACATTTGATTCAATGATTGGTGCGTATTTTCTTTCTCGGATTCTTGAACATTTTTTCAAGAATCAAGAAATAGGAATCGAAGTATGTAAGAGATGAAAATAATAAAACCTTGGTACGGCCTTGTTCGAAGAGCTGATTGACCACATCGTATGTAGGAGGGCCACCATGTCGCCATTGAACATTATCTGATTCATCATCTAGGAATGACCTGTACTTATCTCTTCCTGCTGGAACTGTCGCCATTTTCTACACTCTTTCAGAGCTTTACAAGTTTTGATAATTTGCATTTAAAACTGCTCCAACTGGTCCTTTTTATAGAAAAAAATAAGGCAATAATTACTTCCAAATAAAGGCGAGATACATGTGCGTCTTATAAATTTTTTGAGTTACTTAGTTCAAACGGCTAGCTATTTTTTTATTTTAATATTTTTTTATATTACAAAATTATAATTATAAAAAGAGTTTAAGTACATAAATGAATAAGTTTAATTGAGCTCGTAACTCGATTATGAATTGAGTTTAAACTTAAAGTTTCATAGTTGATTAAATTCAAATCAAATATTGAACTTTAAATTTTAAATCGAGTTCAAACTTACTATTAATTAAATTTAACTCAACTCAATTACACTCCTACTCTCAAAATCGAACCTTAAAAATTATTATAAAATATCAAAGAAAATATATAATTAGAGTAACTATATTTATAAGTATAATTCATTATGTGGATATACTAAAATTTGTAAGATTTAGAAATTACAATAATCCAAAGGGATATAAACAAGTAATTAATAAGAGTTAGACGGTGGAATTCATTGTAAGCCATACGGTTGGTCGTTTGCATTAATATCCTTTATGATTTGCTTGCGTACCTATGACATACATCACTGCTCATCCATGCAGAAAAATCTTATACTCGTTTGCATATATATATCAATCAAAATAAATCAAATATTAAATTTAAAAATTATTTCAATAAAAATAAATAATGAATCAAATTAAATAATAAAGATTCCACAATAAATGAAATTTGTCATTCATCTCACCCACCATACAGAATTAAAATTTAGAGCGTATTTTATCATATTAGCCGCCTTGGTATGTCAGAGAGATATTCCGAAATAAGAATTAATCATAAAAAGGCCTTAGATTATAATGCAGCCACGTGACATATTCTAGGACGGATGTGTACAAATGTTTAAGGTTACAGCGCATATAATGCAAATTAATTAAATATCTCAATTAATGCGGTTGGCTGTATTTGGAATCAATAAAAAGGGTTTTTTCCTAAATTAGGACAAAAAAATAAAAAATTTCAAAATAATACAAATGAAAAACTATGTACCAAAATGGTACATTTGGGGTGGTGCCGCCTATGACAGAGGCATGACCACCCCATGTCCAATCAAAAATTACTGTTGCTGTCTGTTAAATTGCGGCACAGGACTGAAATGTAATAATATAATGTATTTAGGGACTTGTTATGCAATTATTCTATTTAGAATGACAGCTGAAAGAAAGGGATTAGGGTGCCGCCTGACAGTGTGGCGGCACCAAACTTAAAATATGGCTAATTTCTTTGTTAGCCCTCATTATTTATTATTTTCTTTTTATTCCCCTTCAATTCAATATATTATTTTTAAACAAGTCCTTAACCTATTTTTATAGTTAAATAACCCCTTAACTTATAGTTTTTACTCATAAAGCCCTTCATTTTAATATTAAAGTAAATATATTTTACTCAAAGTAAAGTTATTTAAAAATATAAACTAATTCACATTTTATGTTGATGTGAATAGTTTATTAAATAAAAATAAAATTTTAAAATTTCTTGAGAGTGCTTATATACATGATATTCTTAACCTTTGTTTGAAAATTTTGATTACTTTTTTAGATTTTATATTGATGTTAAAGTGTATATAATTTTATTGCATCAATAAAAATTAAGATAAAAGCTTGAAATTTAAAATATATTTACTTTAATATTAAAATAAAGGACTTTTATGAGTAAAATTATAATTTAAGGGTTATTTAACTACAAAAATAGGTTAAGCTTGTCGAATGATGAATGGAACTTTCACCACTCATCAATTATTTGGAGTACTGGACCCACTCTTTAATAGTATTCAAACCCTTTTTCAAGACAAACTTTGAAAATTTTGGTATTTACGTGTTGGAATACTATTGGGTTCTATATATACAGAAATTATTAATAAAATAAGTTTAATAATAAATTTAGTTACTAACGTTTACATATATTATCAAAATGGTCTTAATTGTATTTTTAACTTTTTTTACTATCAGCCTTTGTTTTTTTCAAATTGTTTTTTAATAGATTTGATGAAATCTTGTTAAAAAAGTTAACAGGATGATGTGGAATTTCATATGCGGAATATTTTAATGAGATATAATTTATTACTTAGATAACCCAATAAAATAATTACACGTGGAAAAAATAAAATAAATAATTCATGAAGTTAAAAAATAAATGTAATTATCTAAAAAGGTTTCAAAACGAATGCACTCATTCAAGATTTTCGATTTGATTTATTAATTATTTTTTGAAACCTATCGGTAAACAAATGTATGCATTCATTTTGAAATATTTTTAGATAGTTACGTTTATTTTCTTTAATTAAGAGTTTATTTTAATTTCATGTATGATTTATTTATTTTATTATTTTTCACATGTAATTATCTTATTGGGTTACTTAAGTAATAAATCACATTTTATTAAAATATTCAACATCATCCCCATTAATTTTTTAACAATATTTTCATCAAATCTATTAGAAAAAGAGTTTGCAAAAAAATAAAAAATCAAAAGTTGACGATAAAAAAAAAAGACTACAAAATACAATTAGGACCATTTTGACAAAATATATAAATATTAGTGGCCAAATTTATCATTAAGCCATAAAAATAATACTATATCTTTTAAGCGGAAAAAGTTAATTAAAAAAATTAATTCAGCTAATAACGCCTTGGTTCAATTGATAAAGATAGAGGCTTTAGATTCTGAGTACCCAAGTTCAAGACTTATCATGTGTAATCATATATGTAGGTTTCAGAGTCTCATCATATATAGGTGTTTTAGTTCAATTAGTCACAGTTTGTTGACTTTAGTTTGGTCTACTTGGTGGTTTCTCATACTTGTATTTATAATTGTACAAAAGTTGAAAATTATTAATAAGAAGGCTTAATATATCATTTGGTACCCAAGTTTGCCACTTTTTTTTAATGCGGTATTTGTTTTTTTTTTTTAAGGGGGACCAATTTGATACCTATATTAGACAAAAATTATATATTTTGATGTCTATAGATAACAATGTTAACTTTTAGTGTTTAATTCAAGTTTTAAGGTTGATTTGATAAAAGTTATTTGCTAATTTTATTAGGTATGAATTTTTCGTAATTTTTTAATAGAATAAATTTAGTGTTAATTATAATTTTTAATGTTGCGTTTAATTTGTCAAATACAACCTTATGAATGTGATTTAATTTTGGTCTTAGGGTTTATTTGATGAAAATTGATTGCTAAATTATTAGTTAATTTTGATATTGTATTTTAACTTTAGAAATTTATAATTTCTTTAACTTTTCAAATTTCAAAAACATGTCCAACTATTAACAATGCTAAAGTTATTTTCTTAAATTTAGACTCATTATAACGTTATTTTTAAGTTACATTGCTACCAAGTGAGTATTCTTTTAATTTCATAATGTCAAACTAAAAATTTAACAAAAAATTAACAATGTTAACAACTAGATCCGATTTTTGAAATTTGAAAACTAAATGGATTAAATTTTGAAAATAAAAATATATGGACTAAATACTAAATTTATGAAGAGTAAAGGGACCTATGATAGATTTTAACCTTTTTACAGGGAGATTTAAGGCTACAATCAATGAACCATCGAATTGCTCAAATTTTATTGTGTTTTAATTGGGTTTTCATGGTTGGCAACAGAATCTTTTATTAGGGTAAACTTTTAAAATCCAGTTGAATATGAACTTACACATTGAATTTGGATGTTTATGCATATGATGTCTCTGCAAAGTCATCTTCAAACCTATTCCAAATTCTAAGACGGCTAAGGCTTTTTAATCACATTAACAAAAGCTAAGATCCAATTTTCATGGGGAAAATAAGTCGTTGAATGTATATGACTTGTAGTTGAGCTTGTAATTTTATGATGATAAAAATATAATTTTATCATTTGAATAGTTTATATCTTTATAATTTTTTAAAAATTAAATTAAAATTTTATCATTTTTTATGAAGATTAAAGTGTAATTTTATTTTTTTAATTTAAATTTTTTAAAAGGATTAAATGGTTTTCATTTTAAGAGGCTGAGGCTTCCTCCTAACTACATCCAAGTTTGAGAGACAAGGTTGGAGATATTAATTAAAGGATATTAAAGTGGTAAAAGTATCATGGAGACATTGAGATAAAATTGTATTTTACTTCTTTTATTTAAAAAAAAGTGTAAATTAGTCTTTTTATATTAAATTAAAGAGCAAACTCGTCATTTTTTATTAAAAATTTCATCCATTATTACTGTTGAAAACTGGCATTGCGGACTGAATAACTAAACAGTTACACATGACGTCCATGTCTGCCTCATTCTAACTTTCATGGACCAAATTTTAATATTAAAAATAGATGAAAATTTTAATAGAAAGACTAATTTATTCTTTGATTTAATGTACAAAAACTAATTTACCCATTTTTCAAGTAGATGGAGCAAAATACAATCCAACTCTTAATATAAAAGCTTATACATAGATATCCTACATCCCAAGTTTTATTTACATTTGAAAAATGGTTTGGTTACAAAAAATGTGAAAATTTTCGTACAAAACAGAAGCTGTTTTATAGATATTGAGGTAAGGCCAGTGGTGTTGATGTAATAAACAGAAGCTGTTACATGGTCTCAGAAGGCCTGCAACAACTCTATTGGATCATAGTATATTCCAACCAGAAAAGGACTATTAAGTTAGATCAACAAATCCCCATAGTTTTCTTCATTAATTTTGATTCGATTCGTGATACTCTTCGGAAAAAAATAAATAATCCGAGTAACATAACGAGCATCTTAAGTGTATGTGTGTATATAGTATCTTAAGTGTGTCTGCATAAGCATGCTGCAAAAGATCATTGTCAATGTCGATTCCCTACTTCTAGTCCTGCTTAGTTCTAGCAACATTGAGAAGAAACTGATTCAAACGCTGGCCGAATGTCGTTGTTGAGAATGATTCATTGACATGCTGCCTAGCCTGTTCTCCCATTCTCTTTGCCATCTCTGGGTCTTGCATGAATTTAGTCATAGCCAAAGCAAAGTCCTTCGGAGATGGATCACAAAGAAATCCGGTTTCCCCATTCTTAATTGTTTCCACTGGACCACCGCTGTTGCATGCTATGACAGGTTTGTGTGCTGCCATCGCCTCTAATGGAACGATGCCGAAGTGTTCATCCTGCATCAAATTGAAAATTTTCGTAAGTTATTCTTTCATCGATGTTAACGATTCTTGAAAATGGTAGAAGGCAACATACTGTTGGCGTATAAAGGACACAGAGGCATTCAGAGAGCAGAGAATTCCTTTCAGCTGTCGAGCACGATGTCACAAAATTAACCTGACCCGCCACTCCATTCCTCTCCGCTAAGCTTTTGAGCTCATCCAAGTACTCAACATTTTCCCGTAGGCGTTTATCAAATCCACCTAAAAGAATAACACGATGAAGAAATTCCATCCGCATAAAAAATCCTTATCAGTGTCAGCATAAAATAATGGTAATACTTGTGTTAAAACGGGAAGGAACTTGCCGGCAATTGTCAAGTCTGCATCAGCAAAGTTCGAACCTCGATCAACATTTCCGTCAAGGGTGCGAAGCATTGCAAAAGCAGAAACTGCTAATTCTATGTTCTTTTTCCTTTCAAACCGATTGATGGAGAGAAAATTCAACCTAATCAAAGGAACAAAAATATATCATTCAGAAACGCGCTTATGGCAGGAAGTTTCACCTAATCAAAGAAACGTTAGATAATGGTTTAAACAATTTCCCGGGACAAAAAAAAAAAAGGAGACCAATGGGTGTACAAGCATGTTGGTTACTTAAAAAAATGGGGCTTGTCGAACTGGTTCACATTAACTGCAGGGTGAAGAACGGCTGGCCTAATTCCTCGTGCATGGAGATGCTTAAATGTTTTTGCAAAGGTAGATGCAGTAAATCGGCTATTAACAAGTATCATATCTGCCATTCCTGAATTCCAATTTCCAAAACATAGCAGAAAACCGAATCACGATGAACATTATATTCCATATCCTTATCTGTACAAAGAAACAACCAGTATACAGAACCAACCTGTTGTGAGTTCTTCTATAATATCGATAGGTTTTCGATATATCCTCCGCAACAAAGTTGTATGTTGAGCAAGTAAAAGATCCGGAAAATGACAATAGAATACAACCTGAAAAGAAAACGAACATCGTGTGAGAGAGAACACAACAGATATTCTAGAAAACAATCGACTAAAGTTGATATTATATACCTTGGTTGATCGTTTAAGCTTCAACAACGGGACGACAACGGAGACCTGGTCTGCTAGTATAACATCGAATGAAGGCCACATGAACAGCACACAAAGTGCAACAAAAAGGCAGCGAAGATATGCACATACAGCATGAAGGCGATAGAAAATATGTCGAGGCAGGAAGTTGCCGTACACAGTAACTGGAAAGATACCTGGATTTTCGAGAGGCGGTTTAAATTGATTTCAGTTAGATCAATGAATTACTAAGAACAAACAAATTTCAAACATTTTCCCAGTTTGCAGCATATCATCACATGAGACAAAAACCGAGTAGAATTCAACATTCCGGCTCTGCTATAATCGAGCAGTATACTCACTTTCATTAGTTTTACTAAGCTATATGCACTAAAATTTCCACATTAACTTCAAAAAGTCCTTTTTCTATCTGATTATTCTTAAATTCACCAAATAAGTAGCTAAAATTAATGAAAATAACATATGGAAAATGAAATTTACCGGCACGGGTTTCCTCAAAGCATCGATTTTTATCATGATGAGCTGTGAAAATATGAACATTGTGCCCATGGGATGCCAATTCAACAGCCGCATCAACAATCAATCTCTCAGCTCCACCTTTTAGGTAATAACAGATAAACAGCAAAAAAAAAAAATCCATTTTTTAATTTGTAAATAAATAAATAGATAGAACTTGCTATGTAACCTAATAATCTCAATCCACAAATTCAAATAACAAAGATCAAGCCTTTTCCAGTCAAAAGTTAGAACTTGAAAACCTAATCATCCTCCAAAACAAAACTAAAGAATTATATTTTCTTTTGATATCTAGATTCAAAGTTTTATTTTTTCATAAACACGAAAATCAATAAATAAACTAAAACAAACAACCGAAAATTAAAAAAGAAATAGTAATAGAAAAAGGGATTACCTATGCCAAGATCTGGGTGTATGATGGCTATGTTCAACTTAGAGTTGGAGTTGTAATCGATGGGTTTCTTCCCCTCCATTTCAATTTGCTTTACCCTTCCTTCAATTACTTAAGAAATACCGTTTTAATAAAAATTTAAAAATTGAAAAAGGGGCTGAGAGAGGGGGGTTCATACCTCAAGGGTCAATTTGTATATAACGCCTTCAAACTGTGTTTTTAGCAGAGGCTTAACTACAAATTGGCCCCAAACTATGTCTTTTTTTTTCATTTAATTACCTAAATGTTTTTTTTGGGGGTCAAAAGAAGTATTTACACTATCAATTTTGTCTCATTGTATCAAAAAAGTGTATGATGTCCTATAAGATCATACCATGTGTCATGTTCTTATTGATTGATATAATTTTGAGGGTAAAATGAGATCAAATTAATAGTTTAACTACTACTTTTGACCAAAAAAAAACAAAGTATCTAAGTGAGAAAAATACCAGTTTAAAATAATGAATTTAAAGTAGAAGGATTAAATCTGTTAAAGACGTATAGTACAAGGACTTTGTACAGAATTTGACCAATCGCAATGATTATATGTAATTCCCGCTATGCCCTTGCCTCTCTTCACTATTTGCTCATAAACCCATCAATTTTTTCTCTCAATCAGATATCGAAGTTCTCTGCTAAGCTGACCAGTGACCACTGAATCAGTTACCAAAGCAGCTGAAATCTCAGCGCCTCGGCAAAGGAAAGAGAGTGAAATGACGGGAGAAGAAGCGGCGGGTCCGCCCGGACCTAAGGTCCTGCGCCTCCTCATTTTCGTCGGCGCCGGATGTAAATAACTTCATTCAATCTCTTTTTAATTTTTTACCTAAATTTACTATATAATTTATTTGCTTTTGCAACAGTTCTTTTTACCATCGGAATTAACAAATGGCGAGAGATAGAGCAAAAACAGGCTCAACAACAACAACGAATTCATCAGCAACCGAAAATTTTAAGCTCCGCCGATGCGGCTAATAAACCCATCGAATAATCTCAGGTTTTTTTTATTTTGATATAAAAAAAAAAGTAAATTCTGTAGCAAATGGTGATGATAATGTTATCCACTTCATTACATTAATACTGGATTTTTTCCCCTTATTCTAATTATAATATGGAGAAATAAGGGGCAAATTTTGTACTCATGATAATAGGTGCTTTTGGGTAATAAGAATTTTTGGTTTGGCATATACTAAGGATAATTTGACTATGGTTTGCCCTAAATATTGTATTTTTTAAAATTTAAACTGTATATACTTGCAATATTCGATCCCTTATGCATAGGAATAGTGTTAAGAGCCAAAAATTGGTGAAATTTTGAGTCTTGGAACGGATTTGTGACCAAAGGTAAGGGAATTTTCTCTTGTAATTTGTAAATATCCATATAGGTGGATATTGGCTTAGGATTAAGAGCCGATCCGCAACAGAAATGCTAATTGAAGTTATATTAAGGGATGAGGAATGCTCATAGAGGATATTGGTACCTGTTGATTGCGGATGTCGATGAAGACAACGAATCATTTTGGGTGAGAACCAGGAGATTTAGTGACTTATAGTACTATATATAGAGCCTAGCAAAGAGATGGAATGGCAGATATCTTTAGGAAGTATAATTTATAGATCCATTTTTGGATACTAATTCTCTATTTTCATCTGTCTCAGTTCCATACATTATTGTGACATAGATTGTTAACTGAATCTAACGACTCTGATTGGATGGCAACCTTTGTTGAAAGTTGAAATAGATTAGACTTTGAACAAGCTGCATAGAAGTAAATAAAAGAACAACATAAAAATATCCAGTACCATTACTTTCTCTGATATTTGGCCTCTTTTAAACACTAAATTTACAATTACAAGTGACATATGTGATTAATGTTTTTTCTAATACTGCACCTTAGAGGTAGATGCATGGCTATTTCTCTTTCATGGCTCCTCTCCAAGTGAACATATCCTCGTTTGCACCATTTCCCTACCCTTTGCAATGGCTGGCGTTTGAGATTCATTATAGACACTTTTATTGTTTTCTCTAACCTGTGGGCTTATCTGGAAGTCCCTCTTAATTTTTCCCTTTCTCCAATTTTTCATGTAGAAGGTTCATGTTCAGCCTAATATGCTTGCAGTTATCTCCAGTTTCCCTTCTAGCTTTTGGCTCATTCTTTTATCTGTTGCAAACCTGCCTTTGTCTTAGGCTCATTCTTTGTCTACTTATTATTTTCTTAGGCTCCAATAACCTCCAGAGATGCATGCCAGGAAGCTTTTACGGTTTAACGACTATTTTGCTTAGTTCAATTGGAAAATTGCACTTATATTAGGTGATCACTGACAAAACAGGTTCTTTCAAATGTCTACATCTGAAAGCAACGCATGAAAAATGGTATAGACTTTAGATAGCTTGCATTTTGTGGAAACTGTGAATTAGCAGCAGCAAGTTTCAACTAGAGGTGATAATTATGCTCGTTTGGGTTCAAGTTGAATTTAGGCTATTTCAGAGTTCTTTATTTTTCTGGATTGGATTTATTTTGTATTCAGGTTCTTTCGGGGCCGGGTCCTTTCGGGTTCTGTTTCCGAGCGGCAAGTTCTAAGCATCAGAATTAACTAATTACTACATTTGTTGTAGATGGTCAATTCTTCGGATTTGGTTGCAAACTGCCACTGAGATAATGAGCAGTCCATCAAATAACGGGCCTGTTCAGTGAGATGTTGGGTTTGGGTTAGACCTATAACTGGACCAAGTAGCCACCCTAGTCACCAAACCTGGATCATTTCAAACTAGGCTTTGTTAATGATTTCCAAGTCTTGCCTGGCCCAAAAATATATTTTAATTATTTCAATTTATTTGTGTCAAATTTTTATAGATTTAGTTTTTGTCCTTTATGAATTTTGAAATTTTAGTCTTTATCAAGTGGTAATCTTTAAATTCCTTGCGTTAAATTTTGCTATTTCTAGAATTTCATTTGATAAACATATTATTGCACGCAATATTATGTCAACTTACTATTTATCAAAATACACATAAAAATATGTCAATTTAGTTAATAGATTTAATGGCTATCATTTTATCTATTAATGAAATCTTAAATTTTGAAAAATATAGGAGTAAAAAATGATTAAATTGGAACATATAAAAATTTTGATTTAATGAATTGAACTATTACAGATTAGATCAAAGTAAAAAATTAAAATTGATTAAATTAAAGCATGAGGATTAAATCAATAATTTATGGATAGTAAAATTTGATCATATAAATATTATAATTTATTAAATTATATATATATATATATATATATATATGAACTTTTTGGTATTTATCATCTAAATTCATTTTAGATAGTAAATCTGCTACTCAAATTCGCATACTTCAATAAATTGAGATATTTAATAGATATAGATATTGGTCTTTGAATGAAATTCGGTATAATATTCACTTGTTTGGGTAACAAGTGAAAAATAAACTAAAGTTAAAAATCTTTATTATTATTATTATTATTGTTTGTTTGTTTTTCAGTCTATAGTCAAGTTCGTCATTATTTTTCTTAATAATGTTGTTTTTAATGTTTGAAATTTGGTTCTCTCTTTAAGAATGTAACTTATATTATTATTACATTTAATATTTATTGATGAAAATCTCTATCATTCTATTCGTAATTATCTCTAACTTAATTAAAATTTGAACAAATTACAAATATTATTGCTAACGCTACTATTTTCTTTTAAAAAAGTAATACAACGATATAAAGAATAATATATTAATGCTAATATTTCTTTTAAAAAAAGTGGAAATAAAAATTTTCATTAATAAATTAATATTTTGAGTTAGACTTTAGTTTGAAATTTGTATTCGTTAAGCCTAATTCATGAGTATAAATATAGATATGAAGTGTCCTTTTCACTTATATTTCACGTAAATCTCTTTGACAACGTATATAAAACATTTCTTCTTATATATAAAGCAAGAAATGTTGTACGCTTTAATTCAATTGATTAAATGTATTCAATCATTACGAAATAAAAAAATATTAATAATTATAAATAAATAACAATATAAAATAAACCTTTATTTTATAAATTATAACAAAAAATTAAATTTGATTCAAATAATCTTTTATCCAATTCAATTAAATTTTTAAATTTTACTTTGATTCAATCCTTTTTAAGTTTTATTGTACCGATTAACTATCAATCTTCGATTCAATTTCGAAAGTGAATTAAGCAATTAATTAAAGCAGGGTGAAATTGGGTTAATAATTGACCATCAATAATTGAAGCTGAAAATTACATGTAAAAGGAAGAGGAGTGGCACTCACCATTTATAGCGACAAAAGTGAATGTCGTTTTATTACAATTGAGTGTGTTTGTTAGACTTTAGTGAAACATTGCCTCAATCATTGTCATATCCTTTAATGATCTTAACCATCTCCATCTCGATGCTCTTTTCCATTACCTCCCTATTGGGTTTCTCCATTTAGTTTTCCCACTTACAGATTTGTAATCTTTTCAAACAAATTTATATTTACATTCCTATTTTGTTTCACCTTCCATGAATAGAATCGTTTTTATGGTTAGTGTCAACACTTATTGCACCATTGTTTTGTTACAACAATACTAACAACTAACTGTCAACATGTAGAGTTTGTTTTTTTACAGTTTCTGTAACTAGAAAAATATAAGAGTACATCATAAAAAGTCGAAAGTATGATGAAGTGTTGATCAGAATAGATAGTCATGAAGCTTTTCAACTTATTCAAGCATCATTTTCCAAAACATCTTCTTCAGCATTTATCCGGCACATTCAACAAAACTTGTTAGACATTGGTCAATGGAAGCTCGAGTATATTCCTTGTGAAATGAATTTTGAAGCCAATTATATTACTAAGATGACTTTGACAGGAATGAAGGTCTTCATTTAACTGAAGATATTCTTTTAGATTGGATTATAAGTGTGTAATCATTTTGTTTATTTTTTCATATACAAGAGTTCAAGCTTTTTTTTTTCAATGTGCTATATGTATTTTTGGGGGGTCCAATGTTGTTTATTTATTTGGTAAAAATTATACGTTTTGATATTTATGAGTAGCGACATTAATTTTTTAGTGTTTAATTTGGATTTTAAGTGAATTTGATAGAAGTGAATTACTAATTTAATACTTATATTTGGCTTTAATGTCCAATTTGGTATTTAAGTTTGACTTCAATGTATTCTTTGGTACATTTTTTTTTTCAATTTGACACTTGTTTTTTTTTGTCTTAATTTGATACGTGAATTTAGTTTCAATATTCAATTTTGTACCTATATTTTTCTACTAGAGTATATATGTCAAACATTTATTGAGCCACATGATGTTGTTTTGATCTGGATACCAAATTAAACATTGAAAATAAACTCAATTACCAAATGTTACATTAACCTTAATTTTATCTATGTTCTTATTCTAATGACATTTATAATAACCATGTAACGAAATGCACTCTCATTTATAAACAAATAAACAAAAGTTTTGAACTCTGTGTGTTGACATGATGATCAAGATGTTCACCACCCTAATTGTGATCTAGGTTTGAAATTACTATTAGAACTTTACCTTCTTTTCTGTATTTCACCATAAATAAAAAGGAAAATAACTTTTTTCTAACATTGCTTTGGATTTAATGAGAAAAGCTTTCTTGAGAGGAAATCAATCTTTACTTAAAAGGACAGTTCTTTTTTCATTTTGCTTCTCCTGAAATATCTTATCTTCATTAGAAGAGAAGACATTTAATTAAAAGAATATCATGTTTTTTCCTTTAATGAAAAACATTTTCTTGCAAAAGCTAATTTCAATGGGATAACGGAGCCCTCGACAAAACCTGACCAAACTCTTTTATAACTTTTAGCAATGACAGCCACTAGACCCTGTGCTTCTTTGGGGTTTTACTGCTGGATATTAGCTTCCATTCAAATACCAGAAATCTCCACTGTTCTATCACTATCATTACTCCCACATTTTGCTTTTTTTCGACTATCAATTATACCTTCAATCTTGTAATAATTTGTTTGCTATTTTTCTCCAGCTAACACTCAACTATTGTGGTTCATATTCATTTATCCAAAGTGTAATATTTCAATTTTATAATAATTTGTTTGATTTTTGTCCAGACTGTAATATTTCCTCCATTTCATTTGTTTATTTATGCCTCCTGACATTAAAATTGTGTTTTTCATTTGTCAATTTTGTAAAATTATCATGCAGTTCTTATATTAGGAGTTAGATTGTATTTTATCCCCTCTGTTAAAAAAAACCCACTATTAAAAAAAGATAATTTAGTTCATGTCCGTTAAATCAAAGTACAAATTGATCATTTTTGTTGAAAATTTCATTAATTTATACTTATTAAAAAATAACGTGGCTGACGGAATAACTAGAAAATAACACGTGGGATGCTAAATATACATTTTAACAATAAAACTGGATGAAATTTTGTATAAAAAGACCTATTTGCTTTTGAATCTAATTACAATGACTAATTTGTTCATTTTTTAGTAGATGGGATAAAATGTAATCTAACTTTTAATACAGGGAGCCTTCATGATACTTTTACCCTACTAGACTCAAAAACAAAGTTAAAACCAAAGCTAATAAACAATCAATCGGACGGAATAACCGAAACAATCAATCAAATCAAATCGATTCTCATTAAAAACTATGTTTTGATAACAACAATACAGAAAAAAGATGATAGAAACATAGAGATTGTCATAATAATGAGTGGTTAATTAGTTTCGAGTATGAAATTACTTCATCTTTTTGGCCAATAATAGTAATAAGAAAGCTCCCCATGATAAACTTGGTCGTACATGTAATAGGTACAGAAACCAAACAAGATTTGCAATATCAAGTCAAACAAGAAGTACCCAAATATATTTATATATATATATATTTATATATAAGTATATGTATGCATGTATATGTATGTATGTATGTAGGGATTCCATTGGTTTTTGTCTTGTTTTCTCAAAACTGAAGACAACAAATCGATGCATCAACGACATGATCAAATTATGAACCGTGAGGAAGAGAGATGGGAGTTACATAATTGTTGGAGGGGTGTATGAAACATCACTTTTCATCGGTTTATCACTTAAGATCTTATGGTTTGTTGGTTAGGTATCCTTGGGGACCCTTAACTGAAGGAAAGCTATGGCTACCTAAACTTATTTATGTATATTTAGGATATTAAATGTTACAAATTGGACTCAATTAGTTAGTATTGGAGTTTAAGTTCAACACATATTTATATAGTGTAACACCACGATATTTTGAGGTCGGAATTCGGGTTGTGTTAATGATTGAGTAAATACAAAATCAAGTACAAATATTATTTAGTATGGATTATTATTAATTAAATGTGATATCAGACAAAAGTATTTAAATCGAATTTAAAGATCTATAAATAATTTATAAATTATTTTCTAATTTTAAAAAAAATGTTTAAAAGTTTCTTTCTTAATTTAATTGTTGATGAACAATGTTCGAGCTGTTCTAGTAATGTGTTGTCACATCTTGCACTCAGATCCAACGATAGTCGGGTGTGGAGTGTTATATTTAATGGTATTATTGCTAGAGTTTAGTCGATTCTTGGACTAAACCAAACCTTGTATTAAGTTCAGAGGTACATGCCATAAAAGTGTTGTTGGATACTGAGTCTGTTTGTAATTGTTCATATAGATTGAAATACTAGTATAAAAATTACGATGATTGGTCCCTCGAGGACAAGATATGATTGATGATAGGCTTTATGAATATCATTTCTTAGTGCTTTTAGTAAAGATGATAGTAGAGATCCTTAAAGATAATGTAATCTCAGGAAGGGATGTTGTTACCAAATTCTCAACTATATGGTGTCAAAATTTTCATGAATTGCCTTATGAGCAAAGGAAATTATGAGAGTGTGTTTTGTGATGAACTGAACCTCTGAGAATGTTTCTGTCATTACCACACAGTTATGGAATTGGTGATACGTGTACTTGAGGTAATTACTACACAAGAACAACGTGAAAGTATAGATAAATTGATGAGAGAAGTCCAAGATTATAGGATAAGATTGAGTGATTTTGGAACAACCCATTTTTAGTGGCACTAAAAATGGTGGTTTCGAAACCCCTTTTATCGGTGATGGAGTCAATAAATTTTAATATTTAATATCTATGAGCCAATTATAGTGTTATATGAAATTATGGTCTGTTAATTTGAGTAATTGGATAATTTATTTAGTATAGTGACGAAATCGTAATGGTGGCAAAAGTTAACCATTATGGGTTCCTTTTACTAGTGGTAATGTGATAATCGATTAGGGACCAAATTGATAATTCAACCATTTTCATAGTTAATCATTGGACAGGTGTTGATTTAACTTTACCTGTATTGATGCTAATCTTAATTAATAATTAGATTAGACACACGCACACACATATATATATATATACCGTAGCATTGTGGATGGAAAGAGACAGTTCATCATTCTCTTTATCATCCTCTCCATCACCGTTTTTATTCCTTGTTAAGCTAGGAAAACTTGATCAAGCTTTTTGTTCTTGCATCGTAAACTAATTCAAGTCTGTTTTGCTTGAATTTGATGCTTTTGAATTTGTCGTGCTTCAATCTAACTAATGATGTTGTTTATTTCCAAAACTATTAAAGATTTCTTAAGATTACAATTGTTGAATACTTGTAATTTGTGGTATTAAATGTTTAGACTAGATGAAAAGCTATGATAAATGATTACTTGGTATAATTAGAAAATGTTAGTTCCAAATAACAACTAAAATAGAGACATTGCGAAATCAACTTAAAATTTCTATAAAACGTTGTTATAAAGGGCCTGATTGTTTAGGTGGTAGGTTTAAAGGGAAGTTGGAGTGATGGAAATGAATTGACTTATGTGTTTCATAAGCTAATGAATGATGTTGGTTAATAAAAATTGAATTAAAATTATGTTATAAATCGAGATTTGAATATACCAAAAGAAGATCGCAGGAAAGGAAAAGTTGTTGAGTAGACTTTATTGTGGCGAGTGATCATTCTACTAGGTAAGTTCATACAATACGAAAACTATTTAACTTTCTTTCCCTTTTTCTTCTTAAATTGTATAATTGAAAATTTGGTAAGTAGTTTGGTTGCATATATATATATATATATATATATATGGAAAAAAAATATTGAATTGTATTTGAGAGAATGTGAATGAAATTATAGAATGTCAGCATCCCGATAAATTTAGTAAAAGACTCATACACACAGTTACATGTTATTTTCTAATGATTTCAAGATCCAGCATTTGTTGCAGATTTGAAGCTACATGTGGCACAGATTTAGCCTGGACTTGTAATCTGATGTTGTTTTAAATGTTTGACCTAGACTAGTAACCTTATATGTATATATATAGCCCTGGATACACTTTCGTTGTGTCAATAAATGTTTAGCTCAGACGGGTAACCTGACACCTCTGCATGTGATTAGCTCGAATGAGCCTCTGATATGAAGCATTCAATGTGTTTTGAGTTCTTTTACAATGTTTATTGAGTAATATAAATCATGTGAAATATGAAATTTGCAAATTAAGAAATGAGGGAATATGAAAGAATTAATTTCTACAATAGAAGTCTAGGTTTGAGATTGAATTTGGATAAGAAGAAAGTCATTGTATCGTATTGCTTATTTAGTATACTATGTATAATGAAATACATGTTCTCACCTCGTTGGCGAATTATGTTGGCGAATAGGAAAGTTGTATTTGTGTATTAAATTATCATAATATTATTATGCCAGGTAAGTAACCATCGAATTTGTATGAGCTTATTAAGTATTCTAAATACTTACACCCAAATTGCTTTTGTCTTGTAGATTTTGGAACGCTTAGAGCTTATTGATTTGATCTCTTGATTTATTTGAGTCGGTCCAAGTGAAAAGATTTAGTTATTTGGTTAATTGTAAATAATCTTGTTAAACTTTGAAGGTGATTATTTTAAGTTCCGTGATGTATGACAATAAATTTAAGTTCAGTTACGTTACATTTCGCGTTTTAAGTTTTGTGGAACCCATTACTATATGAGGTGTTTGCGGAATAGTCTGTCATTTTTTAGTATCTACAGGAAATGTCCCAAATTAGATGTTTGTTTATTTTTTAAATAATTGTGTCCGCGAAATAATCCACAACTTCTTCATTAGAATTTTTATGCATAGTTGTATGATTCGTCAGAGCGATCCGCCACTTATTAGTCCACAGCATAATCTGCCACGTATGTTTAAAGTATGTAAACGTTTTGAGTTCGCGCGGTAACCTCCTATAGGTCAAGTCTGATGACCAAACCGGGCAAGAGGTATTAAAAATTTCATCATCCAACATCTTATTATAGTGAATAATATGATGCAAAAAGTTATTTGGAAGGGACACAAGCTGATTTGAAAAGATGAAATGTAGTATCTCACCCTAAAAGGTACTTTTGAGGATGCTGAACAACAATTACTATTAGACAAGCTTTGGAAGAAGTTGGCACCATATACATACCGAAATTTAGTTAAATGATTCGTTGCAATTATGTCTTTCTATGGAACGACGAAAGTTGTTACTTCAAGTATAGGGTTACAAAGACTTGGTAAGAAGCATAAAGTTCTTCGAACACCACAGTTAAGCAAATATCATACTAGAAAGCTACCTAGAAGTTTAATAAACTCCATACCTATTTTAAAGGAAGAAGACGACCTAGAAGAGGATCTTAATTGGAACTTGAAAGAGGATTCAGGAGATGAACCGAAACTTTAAATAGGAGGAAATCTTGAGGATTACCTGGACTTATAGCAAATGAGAAGTGGGATTAGAGACTTTACATTATATATATATATATATATATATATATATATATATTCTAAATAGGTAATGTGTAGATAGAATGTATCTAAGGATATGACCCTTTTTTCCAACAAAACTCGAGTAAGTAATAGGAGACATTCTCGCAAGACCTTATTTAATGTTTGAACTGAGAAGTTCAATGATAGGATTACCAAGTACTATGGGTATGTATGTACATATATTGAACTATTCCCTATGTTTTGGAAATCTAGAATGAATGAAAGAATGATAACTCTTTAAGTATGCATTTACAATATCATTGAACTTAATATTGGAAAGGTTATTAATTAGTTTTGTAAATATGTATCTTTGGTGTAACTTGACATTAGATTCTGAGATTAAAAAGCTTGATAGGATGTTGTACATGAATGATTGGTGAATACTTGAGAGTTTCGATTGGATGGAAACTACGGATTTGTAGTGCGTATGTGGTAAAGTTTATGAATGTTAAATGTAGAAAGAAGAGCAAGGTAATAACTCATCGTGAGGTTGACCTAACATTAGGATTGTGGATGTTTAAAGGAAGATGAACTTAGATCGTTAGCGGTTACCTTAGGTTCCACAGGCACTGTAAAGTTAGTCAGACCTCAAAGGAAGGACTAGGAGACATCACTTCAGTCCAAATCGAATAGGGATCTAGGAATTCTTTTGAAATATCCTTTGAACCTAACATTTTCAAGAATTCAACCTTACCCTTGAAAGAGATCGTTGGGACAATGGTACAAAAATGTGTAGGTGACCAAGTTAGTAATTGTGATAAATTTTGAGAACAGTTTCAATCCAAATAGGGAAAAAGGAAATACAATTGAGAAATTGACAATTATTAAGAACCAAATAATGTGAATAAGTTGTGGTAAAAACAATTGATCTAATGATGGGAATATTGTAGATTCTATGTCGCATTTGATCTAATATATTGTATTATTCCCCATGACCTTGGAAATGTGGTACACACATTTAAATTTATATAATTGTGAGTCTGACTTGGATAATTAGGTTCAGATTATGAGATTTTGAAGAGTTATAAAAAGTGAAAAGAACTTGAAGATTGAATTGATAATTAGCTAGAAGGAATATGACGCAGGGATACAAAGTAACTTCAAATGAGTACAAATGAACTTAGAAGAGAATTGAATGACCTTGATAACTTGACCCACTAACTACAGAAGTGACGAGAATAAATCGGTATGTGACTCAAATGGAAATTTAGCAATTTATTAGTGGCACCGAATAGACGGGAATTGTGTATTGATTTGAAAAGAAGGAAAATTGAGAACAAATTAATGAGAGAAATATTATTGGAAATGATCTCTTGAAAAATATATACATAAAGGTTGAACCTAAAGTTCATAATTGCTTTACGTTTAAAGTTTCAATGCTGCAGGAATATCTTTTTGTTCCAATGTATGCAACTAATAATTAGTTATATTATGTGGTTGGTTATAATGTAATAAGACAACTTATATTAGTAGGCAATCTAAAAGGTCAATAGTTTGATGAATCAAAATTAAGCAAATTGATTAAAGGATTACTATGTCGCCTATCAAATACAATTGAGTAGATATCTTATCTTGCATATTGGAGTAGTGGACTCCCAAAAGATAGAGACGTAGATATGATTTCTTGGATTGGCAATACATCATATAGGATCCTAAGTTGAATTAATTATATATTTGGTTATTTATTAATTTACTTGTGACATTCATAATGTTACTTACCTCAATCCTAAGTGAGTGACTTGTATACTTTGGATGTATTGAGAGCTTGAGTTTAAATAACTAAAAATCAAAAGCTGGTACGTTGGATATACAACTTCTACATTACATAACTTTATTGACAATATTGCAATTCATAGTCCAATAAAAGGTTAATGGTATCCTCTCATTAACATTACATTATAGATGGAAAAGTAATGCGACCACGAGTCATTTGTCTAAGACAAAAGATTTAATAACTACTTGTTAGTAATTGATTTTTGTTATAAAGAAAGATATAATAGTTATCATGAGATAAAATATGATCATATTGGGTAAATGAATTTAACATTAAGTAAACATTTACAATTCACCATTTGTTAATAGGTAAGATAAAATCACTCTTCCCTTAAAGTTTTCTTCCTAAAAGCTTAAGTAAACTCTCTCAAATAAAGAAATAAGAATAGAAATGAATAAATACCTCTAGAAGGTAGATATATAAATAAACAACTCTATCAAATATAACTCAACAATTGAAACAACAAATACGCAATTGAAACAACAAATACTGAATTGAACCAACAAATATTTACAATTAAAAATGAGAATAACAAGGTGAATATTTTATGATGGCTTTTTTAACATTTAAGCTATTTTTATATAAAAATTGACGAGCATATATAATATTCATTAATTGATGATTTTAATTTCTTAACTTTTAATTAAAATAGTTTAAATATCATTTTAAAAATATTATTTAAATGTTATTTCAGTCTTGATTTATATGTCAATACTTGTTTAACTTGAATTCAAATCATATTCCTTTGATCTAAAGAAAAACAAGAAGAAAATTTTAAACTTTCATAAAGAGATCAGATGTTTAGTAAAAACTTACTCCTAACTTTTTCCCATCATCCTTTTTCATAATAAAGAAGATAAATAAGAAAGACAGCCTACACTAACACCCTTCTAGGTAGAGTGAAGGCCGTGCTATGTTTATGCAGAATCTGTAGTATGTGGCCTGGGGGACTGTTGAAGGAATGGACACCCATGTTCTGAGACAATGCTAAGCTTCCCATTGCATCCCCAGCTCGATTACCCTCACCATACATGTGAAGTGTAAACCACTCATACCACTTAATTATAACATCCTTTTAAATTTGGGTAAAATTCGCTTAATATTGTTTTTCTTTTATCCAAAATTATTTTAATCTAAATTTTATATAAGGACTTGACCTGGACGACAGAGGCAAGATTTTGAATCCTTATAAATGTAACTTTTTATTTATTGTGATAAATTAATATTTAGTTCATGAACTTAGTAATTTTTTTCATTTTGATCCTTAAATTTTTTGTGTATAATATTTCTAAAACTTGATAATTTTCGCAATATGGTCTTTGATCTTGGATTTTATTAAAGTATGATTATGTGGTACGTTAAAATTGTGCCACTTCATATTTATAGTTTTAATTATTTTTTGTTTTTTTAAGTGATAATGTGGAATAATCTCATAGTTTCACATCATCACTTCTGAATGGAATCCAAATTTAAGAACCAAATCGAGAAAATTGACGAAGTTTTAAGGCTAATATGGAAAAAAAAATCCGAGACTAAGGGTGTATTTGATAAATTAAAAAATTAAGAACTAAAATTTTAATACTAAATTTTATAAGTGCTGAATTTATAGTTAAAAATTGTTTGATAAATTAATAAATATAGTACTGAATATAATTCTATTGTTTAATAAAAGTAAGATTATTTATTTTAAAATTTTAATCTTATTAATCTAATATTTTATATTATTTTAGGTAGAAGATAAATATAATAATTTGAATATTGCAATACATTAGTTTTATTTCAATTTTAATAAAATAAAATTTGTTTTAATTTTTCTACATTAAATGATAAGCAACTATATACTTACCTATCTTATTAAACACTAATTTATTAAAATTTTATATTAATTAAAAATTAAAATAATTATCAAACATATTCAAAATTTTAAATGTTTCGCACGTTAAAAATTTGAAAACTTCAAATATTAAATCTTGCTTTATTCCTTTCTTATTTGGCCCACTCCACTAGAATCGAAGTAAATTCCAATTTATGCATTGTAATATGCCATAATTATATTTTACTAAAATAATATATATTAATATATCATATTATATAGGTTTAAATATGTCATAAGTTTCTATATTTTTATAAATTTAGAATTTAATATTTATATTTATATTTTGTAATTTACTCCATCTACTTTTTCATATTTTAAAATTTAAGTCTTAATAATTAACAGTTAAAACTGAACTTTTAAATTTTGAAAAATAAAGATAAGAAAATATTAAAATAAAAATAAATGAATTAAATTTGAAATTTACAAAAGGTAGAAATATTTATCAGATATGCAGAAGTTTAGAAAATGTGGAGCAATAAAATAGTGGGTTTCTAATTGTGTAGGTGAGTTAAGCATGCGGCAAGTTTAAGAATATGGCAGTCAAGGAAATTGCATGAAAGACATCTGAAGTGAAGGGGGCTATTAGCTTATCATAGCATTAATTCTAGCCCTTAGCCTCTGTAATCGAAAGCTTTCAGGGACTTTATGAGCTTGTCTTCTTTAAAACCATTTTTTAGTGAAAACAACTGTTCATAATAATATTGCATTTAACCATTTCTTTCAAGTCTTAGGCTGTCTTTTCTTCCTATATGACCATTTGTCAGAATTATTCTTTTTGAAAAATATGGCCTCTTTTTTTTTTTTTTTTTCCTTCATTCTGGGTTTTGACCTAACTAATTAATAAGGGTTTTGAAAGTGATTTATTACATTTATTTTGGTGAGCCGCCATTAGAATATTTTGTAGTTATTATTTTTTCTATGTTGATTAGACTTATTAGGTTTTGAAGTGATTTCTTTTCATGGGGTCTGAACTAATTCTTAAATCACATTGATAGATAGATAACACAAACTATTCATTCCTCCACACAATATTTTCTTGCTTTTACTTGTTTAGTTTGATGTTTCTTAGGTTTAAACATCATATCTTATTACTATTTGACTTGGTAGTTAAACAAAAAAAAAAAAAATTGGGGTGATAGTAGTTTCTTAATAAAAAAATTAGCTAATTTTAATTTTGAAATTAAGTAAATTTATTATCCTTAAAAGTTTAATTTCTGTTAATTTTATGCATACTTTTGATTCATATAATAATAATTTTAAAAGTCTTTTTCAAATAATAATTGACTCCTTAAAATGATAAATTTTAATTAACCCTTTAAAAATTATAAAGATTTAAGTTAATACAATGATGAAATTACATCTTAGCTCTCATAAAAGCATGTAGATAATCAATTTTGACCACTAACATTTTATCTCTTGATTTCTTGAGATAAATAATATTATATTTTAAGAAATTGTGTTATCAAGCATGGAACGAGTAGCATTTCTATTTCACTTAATATCTCTTCCGGAGCAACAACTCTTGTTTAGAATAGTTGTTGTTCAAAACAACAATTGTTTGAGAATAGTTATGTCTAAAATATCTATATTCAGAACAAAGTTTTAGTTGGGACAATTGTTATCCAATGTAGTTGTTATTTGAGAATAATTCCTGTTGAGAATAGCTAAAGTTCAAAATAATTATGTTTAAAACAATCACTATTTGGAACAACTTGCATTTAGAACAATTTTGATTTTCTGGAATAATCATTGAAAAGCATCATCACAAAACAACTCTTGTTCAAAACAATCTCTACATTGAGAACAACTATGTTGATAACAACTCATTTTGCAACAAGTCAAAATAACCATGGTTTAGGAACAATTCTCATCAAAGAACAATCATTGTTTTACATTTCAAGATATGTTGCGAAAGATTTTTCATATGTACCATTTCACCAAAGTAGGAGTGGAAGTAATCCAGAATATGACAAGGTTCATGGGTTATCTTCAGTCTTGGAATGTTCCGGAGAGCTTGACTTAGTGGATCAGATATGAAGGTAGTTAAGATGTCTTCCTCTTAACATTTTCCTATAATATTGAGTGTTTCTCCCTTTTTTTTAAAAACATAGTGAGTTCTTATTTATTTATTCAGTATCACCTACAAAATCATTTCTTAATAAAAAGAACCATTAATGCCTTTGTAACTTCAAAATATTTATTGGTACTCTCATTAATTATTAGTTTTGTAACTTTTATTCTTGAAACACTACAAACATGAGCTTTGCACAACCATGAAGAGACTTTTGACACTTCGATATTCTAATTCTTAAAGCTCTTTCTCTAACATTCTTTGAACTTGTTTTTTTTTTGTTTAGGGGAAATTTATGTATATATGGTGGAAAAAAATATTTGAGAAACTAGGTTGATTTTCTAAAAATTTATCAATCTATGTTGTTTTTAGATAGAGAAAAGAAAATGTGCTCGGTACGATGGGTTTTCAGTTTGGTAAAAAAATTTCTTTTTTTTTCCTGCGGTTGGAAATTAAAAGTTTGTAATTTTTTTTTTCGTGTTTAAGATAAACATGCTTATTGTTTTAAGAAATGTTTGAATTTACGGTGGTGTTGTGGAGCTGGGTGACCTACAAATTTCATCTGCCATGTGAGTATGGAGCCATCACCTGGGAAGCCAGATCGTGTTACAAATTAAGGTCCCCGTTGGCAGTGATTATACGGTTTAGGGTTGAAGTGTAACTAGGGTTTCAAGTTTATAAATGTTATGTTGTCAAGGGATGGAGCATAAATGGGGTCGTAGTTGACAGTGGTTATGCGGACATGACAACCAATTTTTTCTCGTCAGAGTAAGATGCTTTATAAAACCCAAACAAACGTACTAAGAAGAAAAACGCAGTGGCCTTTTAGTATAATCAAGTATTTCATTTTATCCATGTTCACCAAATGAAGTGACCTTGTTATTATAGCCTGTGACATAATTGGGGTGTAACATGTTTTATTAACAAGGCCACTGTGTTTGGTAGACATGGACAACACGAATTACTTGATTATATTGGAAGGCCACTGTGTTTTTCTTCTTCGTACGTCCATGTGGGTTTTATAAAGTATGCTCCTCTGACGAGAAAAAACTGATTGTCGTGCCCGCATAACTACCGTCAACTATGGTCCAGTTATGCTTTATCCTTTGACAACATAATCTTTGTAAACTTGAAGCCCTAGTTACACTTCAACTCGAGACAGTATAATCACTGTCAACTTGGACCTCGAGTTGCAATGTGATTTGGCTTCCTAAGTGATGGCTCCATAGTCACGCAACAGATGAAATTTGTAGGTCACCCAGCTCCATGATACCACCGCAAATTCAAACATTCGTTAAAACTATAATCATGTCTATCTCAAACACGGACAAAAATAAATCTACAAACTTTCAATTTCCAACTGTAAGGAAAAAAAAAAGAAAAAATATTTTTTACCAAAGTGAAAACGCGTCCTGTTTCTATCTCCAAGAACAGAGTAGATCAGTAAATTTTAAAAAAATCAGTCTAGTTTCTCAAATGTTTTTTTTTTAGCATATATACATAAATTTTCCCTTTGTTTATCCTTATCATCAATCATATTTCTCTTTCTCCACTTTATAGATGATCACTTGCCGCTATGCTCAATGTTACCGAATTTGCTTCAATCTTCCTCTCTGCCTTCTCTTGATACATGTCGTTCACTTATTTGTAATTTTTCCTCTCTTTCTTAAAAAAAAAAAAAACCATCTACAAAGTGCATAACTTAATTCCACCTCACCTCCAAGGATTTATTTTTCTAACTTCACCTGTTATACTATCAATACAATATATTAGCTCAACACAGCTTATGCAAGGTAGTCAAGATAATTAAGCCTTTTCTTTTTGTAATTTAAAATACAAATACAATATAATTATAAATACATATCTAAACAATTATAAAATAATACAAAACAAAGATATTAAAAAATCGAAATATAACTAAACTAAACAAAACCTACATAATCAATTAGCCATGATGAAAGTAAAAGTTGAATATATATATATATATATATATGTATACAAACAACCCAACACCCCAACTTTTCTCCACAAATGTAATTAAGCTTTGAAGCATGTTTGCAGAGTACATTTTTGTCAAAATAAAATTAATGATGTTGGTATCAGCGTCGGGCACCCCCAAAGTGCGTACAACTATATATTTATATACATACGTTTGCCTTTCGTCTCTCTCATGATTCCCCAGTCTGAGACATTAAAACCCTCTTTCGTTTACAGTTCACAGTGAATCGCTGACTGTATAAACATTGGGATCGGAAATGACCCACGCCCTTCAAACCAACAAATCCCACATTATTTTATTGATTAATTAATTTCTCTCTCCCTTATTTAAAATAAATTAAAGAATTTACCCTATCCAACATTTCTGAAATTTGGTTTTACAAAAGTTGTTTGGCTCATTTACATTTGCAGTTCAATGATTCTTGGAGTCTTTTGGTCAAATTCTGATCCATAGTTATCAGAAATAATATATATTTTTAAAAAGTTAATTCATTTTGGATTTGCAGTAATTAAGTAGTCAGGAAAATTTCGATATGATTCCAACTATTTAGGGTAAAAATATTGTATAGAAACCCACACTTGCATTTTGATTCTTGTTTTTCTTTTTAAAAAGAAAAGAATCTTTGTAGGTAAAAACAAATAAATTGATCATTTTCTTTTGTAACAATCCAAAATATTAATTTAAGGATTAACGTACTACTTATATCTAAGTTTGATATATGAGATTTTTATATTTGATATTTGAGTTTCTCTTTTATCTTGTAAAAGTATCTGAGTTTAGTTTTAATGTTCAATTTGATATTTGAGTTTTAATTTTTTTGCCTAATTAAGTATTTGTATTTTTTATTAGAGGACACATTTTAAATTTCATTGAATTGTTTGGTTTAGATATCAAATTGAACATTAAAATAAAATTTAAATGCCAAATTGAGAAAAAAAAACTTAGGTGAATGCTTTTATACATATATATATATATATATATATATATATATATATATATATAAATTTAACAATATGTCGATAAACATGTTGTGTCATTTTTAAATTAATACCATGTCATTTAGTTAAAATTCATCAAGTCATAAAATTAATAATCCTTCTCAATTAATTTAAAATTTTATCATTTTGCTCGTTTTTTAAAGATATAGAACTTTTAAATACTAATAGGTGTTAGGTGCAATGGTAAAATCCAAGTATAGATCTCAAACTCAAACTTGGATTTTTTACCTAAAAAAATAAAAAATAAATAATTATTGAAATGGGATAATAGAGACATTATTTTCAAAATTAGGCAAATTAAATAGTAAAAAACGGTGCCGCCTGACCAATCGGTAGCACCAACCTCACCTGCCACCAATCATTACACTCACGATTAGTTTTGTAAATAAATTTTGGTGCTGCTTGAGTAATCGATGGCACTGGTATGTATCATGTAAAAAATACGCACTTGAAAAGTACGAATATGGCATCAGAATAAATGAATGTATAATTTCTTTTTTAAAAGATCATTAAAATGGCTGGAAATCAGATTTAAAGCTGAACCCATGACTAACTGGTCACGTCGGTGGCAGGCCATCAGGTAGGTGCTGCCACGACACTGACGTGACCGATCAGTCACAGATCCTGGTTGATTTTTTTTTTACGTTTCATGCTTTTTTAATCTTTTAAAAAATAAAAAGAAGAAGAAGAAATTATATATTAATTTATTTCGGTACCGCTTGATATGTTGACGGCATCATTAAAAAAATATTTTTTTCAGCTTATATTCATACTTTTCAAGGACATATTGTTTACATGATGCATATTGGTGCTGCCGATTGCTTTGGCGGCACCAAAAAAAATTATTATTTTTTCAAAACTAATCATCAATGTAATGATTGGTGGCAGGTGAGGTTGGTACAGCCGATTAGTCAGGCGACACCATTTTTTATTGTTTAATTTACCTAATTTTGTAAATAATGCCCCTATTATCTCATTTCATTAATTATTTATTTTTTATATTAATTAGATAAAAAAAACCTTCAAACCCTGAAAATAACATTCATAGCAGGGCTAACCATGAACCTTGGAATGATACGTACCTATACAATACTTATTTTAAAAATGCAGGGATCAAAATGCATTCAATACTATAAAATAGGGACCTAAACAGTACTTTTACCAACAATCTACAATAACGAGATATATATTGATAAGATTCGAGCTCACAAATCCTTTAGGTGAAGACGAATAAATATGGAACTAGCTGTTTCCATGGTGACTGATGTTTGGAGTTGGCAAAGTTACACTAAGAAGATATAGTTTCTTTGATTCCCAGAAAAAAAGAAAAGAAAAAAAAAACAAATAAAAGATCTAAAACCCATGGTGCAGGCTTAGTGTTTATTTCATAGCCAACTATAAACAGGGTCCATCTGGTATTCTATCAATACCTTGTATAGGACACTTTGAAACACTTTTATATTCTCGAATAAAGTAACCATGTCCCCTAAATATTACAACATTTGCATGTGTTTGTGAATATGTCTTTGAATTCAACCCCCCCAAAAGAAACCCCATAATTTTTAATCCAAGAAATTTATATCCTTTCATTCATTATATATAATATGTTATATTTCCATTGTAGTTTCAGAAGAAGAAGAAGAAGAAGAAAAGTGAAGGGTTTATTGTTTGTTTTTAGTTTAAAAAAAACCAGGGAACAGCTTTGAATTGTAAGTTGATTCTACCCTTTCCTTATTTTCTAACCCTAACCCCAACCTCAACCCCATATTGTTTTGTCTGCTTTCTCGCCCATGGCCCCATTCTCCATTTCTTTTTCTTCAGAGTGAGTGTTTGTGAGTGAGTGACTGTGATGTGTTTGAAAATATTAGTGAAAGAGAGAGAGAGTGTACTCTTTTTTTGTGCTGCCTGTCATGGCACTACAAATCCCACGTTTTCCTCAGTCTGCCTTTACCTTCTTTGTTCATCATAGTTTCTTCAATTAATTTCCCTTTTTTTTCTTCTTTTCTTGTTCAATATAATTGTTTGTGTTGTTTGATAATATAATTATACATGTACTTCGGGTAATTCTTACTCAAGTTTTTTTTTTTTTGTTCTTTTTCTTTGTCTTCGTCTTAAACTTAATTCAAAAGGAAAAAGAAAAAAAGTAAAAACCTGTTTGGTATCAGGGAAAATAAAAAAATGTCAAGCTCCCACAATTCTGCACCAGAACAACTCTGCTACATCCCTTGCAACCTTTGCAACATCATTCTTGCGGTATTTAATTCTGATCCTGCACTTGTTTTTTTTTTTTCCTTCTTATTTAATGTTTATATATATATATATTAATCTGACTTCATATCATCATCATGATGTCAGTTTCTTTTACTGCAAGCATAATGGCTTTGTATAGTTGCAGGTGAATGCTTAGGTCTTCAATTGTTCAATATCTAAATGAAAAAGCAATGTCCTAGTTTCTAGTTTTTATTTTACATTAAAGACCCTAACTTTCAAAACTGTCTTTTTTTCCTTTTATCTTCTTCTTCTCTATGTTAATAAGCTTAATAGGAGAATCTTATTTGATGAGTTTTCTTATATGT
Source organism: Gossypium arboreum (assembly GCF_025698485.1). NCBI lineage: Eukaryota > Viridiplantae > Streptophyta > Magnoliopsida > Malvales > Malvaceae > Gossypium > Gossypium arboreum. The sequence continues at coordinate 116,833,912 of NC_069070.1, read as the reverse complement.
AATTATTTTAGGGTTTTCATGCAATGAAGTCAAGTCACTATCCTAAGACTTCTTTTCTCATTCTTTTGCAGAAAAAGTGATAAATTCTCCATTTTTTTTTCTTTTCTTTTGCAGATCTTACCCTGTGATCTGAGAGAAGTTATTTAAAAAAAATATGGATCTTAAAATCATTTTTTTTAAAAGAAAGATGTAGTGAAAACAAGCATGTGATGATAGATTTGCTGATATATAGAATGAAGATGACATTTCCTTCATATTTTTTTCCTCTGAGATTATCTTAACCTTTTCCTTATAAGAATACACTACACTACCTGCCTTGGGGTGTTTTTTTTTTTTTCTTTTGTAATGACCAAAAGCTTCTCCTTTTTTTTGTTTTTATTTAACTGATCATGGAAAATGAAAGGGACCATCTCAGTTGTCTTCCTCAAAACCCCCATTTTCATGTAGGAAAGAGGTTTTTTGAACAATGAGAAAGTCCAGGGGGCAGGCAGTGTTGAGTATTGACTACCCTAAAAAAATGAAAAAATATAAATAAAACAAAGCCCTAGATATTGTACTAGTTCGAAGTTAAAGGAAAGCTCTATATACTTCCAAAAACATTTTTTTTTTCTTTTTGCTTTGGAAGATCTTAGAACTTTATATGAGGTCTTGTTCTTCAAACACCCACAAGTTTTAATAAGCAAATGATTTGTATGTGAAAGGGTTTTATAAGCTAAAATTTTTTACATGATTTTTGCAGGTCAATGTTCCATGCAACAGCTTGTTTGAAACAGTAACAGTCAGATGTGGGCAGTGCACCAATCTCTGTTCAGTAAACCTGGCAGCTTCCTTTCAATCAAGGGCTGGAAAAGATGTACAGGTTATGATCATCATCTTTTTCTTCATTATTTTTTCTTGTAGATCCAGTTAGGGTTTCTGGGATTTTATCTCTTTCCAAGGAAAATCTCTGTAATTTCCCATGGGGCCTTGAAATCTAGGGTTGCAAAGCCCCAAAGAATAGTTTATTTACAAAGCATATTTTCTCAGATCACTCAAAAAAACCCTAGGAGCTGCTCTAAGGACCCATGATTAAAACCAATTCCTAAATTTTCTTTTTCATAGGTCAGGATATAGTTAGCTAATTAGGGCAAATCAAAGTTTCAGGATTTCCCATTCTTTCATTGAGCCTCAATTTCAAAAAATTTCACTTCGATTTTGATTGGCAAGAATTTTAGGGTTTGTAGGCTTTGGTCACTACACAAAATTTTCCTTTTTCTTTGGTTTTGTCTTCTATTGTACCAAATAGAAACACCTCAGTTTTTAGATCCCAAGGATGCTATTATATATATATATATATATATATAATGTCATATATCTGTATATATAAATATTCTGTTTAACATGAATCTTGGTTGCTTCTGGGATGCGGGTGAAAGTTATTTAATTCAGCACAATGAAACTATTTTTTATTGATTTAGTCACTTCAGTGTTGTTTTTTCCTTTGTTCTTTCTTTCTTTTTAGCTCATTTTATGGGGAAACTAAAATCTAAAAAAGGTTTCTGAAGAATATGTATTTGAGAAAAAGCAAATGGATAATGCTAAGTTTTTGCAGACAGAAAACTTTACAAAACCATTGATCATGCTTATCCAATCAAAGAGATAGATCCCAATCTAATGCTTTAAGTGGAACCTAATAAAAACTTTGAAATGTGATTAAGGTCATTCAAAGCTGTTAATCAACATTATAATAATATACTTTTTGCATTGATTAATAGAGAAAATTGCTTCATTAGTGCCATAGGATACTCCATACATTGATTTAGTTCGGGTCGCATAAATTTTAAAAGAATTAATCTTCCTTTATCATAAAACAAATATAAAAGGCATCTTAATATGATTAACTATAGTGATTATATACTTTGTATGTTATGATATTATTTTATCATTTTTAATTTTTCCATCCATACTTTTGATTAATGTTGATAGCGTTCGTTATTTAATAACCGCATTTAGACGAGATAATCGAAAATGCGTTGTGACTGCAATTTAAATCCAGAACATAGTTAATTGATGTTAGTTTATTAATGGTTTTTAGGTGCCTAATTACACATCATCGGAGTACAGAATTGACTTAGGGTCTTCCTCCAGGTGCAAGAACAAGTTACCAAAGCGAGCAACAACTATAAACACTACCACTCAAGAAAGGGTTGTTAATCGACGTGAGTATCCTTGCATTATTATTTTGTGTTTAATTTGTGTTTCATTTTAATTTTAAAATGTACATTTCATGGACTTTTTTCCCAGCTCCTGACAAGAGGCATAGGGCTCCTTCATTGTACAATCAGTTCATCAAGTAATAGTGACCGTAATTTGATCATTAGTTATGTTGATTTTATTTTTTTGCTCTATACTAATAACCTGTGAAAATGGGGGTATGTTTATAGAGAGGAGATACAAAGGATCAAGCTGAACAATCCTGATATCACTCACAGGGAGGCATTTAGCACTGCTGCTAAGAATGTAAGCTCAACATTAGCTTTCATCATAAAAAAAATAAAAAAGCATAATCTAATTTGAACAATCCTGATATCACTGACAGAGAGTTTTGTGTTTGTGTGATTTGGGGTTGTCAACTACAGTGGGCTCGCTTCCCTCACATTCATTTTGGACTGATGCTGGAGACTGACAATCAACCTAAGCTGAATGATGTAAGTACTAACTTCCATTTAGAAGCAATGCAAACTATATAATTATCTTTTCTTTTGTTTCACTTATTGGGGAAAATTATGGGAAGGAGAAATTAATGGACACCAATATAAATCTTTTCTTAAAAACATTATCTCCAACTCATCATGTTGAAACGAGTTTTTTTTAAATGTATCTCACGATTTGATTCATTAGTTATATCCGTTTTTCGACTCCGTAACTACTATTAATTTGCATAACTTAAATATAAGGATGGTGGAGGGACCAAAACCATAATTCTACATGCACATTTATTTGGAATTCAATTAGATCCATTAAATAAGCCATAGCTAAAACCAACATCATTAAATTTTGTTGAACATGCATGGGCTACTGCAATTTTTGTGTTGATTCACTATTTTTTTTTTCCTTTGAATTTTATAATGCAGGACTCAACTGAGCCATTCCATCAGCTGCTTAAGTGAATAAATGGCTATTGATAATTACTAAAATGTTATAATATATATATATATATATATATATATATATATTATACCTATAAATATGTATGTTGTTGAAATAAAAGGCTTTCGTTATGAGAGCTGTATCAACTTATAATTTGTTTGTTTAAATGCACTTTGCTTTATTAATCTATGTCATGATTGATGTTATTATATGTATAAGAGTTTTGATGCATACATTTCATTTTCTCTCATAAAAATTATAGGTAATCTAAATTCTAGGTTTATATCATATCCTTTCTTTAATTTTTAAATAGGAGATAATATACTTTAACGCACTTAAATCTATGTTTTCCTGTATTGACAATAGTGTTCATCCACATCGAGTAAAGACTCAATTCAGGGGTGCAACTAGGGTGGTTTGCAAAGCTCTGGCTCTCTTAAAATGGAAAAATTTTTATTTAGATACTTTAAAATTTTTAAAATTTTAAATTAGTAAAAATAAAATTACACTTTGATCCCTTACAAATGATAAAATTTAATTTAATCTTTTAAAAATTATAAATATATAAATTATTAAAATGATGAAATTACTTTTTATTACCGTAAAATTTACAATTTAATTTCGGTCCTCCTAATAAAATTTCTGACTTTTAAATTTTAAAAATTTGCATATTATTTTAATAAAAAAAGCTATAGAAGTTGACATTTAAATTCTAAAGTGAAATTGGGAGAATCAGATTAAATCTACAATTGAAACAAATGTACCACTGTTTTAACAAAAATATTGTTTTTTTCTTTTTTGAAAATAAAATTTATTAACAAATTGATTAATACAGTAAATTTTTAAATTTTAAATTTTGAAAAGAAATTTTATTTATGGATGAAATTAAAAAATCAAACCAAAAAACAAATGACAACTCAACATACTCAAAATTCAAAACACTGACAGGGCATAAAACAAACCTTTTAGGATTATCGATTCAAAGGGACCGAGTCAAAAATTAAAACAAATCCCAAATCTCACCAACCTAATCACCGCCAATCATATTTTGACACGTCACATTGTCCCCCTATCTTATTTGTCCCTCTTCGGTTTCGCTCACCGCTGTTATTCCTGCAACCGTCATCTTTTTTTTCCTCCATTTATTTTTTTCGTTTTTTGTACCCTTTTTTTTTTCACATAAAATCCCCCTTTCTGAGTCTCTTCTCTCAAAAGTGTAAAAAGAAAAATATACAAACAACAGAGTCTTTGAAACGATGTCGTGTTCGTCTCCGATGAGGAAAACCTCGTGCCTTTCACGTAGGTTCTCGAGATCATTGAGACTGTCTGCCAGAACGGCGGCGTTAACAACAGTCTCAACCAGGGAGAATCAGCTGGAGTCTTCTTCTACGCCATCACCGTCTTGGCCGCCGCCGTCGGCGGAGGATGGAGGGGATTCATGGTCGACGTTGCTGCCGGAATTGTTAGTTGAGATCATGGAGCGTGTGGAAGCGAGTGAAGAAATGTGGCCTGACAGGAAAAACGTGGTTTCGAGCGCTTGCGTATGTAAGAAGTGGAGAGAAGTTACGAGAGAGATCGTTAAGGCTTCTTCTCAAAATAGCGGCAAAATCACTTTTCCTTCTTGTCTTAAGCAGGTAATTTATTTATTTTTATTTTTATTGAAATTGAAATTGAGATATAATTTCGTAATCTGATAGTGTATGTAAGTATCATTAAGGTTTCAAATATTTGTAATTTAGGGTACTTTAACTTTTTTAGACTTTAAATGTCTGCGAATTGGAATGATTTGTGAGGAATTGATGTAGAATTAGTCTTTATTTTTGTTCATTTGTTTGGGTTCTAGTTATGGTAATGTCCTTTACTGATTATTGTTATTGTTCGATGCATTTTGATCTTGGTATGTAATTTAGGAAATTATTTTGTGCTTCTTATCTGTATATTGGGTTGTTTGGGGGGGAAATGTGCTGGGTATAGAGTTTCAAAAGTTGAATCAAATGACATTTTTTGAACATTTATTGGTGATTGGAAGTTAAACTTCATGCATGGTCAATTTTTAGCATAGCATGGTTTACTTCTAATAGAAATGACACTTTTTTTTTTCTTGTGATATATAAGGAAATTATCATTTGAGGGTTAGAATTGTTTTCTGGGCACTTGCAATAATCAGAAAATAGCTTATTCAAAAGTCTCGCAAATTGGAGAAAAAAAGAAATGAGTGTTGAATTTTTGTCTTTTGCGATATTTAAATGTATTAGCTTATTGCTATTGGTTTGAAGTGGAGTTTTCAGAATTTGAGCTGCTTTATGGTTACTGGTTATGAATATGAAATGCATTTAGGATTTACAGTTGTCAATTGATGAACAAGTTCGTAAGTTTTGGGGCTGATGGTTTTGTTCCCTTTCGCTAATGCAGCCTGGTCCACGGGAGTTTCCTAACCAGTGTATTATAAAGCGAAACAAAAAAAACTCAACATTCTTCCTTTATCTTGCTCTTTCACCATGTAAGTACTTTTTTCTCTTTTCACAAGCAAAACATGATAAGACGTGTAAATTAGTCTGATATGCTGTAATACATGCTGAAAAATGGGTTAAAAGGGACATAATTCACTTTGTCAAAGCTCCTTAATTAACTTTTGACTTTTATCTAGGTAGGTTCACAAATGTGAACTTTTGACCTAATACCTTTGCCTAAGTCAGTTTGACTTGGTCTTAACCTTTCAGATAATGATTGCCAATTTGCTTAATGGTCTTAGACACCCATTGACTTTAAAAGGGCAATGAGATTTCATCATCTGGACCTGTCTATTCTATACATGGCACATTGTCATCTTAGATTTGGGCTTTTAATGTGATGACATCGATCTGCCCACTATTTTCTTTGGAAAACAATGTATGGTGGCAGTTGTTAATTTATTTTACTAGAACTTGTCCACTCTTTCTTGTATTCAGTAGTCGAAGGGTGTCTGGAGAGGTCTCCTGTGCTGGGTTCTTGAATTATATCTTCAGTTCTATTGACTAATAGCTTCTATTAAACTGAGAATTCATTGCTACATGCAGTCGGGATTTCTTTTTTTTCCTTTTTTTTTTTTAAATTTTAATAGTGTTGTTTTCCAGAATAGCCTTGTAATAAGCATAGCAAAATAATCATTCCTTTGGCTTCTGAGAGAAAGGATACGGGTTGGTAAACAATTTGATATTTATTAAGTTTCTGGTCTCGGTAGTCTTCTTTAGGTGTGGTGGTATTATCTTCAACTTGATGACAGGTTTATCTCTGTGCTGCGCATTTTGTTCTGACGAGGTATATGAAGCTATTGCTCGAGTCATAAGGATCTGATATTGTAACCTCTTTACCCCCAACTCTCTCTCTCTCGGGATACAAACTAGTGATATTTTCTTTCTGGAAGCAGCAACTTTGGGCAATGGAAACATGCAAGGATAGCAATCATTTGTCTCTTTTTAGTTTTATATGTAACAGTTCACTGACTACCGAGTATAATATCTTGTTACCTTTTGTTTATATACTAAGACCTCTTTGTTATTCAATTTTAGTAATTGAGAGCATGCCCATGTTAGCTAATCTTATTAGTAGTTCTCCCTTTTTGTAGTCAACGTGCAACTGGATGATGCTAGTTGTTAGTGGTTGAAATCTACCTTATTTTAATCTTTTCCTGATGTTTGTCAGCATTCACCGAGAAGGGGAAGTTTCTATTGGCAGCACGAAGATATCGACATGGTGCTCATATTGAGTATATTATATCCCTTGATCCAAATGAACTATCTCAAGGCAGTAATGCCTATGTCGGGAAGTTAAGGTACGGCACTCATGATTCCTTTTTTTTTTTTTTTTTTGGCCAAATGGCATTCATGAAGTTTAGTAGAGGTATTTTGTGATGTCTCTTTCTAGAACTTTGATTACAGGATCTCCTCTTTGAATATATTGCATACGGTTAGTGGCAGTGAAAATTTTTCAAGGATTTGTGGAACAATATTTATGATGCTATTACTTGTCTTGATGCAACAAAAATAGAATGCTTTATGGTTCAGATTAAAAAGTTAAGCTGACGCACAAATTTAAAATCTTTGCAGTTCGGATTTTCTAGGTACCAACTTTAAAATCTATGATAGTCAGCCACCGCACAGTGGTGCTAAGCCCTCGAGCAGCAGAGCAAGTCGCAGATTTGCAAGTAAGCAAATCTGCCCCCAAGTTCCTGCTGGCAATTTTGAGGTTGGACAAGTGTCTTACAAGTTCAATCTGTTGAAATCGAGAGGTCCTAGGAGGATGGTTTGCTCAATACAGTGCCGTATGCAGGAAGATATGGCTGATGAGAAGTATTTAGATGACATCAAGATGAAAATGCCCGAGCATGCCTCATCCGGTCATACAATTTTGAGGAACAAAGCTCCAAGATGGCACGAACATTTACAGTGCTGGTGCTTAAATTTCCACGGTCGGGTAACTGTAGCATCTGTGAAAAACTTTCAGCTGGCTGCAACTGTTGAAGAGAGCCAACTGGGAGGGAAAGAAGAGGAGGAAACCGTTCTCCAGTTTGGTAAAGTAGGGGATGATACATTCACCATGGATTATAGGCAGCCCTTATCGGCTTTTCTTGCTTTTGCCATCTGCCTTACAAGCTTTGGTACAAAATTGGCTTGTGAATGATTTTACTATGTTTATGTACTATCATATACATATATATAGTAACAAGTTGTGCTACATGTTTTAATATAATATTTTTTTTCTACTTAAATGTCACTTGAAAAACGTTTGGAGAGCCTTGGCTTGGTGAGACAAAATCAAAATCATGTACATGTTTTCTCTTTGTATCTAATAACATTTGCTGAAATTATTGGTTAAAACATGTCTTTGGATTTTTAGTTGCATCAACATGCGAGTACCTTGTGTAGTTTCTCATGCCTTCAAATTTGAGGGCAGGGTTTGGGAATTGAATAGGAAAAAAGCATTTCTTTGGGAATGGTGTTCATAGGGAAAGTATCGACAAAAGCATGTGATTAGTACTTCTTGTTTGGTATTGTTAACTCTTCCTTTTGGTATTTTATTTACACTCGAATGGTTGGAACATTGCATTCGGGCCGCCATGTTTGTTGACAAGTTAGAAGCTTTAGGTTTCCAAAATTGATGGGTTTCTGTTGAAATCTTCTGAGGAAACGGCTGGATATGAGAACCGAATTTCTTTTAAAAGAAGAAATTTAGTGACAGAAATATATCATAGTACTTCAAAATTATTATTAATTACAACTAACTAGTTCTTGATTCTCAAATATTCTCAAATTTTAAAGCATTCTATATATGTTTTAAAGTATCAATATCATATCAATCAGGTTATTTGGTTAATTTATTAGTCTAGCCATTTAAACATTTGTACCTAAATTGCTTGGACAACTTGAATCTAAACATTTATACTTAAATTGCTTGGACAACTTGAATCTATCATGTTAGGAAAATAAAAAAATAACCCTATTAAATTTTAATGACATGGTCTCTATTCTTAACCAAAAAAATTATTCTTGTAATCCATATGAATGTGTTTAAAATTTGATTTATAGTGAGGTTTCATATGATAGACGAGGTGGCTTATAGCTCAGAGGATTAGAGCACGTGAGACGTGGGACGGGTGAGGGAAGGAAGAAAGATCTTTGATCCAATGGATGCTTGAAAGTGAGGTAAGCCAATCCCATGAGAAGGGTTCGAGCTGAGCTACTTTAACTAGTAGAAAGCTGTTAGCACCTATCGTAAAGGGCATTAGGTTCTGAAAGAAGACCTGAAGATCGGGTTGTGAAAATGAAAATTTTTCCTATTGATTTGAGTGCGGATGTTATCATTTTGTAAAATATACGTTGGTTTGTGAAGTTTTATTTACTTTACTTGAACTTTTAACTTTCTCTTAAAATTATTTTTCCATAAACATAGTAAATTGGAAAGTTAAAAAAATATTAAGACAAAAGTAACCCTATTTTATATTGATTTAGAGTTTAATAATCGTAAAAAAAAAAAAAACTATTACATTCTTTCTCTTTATTTTTTTATTACTTCAACGAATTTTTCACAAGTTTTATATTCTTATGGGTTAGCTTTTATTAAAACAATAATGATGTCAAGTATTTTTTTAATTCATTTCAAAACAAGTTTTATATATGCATTATTATTGTTTAGAAAATATATGCAAGACAAATTTTAAATAATTTTGTTTTTAATTAAAATTATAAATTTAAAATTAATTTATAGATTATTAATTTAAATTTTATTATTAAATATTTAATTCAAATATTTAAGATTAAAATTTATTATAAATTAAATTTATGAATATTATCTTTATTTAATAAGGATAAATTCATTAATTATTATTATATTTCTAGGAAAACAATTGGTGAACTAAATGTGAGAATACAACTTCCATGAAATTTTAATCAATGCCTTCGAAGAATAATTATCACATTTCAAAGCTGTAATCGGTCGGAAACAAGTTAAAAAAGGGCCAAATTGAAAGACAATCATTAAATTGTGGCCAAATCAAAAAGATGGAGAATGTAACGCCCAGTACCCGAGACCGTCACCGGAGTCGAGCACAAGGCACTACTAAACTTATTTGAGCACTTAACCAAATTCAGATAATTTATATCATACTTTTCAGACAAGCTGTCCAACTGCGTCATAGTTGCTAAAAAAATCATATCTCGAGTTATAAAACTCGAAATCAAAATCCGTAAATTTTCCCCGAATTTAGACTCATATATCTACTTACCAATTTTTTTATATCATTTTTGGTTGGTCCAATTAGTACAGTTTATTAGTTAAATTCTCCCCTGTTTCAGGGTTTGGCTACTTTGACCCCTGTGCACTACAAACCAAATTTCTCCCTGTACAGAATTCAAATAATCATACCGTTTGTTTCTCTTAAAAATAGACCCAATGAGGAATCCATACATATACAGTATGACTCATAATTATTTTTTTGCAATTTTTAATGATATTTACAAATTAGAACAAGGGAGCTCAAAGTCATTCAGACTCTGTCTCACAACAATTTAAATATCTCATAACATAAAATCCAATTGCATGCATCGTTTCCTCTATATGAACCTAGACTCATTAGGCTTTAATCTAATTTTTTTCTCAGCCCTTAACTCAATTTCCACAATTTATGGTGAATTTTAAAAATCAAACTACTGCTACTTACCAAAAACTGTTTTAGTACAAATATTGTTAACTAGTTTGTAACATCTTTACTTCAATTCATTCAAACTCTATACATGCCATATAAATCTTTAAACATAAAACAAAAACTACCGGAATTGATCTAAATAGTGTGCCTTGTTGTGTTGATCCGATCTACCAACTTCTCTTTAATTCAATCTACAAAAGAAATTATCAAACACACACAAGTAAGCTTATTGAAGCTTATTAAGCTCATAGGCATAAAAACACAAATCTTATCAAATATTGTACACAATCATATATCTATTAGTTTAACTATTTCATCCTCCAAATCACAATTTCATTAATAACTCATTTGAATAATTTCCATAAGGCTACTCACAATTTAACTCCCTTAGGCCCATTTCTCATTTACTTCATTGTCAAATTAGGGAACGATAAGGGAATTGAGTGATTCATTATCACATTGCCATAGTAAACTATGGACTTTCACATTGTTACGCATCACACACCGAAGCCATAGCCTTGCCATGGTCTTACACGGTTCACATATCATACCGAAGCCATATCCCAGACATGGTCTTATACGGAATTACATTATCACATTATACCGATGCCATAGCCCAGCTATGGTCTTATACGGAGTCACATTATCACATTGCACCGATGCCATAGCCCAGCTATGGTCTTAAACGGGCGCACTTATCACATAGTTTTCGTCAATTCATCAGGGTCACAGAATAGAAACACTCAAATCCATTGTTCCTACTAATTTGTACTTTTAGTGTAACGGCCTAATTTTCAGTGGTGTCGGAAATGGTGATTTGAGATCACTAAATTCGACAAATAAGATTGAACAAGATAGTAATTTAATATTTATGAGTCAAGTAAGAATTTAGAAGAATTTGTGAAATGGTGAAATTAGTGAATTAAAAGAATTTATTAGGTCAAACGGGTCAAAAATGAGGTATCGAGACCTCAAAGTTGAAAATCGAGCTATAAATATTTTTATAAATATTTATGGAGTGTCATTGAGTTAATATTAAAGTTTCGTTAGAAAATTTTAACGTTTGGATGGCTAATTAATTGAAAAGTATTAAATTGAAAATAGCACAAAATTTGTTAAATTGTGAGTAAATAGCTTAAGTATTTAAAAGATGGATTTAAAGAGCAATTAGACCCAAAGGTTAATGGCTGGACGGTTTGGGTATGAAATAAGCAAGAAAACAATGTGAACAAGGGCAAAATTGGAAATAGATAAAAGTTAATAGTTAAATAATGATGTAATTGAAAAATCTAGACATTTTCTTCATAATTTCTCAGCCAAAACGCCATAGAAGGTCTGGAGAAAGCTGGTTTTCATATTTTTACATCATGTGAGTCTAATTCTTGCTTTTTCTTGATAATTTTATGTTTTTATGACTTTTACAATTAGGTCCACTTGTAGAATTCATTAGTTTTTATTTTATGGGTGAAATTGGAAGTTACCCTGGATGGATAAGGGAATTTTATGATGAATTATTATGAAATTTAAGTTCTAATTTCATATTAAGGTGGTTTTATTAAGTGATTTTGATAGGAAATGATATTTAGGACCTAATTGTGAAAAAGTTGTGAATTGAAGGTTTCTGTTGAAATTCAGAATATAAAAGGTTTTGAAATAGTTTATAATGATAAAATAAAGTGTTAATTGAGAAAATTTAGTTCAATTGATGGGTGAATTGAGTAGGGACTAAATTGTGAAAACTGTAAATTTTGGGGTAAAAGTGCAATTTCGAAATTTGAACAGCATAAATTGTGAAGTGAAATAGAAATCAAATAAATGCTAATGAGTAGAAATATTTTATATTATAGATCAAGAATCCAAAGAAGAACGAGGAAAAGAAAAAGTTGCGAATAGTCCCAAAATTTCAATATCTTCTACAAATTAGCGGGTAAGTTCATATGGTTGAAATTAGATGTTTATTTGTGAATGATTGAAGTATATAATGTGTTATTATATCTGAATTTGTTGTGGGATTGTGTAGATTTTGTTAATGAAAGAATAAATGTGGAAATGCAAATTAGGAAAACGCAGGATTGAGTAATGCGTTAGTATCGTGACGTGTGATGAATTGATTGGATAAGACCATGGTTGTTCCATGGCAAAGTGTGAAATGTAGGTATGGTATCATCCATACTGAGTTGTGAAATGTAGGTATGGTATTATCCATACTTGAACATGAACTGTAGGTATGGTATTATCAAATCCATACTGAGTTAAGAAATGTAGGTATGGCATTTCCCATACCGAGTTAAAATGTGACAGCCCAAAATAGACCCTAGCCGGAATGTGGTTTCGGGACCACAAAACCGAGGCATAACAATAATTTAAAATTTATTTCGATGCCTATAATATGTGAGTATTCATGTATGACATTTTTTGATGATTGATTTAGTGTTATAAAGGTGAATTCCACTAGAAAGGACTTAGTAGTGAACTTTGAAAATACGATAGGGAAAGGGGTGATGACTAATTAAAGCATGCATGCAAAATAATGGACTTGCATGTCAAATTCCCCCTTTTTACAAGTGATGGCCGCCATGACAAAGAGATATGGGTTAAACATGTCATGAAACATGTTTTGTTGGGCATTAGGGAGAAATAGTAAACAAATAGGCATGGGTAAGAAAAGAATGAAAAAAAAATGTGTGTGAGAGAGTAGCATACCCCATTGCCGTGCAACCAAGAAGAAAAAAAAAAAACAAAAAAATTTTGTTCATGCTTGCTCTCTCCTTTTGGCCAAAAATACTAAGAGGAAGAAGGATTTTGCTTCATTTCCTTTGTTTAGAAGAGATCTAGAAGGTGATTTGGCTAAATTTGCATCAAGAGTAAGCTCAAGAGCTAAGAGGGCCACAATTGGACAAGGGGAAGGAAAAGGTGATCGAATAGCCGAAAAAGCCGTTCGACAACATCCGAGGTAAGTCCTCAAGAAGTGACCCTACTTGAATTGTGTGAAATAAAGTATGGATGTGTATTGATTATTGATTATGTATGCATGAGTATTTGAATTCTACCGGGCTAAGTCCCGGCGAATATGCTTGTGACTATAATTGCGTTGAGCCTTAGTAACGAAAATGAATTATGTATGTCCAATGATAATTGATGTATGTGTTCATGGGAAATTGAATGATATCTGGGCTAAATCAAGACAATTAAGCTGGAAATTATATCCGGTTAAGACCAAGGCAATTGTGCTAGTGGCTACATCCGGCTAAGACCAAGGCATTCGTGCGAGATATTCTATCGAGGCTAAGACCGAAGGCATTTGTGCACGTGATTATATCCGGTTATATTCGAAGAATCTTGGGCTGGAGGTGAGTGTTGGTTGCTGTAATGAATTCAATTAGTACACTCGAAAAGCCCAAAGGATAAGGTACGTTATATGTGCATTGAAAGTCGACATGTTTGAGCAACATTCGCTCAATCGACTAATGAATTTCAGTTATTGAATTGATTGATATTTTGTGAAACTATATAATGATGAAGTGTGAAGTAAGAATGTGTATTAATGAAATGATGCATTTGGCTATGTGAATGTATTGCTGTAATTAGAGTTGATTATATTCCTTGAGACTTACTAAGCATAAAAAATGCTTACCCGTTGCTTTGGCTCTCGTTTTCTAGATTTCGCTCAAGCAATCGGATTTGGGATCGTTGAAGTCGAAGTCATCCACACTATCAAGCCTCCATTTTGGTATAAATTTTGGTTGAACTTGAGATGGCATGTATAGGACTACCCTTGTTTGTTAAATATGTTGTGATGTAAGTATGTACGGCCATGCGAAAATGGCTCGAAAAGGAAACATGAACTTAGAATAATTGTGGTTGTATGTTTATATTTGGTGTCATGATGCGGCTATGGCTTGAAATGGGAATGTTGGTCATATGATCAGCCATTGGCATGGTTAAAATGATCATATATGAACCTATGTATGGCAAGACTAGTTGGTTCATGGAGACTACCAAATAGGTAAGACCTACCTTAAAACAGATGCTGCCAGCTGCAGTGACGTGAATGTGAAAATCACCAAAATTCGTAAGAATGGAATTAAATAGTGAATAAGCTATGTAAATGAACCTTGATGAGTCTATTTTCATATGGAAGAAACGAAATGGTCATAGGAGTTACATGTTAAGAGATATTAAAGCTATTGTGAGACAGGGCCAGAATGGTTTCTGGGTTCCCTGTCGCAACTTTAAAAATTCACTATAAATTATACAAAAATAATTAGGAGACATACCTTATATGTACAGATTCCATTTTGAGTTTAGTTTCATTAGAAACAAACGGCACCAGCATTAAAGCCCTGTACAGAGAGATATTCAAGTTATACCACGCGAAGGTCAGAGCAGTCGATCCCTGTAACATGGGTGACTTTAACTAATAAACTGTACCAATTGGCCCAACCAAAAAATTCTAGAAATAAATCCATGGATGGATATATGAGTCTAAATTCAGGGAAAATTTACAAAACCAGTTTTTGAGTTTTGAAACTCGAGATATGATTTTTAAGGCGACGGTGACGCAGTTTTCCAGCCTGACTGAAAATGTCAAATGGATGGGCAAAACAAGTGAACTTGGCTTGTTAACCCCTCGTGTCCGACACTGGCGATGGTCTCGGGTTCGGGGTGTTACAATTTTATTGGTATCAGAGCCACGGTTTATTCGATTCTAGGACTACCGTGATGTGTTTGGGGTCTAGCTATACATGCCATTAAATGATGAATCGATAGTGTGATGATTTCTGACAATTTGACTTTGTGTTTGTTTATAGCAATGGATCCCGATCCCAACCGAAGCGATAGCTGATGATGTGGAGAGTGTGGCGCCTGCCGCGCGCAAGGGACAGCGCCGCGGACTCTCAACCTATGGCCAGCAATCCTAATGACGAGGCTAGGCAAGCCTTTTATAGTGTGATGAACGAATGGTTTAATCAATACATTCGAACCAACACGGCTGTTCCACAACCTCCATTCCCTACAAATGCAACCTCCGCACCTACAATACCTCCGGTGACTGACCAAATAAGGTCAAGTAAGCCCCCGGTCGATAGGATTCGAAAACATGGGGCCACTGAATTTAAGGCTACGGATGATGATGATGCCGAGCGAGCTGAATTTTGGTTAGATAACACTATCTGGGTGCTTGATGAGCTATCCTGTACACCCGATGAGTGCTTAAAGTGTACCATCTCCTTGCTACGCGAGTCCGCCTACTATTGGTGGAGTACTCTGACTTCTGTGGTGCCTAGAGAGCAAGTGACTTGGGAATTCTTTCAAACCGAGTTCCGAAAAAAGTATATCAGTCAGAGATTCATCGACCAAAAGCGGAGGGAATTTCTTGATCTTAAGCAAGGTTCTATATCCGTTACCGACTACGAACGAAAGTTTGTGAGGCTTAGCCGGTACGCACGAGAATGCATTTCGTCCAAGCTATTATGTGTAAACGCTTCGAGGATGGGCTGAATGATGATATAAGGATGTTTGTTGGCATTCTCGAGATACGAGAGTTCGTAGTACTTGTTGAGCGAGCTTGTAAAGTCAAGAGCTTAGAAAGGAGAAACAAAAAGTGATGTGGGAACCGGAGAATTCGAAGAGGTCCTCGGAAAGTCTCTTCAACAAGCATCGAAGAGATTTCGAGATGATGCGAGCCGATCTAGAGGCGTTCGGGCTTTTCTAGACGAGGACGCGATCGACCCCGTGACCACACGAGTCACTTCGATCGCCGATGGTGGAAATGATCGCCGAGAGAGGGCGGAGTGTCCACATTGTGGCAAATGGCATTCGGGAGCTGTTGGTTTCGTGATCGCTCCTGCTATAAGTGTGGATCGGCCGACCACTTTATGAAGGATTGCCCGAGGATGCATGAGCAGAATGTAAGTCGAGTGCAAACCCGGGTGCTACCATCGCCGAGGTAGGCCACCTAGAAATATGGGCAATGTCGTTGGCGGTCGAGAGGATCTAGAGATGCTACCATCGATCCGAGGCTCGTGCTCTGCTAGGACTTATGCCATACGCTGCACGCCGAGGATCTTGCCTCTCCAGATGTTATTACCGGTACTTTCACTCTTTTCAATACAAATGTGATTGCTTTGATTGACCCTGGTTCTACTCATTCATATATATGTGAAACCTTAGCATCCAGTAAGACTTTGCCCATTGAGTCTACTGAGTTTGTAATTCGGGTGTCAAACCCCTTGGGTCATTACGTGCTTGTCAACAAAGTGTGCAAGAAAAGTCCCCTAGTGTTCCGAGGTTCTTGTTTTCCGCGGACTTGATGCTTTTGCCGTTCGATGAGTTCGACGTTATTCTTGGTTTGGATTGGTTGACCATGCACGATGCGGTTGTAAATTGCAAGAGCAAGACTATCGATTTGAGGTGCGCGAATAATGAAATAATTCGGGTTGAGTCTACGGACTTAAAGGGGTTGCCAGCCGTAATATCGCCGATGTTGGCCCGAAATATGTAAGAAAAGGGTGCGGCGTACCTTGCGACGTGCTTTCGATGACAAGGAATCGAAAAGAAACCCGAATCGTGCGTGGTTTGTGAATACCGGATGTTTTCCCGAAGAATTGCCGGGTTTACCACTGTTCGGAAATAGAATTTGGCATCAAATTGGTACCGTACCACTCAATTTCAATAGCTCCGTATCGTATGGCACCAACGGAATTAAAGGAGTTGAAAGCTCAGTTGCAAGAATTGGTGGATAGAGGTTTTGCTCGCCCGAGTTTTTCGCCTTGGGGTGCGCCGGTGTTGTTCGTGAAGAAGAAGGATGGAACCATGCGACTGTGCATCGACTATCGTCAGCTTAATAAAGCGACGATAAAGAACAAATATCCGTTGCCACGTATTGATGACTTGTTCGATCAACTGAAGGGAGCCTCGGTGTTCTCGAAAATAGATTTGAGATCGGGCTATTATCAATTGCGAATCCGAGATTCGGACGTACCCAAGACTGCCTTCAGAACGAGATATGGTCACTATGAGTTCCTAGTGATGCCGTTTGGGCTCACTAATGCCCCTGCAGTATTTATGGATTTAATGAATCGGATCTTTAGACCATATTTGGATCGATTCGTAGTCGTGTTCATTGATGACATCTTGGTCTATTCAAGAAATGAGACCGAACATCTTGAACACCTGCGGTTAGTGCCGCAAATTTTACGGGATAAGCAATTATATGCTAAGTTCAAGAAGTGTGAGTTACGGTTAAGAGAGGTTAGCTTCTTGGGTCATGTGGTATCAGCACGGGTATTCGAGTCGACCGAATAAAATTTCAGCCATACTTAATTGGAAGCCTCAGAAATATTCTTGAGGTTCGGAGCTTTTTGGAGCTTGCGGTTATTACCGACGATTTGTAAAAGGCTTCTCAACGATAGCCACGCCGATGACGGCTACTCCAAAAGGATGTTAAGTTCGAATGGACGGAGAAATGCCAAAAAGTTTCGATCAATGAAAACTTATTTGATGAAGCCCCAATTCTAGTGCAACCCGAGTCCGCAAGGAGTTTGTCATCTATAGCGACGCCTCTCTACTTGGGTTAGGTTGCGTATTAATGCAAGAAGGTCGAGTTGTGGCCTATGCGTCGAGGCAATTAAAGCCACATGAGAAAAATTATCCGACTCATGATCTCGAATTGGCGCCATCGTATTCGCCTCAAAGATTTGGCGACATTACTTATTTGGTGAAAGGTGCCATGTATACTCGGATCACAAAAGTCTCAAATATTTGATGACCCAAAGAGACTTAAATCTGCGACAAAGACGTTGGCTTGAGTCATTAAAGGATTATGAGTGATCATTGACTATCACCCGGGAAAGGCGAATGTGGTTGCGGATGCCTTGAGTCGTAAATCGTTATTCACTTTACGAGCGATGAATGTGCACTTGTCCGTCCGATCCGACGGTGTGTTAGTGGTGAATTGAAAGCCAAACCATTATTGACACACCAAATTCGAGAAGCTCAGAAAGTCGATGACGAGTTGGTTGCAAAACGGCTGCGTGTGTTACGAACAAGGACTCGGAGTTTCAAATCGACGATGACGATTGTTTGAGGTTTAAAGGTCGTCTGTGTGTCCCAAAGAATTGAACTCATTTCGATAATTCGAATGAAGCCCATTGTAGCCGAATGGCAATCCACCGGGAGTACTGAAGATGTACAATGAATTGAAACGTCGGTTTTGGTGGCATGGTATGAAGCGAGACATCTCCGACTTTGTTTGAGATGTCTAATATGTCAACAAGTGAAAGCGGAACATCAGTGCCTTGAGATTACTTGACCAATCACGATACCCGAGTGGAAATGGGATCGAGTCACAATGGACTTTGTATCCGGACTGCCATTGTCAGCAAGTAAGAAGGATGCGGTTTGGGTCGTGGTAGATCGATTGACTTGATATTATTATTCAAAAAATTTCGAAAATAAGCCAATATTTCGTATTTGGAAATTCGATAAATCGTGCCCAATCGTATTGGGTTTCGATTTACCGTATGACCAAATAGCTAAATGTCCTTTTAAAATTTCAAATGCATGAGTTTTGGAAATCAGGGGATGATCTTGTATCGAGGGTTCGAAGTGTTGTATCTTGCTGTACTAGATATGATATTTTATACTGAACGAGAGAATCTCAATGTCCAATTCAAGATATCTAAACGTTTTCGAAGGAATTGTATTTCAAAATCTTTTTCAAATTTTCAACATTAGGACGATAATTGATCAATACGGTATCAATTTTGGGCGTTGCGAGAGTGCTAACCCTTTCTCATGCATAACTGACTCCCGAGCTCTTTTTTCTCAATTTTCGTAAGCCTAAAATTATTATTTTAATAAATTAAATATTTTATTAAAATGATCAATCTCGAGGTGATCTGATTACACCTCAAAAAAAGATTGATGGCGACTCCATAATTCGTTTTAAAAGTTGATCCCTATTTTTTTTCAAAAAAATATGGTTTCAAGAAAAGCATATTCTAGTGACATCATACATAAAAAAGTACTAAACACGACATATATATATATATATTTTAAATTTGTTTCACATCATACTCAAATTAAAATTTAATACTAAAGCTGATAAGACTAATAGAAAGACTTAATTAATACGAGAGTAATACTTTAAAGACTCGATTTGCATAACTTATAACTTAAAGATCCATTTAGAATCTAAGTTTGTGAAGAATATCACATACAACCAACCCAAAAGTGCGTTGAATACAAATAAAGAGTCCAAATAACTTCTTTTTTTTTTAAAAAAAGAAATGAAGTGTTGGAATTCCAAAGTAAACCTTCACACTTTAAAGTATGAAGCACGAAGCAAGTTTCATGAAGTTCTCTACAACATTTTGTTGGTTTTTAAGACATGATCCCTAGATTCCGAGCACAAAATTCCAATTGCAACAAGTTTACGCCAAAACAAATTTATTGGTGTTTCTAATTGTAGAAACCATCGTCTGTTCATCAAAGGAGTGTGTCTTACTCTAAATTCACAAAAGCAAAATATAAATAGCACAGAGAATCCCTTGCAACAGTCAAGAACACACTTCATTTCATCAGTCATAGTCATAGTTTTCAGATAACATCGAAGACGCTGTTATTACATGCGAGCCATAGTAACTGTAGAGTGCATTTATTTACATCACCATTTTTTAGGACTCAAGAACTGGACCCCATATTCAACTTCTGTTTGATTAACGATAAGACCCTCCTCACTTCTTCCCTCGCAGCTTTGCACCGAGTGCCCTCTCGAGTTTACCTATAATCTGTTGGTTAGGAATAGCTTTTCCGGATTCGTACTCTTGTATAATCTGGGGCTTTTCATTGATCATCTGTAAGATGACAAGAAAGATTTAACGAAAGAACTTAACAATAGAGACTCATAACACTCTCGGGGAGTGCACATCATGCATATACATAGATACATGAGAGAGACCTGAGCAAGTTGAGACTGGGTGAGTTTCTTCTCCATTCGAGCATGCATGATGGCTTTCTTCAGTTCAGTTGGCACTCTTTCATCTGTTCATCAATTCAAGCACAGATCAAAAATCATAATAGAAACACTGATTAAAAACCAAAGGTGTACAAAAGTTTAAAACTGATGAAAACATATGGAGCAAGTAGGGCGGAGAGGAACACATACGGTAATCATATAAGCTAAACAAATTGATCGGAGGCCAGGATTAGGATCATATCATAATAGCCAATTATGTAAATAAAAAAGCATCTCACTTGTTATATAAGAGATTGAAGGAAACTACAAAAACATGTAATCAGGTAATTCACCAAGGTTGTTGTAAAATTGAAAATCACGAAAAACAATTGTAGATAAAATCATAAAAGCATAATTGATCTTCCAAAGCAATCGAAACATCTTAACAATGCATACATAGATGCATTAAAAACTTGCATCAGTTCCTAAACTCGAAAGAAAGAGGAAACCAAATGATACACAAGTATACTCATTAATAAAATTAAATTCACAAGACAAAGAAAGGCTAGTCGAGACACCTTAACAAGGTACACATAGATGCATTAGAAACTCATATCCGTTCCTAAACTTACCAAAGAAAACGGAAATCAAAAGACACATAAGTATACTTATTAATAAAAATAAATTCACAAAAGAAAGAGAAGCTAATCAAGACAATTTACAAAGCATGCATAGATGCATTAAAAGCTCATATCGGTTCCTAAACACACGAAAGAAAGCAAAAAGCAAAAATCAAAGGGCACACAAGTATACTTATTAATAAAAATAAATTCATAAAACCTCTCTATCCCCAATGATATGCAAAGTTTTTTCTTATTTTTTAATAGCTTAGACTAGTAAGACAAAACTACTAGCTAAAGAGGATTACATATTCTGAAACATACTTTAAAATTTATATCAACAATTACTTTAGTAGCATACAAATATTAAAATCCATCAGAACACACAGATTTATAGACAAATGATTTTATTACCGTTATTTAAAAAACAATACATTCAAATTTAAAATTATCATTTATTTAAAAAACAATACATTCAAATTTAAAATTATCATTCTCTTTTGAGAAATAAATTGGGAATATCATACATAAAAAATTCATTTATAATTCAGATATAACTTAGTTATAATAGGGTAAATAGAAATTTAAATGAAAGGGAATAAAATATTTCTTACGAGCAAGATTTTCAGTTTCCTCATCAAGTTTCCTTGTATTCAAAGTAGTGCTACTCGATGCTGCCTTGTTCGTCCCAGCATTCGCTGCAAAATTCCCATCAACAAAATTAGATTTTTATTATTCTCTATTTTCACTAAAAACAAAAACCCTAATCGATATAATAAATTGTCATCTAAGTTAGGTATTTAGTCCGATGATCTGACTAAACGCAGTTTTCCCAAAAGAAAAAAGAGTTAAAAAACTGAAAAGGAAAAAATTACATTTCTTGACGGATTCGATTTCGGCACCGGCTCGACGGGCGGCGTTAACGACTTTCTCATCCTTCTTGGTGGCGGCGTTTGGGGGTTTTTTCCGAATAACGACGGGCTCCCAGTCTTGAGTTAAAGGTCCGATTCCGGCCATTTTTCTTTTGTAAGCTCTGAATTTGGTCGATTGGATGAAAGGAAAAAGAAAGGAATAAAAAAAGGAAGAGAATTTTTCTTCCTTGGTCAGAAATGCAGCAAAAAAGCAAAGGGGCTTTGTCTATTTATACGAGGTATTATCCCCATTTACTATTAACTATTATTAGATGACGTGGCAGATAATCACTAAAGTTAAAAACATTAGTTGGGCTTGAGTTCTGATTTGGGCTTATGTCCAAAAATTCAGATAGATTTGTTTTATAGGTAAGATTTTTTAAAAAATTATTTATTTGAATAATTAAAGTCATAATGAAAATTTTAATTTAATATTTTACCCTATTTCTTTTTTAGAACGCTTTAATCTTTACTCTTTAAATGTTAGTTAAATTATTTTCTCTTTATTTTATACTATATTATAGAATTAACATCTACCGATAATATTTATATAAAATCATAATAATTAAGCAAACTAAATTGACATTTAAATAATCATTTTAGACAAAATCATAATAAAAATTATTCATTATAGATTAATATGAATAATTAAAGACACATATTATGTACTTTGTAATTAACCGACTTTTTCCAAAGGTCGGAAAATGCATTTTAAAATCTCATCTTCATAAATCGAGTCCGTAAAAGTAAAATAGAAAGATTTATGGAGCTAATATGAAAATATATTAAAGATTGGTTAAATAATTTAACCGAGAAAATTATTAATTAAAGCTCAGAGACTAAATTGTAAAATTTAACTCGTATTAAATTTTAATTTAAAAATACTTAGGGACCTAGTTAGCAATAATTTAGAGGACCAAAATAGTTACTAAATCGTTGTTGTTTTATAAGTTAGTGGGAAATGATGGTTTATTTAATGAAATTACAATTAAAAATATAAAATATAAAATAAGATTAACTAAGTAATTATCATTAACTAGTTTAATTAAATACTAAACTAAGTATATATGGCAACTTAGTGGAATGAAAGATGAAGTTTCAACTAAATACGAGAAGTAAGTGAGATGATAAGAGTTTTTCTTGTCTTAACTAGTGGTCGAGGATTTGATCTTCGCCCCGGGTATGGAACAACTTTAAAACTTATGGCCAACATCTACCCCCTTAATGGGCCTCCATAATACGAATAATTAGTTACTGTGCTTGCTCCGATAGATACCTTGAACCATTAATTTTCAAAGGCAACCAAGCCTTTTTCTTTGATTTTTATAAATTCTTGATCATGGGAGTTTAATCTAGCTATTTCATATGTTAATTTGATCAATTGTTAGATGTTTATCAAGTTGCCATTAAAATAAAATTAATCGTTTTTGAAGAAATTGGTAGCTAATAAGCTTAGCTTATGATAAGAATTAAGTTAGAAATTGAGTTAAACTTGTTAGATAACTTTGTAATATTAGAGACTAAATTGAAAACTCATGAAATTATGTTGTAAATGAAAAGTATAGGATCTCTAATGAAAGGTTGTGAAATTGGATTTTGATCCGATGTTAAATATGAAAAAATATGTGTATAGCGAGTATAAATACTAAATTGATTAAATTACAAAATATGTTGGCTATGTATTTTAATGTGATTGGGATGTGAACTGACATTATTTTATAATTGCATTATTGAACGTAGCTAAAGAGTAAAGACGACGAGGAGCCTCGCGAGGGAAATATGAGAGTCGTAGACAAGTGACAAATTCAATTTGTATTTTTATGATTTAATTTCAACATATATATACATGATTGTTGCATATTAGTTATTAAGATAAGATCATTACTTGTCTCATGAAATGATTGTGTTTGATGAAATTGAATGTCGGAGATTGACTTGATTTGGAACATAGTAAAAATAAGAATGATATGAACATGTTAAATGATTCGTAATATGAATTGATGATGGAAATTATATGAAATTATGATATTAAATATGTAATGATATGTTATTGAACATTGGTTACCTTATTAATTGTTCGGGAAAAGTCAAATATAATTGGCATGCCATAGGATTAGATTGTGTACGAGTTTAAACTTCGATCTTTTCGATGATGCACTAGGTGCCAGTATGATATAAATAGTGCTGAGCGTTAATTACTTCAGTCTTTCCGATGATGCATTAAGTGCAAGTATGATATGATAGCACTGAGTGCAAATTACTTCGGACTTTCTAATGATACTTTGAGGTGCCAGATTGATGTGTTGGTTGGACAATCCATGTATCCATCTTGAGTCTGAGTTCAATTAATGGGAATTATAAAACATGAACTTGATTAATGATATTTCAACTGAATCATGATATGAAATGGTATAATATGTGTATATATATGAAATGTATCAAATAATAGCATGTGAAAGATCATACGAACCGATTTAAACGAGCTTTGGTATTGGACTTTGACAAAATTTGATGTGTTCCCATATTTCTTCACCCCTTTTCAATATTATAAACTTGGAAAACTATTATAATAACTTACTATGTAAATTGATTTTGCATTAAGTTCATAAATTTTGATATTGATTATATTTCATCTAATTATAATTTATTTTTAATTATTAAAATAATCATTTTAATATTAAAACTAATAAAATTAAAATTAATGTTTTGACATTAAATTTAAAATTTGAACAATATATTAAAATTATAATTAATTTTATTTATTATTAATGTGCACATACAAATTAAATTGAATTCTAATTTCAATTTTTTTTTTGTTTTGGAAATATTTTTTAAATATATTCAAAATGAATTCTTAAGATATAGTTTCCAATTATTATTTAAAATTAAATGTACCAAATAATTATCATTTTAATATAGTTTTTATGAAAGATTATTAGTATGGTTAATTATCTTATACTTTGTTTTCCCTCAATTAGTTAATTTATAAAAGATTAATAGTAAACCAAAATTAAATGGATTCAACTATTATTCATCGGGTTAGGATAAAAATTTAAAATTGAAAAGTTCAAAATTAAAATTTATCAATTCAAAAGTACAATAACTAAAATTGACCAAATTATAGTATGTGAGCTAAATTCATAAGTTAAGCATAATATAAGGACTATAACAAAATTTGACAAAAATAGAATTATTCTTTTACCCCTTATTCAAACTTAAAATAAGTATTTTATTAGGACACTTTTTTTAATTAATATATGTCGTAACCATTTTTTTGAAAAAAATGGGTATCGACTTGGAGAAGAAAAAAAAAATGAAAACAGGAGTCGCCACCAATCTTTTTAGGTGTGATCGGATCACCTTAAGTTAATCATTTTAATAAAAGTTAAGATTTACTAAAACGATAATTTTTGGTCTACGAAAATCAGAAAATGAGTTCGGGAGTCGGTTACGCACGAGGAAGGATTAGCACCCTCGATACGCCCAAAATTGGTACCTAGTTGATTAATTAGTGTCTTAGTGTCGAAAATTTGAAAACTTGAAAGAATTTAAAATACGATCCCTCTTTGTAAAGAAAATGCTCAAATGTTAAGGACCTTCTCGTCTCACAATATAAAATGTCACATCCGGTAAGTTAGGACACGACATCTTGAATTTTCTAGAACGAGCTTACCTTTTATATAAAAAAATGTGTATTTCAAAAGGTTATTCAGTTAGTTAAGGTGAACGAGGAAAATCGAAACCCAATAAGTTAGGGCACGCTTCCTCGAATTCCCAAACACGAATATTGCCTTTACTTGCAAAAATCTTATTTCGAGGTAACAAAATGCCATACCCAGTAAGTTAGGGCACAACACCTCGTATCTCCGAGAATAAGCATTTTCAAAACTCATGTCGCGATTTAAAAGAGTATTCCGTTATTTAGGTTAAAGGAGAAAATCGAAACCCAATAAGTTAGGGCACGATTGTCTCGAATTACCAAATACGGAATATTACTTTATGAAAGAATTATTATTGGGTTGGATATAATGATAATAAGAATAATATTAAAGTAAAGTAAACAATAATACTATATATAAAATATATATATATATATATATGTATATAATAGAAATACACACTACTATATAATAATAATAAATATAGAAATACAAAAGCAAATATAATAAAAATATTAAATTAAAGTAATAAAAACAATACTATATATAAATATATATATATATACATAAAAATATACACTAATATATAATAGTAATAGTGATAGCAAAAATAATGAAAATATGAGTAATATTAATAATATATTAGAATACAAAAGTAAAGTAATAACAATAGGGTGATAATAATAATAATGATACAAACAATAATACATATATATATAATAATAGTAGTTAGAAATAAAAATAATAAAAGTAACAATAATGATAGTAATAATATAAATAAATATGGAGAGGGCATATATAATATAATAATAATATAAATAATAATATATACATGAGAAATAATAATAATAATATAAATAATAGTAAAAATAATAAAATAATAAAACAAAGCTCTCAACTCTCTTTCTCCTCTTTTCTAAATCGCCGTTGGTAAAACTTTTGCTTGGTCATGGACCCCACGGGTCGCCATCGGCGCCACCGCATACAACAATAGGACCTCAAAAAACTTTTTGGTAATGAAAATATGGGTAAGCTTCTTACTTTTATTTTTACTTTCAGTATAAAAAAACAAAATAAAATTGAAAGGAAAACAATAAACAAACAAAGAACTAAAGATAAGAATAGACAAAAGAAACCTCTTTTGTTTTGATCTTTGATTAATCTCCAAAAACTAGCCTTTCCAATAAACAAAAATAACCTTCTTTCCAAAAAAACAAAAAAAACACCTCTAAAAAACAAAAAAAACCTCCTCCAAAACAAAGAACAATTCTTCTCCAAAAAACCAAAAACCCACCCCTAAAATAAAGTCTTGAATGGCTTTTATAGCCAAATTTTACAAGTGGAGTGGTTGGGGTGGTTTAGGTGGCCAAGGGTGGTGGAGTTGGTGGCCAAGGTGGGTGGCCAACAAAGGTGGTGGAGTAGGTGGCCAAGGTTTTTTATTTATTTATTTATTTTTTTTTTGTGTTTGGGTTGGGATTAGGTTGGGCCAAAATTGGGTTTAGGCTTGTAACTGGATAATAGGCTAGGTTTAATTCGGGTTTAGTTTTATTGAGTCCCGGGCAAAATTTGGGTCTTACAATATATATTTATATCCATCTTCAATTACATTTTAATTATAATTTAAACTATTTAATTTTAGCAATTTAAATGTTTCTTATTTAAACCAACAATAATTTGCAACATATGTGGTGGTCCCCATATAAATTAAATATTTTTATGAGAAATTAAATATTATTATATTAAAAAATTAAAAAATTAAAATGGATAAAACGCAAGAAATATCAAATAACATTTTATATTCATCTTCAATTATACTTTTATTATAATTTACACAATTTATTTTTTCAGTGAGTGATATCTTATTATTATAAATAATTTATTTGTAAAATATTGTGAATAAACTATGGGCTAAGGTATTTATTACCGTATTATCTAAAGGAGTTACAATATTTTATTAGAAGACGAGTTATATGATAAAAAAAACGAAATCATATACAAAATTATGATATATAAAATAATAAGTGAGATTATCATTATAAAAAATTAATATTATATTTTTCACTTTACGACATTATTTTCTTTTATGATTTTCCACTAAGAGATTCAGCGAGCTATAGCCGTCAAGGTCTAATATTTTTCAATTTCCCACTTTCTAGGCCCTCCTAAATATAAAAGAAAACCCTTCCAATATTTTTATAATATTACAAATAATATTAAAAATATTTTTCTTGAAAAAACAAATGAAAAATCTTCTTAAAGAAGCTAAATTTGAGAAGTAAAAATTGGAATATAAAAAGAGCCATGCCTACTCTTAGCACTCTCATTACTTTCCTCATATCTTTCCCTTGCGTATCACAAAGTTAACATCATAACTCCGCCAATGTATTTCAATTGATTGTTTCAAAGAGCACATGAACAAACAAATAATATAATATCAATATTAAGTATAATTATATTATTATAAATTTAATAATATAATTTATTTTTTACTTGGTGTTAATTAAATATCTTATCTTTTTATTTTATATTATTTTCCCTTTTGTTAAAAATTATTATTTTGGTTATTAATATTAAACCATTTCTTAATATAAAAATGAAAATGCAATATAAAAAAAAGGAAATGATCAATTATATGGTAAATAATTTTATAAATTCATTTTATACTTTATTTATTTTATCCTATCGATTGTTTTTATTTTATTACTTTAAAATGTTATTTTTTCTCTAAATTATTTTTCAAAATTAATTAATCATTTAATTATTAAAATATATCTTTTGAAAAATTAAAATACATTATTTAATGAAATAAAAATAAGCACGTACAACGCCATTGGAAACTGGTTTTAGAAAAGCACATAATGATTAATAAAATTTTCAAAAATTTCAAAAACTTTCATTAAAAAAATAAAATAATTATCAACAACAACTATGAAGTAATTTTTCCGTTCAAAGAAAGAGAACCAAAGTGAAAAAATAAGACGAAAGTGACAAATAAGATAAACACTAGAGATTAAATTTATCATTATACCATAATTAAATAAATTATTTAAATTTAATTATTTATTTTAAAAGATAAAGCCAACTCAAAAGATTTATATTATAAGTCTTCAATTAACACCGATCCCAAATAAGTTCGTTTTTAAGTCCATTCGTTAATATTCGATTCCTAAACAACTACTACCACTTATCACATAGAGAGAGCAATGCTAAATGGAGTTGTTGATCCTAATGGTACTTGCGCAATAATTTAACACAAACTTTCACTACCTACCATGTTTTCTTGATAAATTCATTTCTTCTACTTGTGATGGTGAGCATCTTCTTCACTCTGATCTTCAAAACTAGAATTCTCCATGTCATCATTGGTCTACTTCAGAATTTGTGTTATTTTTTCCTGAAGAATTCTGTTCACAATGAATGGTTAGCAAAGAACAAAGCAACTGCCATGCCAGCTTCAATATTCTAAAATTTCAACATGATTAAACCATATTGCTTCCCGAAAGGCGTAAAGCAAGAGAATAACATAAAACATTCGAAAAATACCAACTCACCATGGGATTTTCTGGTTTATCTTCATTTGCTCCAATATTCAAAGCTCTGTTTTCTAAATTAGCATCTTTGCCGGGTTCTTCGTTCAAGGTATTCTGCAATGGAAGCTATTTAAGAAGGGCAAAGAGTTGTGGGTACCAGAAAGTATGTAGGTCAATATGGGTGCATTACTGACCTCACTATTCATCAACAGGCTATTATTTTGATGTGCATCAACATCCTCCTTTGAACCTGACTCGGACTTTGATTTATCCGTAAGAGCATGATTGATGGAATGGCTATAAGGTTTGTTCTTCAACATGATCGATGGAAGACGGTCAAAATCCCAATTAAGAACCTTACAAATAACCTGCCCGAAAGCTCTATGAGCTTGCTTCCTTTTTGTCTTTGATATTGCAGTGGAATGCTGAATTAGCCCCACACAGTCTTTAAAAATCCTCCAATCTTTCTTCCCAATCCCGCGACAGACCAAACACCAGAAATCCCCATCTCTGCAGTAAGTCTCGTAATAACTTCGGAGTTCATCGTTCTCTGTGAAAAGCCTCAGAAAGAAATTGAACTCATTACTGTCATTAGACCCATCATCATCCATTAAATCATCTTCATTAAATTCATTATCATCTTCATCGATGTCTGATCCGGCTGTTTTAGATAAGAATTGTTTGCAAGCATCAAAGACATTCAGCTGCCACTGCACCATGTTTATTCTAATCTGTTCTTCGGCAGAAATCACATGAGTGATAGAAGCAGTACAAGGCTCAAAGCTGGGCCATTCCGGAGTTGTTGAAGTGGACACATCAATGGATTCTATGCAGGGCCACCCGGTGGTTGTGACCTGAGACGAGCCTAATCCCTGCATTATTTTAGATTTTGATGGTACCAAAATCATTTATTGACTTTCATCAGTTTAACATTCAAAAGCAAGGGTGCAAGTGAGGGAATCTAAAATAACAACTTGCAGAAGGCAAAACTTAGGTAATGCTTTGTAAGAATTGATGTGTAGCTGAGGGAAGATTAGGTAACTTAGTCTCGTAAACTTCCTCACGCTTTTCTCCGTAAAACACCTTAGTACTTTCAAATTTGCCTTTCTTTCACCAAATAACGAGTTTCTAAAAACTTGTGGATCATGGAAAAGCTTTTTAGAGCTCCTTGTGGTATGATATAAAGAACAAGGCTGAGGTTCTGGTAAAGTAATTTCAGGTGATTTATATGACATACAAACACTGCTAGAAAACCATTATCTCACCAGATCATTAACCGATCCTTTGTTTGGTTCACCATCTGAAATCTCGAGACTTTCAACATTTTCATTGGCATCCTCCTCCTCTAAGAAATTCTACAACTCACAAGAACAACAAGATATCCATGTTTACTAAAGATTCCAAAAATGATAAAACAAATAGTCCTACACTCACATTACTCATGTTACAGGCCATCAATTCACCGTTACTCTGATCATTACTAAAAACCTCTTTTTTAACTGACCCATTGCCATCAGCATTCATGAACTCTACATCACCCGTTAAATCATCCTCCTTATCCTGCAGCATTCAATGTAAGCAAATCCTTGAGCTTGACAAAACCAAAATTAACTAATGCACGAACAATGTCAGGATAAGGAACATTTGAAAAAGCCACAACATGGATAAAATCAAACAAAAGCATGCTCTGACCGAATTGAATAAACGAGGTTGGCTTTAGTACTTCACAGAAAAGGCTTAGTTTCAAAATATTCTAGGAGAAACTCTAGGCTTTTTGACAACCATTGGCATATCCTCAAATCATCTATTGTCCTTCCTCTAAATACATCATGAGATTGAATACTTATAAAACATTAAGATCAAGAATTATAGTGCTCTTAGGAATGAAATAAAGACAATGGTACTAAGTATACCGGCAAGGGAATATCAGTAAGTGGTACCTTCGTATTTAAGTAATTTGTTAACTGATTTTTGAAATATCAAAAGTTTGCATATCTGACATACATAATAATCCTGCTCAATTGTCCATGAAATGCCAACCCCACATCTACAATGCTATAACAACTATTATTACTTCACATCATGCAGTGATCACTACCAGCACAACATTGCAAATGGTCCATAAAAACACTAACAGAAAAAGTAAAGAGATGAACCCTCACCAGAGAATCAGAGCCATCTTTCCGGACTTCGCCACTTGAATTTCCAGTTTCAAGATTTTTTACATTTTTATCGGAACCTTCTCCTTGCAAAGTGTTCTGCACTCAACACCATTAGGATACAAGTTCTTATTTCACTATACATCCAATTCCTAAACTCATATTACACAAAATTCCTCATTAATTAAGCAAATAATAAGGGAAAAAACTCACTCACCTCACCGACCATCAATTCAACATAAATCCTTAACACTACAAACCTTACCATTCATAGCAGTTCTTATAACCAATAATCATCAATGTAAATTCTACAAATTGCTCAATTCAAACAATCTATACCATGTATCCAACACTCATACAGCTTCATGATTGATACAATTATTAGGCAATTAAAATGCAAATAAACATAAGAAGTTTACCTGTGATTCCCTTGAATTAGCCAAAATACGACTCAAAGGCTCTCCTTTCAACAAAATCACAGGCAACCTATCAATGTCCCAACCAAGAACTTTACAAACAACCAATCCAAAAGCTCTATGGCCTGTCTTACACTTTGTTTTCGAAATCGACATACAATGCTGTACAAGTCCAACACATCCCTGGAATTTCTTACCTAAATTTTCACCAATGCCACCACAAACCAAGCAAAAGAACTCACCTTTCTCATGATTCTCCTCATAGTAGCCCCTCAACTCACTGTTATTCACAAAAATTCTCATAAAAAACATGTCTACTTCATTCTTTTCTTCTTCTTCTTCATCAACATCAACATCAACATCATCATCATCACCATCATCGTTTTCTTCATCACGAACCCTTTTCTTGAAAAACTCTTTGCAACCGTCAAGAACCTTGTTTTGCATTTGCATGTTGGCAAACCTAGCTTGGTCTTCAATTGAAACAGGTCTGACCATGGGGTCTGGTTTAGACTTGGGTTCTGGCCATCCAGGAGAGGAAGGTGATGTGGGTTTCAGAAGGACTGACCAGTCGAGCCCAGGGTCAGGTTTGGGTGGAGGGTGGGATCCAGAATGAGCAAACTTTCTTCTGTTGATGGGGTTTTGGGTTGAAGGTCTGGGTCTTTTCGGAAGGGTTTGATTAGTGGTCTGAGGGGGACCTTGTTCCCAGAGATAGTGTAAGTAGATGACTTCGTCTCTTAGCCTTTTCTCATCATACGGGTTCATTATTAGGACAAGGATTCATTCGGGTTTTCCTTTGTTTATGGAATCTTATGGGAGAAGATTCTTCAACTTGAATGATTTATTAAATAATTTTAGTTGGAGGGCGAGAGAGTGATGCCAGAGAAGGGGAAAACATGGGGAAGAGGAGAACGCTGAACGCCCAACGTGAAGTAAGCATTAAAAGACACATAGTTACCTTTTTCCTTTTCCCTTAGAAAAATAATTGGAATATAGGGTTTCCTTTGCTAAAATCACTTATCCAGCTTCTCTCAATTTCAAATTTAAGGAAATTGATTCCTCTCAAAAATATTGAAGTAATTTAATTTTTGTTAATTTTTAAAGTGAGTAATTAAATATAATTAATTAAGATATTAATATTTTCTATCAATTATACATAATTTTAATTGATATAATAACAAATTTAAACTTTGATATTTACATACTTTTATCATTTTGGTCTTAATTTTAAAATTTTAAATAAATTCAACCTCAACAATTATAAATTTACTCAAATATTACGAGATAAATTTGTTAAATTAATACCAGATTGACAGAATGTGTAAACTTTAAGGCTAAATTTATTATTATACTAATCAAAACCATATACAATTGATGAAAAATATTAATGTCATGATTAATTGTCCTTAGTTACTCATTTTCAAAATTGACAATGATCAATTTGTTTTGATTTTTTAGAGGAACTGTTTGCTCAATTTTGAAATTGAGAGGACTAGAGAGATCTTTCTACTTTTTTTTTTTTTATAATATTGGATATCGACAATAATTAACTAATCACAATTCAACTTGATATCGACAAAAATGCTTTTATTTTAAAAATAAATAATATAATTTTGAAGATATTTTTATCATTTTATATATTTTATATAAAAAATGTGCACGCATAATAAGATTTGAACTAAATCTTCTATTTTTTAAATATTTGTACTTTTCTATTCAATCAAAACCTAGTTTATTATTTATATCAATTTTTATAAATACATTTGCTACGTAATTTCATTTGTCACTTGTCATGATCTAGTTTATTAAAATGTTGATTATTTTATTAAAAAAAGTCTCTTTCTTAATCTATGTTAGGGTAAAGTATAAAATTTATCACCCGATTATATCTTTCACTCTATTATGGTCACCTAATTATTGTTTTAAATTTAGAATTAGTACTAATTTGAAATTGTGTAAATGTTGAGGACTATTTATTGAATTTTTAGAATTCAAACAAAATGTTAAATTTTATATACATTGAAGGCTAAATTTGTTGTATTTTTTATATTTGTGATCAAATTGATAGAATGTGTAAATATTAGATGATTAAATTTGTTATTAGACCAATAGAAAACCCTTGTAAGCTTTATATTTCGAAAAGTTTTGATAACTAAATCATAAAAATTAATAGTCGGTAACTAAAGTAGAACGAAATACATAACTGGATGACTATTTTTGTAGTTTACGCTATATGTTAAATGCACACGGACTTAACTAGGCCTTAGTGTTTTTAGGAAGTTTTAGAGAATGTTGGGCCAACCCAACATATATTGATTTTTGGAGAAACATTCATAAACTAGGCCGTAGTGTTGGAGACTAGTTTTGTAAATCACCAATGCTTAATGATCTTTTTCGAATTTTAGTATTGTTATTACTGACCAGAGTTAATTGTTGGTGCAGTGCGATGATAATAGCGTTAGGATGTTATTATTGTCGAATGCATTTCAAGTAATTTTTTTATACCACCAAGTAAACGATTCTTATTTTGTATATCTTTCTTTCTTTTGACTTTATGACAATCATGATATGTAATTATTATAAGCTTACAACAAGTGATTTTAAATGTAATTTTTGTATTTTTATTCCATATAATTTGTACTTAACTGGCATAATTTAGTAACATATAAAAAAATTATTGTAATTTAACAGGTTGTGTTTAGAACAGTTAATAGGTCCGGCCTTGATAAATTTTAAAACCGTTTGATAGGTTTGGTCGAAAAAATGAGCCTAAAATTTTGTATAAGTCCAATTTGTATAAAAAATGCTAAAACTTAAGTTCACCTCGCTCGACCTATATTAATTTTTATATATTTATTTAAAATATAATATATCAAAAACACTAAAAAATGATAAATATTTTCTAACAAATTAAAAATAAATTAAAATTATACTTAAATAATATTAAGATAAGTATAATTTATTTTTAGTTAAACCTTTATACTTTTGAACCCACATTTAATATAGCCATGGACAAGGGTTGTTATTTTACTTTATTAACCCACTAACTTTTACATTGTGTTGCTATTTTAATTAATGGAATTATTATGTATCTAAAATATTTTTGATAAATAATAATATCTTTTTTAAGCAAGATAATAATAATTAAGATATTCATGTTATTATTAAATTTTATACGATATTTTTATTTATTTATTTATATCAAATTGTAGAGTTAAACATTGTCAGGTGATTCAGATCATCCTTCTTTTTCTCCCCAAAAATGACAACGAAAATAGGTTAAAAGGCAAAAAGCCCATTCTACTCTCTAGCCTCTGTTTTTACTTTTTTTATTTTTATTTTTTGGTGTGTGTGTACTTTCTCTCATTTTCTCACCACCCAAACAAATAAAAGAATATTGAAGAGCAAAGACACTGTAACACTAAAACGCTAGCTCGCCAACAGAACTACCGCAAAATGGCGGGAACCCATTAAACCTATTCGGCTCTTCCCGGAGCCCCACATCTTTTTCTATGCTAAAACTTTCCTTTATCCTCACAGTCCCCAATAAACCCAAAACTCCTCTTTTGTTTTGCCACTTCTCCAAACCAGAATCCCCTAAAAGCTCGAACCTTTTTTCTCATTTTTCTTTTCACTTCTGGGAAAAGCGAAATATGTCCACCAAAATCGTAGCTGAGTATGCCAAGTCTGGCAGGTCCTCTTGCAAAAAATGTGGGAAAACTATAACTGCTCAGGCCTTGAGGTTAGGCCTTGTTACCAGAGATGCTAGGGGCTTTGATATGACCAAATGGCATCACTTGGATTGCTTCCATGAAAAAATTGATTCCCTTGATGTTATTAAGGGCTTTGACTCTCTCAAGGTTGAAATTCCTTTTCTCTTGCAGCTAAAAAATTATTTTAAAAAATTGGGTTTTGATTAAAAAGGGATTATTTTCTGTTATTGGTGTTAGGGTGTTGACCAGGAAGCTTTAAAGAAATTGGCTGATGGGTCTATTAAATCGCCTAAGCAGGTACTTTGTTAAGTTTCCGAACTGTGATAGCAAATATGAACTGATGTTATCTTTTGCTGGTTAATTTTAGAGTTTCGTAGTTGGTTTAGCTTGGATGCTTCATAACACAGTTGAGTGTGATTTGAGAAATGCCAGTTAATTATGTCTGATTTATGTTTGTACTGTTGTGCTTTGTATCCGAATTTTAGGTCAAGTTTGTGTAATGATGAACCATTGTGTCCAAGAGGACTCTAGTTCTGTGTTCTGTTTAATTCTTTGCTGTCATGAGTGTAATGACTAATGAGTCGTACAAAAATGTATTGCTTATTCAGTTATTCTCTCTCCTACCTGAAACTATACATTAAGAACAAACAAGTATAACTAAAACAACTATTTATCTGTTTTGTGAACAGTTGCGAGGAAAAGATGATGAAGAGGAAAGGGAACAAGAAGAAGAAACTGAATCAGAGAAAAGCAATACAAAGAAAATTAAGGTAGGGGAGTACCCCTTTCCATTTTCTTGCATGGCATAGAGACCTTCAGAAAGAAAAGGAGAATAAGTTTTCCAGTTTTACCTTTCCGTTGCACTTATTATCATTTATCTTTCATATTTTATGCCATGTCATGAATGAAAGTGAATTAAAACAAAGAAGATATGAAGTGGAGGAAGTAAGGGCGGGTTATCCCTTTTTTCGCTTTCCTTGTATGTTGAGCACCCTAAAGAATAAACAAAGGAAATAACGTTGTAATCACCTATTGTTATTTCCAAATTCAAAGCCTGCTTAATTGACCGTGCACTAATTATTCTATGCATGGATAAATGTGTAAAGTGTGGTCGGTTCATGTGGTTAATACATATATATATAATGCTTGAGTTCATGATATTTGTGTAGTTGAGGATCCCCAACAACTAATCAATTCTAAATTTGTATGCCATCAACTAGTTGTCAGCACCTGATGAGAAAGCTCAGTTTGACATAGCCTTTTCTGTCTCTGATATCAAGGATAAGTATAAGGTATAGTGTATCTTACTTGATGTTTTTGAACCTTAAAATATTCTAAAGAAGTTTCATTATTTAGGGCTGAAATGTTTATAAATTGTTGAAAAGTTTTCGGCCTTTACCTGTTTGTATCTTTTTCTTTGCCTTTAGGATGCTGCATTAGAACCAAAATGGAAGGCATTCCAGACAATTATATTTCTTGAGCGGGTAAGATGCCAATCATATAATACAGAAGAGAAACGAAGGAAGAAAAACTTGACTTCTTTTATGATAATGGATGCACAAGCTCAATAATTGGTTTAATCTTACAGATTCTAGCTATTTGTCATTTTACTTGTTTGATCTTTTGGTGGTGTATCCATATGCTTCTTATGTTGAGACATGTTAATGTTCTTGAACCGTTATTTATTTTAATTGATTTTCTGGTATCGAGTACTTCAATTATAAGGTGACATCTCCCTGTGTCTTTCTCAGGATGATGGTCTCCATGATTCTGGTAAAATTGCAGCTTTTGATTTTGATGGTTGTCTGGCTAAAACATCTCTTAAAAGGTATGGTTATATGCAGTTTTTGTGCATTTAATTATGGTTGTTCTGCATATATACATTTGAATTTGCATAAATTTGACATGTATTGGCATTGGATGAATAAAGTACTTGCTTGTTTTTCTATCAGTTGATTTCGCATCTTTGTTATATGAAATTCTCGAATTTTTGTTCTATGTCATTGATATGCTTGCCCATTTTTTAACTTGTTTTTGGTTCTGAATGATGTTAAATTCTTTTAAACATTTTTCCCTCCCACGCATTCAATTTGATTGGATGGAGTAGAATTCAACATAACTGCCATTCTGGATATAGGAATTAGAGGTTTAGGAGGTATGGGGAATAAAGGGGAAACGGTTATTGTGCCGATAAATGTGGGAAAGGTTATTGTGTTGAATTGAAGCAGCTGCTCAATTTTTTGAATTGATATCTATACTCGTCTTTCAGAGTAGGTGCAGATGCTTGGTCCCTTATGTATCCTTCAATACCAGAGAAGCTGCAGAGTCTTTATGAAGAGGGCTTTAAGCTGGTTTTGTCTCGTGTTCTGAAAGATTTCTGTTTGTTTATTTTCTAAGAAAATATAGCTGCAATCTGTTTTCTTATTGCAACTTTGGGTTGTGCAATATTTAGGTAATTTTTACAAATGAATCCAATATTGACCGCTGGAAGAATAAAAGGCAGGTAGCTGTGGACTCGAAAATTGGACGTATCACCAATTTCATCAATAAAGTAAAGGTTCCAATGCAGGTTTGGTTTTGCTCCCTTTGGTAAACCTTTATTATTCCTCCATAAAAGGAAAGATCCTCCATTCTATTTGAACAAATCTCGAATAATTTCTAGCACTGAGACTTAAACCAGCATGACGGTGCTTGTTGAAATAATTGCTCCCAGTCTTCATCTCAATGGTGTTATCAAGGTGGTGCTCAAACCTTTAGATGATGGAACCCTTCACTGAGAGAGTGGGGAAGATACTTTCATCTGGCAAACCCAACTAGTTTGAGATTAAGGCTTATTTAAATCGAGTCTAATGTGCTGCTTAAAGTTTGCAGCTTGCAGCAAATGAACAATTATAGTAGTAATGGGGACAATCCAAAGTCCAACTCTGAGGTCTGTTGGGATCTTTGAATGCACTGAATAAAACAACTTGTCAGGCATCATTCTCTGATATCTGAAAAGGTTTTCATGGTCACTTTATAATGCATGATGCTATCTGAACAATGAAGTACAAATCACCATACTGATTTCTGTAATGATGGGATCATCTCTAACGAACATCTGGCTTTATCTTCTTGCTTGATTTCATACTTTTTAAATGACCGTGGAATGCTTCTGAAATGCTCTACTATAATGTAAGAATAACATGAATTTTACAGGTCTTCACTTGTTTTATATGCATGCAGGTTTTCATAGCTTGTGGGATAAGCAGTTCTGGTGGTAAAGCTGTTGATCCTTTCCGCAAACCAAAGCCTGGCATGTGGCACATTATGGAGAAACATTTCAACTCTGGCATTCCAATTGATATGGATCAGTTATTTTTCCCGTCTTTGTTATCTTGTTTCGCTACATTTCACTATTCTAAACTTTTAAGTATCTATGTTTGTACTTGCTGTTGGTGATTCACGAAAGATTTTAGTATAATCGTGTCATGTGGGCATTTAAGTTTATTTATTTGACAGGAACTATGATTTTCTGTGTTCTAGATCTTTTTATGTTGGCGATGCTGCTGGGAGACCCAATGATCATAGTGATGCTGATATAAAATTTGCACAGGTCTCATTTAACTTATTCATTGTATTGATTATTTTATTTCATTTTTCCGAATGCATTAGTTTTCATTATTGATTTATGTTTGCTTAACTTGTCTTTCTACGCTGGCATTTTGGCTGAGGCTGGAATACTGAAAATGGCCTTTTTATATCAATAACCAATATTCCTGCCTAGTTATACAATTTTGTAACCTTTTTTCCATGGTCTTGCTGTTGTTTCCGCTTAGCCCTTTTTCTGTAACCTGCAAGAACGAAGAACTATGGTCCTTTTAGTGCACATCTTCTAAACTGCCCCCCGTTTTCCGCTTGTGTGCCACTTGGATGCCTCAATTATTGATATTGATCAATGTCTAAACTCATATATATTTATTAAAATAGCGTCATTTACACGGTTTTGTTATGGTTGCAGGCGGTAGGATTGAAATTTTACGTTCCTGAGGACTATTTCAGATCTTAGTTCGGGTTAGTGGATGCCGGCATGTAGTACTTTATGAGTGACCGGCATGTAGTACTTTATTAGTTTCAAGCTATACTTTTATCTTATCTTAGATATCCTTTTAACAGCAAAACCTGTACTCAAATTGCTTGTGAATAAAACTTTATTAGTTTCAAGCTATACTTTTTATCTTATCTTATATAGCCTTTATGCTTTAGATTGTTTCATTTAAGGCCTTTCTTTGCCTTGGCAGCATATTCATCGAAAATAAAACTTCATTCGCATCGGTTATCCCTAAAATCGAGCACATTCTTCCTAACAGAAACACTGAGTTCCCCTGGCTAATTGCTAAAAGGATCAGCGTTCCTGTTGTTTTCGAATTTTGGGTACCTGATTTTACATTGTCATCTTGTTGGAGGTAATGTACAGCTCTTGTTGAGATATTTCAGTAACAGAACATGGAACCAGTTAAGCTCATATGACTCTACTGGTATTTGAAAAGTTTCCAATTTTCTTTTCAACATCAAAATTGGAGGGTTTTAGATATATCAAGTAATAAGAATTTGGTGGAAATTCCGAACATGTTTAACATGACTGAGTTCATCATCGTACTGGATTGGATATTTGCTGTTTCCGATTATTTCGAGTTCAAATTTACGAAGATGTTTTCAAATTTGAATATGATATTTACTAATAAATAAATTATCGAGTATAAAAAAATATTCATTATCCGTAACAACGAATTCGGATAATAAATATGTGAATTTAAATTTAAATATTATCCGAAATTATAAGAAAGAAGTTGAATATAATATGTTTTATTTAAGCCCATAATTGAAAATAGGAAGAATCTCATTTTAGCTACCTTTTAACACATAAGCTAATAGCTAACCTTACGGAATGACCATAATAGCTAAGCTTATGGAATGACCATAATCTGATGTTGATAATTTGAGAATTTAATTAGAATATTTTCAAGTTTAAAAGCTGATTTAGATTTTAAGCATAATTTGAGGATGTCTGTTATAATTAATCCAATTCTCTAAATATACTTTACAGCTCGCGACGTTAATCGTACAAGTCACGTGTTCTTTCCTCCCATAAACTCAGCTGTCAAAGAAAAAGAAGAACACGAAATCAAAATCCGAAATCCAGTGTCAATGTCCAAGCGGAGCCACCATCACTTGACGGAACTCGGCTGCATCGCCTGCGAAGATTTGACGGAGTTCGGTGCCGGAAAGGAAGGTTGGTTAGCCCCTGATGCCGGCACCACCGTCCTCTGCGCTCTCGACGCCCATTCTCTCGCAATCGCTAACCGATCTGTTGTTCTCATCCTCGGCTGGTCCGACTCGGACGAACCTCGGGTTAAGATCCGACCCGAACTGTCACCTATCGAGGCAGAGCGCATCACGGCCATCGAGTGGCTGGTTTTCGATGATATTAAAGTGATTGCAATCGGAACCTCTAGAGGATTCCTTTTGATGTACTCTTTGCGTGGTGATTTGATTCATAGACAGGTAATGCTTCTATATACTTATTTTTCTTTGGTTTGGTTTGTTTGTAATTGATATTTTCTTGAGAAGTTGGTTTATAGCAAAATTATGTAATTTGATTAAACGAACAATAACTGGAATAAATGTTTTAATAAAGATTGTTACATTATGTAAAAGTAGACTTATGCATTTGGTCATCTAGAAAGATTGTGTTTTTAATTTTAATTCTTCGCACTTATTGCTTTTTATATTATGCTTTTGGAAAGAAGTAGTAGAAGCATCTAAAAAATTGTAGTTTGATGATTTTCCATTTATTCAATGCTGGGTTTATTTATTATTATTTTTGAATTTTATGCTTTGCTAACTTCATTAAGACATGTCTAGTTTACTATTGCCATAAGTTTGTTGATGCTTAACCTTTGTTGCATACCAGGCTTGGTGTGTTAGAATGAAAATGCTCGATTGGCTCGAATGTCTCACAATGGAGAATGAGCTTCTCGTTGTAAAAAAATTAACTTGTGCAAAGTGAAATTAACATTATCGGTGTTCTTTCTTTTTTTTTTTTTGTATAATTTTTGAGGAAACTATAAACCTGAAAGTTTTATATGTTTCATTAAATG
Source organism: Gossypium arboreum (assembly GCF_025698485.1). Taxonomy (NCBI): domain Eukaryota; kingdom Viridiplantae; phylum Streptophyta; class Magnoliopsida; order Malvales; family Malvaceae; genus Gossypium; species Gossypium arboreum. Next base: position 116,792,497 of record NC_069070.1, on the reverse strand, counting down.
ATGAGCCATACGAGTCTTCTTGTGTTATAATCAGTTGTATCTAGTTTTATTAGGTATAGATCAGTTTAGATGTAAATTGCTGTTGGAATGGGTGAACTCATATGTTTAATATTTAATTTTATAGATGGTATATCACGGACAAATCATAAAGCTAAGAGTTCGGGGAACTAAGAAAGATCTGATGCAAGATATATCTTCAGAGGATGTTTGTGTTGTCATGCCGGGTGTAATCGCTCGTTTTGATGGGTCTGATATACGGGTGAGTTACATAGCTGTTTGGAAATGTACTAGTTATTCTGCAATTGGCATGAGCCTACCTGTTTATTTTATGCAGAAGCAAAATGTTATCAATATGTATATGTGGGACATGTTTGACTAACTTAGACTACCTGCCTCTGTTATTGTAGAGTATGCTTCAAAGGTGGTTTCAAGAAACTCATTCTCGTTTTTGGGATGAGAAATCAAATAAAGATTCAGAGGATAACGGCAACTCTGACGACAGATTGCCTTACCAGATATGGAATGTTAATAAGTATGGGTCATGTGTTGATGCAGCAATCACTGGCATAATGCCACCTCCACTCATGGAACTCCAGGTGATTTTCTTTATATTGCTTAATCTTATAGGCCCAAAACTCAAGTTAGAAGTGCAATTACTCATTTTCTTATTCTTAATTAGTGGCCACTTGACTTTGAATGTGCATATGGAAAACTGTTTTTGCTTGTTCTCTGTTCATTTCTTGTTCCTTGTAGTACATTGTTATCTATGCTTTTGGTTCTTCTCTAATAAATTATGGAAGTTTTCTGAAGTTATGCTGTTATATGAATTCAGCTGCTTTTATTGTTGGGCAGTCAAGTCAACGTTACTATTGTGCTGTCACCATTGGAGATGATGCTGTGATCTCTGCTTTCAGGTTAGTTTCTCTGCATTTTGAAATATAATATGATTTACCTTCCATAAAAAATGGATTCTTTTCTTCCTTTTTATTATGTTTTACTAATCAAATTTTTTTAACTATATTGAAGACTTTCAGAAGATAGGAAACGTTCCTTGGTAGGAGTTATTTTGTCAAAAGTTATGCCTGTCACATTTTCCACTATTGCTTCTTTTTCCAAAATGATATGGCGGAGTGAACCAACACCAACCAGTAAACCAGAAGAGAAGCTTCAGTCATTTGCTCAAGGTGGAGTTTGTTAATTTTTTTCCTCGTGTTTCCTTATTTTGTTGGGGTATTGTTTTGTCCTAGGATGAATCTCTAAAAGTATGTGCTTGTCCAAAATCCATTTATTCTTTTAATTGTCCTTCAAGAAATGTGTTATCAGAATTAAATTTTAGGTTATTGAAGTTGATAGACATTTGTTTTAACTGATCTTTAGTTCTCATTATTGTTTTGGTACAATCACATTTCACAAATACGTTTAGCAGCATATCTTATATTTAAACATGGAAATGCTACTTGCATCTTTCTCATCTTATTGTATTTACCAAGCTCTTAGTCTCTTAATTTCATAAATTTTCCTTCTCATTCATGCTACATGCTTATTTATGCTGTTCAACTATGTGCTTATACTGAGCAACAGAGTTCATCATAGTGTGTTCTGATGTGAAGTTAAATATTTAATATGTTTCTATCATAATCTCAGATAAAGAATCTTATAAGTTCTTTGTGCATTTTTGAGGTGTTGTGAATGCTAACAGGCTTAGCACACAAATCTTAGTCATTTTTTGTTCTTATTAATGTTTTTCCAAGACCCATAGAATAAGTTACTGATGTCATGACTTATGCCAGCTTCTTCATTGACATGTTTGAAGGACTACCCAAGAAAGGGTGAAAAGCTGACCTTATCACCCAGTGGCACTTTGGCTGCTATCACGGATTCACTTGGTCGTATATTACTCTTAGATACTCAGGCACTTGTAGTAGTGCGAATTTGGAAGGTTTCTTCTGCTTTTATAATTTTGAATTCTTGGGAACCAACTGCTCCTTTTTCTGGTCTAAGCAGTATTTTTCATGCTCTCTTTCAGGGATATCGTGATGCAAACTGCTTTTTCATGGAAATGTTAGTGAATAGAGATGATAAACGTGCAAGTTCCTCTTACCATGTACCAGGAAAGAGTGACTATTGCCTCTGTTTAGCCATTCATGCGCCCCGAAAAGGAATTATTGAGGTTTTTATATTCTTACTTGGTCCTTATTGTCCTTTATTTGGAATTTCCAGTTTATAGTTTAAATGTTTGAGGGCTTACAAATCTAAGATCAAGTAACTTTCGATATAAAGCCCATTTTGCTTGTTGTGTTAGGACCTTGAGAATCTATTTTTATACTATGACCATTAAGGTAAGAGAAGCAAGAGTCTGACATTTATTGGTTTTATATCATCTAACAATCCACAGGTATGGGGTGCATAAGGGCTACACGCAAAAAGCCAGTGTGAACCCTTGCCTATGGGTGGTTGCAACTTGTATATATATTATTAAGGTTTTTTACTAAGCCAGTGTGCCTTAGCATTGCGCCTGGCACTTGTTCCTTAACTAATACCAACAATGGTAAGGCACATTGCACTCCTAAGGGAGAACGCAGGTTCGAACTTTGGAGACGATATTGTTGGGATGGATCACCACGAACCCAAATATCTGTAAAACAGATATGGAGAATATAAAAAAAAAAACTCTTAACTAATGGTGTGTTGTAAGGGGCCAAATTTTTTCTGTGGAGAGGGAGGGAAGATTAAGTTATATATATTTATGAGAGCTAAAATGCAATTTCACGATTGTATTGGCATATATCTTTATAGTTTTTAGGACTAAATCAAAATTTTATCATTTTGGGGGGCCAGGGCCCATCTACCCCCTTACCTTTGCCTGTATGTTGTTGTAACTTTTTTTTTATTGCTCCTGTAGCTTTTTTTTTAATTATCTCTTAATCAATAATAGAACAATTCCAATAGTTTTATCCAATAAATTAATAAGAATCATAAGAAATTTCATAACTTTTCTAGGTGTTCCCCAAAATAATGTTCACCCACATTTTCACAATATATCCTAATAATTTCATTAGAAATAAAAAAAGAGCTTTCACTTACTTTTTCTTTTAATTGTAAGACCAAAAACCATTCTCTATCATTCCTCTTCTCTTTAGAGCTTCTCCTCTTTCTCTCAATTTTTTTTTTCCTTTTTGCATGCTTGATAAGAAATTGATGGCAACTTTGATTTTTATTTCCTTAGATTTCCATTTTTTTAACCCTAGTGTGTTTTTTACTCATGGGCTTTAGTCAAAACTCTTACTAAAACAATTGGACCGTGCTATTATGATTTGATCGAGTAATTACATATTTCAAGTAGAAAAATTGTGTGAATGGATTGATGTATTAGTCTAAAACTTGGTTCACTCTTAAAGGAAACATCTTAATTTTATCTTCTCACGAGTGAATTGAATGTTACTAATATTTACTCTATCAGGATATATGAATTTGACTGATTTTTGGCTTTGCTGTTCTGATTTGAGTTGTGTTGGGGACTGAAAACTAGATAACATTTGGATGGTTTTCTTTATATATGCAGATCTTAGATCTTCATATGCAATTACCGTTATGCACTTGATAATATCAATTTCTTGTGTCAAGTGGTTGAGTATGTGAATGTGCACAGGTGTGGCAGATGAGAACTGGACCACGTGTCTTAGCTATCCAGTGTGCTAAAGGTTGCAGATTGTTACAGCCAACATACAGGTTTGGATCATTATCAGACTCTCCTTATGTTCCTCTCGAAGTGTTTTTGTTGAATGGAGACTCAGGCCAGTTGTCAGTGTTGAATCGTTTTCTTAATTGAAAATTTTACATAGAAAGTTCAAATGTTCAGTCTCTGTTCTCAATTTGATTTCTTTACCTACAACTTAGTTTGCTTCTCTTAGAACCACAAATTAAGGTTCTATGAAATGTATGTATGTTGTAGGCAGAATTCATGCCTCATTTCATTTTCCAGTGAAAGCTAGTAAATGGCAAAGGAATGGCTTAATTTGATGAGAAAATTAGCTCCTTGTTTCTGTAAATGGATGATAATATAAGGTTCAAGGAGACTTCTTTTTATCCATCTATAAATGGCATGAAAATGGCACAAATGATGCATTCTTAATAATTAAAAAAATGCAAGTATTGAACACCCGGGTCTAGTGTAATAGATGATTTTTGGTTAAATTCTATAGTAGGTGCTTGTACTATATACATTTTTGTTGGATTTAGTCCCTCAATTTAATACTTTTAGTCGCTTTACTTTTTTTTTTCTTTTAATGTGTGTTTCCAATTTTGAAGCCAACAAATTTTCATTAAATTCCAAAAATAATTTGGCGTGATTATTTTTGTTAAACATGTGGTGAGGTGACGAATATATCTTGACAGTTCTTTTACGGTTGGACATGTTATACATCTCTTTTTAATTTGTTCAACTGTTAAAAAAAAACCCAAGGTCTATATGTTAGCCACGTTAAAACTAAATGATGGAAAAAAAGTTTGCACGAAAATACACATTTCAATCATAAAGGCAAATTTCATATAACTACAATTCTAATTAGAATCGAGACTACAATGTAAAACTAAAACTAAAATTACATTCGTATGACTTCCATAGACGAATTAGGGAATTACAATTACAATTGCAATCTATATACTTATGACAAGAATTAGAGTATTACACTGCAAAAAATGGATGAACAATCTAAATTAAAATAAATCTGGACAGGGTTTGAACATACAATGTGAAATGAGAATCCACACTATCCAAATAATGAGATACTTGAAGCTGTCTTTGTTACTTCTAACAAAATCTAATTGGCACACGTTTAATACCTTATTTTATATTGATATTTATATTATTATACAAAATATGAAATATAATTAAGTTTACATATAGGACCCAATTAGTGGCGATGCGGTCCCTCAACGCATAAGTTTATCGACAAATACAAGAAAGGGAAGACATTAATTGAAGAAACAACGCGTAATTAAAGACAAGGCCAACCAAAAGCAAAACTAAGCAATGGGAATTGGCAGTAAATTAATTAATTTAAAAAAAAATTAAAAGCAATGGGAAAGAGGCCAGAGTAAAGCAAATGGCCTTATATAATTATAAAAAAAATGATTAAAAGCAAAAGGATATCCTATGCTATAACTGAAGCAATATAATAATAAAATAATTGTGGAGAATAATTATTTAAAATAATATAAAATTATATTAATAAAATTATAATTAAAAACAATTTTTTAAAAAATCAATATTTACTTTTATCAAATAATATAATTATATTTTATATTTATATTTATTCATTTTCCGAACATTTTCTTAGTATAAATTTAACAACTATAAAATCTAGCAATAAAAATTCAATACTTAATTTTAGTACTTAAAATTTTAATTTATCAAACACACCTTTAATTATTTGAATTTAAGTGTATAATTAGAGATTAATATTAAAATTTAAAAGCAAATAAACTGTGAAATGCGTAAAAGTAAAGCAAAAACATATATTTAATTCTTTTTTCTTATGTGTTTACTGTCAACTTACACATAAGAATGGAAATGCAAGGTTTCAGAACTGGTTTGTTGTACCGATTTCTCCGTAAAATTGATTCCATCGATTCTTTTGATTTTATTAAATAAATTATTAAAAATTTAAAAAAACAAAAATATTAAAAATAAAAAAATCTAATTTAATTAATTTTTAGCTTAGTTCAACCAATCTATACTGATTCCTGATTCTCAAGTCAATTAATCTGATGCTTCTCTATTAATCGATACCCCGACCAATTTTCGGTCCAATTGGTTGATATGATATTATTTTAACAACCATGTGAAAATGCCATGCCTAAAAAATTAACAATTTTATCACTTCAATTAAAATTAAGAGCTTCTTGAAAAAATATTCATATAATAGGACCTTATTTAACTAAAACAGAAAAAAAGGCTTGTTTAAACAAAGTGTGATAGTTTAAGGGTTTTTAGGATATTAACCTAAAATTAAGTAACTAAAAATATTTGAGAGAAGTTAAGGTTGTTTAAAAACAAAATTGCATAGTAGAGAATATAGACTAAATCTAGGATTTTCTGTATACTACAAGTTTAGAAATAGAATTTAAACACATTTTTTTAAAGAAAGAATTTAAACACGTTTAACTGTTAAAATTTAGGTTAAAACTGAAATTTTAAAATTTAAAAATATAAAACTAAAATTGACTAATTCAAAAATATATGAACTAGATTTGATCAAATTAAAGTAGAATAACTAAATCTACAACTTACGTATAGTATAGGAACTAATATAAAAAACGATCAAAATTTTACACGTTGATTTATTTTAAATGTTTTCAAAATAAAAAAAAAATTATAATTTGCCACTAAGTTAGTATTCCATTAATCCATTCTTTATTAACTTCACTTCGGTTCTTCGTCTAATATTTCGATGGTCTCAAAACTTGAGCCTCAAGCTTCCATACATCCATTTCAAGTTTGAAAACATCTAAATTAAATTCAATTATCTAAAAATGCATAAAATAAAAAAACAACTTTTAAAAGAAAATAGTTTAGATTTTCAAATGATGAAGTTGATGTGAGAGAAGTAGAGCACTTGAACTAAACAAATGAGATCGAAATAAGTCATCTAAATTAAAATACAATATTTTTGCTAAGGATCATGAAAAATGCTAAATGTTCGGGTCCAACATATGTAAAATATGTGCACTTATCAGTAGCCATTTGTTTAGCTCAAGTGCTCTACTTCTCTCACATCAACTTCATCATTTGGAAATCTAAAGTGTGAATTTATTGAATTTGCCTTCTAAATTTTTGGTCAATTGCAAGTGAACAAATTAACTAATAATTATAAAATAACAAATAAACATAAAAGTTCGATTACATAGTTTGGAAACTTGTTATCTTTGTATGGCCTTACCTAAAGAGTAATCCATTATAAATCATCAACAAGTACAATACATGATTTAAGTTAAATCACTCTCCTACTAAATCTTTCATAAGTCTTTCCCTTACAAGCTTAGTTGTAAGATAGTTTACTTATGCAACTAGCATTGATAATCAATTCCTCATTGAACAAGTGCTCTCTCATATACATTAAACCTAATAAAGTTATCCTTTATATTTTTAATTCCTCAAAAGTGGTATTCAAATATGTATGTAATAAAAGTGTATTGGTAGATGTCTTTTCGACATAAAATTCAATAAATATCTAATATATTATTTGTAGGAACTTCAATCACATTAAAAATCTTAATATAATTTTTACTTAACTTAATTCTTGCACAATATATCTTCAACAATGGGTTGCTAAAAGTACCCAAAGATAAGGATTTGATGGCCAAAAACAGTTTTGATTGAAATATACTAACCAAATAAATCAAGTTGCAATGACATACTGAATGTTTCTTAAGTTGCAACTAGCATTGCATCTAACCCTTGTAACTGGCACTGGCAACTTGAATTGTTACATCTTTCATCAAATAATCTCGGTAGCAAATTCTTTCCCACTTAACGAACTTTTCATTTTGCCAATGAAACCTTTTGAGAAATAGTGGTTTGAGGTTTGAGATTGTTGTTCCAATAGGGTCGGAAGCGTGTAAATTATTGTACTAAAAAACCACACAAAGTTCAATTCCCAGGGAAGAGAGGTGGATCACAAGGATCTCTTAAATACCAAGTCTTTCCTTAGTCAGAATATCCCTTCTATAGTAATTTAATAGCACAATTAAATACTACTATTATACCCTCAAATATTGAAAGAAAAATAGGACAAGAAAAAACACAAGAGTTTTAACGAGGTTCGATAAATTATACCTATGTCCTCGGGCACTAACACCAGATGATAACTTTATTATCTCCAAAATATTACAAACAAATAGAATTCCTTAAGAATTCTCAAATGGGAGAAGAGAGAAAACTAAGAGAGAAAGATTGGTTGGGGATGGTTGAAATGAAAAATGAAAAGGCCTATTTATAGTTGAAGTTCAGGGACTAACTTGCAAATGGCCTATGTTGTAGGCCAATTTTGGGCCCTTCTACAAAATACCCACAGCCCAATAAACCCAAATATTTAAACCACTGACCCACAAAATCCCAAATACATTACAATACCCGGAGCCCAATAATCTAAACCCAACTACCCACTTACCCCTTTTACAACCCAACCCCGGATGACCCATTTAATAACCCCTAAACCCTTACAAAACCAAAACCCAATACACAGAAGCCCAAACCCCTTACAGGCCCAAAACCCTAAAAAATTTTGGAAAGCCAGAAACCCTAGGGTTTCTGGCCAATGTTCTATACAAGAATAACTACTCATTTCACGCGAAGCTGCCAAACCACTTCCTCCTCTGCCCGAGACCAGGCGCTGCCCATACTGTCTGACACTCCCATCACTTGCACCTCCACACCTGCAAATAAACAAAAGAAGACAGGAAAGGAACAGAGAAACATGCAAAGCAAAAGCAAAACAAGCAGAAAGTAGTGGAAATCACATGTAATCGGCTATAAAGCCGAAAGAGAATCAATGTAATAGGGGGGGCTGAAATTTTTGAATGAAGGCAATACATTTTCAAACAAAAAAATAGCAACTCTAGCAATATCAGAATACGAGAATAGCACTAAAATCGGGCAACCAAAATATCAAAAAAGGTCAGAAACTCAAGGGGATTTTTTTTAGTTTTTTTTTCTAATCGGATTTATTTTTTTCCTCTCTTCGCTCTCTATTTATACATATATACATATTTTAAAAAAAAAATACATATATAAAAAATATAAAAAAATAATAAAAATTTACCTTTTCGCCATCAAGACGCTGGCGGGTGTGGCGTGATCGATGTGACCGTCCGGCGACCGGACCCGTGGCCGGAGCTCTCCCCTTTTCCCCCCTCTCCTTCCTCCCTTCTCTCTTTTCTCCCTTCTCTTTCTTCTCTTTTTCCTCTGCTGGTGCCAAATGAGATTTTTAAAAAAATTTTGACTTATATAGGGGTCCAAAACGCACCGTTTTGGACCCCCTCCCTTTAACCAATAAAACGACGCCGTTTTGAGTATGGGTCGGGTCGACCCGACCCGCTCCGACAGGATCCGCGTGTTTTTAAAGCGGAAGGGCTATTTGCGCAATCAGCCCTTCCGCATTTTCATATTTTGCAATCAAGTTATTTTGTTTATAAATTAGCCCTGAAATCTATTACGCTTTGCGATTTAGTCCTCCTTTCAACGACGCCGTTTCAAACGTTCGGGTAAATTGCTTATTTAACCCTCTGCAGTTACACGCCCTTTCAAATTGATCCTTTTATTTATCTTTTTACTTTAAAATTAGCCCATAACTGCTTTTTATTTAATTTTAGTCCTTTTTTGTGTTTTTTGTTGTTTATTCTTATTTTCTTATTAAATATTCTTATTATTTATATAATATTAGTGCTATTACTATTACTATTGTTCTTATTATTATTATTATTACTATTATTATTATTATTATTATTATGTATTAGTTTATGTTTTATTATACAATTATATATTTATAATACGTATATATATACTTAATATAGTTGTATATGCCTAAGTATTATTACCCTTTTTATATGTATATATTACCTAAATGTTTTAGTATTACGTATATTCTTCATATATCGTATACATGTGTTCTTAATATACTATACTTTACATGTATCATATATTTTTAATGTCGTATTATTATGTTTTAATATTATATATTTTCATATTATATTATATACATATACTTTTACATATTACTATGTGTATATTTTGATATTATCAGTTATATATTTCTTATGTATCTCCATGTATGTATTTGATATTGTCCCATGCATGTTTATGTAGTCTTATTAATATTATTTATGTTATTAGCATTTTAAATATGTATCATATATGTTCATCGTTATATATTGTGTATGTATATATATTTTCAATATTATTAGTCATATTTTTATATATATATATATATATATTATTCCATGTACATATTTCTTACTCTTATGTATATATATATCCTTAGTACCACGTTACATATATATTGTGTATATACTTTATTTTATTGTTGCTAGTTATGTACTTTTTTTACTATCTTATACGTACTTCAAACATTATACGCTTAGTATATTTCTAACACTACTACTATTTATATATATATTTTACGTATATACTCTTAATTATCTTCATATGTGTATTCATTGTATTCTTATTACGTTCTCGTATTCAATGCTAACATTGCATTTGATCTTGCATGCACGGTTATTATTTTCTAATATTATTGTTATGTTTGTTATTTGTTTCAAATGTATCAAGTCGTTTCATTTGCTTATTTTCATTTCATTATCAATTATGTCTTGCATTCTCTTGAAAATTACGTTCGATTTTCTAATTAATTTCAATAGTCAAGGCAATATATCGATTTAACATTAAGTCATCAAGTTCATCGCTATGTTGGGTGAACGTCAATTGACTCATGTTAAAGCGATATACCCTTCTCAAAAAACGGAATAAACTAAAATTTCTCGTTTTTAATCGGATCACGACTAAATTTTACATTGAACCCGTATTTTTGAAAATCAAGACAACCTGTGTTTATGAGATACCAATTTTGGGCGTCGCGAGGGTGCTAATACCTTCCTCGCGCGTAACTGACTCCCGAACTTTTTTTTCTCTGGATTTTAACGTGGACTTAAATTCATTTCTTTTCAGTTCAAAAATAAATTTATAAGGTGTCCGATCACACCTATAAAAAGGATCGGTGGCAACTCCCCTTTTATTTCAAAATCGAACTTCAGTTTCCAAACTTTTTTACTAGATCGCCACAATTAGCGACCCCGAAACCAATTTTTACGTCGCTACAGCTGGCGACTCCACTGGGGACATAGCCTTGCGAGTCGAGTTGAATTAAACATGTTTTGTCAAAATTTTCAAACTTCCTTGTTCAAAATAAATATTTAGTCGTGATCCGAAAATCTCGTTTTCAAAAATTCATGCATTTGTATCGTGTTGTAAATATTTCTTCTAACTTGTTATTTGTTTGTTTTTCAGTTTTTATGGTTTTAATTCTGGTTTAGTTTCTTCAAATAAAACGTAAAGGTTTGTGATTTTCTCCCCACACACCGTGCACTTGCATTTTCGCATAACATGAGTTCTCTACCGGGCCCGTCCATTTAAGTGAAAGTAAACGCTTACGCTTCGTGAGTTAACTCGTCCCTCCGCACAAAGCTAGTGAATACTTTGGGTTACATATGACTTATGCTTTCGTGAGTTAACTTTGTCCCTCCGCATAGGCATAAGTAAATGTAATCCTCGAATTGAACTCGTAAGCCTATGATGGGCAATGACTGAGGCTCTATACTAATCTTAGTAGATGACAGTATGGACAATTCGAGTACCTATCTAGAGCCAAAACCGCATATAGTGACTGTACGAGCCACCTAACTAGAGCCATGCCTAACCTTTGTCCGTTTACTAGTCACCGAAATAAGTACACGGGAAAAACACATCTTACCTTCTGTTTCTTTTACATTTATGCTTTCTATGCAAGGGAATCGAGTCCATTGGACCAAGGAGCTTAATTTGTTAGATTTTCCACAGTTTTTCTCTATTCATATGTGTTATGCTAACCGAGGTTGTTTGTCTGTATTTCCATTTTTCATCATGCATCAAAGGCATCTTGTTAGGAAAGTGTTGATTAGAGATTGGTTGCCAAAAACGGGTTTCTGATGGAGGAGTCAATTATACGAATGACCGAAATGTTGTGTAATAGACTCTTTTGATTAAGAAAATGCCTAAATAGGGGCTATCTTGAAATTAACACCAAATTTTTGCATATTCATGACTGACATCCATCTGCCATTTATTCATTCATCCATTCATTGCATGTACATGTCCCTTAATCATTCATCGAGGTGAAACCGTATGATCTACAGGTTGTGACGCTTCTGATGCGGAATCACGCCATTCAGTATAAGACGCGGCTAAGAGCTAGAACTATGGAGGCCGAATTCAATGAGAGAATTGAAAGATTGGAAAAGGCCCAAAGAGAATTGCAAGAACAGTTGGCTAAATCACAGCAGGAAATGAGAGATCTGATGGTAAGGTCTCGAGAGGAATCACTCAAGCAAAGGGATCAAATGGCCAAAATGATGGAGATGATGTCAGCTTTTGTTCAAGGGAATGGACTTATGCAGAGTCCTGACGTTATAGAACCTCAGTCAAGAGTTAATCATGATCAGGATCCGTTTTATCCCCCAAGATTCACCCCGTCTCACGTTCATGTAACGCAAAGAGGATGTCCTCAAAAGGAGCCTGTAGGCTTGGAGCAACGACTTGTACCACCTACTCATTTAGGGCAAGGTATATCTGTATCAAACCCCGGAGGTAATCCCGTTGATCCCAATATTCCAGATTGGGATGACCCAGTAGAGATAGCCAAGTTGAAATTAGACGATCATGATGTTTGGGGCAAGTATAGGAGTTTTGAAGAAAGGCTCAAGGTAATCGAAGGTGCTGAAGTCTTCTCTGCATTAAGTGCCAAGGAGCTCGATCTAGTGCACGATCCGGTTACGCCTCCAAGTTTAAAGCACCGATTTTGAAAAATCTGACGAACGAGATGTCCAAGAACGCATCTTGTCATGTTTTGCCGAAAAATGACGAGTCACGTGAATAAAGATAAGTTGCTAATACACTGTTTCCAAGACGACTTGGTCGGATCGGCTCTTGATGGTATAATCAACTTAGTAGAGAAAGGATCCGATCATGGAAAGACTTAGCATCGACATTTTGTGAACAGTACAAGCATGTGTCCGACATGGTGCCCGATCGAATGACTCTACAAAGGATGGAAAAGAAATCAGCAGAAACCTTTAGGCAATATGCTCAAAGGTGGAGAGATATCTCGCTCAAGTGGAACCACCATTGACTAAAAGCGAGATAATGATCCTTTTCATCAATACTCTGAGAGCACCATTCTATGACAAGTTGGTAGGAAGTGCTACGAAAGACTTTGCGAACATTGTGACATCCGGGGAACTTATAGAGAACGCCATAAAAAATGGAAGGATGGAATGCCCTGAGAGCTTAAAAGGGCAGCACCCATGAAGAAAAAAGAGCCAGAAACCCATGTGGTAGGAATAGGAAGCCACTATGCTTCTAATCCGTACCCAACTCAACCATGACCTCGATATCACCCACCTCCAAATTTCACATACCTGGGAGTGTTTTGAACAATGGGACAGTGGAAGAGATCCGTGTACTTTTAAAGCTAATCTAGAGTAATATTCAAAACATACTTATTGCCTTAAGACTAGAGGTGATAAGATTTCTTTTGAGAAATAGGTTTCGGTCCAAGATTTTTATTTCAATGAAATGCATCTTTCTGAGTAAATTTTCTTCTATTTATAGATTCTTTTATTATTTGGACTTTCATTCTTTTATTTTACATTCATGATCATCCTATACAAATAATTATCCTTAGAATCATTTATTCTCTAGAATTTTCCTTCATACCCACAGTAGGTCCCCAGATATCAATGTCACGAGCGACGCTGTTACTAACTCCCTTTGGAGCAAGATGTGTGTCTAGTGGAATCTCAGGACTTCGAAGATGACAGAGACTGTGTCCATCTTCTGATTCGTGAGGGATAACAGAATGAGATGAAAAACAGACCCTAACTTACAAAGGGTCAGCTGACATTGTGAGCTTGGGAAAGTGATGAAGATCGAAACCTAGCTCACCGCAAAAATAAGGCAAGACTATTGAGTTATTTCTAAGAATTCAAGGATGTTTTTGCACGATCATATTAAGACGCACTTAGGAACATCTGGAAAGAGGTCCATAGGGGTGTCTGGAGAACACATGACAATGGTTCTGCAATAGCCAAGCTAATTAATGAGTATCGGATGTTGTTAGTCCACTATGGGAAGGGAATAGCATCAGTTATGACGTCAAGACTCATGTGCTTCTTTCATCTCTTCACAAACTTTTCAATACGTGGGGCATAGATGTTCTGGGGATGATCTCGTCAAAAGCTTCCAGTCGACATCATCGTCGTGGCCATCAATTGCTTCACTAAGAAGATGAATGTAGCTTCATATGCCAAAATTATAAAGTCGACAGTCATAAAAAGAAAAAGAAAAAAACAAAAAAAAATAAAAAGAAAAAAAGGACAAGAAAAAAACAAAAAAAAAGAAATCAAATGCCAGAAAGAATCATGTTTTAATGCGTAACTGTACAATGTCATATCACAATGCAACAAAGGCTGCCAAAAGAAAAATACAAAAATCAAGAAAAGTTATAGAAGGTGACTGAGACTTGTAAATATTGGCATAAGAGGCTACCTTTTACTCTTTGTGCTTATTAAAGTTGACCAGGACCTTCACTGGGATATTAGAGGTGGTTCTGTCCATGGAAATTAAGATTCTTTTTCTCCAAGCTTTGATTGAATCAAGAATTGGATGAAGTAAAATGTCTTCATTAAACTTGACTGCAGAAAAGGGTTTGAAGGTCAAACGCGTATGATGATGAGTTATGATGGAAATGGTTCACCCAAAGGAATTTCATAGTAGGAACTTGGTATTGCAGAAGATCCTTTCTATACGAAAGGATTTCAAAGGGAAATGGATGCTTAAGAACTTTATGAGGTAAAGGAGGCTTTCCCCGAAAGAACACTGATCCAATCCTAAATTCGGATTCAGTCCAGAAATACTTGAAAAGGAGTGGCCAAGGTGAAAACCCGCAAAGGGCGCCTTGTGACCTTTATTCATTCAAAAGCAAAAAAGAAAAAAGAAAAGAAAATGGATAGGTCAAGGTGAAAACCCGCAAAGGGCACCTTGAGACAAAAGGGGTTTTGAGTTGAAAACCTGAAAAAGGCAGCTCAAATTTTGTTCAAAGGTGGGGCATATGGTAGTCATGCTATACTTGAATTGACAGTGAAGAAGTATGCTACGTCTTGGGGAATTGACAAAGTACTCTGAATCCCCTAAACACATGTTGAACTCAAAATTGTCTCAAAAGGAGTTTGTACAGAGAAGCTCAGGCGGCGATATTTGGGGCACTTAGCTTTCCATTTTACCCATTTCTGAATTTATCTTTGATTATCTTATTCTTTTCAAAATAAGTTTCTAATAAACTTGCATTTACTCTCATTGTTCAACTTGTTTGTTTCGAGCTATGCTCTTAACCGATTTTCTTCTTGTCCATCAGTTTGATCCTTTTCAAGCATTTCGCATTGAAATAATGATTAATGGACTAATCATACTTTTATAAAAGGAATTTTTCATATTACTCTGAAAGCTTCTAAATAGTACAGGAACCTGAAACCAGTCGGTTGTTCAAGAGCTTACCAAGTGTAAGGGTTGGAAATATTTGAGCTCAAATTGAGTTTATCTCCTCTGATTTTCTATCAAAAAATATCAGTCGATGGAACAAGTTACAGATCATACACCCTTGAGTTACAGTAGGATACAGATCCTATAGCCATGAATTGCAGTGGAATGGTTTAAGGATAGTGCCAACCTTGTATCCCAAAATTACAGTGGAATGGACCTTGAAGTTACGGTGGGGCAAGCTGGTTGAGCAAAACGCGATTATTTCTTCGGATTTTGGGTCAAAATACCAACCGAGCATTAGGGCAGCGTACTACGTCAGTAATAGAGCCCTGATGGGCAATGAGTGATGACTCCTTAAAAAAAAAAGAAGAAGATCAAGATGAAAACTTGAAAAGGGCGTCTTGATAAACAAAAATTAGGATGAAAACCCGAAAGGGCATCCTAATGAAGCAGGTTTGGGCCCAAGGAGTAAAAAGATTCAAGAAGTGAGTCAGCAAGCAAGACTACGATATTTGAAGGATTTTCATTTCGAAAATTTATACGCAAGAAGACATACTCAAAAGATTATTGATTAAGAAATGTGGAAGAGTTCATGCGTTGAAGATCTAGAGTATTTTGAAATGACATGCTCCAAACAAAAGAAATGTTGAGCATTACCCGGATGAGAATTTGATAAGTACAAGAGCCTCAACGCAAGGACAAAGTTAAACCAGGGGCAAGAGAGCGATAACTGAGAAACGCAGATTACTCGTGAAGCTAGAGGACGAGTACAGGGTCTGAAGAGAAAGTCAAGAGTCAAAGCAATGAACACAGATTATCAAAAATCATGACGGAATGGGACATACGACAAACATGCCTAAGGCGCATAGCATAATCATGTAGGCATAAAGGCATTTAAGACAAACATGTTCATATCATGATAACATCATGCATGACCTATACAGGTACTCCAATAGAGCAAGAGTATGTGATGATAGCTGTACTGAATCAAAGGAAAAGACACCTGAGTTCCACCAGATGACAGGTTTTGGTATTTTGATGTTTCAATTTCTGTTTGTCAAAAATCAACTCATATTGTGAGAGGTGAGTTGAGCCTCAGGGTGCGCTGAGGTATTTTCAATTTATTTTTCAAAAATCAGCTCATATTGCGAGAGGTGAGTTGAGCCTCAGGACACGCTGAGGTATTTTCAATTTCTGCTTTTCAAAAAAATCAACTCATATTGCGAGAGGTGAGTTGAGCCTCAGGACACGCTGAGGTAATTTCAATTTATGTTTGTCAACTCATATTGCGAGAGGTGAGTTGAGCCTCGGGGCACGCTGAGGTATTTTCAATTTCTGCTCTTCAAAAAAATCAACTCATATTGCGAGAGGTGAGTTGAGCCTCAGGACACGCTGAGGTAATTTCAATTTATGTTTTTCAAAAATCAACTCATATAGTAAGAGGTGAGTTGAGCCTCGGCTCACATGTTGAGGTCTTTTCAATTTCTGTTTTTCAATTTCTGTCTTTCAAAAAAATCAACTCATATTACGAGAGGTGAGTTGAGCCTCAGGACATGCTGAGGTAATTTCAATTTCTGTTTTCTTCAATTTTTGTTTTTCAAAAATCAGCTCATATTGCGAGAGGTGAGTTGAGCCTCAGGGTCACATGTCGAGGTATTTTCAAAATCTGCTTTTCAAATTAAGTTTCAAAAAAATCAACTCATATTGCGAGAGGTGAGTTGAGCCTCAGGACACGCTGAGGTAATTTCAATTTATGTTTGTCAACTCATATTGCGAGAGGTGAGTTGAGCCTCGGGGCACGCTGAGGTATTTTCAATTTCTACTCTTCAAAAAAATCAACTCATATTGCGAGAGGTGAGTTGAGCCTCAGGACACGCTGAGGTAATTTCAATTTATGTTTTTCAAAAATCAACTCATATAGTGAGAGGTGAGTTGAGCCTCGGCTCACATGTTGAGGTCTTTTCAACTTCTGTTTTTCAATTTCTGTCTTTCAAAAAAATCAACTCATATTACGAGAGGTGAGTTGAGCCTCAGGACATGCTGAGGTAATTTCAATTTCTGTTTTCTTCAATTTATGTTTTTCAAAAATCAACTCATATTGCGAGGGGTGGGTTGAACCTTTTAATTTCTACTTTTTCAAAATCAGCTCATATTGCGAGAGGTGAGTTGAGTCTCGAGTCACATCTTTGAGGTATTTTCAATTTTTGTTTTCAATTTATGTTTTTCAAAAAATCAACTCATATTGCGAGAGGTGAGTTGAGCCTTTTAATTCCTGTTTTTCAAAAAAATCAACTCATATTACGAGAGGTGAGTTGAGCCTCAGGACATGCTGAGGTAATTTCAATTTCTGTTTTCTTCAATTTATGTTTTTCAAAAATCAATTCATATTGCGAGGGGTAGGTTGAACCTTTTAATTTCTACTTTTTCAAAATCAGCTCATATTGCGAGAGGTGAGTTGAGTCTCAGGTCACATGCTGAGGTATTTTCAATTTTTGTTTTCAATTTATGTTTTTCAAAAAATCAACTCATATTGCGAGAGGTGAGTTGAGCCTTTTAATTCCTGTTTTTCAAAAATTAATTCATATTGCGAGAGGTGGGTTGAACCTTTTAATTTCTGTTTTTCAAAAATTAATTCGTATTGCGAGAGGTGAGTTGAGCCTAGGGTCACATGTCGAGGTATTTTCAAAATCTGCTTTTCAAATTAAGTTTCAAAAAGATCAACTCACATTGCGAGAAGTGAGTTGAGCCTTAGCTCATGTGCTGAGCTATTTTCAATTTCTATTTTTAATGTCTAGTTTTAAAGAGTCAATTCATATTACGAGAAATGAGTTGAGCTTAGGATCACATGCCGAGTAAAGAATAAAGATTGGAGCTGATTGAAGGCACCAGACTTTGTCTCCCTGAAGTTGCAGTGGAGATGATCAAGGATATCAGATATTGCCTTTCTAAAGTTGCAGAAGAGAAGACCACAAACCTTATCTGACTGAAGCAATAGAAGATTGAAGCCATAGATCTCATCTTTCTGAAGCTATAATGAGGCAAATCGAAGCTAGGAACCTCATACCCCTGAAGATGCGGGCAGATTGAAGCTACAAGTCATGTCAAAAAATGTAGTGGAGTGAACCAAAGCTACAAGATGCGGCGGACTGAAAGGAGACTACCTGAACAAGAAGAGTACCAAAGAAGTCAATACTTGGCAGTATAGGGCAAAATTGGCCTTTCTTTGTGTCTTTGCTCTATTCTCGTTACACGACAATGAGCAAAGAGGGGCAACTGTTGTAGGCCAATTATGGGCCCTTCTACAAAATACCCGCAGCCCAATAAACCCAAATATTTAATCCACTGACCCACAAAACCCCAAATACATTACAATACCTGGAGCCCAATAATCTAAACCCAACTACCCATTTACCCCTTTTACAACCCAACCCCGGATGACCCATTTAATAACCCCTAAACCCTTACAAACCCAAAACCTAATACACAGAAGCCCAAACCCCTTACTGGCCCAAAACCCTAAAAAATTTTGGAAAGCTAGAAACCCTAGGGTTTCTGGCGCCGTTGCCCCATGTGCACGACCACTCAGCCCCCACGCGAGCTGCCAAACCACTTCTTCCTCTGCCCGAGACCAGGCGCTGCCCATCTTGTCGACACTCCCATCACTTGCACCTCCACACCTGCAAATAAACAAAAGAAGACAGGAAAGGAACAGAGAAACATGCAAAGCAAAAGCAAAACAAGCGAAAGTAGTGGAAATCACATGTAATCGGCTATAAAGCGAAAGAGAATCAATGTAATAGGGGATGA
The DNA here is from genome assembly GCF_025698485.1 of Gossypium arboreum. Taxonomy (NCBI): domain Eukaryota; kingdom Viridiplantae; phylum Streptophyta; class Magnoliopsida; order Malvales; family Malvaceae; genus Gossypium; species Gossypium arboreum. Next base: position 116,773,341 of record NC_069070.1, on the reverse strand, counting down.
AATTTTGAATGAAGGCAATACATTTTCAAACAAAAAATAGCAACTCTAGCAATATCGAATACGAGAATAGCACTAAAATCAGACAGCAAAATATCAAAAAGGTCGAAACTCAAGGGATTTTTTAGTTTTTTTCTAATCGAAATTTTTTTCCTCTCTTCGCTCTCTATTTATACATATATACATATTTTAAAAAAAATACATATATAAAAATATAAAAAATAATAAAATTTACCTTTTCGCCATCAAGACGCTATTGGCGACGGCGTGGTCCAATGACCGTCCCATGACCGGACCGTGGTGGAGCTCTCCCCTTTTCCCCCCTCTTCTTCCTCCCTTCTCTCTTTTCTCCCTTCTCTTTCTTCTCTTTTTCCTCTGCTGGTGCCAAATGAGATTTTTAAATTTTTTTTGACTTATATAGGGGTCCAAAACGCACCGTTTTGGACCCCCTCCCTTTAACCAATAAAACGACGCCGTTTTGAGTATGGGTCGGGTTGACCCGACCCGTTCCGACAGGATCCGCGTGTTTTTAAAGTGGAAGGGCTATTTGCGTAATCAGCTCTTCCGCATTTTCATATTTTGCAATCAAGTTATTTTGTTTATAAATTAGCCCTGAAATCTATTACGCTTTGCGATTTAGTCCTCCTTTCAACGACGCCGTTTCAAATGTTCGGGTAAATTGCTTATTTAACCCTCTGCAGTTACACGCGCTTTCAAATTGATCCTTTTATTTATCTTTTTGCTTTAAAATTAGCCCATAACTCTGCTTTTTATTTAATTTTAGTCTTTTTTGTGTTTTTGTTGTTTATTCTTATTTTCTTATTAAATATTATTATTATTTATATAATATTAGTGCTATTACTATTACTATTGTTCTTATTATTATTATTATTATTATTATTATTATTATTATTATTATTATTATTATTATGTATTAGTTTATGTTTTATTATACAATTATATATTTATAATACGTATATATATACTTAATATAGTTGTATATGGCTAAGTATTATTACCCTTTTTATATGTATATATTACCTAAATGTTTTAGTATTACGTATATTCTTCATATATCGTATACATGTGTTCTTAATATACTATACTTTACATGTATCATATATTTTTAATGTCGTATTATTATGTTTTAATATTATATATTTTCATATTATATTATATACATATACTTTTACATATTACTATGTGTATATTTTGATATTATCAGTTATATATTTCTTATGTATCTCCATGTATGTATTTGATATTGTCCCATGCACATGTTTGCGTAGTCTTATTAATATTATTTATGTTATTAGCATTTTAAATATGTATCATATATGTTCATCGTTATATATTGTGTATGTATATATATTTTCAATATTATTAGTCATATTTTTATATATATATATATTATTCCATGTACATATTTCTTACTCTTATGTATATATATATCCTTAGTACCACGTTACATTTATATTGTGTATATACTTTATTTTATTGTTGCTAGTTATGTACTTTTTTTACTATCTTATCGTACTTCAAACATTATACGCTTAGTATATTTCTAACACTACTACTATTTATATATATATTTTACGTATATACTCTTAATTATCTTCATATGTGTATTCATTGTATTCTTATTACGTTCTCGTATTCAATGCTAACATTGCATTTGATCTTGCATGCACGGTTATTATTTTCTAATATTATTGTTATGTTTGTTATTTGTTTCAAATGTATCAAGCCGTTTCATTTGCTTATTTTCATTTCGTATCAATTATGTCTTGCATTCTCTTGAAAATTACGTTCTGATTTTCTAATTAATTTCAATAGTCAAGGCAATATATCAATTTAACATTAAGTCATCAAGTTCATCGCTATGTTGGGTGAACGTCAATTGACTCGTGTTAAAGCGATATACCCTTCTCAAAGAACGGAATAAACTAAAATTTCTCGTTTTTAATCGGATCACGACTAAATTTTACATTGAACCCGTATTTTTGAAAATCAAGACAACCTGTGTTTATGAGATACCAATTTTGGGCGTCGCGAGGGTGCTAATACCTTCCTCGCAGAATCGACTCGAACTTTTTTTCTCTGGATTTTAACGTGGACTTAAATTCATTTCTTTTCAGTTCAAAAATAAATTTATAAGGTGTTCGATCAAACCTATAAAATGGATCGGTGGCGACTCCCCTTTTATTTCAAAATCGAACTTCAGTTTCCAAACTTTTTCACTAGATCGCCACAATTAGCGACCCCGAAACCAATTTTTACGTCGCTACAGCCTAAAAATTACGGACCAAAATTGCAATTATCCCATTCAACTTTTCAACATTCGGTGCAACTTGCTTTACCTTTTTAACAAGTTGCTTCCTACCTTTGTTGACTTTTCAACAATCTCCACCTTGAAGATTTGATTAGGATAATCACATCTTCACACACTTCCTTCAACTCCCCAAATTCGATAAAGTTATCTTTTGTAGTGCCTCCAAATGCGCTCTCGAGCCCCATACACCTGAAGGTGCTCAAATTCTCAGGATGTTAATCAAGTTCAAACAATGATTAAACTTGATTGTTGTTACCACTTTGGTCATCATATCTGCAGGATTATCTGCTGTCGGAATCTTCTCAAGTAGAATTTTCCTTTTCAAAGACTTAGGCACAAAGTGATATCTTCGTCGATATGCTTGGTTCTTGAATGATAGACTTGATTTTTGCTAAATGAATAGCGCTGATTGTCACAATATAGACTAATGTGACTTTGAACAACTCCCAAGTCTTTCAACAATCCATTAAGCCAAATAGCCTCCTTAATGACTTACAGAAGCGCCATATATTACGCCTCTATAGTAGACACACATCAGAGATGTAAGGTAGACTTCCAACTCATGGGGCTTTTGCAAGAGTAAGCAGATACCCGCAGTTGAGCGATGTTTATCTAAATCACCAGCAAAGTCGAATCAACATATCCAACTACAAACCGACCAAGTGCTTCATCCTGTTCAAAAATTAAACCAACATCTACGATTTTTGAAGATACCGTAGAATCCATTTCACGACTTGCCAATGTCCTTTTCGAGGATCATGTATATACCGCTCACAACTCCAGTGACTTGTGAAATGTCGGCAGCAGACACACCATCGCATACATCAAAGTCCCAACTGCATTTGCATATGGGACTTTTGCCATATATTCTCTTTCTTCTTCAGTTTTCGGAGATTATTGTGCACTAAGTTTCAAATGAGAAGCAAGTGGGGTAATTACATGTTTTGTGTTTTCATTTACACCAAAACATTGTAATACCTTTTTCAGATATTGCTTCTGATTCAAACAAAGCTTGCCTCTCTGTCTATCTCTACTTATCTCCATCTGAGAATCTTTTGGCCTCACCTAGATCTTTCATCTCAAACTCTTGATTCAAGCTGAGCCTTCACTTATTTATCTCTTTTGGCTCTTGAGCGATTAACATATCATCAACATACAAGAGTAGATAAATGAAAGATCCGTCATGCAACTTCGCAAATACACACAATTGTCATATTTGCTTCTTGTGTATACGCCTTCTCATAAAGCTATCAAATCGCTTGTACCATCGCCTCAAGGATTGCTTCAATCCATATAGCGATTTGTTCACTTACAAACCAAATTTCTACCACCAGCATCTTTGTATCATTAAAATTTGAGTCATATAGATCTCTCTTCTAACTCACCATGCAAGAAAGCCGTCTTAACATCAAGTTGAGCTAGCTCCAAATTCAAGCTGCGCTACCAAGGCTAACAAAATTCTAATGGAGGAATGCTTCTACAGGGAAAATACATCATTGTAGTCAATTCCTCCTTACGAGCGTAGCCTTTAGCTACCAATCTTGCCTTGTAGCGAACATCTTTCTTGCTAGGAGATCCATCTTTCTTTGCGAATACCCACTTGCATCCGATTGCCCTTTTACCTTTCGGTAATTGCGCCAACTCCCAAGTATTGTTCTTCCAGAGAGACTACATTTCTTCATCCATGGCGCTTTTCCATTTGTCACTTTCTAAGCTTTGGATTGCTTCTTGATAAGTGACAGGAATATCATCATCAACAACGGGAAGGGCGTAGGCCACCATATCAATAAATCGAGCAGGTCTACGAATTTCTCTCCGTGGCCTTGCAACTGCAACTGGTTCTGGTGTACTTAACGGTTCTTGGGTCAGAACCTTTTCAACCTCTAATTCCTCTATTGTGGCTGGAGAATTAGACTTATTAACTGGGCAAATCCCCATCTGCTCAAACTCCACCTGTTTTGGAGTACACTCCACCTGCTGTGGAGTATCGCTTGTCTGAATATCTTTATCTGCTACCTTTTTCAATGTGGCAGATTCATCAAAGGTAACATCTCTGCTACAGATCATTTTCTTTGTGTCTAAGCACCAAAGACGAAATCCCTTTACTCCAGAAGTGATTCCCATAAAGAGAGCTTTCTTTGCCCTCGGATCTAACTTTGACTCCTTCACATGGTAATATGCAGTGGATCCAAACACATGTAAGGAATCATAATCTGTAGCCGATTTTCTAGACCATACCTCCATAGGAGTTTTTCTTTCTAATGCAGATGATGGCAAACGATTAACAAGATGGCCAGCGTATGTTATAGCCTTAGCCCAAAATTGCTTGCCCAACCCAACATTGGACAACATACATCGAACTTTCTCCAGCAATGTTCGATTCATACGCTCTGCCACTCCATTCTGCTGTGGTGTATCCCTAACTGTGAAGTGTCAAACAATATCATACTCTTGGCACACATCGAAGAACGAATCACTTCTATATTCCCCTCCATTGTCTGTCCTAAGCCGCTTGATTTTCTTGCCAGTCTGGTTTTCGATCATAGTTTTCCATTTAAGAAAAACGCCAAGCACTTCATCCTTAGTTCTCATGGTATACACCCAAACTCTTCTGGAAAAGTCATCAACAAAAGTAACAAAGTAGTGTTTTCCTCCCAATGAAGGTGTTTTGGAAGGCCCCCACACATCTGAGTGAATATATTCCAAAATACCTTTTGTATTATGGATAGCGAGTCTTCGAATTTCACTCTCTTTTGCTTTCCCAGAACACAATGCTCGCAAAATTTTAATTTGCAAGCCTTTGCACCTTTCAACAATCCTTGCTTTGCCAGAATTTGCAAGGATTTTTCGCTGGCATATCCCAACTTCATATGCCACAACTGTATTGAGTCCAATTCTTTGTTACCGGAAGCTGCAGCGACTGCTCTAATAACTGTACTACATTGGTAGTAATACAAGTTATTTTTCCTGATGCCCTTCAATATCACAAGTGCGCCAGATGTCACTTTCAAAACCCCATCTCTCATAATAACAACTGAACCATTGGATTCTAAGGCTCCCAATGAGATGAGATTTTTCTTCAAACTAGGCACGTACCGAACATCAGTCAGAACTCTAGTTGATCCATCTTGATTCTTTAATTGGATTGAACCTATCCCAACAGTTTTACAGGCATTGTCATTGCCCATATAAACAACTCCTCCATTTAGCTCAACTAAATCAGAGAACCACTCCCGGTTAGGGGACATATGATAGGTACAACCCGAATCCAATATCCACTCATCTGAATAGAATGACGATGATGATGCAACCAGTGATAGTTGAGTCACGGTATCATGCTTTGCAACACAAGCATCTCTGCACTTTTCCTTATTCTTGACTTTGGACAATTTTTCTTCCAGTGGCCTTTCTCATGACAAAAGGCACATTCATCTTTCCCGAGTATGGACTTTGACTTTGATCTCCCCTTCTGAGTTTTCTTCCAAGTGTATGAACGACCTCGGACTACTAAAGCTTCTGTATCTCTGATTGAGTTTTTCTGTTTGTCCTTCTTTCTCTGTTCATAACTATATAAGGCCGCACAGACTTCGCTCAGAGATATATCACTCCTGCCATGAAGTAGAGTAGTTTCTAGGAACTCAAACTCCTCAGGAAGTGACCCCAACAGCATCAAAGCCAAATCTTCATCTTTGAATGTTTCATCCATATTTAGCAAATCAGTGACTAACTGATTAAATTTGGTGATGTGATCATTCATTGTGGTACTTGGGACGTAAGTGAAGCGAAACAGTATTTTCTTCAAGTGGAGCTTATTTTGACTGTTTTTCTTCAAAAATTTTTCTTCAAGTGCCACCCACAACTTATTTGCAGAAGTTTCCTTTGAAAAAGCATACCTCTGCTCTCGAGAAAGGCATGATCGAATTGTGCCACATGCCAACCGATTGATCGCGTTCCAATCTTTCTCCTGTACATCATCTGGTTTCTCTTCATCAATGGCAATGTCTAGACCCTGCTGAAAAAGGGCATCTAGAACCTCACTTTGCCACATACCAAAATGGCCCGCGCCATCAAAGATCTCCACGGCCAATCTTGCATTTGCAATTGTCGGTCTTGTCCACATGGATGATGTTGAAGCTCCTACACCGATCGTTTTCTCCATAATCTTTCAATATACTTAAGGAAATCTTTTCTGATGTGGAAGATCAGTTTAAACTGCAACCACAGAGCATACTACGATTAACCTTCAGCTCTTGATACCACTTGTTGTTCCAATAGGGTCGGAAGCGTGTAAATTATTGTACTAAAAAATCACACAAAGTTCAATTCCCAGGGAAGAGAGGTGGATCAGAAGGATCTCTTAAATACCAAGTTTTTCCTTAGTCAGAATATCCCTTCTATAGTCATTTAATAGCACAATTAAATACTACTATTATACCTTCAAATATTGAAAGAAAAATAGGACAAGAAAAAACACAAGAGTTTTAACGAGGTTCGGTAAATTATACCTACGTCCTCGGGCACTAACACCAGATGATAACTTTATTATCTCCAAAATATTACAAACAAATAGAATTCCTTAAGAATTCTCAAATGGGAGAAGAGAGAAAACTAAGAGAGAAAGATTGGTTGGGGATGGTTGAAATGAAAAATGAAAAGGCCTATTTATAGTTGAAGTTCAGAGACTAACTTGCAAATGGCTAAAAAATTAGGGACCAAAATTGCAATTATCCCATTCAACTTTTCAACATTCGGTGCAACTTGCTTCACCTTTTTAACAAGTTGCTTCCTACCTTTGTTGACTTTTCAACAGAGATCTATTGAGGGGCAAATACAAAGTGAGCAAGCGGGCGCCTTAGACCCTAAAAAATAAAAAAATTCAAATTTATCTTTTTATAAAGGCTTAATCCTTTATTTTAATGCCTGGCAATACTAACAATGCCTCTCTAGGTCTAGACGATGGTGATTTATTCTGTTTTTGAACTTCATTGCCTACTTGCTCTACTTAACGAGATCGAAAAAGTTATTTGATAGACCAAAACCAGAGTAAGTATTAGAACCAGACCTGTTGGGCTAAGAAACGACTGAGGTATTGGTCTGAAAATAGGGGTTGAACCAATTGACTTGCGAACTAATACAAACTAATTAAATCAAGCTAAAAAACCAATTGAATTGGTTTTTTCTATTTTAAATATTTTTATTTTATAAAATTTTTAATAATTTATTTGATCAAACTAGTCGAACTGATCAAACCGAGAACTAGTTGCTTGACTGGTTCAATCATCATTCTTATTTTGAAGAAAGGAAAAAAGGAAAAAAGAAAAAAATATATAAAAAGAGAAAAATGGTATAGTTTAGGTACCAATTTATGGGTTAAGCTTTTTATAAATAATCAAATTATAAGTAAACATATGGTAAAATAGCGCATTGCTCCAAAAAAAAATAAAATAGTTCCCTCAATTATGATGAAATTATAAATTAGTACATGATAAAAATTGTATATTGACCTTTCAAAAAATTAGAATTCAATTTTGGCCCCTAAAGTGTGTTTGGGTGAGTGATTTGCAATAGGAACTTCATTTGTATCAAAGTTTTCAAAATCCTAAAAACAAATTTACTTGTTTAGGAAAATATATTGGAGAATTTCAAAATTCATGAGTAATTTAAATAGAGATGTGTTTGGATGAAGAATTTGTAAGAGAGATTTCATTTATATCAAGGTTTTAAAATTTTAAAATAAAAATAAATAAAAATATTGAATAATTCCAAAATTAGTGAGTAATTTCAATAGAGGATTTTAGTAGTTCAATTTTCCTTTTCAAATTCCACCAAAAGAAGTGGTTTTTAAAATTCATCCTAATTTTATTTTATTTAATACACATGGCCCCATCATAAGATAAAAAATCAAATTAAAAATTATTTTTATTTAACTTTAATATATATTTTGTTAAAAATATTTATAAACATAATGATATCCATATTGAATATTTTTTATTTTATTTATTTTAGTATAATTATTCTTCTTTTATAAATACTTTTTAATTTATATAATTTCAATAATCAAGTTTTTCCTAAATCAATGATTTATCAATAAAAAGCAACTACAGATGCTAACATTTTGAATTGATAAATTCTAAAATGGTAGTATTTTAAAAATCACAAAGAATTTAAAATTCTTCATCCTAATGCACTGTAGGTGGTTTCAATAGTTCAATTTCCTTTCTCAAATTCTACCTATAGAGGTGATTTTTTAAAATTTCTCGTAACTTTATTTGATTTTAATACACAAATCCTAAGTTAAAAACTTAAACTTCAAAAATAATTTTATTTAATTTTAATATATAATTTTTAAAACTTATTTATATTTTTAAAAATATAATGATATCTTGAATTTTATATTATTTATTTTCAGTATAATTATTCTTCTTTTATAATTATTTTTAATTTGTAAAATTCTAATAAATTAAATTTTTCTAAATTAATTATTTATCCTAACAAAATAGTTACAAATACTAGCATTTTAAATTGATGAATTCTAAAATATTAACATTTTAAAATCTTAAAATTTTACAAAATACACTCCTAAAATATTTCTAAATTCATTCCTCATTCCATTGAAAAGCAATTTAACACTTCCTCTAGCAGCGACTTGGGATTGGTGTGGCTTGCCATTGTCAAAGAAATGCGGAAACATTGCACAACTGCCTTCACCAAGATTCGCTGATGATGAGGATGATCACCATTCTAGTGTCACGGATTTAGGATTCTTGGAGTTCCCATGCGCAACCCATGACATTAGAGGCTTGCCTAAGATCTAACCTACCTCTTTCACTCCAACCCCTACTATTTATATTATTTATCTTAGATTATGATCATAGGTGAAAATTTTATTTTAAAAATTAAATATAATAATGAAATAATTGAAACGATAAAATTGATTTTATTAAAATCATAATTTTTAGCTTTTAAATGAAAAAATAAAATTATTCTCAAAATAATATTTATTGTTTTGTATAAAAAAAGAAGCTTTTGAAAAATTCTCTCGAGTTGAACCTAGTTAAAAGGTGATATCAACCCAATACAAATATTAAATCTTAATATAAATGATTAAAATTTACATTTTAATAATATTTTAAAAGTAAATTTAATAAATTATTTTTACAGATACAAAACTTATACCAAACTCTTTAAATATATTAAAGCTAGATTTGTTAACCTAATAAATCACTTTACAGATTCTCCTGAACCTCGGTGGAAACTATGGGAGCTTTTTAAATTAATTGAGAAAATGGTTGAAAAATTGGTGAGGTGACTTGCAAAAGCCGGACTTTCTCGGCACTCTCCTTGGGTGGACTGTTGAGGACTAATTTTCTTGATTATTTGAATTTCCTTTCACTTTGCTTCCTCTTTATGTGTCCTGATAACTGTATTTTATTCTATATTTTGGGCGTCTGTAGTTGTACCTCAGCCTTTTGGCTTTGTTCTAGTAATAAATTTTAACCTTTGCTGATAATAAAAAAATTACAATCACTTCCCCCTATAACATGTACAATATATTAATAAAATATAAGATAAAATAAGATCATATAACATAACTTCAATATAATTTTTATAATTTAAAGGATTCGATTGCTTGATCGGATCGAATTCGATCTACTCAAGATATATTATTTCAAATAAATTTATCTTCATAAATATATTATCATATTTATACAATATCAAACATAATTCAGAACTCAAAGATTTTACTTAAAAAATTTTACTTAAAAAATTGTCTAACTCCTTACCACAGTATTAACTACAATGGTGACTACTATTGTAACGGCGTAAATTAGTTTGAATAAACTTGCCTGGAATGAGGTGACTTGTTATTTTGTAGCACTGTAAAGTTTATCTGCAATGTTTTTTATTAATAAAAAGAAGCAGCATATTCGTTGAACAATCAACGTGTAATTGAAACTACCGAATAAGAACAAAAGCAAAAAGCAAAAAGCAAAACTATGCAATAGGAATTGAAAGTAAATTAATTAATACAGACTAAAATTAATTACCAAAAAAAGCAAAAAGCAAAAGCAAAAGCTAAAGAATTCGTAGAATTGGTGTACTTAAATTGCAGAAGACTGACTAATCATTAAATAAAGACCACGGTAAAAAAGGACTTCCTCTATTGTTTCTTCTTTTATTTTATTTTATTTTCTCCAATTTCCTTTTTCGATATGATATTGCCTTTTTAATACATGATAAAAAATAATTTTATATTGATAGAATATAAATTCACATCGTTAATAAATAATAAATAGTTCTAAATATGAATTAGAAAAGATATTCACGTTGAAATATTTTGGATCACAAAATATGCTTTACTTACATAGATAACGATTTAGATATCCAAATCCTATACCTATTACATTTTATTTATGATTTATGCTAACATTGATGTTAATGCTTAGAATATGCAACAGCGTGATGGAATAATGGGGAACAAAGAGCATGACTACTGAAATTAATATTATTGATTGAAATGACTTAAAAATTTGTCTCATTGTCAAAAGTGAAATTAGATGATAGTACACCTGCTCACACTAGTCATCACCTTTTGAGATTTGCAATGGCATTTCCTTGATTTCCTTTTAGTTGGGTATTAAGATAACATTTATTAATTTTCAAATGAATAGAAAAAGAACTCATGAAATTGGACTACACTTACAAACATCGAGACTCAACAAACCTGATGGTCAATAGAATAAAATTAACTCCCACTGGTTTACTTTTTTAACCTCCAATAATTGTTTCTTAGAATTTCATATTCGACCTAAAAAGTTATGAACAATATAAAGTCCTGAAATAGTGCTCCATATTTGATAATAAAGGATGATTTTCATGTTATTTCATAAAGATGAGCTCTAGTTATTATTATAGAGTTGTTAGTTATTATGAGTTAATATTAAATTATTTCATTATGTTTTAGTTTTCTTAAATTTAAAAATTGTGACGTTGATATTTTAAATCATTTTTCATATAATATGATAGAACTAATGGAAATTTTATTTGTATTGTAAATATTTAAATTAATTATTATTTTAGGTAAATTATGTTGCATTTTAATAATTACTTTAAAATTTCAAGTTTTAAAATTTTAATTTAAAATTATTTCTTAAAATATTTATATTTTAGAACTGAGACTAAATGGACACAAATGTGTAAACGTGTTGAACTAAATTTGTTATTATACATGTTGTATCCCTCCGCCAGTACGAGCATGTGTCAGAAGCATAATTATTGTTGACCCTCTTGTTGACTTCGCCTAAGTGCCTTTAAGCAACATTACGAAAAGTCCGCCATAACGTAAAATGTGGAAGGGTTTGCCAAGATGTAAGACATGGGATCCCAACAAGGGAGTTCACCACACAAGAGGTACGCCATGGGCTAAGATAGAAAGAGCAACGTGAATGACATGATGAATTACAAGTATGCATAAGCGAGGTTCATCTGAGGGGTATGGATCTTTTGAATAATAAAGGGGTTTGCCAAAGATGATACAAAATGGGGCCAACAATTCGTCAATCGAGTCCATTAGAGAAGCAGAAGATCTTATGAGGATAAATAAATCTGGGGCAAACTTTATTGGCCTAACGTTGTGGGCGGATGGAAGGTCTGTCAACAAGCCGTAAGGGGGAAGAGGTGGTAAATGACTAATTGTTCAAAGTAGTTCATCAAAAAAATATGGGAATGTAAGGTAGCAATGGGTGATCAAGCAAAACTCGGTCAATAAGGATTTGGAGGTGAGGGTCTGCTAGGGGCGAAATAAGTTTGTTAATAACCATACGGAGATTTGATCATTCGGGCTAACAGGGGAAGGGATCCGTTAAGAGCCAAATTTGGAATAGATAGTTCACCAAGATTAGTGGTGAAAGAGTGAAAAAGTAAGGTCGGGGTAAGACAGAGATAGGTCTACCCTATCAAGTGACCAATATCATGAAAGATCGTGCTTGTGTCTCATAGAGAGATTGAGTCAGGGCAACAAGAAGTTGTAAAAGAAATGAAGAGACAACAACATTTCTGGTGAATTTTGCGACATACCAAAAAGGGAGATAGGGAATTGAAATCTCTACCCAAAACTTGTTTCTTATTGTTCTCTCAAAAGTTTGTTATATAATGTGATTAGCAAATTCTCACTAAGTCCATTAGAATTTACAGATTTTACTGCTTAATAGCAAGACCAAGCGTGACAAGAGATTCGAATGGAAGGGCCAAGCCAACCATTGCTCAATTAGTGTGGTGTAGTAGAAGTTGTACGTATATGTAAAAGGGCACTCATAGAGGCCTCACCTCTGGGGTTAAGTCAAACATAAGAACAATAGAATCCTATTCAAATATTGTAACGATACGTAGAAACTAATGTCATAGGAAATCATTACGAAATTTTCAGTGTATGTTATTAGTGGCAATTAGGTCAATATGATTGAGTTGTTCTTGTATATAATTAAATTAATTATGGATATATAGTAAAATTTAATGGGTTCTTCTAGCATTTACTACCCGAACCCAATGATCAGGTTGGGTATGGGGTGTTTTGTATACGCTTGTTTACAAAATCAAGCTTTAGAGTTAAGTCATGAATTCAAAGGAAATCGCCAAGGTTGAGAAGTTCCAGCCATCCAGGGTCCATAATCCTGACACCAAGAGATTAGGGTCACAATGTTGAAGCTAGCAAGTGACTTTGGGAGTAGGCTGTTGGTAATGTCGCGACACCAAGTTCTTGGTATTCCAAATTGGATCTCTCATAATGATTTTACTTATCTTAACAAGCCATTTGAAGCTTCTAAAATGGTGTTCCAAATTGGAGCATTTAAAGCCCCTTTATCCTTTTTCAACTTTGGGCACTTTTTAAGAGTACTTAATGAAACTCTAATTGTTCTCATCCTGAAAAGAAGTTCCAAGACTTGCCCAATTGATTTCTGTCCCATTAGCCTCTACAATATGGCTATAAGATCATTTCAAAGACCATTGTCAATCACCTTAAGAATGCTCTTCCTTCTTTTATCACCCATTTCAAATGCTTTTGTCCTTGGACGTCTTATTTTTGAGCAAGACTTTTGATAGGATTAATTGGGACTTCCTCCTTTCCGTCCTAGACTTTATGGGCTTAAACCAATATTGGATCAACCTTATTAGACAATGCATCTCTACTTTCTCTTATCATGTATTGGTTAATAGCTTACTGTTGAAAGGTTTTGCCCTCAATAGAGGTCTACGGTTGGGAAACCCCCTATCACCTTTTTTTTTGTCATTTTTATGAATGTGCTTTCTCATATGCTTCAAGATGTTGAAAATAATGGTTCTATTCGAGGAATCAAAATCTTAAGAAATACTCCTCTTAGTAATCACCTTCTTTTTGTTGATGATTGCTATGTCTTTTTCAATGCTTCTGTTCAATTGTGCAGGTCACTTAAAGCTTTTCTTCTTAATTTTTGTTCTCTTTTGGTTAAAGATTTTCTTCTTAATTTCTATTCTCTTTTGGGTTTCTAGATTAACTTTGAGAAGTCTGAGTTTTTTCTCAGCCCTTCCACTAAGTTTGAAGCAAGAAGAATAGATGGTGGTATTATTAATGCAAAAGGAGTTGACATCCTTAGAAAGTATCTTGGTCATGAATTAGGGAAAATTTAAAAAAAGAGGGAATACTTTCACAATTTGTTGGATAAGATAAACACAAAATTGGCTTCTTGTAAATCTCACTCTGGTCAAGTTTACCCTTTTCTCAATTCCTCTTTGTCTTTATCTATCTTTAAAGCCTATATTAATATTTGTGAAGAAGTTGACAAGAGAATTAAATCCTATTGATGGAGCCATGACCCAAGCACTATAAAATTGCACACTTGTAGCTGAAACACTTGTTATACTCCTACATATTTGTAACACCCTATACTCAACCAGTGTAATACCCTAAAACCTGACCTAGGAGTTTAGATCGAATTTCAGAGGTCACATTGATTACCGAAGTGATCTGAAACAATTTTACAAAACGAGTTGTTAAAATCTTATTCGAACACAGTTATTAAAATTGAACTAAACCATTTAGCCCTTTTAGGGTTTAAAATGGAGAGTTCAAGTTACGTTGAAAGCGTTCGGAAATAAAGTTCTGAAGTTTCTAGAAATCAAAACAAAACTACTTACGAAAATCCAAAATTATATTGTACCACAGTCTTTATAGATGTTTACAGTCTAAAACAAGTTATAAATTTAAAAATTTGAAAAGTCCTTTTAGCCTTTAAACATGTCACTCCGAGACCTTTGGCATGCCAAGTCCAGCAACAGAATTTGTGAATGTACTTGAAAGGGGGAAACACTAAGGGAGTGAGCTACATGAGCTTAGTGTAAGTTCGAAACATGACCAATAATGGAGTTATAGATAGGAATTCCAGATGGCTGTACAACAGTGAAACGTACTTACAGTAATATACAGAACCAGAAGGTATACACAAAGCCAGCGTCCCAAACGAACGTACTCAAGCAAAGCACTTTTCATCACACACAGTGTTACAAATGTCATTACTCACAAGAACGATCGCATATGATAAGTTAAACAGACAAAATGCAGACAAGCAGTGAAAACCCACCCATCCAGCCAAAACACCTCTTCATCCTCCGATCACACCCCAATAGAACTGTTAAAGCTTATCTAACCAAACACACCATATAGGTCCTCAAAAGGCCCATACAACCCTACACACCATGTATGTGGACTAAGCCACTCAGATAATAGTCCGTAACAAAGCTAACATATATTCAGTACAGTGTATTGTGGTAAACTACTGTATAGAGATGTTGTAGTTAAACTACTAGATCAGATCAGATCAGAATCAGTCTTCTTTCTCTTCACAACCAAACCCCAAATCATGATGTAAATGCAACAATGCTCACCAAAGATGAACAATTACATAGACACAGAAGGTCGTAAATAGTCAGACAAATACAAAATTTCATGGGATTACAAAAATACACACTCTTTGAAATCAAACACACAAAATCAGAGTGCAAAATCAGAATGCTCTTACAAACGCAAACTCAATGTCAAATTTCTTCACAGTTATCGGACATGATTTCATTTTGCAGAGCACATTACAAACATGAACTATCAAATTGAAGGTTTAACACCACGCTTATAGTTAATCATATGATCCTAAGCCGTATCAGAGTCCTTATTACTTATATAGGGGCCCCAACAACCATTGGACAACACAAGATACAGAATGGATAGGCTATGCTACAGAATAATAATTTGCAAAAACAGGGTCACACGGCTGTGTGCTCCGACAGTGTGGAAGTGCCTAGGCCGTATAGGGGTAACACGCCTGTGTGAAAGGAGGCACACGGTCGTATGGCTAAGGCACACACCCGTGTGACCTAAGGACATGGCCGTGTGATTCAACCGTGTAACTCTCTGTTCAATTTTACTAAAATAGGGTACAGGGCAAACACGACCGTATGAAGGTTTCACATGCTCGAGTGCCCACCAGGCACATCTGTTTGTCTTAAAATACACATCCGTGCGGAATCTCTAATCCCCAAATTACCCACACAGCCGTATGGTACCAAATCACCCAAACCCTAATTCCCAAGGGACATGGCCATGTGGGAATCAACTAAAATCCCCAAATTAGCCACAGGGCCATGTGGCACCGAAATTTACCTAGAAACCCTAAATTCCAAAAGTACACGACTGTGTAAACTGTCCGTGTGGCCATCCGTGTAGTCACGAATCCACACCAAAATTGGCTGTAATCATACCTTTCTTTCCCGAAATGCATTCCCAACATCAATATATCTAAAACCCACCCCGAAATTGCTTAACAATCCTTCAACCATTAACAAAATGAATCCCATTCGCTTTAATCCAAAAACATACAAGAAAAAGCCAAACACCAACATCGAAACTTAATGATTCAGAAAACACCAACAACCGTCGAATTTCATATATCCAATTCATAATTTCATTAATGAAAAAGAAAGGTTCGAATCTCACACCTTACTCGCGACCAAAACCTTCAGATGCCGGCTTGACAACGGAGAACAGAAGCTTTCCAAAATAAAACCATTCTTCTTTTGTTTTTGTCCAAAGGAGCAAGAAAACCAAGAAGAAAAGAAGGAGAAAGCAAACTATGGTGAGGGAGAAGAGAGAACGTGCCAACAAAAAAAAATAGAAGGAGAAAAAAAGAAAGAAAAATAAAAATAAAAAATCCAAACTAGATACATATTTAATAAATAAATATTTAACTTTCTCAACAAAACAAAACTTAAATCAAAGTAATTCCTTCAAAGTACACTTGAGGCTCGAACCTGAAACCTCAAACTAAACTAACATTCAACCGACCACCAGACCAGTAGACCCATTCTAACATTAAAACGCGGAAACAAACTCACATGCTTGATCTAGCCACTGACCCTAACTACAAATATCAAAACTTCTAACATAAAAAATCCGGGTGTTACAACCCGATCCATGGGTTCGGGTACAAAATGTCACAAACCATATATAATTCAACAAACTCTTTAACTGTCATAATTATATATTTTGGGTTTTAACATTTCTCAAAATGTAGCATCATTTGTAATCTATTTCGAACAAAATTTTAGAATTCTTACAATTTCACTATAATGGTAAATTCTTGACATTATTCACCATTTTAATTTAGGCCTACTACTTTAATACATCCAACCCAGCTCTCGTGGCGTAGCATCTAAGGAGTGCCCTTCTAGACACATGAACAATAATCATGCCCCTTTCATAAGCTAACAATGTCCATCTTGGTCTTTCCACTCGATTATCAAGACAAAGCTTTATCCTAAAAAAAACATTAAATTTGTAAGTTTGAATGAACTTAATGAGAATCTACATGACTGCACTATAGTAATAATCCAGAAACTTTAAGGAACAAGTTTTAAGTAGGGATTTCAAATTTCTGATCATCCTTAGCCTTCCCTAGATTTCACCTGTGAGGTTGATATCTCTCTTTTTCCCATAGCTTACCATTGGCGTCTCATTCTCTACCTGAGACACAAGCGTGTTCATTTATGGTGATTGTCCTCTATTAGTACATGCCTAATTTTGCCTCATCCCAACTTCCTTTGTTACCTAACAAGCTCATATTCCATTTTTTTCACAACCTTGGATGTGAATTCCATTATTTACCATTGGTTGTCATCTATTTAATTCCTCAAAATCTAGATCCTTATCTTCTATTATTCTTGACGGGCCATTCGTCCTCGATTTGTCCCTGACGGACACTCATTTTGTTAGTTCCATGCAGTCTATTCGGTATTATTTAGTCTTGGTTAAACTTTCTTCCTCTTTATAGGTTTAGATAAACTCTACCAGTCAGACCGTTACGCTATCGTTGTTCCCAAGTGAAACCCCAACGGACTTATCCGTCCAAACAGTCTTTTGCCCGCGAACCCCTTAGACTTAGGTTCTACTTTATCTTCCTAGTTTGCCATTGACTTGGGTTTACTTGCCAATACATAAAAACTCATGAGTTCATACTCTCCTTTCTTATCTTCTTAATTTGGTGGATCCTAGGGCTATCCCATCTACCCATGTGTTCGGACAAGCCGTGTTCGTCCTTTCGTGTTACTATCTAAATAGATCACACTTTGATCTCTCTCGTACTTTGTATTGTCATTTTTCCTAGCCAAACTTTCTGGCAAAGTTCACCTGGAACTGTATCTGAGTTACGGTCTTAGCCAATCTGAACCCATGTTTAGTTTCCTAGTTGACTTCTCTGTGTTTATTGTCCTAGCAGATTACACCGTGTTTAATGTCTCAATGGACTACCCGGTGTTTATTGACCTGACGGACTCTCTATTGGTTTCTATAGTCGAGCTATGGTATTACGCTTTATACCTCTCTTGAGGTGTTGTCCCGAAGGACTTTACCGTTGTCGCGGTGTCGCCCCATAAAGCCTACTGATTTTCGTTGTGGTATAGCTTTAAGGAACCGAAATACTATCGTTACGGTATCACCTCGAAGGACCAGTCGATATCATTCATTTTCATATTTTACCTTGATGCTCGAACACCAAAGTGTCACCCCTCCGCAATACCCAGAGCTTCACACATTACAGGTTGCACTAAGCTACCCTCTATGGCAGTATCATAATGGAATTCTATTACTATTCATCTGCCTATTCATCAGCTTATTTATCCATTTTTCCATTCGTATACCTTAATGCTCGAACATCGTAGTGTCCCCACCGTAATGCCCAAAGCTTCGCATATCAAAATTTGCACTTAGCAATACCGTATAGTGGTATATAATAAAACCTCTCATTCCCCAAATCCTATCTTTATCTATCCCGTCCATACTTTTCCCTTTGTGCCCCAAATTTCATAAACACACAGGTTTAGTCATGTAATTTATCATTTAACATTCATCGCATAGATTATCTAATCATCAGTAATCAGCCATTAATGGCGTTATCTATCTAGCAAGATTTCAGACAGTTGTTGTATAAATATAACCTACTCTTTTACTCAACAGTCACATATTATGAACTCAGGCCATCTCAGTACATGTTAACGTGGTTCGTGCAAGAAACATAACGACATTTTATCACCCAAAAACAATGTATAGAAACTCACATTGCTTCATTTTATCTTGATAGCTTAGCTTGTCCAAACGCTAGAGCCTCTGACGTCCTGGTAGCTAAGTATGGGAACCAATTATTGGTTAATCTAATGGTGGTAGGCCTTTAGAAACCCGGAAGCTTTAAATTTTACAAAAGCTTTGAGAGTCCTTAATTTACTCATTCCTTTAATCTATGAGTACTGAAGGATAGGAAGCTTACCATGTCGCATCCCAAAAAACTAGGTTACAAGAAAATTGGATTAGTGAAACCAAGAGTTGTCACATCCTATTTTAAATTAAGGTTGTGAAAATTATGTCAAGTAATGGTTCAGTGGTTAAAAGTTTTGTTTGTGTGTGAGAGGTTCTGCGTTCAAATCCCTTTCCTTAAATTTTTGTTAATTTTTGTTTCAACCTTTGACTTTGAAGACCTAGCTTATATTCTATTTTCGCTCAACTGATGACAAGAATGAGCCTACGGTAAAGGTTTAGCTTACCCTTTGGTCTTGTGCTCGAATCCCTACATATGCAAAGTAGAAATTATTTTGTTTTAAATTTTGAGGAAAATTTGATAAGGATAACTAATCAGATTTAGTGGGGATATGATGGTTTTAAAATATACATTGTAAATTTCCCTATTTTCCCTCACCCACTAAACTATCCACTATTCCTGGTGTGTCATTGAAAGCACAAAAAATAACCTATCCCTATGAAATAACGAAAATAATAGTAGAAGGGAAGTAGGGTCAAACCCTTAAGGATTGGATTGCTACAACTTCTTGTTCCTCGAAATCCTAAGTGTAGTCATGCCCAAGAAAAACTGCGTACCTGGAAAAAAATAAAAAATAAAATTAAAAATATGGACGAATTGAAATTGTATGAATTGAAATTGAAATTATAAAAAGAAACAGAATTGAGAAAATGAATTCTTCAATTTAAGGGATTCTAGCCTCCGGTTGTCTCGATCCACCTTGGGTTCAATACTAGGCTTTTAGGTGATCCTTCTCGTAACAGAATAAGCCAGTTATAGTGAAAGAGGAGGTCTACGACTACCAGCTCTACTTAGATTTTAGATTTACAATTTAGAGAAACCTGACTCTAGCCAATCGTCACTTTTGTGAGACCATCTTACACTAGATCATCATTTCTCAATGGAGAATGCCATGCCATTTTGTCTTTTAGGCTCGGCAACCATTGACATAGTAAGTTAGCGAACTAACTGTGTAACCCTCTCAAAACATACAAAGCGGCCGTTCCTTACACAAGATGAAAATATCACTTTGGAAGGACATGGATGGAAGCGTCAGTCCCGTAATGTGGAGAAGTGATGAATACTTGTTGAAAAGGCTAAGTGCGGGTTCTAAGCCTCATGAACCTTTTTAGGGAATCTCAACAACCTTTGGCTAGATGAGTTTAATGATTCATGCTTTTCAGGGAAAATAAACAAGTTTAATGAAATAGAATTTTATTAGACAATGAAAGGAACAAAAAGGCTAAGAGCCTTAGGGGGAAGGAGTTTTTTACAGAAAAGATGAGTGAATATTTATGTCACTCCATCCCCTATTTATAGTATACAAGAAACCTAGTTTGTTCCTATTTAAACTTTAAAAGATAAATAAAGATAAAAGCTGAAATTAAATCTAAATAATAATCCTCACAATAATCATAATAAAATTCAAATTTAAATAGAGTCTTGTAACACCCCAAACCCGGCCTAGACGTTATGGCCGAATCTGGTGATATCACATGGAATGGAATTTGAAAACGAATTTATTATGTGAAACCTTTTCTGTTTATTAGCTTCTATTTATCTTTTGACAATTCCAAATGATTTTCTCATTGAATTGGATTCATTTGAAAATAGATTGTGTAGCAAAAGCTTTTAAAACTGTGATATTTTAAGAAAACCGTGCGGGTTTAGAAAAAAATGTTGTTTTTAGTGAAACTGAGTTTTCGTTGAATTTCACAGTTTTAAAATCCATGAAAGCAGTTAAACTCCCAAAATAATAGTAAACAGTCCAAAAAATCCAAATTACATCAAGTAACCCAACATAAGTAATAAAAACCATAAATATAATAGAAATCGTTCAGTAGACAAATGGTCACCGTAGAGTCCCCCGCCGCACCCATCCGTTTAAGTCTGGGGATTACCTGTACAGATAAAACAGAACGGGGTGAGTTTATGTAAACTCAGTGTCTAATCTCTACAAATAACATGCATACAATCAATCAGAGCAAACAGTCAAACGCAGTCTGGGCCTAAGCCCATTTCAGTTTCAGTATCAGATATGCATTTAGGGCCTAAGCCTATCATAGTAACAGTATCAGATATATATTAATCAGTAAGCAGAACCCTACCCAACCAGCCTCTACACACCATCTCCGTTCATCCCTACACTCCATATGGGGTTTAAAACACCTATCTATCCCTACACTCTAGGTAGTACCGAATGTGGCACATAATTAGTAAATTGCAGCTGAGCTGCCAGATAATAGGCTTAAGAGCCTTTCAGTACACTTCCTCCAAATATCAACATCCCAACCCAATGCAATGTAACATACAGTACATGACATGCTAATACACATACAGTTCAGTTTCATTCATATAATCATTATGCTCAGTACATACATCATACATACAGTTCACGCATTTAGGGGTCTAAGTAATGCTTACCGACCCTACAGTAGGTTCACAATTGACTTGGCGACCTGTGTAACCTTAGAACATATTTCAGTTAAATGGGCTCACACGCCCATGTGGCCTGCCCGTGTTTGCCCACACGCCCAGATTGGCCTTGGCCCGTATAGATCACACAGCCTGACCCAAATTCCGACAAATTTGTGTAAACTACCCGTGTGGCCTACACGCCCTAATTCGATCAGGCCCGTGTGTCACACACGGCCTATCTGGCCATCACACGGCTATGTCTTACGCGCACGGCCTGGCCTTATCGATCACACGCACGTGTTATGGCACACGACCTACTACACGGGTGACTACATGACCGTGTGGCATTGATAGTGGGGGTTTTTGACTTTCGTCTAAACCCCGTTTTCTATGTTTCTGTACACATTTGTCTTGGTTTAGATGCAAAAGCACTTCTGAGGCCTTGGAACCTAAGAAAGGAGCATCCAAAAGCCATCTTAGCAGTCAATTTATGATTCAATACTAAAACCCGAAGTAACGCTCAAGACTTACCAGTGATGAAATCCAGCACTTAAACCGTTCAAGCGAAAGTTGCAAAATTCATTGCTCACAGTCTTCTCCTATAGCCAAAATAGTCACAGAAAAATCAAATCTGACGATTATATTAACATAAACTAACGCAAAAACAAACTATCTCAAAAACACCTCGAACCCTTTACCTACACAACAACACGGAGGATCGAAATGTCAATGTACCACGGTTAGGAAGGAAGAAAAATTGATGGAAGTACAAAATAGAAAGCTGAAAGTTTGAAAGTGGAAGAACAGAGAAAAACGTCAGTAGAGAGAGAAAAGAGGGAAAAATTTTCAAAAAGAAAATCGAATCCTAGATATACCCATATATCCCTAATTTCACACTCCCACTAACCCACTTCACAGAATTCCTGTTTAACCGAAACTCTCTCGGTCAAACGAACAAAAATAAACACCTGCGCTCGCACAAGGATTCAAACTCTAGACCTCCAACACACCAACACACAACTTAACCATCAGACCAGCAAGCCTATTCTAATATGGTTTTACAATTAATTAAATATAAGCCCACTGAATAGAGATATGGCTTATATCAGAAACATACCAAAATTTGCCAAAGCTAAGGCTTGAACTTGCGACATCTCACACATACCCAGAGCACTTAACCACTAAAGTAGATACACGGTTGTGTCATATTTTAACATAAACAAAAATAAGAATTTAGGTGCGTTACAACTCTTATGCTTATAAATCTATTCTTCGAATTTTTTCCCCAAGTCTTTCACACTTTGTATTTTCGGTACCACTTCTTTCTTATTTTGTATGCTGACCCATTTGGTCTTTAATTTCACGCTTTCGCTCCCAAATTTCCTTTTGCCTTCAATTTGTCCCTATAAGATAAAAAACCATAAATAACCCAAATTAGTAAGATCATACTCAAAATAAATATGTAATTAATACATAAAAATATGTCATTTCAGAGTATTATCATATTCCCCTCTACTTAGCTCATGCTTGCCTTCAAGTATCGTTTATAGCCACTGTGTAATTTAGATTTTGTCATGAAGAATGCATATGAAAAATAAAGAGAACCTTTAGCTTGCTTTAAGTAAAACTGAAAAAGTATTCCAACTTAAACACACACAGATTAAATCGTCTTGGATTATTTTATGAAAATTAGATAATTTACTAAACTTACCAAGACACCCTATTTGTTCCACCCTTAGTCCCCAAATGCAATTCTTTATTATTGTTATATATATTTATACTTGTTTTTCCTTTATTTTTTTCTTAAGAACGTATTGAACCTTTTGACACGAAGAAGGATGACAACCAAGCACCCCACCCCGGTTACTCAGCCCAACATACTCCTAATTTATTATTTATATATATTTTGATTTAAGAATGAATCGACCCTATTGATGCGAAAATGGATGACAACCCAAGCAGCTCACCCTGGTTAATACTAAATGTAAACAGGCCAATTTGCCCGGGTCCACATCAAATCCCAAAATAATAAATAAATAAAAAAACCTAATTACAGTCCAAAAATTCAAGGCCCAAGTGGCCCAAAATCAAAATAGTTTCAGAAACCCTAGGTTTCTTAGGTGCGCCGCAGCCAATACCCCCATGTACGACCTCCGTGGGCCCAAAGCCTGGCTTCGTACCCTTTGTGCCACCACGCGCGCCTCCGTACGCCTCACACCAAGTGCCAGCACATGCCCTGTACCCCGTACATGCAAACGAACAAGAGAACAACAACAAAAAGCAAGAAAAATATTGTATTTATTTTTCTTTTAGTTTTCGGCTATAAAGCCAAGAACACTTCCATTGCATTTTTTTTATGCATACAGAACAGAGAAAAAGAAATCAAAAATAGTAAATGTGATTTCAAGCTTCTTTGTTCCTTCTCTTTCGATTTATTTTCCTTTTCGTTGGCTCGATTTCCTCTTTTAGTATGTGAATCGACACCAATGAATAACCAAATATCTTGAAAATATAGAGATTCGGGCGAGGGTCAAATGTTTGTTTCTTTTGA
This sequence comes from Gossypium arboreum, assembly GCF_025698485.1. Lineage (NCBI taxonomy): Eukaryota > Viridiplantae > Streptophyta > Magnoliopsida > Malvales > Malvaceae > Gossypium > Gossypium arboreum. Next base: position 116,749,175 of record NC_069070.1, on the reverse strand, counting down.
ATTTCTGCTTTGTTTTTAAAGAGATTAATGCATGATTTGAGTTTTTTTTTTAAAGAAGAAAAGGAGACGGATTAATTTACCTAATTTTCATGGGTGATCTTTGTGGGCAAGATCGGATCTCTACTCGTGCACCGTCGACCATCAAATCGAATGGTGGGTTCGGCGGCTGCAAAATGAGGCTCTAGCAGGTTGATTTTAGGCTGTAAATATTTGTTAAAAAGTTGGCTGCAAAGAAAATGGGATAAGAGAGCTGCTACTCCAAAACCCTAATGGTTTATGGCTTGAAAAAAGGGAATTTCCATTAAATGGCTTTTAATTTTGAAATAAATTGAAACGGTGGTGTTTAAGGGTGGGGACCGCGTGTTGATCCATGCCCAGACCCAATTTGTGCATTTGTATGTCAAATAGGAAATTTCCACGATTAATCCCTCACTTTTTGCGTAGCATTTCAGCAGACCCCCATTGGCATCCATGTGTTTTAATTTTTCCCCAAAAATTTGTATGCTATTTCATTTTAGTTCGCTCCAAGGTGCAGCATTTTGGGACCTGGATTATTTCCAGTTCTAGTCCCTGTACATTTATATCTTTGCACGTTTTTTAAACTATTTTATTTGTAAATTATCCCTTTTATTTTAGGTTTAATCTTAATTTGGTCTTTTATTTGTATAATCTGCTAATTTAAAATACTCTTAATATTTTTGTATATGTTAATTTATTTTATTGATTTTATTTGTTTTCATTTGTTCAATTATTTTGAGGTTTCTTTTATCTTATTATTTTTACATTTTGCACAATATTTTTTTAAAATATTTTATACATATTAGTATACATATCATTCTCATTGAATGTTCAATTTATAATACCTATTATTTTGAAGATTCACAATATTTTTGTACTTGAGTTGAGCCATCTTAATAACTTTAGTTTGTTTTATAAAATCACCATTTTAAAATCCTTTTGTATTAAGCTATTTTACTACTTTTATATAACCTCTTGTTTAAATATTTATATATATATATATATATATATATATATATTAATACATCTATTACTTTAATAGATTTTTCTATTTAAAATACTTCTTGCTTTATGATTCAGCAAGTATTTTTCTTTATGAATATATGAAACTATTTTAGGAACTTCATCTTTGTATTTATAAAATTATTATTTTGGAATGTTTCTTTATATTATATTATTTTTATGTTTTATATAGTATCTCATTTAAATGTTTTTTATGTATAATGGTGCATTATATAATTTATAGATTAACTTAATTTTTTATATATATTATTATTAATCTCATGCTATTTTTACAATAAATCTATTTATATATGCATGTTTTGTAAATTTATTATGTGTAATATATCTTATTATGTATTTTTATTATTCTTTCATATTTTACATATTATTTAAGTTATCGTGTACATTGTCAATTTTAAATGAATTTGTGTTTAAAATATTTTGCATATAATTTGATTCAAACTTTTATTCTATAATATCTATTTCCATAACTATATATCTCTAGTTTTTATGCAAATTTGTCAACTTATGTATTATGTGTTCATTAATTCATCATTATTTTGGAAAATGTCTTATACCACATTGACTTCTAAATTCCATTTTGTTTTGTACATGTTTTGTTGGTTGATTTATATGGTGCCATACATTGTCGTTGCATATTATTTATTCATTGTTTTGTATTGTTATATTAATAATTAGCGTACATGCTTGAAAATTGGGTTATATTTTTAGATTAATCATATTTAATTGTTTATTTTGTTAGTTGATTAAATAAGACTATTTTATCTTTATTCATCAAGTGTTATATTTTATGTGTGTATATCATCCCATGATCATTGTTTTCCTTTTGATTTATGAAATATTGCTTTGTAACTTCCAACTCTTTAAAACTAAGTATTCCGTTTTATTTCAAGTCGAATTAATGCGCTTTAAGCTAGTTTTATAATCATGTCTTTAAAAATTCTTTAAAACGAAGGCAATGTTTGATGTTTGGCAATTCGGGGAATCGTGCCCTATCGTGCTGGGTTGCAATTTCCCGTTTGTTCAAAATAATCGAATATTCTTTGGAATTTCATTCATGTCTTTAAAAATTCTTTAAAACGAAGGCAACATTCGGTGTTTGGTAATTCGGGGAATCGTGCCCTATCGTGCTGTGTTGCAATTTCCCGTTTGTTCAAAATAATCGAATATTCCTTTAGAATTTCACTCATGTTTTCTAAATTCTAAAACAAGGCAATATTCAATGTCTAAAAATTCGAGGAACCGTGCCCTACTGTGCTGGGTTTCGGTTTTTTTGTTGGACTAAAATATTGGGCATCCTTTTGTAATTTTTGACATATAAACTTCTGGAAGTCGAAATTTATCGTGTTTTCGAGGGTATAAAGGATCGTGTCCTATCGTGCTGGATGTGATGCTGCATACCTCTGAAACAAAAGAATTCTGACGACTAACTTGAGCTATTCAAATGTTTATAAAAGGAACCACATTTCAAAAACATTTTTAAATATTTGACATAAGGACAATATTTAATCAATTTGGTACCAATTTTTGGCGTAGTGAGGGTGCTAATCCTTTCTCATACGTAACTGACTCCCGATCCCATTTTCTCATTTTACATAAGCCAAAATCGATTTAAATAAAACAAAGTGTTTTATTAGGTGACCCAATCACACCTAAATAAAAGATTGGTGACGACTCCACGTTTTGTTTTAAAAAAGTCGATCGTCCGTTTTTTTAATTTGAAAATGGTTTCGACATCTTGGCGACTCCACTAGGGACAAGAGAGTCTAGCCATAAAATTGATTATTTGTTGTCCTTTTGTCGAAGTATCGAAAATATGTTTTTTGTTTGTATGATTGTTATGGTTCGGGCTTTTAGAATAATACTGTATTTCATTGCATGACCGCTGTGGTCACACCTTCTAAGTGGGAGTAAGAAACTATGCTTTCGTGAGGTTTTCACCTCTGCATGGGCTAGTGGATTGCTTCCGGGATACATCCGTACTTATGATTTCGTGAGATTTTCATCTCCGCACAGTCATAGGAAAATGTATTCCCCTGAATCGAACTCGATTCATATGAGCCTATAATGGGTGAGGATTGAGGAATCTGCTGGTTCAGGTACCTTATCTCTAGAACCGAACCACATATAGCCAACCTTAAGAGCTATCCTTGGGTGGAGTCGCATCAAGCCTTAGTATTTACCCATATATGTGTTATAATTATCTTTTCTGTGCTTGTATTTTATCACTATTATTTGATACTAGTGTTTTGCTTTGATTGTGTTTTGCATGACATTGCATACTAAAGGAGGTGTTGATTCGTATTCGATTACTAAGTTAGAAAGTTTGACGTGGAGAATGAATTTCTTAATAAAGTTGAGGATAATGCAGCCATCTGCGCATGGTCAGAGAAGTTACAATCGGAGAGAGGGGATAGTTTGGCCGAAGGATATACATCAGAGTTGTAGGAATTCACTCGCGTCAATGTAGCATAGAATGAGTTGTAAGAGTTGAGAGATATATGGGCTCGGTAGGATGAAGGGACCAAACAGTTGTTCTATCAAAGCTATGGTGATATATCCTACTTGCTAGATATTAGGGTGGACAAGCATCTGTTCCGAGTTATGGTGCAATTTTAGAATTCTTCTTACAAGTGTTTCACTTTTGGGGAAGTGGATTTAGTACCTACCGTGGAGGAATATACTACTCTGTTCAGGTGTCCGGAAATTCAAGTTAGAAGAGCTTATGCCAAGTTCTTTAATGGTTAGACTTTCGCGAAGAAATTGATGAATATTTCAGGGATGAGCGAGCCTTGGGTCACTGCTCGGATTCAATAAAAGGGAGATAGTAAATGTATCCCTTGGGAGAATTTGTGAGATTTGGTTTTAACGCATCTAGATGAAAGAAAGAGGGTCGATATCTTCGCCTTAAGCATCTATGGATTGGTAATTTTTCCTAAGGCTTTAAGGCACGTGGACGAGGAAGTCACTGACTTATTCAATCGTCTTGAGAAGGGAATCATACCTGTACCTGTAATATTGGTTGAGACGTTCAGATCCTTGAGCTTGTGTCAGAAGACGGGCTAGGGGTGGTTTATTGAATGTGCACAGTCGTTTATAGTGTGGTTTCATGGGCACTTTTGGAAGGTGGACAAGGTTTCTTATCGGGTCTTTTCTGAAGGATATTCCCCGCTAAAAGAGGAGGCAGCCATACAAAGGAGAGAGGATATCTCGGAGGAGAAGTGGATGGAAGTTCTTCAAAACCTTAAGGAGGGGGATATAGAGTGGAGAGCGTTTTGGATGGTTCCCGATGAGATCCTGTATCGATGCGGAAACTTTGACTGGGTGCCGTTGTTAGGAATTTGGGGAGCTAATGGGTATACTTCATTACTTGCATTAAGGCAATACAAATCGAGGAAGTTTTTACCCACGACCTACGGGCTTTCTCAGTGTGAATTCTCCTTTAAAAGTGACCACTATAAGAAGAAAGCTCGAGAGCTATCGGATGCTTAGAAGCAAACTCGCTGGATGAAGAGGTTGGCTGTTGGTTCCATGGTGACGTCTGAATATAATGGATGGTTTAGGAAGAGGGTCAATGATAATATTCCTAGGCCAAGTTTAGAAGATACTCAACTTATGGTGGAACAATTACAAATCGCCTCGTCAGAGTTGAAAATTATAAAGCAAGACTTCGAGAAGAAGAGTTCTGAGCCTGGGAAAAAGATCAAACAATTAGAGGAAGAGAAGATGCATCTGAGATTAGACGTTGATGTTCAGAGGTCAGAGGCCGAGAAGTGGAGAAAAGGGAAAAGTAAGGCTGAAAAAGATCTAGACAGTTTGAAGACATATTATAAGAAGTTACGCCTGTCTATGAGGACTGCGGGATTAGGTAAAACTTCTAAACAATGACGCCATGAAATTCGAGAGGAAAAGACCAAAGCCGACCGATGGGAAAGGAAATTTCGAGAAGCTCAGACACGAAATGAGGATTTAGAAAATGGTGTTAGAAAGTAGAAACGAACGAGGTGAATTAAGGGTTAGAGTGGCAGAGCTCGAGAAGTCTCTTTATCAGTACCGAAGCCGCAATACTGTAATAGAGTTGAGAGCAAGCTTGAGTAAGATAGAAGAAATGAAAGGAAAAAGATAAGAATTAGAAGCATTACTACAAAGCTGTGAGATGTGGATTCAGTTTTTCGAAGCGAGTGAGGAGTGTTGGAAGGAATAGCTTCACCATGTGCAAGACCAAGTCAGAAGCAGAGATTACATTATGGGGGAAGCCATAACCTAGATTCGGGAGGTAGCCGATTACTCGCAAGCTTTAGCGATACAAGCGGACACACTAAGCGTGAAGTACAAGTTAGAGTCAGATTGGGGGCAGGAGTTAGCCTCGTTGCTCAGGAAAATTAAGACTTTGAGCATTAGAGTGAAGTTTAATTTGTAACTCAACTTTATGTAAAGAATTCTATTTTCTAGTAAAGTTTTCTAAAGGGATTTGAATCAAAATTGATGCCTCCTTTGCATTCATGCATTTGCATTACATCACATCATAATGCATTAAAGGTCATAAAAAAGTTTCTGATTAATTAAAAATTATTTCAGTAATCTGGAAACCAACAACAACCAACCAACTACGCACCCCTACGGTACAAAGAAAAAGACCAAGTCAATGGATAAAAGACTTGAGAAATTGGAGCAAATGCAAAAGGACATGCAAGAACAAATGCAGTCACAGATGCAAGAGCAGCTAGCCAAGATTTAGCAGGAGATGAAAGAGCAAATGATGGAATCCCAAAGAAAGATGATGAGTCAGTTGTCCCAATTGCTGATAGGAAGAATGGATAAAGGAAAGGGTCCCGTGGACAATGTTGGGGAAAATAATGAAGCCCCTCAATATCCTCTTGGCTTCACTCCGACACATGTATCTACACAACCTGAAATTAATCTACAGGGACCATCCGTTATGATCAGGCCTCAGTAGATTCAGGCTGGAGCTTCGATGCCAATGAATTTCCAAGCCGGCTCAGGCTTTAACCCTGTTAATAACTTGAATTATCCGTTTGTCCCTGATTTGGATGAAGTGGCAGAGGAGGAAAAGGCAAGGATGGAATCACAGAAGCAATTAGAGGAACGGTGTAAATGGCTGGAGGAAAAATTCAGGGCGATGGAAAATGCTAATAGTCATCACGGGATTGATGCTAAAGACCTGAGTTTGGTCCCAAACTTGGTCCTTCCCCCCAAATTCAAAATGCCTGAATTTGAGAAGTACAATGGAATGAGCTGCCTTGAAGCTCATATCACTATGTTTTGCAGGCGAATGACGGGATACGTCAACAATAACTAGCTATTAAATCACTGTTTTCAGGACAGTCTGGTTGGGGCGGCATCTAAATGGTATAACTAAACTCAAGCCTTTATGAAATAATATAGTCATGTGACGGACATGACTCCTGACAGGACCACTCTCCAGAATATGGAGAAGAAACCAAATGAAAGTTTCAGATAGTATGCGCAAAGATGAAGAGAAGTTGCCATACAAGTTCAGCTGCCGCTTCTAGAAAAAGAAGCCACGATGCACTTTATCAACACTTTGAAGGCTCTTTTTATCACTCATATGTTGGGGAGTGCCACTAAAAGCTTCTCAGACATAGTAATGACAGGCGAAATGATTGAAAATGCTGTGAGGAGCGGAAAAATTGAAGTTGGGGAAAGTACCAAAAGATCGGCCCTGAGGAAAAGAGATAACGAAGTGAAAAACACGATCACATTTAGTAAGGTCAGTCCAAGTCACTTACCGTAAACCAACCAAAGACGGTGACCGCCAATCAACATAGCACTGTGAGACTAGAATCCAATGCGAGGGCGAACATAGAAAGGCCACACTTCACCCCTATACCCATGTCGTATAGGGAGCTGTACCAGAACCTATTCAACGCTTATGTAGTGTCCCCTTTCTACCTGAAACCATTGCAACCCCCGTTTCCCAAATGGTATGACATAAACGCCCAATGCGAATACCATGCCGGAATCACCGGGTATTCGATTGAAAACTGGACCGCGTTCAAGAAGCTTGTTGAAAGATTCATTAAGATGGGGATTATAAGGTTTGATGACCCAGCCGTACCTAATGTAGCAGGAAACCCGCTCCCCAATCATACCGACCAAGGAGCAAATGGGATAAGCGAAGGCGGAAGCAAAAAGATCAAGTATGAGGTTGCAGACGTCAGGACCCTATTGAGACGGGTATGGAAGGAGATGGTCAAGAGAGGATTAATCGTGTTGGATTCGAGAGAAGAATTTGAAGAAGAGAGGGACTACTGTGAGTTCCACAGTGAGGTGGGGCATGAAATTCAAGAGTGTGTGGAGTTTAGGGCCCTGGTACAGGACATGATGAACAACAGAGAAATAGAGTTTTATGAAGAAACTGAAAACCCCGGAGAGGGAGATATATGCGCGTCAGAGGGAGAATCGATGGTGCAGAACCAAACAGTTAACTACCCCGTGGTCATCATATCACAACCCAAAAATAATGAAGCAGGAGTGCAAATGCCACCGAGAGTCATAATCCAAAGACCTGCAGTTTTCCCCTATAAAGACAGTAAGAGGGTCTCATGGAATTGCGACTGTAACGTGACAATCCCAGGAAAAGAGAACCTGGTTGACGCTTCAAAAGAGGACCAAGATAGGGGCTCCTATACACGTAGCATGAGACGCTACGATTCAGCAAGCGAGAAAGCAGAACCCGTAAAAAGAAAAGCTACAGTGGTCGAAGAGATGAAGGAAAAAACGGTCAAATCTAAACTTCTTGTTAATGAGCCGGTCAACGAAGAGGATGCTAAGGAGTTTTTAAAGTTTCTAAAGCACAGCGAATACAGTGTTGTGGAACAACTGCGTAAACAACCAGCTCGTATCTCGGTGCTGGCCTTACTTCTAAGTTCGGAAGTCCATCGCAGCGCGCTAATGAAAGTTTTGAAGGAAACATATGTTGCCAATGATATCTCCGTCAACAAGCTGGATCGCTTGGATAGCAACATAAGTGCCGATAACTTTATCTTCTTCAATGACGACGAGATACCACCCAGTGGCAGGGGTCGACTAAAGCTTTACATATCATCACGCGCGACCAGGAGTACTGATTGACAACGAGTCGACCTTGAATGTTCTACCATTGTCCACACTAAGTAGATTACCTGTAGACAGCTCTCACATAAAAGAGTGCCAGAATATAGTGAAGGCATTCGATGGTACAGAGAGAAGGGTGATGGGCAGAATTGATATACCTCTTCTGATCGGGCCAAACATATATGAGGTGGATTTCCTGGTGATGGATATCAAGCCTTCATACAACTGCTTATTGGGGAGGCCTTGGATACATTCAGCTGGGGCAGTGCCTTCATCGTTGCATCAAAAGTTGAAGTTAGTATCAGATGGGCAGTTGATAACAATAAATACTGAAGAGGATATCATTGCAGCTGTAAGCAGTGATGCACCCTATTTGGAGACAGATGACGAAGTAATCGAATGCTCATTTCGGTCTTTGGAATTTGTTAACGCAACATTCATTACTGAGGAGAGCAGGATTCTGACACCGAAATTATCCAAAACTACAAGGATGAGTCTGCAGTTGATGGTTGGAAAAGGAGCTATACTGGGAAGAGGACTTGAGAGACATCTCCAAGGAAGGGTTGAAACACCAGTATTGAAGGATAAGAGAGACCGTTTCAGCTTAGGATTTAAGCTGAATGCGAGACAAAGGAAAAATGAGCTGGAAAAGTAACAAGAAAGAATGAGAGTACAGTTGAAGGGGGAGGAAATCAAATAGGAGCCAATGATATTCCCCCATATATCAAAAACTTTTGTCCGGAGGAATCATTCATCCCGAGAGAGGCACGCCAAGAAAGAAAGCCACAGAAGGAGAGTTGGACAACTTAGACATCAACGCCACATATGAAGAAGGGGCTGGAGGAGAAAATTTGTCGGGCATTTGCCCCTACATACCTGGAAATGTTCTGGATAACCGGACTGCGGAAGAGATTCCTGTAGTTTTTAGAACTGACTCAGAGTAATGTCCAAAACACACTTAAGGCTCTAGGCCTAGGAGTAATAAGAATCTTTTGTGAAATAGGCTTCTGTTAAAAAATGTTATTTCAATAAAATGCACAGTTATTATCATTTTGAGTAGATATTCGTTCATTCTTTCCATTTCATTCATAATCATATTATACAAATGATTACTTTAGGATTCTTTTGTCCTTCGGACATTCTTTTAAATATTCTTTCGTTCTTCATTCATAATCATACCATACAGATAAGTATTCTTAAATTCTTTTGGTTCTTTGTATCTTCTTTCATCCTCATAGTAGGTCCCCCGATATCAATGATATGTGTGACACTACTAGTACCTCAGAGTCTCCTTTTGAGCGAGATATGTGTATGGAGGATTCTCAGAATTTCGAAGATGACCAAGGTTGTAACCTGTCTCCTGATTTGTTGAGGATGGTAGAACAAGACGAGAAACAAATCCTACCTCACAAAGAATCAGTAGAAATTGTGAGCTTAAGAGAGGGACAAGAGGTGAAGATCGGGACTTGAATTACCATGGAGATGAAGCGAGACCTTATCGAATTACTTCAAGAATTCAAAGATGTCTTCGCATGGTCATACCAAGATATGCCCAGGTTGAACACTGATATTGTGGTGCATCGACTCCCCATAAGGGAAGAATGTAAGCTAGTTCAGCAAAAACACCGAAGAATGAGGCCCGACATCTTGCTAAAAATAAAAGAAGATGTTAGAAAGCAGTTTGACCCTGGATTTTTAAATGTGGTAAAATACTCAGAGTGGGTAGCCAACGTCATCCCCGTCCCAAAGAAGGATGGAAAAGTACGAATGTGTGTAGGCTACAAATATTTGAATAAAGTCAGCCCGAAAGATAATTTTCCACTACCTCATATTGACACCCTAGTGGACAACACGGTAGGACACTCATTGTTTTCCTTCATGGACGGTTTCTCCGGATATAACCAGATCAAGATGCATCCTGAAGATATGGAGAAGACCACATTTGTAACCATGTGGGGCACGTTCTACTACAAGGTGATGCCGTTTGGACTGAAAAATGCGGGGGTAACATATCAAAAGGCCATGGTAACCCTGTTCCACAACATGATGCACAAAGAAATCAAAGTTTATGATGATGATATGATCGCAAAGTCCCAAATAGAGAAGAAGCATGTACAAGTCCTGAGAAAGTTGTTCTTAAGGTTGAGGAAGTTTCAGCTAAAACTTAATCCGGCCAAATATATCTTCGGAGCCAAGTCTAGAAAGCTTCTCGGATTTATGGTTAGTGAGAAAGGGATTGAGATTGATCCAGACAAAGTTAAAGCCATACAAGAGCTATCTCCACCGCGTACCTAGAAAGAGGTTCGAGGCTTTCTAGGAAAATTAAATTACATCGCTCGGTTCGTCTCACAACTACAACCCAGGTGTATGGGATGAAGAATGCCAAAGGGCTTTCGACAAGGTCAAATGGTACTTATCCAACGCTCTGGTGCTGATGCCACCTAACCCCGATAAGCTATTGATACTGTGTTTGGCAGTATTTGAGAATTCTATGGGATGCGTACTTGGTCAGCGTGATGAGTCAGGAAGGAAAGAAAAAGCTATTTACTATCTTAGTAAAAAGTTCACTGAATGTGAGACGAGATATCCGCCGATAGAAAAGTTGTGTTATACCTTGGTTTGGACAACCTGAAGGTTGAGGTAGTATATGTTGTATTACTCTACTTGGCTCATCTCAAAACTGGAGCCTTTAAAGTACATGATGGAGTCACCAACTTTGAATGGAAGGATGGCCCGATGGTAAACTCTGCTATCTGAATTTGACAGAGTCTATGTGAACCAGAAAGCAGTAAAAGGGAGTGCAATAGCAGATTTTCTAGCCAGTAGAGCTTTGGAAGATTACGAGCTCTTGAAATTTTATTTCCTGAATGAAGACCTGATGTGTGTTGCGACCATTGAATAAGGTGCTCTAGAAGAACTTCCCTGGAAACTAAACTTCGATGGGGCGTCAAATGCTATGGTTAATAGAATCGGGGCAGTTTTGGTATCTCCAAACAAAGATCACTATCCATTTATTAGTAAATTGGATTTTGATTATACGAATAACATGGCAGAATACGAAGCGTGCATCATGGGTATCCGTGCAGCCATAGAATGCAAGATTAAAGTGCTAGAGGTGTATGGAGATTCTGTGTTAGTAATTTATCAACTCAAAGGAGAATAGGAGACCAGAGATCCCAAGTCGATCGATTATCGAAAACTGGTCCTTGAATTGGTTAAAGAGTTCGATGACATTACGTTCTGCTACCTTCTACGGGACGAAAATCAGATAGCCGATGCTTTGGCTACCTTGGCTTCCATGATCAAAGTGAACAAACAAGAAGATGTCAAACCCATCCGGATGAGTATTTATGAAACTTTGGCTCACTGTTACAATATTGAAGAAGACGAAGAAAAAGATGACCACCCTTGGTTTCACGATATATTGCAATACGTGAAGAATCGTGGGTACCCGGACCAGGTAAGCGAGAATGACAAAAGGACACTGAGAAGATTGACCATTGACTATGTCTTAGATGGGGAGATCCTATACAAAAGAAGAAAGGATCAAGTGCTATTAAGATGCGTAGACGCTATAAAGGCTAAGAAAATCTTAGAAGAAGTCCATGAGGGCGTTTGTGGGACACACGCTAATAGCTTTACAATGGCCAGACAAATTATGAGATTTGGGAATTATTGGTCCACTATGGAAGGAGACTGTGTCAATTATGCCAAATCTATGGAGACAAAATTCATGTGCCTCTTTCACCGCTGCATGTCATGACTTCCCTATGGCCTTTCTCTATGTGGGGTATAGATGTGATTGGACCAATATCACCGAAAGCTTCCAATGGGCATCGGTTCATCTTTGTGGTTATCGACTACTTCACCAAATGGGTAGAAACTGCTTCATATGCCAATGTTACAAAGTCGGCAGTGAGCAAATTTCTAAAAAAAGAGATCATATGTCGATATGGAATGCCGGAGAGGATCATATCTGATAATGCATTAAACTTAAACAATAGTACGATAGCGAAAGTCTGCAGTCAGTTCAAGATCAGACCCCACAACTCGTCACCATATTGCCCGAAAGTGAATGGGGCAGTGGAAGTGGCCAATACAAATATTAAGAAGATTATGGGGAAAATGATTGAGACCTACAAAGATTGGTATGAGAAGTTACCATTTGCCTTCTTGGCTTATCGAACATCAGTCAGAACCTTTACTGGGGCAACGCCTTTCTCTTTGGTTTACAAAATGGAAGTGGTTTTGCCAATCGAAGTCGAGATCCCATCCCTTCGAGTATTGTCGGAGTTAAAGTTAGATGAAGCAGAGTGGATCCAGTCTCGATACGATCAATTGAACTTGATTGAGGAAAATAGGCTAAGAGTTATCTGTCATGGTCAGATGTACCAAAAACGAATGATGCGGGCTTATGACAACAAGGTCCGCCCAAGAGAGTTTCATGAGGGAGATCTGGTTCTGAAAAATATCTTTCCTATACAAAAGGATTTTAGAGGAAAATGGATGCCCAATTTGGAGGGGCCTTACGTTGTGAAGAAAGCTTTCTCCAGAGGAGCGTTAATTCTAGCCGAAATGGATAGTAAAAACTTGCCCAATCTCGTGAATTCGGATTCCGTCAAAAAGTATTTTACCTAAAGAGGGAGAGGCCAAGGTGAAAACCCGCAAAGGGCGCTTTGAGACTAAGAAAAAAAATGGAAAAGCCAAGGTGAAAACCCACAAAGGGCACTTTGAGACCAAAGGGGTTTTGAGTTGAAAACCCAAAAACGGGCAGCTCAAATCTTGAATACAAGACATGTGGTAGTCTTGTCCTCCCTAAATTAACAAGAGGAAAGAATAGTACATCTTGGAGCATCAACAAAATACGCGGGATCTTCTGAACACATATTTAGCTCAAAATGGCCTTTGAGAAGTTGGAATAGTGAAGCTCGTGCTGCGATATCTGAGGCACTTTTTTCTCATTTTATTTTTTACCTTAGCAGACTTACTATCCTACTTAATTTATTCACTTTGAGTTTTACTCTCAATAAAATTCCATCTTGTCCATTATGATAATCTCTTTCGAGCATTTTTCGTTGAAATCACGATTTTTGGACTGATAATATTCACACAAAAGAAGTTATGCATATTACTCTGGAAGGTCTCTAAATGGTACAAGGACCTGAAATAGGGCCACTAGTCAGGACTAACCAGATTCAAAAGTTGGAAACATTGGAAAAAGAATAGTCCAAATTGTGACTATCTCTTCAAATTTTCTGTCAAAGATACCAGCTAAACAAGAAGACACGATAGCACATCAATGACAGAACCCTGATGAACTATGAGCAATGATAGCTTAAGCATTTAAAAAGGAATCACTCTCATGACATTTCTACATTCATAATTATTCATCTAGTTAGGAGCATTTGACTCATGTTGATCATGGCATCCTAATTATTTGGCATAAGCATAGGTATAGGAAACTGATTCTACAAATCATGCCCTTAGAGGACGGTGTAGCAACATCGGTGAATTCACAGATCTTGCCTCCCTGAAGTTGTAGTGGAACAGATCAAAGATGGCAAGCCTTAACCCCTTAAGTAGTAGGGTAACAGGCCGAAGATTGTAGATCTTGCCTTCCTAAGCAGTAGTGGAGCAGATCGAAGAAACAAGGCTTAACCTCCTAAATAGTAGGGTAACAGGCTAAAGATTGTAGATCTTGTTTCCCTAAACAGTAGTGGAGCAAATCAAAGAAGCAAGCCTTAACCACCTAAGTAGTAGGGTAATAGGCTGAAGATTGAAAATCTTATCTCCCTGAAGTTGCAGTGGAACAGATCGAAGACGGTGAGCCTTAACCCCCTAAGTAGTAGGGTAACAGGCTGAATTACAGATCTTATCTCCCTGAAGTTGCAGTGGAACAGATCAAAGAAAGCAAGCCTTAACCCCCTAAGTGGTAAGGTAACAGGTTGAAGATCATAGATCTTGTCTCCCTAAAGTTGCAGTGGAACAGATCAAAGACGGTGAACCTTAACCCCCTAAGCAGTAGGGTAACAGGCTGAAAATTGCAGATCTTATCTCCTTGAAGTTGTAGTGGAGCAGATCGAAGCCACAATCCTTATCTCTTTGAAGTTGCAGTAGAGTGGGATAAAAATACACGAACCATATCTCCCTGAGGTTGCAATGGAGCAGCTGCGGTAGAACAGATTAAAAGCTACAAGACTAGTCTCTCTAGAGATACAGCGGAGCAAATTGGAGCAACAATTCCTATATCCCTGAAGTTGCAGAGGATCAGAACAAGGCTACCTCGAAGAAGAAGAACACCAAAGAAGTCATGATTCTGCGAGACCGGGAAAAATTGGCCCTCTTTGGAATCTTTGCTCTATTCTCGTTACATGATAATGAGCAAAGAAGGGCAGCAATAAACAGGCCAATTTGCCCGGGTCCACATCAAAGCCCAAAATAATAAATAAATAAAAAAAACCTAATTACAGTCCAAAAATTCAAGGCCCAAGTGGCCCAAAATCAAAATAGTTTCAGAAACCTTAGGTTTCTTATGTGCACCGCAGCCAACACCCCTATGTACGGCCTCCGTGTGCCCAAAGCCTGGCTCCGTACCCTCCGTGCCGCCACGCGCACCTCCATACGCCTCACACCAAGTGCCAGCACACGCCCCGTAACCCGTACATGCAAACGAACAAGAGAACGACAACAAAAAGCAAGAAAAATATTGTATTTCTATATTTATTTTTCTTTTAGTTTTCAGCTATAAAGCCAACACTGCCATTGTATGTTTTTTTTACGCACACAGAACAGAGAAAAAGAAATCAAAAATAGTAAAGGTGATTTCAAGCTTCTTTGTTCCTTCTCTTTCGATTTATTTTCCTTTTCATTGGCTCGATTTCCTTTTTTAGTATGTGAATCGACACCGATGAATACCCAAATATCTTGAAAATATAGAGATTCGGGTGAGGGTCAAATGTTTGTTTCTTTTGAATTTCTGCTTTGTTTTTAAAGAGATTAACGTATGATTTGAGTTTTTTTTAAAGAAGAAAAGGAGAGGGATTAATTTACCTAATTTTCATGGGTGATCTTTGTGGGCAAGATCGGATCTCTATTCGTGCACCGTCGACCATCAAATCGAATGGTGGGTTTGGCGGCTACAAAATAAGGCTCTAGCAGGTTGATTTTAGGCTGTAAATATTTGTTAAAAGGTTGGCTGCAAAGAAAATGGGATAAGAGAGCTGCTACTCCGAAACCCTAATGGTTTATGGCTTGAAAAAAGGGAATTGCCATTAAATGGCTTTTAATTTTGAAATAAATTGAAATGGTAGTGTTTAAGGGTGGGGACCGCGTGTTGATCCATGCCCAGACCCAATTTGTGCATTTGTATGTCAAATGGGAAATTTTCACGATTAATCCCTCACTTTTTACGCAGTATTTCAGCAGACCCCCATTGGCATCCATGTGTTTTAATTTTTCCCCAAAAATTTGTACGCTATTTCATTTTAGTTCGCTCCAAGGTGCAGCGTTTTGAGACCTGGATTATTTCTAGTTCTAGTCCCTGTACATTTATATGCTTTGCACGTTTTTTAAACTATTTTATTTGTAAATTATCCCTTTTATTTTAGGTTTAATCTTAATTTGGTCTTTTATTTGTATAATCTGCTAATTTAAAATACTCTTAATATTTTTGTATATGTTAATTTATTTTAATGATTTTATTTGTTTTCATTTGTTCAATTATTTTGAGGTTTCTTTTATCTTATTATTTTTACATTTTGCACAATATTTTTTCTTAAAAATATTTTATACATATTAGTATAAATATTATTCTCATTGAGTGTTCAATTTATAATACCTATTATTTTGAAGATTCACAATATTTTTGTACATGAGTTGAGCCATCTTAATAACTTTAGTTTGTTTTATAAAATCATTGTCGAAACCATCTTTCAAAATTTTAAATTTAATGAAAAACGGGGGATCGACTTTTTAAAAAATGAAAATGGAGTCGCCACCGATCCTTTTTTGTTTAGGTGTGACCGGATTACCTAGAAATTTGGTTATTTTAATAAAATATTTCTTTTTACTAAAACAACGATTTTGTCCTACGTAAATATGAGAAAATGGGTTCGGGAGTCGGTTACGTATGAGGAAGGGTTAGCACCCTCATTACGCCCAAAATTGGTACCAAATCGATTAGATACTGTCTTTATGTCTAAAATTTAAAAATGTTTTTGGAATGTGGTTCCTTTTAATAACATTTGAATAACCCGAGTTGGTCATCAAAATTCTCTTGTTTCAGAGGAATATAGCATCATATCCAGTACGATAAGACACGATCCTTTATACCCTCGAAAACATGATAAATTTTGACTTCCAAAAGTTTATAGGTTGAAAACCGCAAAAGGATGCCCAATTATTTAGTCCAACGAAAAAATCGAAACCCAGCGCAATAGGGCACGATTCTTTGAATTTCTAGATATCGGACATTGCCTTATTTTAGAATTTAGAGAACATGAGTGAAATTCTAAAGGAATATTCGATTATTTTGAACAAATAGGAAATTGCAACCCAGCATGATAAGGCACGATTCCCCAAATTACCAAACATCGAGTATTACCTTCGTTTTGAAGAGCTTTTAAAGACTCGAGTGAAATTCCAAAGGAATCTTCGATTGTTTTGAACAAATGAGAAATCGCAACCCAGCACGATAAGGCACGATTCTCGAATTGCCATACATCGAGTATCGCCTTTGTTTTAAAGAATTTTTAAAAACATGAGTGAAATTTCAAAGGAATATTCGATTGTTTTGAACAAACGGGAAATCGCAACCCAGCACGATAGGGCACGATTCCCGAATTGCCAAACATTGAGTGTCGCCTTCGCTTAAAGAATTTTTAAATGAATAATTATAAAAATAGCTTAAAATGCCTTAGTACGACTTGAAATAAAACGAAATTAATTCTAAAGATTTGGACATTATAAAACCAAATTTCGTAAACCAAGTGGAAAACAATGATATGGGATAATATACACATGAGATACAATCAATTAACAAACTAATAATTAAGTATAACTAACCTAAAAAATGTAACCCGACTACAATCATGCATGGGAAATAATTGATATAATAATGCAATGATGAAAATAACAGTATAACAATTCGATACAACCAAAACAATACACATAATACATAGCATGATATAAAATAGTCAATGCAAGACGTAAAAAAAGCAACAACATAGCAATTAGAAGCTAATGTGCTATAACGATTTTAAAATAATAACGAATAAATGGACACATAGTATGTAGGTTGACAAATTTGTATAAAAACTAGGGATAGATATATAATTTTGGAATAGATATTGTAGAATAAAAGTTTGAATCAAATTGCATGTAAGATATTTTAAACACAAATTCATTTAAAAGTTGACAAAGTACATGATAATTTAAATAATATATATAATACTGAAAGAATAATAAAGATATATGACAAGACATAATACACAAAATAGATTTATAAAACATATGTATATGTAAATTTATTGTAAAAAGATCATGAGATTAATAATAATATATAAAAATTTTAAGTTAGTCTAAAAATTATATACATACCCTTATATCAAAAACATTTAAATAAGAGGCTATATAAAACACAAAAGTAATATAATATAAAGGAACATTCAAAAATAGTAATTTTATAATTACAAAGATGAAGTTTCTAAAATAGTTTCATATATATATAAAGAAAATACTTGATAAATCATAAAGCAAGAAGTGTTTTAAATAGAAAAATCTATTAAAGTAATAAGTGTATTAATACATATACATATAAATTTAAAAGCAAGTACATGTAAAATAACATAGAAATGATAATATGTATAGGACTAAATTAATTTTATTATAAATTACACAATAGATTTAAGAACATGCTTATATATGTAAGAAAACTATATGTATAAAATGTATAGGTTTAATAATGTATATAAATCAAATACATGTAATAATATAAATAAGTATAAAAATAATTTAAATTTTATGCAAAACATATATACAAAACATATTAGAATAGCAAAATATATGTTAGAACACATGGATAGAGTCAAAACCATTATATGTATGAAATAACATTAACTTTATTATAAGGTGTATATATATGTATAATAATGTAAAGGAAATAAACATTTATAAAATATACAAAATGTAATGATGACATTGCAAAAAAAAAAATTTACAATGACAAAGTAACAATTACCAAAGTTGTTTAAAAAGTACAAATAATTGATTAAGAATAAAAAAAAGGGCTATAAAACAAAAAAAAATTAATTAAAATTAAACTAAAACAAAGGGATAATTCGAAAATTAACAATAATAACAATAGGGACCAATATGCCATGCGCGAAGATGCGTGGGGACTTAAGCTGGAAAAAACCCAGCTCCCAAAACGCAGTGCTCAGGCGCGGATCCCTTTGCAAACAAGCATAAATTTCGGGGCTAAATTAAAAGAAATAAATAAAACAAATGGTATGCTATTGAATGACCACGCAAGGAGGAAGGACCTAGCGTGAAATTAACCCTTTTAAACAAAGAAGCGAGGATCCGGCCTACCCGAAGGGTCAACATGTGGATCCTAGCCCCCTCTTTTGAGACGGCATCGTTTCAAGGCTGTTGAGCCTTACCTGAAACGGCGTCACTTCGTGCCTTCCAATTAAAAGGAAAATCAGCCTAGAAATCAAGGCATTTCTGCAGAACAAAAAGGGAAAATGAAAAACCTAAAAGCTTGTCCTTATTCCATCCGCCGTTCGACCCCCATTCCGCCATTGTAATCGATGGACAGTGGTCCAAAGTGGTTCCTCACGTTCAAGGTTCGTCAATTTCGACCTTGAAATCTCCTCTCAAACTCCGATTTCTATGAAGGAGATAAGGATTTCAGTCGTTTATTCACGAAGGTAAACTCCCTCCTTATTTCATTATACTAAGAAAACACATGCAAAACGAAAAGAAAGAGGAAAAACAGATTCAAAAGAGGAAACACAAGACGCACGAAATCACCTTTTTTTTAATTTTTTGGTTGCTTTTGTATTCAATATGCCTTTTTTTGTGCGTGTTCTCGGTGAGCGTAGAAAACTTACAAGTGATTCTCTTTAGGCTTTATAGCCGAGAGAAGAAAAATAAAAATAAAATATATAATTTTTTGCTATTTTCTTGTGTCTGCTGTTTTCTTGTGTTTGATGTGCAGTCTGGTCTTTGTCTTTGGCATATGGAGGCGCAGGCGTGGCTCTTTGGAGGGTACTGGAGGTGAAATTGCTGTTCGGTTGTGGCGCATCTGCTGCTAGGGCTAGGGTTTGCCAAATTTGGTTTAGTATTTGGGCCGTTTGGGCTCATTTTGGGTGTTGGGCCATTGTCTTTGGGTCATGGGGTTTATTTAGGATTGGATTTTGAGTAATTTTGATATTTGGTTTTATTTATTGTATTTTTTATTGCTTGTACAGGCCCGGGCCAAAATTGGGCCTTACAATCATCATTTTAAAATCCTTTTTGCATTAAGCTATTTTAATACTTTTATATAACCTCTTGTTTAAATATTTATATATATATATTAATACATCTATTACTTTAATAGATTTTTCTATTTAAAATACTTCTTGCTTTATGATTCAACAAGTATTTTTCTTTATGAATATATGAAACTATTTTAGGAACTTCATCTTTGTATTTATAAAATTGTTATTTTGGAATGTTTCTTTATATTATATTATTTTTATGTTTTATATAGTATCTCATTTGAATGTTTTCTATGTATAATGGTACGTATATAATTTATAGATTAACTTAATTTTTATATATATTATTAATCTCATGCTATTTTTACAATAAATCTATTTATATATGCATGTTTTGTAAATCTATTATGTGTATTATATCTTATCATGTATTTTATTATTCTTTCATATTTTACATATTATTTAAGTTATCGTGTACATTGTCAATTTTAAATGAATTTGTGTTTAAAATATTTTGCCTATAATTTGATTCAAACTTTTATTCTATAATATCTATTTCCATAATTATATATCCCTAGTTTTTATGCAAATTTGTCAACTTATATATTATGTGTTCATTAATTCATCATTATTTTGGAAAATGTCTTATACCACATTGACTTCTAAATTCCATTTTGTTTTGTACATGTTTTGTTGGTTGATTTGTATGGTGCCATACATTGTCGTTGCATATTATTTATTCATTGTTTTGTATTGTTATATTAATTATTCGTCGTACATGCTTGAAAATTGGGTTATATTTTTAGATTAATCATATTTAATTGTTTATTTTGTTAGTTGATTAAATAAGACTATTTTATCTTTATTCATCAAGTGTTATATTTTATGTGTGTATATCATCCCATGATCGTTGTTTTCCTTTTGATTTATGAAATATTGCTTTGTAACTTCCAACTCTTTAAAACTAAGTATTCCGTTTTATTTCAAGTCGAATTAATGCGTTTTAAGCTAGTTTTATAATCATGTCTTTAAAAATTCTTTAAAACGAAGGCAATGTTTGATGTTTGGCAATTCGGGGAATCGTGCCCTATCGTGCTAGGTTGCAATTTCCCGTTTGTTCAAAATAATAGAATATTCCTTTGGAATTTCATTCATGTCTTTAAAAATTTTTTAAAATGAAGGCAACGTTCGATGTTTGGTAATTCAGGGAATCGTGCCCTATCGTGCTGGGTTGCAATTTCCCGTTTGTTCAAAATAATAGAATATTCCTTTAGAATTTCACTCATGTTTTCTAAATTCTAAAACAAGGCAATGTTCAATGTCTAGAAATTCGAGGAATCGTGCCCTACTGTGCTGGGTTTCGGTTTTTTCGTTGGACTAAAATATTGGGCATCCTTTTGTAATTTTTGACATATAAACTTCTGGAAGTCGAAATTTATCGTGTTTTCGATGGTATAAAGGATCGTGTCCTATTGTGCTGGATGTGATGCTGCATACCTCTAAAACAAAAGAATTCTGACGACTAACTTGAGCTATTCAAATGTTTATAAAAGGAACCACATTTCAAAAACATTTTTAAATCTTAGACATAAGGACAATATTTAATCAATTTGGTACCAATTTTTGGCGTAGTGAGGGTGTTAATCCTTCCTCATACGTAACCGACTTCCGAACCAGTTTTCTCATATTTACGTAGGCCAAAATCGATTTAAATAAAACAAAGTGTTTTATTAGGTGACCCAATCACACCTAAATAAAAGATTGGTGGTGACTCCACGTTTTGTTTTAAAAAAGTCGATCGTCCGTTTTTTTAATTTTAAAATAGTTTCGACACTAAAAACCAGATTTTTAGTAAGAGGATGATAAATCAGATTTTTCCTTCTGATTTTCAGCTTTTTCATCCTAAAAAAATTCAAATTCATCTAAAAATACTAAAAATCAGGAGGAAAAATCTGATTTGTCATTCTCTTATTGGAAAGGGATAGGAATAACGTGGATTATAGTTTCATATAATCCTTTTTCTAATATGAGATATACATGGCATGCCACATGTAATTATCTAGTTATTCTGTCAGTCACACCAGTTTTTAATGATATAAAGGGATGAAATTTTTTAAAAGAAATGACCAATTTTCTCTTTGATCTAATGCACAACTCATTTTCTGAGTAGAAGGGACAAAATGCAAATTGACTCCTAATACAGAAACTTCCATGATACTTTTACCAAAAAATTATATTATGGTTGGTTATCACATTTAATCAGTAGAGCAAATAATTTTGATTTTATTCTTCTTTTGAAATTAAAATTTTAATGATACTCTGAAATATTTGGCCAGTGATTTGCAGAGTTGGCAAAAATTAACTAAATTTCGAAAAATTATTGGAAAATTGTTTTGATTTCTAGGTTCCCTTAATCCTATAAAATTAATTTCTAACTTTAAAAAGAAATCCAATTGTTTCTAAGCTACAAGTGAATTTGGTTAATCTCTAACCATGACGTCCCTATTGTAAACAACTGAAAAGAAAATTATTAGTCAAAGCCAACCACAGCTAAGCTACAAGTCGTCAATAAGTCGCATGTGTAGACAATTACGGCCAATTGTTTGGATTAAAAAAACCTCATTGGTTTTCTATATATATGATTGAATTTTGTAAGAAAAATAAACAAAACAAAACCAACAGTAGAGCAAGTCTCATCACAAATTTCGCCACTTGGAGCATACCTCTGATCACAATTATTGCAGTTCCACAAATTGTGATGGGAAATGTCCCTCGGTTCATTCTCGCTCTTACGATGGCCGTGCTGTTACCTTACTTTGTTGTTTCAGTCTCTACCAAGACAAAAATCGATACCAGCATTGATCAGTCAGCTCTTCAAGCACTGAAAGCTCATGTTGTTAGCGATCCTCAAAAGATTTTGAAAACCAACTGGTCTATTACAACTTCTGTTTGTAATTGGGTTGGTGTCACTTATGGATCTCGACATCAAAGAGTCATAGCTGTTAATCTTTCTAACATGCTTCTCACTGGCACTCTACCACCTCAAATTGGAAATTTATCTTTCCTTACTTCACTCAACTTGATGAACAACTCATTTCATGGCTCATTACCCATTCAGTTGGCTAATTTGCATCGACTGAAATTTATAGAATTGGGTGAAAACTATTTTTATGAAGAGATTCCATCATGGTTTGATTCCTTTCCTAAACTTCAATACTTGTTGTAGCGACGTAAAAAAAAAATTTGTTTCACTTGGTCGCTAATTGTGGCGATTTATTAAACATTTGAAAACCAACTTTCGATTTTATTAACAAAGGGAGTCGCCACGATCCTTTTTATAGGTGTGATCGGACACCTAATAAAATTATTTTAAAACAAAAAGAAGGCCAAATTTAGGTCTACGTGAAAGTCCAGAGAAAAATTGGGGTTCGGAGTCGATTCTGCGCAAGGAAGGTATTAGCACCCTCGACGCCCAAAATTGGTATCTCATAAACATGTGTTGACTTGATTTTCAAAAATACGAGTTCAATATAATATTTAATCGTGATCCGATTGAAAAATGAGAATTTTAGTTTTCGATTTTTTAGAAAGGGTGTCCCGTTTTTTAACACAAGCCATTTAATTTCACCCAACGTAGCGATGAAATCGATGGCTTAATATTAAATCGGTACATTGCCTTATTTTTGAAATTAATTAAAACATGAGAAAAATATTCCTAAAGTGAGAAATTAAAAATAGATAAAGGACTAAAAAAATTGATATCATTAATGAAAAATATTAACATGGAATACTAGAATATTAGAATAACAATAATAATGATATTTACAAAATAAAAACAAATCATGTACTAATAATAAAATAGGAAAAATGATATATTTGGTAATAATAATATAAAATAATAATATGTACATAAAAATATATATATATATATATATGCATATAATAAAAGTATGTAATAATAATAATAATAATATCTACAATAAAAGAAAATATTAGGAAGCGTACATAAAAATATATACATAAAAAATTTACAACAATAATATAAAATAATGATATGTACAAATATATATATATATATATACATATGTACATAAAATATACACTAATATAATAATAGTTATAATAATACTAGCAATAGTAATACTTTGTAATAATAATATATACACAATATGGTATTTAAAATATATATATATATATGTATATATAATAGTATTTAAGAATATATACATAAGAAATATATAACTAATGGTATTAAAAATATATACATAATATATATAAAATACCTAAAAAAAGAAGGGGAAAGAAGAGAGAAGAGAGGGGAAAGGAAATCCGCCAAGGGGGCGATCATCGGTCGATCGTCGGTTGCATTGCTCGTCGTGGCGCCACCGCCACATACAGTGGCGGAAAAAATTTTCTTAACAATATATGTATATATAAAGAAAGAAAAAAAAACACAAAAAAAGAAAGAAAAAGATTCGAAAGAAGAGGAAAAAAATGCAACCTTTTATTGATGTTTTTTTGTGTTTAAAATTTGAAGGATTTTGTGTTTTTCCTTTTCAATCTTTCTAAAATCCCCTCCTCTTTTACATGATTTTGAATGGCTTTTTATAGCCATCTTTTACATGATTTTCTATTATTTTTTTTCTATTTTGTAGGTGGTGGTGGTAGACAATGGGAGGAAAAATGGGGCAAGTGGGAAAGTGGTTAGGTGGCTAGGTTTTTTTATTTTTTATTTTGGTTAGGTTTTTCTTTTTTCTTCTTTTTTTATTTTAGGGTTAGGTTTTTTTGGGGGGGCTTAATGGGCTTTTGAATTGGGTTTAATAATTGGGTTTTGTAATGGGTTTGGGTAGATGTAAATGGGTCATGGGTTAAGGGTTTTAGTGGGTTTAGAGGATTGGTTGGGTTTTGATATAATCGGGCCGGGCAATTTGGGCTTCTGACTACCCTCTTTGCTCATTGTCGTAAGCGATAATAGAGCAAAGACTTTCAAGAAGACCAAACTTGCCGGTCTTGCTAGGTCTTGACTTGCTTTGGAACTCTTCTTGTTTAGTTAGTCTCTTTTCAGTCCACCGCATCTTGTAGCTTTGGTTCAATCCATCGCAAATTCGGAGATATGCCTTGTAGCTTCAATCTGTTCCAATGTAACTTCAAGGATATGAGATTTGTGGCTTCGATCCGCTTCACTTGTAACTTCGAAAGATAAGATCTACAATTTCAATATGCTCTTCTATCGCCCGGTGAGATAAGGTTTTGGTCTTCTCTTCTGCGACTCCGAAAGGCAAGATCGATGCCTCGATCAACTCCATTGCAACTTTAAGGAGGCGAATCGGCGTCTTCAATCAGCTTCAATCTTTATTCTCTCTTGGCATGTGATCCTGAGCTCAACTCATTTTTTGCAATATGAATTGACTCTCTAAAACAAACATTAAAAACAGAAATTGAAAATAGCTCGGTAGCGTGAGCCAAGGCTCAACTCACCTCTGCAATATGAGTTGATTTTTGAAACTTAACTTGAAAAGCGATTTTGAAAATACCTCGATATGTGATTGGAGGTTCAACTCACCTCTCGCAATATGAGTTGATTTTTGAAAAAGAAATTAAAAGACTCAACTCAACTCTCAGAAATTAAAAGCTCAACTCACCTCTCGCAATATGAGTTGAATTTTTTGAAAAAAAAAGAATTGAAAATAGCTCAAGACGTGAGCCAAGGCTCAACTCACTTCTCATAATATGAGTTGATTTTTGAAAGAATTTGAAAAGCAGATTTTGAAAATACCTCGACATGTAACTCGAGGCTCAACTCACATCTCGCAATGTGAGTTGATTTTTTGAAAAATATAAATTGAAAAAATACCTCGATGTGTGATCTCAAGCTCAACTCACCTCTCGCATAATATGAGTTGATTTTTTGAAAGATAGAAATTGAAAATAGCTCAGCGCATGAGCCAAGGGTCAACTCACCTCTCGCAATATAAGTTGATTTTTGAAAGCGAAATTGAAAATACCTCAACGTGTCTTGAGGCTCAACTCATTTCTCACAATATGAGTTGAATTTTGAAAAGAAATTGAAATTACCTCGGCGTGTCCAGAGGCTCAACTCACCTCTCGCAATATGAGTTGATTTTTTTTTTTTTTTGAAATGCGAAATTGAAAATGGAAATTGAAAATACCTCGGCGTGTGATCCGAGGCTCAACTCACCTCTCGCAATCTGAGTTGACTTTTTGACAATAGAAATTGAAATTACCTCAACGTGTCACGAGGCTCAACTCACCTCTCGCAATATGAGTTGATTTTTTGAAAGGCAAAAATTGAAAAGCGGAAATTGAAAATACCTCGGCGTGTGACACGAGGCTCAACTCGCCACTGCAATCTGAGTTGATTTTTTGACAACAGAAATTGAAATTACCTCGGCGTGTCACGAGGCTCAACTCACCTCTCGTAATATGAGTTGATTTTGAAAAGTAGAAATTAAAGGTTCAACCTACCTCTCATAATATGAGTTGATTCTTGAACAACGTAAATTGAAAGCAGAATTGAAAATACCTCGGCGTGACTCGAGGCTCAACTCACCTCTCGCAATATGAGTTGAAATTAAAACACAAAAATTGAAAATACCTCGGCGTGCCCGAGGCTCAACTCACCTCTAGCAATATGAGTTGATTTTGAAAACAAAATTAAAAGGCTTAACTCACCTCTGCAATATGAGTCAATTTAAAACATAAACTAAAAATACCTCGGCGTGCCCGAGGCTCAACTCACTTCTGCAATATGAGTTGATTTTGAAAACAAAAATTAAAAATACCTCAACGTGTCTTGAGGCTCAACTCATCTCTCGCAATATGAGTTGATTAAAACACAAAATTGAAAATACCTCGGCGTGCCCGAGGCTCAACTCACCTCTAGCAATATGAGTTGATTTTGAAAAACAAAATTAAAAGGCTTAACTCACCTCTCGCAATATGAGTCAATTTAAAACTAAAAATACCTCGGCGTGTCCCGAGGCTCAACTCACTTCTCGCAATATGAGTTGATTTTGAAAACAACAATTAAAAATACCTCAACGTGTCTTGAGGCTCAACTCATCTCTCGCAATATGAGTTGATTTTCCTTGAAAAGCATGAATTAAAAACATCAAAATACCAAAACACTGTCCTTTGGTAGAATTGGTGTCTTTTCCTTTGATTGATTCGACTTTCATTCAAGATTTCTTGCTCTGTTGGAGTACAGTATATGCCATGTATGATGTTATCATGATATGCACATGTTTGTCTTAAATGCTTTTATGCCTACATGATTATGCAGTGCTCCTTAAGCATGTTTGTCGTATGTCCATTTAGCCACGATTGTTGAGGATCTGTGTTCATTGCTTTGATTCTCGACTTTCTCTTCAGGCCTTATACCTGTCTTCAAGCTT
This sequence comes from Gossypium arboreum, assembly GCF_025698485.1. Lineage (NCBI taxonomy): Eukaryota > Viridiplantae > Streptophyta > Magnoliopsida > Malvales > Malvaceae > Gossypium > Gossypium arboreum. Next base: position 116,722,135 of record NC_069070.1, on the reverse strand, counting down.
CACGAGTAATCGGCGTTTCTCAGATATCACTCTTTTGCCCCCGATTGAACTTTGTTCTTACTTTGAGACTCTTGTGCTTATCAAATTTTCATCCAGGTAATGCTTAACATTTCTTTTGCTTAGAGTGTGTCATTTCACCATTTATCATGTAAATAAACACATAATGAGATGCATGAAAAAGGTCAGATAGGGACAAAAATGATATTTCATATTCATCTATTTCAAATGTGGCAAACAAAGCAAGTTAACCAATGAGAGTAAAAAAATGTCAAAAAGAAAGAAAGGATCGTATTCAACGGATACAAATGCTCTAGATATTCAACACATGAACTCTTCCTCGTTCCTCAATCAAAAATCTTTTCGAGAGCGGCTTCTTGTGTAGAAGATTTGAGCTTTAGAAATGCTTCAAATCTTGTAGTCTCCTTTGTTTGACCCATTGTTAAAGCCACGCTCTTTAAGCGGGTTTACCTCATTAGGGCGCCTCTCGGGTTTTCATCCTAATCTTTTGTGCTAATCAAGGCGCCCTTTGCGGGTTTTCGCCTTGATCCTTTTTTTTTTTTGATGCCATTTTGGTTTTCATCTCAAGCATAATATTTCTTCTGACATCCGAGTTCACTGGATTCGATAGCTCCTTGCCATCCATCTCGGTAAGGATCAAAGGTCCTCTGAAAATGCCTTCTTCTGACGTATGGTCCTTCCCAATTTGGTGCCCATTTTCCTCGCAGGTCCTTTTGTATTGGGAGAATCTTCCTCGATCGAGTTCTCCTTCGTGGAATTCTCTTGGCCATACTTTCTTGTCATAGGCGCGATCATTCTCTTCTGGTACATCTGCTCGTGACAAATTGCTCTTAGGCGTTTTTCTTGATGAGGTTCAAATAATCATATCGAGCTCGAACCCATTCTCGCTTCTTCTAACTTTAATTCCATTAAGACTCGCAGGAGGGATCTCAACCTCAATAGGTACATGACTTCCATTCCGTAAGCGAGAGAAAGGAGTTGCTCCGTAGATGTTCGCACAGATGTGCGATATGCAAACAAAGCAAATGGAAGCTTCTCGTGCCAATCTTTATATGTCTCGATTATTTTCCCAATGATCCTCTTAATATTTTTATTGGTCGCTTCAATGACCCGTTCATCTTTAGGCGATAGGGCGAGGAGTTATGATGCTTTATTTGGAGCGCTCACACACTTCTTTCATCATCTTATTGTTGATTCGTGGCATTATCTGAAATGATTCTTTCAGGCAAACCATACCGGCAAATGATTTCCTTTTTCAAAAACCTGCAAACTGCAGTCCTCGTCACATTGGCAAACGAAGCGGCATCTATCCATTTTGTGAAGTAATCAATGACCACAAAAACGAATCGATGTCCATTTGATGCTTTTGGAGAAATTGGCCCTATGACATCCATGCCCCACATAGAAAAAGGCCACGGAGAAGTCATGACATGAAGGGGTGAAGGGGCTATATGAATTTTATCGCCATAGATTTGACATTTGTGGCATTTTCTGGCAAAATTGATTCAGTCATTTTCCATTGTCAGCCAATAATAACCGAAGTCTCATGATCTTTCGGCCATATTGAAACCATTGGCATGCGTTTATAAATTCCCTCATGGACCTCTTCAAGTATTTTTTTGGCTTCAACATCATCCACACATCTCAAAAGCATCTGATCCTTTCCTCTTTTATACAGGATATCCCCATCAAGAACAAATCCCGTTGCCATTCTTCTAATTGTTCTTTTATCGTTCTCATTCGCTTGTTCGGGATACCTTTGATTCTTGATATATTCTAAGATATCATGGAACCAAGGCCGTCCGTCTGGCTCCTTTTCAATGCTGAAACAATGGGCAGGGACTTCGTATATGCTTATTTGAAGAGGCATTATTTCAGTTTCTCTGCTCGCTTTGAACATTGAAGCCAACGTGACCAAGGCATCAGCTAACTGGTTTTCTTCTCGTGGGAAGTAATTAAAAGTTATTTCTTCGAATTCTTTAATCAATTCTACCACTAGGTCACTGTATTTAACTAGTTTCGAGTCTCTCACTTCCCAATCTCCACGGATTTGGTAAATCACCAAGGCTGAGTCTCCGTATACCTCTAAAGTTTTGACGTTTCGTTCAATTCTTTGCACGAAGTCCCATGATACAAGCTTCATATTCCGCTATGTTATTGGTATAGAAGAAATTCAGCCTGGCAGTGAACGGATAATGGTTCCCTTCTGGTGATACTAAGACTGCTCCAATCCCATGCCCCAATGCATTCGATGCACCATCAAAGCTCATCCTCCATGACTTTTCTTTTGATGACTCACATTCCTTTTACGTAATGCACATTAAGTCTTTATCTAGAAATCAAATTTCAATGGCTCGTATTCCTCCGTTGTTCGAGTTGCTAAGAAGTCACTATTACACTCCCTTTTATTGACTTTTGGCTCACATAGGCGATGTCATATTCGATAGTAAGATCTACCATCGTGCCATTCTTCACGAGAGTGCGGGTGATTCCATCATGTACTTTATTGGGTCCAACTTTGAAATTAGCCATGTCGTATGATACAACATATATTGCACGAGTCTCGAGCTACCCAAACCAGAGCGCAGAGATTTTTCTATGGACGAATACTTTGCCTCATATTGATAAACTTTTTCTTTGAGGTAGTAGATTGCCTTTTCTTTCTTTCGACGTCGTGTTGCCCCAAGATCGCAACCCATTGAATTCTCGAACACAGTCAAATACAATATCAATAGTCTTCCGGCATTGGCGGTACTATCAACGGAGGATTAGACAAATCTTGTTTTATCTTGTCAAAAGCCACTTGGCACTCCTCGTTCCATTCTCGGGATTATGTTTTGAAGGAGTCGAAAGATTGGGTCGCATTGGTTGGTAAGTTGAGCGATAAATCGGGCGATGTAGTTTAATCTCCTAAATATCCTCGACTTCCTTTTGCGTGCTTGCGGGGTGGTAACTCTTGAATGGCTTTTATTTTATCCGGATCAACTTCAATGCCTCTCTCGTGACAATGAAGCCAAGCAATTTTCCGAGGTAGCCCCAAACGTACATTTGACGGATTGAGCTTTAAGCGAAACTTTCTCGGTCGTCGAACAACTTCTTGAGTTCGCTACATGCTCTTCTTCCCTCGGGACTTAGCAATCATATCATCGACGTAGATCTCTATTTCTTTATGCATCATGTCATGGAATAACGTCACCATAGCCCTCGATATGTTGCCCAAACATTCTTTAACCCAAATGGCATCACCTTGTAGCGAATGTTCCCACATTATTACGAAGGTAGTTTTCTCCATATCCTCGGGGCCATCTTGATCGATTATACCCGAGAATCCGTCCATGAAAGAAAAGCGGTGAATGTTTTTTGTGTTATCTACCAATGTATCAATGTGTGGTAAGGAAAATTATCTTTAGGACTTGCTCGATTCAGTCACGATAATCCACGCACATTAGTACTTTACCGTCTTTCTTTGGTGCAGGGACTATGTTAGCCACCCATTCTGGATATTTGGAGGCTTGTAGGAAGCCAGCATCAAATTGCTTCTTGACTTCCTCTTTTATCATCAACAACATCTCAGGCCTCATCCGTCTTAGCTTTTGTTGAATGGGCTTGCATTCTGGCTTTAATGGGAGCTTATGGACCGCTACATTTTCATCCAATCTTGGCATGTCCTAATATGACCATGCGAATACATCTTTGTACTCGCGAAGCAAAGCAATCAAATTATGCCTGGTGCCCCCTGAAATAGAAGTTTCAATCTTCACTTCTTGTTTCCTTTCTTGGTTCCCATTTATTGTTTCAATAGATTCTTGATGAGGCAAAATCAGTTTATCCTCTTGTTCCACCATTCTTAGCAAGTCGGAGGCGAGACATAGTCTTGACATTTTCTTGACTTGAATTCTCCTAAACAAACAACCTTCTCAAAATCGATTTCGGGACTCATAACGGGTTTGTTCATCTTTGTTGACATCGAGCACTGAAAGTTGAATGAAAAAAGAGACTATAGAGGGCATCCAAGTATTGGAACCAACAAAGCGAAATGTTATGGCATGGCATGAGGCAAATGTAAGGACAAGGCTATGAAATGAGAAAATGATTATGAAATTAGTGATAATGCGAAGATCATGACAAAATGCATCTTCATTGATATTCATTTGAATGATAAAGAGCGAATGCAAGCTCTTACAAAAGAATTCTATTATATCTAGGGACACAATAGAATGTTAATGTTTGAGCATTACTCGAAGACTTATAAACTACAAGAAGGTCCTCGGCGGTCAATTGTTCAACATGAAACCGGGGGACAAAGGCGTATTCTTGAGACATCTTTACTTGTGTCACTCCTTTGTCAATGACATTTATATTGATGTTCGAAAACCCTTTTCGATCATTAACATTGTGCTTTGTGCATTGTCCTCGCCTCGGGTATATCATTCCTGAGACGTAAATGTTCTTGACAAAGGAGGAATTCCATAGGCTCCCATTCGGTTCTCGGCCTTTTCAATCTTTCAATTTTCTCATTGAATTCACCTCCATTACTCTAGCTTGTCGGCGAGTTTTATACGGATAGCGTGGTTCCGATCTTGTGGTATTACAAGCTGCGAATTATATATTTTATCTTGACGACCGAGTATGGGATATGCAATGTATGAATGAATGCATGAATGTCAAATGAATGTCATCATGAATGAATATGCAAAATTTGGTGTTAATTTCAAGATAGCCCTGTTTAGGCATTTCCTTAATCAAAGGAGTATTACACAACGTTTGGTCACTCGTATAATTGACTCCTCCATTAGAAACCCGTTTTGGCAACCAATCTTTAATCAACACCTTCCTAATATGATGCCTATAATGCATGATGAAAAACAATAAAGCAAAGACAAACAAACTTGATTAGTAATTTAATACTGCGAGAAAAACATAGAGAACTTCAACAAATCAAACTACCCGACCTAGTTTATTAAGCAGACCGATCCTCTTATATAGAAAGTGAAAATGCAAAAGGCAAGAGGCATTCCTCCGTGCACTTATTTTGGGGACTACTAAGCGGACGAGAGGTTCGGCATGGCTCTAGTTAGGTGGCTCGTATGGTTCATTATATGCGTTTTGGTTCTAGATAGGTACTCGAATTGCCGTACTATCATACGCTAAGATTAGCACGAGCCTCGGTCATAGCCTATCACGAGCTCACGAGTTCAATTCGAGGATTACATTTACTTATGCCTATGCGGAGGGACAAGTTAACTCACGAAAGCATAAGTCATATGTAACCCAAAGTATTCACTAGCTTTGTGCGGAGGGACGAGTTAACTCACGAAGGCGTGGCGTTTACTTTCACTTAAGCGGACGGAGCCGGGTAGAGAGCTCATGTTATGCAACAAAATGCACGTGCACGGTGTGTGGGAGAAAGTTGCAAAACTTTACATTTTATTTAAAAAACTAAACCAAACTAAAATCACAAAAATTTAAAGCCGAAAAACAACCGGATAAAACAAGTTAGAATATATACAACACGATGCAAATGCATGATTTTTTTTTTAAAACAAAAAATTTAAAGATCACGACTAAATGTTAATTTGAACAAGGAACTTTGAAAGTTTTGACAACGCGAGTTTAATTCGACTCGACTCTCAAAAAGGGTCCCCAGTGGAGTCGCCAGCTGTAGCGACGTAAAAAAAAATTTGTTTCACTTGGTCGCTAATTGTGGCGATTTATTAAACATTTGAAAACCAACTTTCGATTTTATTAACAAAGGGAGTCGCCACCGATCCTTTTTTATAGGTGTGATCGGACACCTAATAAAATTATTTTAAAACAAAAAGAAGGCCAAATTTAGGTCTACGTGAAAGTCGAGAGAAAAATTGGGGTTCGGAGTCGATTCTGCGAGGAAGGTATTAGCACCCTCGCGACGCCCAAAATTGGTATCTCATAAACATGTGTTGACTTGATTTTCAAAAATACGAGTTCAATATAATATTTAATCGTGATCCGATTGAAAAATGAGAATTTTTAGTTTTCGATTTTTTAGAAAGGGTGTCCGTTTTTTAACACAAGCCGATTTAATTTCACCCAACGTAGCGATGAAATCGATGGCTTAATATTAAATCGGTACATTGCCTTATTTTTGAAATTAATTAAAACATGAGAAAAAATATTCCTAAAGTGAGAAATTAAAAATAGATAAAGGACGCAAAAAAATGATATCATTAATGAAAAATATTAACATGGAATACTAGAATATTAGAATAACAATAATAATGATATTTACAAAATAAAACAAATCATGTACTAATAATAAAATAGGAAAATGATATATTTGGTAATAATAATATAAAATAATAATATGTACATAAAAATACATATATATATATATATATATGCATATAATAAAAGTATGTAATAATAATAATAATAATATCTACAATAAAAGAAAATATTAGGAAGCGTACATAAAAAATATATACATAAAAATTTACAACAATAATATAAAATAATGATATGTACAAATATATATATATATACATATGTACATAAAATATACACTAATATAATAATAGTTATAATAATACTAGCAATAGTAATACTTTGTAATAATAATATATACACAATATGGTATTTAAAATATATATATATATATGTATATATAATAGTATTTAAGAATATATACATAAGAAATATATAACTAATGGTATTAAAAATATATACATAATATATATAAAATACCTAAAAAAAGAAGGGGAAAGAAAGAGAAGAGAGGGGGAAAGGAAATCCGGCCAAGGGGGCGATCACTGTCGATCGTCGGTTGCCGCTGTCATTGTCGTGGTAAGCCACCATGCAGTGGCGGAAAAAATTTTCTTAACAATATATGTATATATAAAGAAAGAAAAAAACAACACAAAAAAGAAAGAAAAAGATTCGAAAGAAGAGGAAAAAAATGCAACCTTTTTATTGATGTTTTTTGTGTTTAAAATTTGAAGGATTTTGTGTTTTTCCTTTTCAATCTTTCTAAAATCCCCTCCTCTTTTACATGATTTTTGAATGGCTTTTATAGCCATCTTTTACATGATTTTCTATTATTTTTTTTCTATTTTGTAGGTGGTGGTGGTAGACAATGGGAGGAAAAATGGGGCAAGTGGGAAAGTGGTTAGGTGGCTAGGTTTTTTATTTTTATTTTGGTTAGGTTTTTCTTTTTTCTTCTTTTTTTATTTTAGGGTTAGGTTTTTTTGGGGGGGCTTAATGGGCTTTTGAATTGGGTTTAATAATTGGGTTTTGTAATGGATTTGGGTAGATGTAAATGGGTCATGGGTTAAGGGTTTTAGTGGGTTTAGAGGATTGGTTGGGTTTTAATATAATCGGGCCCGGGCAATTTGGGCTTCTACACTTGTCTTTAAGTGCTAATAAATTTACAGGTCAAATCCCATCAGATATGTTTGAACGTCTACCTAAACTGCAAAGTCTTAACTTGGGTATGAACAATCTCTCGGGAAAAATTCCGATAGATTTACTCAAGTGCAAAGAGTTACAGTTCTTAAATTTAGAAAGCAATAGGTTGGAAGGGATTCTACCAAAAGAAATAGGAAACTTGACAATGCTTAGGAGTCTGCATCTCGACAACAACCGGATCGAAGGTAAACGGAAAAAAATTATTCTCTTTCGGATTTCAAGGTAGCAAAAAATATATATATTATTAAAGAAATTTCATACTTTTCATCAATCATGATAGCGCTAATGTGCTCAATTCATAATTTTAATGATGATTAATTTTTAAAATCTAAAATATTATCATATTTTATTAAAAGAAGCAAATATGGTTATTGGCTTAAATATTAATGTGTTATTTTAAAAAGATCAATTTAAGATAGCTTTGATTAATTTTAAATAATTATCATTCTATTTTTCTATTTCTTTTGAAATAATGTTTAGGCAAAGAATCCATTATTTGTTAGAAGTAAAAGAAATAATCAAAATTACTCAGGATCATTGCTTCAATTCTACTAATGTACAAGTTTTTTATTTTTATTTTATTAAGACTGGAAAGTTATTTGAAAAGTTTGAAGCGTTCTTGAATTTTTTTTATATTTTAAACATGATTTTGTAATGAATAAAATTAATATATGAATTTAAATGATATTTAAATTAATTAATAATCTTGTATAGTTTATATAAATGAGAGGTAAATTTATAAATTGAAACTCAAAATATCTTTTGAAAAGAAAATTATAATTTTTATTTATGTTGGTTTGATTTAAAAACTATCTATTTACTTTTAACTTGAAAAACATATTTACCTTAAAAGGTAATTTTGAAACTCAATAGAAAACTGATCCTTTGTTTAGAAATTTTTATGTTTGACATCAAGAAATTAATTTGCCTAAATTAGAAAATAGAATTTATTTAAGCTTCAATTTAGTGTGTTACATTTAGAATAAAACTCGATAATAAAATTTGGATTATTAGACTTTGATCTTTTAATCTTAAAATAAAAGTAGTAAATATTTATTTTATATTTGTTTTACAAATTAATTTAATTGTGCAGGTGAAATTCCACACCAAATAGGAAATCTTCTCAATTTGGAACAATTAACCATTTCTGGCAATATGCTAATATGGCGTCCCCCAGCTATGGATAATTTAACACTTTTGAGAATTCTTGATTTATCCAGAAATGATTTAACTGGTATTATATATCATTTCTTCACCCATTTTTTCTTGATTGTTATTTTTTCTTTCTTAAATATATTTTTCTTCAATTTATATATGTGTGTGATTATCAATGCATTAATATTTGACACTTGGTCATTTAACTTAACGTTTAATTGAAATGATTTAAATTCAAAATTATATGCTTCTAAAATTACTCAAATTTAAAAATAGTTGGATCTAAATATATTATATGTCATCTTCACTTTGGTGAAAAGGTGGCAGCAGGACAAGTAAGTACTTAAACTCTAAGATAATAAAATTGTAATTTGATTTTTACAAAATTTTAAAATCATAAGTTATTATAATAAGAAATGAGTAATTATTCTAACTATTATCAGTAAAATAAAAAAATTCATAAGCGAATCTAAGATAATATCAAATTTTTTAATTATTTAAAATTATTTTATGTTATCTTAAAATAAATTGTATCAATCCAAATTCACTTGTGAACTTTTTTACTCCACTAATAGTATATAAGATAATTATCCATAATAAAATTATATTTTAATTTCTTCAAAATTTATAATTTACTTTTCCCTTCCATTAATTTTTTTTTTTAGCTTCGCTCTTACTTTCATAGGACCTCAACATTTCAATTTTTCTATTTATCCAGTAATATTTAGTTGAGTACTATATCACATTTCTTCAATATATATTGAATTTTTTTTCTTAAATGAAATTGTTCAATTTCTATCATTTATTTTAAGAAAATACAAATTTGTTAAATATTGTATACTTGTAAATTTTATTAGTGGTAAATTTAATGTTGAATCATGCTATCACATGGTTGCTTTTTTATAATAATATTTCAACTTGCAGGTGCAATCCCATTCCAGTTTCAAAATCTTCTTAATTTGGAACAATTAAATATTTCTTTCAATTTGTTTAGAGGGTTTATTCCGTCAACCATCGGTAATTTAACACGTTTGACAATTCTCAGTATATCTGCTAATTACCTATCAGGTATTATATATTATTTCTTTTGAATATATATATGTTCAATTTATTATTTTTATTTTTGCTTTCCTTTTCTTTGAATTAAATTTATGTTGAATATCTACAAATGTGTTAAATATATTACACTTTAACATTTCATTTAATGGAAAATTGCTTTTGAATCATGCTATCACATTGTTTCATTTTTAATAGTTTCATTTTATTTTAGGTTTCTTTTATGTATCTTTAAAAGTATGGTCTAAAATAATAAAAATTATAAAATTATTTTACCTTTAACGGTGTACTATTGCTGTTTTTTTTTTTTAGATTTTTAATCTTTTAAAAATGCAGAGAAGAAAATGTTTTGAATAAAAAAATTTGACAAAGCCTGTTTGTATTAATCTTTCTAAGCATGCTTCTCACTGGCACTCTACCACCTCAAATTGCAAATATATCTTCCCTTACTTCACTCAACCTAATGAACAACTCATTTTATGACTCATTATCCGTTCAGTTGGCTAATCTGCATCGATTGAAATTTATAGAATTGGGTGAAAACAGTTTTTAAGGAAATATCCATCATAGTTTGATTCCTTCTCTAAAGTTTAATACTAATCTTTGAGTACTGACAATTTTATAGGTGAAATCCCATCAGATATATTTGAACGTCTATCTAAATTGCAAGATCTTGACTTGAGTTCCTCCTGGTTCCGGACAAGCATTCCGATGAGTTTATTCAAGTGCAAAGAGTTACAGATTATAAATTTAGCTGGTTGTGCTTTGGGAGGGATTCTACCAAAAGAAATAGGAAACTTGACAATGCTTAGGAGTCTAGATCTCAGCTCCAACGATATCGAAGGTAAAATTTTTTTTCTCAATCAAATTATTATACATTTTAAGTATTTACAAACAATGTTATAATCTGCAAAATACAACAATATCTCACGAAAAGTGTCATTCTACCAAATACAAACCCCCAAAATCTCATATCGATAACGTTATAATTCCATACCACCAGACCCTCCAAACCCTCCTCTATTATTATGCTCTCTAAAAAGCAATTGTGAAAGCAACCAAAACATAAGCCCCATATAACCAAAGATCCTTTAAGACATTAACAACTAACCAATTTTTTAGAAGAAATTTAGCAACATTGCTCATGATATATTCACCACCATGCCTTAAACATTCCAGCCCTTTTTATTCTAGCTAACGCCAAAGCAGAGACTATCTCATTTTCGTGCTTCTCAACCTTCGAGAAGGAAACATTACCTACTCTATCCATTTTATTTTTTATATCCTTGAAGATAGATTGCAGCATCCACAGTCTTAGCCTTTTATTCTCAATCCAACTAAACACCTCATTTGATCCAATGCAATTAAACACCTCATTTAATCCAATCTCAATTATTAAAGAATCTTTACCTTTCCAGCTCATTGCTAAATACACATCCAAAGCAACGATGATTGTTCTTTTTAGTATTTTCATGCTTTTCATCAATCATGATAGTGCTAAAGTGCTCAATTCATAATTTTAATGATTGTGATTAATTTTAAAAATCTAAAATATTTTCATATTTTATTAAAAGAAGCAAATATGGTTATTTGCTTAAACATTAATGTGATATTTTACGGAACATCAATTTATATGTTTGATTAACACGTTTTAATTATTAAAACTGCAAGAAAAACTTGGAATACTTTTTCTCTTTCGGCCATTAATTTAATTACTGTATAATTTTTTTTCAGCTATATGCTGTTGAATTTGAGTGTGTTTTTCTTTAAAAAGTGACGCGAGTTAAACTACGTTTTTGGTGACAAAAATGTAAGAGGAAATAAGAATATTTAAGGATACAATGTTTAAACTTAAAAAAAGTTAATATGTATGACTCGTAAAATAGACATGAAAGATATTTTGATGTTTGTGCATGTGCATCATAATTTTGTAAAAAGACTTGCTGTAATTATAACATATTATACAATTTAAGATAGCACTGATTAACTTTATATAATTGTCTAATTATCACTTTAATTTTTTATATATTTTTGTACAGGCCAATTTTAGGCCCAGAATCTAATACCCATTACAAATATTAAACCCTTAACCCCAGCCCAATATTACTTAACCCGGAGCTCACTTAAAACAAACTGACCCTTTACAACCAGACCCAAACCCCAAAACCCAAAGGCCTAATCTTGAACCCATATACCCGAAGCCCAATAACCTAAACTACCAGCCCACTAAACCAACGGCCCATTACACAAAATCAGAAACAAAAATCCCAAACCCTAGCCCCCCTAGCATTCGACGCCCACTTGCCTCTGTCACCACCGACGTCTGCCACGCCCCATACCCCCACTACAACAGTCCCATACCGTCTGACACTCCCACCACCAACACCGGCCACCACGCCCTGCAATCAGACAAGCACACGCAAACAATAAATTAATATTTGTAGAAGGGTTATAAAAACCCGAAGAAAACAAAACAATGTAAAAGGGGTTCCCTTTGGCAGTTCAAAAAAAAATCAGCAAAGAAAGAAAACATTCGAAAAATCTTGATAAAAAAACCAAACTTTAGCATTCAAATACAGAGGGATACCCCTGAGGTATAAAGAGCAGAAGAATAAATCGCAAATCGGAGAGTCAGACACCAAATAAAACCTAAACTGAAGGCCCAAGGTGATTTACATTATTTCATTCACATTTTGAACCTATTTTCTTAAATCTATCAACACATCTAATAAAATATATATATAAAAAAAATAAAAAAGGAAAATTTTACCTCTTTTCGAAAATCACGGTGGCGGCCTGGCGCTGACGGAGACTCGGTGACCGTCCGTGACCGTAGATGGCGACCCATGGTCAAGCCCTTTCTTCCTCTCTCTCCCCCTTCTCCTTTCTCCCTTCTCCTTTTCTCTCTTCTTTTTTTTTCTTTCTCCCCCTCTCAAATGTTTTTTTCTGAAAATTTTGTCTTTTATAGGGGACCAAAACGCACCGTTTTGGTCCCCCCCAGTTAGCTCGAAACGATGCCGTTTAGGCCCAAGGTCGGGTTGACCCGACCCGCAAACCACAGGATCCGCGTGTTTTTAAACGCGGAAGGGCTATTTGCGCAATCAGCCCTTCCGCTTTTTCATGTGTTTGCAATCAGGTTTTTCTTGCTTTTAATTTGGCCCCGTTATTTAGCGTTCTTTGCAATCTGGTCCCCCACACTGCTATGCGTTTTGAAGAAATGGAATTATTGCTGTCCTGACCCCCCACATTTTTCTCGCGCGTTCAAATCGATCCTTTCTTTTTATTTTCTTTTTTACATTAGCCCCATAACTTTGTTTTTGATTTAATTTTAATCCTTTTTTCGTTTTTTCATTTAAATATCCATGTTTTTTTTTATTCTTGTTCTTATTATTATTATTATTATTAGGTGTTAATAAATACTTTTTTATGTACGTATAAATAAATATATATATATTTTTATATTTTACTCACTTTATTTTAATAGTTTATTAATAATATGCTTGTTTCTTTTGTATTCCAATAAAATCATCATTATTATTATTATTAGTTCATGTTCGTATATATTTACATTTATAGTGCGTATACACATTTAATATATTTGTATATATCTAAATGATATTATTACTAGTTTTCTTTTTATGTGTATATTTTACTTAAATGTTTTAGCATTATATATATTTTGTGTTCTTAATACTATACTTTATATGCATCATATATGTTAATATTTTAATATCATATTACACATGTATATTTCCATATCACTTTATGTATAAGATATATTCTTGCATACCCTTATATATTATACATATATTTTAGTGTTTTTTATGTTTTGTTATATATTAGTATACATATTTTATTATACGTGCACGTATGTATGCTTTTTGTTTTCGTATATCATGTCATTCATTATTATACTTTATTATATAATTAACATCCGTGTTTTATCGTACATATGTATATACATGTACTCTTTATTTGCATTATTTTAGTATGTCATATTATTTATTCTTCTATTCATTATTTTCATTATTGTTACATATATGTTATTATTTGGTGTACATACATAATTATTATTGTTAATATAAATACACTTTTATGTTTATAGTATTCCTAATATATATTATGTATATACATTTATACCTAATATATATTATGTATATACATTTATACTATGTGTATATATATCTAGTATGTATATATTTAGTATCATTACGTGTATGTCTCTGAGGCCTTATATTTTCATCATCTAGTGTATGGTTCAAACAATATATATAATATATTTCTAACATTATCACTACCTACACGTATATGTTTCATGTATATATTCTTAATGTCATTTTACATATGTATATTCATTACGTGTTCGTATTCAATCTTGTGATCATATCTAATTTTATATGTATTGTTAGTATCTTTAGATATTTTTACCATATTACGATATTCGTTTCAAAATGTTTAAATTCTCCCATTTATTTATTCCAATTTACTTTACGTTATTTCAAAATCCCATTCACGTTTTGCTAATTAACTTCAATAATCAAGGCAATATACCGATTTAACATTAAGTCATCGAGTTCATCGCTATGTTGGGTGAACGTCAATTGACTCGTGTTAAAGTGATATACCCTTCTCAAAAACCGGAATAAACCAAAATTTCTCGTCTTTTAATCGGATCACGACTAAATTTTACATTGAACCCGAATTTTTGAAAATCAAGACAACCTGTGTTTATGAGATACCAATTTTTGGGCGTCGCGAGGGTGCTAATACCTTCCTCGAGCGTAACCGACTCCCGAACCCTAATTTTTCTCTGGCTTTTAACGTAGACCTTAACTCGGCCTTTTTCTCGTTTTTTAATAGAAATCTAATAGGTGTCCGATCACACCTAGAAAAAGGATCGGTGGCGACTCCTGGTTTATTTTAAATCAAATTTCAATTTCCAAGTTTTAATCGCCACAATTAGCGACCAAGCTAAGCTAAAATTTTTACGTCGCTACAATTTTGAAATAATGTTTATGTATTAATTTTAAAAAAATAAGAATCCATTATTTATTAGAAGTAAAAGCAATAATCAAATTACTTAGGATTATTGTTTAAGACTGAAAAGTTATTTTAAAAAGTTTGAAGTGTTTTAAAACTACATTTGAAAAAGAATAATAAAATCTCTATTTTAAACATAATTTTGTAATAAAAATTAATACTTTTATTTAAATAGTATTTAAATTAATTAATATTATGAGGTATGGAACATATATAAACATAAGTTATAATTAAAAATAATTTATTAGGTATTTAATAGTATTTTAGTATTAAAAATATTCAACTTAAATTATAGATAAAATAAAATGATTTATGATAATTTATTGTTAATATTATGATATATGAAAATTTTAAATACTTTTAAATAATTAATATAAATTATTTATAAAATTTAATTAGAACATATAAATCATATTTATTTTTATAGTTTATACAAATGAGAGGCAAATTTATAAATTCCCACTGAAAGTAGCTTTTGGAAAGCAAATTAGAATTTCTTTTATTTTGTTTTAGCTTGAAAAGTCAGATTGAAAAGCTGGTTTGATTTGAAAAAGACTATCTATTTAGCATTACTTTTAACTTAAAAAACAGATTTAGCTTAAAAATTAGTATTTTTAAAACTCAATAGAAAACTGGCCCTTCTTTTGAATCTTTTATGCTTGACATCAAGAAATTGATTGGCCTAAATTAAAAATTAAACATTATTTGAGCTTTATGTGTTAGATTTAGAATTGGATAATAAAATTTTGACTATTGGATCTTGATCTTTTAATTTTAAAAGAAAAGTAATAATTTCTTTTTTTATATTTGTTTCACAAAATAATTTAATTGTGCAGGTGTAATCTCACACCAAATCGAATATCTTCTCCATTTGGAACAGTTAAGCATTTCTTCTAATGGGCTAAAAGGACTTCTTCCATCCATCACTAATTTAACACGATTGAGAATTCTCGATTTATCCTATAATTTTCTAATGGTACTATATATAATTTCTTCACTCATATTTTTTATTGTTATTTTTCTTTCTTAAATTTATTTTTGTTCAATTATATATATATATATATATATATATAATTACTAATCGTTAAATATTTGACACTTGGACATTTAACTTAATGTTTAATTGAGATGATTTAAATTCAAAATTATATACTTTTAAAATTACTCAAATATAAAAATAGTTGAATCGAAATATATTATATGTCATCTTCAAAAAGTACTTAGACTCTAAAATGATGAAATTGTAATTTAATTTTTACAAAAATTTAAAATTGTAAATTAATATAATAAATGGGTAATTATATTTCATAAACGGATCTAAAATAATGTCAAATATATTTTTTAATTATTTAAAATTTTTATTATACCTTAAAAACAAATTACATCAACCCAAATTCATTTGTATAATTTTTTACTCCACTAATAATATATAAGATAATTATCCATAACAAAATTACATTATTAACTTTCCAAAATTTTGTAATTTAACTTCAACTTCAATTAATTTTTTTAGCTTTGCCACTACTTTGGTAAGGGATTTATGATTTGGAATATATTGTACCTCAGGATTTCAATTTCTTCTATTTAACAAGTAATAATTAATTAAGTACTTTATTACATTTCTTCAATATACTGATTTTTTGTTTCTTAAATGAAATTGTTCAATTTTACTTTTTTATTGAGAAAATACAATTTTATTAAATATTGTATACTTCTGCTTTCATTAGTAGTAAAATTTTTATCCTTTGGCTTAAAAAGTCAGGTTGAAAATCTGGTTTGACTTAAAAAACTATGTATTTGAAAAACAAATTTAACTTAAAAAATATTTTTGATAGTCTTGACCCTTGTTTTGAATCTTTTATGTTTGACATCAAGAAATTAATTGGTCTAAATTATAAAATAGACATTATTTGAGTTTTAATTTAGTGTGTTAGATTTAGAATAAAGCGCGGATAATAAAATTTGGACTATTAAATCTTAAGTTCTTAATCTTAAAATAAAAATAACAAATAATTTTTTTATCTTTGTTTGACAAATTAATATTTGATTGTGCAGGTGTAATTCCACATCAAATTGGTAATTTAACACACTTGAGAATTCTCGATTTATCCCATAATTCTCTAACAGGTATTATATATAATTTCTTTACTCATCCTTTTTCGTGGTTGTTATTTTTCTTTATTTTTTCAATTTATATGTAATTATTCATGCATTAAATATTTGAAACTTTTTAATTTAGTGCTTAATTAAGTGATTCAAATTCAAAATTATATGCTACTAAAATTACTCAAATTTAAAAATAGTTGTATCTAAATATATTATAACTCACATTCACTTTGGTGTAAAGGTGGCATCAAGACAAGTAAGTACTTACATTCTAAAATAATAAAATTGTAATTTGATTTTTTAAAAAGTTAAAATTGTAAGTTAATATATTAATAAATGGGTAATTATTTTGTGCACTATTAGTGAAGAAAAAACTTTCTAAAGTAATGTCAATTATCTTTTTACTTATTTACTTATTATTTTATTATACCCTAAAACCAAATAGCATCAACCAAAATTTGTGGAATTTTTTCCATTGACAATGTATAAAATAATTATCTATACTAAAATTATATTATAATATTCCAAAATATTTATAATTTAATTTGGCCTTTAATTATTATCTTTTAGCTTCGCTCTAACATTCGTGATTTGGAATATATTGGGCCTCAACATTTCAATTTCTTCTATTTACCTAGTGATAATTAGTTAAGTACTACATCACATTTCTTCAATATATTGATTTTTTTTGGTTATTTCTAAAATGAAATTGTTCAATTTCTACTTTTATTTATTTATTTAGAAAATACAATATTATTAAGTATTGTATAGCAATTGTATTGCATTTCATTAGTGATAACTTTGCTTTTCAATCATGCTATCACATGATTACCTTTTTTATAATAATATTTCACTGTGTAGGTGTAATCCCACACCAAATTCGGAATCTTCTCAATTTGGAACAATTAAGCGTTTATTCCAATCGGCTAAAAGGGCCTATTTCGTCATTCATTAGTAATTTAACACGTTTGACATTTCTCCAGTTATCGAATAATTCCTTAACAGGTATTATATAATATTTTTCAATATATATTCAGTTTCATGATTTTTATATTTTGTTTTTTCCTTAATTATTTTATTTTATTGTTAATAGCAATATCTAAAATTTTAACGGAAAATATTGACGCATCAACTAAAATTTTAAATAAAAAAAGTGAGGATTCAATATCTTAAAAATAAAGTATAATGATTAATTTTTAAATGGAAAAAGAGTATAATAAACTTTGACATATTCAAACCTAAAATATTTTAGGCTAAAAGGTATAATAAACTCTTTAAATTCTCAAAAATTTCAGTTCAAATCCCTCTATGAAAAATGCGCTCAATTAAGTCCTCAAATGTTAAAAGTTCAACAATTAAATCCTTCGATCAACTATATATATCATTGATTATTATTGTATCAATATAATCATTAATAGTATTTGATTCACTCGATATGACATAGACACCAACCCAATTCAAAAAAATAAAAAAATATTATTTAAAAAACAACCAAATCAACAAAGTAACAACAGTCAATAACGAAAATTGTTGATCGAAAGATTGACTGACAAATTTTTATTTTTTATTTTTTAGTTTGTTTGTCTTTCTCCCAATGCAATATCAGCGGTTTAGTTGGAAAGACTCAATTTTTTTCCAAAAAAATCTTAATTTTAACTATTACGATTAATTTCAAAAATCTAAAATATTTTTGTATTTTATTAAATCAAGCAAAGAATTTTTAGGAAGATTCATTTATATAATTATTTATCACATATTGTTATTATTATAATTATAAAAAAGCCTATATTTTTAACAGAGAATTTAAGAAAGTTAGCAATGATTAAAATTTATATAAATATTTTTGTTCAGGTGGGATTGGCTTCTTTTGGGAAAAGTTTTTGAAGTGGCGTTTTTGGGGATGTCGACCCGGCCCCTCAACAATAGAAGGAATTGTCCCACTCGAGGGAGCACTTCGGTTGATGGAGACCCACTCAGGGGAGTGCTTCAGTTTTGTGGTGATTGGTACCTGCAATACTTGAGATAAGTGTTAGTATTGGGCGTGTGAATAATTATAAAGGTACTTGGGCACGCTGTAGATCGAACCACCCTCTGAGTTCTTAGGACTTATAAGCAAACCTAGTCTGATCCACGGCGCGCCCAGGTACCTTCGTGATTATTCACACGTCCAATACTAACACTTATCCCGAGTCTTGCACGTAGCGGTCACTACAAAATCGAAGTGCTCCCCCGAGTGGGAGACAAAACCCCCAAGTGGATCTCCACCAACCTAGGCACTCCCCCGAGTGGGACAATACCTTCCATTGTTGAGGGACTGGATTGGTGTTCTCGAGGATGACACTTCGAAGACTTCTCTTGGAAGGAGCCGATCTCACCTTAACAATTTTAATCAGAATAAAATATTTAAGATAGAAACTGATAAGTTAAGATACCAAATTATTTTAAAAATTAAAATATAAATATTAAAACACAAATTTAAGTGTATTATAAACACTAGAACTAAGAATTATAGTCTCAAAAATTACCATAATCTTATAACTTCATATATATATACATTAGTTTTCTTTCTCATGCAATACAGGGATTTAATATATGTATAAAATTATTTGGAATATAATATATAATATATTTTTAATATTTAAATATATTACATGCATAAAAATTGCAGAAAACAAATATTAATATTAAACAAATAAAAATATGTAAATATTAAATTATAGACATACTTTTTTTTATGTTCAAACCTTACTTTAGAATATATATATATGATACATATATTATATAAGTAATTTAAATAAACTTGACATACATTTTAAACATAATTGAAAATATTTAATAAATAAATATAAATATAAATATAAATATAAATATAAATATAATTACTTTCGGTATTTTTGAATCATAAACAATGTTGACCTTAAAGAATTTTTAAAATAACAACCACATTAATTTGTTGCCAAATATATTTATATAAATTCTTTAACATTTCATAATATTTTGAAAGATACAATTAAAAGTAATGCAAGATTTTAGTAATAGCATAATTAAAAAATTATTAAGGTGGAATATATTATAGTGATTGCAAAACTCAAAATTCAGTCTACTTTAATAATTGTAGATATTTTAAAATTTTAAATTGATTAAGCGGAATAATTAAAAATATTAATTATAATACCAAATAAATAAAAGGGATTATTTTAATTAATTCTTATTTTATTTGAATTTATATTGAAAAGAACATTAGATAATGTTAAAATATTATATATTTAGCTTTAACGGTATATTATTGTTTTTCTTAGATTTTTTTAATAATCTTATTATATGTTCTGTTTTTGACACAATATTTAAAATTATTCATAAATAGGAGGATAATGCATTTCAGTACACTTTAAACCTACGTGCTCCTATATTGACAGTAATATCTATACTAATTAAATTAAGACCCAATCAACGATTTTTAATTTTTTTAAATGCATCGTTAGAAAGAGAAAATGTTTTAAATAAAAAAATTTGACGAAGTCTGTTCGTATTAATCTTTCTATCATGCTTCTCATTGGTACTCTACCATCTCAAATTGGAATTTGATCTTTCCTTAAACCTAATGAACAAGACATTTCATGACTCATTACCCGTTCAGTTGGCTAACTGGGGGGAAACAATTTTTACAGAAACATCACATCATGGTTTGAATCCTTTCATAAACCCTAATACTTGTCGTTGAGCCATAACAATTTTACAGGTCAAATCCCATCAGATATGTTTGAACGTTTACCTAAATTGCAAGAGCTTGACTTGGGTATAAACAATTTGGAAGGGATTCTACCAAAAGAAATAGGAAACATGACAATGCTTAGGAGTCTATATCTCGACGGCAACCGAATCAAAGGTAAAAAGGAAAACAGTTGGATGCAATGATAGCGCCAAAATGCTTAATTCATAATTTTAATGGTTGTGATTAATTTTTTAAAATCTAAAATATTTTCATATTTTATTTAAAGAAGCAAATATGATTATCGGCTCAAACATTAATTTTTTAAAATCTAAAATAGTTTCATAATTTTAAGGAACATCTATGTTTAATTGTTACATGTTTTAATTACTAAAATTGTAAAAAAAAAATTCTCTTTTAGCCATTTAATAACTGTATAAACTTTTTATCTCTTTTTTTTTTCAGCTATATCCTATTGAATTTGAGTGTGTTTTTCTTTTTAAACAAAAACTTGAGTTAAAGTATGGTTTTGGTGACAAAATTTTAAGAGAAAATAAGAATATTTAAAGATAGAATGTCTAAACTTCAAAAATTTAATCTTTATGAGTCTTAAAATCGACATAAAAAATATAATGGCTGTGCGCATGCCTCACCATTTTGTAGAAAGACTTGCTGTAGTTATACCATATTATATAATTTAAGATAGCTTTGATTAATTGTATATAATTATCTACTTTTCATTTTAATTTTCTTTTCTTTTGAAATAATGTTTAGGCATTCAAAATTGAAAAACAAAGATTTTCGTTAGAAATGTGAATTTGAAAAGCTGGTTTTACTTAAAAAAACTATTTATATTTACCATTACTTTTAATTTGAAAACAGATTTAACATAAAAAGCTTTTTTTTTTTTTTGAAATTCAATAGTAAATTCACTCTTGTTTTGAATTTTTATGCTTGACAGAAAGAAATTACTAGGCCTAAATTATACTAAACATATTATTTGAGCTTTAAGTTAGTGTGTTAGATTTAGAATGAAGTGTGGATAATAAAATTTAGACTATTAGATCTTAATCTTAAAATAAAAGTATTTGTTCATGCAGGTGTAATCCCACACCAAATTGGAGATCTTCTCAATTTGGAAGAATTAAGCATTTCTAGTGGTTTGCTAAAAGAATTTCTTGTTCCATCCGGATCTCTTTCAAGTATTATATATCATTTCTTCACTCATCATTTTTCTTGATTGTTATTTTTCTTAAATTTATTTTTATTCAATTTATAAATTGTGGAATTATCAATGCATTAAGTATTTGACATTTAGACATTTAACTTAATGTTTAATTAAGATGATCTAAATTCAAAATTATATGCTTTAAAATTACTCAAATTTGAAAATAGTTGGGTCTATAATAATAAATGGGTTATTGTTCTATCTATTATTAATTAGTAGAGTAAAAGAACTCTACAAACATGTTTAAGATAATATCAAGTGTATTTTTAATTTTTAATTATTATTTTATTATACCTTAAAACAAATACATCAAGCCAAATCTATTTGTGAGATTTTTTACTCCACTCACAAGATATAAGATAATTATCCATAATAAAAATACATTATAATTTAATTTCACCTTTAATTAATTTTCTTTTGGTTCGCCCTACCAAAATTTATCATTTGAAATATGTTGGGCCTCAATATTTCAATTTCTTCTATTTACCTAGCAATAATTAGTTAAATACTATATCACATTTCTTCCATATATATTGAAATTGTGTTTTTTTTATTTCTTAAATAAAATTGTTCAATTTCTACAAATTTTTTTTGGAAAATACAAATTTATCAAGTATTGTATACTTGTGAATTTCATTAGTGGTAAATTTACTTTTGAATCATGCTGGTTGCCTTTTAATAATAATATTTTAGCATTACATTAGTGGTAATTTTTTTAATCATGCTATCACATTAGTGGCATTCTTTTCTTTGGCTTTAAAAGTCAAATTGAAAATCTTGACCTAAAAACTATATATTTACCATTACTTTTAACTTTGAAAAACAGATTTAATTTAAAAGCATTTTGAAACTCAATAATAAACTTATCGTTGTTTTGAATCTTTTATACTTGACATCACAAAATTAATTCGCCTAAATTACAATATAAACATTATTTCAATTTTAATTTAGTGCATGTTAGATTTAAAATAAAATATGGATAATAAAATTTTGATTATCGGATCCTACTCTTTTAATCTTAAAACAAAAATAATAAATTTTTTATATTTGTTTCATAAATTAATTTGATTGTGCAGGTATGTATGCACCCTAAGCAGAGATCTTATCCTTTTGGAAATAGTAAACATTTCTTGGGGTCTACTAGAAGGATATCTTCCTCCATCTATCGGTAATTTAACACGTTTGAGAATTCTCGATTTATCCGTAATTCTCTAACAGGTATTATATATAATTTCTTCACTCACATTTTTTATTGTTATTTTCTTTCTTAAATTTTATTTTTGTTCAGTTTATATATGTGTAATTATCAATGCGTTAAATATTTGACACTTGGCTATTTAACTTAATATTTAATTGAGATAATCTAAATTTAAACTTATATACGCTTTTAAAATTATTCAAATTTGAAAATTGTTGGATCTATAATAATAAAGGGTAATTATTCTGTCTACTACTAATGGATTAAAAAACTCCACAAACACATTTAAGATGATATAAGTATCTTTTCTAATTATTTAATTATACCTTAAAACAAATAACATCAACCTAAATCTACTTGTAAATTTTAGTACTGTATAAAATAATTATCCATAATAAAACTACATTATAATCTTCCCAAAAATTATAATTTAACTTGACCTTCAATTATTTTTTCCTTCGCCCTATTTTGGTAGGGCATTTATGATTAGATAAGTACTATACCACTTTTCTTCGATATATATTGAAATTCTTTATTTATCTATTAAATGAAAATTTTCAATTTCTACCAATTTTTGAGAAAATACAAATTTATTAAGTACTGTATATATGTGCATTTTGAAAGTGGTAAACTTGCTTTTGAATCATGGTATCTGTTGCCTTTTTATAATAATATTTCAGGGATTAAAATATAAAGGAAGGAAGATACTGAGTTATTTCAATTTTAAGGTTGTTTCCCAAAAAAATTTATTTACTAATATATTTGATTTCTGTTCCAATAAACTTTTATTTCAAATGAAATGTGGAATTATGTTAAAGATTTTATATAAGTATAAATTAAAGATCAATATATAGCTTATTTTGATACCAATTAAAGGTTAACTTGATTAAATTCAAACCAAATGTTTGTTTAGTAAAAATTAAAATTTTTCCAGTCATAAAACATACGAATTGATTATGTGTATAAATTTATTGATAATAAAAATATTCACTCATATTATTAGAGTTTTTAATCTATTTTTAAAATTGTGATAATGTCATTTATTTAATTATTTCAATCACTTTTTTTTATGTTGTATATGAGGTATTAATATAATTAAATTATAATACACTCATATCGGGTGAAAATAAAAATAAAGCTAATACATTAAAATATTTTTGAATTATAGCACATTATTTAAACAAAGTTGTTATGTTTTTTTAGTTAAATAAGCTGTTAATCTTAATCTCTAATGTGAACATAAATGTATAGAATTAAAACTTGTTTAACCTAATTATGAATGTCAACATATAGGCATAGAATTAAAACTCGTTTAATTTAATTATAAGATGTAGTGTGAAAATTGCTCACTTTATTCCTTAATCATATAATCGAGGTTTGATTTCACTCATGAAAATGAAGTACATATAGTCAGTTATTTACTTCTTTAATGAACACTCGTGATGAGAAAATTAATAACTATTAATCACTATAATAGATACTTTGATTTTAAAAAAATTCAGTTTATTGGAGTCTCTCTATTTTTTCTTCCTCAATTGTCTCTACCTTTTCCTCTCTCTTTCTCGGCTTCCTCCTTCCTTTCCACAAATGATGCTGCATACA
Organism: Gossypium arboreum; assembly: GCF_025698485.1. NCBI lineage: Eukaryota > Viridiplantae > Streptophyta > Magnoliopsida > Malvales > Malvaceae > Gossypium > Gossypium arboreum. The sequence continues at coordinate 116,697,580 of NC_069070.1, read as the reverse complement.
CAGCAAAGGCAAATTACAAGCAGGTGAGGAGTTTCGGTAGTCGAAAAGAGCGAAATTTCTAAGTCTTAACCTTAGCCTTTCCTCCAAAATAAATAATCCCAACTTCTAATATTTAGATTCCGCATAAATCTCATTTTGTAAATTGAGATTTAATATATTTTTACCTTCTATTCTCGATTCTCATTTTGTAAACTTCTCATATTCTCGATTCCACTTGTTTAACCACTTTAAAATATGACAAAAATATCTAATTTTTTTGTTAAAATAAATAATAAATAATATTTTTAGTCTTTTCAGTTTTTATGGATTTTTCCAGTTATAAATTTTCTTTTTCCATTCAAAGCTGTTTTACCATATGTTATATGTCATTAGTTGCATATTTTATTTGTGGTTTAATCGGTTCAACTGATCGATTCAATCTAATTCTGACAACACTAATCATATAGATATAAATATATATAATATTGTGTTTACAGTTATATAGCATTTTAAAATTTTTCCTCATTGTGATAATTAGGAGTAGAACCCAACCCAATGGAATAGATAAATGGCAAAGGGGTGATGTGATCAAGTTGAATGTTGAATTTGTTCACTAGGTCGATATATAACTGGCCACTTGAATGCCTCTCAACTTGCGTATATTTACCTTTCAAGTAAATGATTTTCCAGGACGTATTCCATTTACCTTGGGTAATCTAAGAGATCTACAAGTGCTGGACATATCGGATAATGATTTGAGCAGCACACTTTCATCCTCGAAAAGCAGCTTTCTATCATCATTAGAAAATTGCAGATTCTTGAGTTACTTGTCATTTGCGAGAAATCCGTTGATCAGTGGTTATCTTCCGGCTTCTATAGGAAACCAGTCGTCTTCTCTTCGACATTTCGATGCTTCGAGCTGCAACATTAGTGGTAGAATTCCAGGGGATATTGGGAAGTGGAATCTTGTTGAATATGTGGATTTTTCGGGAAATCAATTTTCAGGTACAATCCCGGATAGAGTTTGCGTTCGAAAAAATAATTTGAGATATCTTAGCCTTCACGAAAATCAATTGGAAGGGATACTGCCGTTATCTTTGATTAATTGCAGCGAACTACAAGTTCTGAATGTTGCAAACAACAACTTAAGTGATACCTTTCCCCATTGGTTAGGCATGCTTCCAAAGCTGCTAGTTCTTGTTTTGAGATCTAATAAATTTCATGGTTCCATTCAAGACTCCTTAACCAATTTTTCCTTCTCCAAATTGCAAATGGTTGATCTCTCTCATAATGACTTCACCGGCTTATTGCCAACCGAGTTCTTCCAAAATCTCAAGTCTCTAAAAGAAGAAGCTAATTATGGATATGCTGATTATCAGTACTCTGTTAACTTAACAACAAAAGGTGTGGAGCGTGAGTTTAAAATAAAAGAACTTAGGCCAATATTCAGTTGCATAGATTTATCGGACAATGGATTCCATGGAGAAATTCCTAAGGTAGTTGGAGAGCTTAGATCGCTTCATGCACTCAATCTCTCTCATAATAGCCTGACTGGTCCTATCCCACCATCATTTGGGAATTTGGCAGCACTTGAATCATTAGATCTCTCATTTAACAAGCTAAGTGGCAGAATCCCTTCCCAATTGACAAATTTGACATTTCTTGAAGTGTTAAGGTTTTCGAACAACAATTTTGTGGGACCCATTCCCCATGGCAAGCAATTTGATACATTTGACAGCTACTCTTATCAAGGGAACTTGGGTTTGTGTGGATTCCCATTGTCAAAGGAATGTAGCAATGATGAAAGATCAGAACCAGAACAAGATGAGGAAGATAATGGAAATGGAATAGCTTTTATTTGGAAAGTGGCAATGATGGGGTATGGATGTGGAATGGTATTAGGAATTAGCATGGCATATATTGTATTCACGACAGGAAGACCATGGTGGCTTGTAAGAATGATTGAGAGGGACTTGCGAAACAAAGTTTCGAGCTGGTTTGGGAAGAAAAGAAAGTAGTCCAGCAAATCCATCTTTATATGTGAGTTATTGTATTTCATAGAAATAAACATGCTACTTTTACCATGCTAAATGAATAATTAGGTAAATCTCAAATTGATTATTTTTATTTTCATCCATCAGGAATGAGTCCGAGAAAAGATGAAGTTCTTCAGCTTGTGTAAGAGCAAGGTGTCATGTATGTTCTGCATCCATAGCTGCTTCTCTCCATGGACTGTATGTTCAGGTCATGGGTGTTCTTACTGATAGTTTGCTTTGGTTTTTCAGCTTTTTTTTTCTGCATAGTTTTTCAGCTTTTCTTTATTTTAGATCGGTGTTTGTCTGCTAAATTTTACCAAGGATCTTAATGTTCTTTTCTTCAGGAATATCAATTCTCTATCATTTTTCCCGTACTAATATATATCAACTGCAATGTGTTTAGCGTACCATTTTAAATTTTTGGATTTGTTTAAATATTTTTATGTATAATATTTATAAATACAAATATAACTGAGTTACATACATATAAGTATATTTAAATGTAAATATAAAACTTAAAATTATTAATCTAGTTTTCTGTTCTTTCAACGCCCAAGTCTATCTCTTGTTTTTCTCCCCAGTGATTCCCATTTCAAACTTTTCCTATGATGTATTGTTCCCAGAGAAAACTAAGAGATCCACCAGCGCAGGTTCACTGAGGTGATGATTTAAGTAGCACACTTTCATCCTAGGAAATCATCTTACTATATATCATCATTAGCAAATTACAGAGACATGAGAGTCTTGGCATTTGGAATAATCCATTGATCAGAGGTTACCTCCCGACTTCTATAGGAAATCTCTTGGTTTCTCTTCAATCTTTCGATGCTTCGAGCTACAACATTTTATACATGCACGGATGGGGTGAAATTTATTAAATTCTAATCACCAAATTTGTCAATTTTCAAGTTTGAGAAATCAGCTGACTTACAAAGACTTTTTGGATGGGGATCCTGACATTTTAGAGTTGAGATGTCTTAATGGGTTTGAAGATCTATCTCTTAGCTTTAAAAAGCATTTTGAATCACTCAATTTTGAGTTCGAGAGCTCAAGTTATGACCGTTTTAGTAAAGACTGCGCGAGCAGAATTTTTGAACGAGATTATAACGGTAATTGCGAGTTTCAGGCTTTTAATTCGAGTTTAAATCATATTAGGTTTGAGTTTTAGGCTTAATTTTTATTATATATGAGTCCAATATTGTATTTATTAGCTCTTATTATTTTATTATATTTTTATATGATAATTATTAATTATTTTAAGTTATTTAGGCTTTTTATGTTAAGAAGAAAGTTTAGTTTAAAACTACTACTTGTTTAGATTAAATTAGAGTTCTAGTATACTTAAGAGTTTTATTTAGATTTATTTAGCTAGCCTATATATAGGCCTTTTGTAGCATCCCAAACCTGACGCTCACCTAACTCAATCCAACATAGCGGAGTACGACACTTACGACCATACAAAGCCTCGTAACGTGCCATCTGGATGCTAGACTGGAAATTGTTGTTGTAGGTGAACTCAGCTAGTGGCAGATAATCTTCCCAACTACCTTGGAAATCCATCACACAACTCCGAAACATATCCTCTAGTATTTGAATCACTCTTTCAGATTGACCATCGATCTGAGGATGGAACGTAGTACTGAAGTCCAAACTCGAACCCAGAGCCTCGTGCAATTTCTTCTAGAATTGATAAATAAAGCGAGGATCTCTATCAGAAATTAGCGAGACAGGAACCCCATGCAGTCTTACAATCTCAGAGATAGAGAGTTTTGCTAACCTCTGCAGAGAATAGTTCGTCCGAACTGGAATAAAATGCGTGGACTTGGTCAATTGATCCAGAATGACCTAAACAGAATCCTTCTTAGTGGGTGTCATCGCTACTCGTTCCCATTTCCATAAGGGAATCTTAACGGGTTGGAGCAAACCCAAAGGCAACTGGTGCTCAGCCTTAACTTGCTAGCACGTCAGACATCGAGTAACAAAATCTGTAATCTCACGCTTCAAACCTGGCCACCAGTATAACTTACGAAGGTCACGATACATCTTATTACCACCGAGATGCATAGCATAAGAGCTACTATACGCCTCCCTCAGAATCGATTACCTCAAATCAGAATCATTCGACACACAAATTCGACCTCGAAAACACAGAACTCCATATTTATTCAGCTCAAAATCCACCACTCTCAATCTAACGGAACTGAAAACCGAGAGACTCATCCCCTAACTACTTATCCTAAACTTAATCAATTCAAGTCGGCTTAACTTGCAACTCGGCTAACAGTTTCCCATCATCAAACAGACTAAGGTGAGCGAACATTGCTTTCAAATCAGTCATCGTTCTATGACTTAAAGCATTGGCCACCATATTGGCCTTACCAAGATGATACTCTATTGTGCAGTCATAATTTTTGAGCAATTCAATCCATCGACGCTGTCTAAGATTCAACTCCTTCTGAGTAAGGAGGTACTTGAGGCTCTTGTGATCAGTGTAGATGATACACCTCTTACCATACAGATAGTGCCTCCAAATTTTCAATGCAAAATCCACAACAACTAACTCGAGATCAAGCGTCGGATAGTTCCCTTCATGTGTCTTAAGCTGACGAGACACATAAGCCACAACTTTTCCATCTTATATCAATACATATCCCAAACTGACGTGCGATGCATCATTATAGACTACAAATTATTTACCAAATTCAGGATGTTTCAAAACAGGAGCCTGAGTCAGAACAGACTTGAGCTTCTCAAAACTTAATTGTTGCGCATCAGTCAAAACAAAATGAACACCCTTGCTTAGAAGCTTAGTTAGAAGAGCTGCAATAAGAGAGAACCTCTCAACAAATTGCCGATAATAACCCGCAAGACCTAAAAAACTACGGATCTCAGATACGTTCTTAGGCTATTTTCGATCAAGTACAGCCTCAATCTTTTTCAGATCAACTTGGATCCCTTCAGCAGAAACCATGTGCCCCAGAAAAGTTACCTTACGCAACCAGAACTCACACTTACTCAACTTAATGTAAAGTTGTTTTTCTCGAATTATCTAAAGCACTACTCTAGGATGCTCATCATGCTCATCCTTGGTCTTAGAGTAAACTAGAATATCATCGATAAAGACCACAACAAACTGATCCAAATATGGCTGAAAGACTCGATTTATCAAATCTACGAATATCGCTAGAGAATTTGTAAGACGAAAAGGCATAACTAGGAACTCATAATGTCCATAACGAGTCCTAAATGCAGTCTTATGAACATCAGCTCCCTTAAATCTAAGCTGATGATACCCAGATCAGAGATCACTTTTCAAAAACACAGAAGCCCTTCGGAACTGATAAAACAAATCATTGATCCTCAGAAGTGGATACTTATTCTTCACAGTCAGTTTATTCAACTGTTGATAATCGATGCACATCCTCATGGTTCCATCATTCTTTTTAACAAACAAAACCGATACCCTCCATAGAGACACACTAGGACGGATGAAACCACGATCCAGAAGCTCTTAAAGTTGAGCTTTAAGCTCCGTAAGCTCCTTCGGTGCCATACGAAATGGAGCGATAGACACTAGAGTTGTACTTGGTAGAAGCTCAATCCTGAACTCAACTTCTCGATTCAGAGGTAAACCCGATAATTCCTCAGGAAAGACATCTGAAAAATCCCTCACTATTTTGAGATCCCTGACAGAAGAGTCCCCAAAAAATGAAACATTGACGTAAGCCAAATACACCTCAAACCCTTTTCCAACCAACTTCTATGCCACAAGAGCAGAGATCACATTAGATAAATAATCTTGAAACTTACCAATCACAACCACCTCCTCATCATCCACAGTTCTCAGAACAACCCTCTTAGTCGCGCAATCCAAGCTGACTCGGTGCTCAACGAACTAGTCCATACCATGAATCAAGTCGAACTCCCCAAACAGAAGCTCCATTAAATTTGCCATAAAAACAGCCCCTTGCACCTCTAATGGAACATCCCTATATAACCTGAACAAACTGCCCCAACGGTCTTAGTACAATGATCTCACTAGAAGCGCTTTCAACAGACATCCCTAGGTTTCTAGAAACAGAACTAGCTACATAGGAATGTGTAGAACCTATGTCTATTAAAGCAATATAAGGTGCAACGACGTTAAATTTGCTTTCGGTTGCTAATTGTGGTGATTTATTGAAAATTTGAAAATGGAATCTCGGTTTTATAAAAAAGGGGAGTCGCCACCGATCTTTTTTCCTAGGTGTGATCGGACACCTAATAAATCCTCTTTTTCAAAGAAAAATTTATTTTTGGATAACAAAAAGGCCGAGTTTAGGTCTACGTCAAAATTCAAAGAAAAATTTGAGTTCGGGAGTCGGTTACGCACGAGGAAGGTATTAGCACCCTCGTAACGCCCAAAATTAGTATCTTATTAAACAAGTGTTGTCTTAATTTTCAAAATTGCAAGTTCAAAGTAACATTTAATCATGATCCAATCAAAACACGAGAAATTTCAAGCTTCGTTTTCTTTTGAGAAGGACGTTCCGTTTTTAACAAGAGCCGATGATATTCGCCCAACATAGCGATGAAATCAACGACTTAATGTTAAATCGGCACGTTGCCTTATTTATTGAAATTAGTTAAAAGCATGAATAAAATTCTTTAAAGTAACGAATAGCAAAATGATATAAAAAGGGGCGGGAAACAAAAGTAAAAGAGTTACAAATACATCGAAGTAAATAATAAATATAACAATAACATTAAAACGAGAACAATGTATACGATAATTAAACAGGATAACAATAGTATTAAACACAAAAATAGAGATGACCGTATATACAAACATATGATAACGAGCGAAGTGCCGTAAGCGTAACATTAAAAATACTAATAATGTTACCTACATACCTACGTATATATTTAAAATATGAACATAATAATAATATTACAAATTATATACATAGTATAAAAACATATTCATAATATAATGTTAAAAATACATACATAACATATAGTTATAAAATAATATGTAAGAAAAAATGATATAATAATGTATACATGATATATAAAACACAATATTAACATGGTATATGTATGCATAATCTAGAAAAATGCATATATAATGTTTACATAACATATACATAATATATAAAATGAACATATGCAAGATACATTATAAATACTAATAATATAAAAATTAGATTCATTAACAATACTACACAAATATACATATATTTTAAAATAAATACGTAATAATATTAGAATAAAATAATATAATAATATTAGAATAAAATAATAAGTATAAGGATAAATATAAGGATATATGAAAATAATACTATTTATAATAAATATATATATCGTATAACAAAATACATATATTAATATTAATAATAAATATACTAGGAATAAAAATAAATATAATAATAGTATATATATGATATGGTATTAAAAGATGTATATATATATATATATATATATATATATATATATATATATGTAATAGTATTCAAGAAGATACGAAAATAAAAATATACAAGTAATATGGTATTAGAGGTATATATATAAATGCAACATTTAAAGATACATATACACAATATAGAAATGTTAAAATATTTATATAGTATATACATATTAAAAATAATGCTAAAAGGCAACTCTTAATATTACTGCATAACTACATACATATATATTAAAGATATATACACAAAATAGAACACATACTAACATTGATAAGAACATATACAAGAAATAGTGCAAAGCATATAACTAATAATACTAAAGCTATATACATAACATATATAAAAACATATACGATACACAATATAAAGTTAAAAATAATGTGCATAATATAAAAGAGATATAATGTTACAAAAGCGATTATTAATAATATTGCATAAACACTTACATATATATACTATATAATGAAACATATACTAACAATGATAATAATAGTAAAGAGGTGTATACACACCAAATAACACATAATAATATTAAAATAAAATAAGTGATAATAGTGAAAATAATAGATACAATAATAAATATGATGATGTATGAAAATAATACTAGTATAAAAGTATATATATACTCATATAATAAAATATATGTACTAGTATTAACAATTAACATAATAGGGATAAAAAGTAGATATAATAATATATACATAATATATAAAAATATAACATCAAAATATATATATGTGTAATATATAAAACATATATAGTAGTATTAAGAATATAAATATAAGATAGTATATATACAAAAATAAGTAATGAAATAATATGTACCTAAAATGCGTATATACACATATGTAAATAAATAATAACATTATTAAAAATAAGTAATAATAATGAAAATAATAAGATCAATAATAAACAGTAATAATAAATGTATTATAAAAGGATGAAAAATAATAATTATATATAGTAGAAATAAGTGTAATAATAATGATAAAATATTCCTAAAGATAATACTAATAACAACATGTAGTATAATAGTAAATATATATGTAAAAGAAGAGTAACGTAATTAATGAATAAAATATTAAAATGATAAGAAAGGATTAAATTGAAAGCAAATAGAAAATTTGGGACAAATTTAGAAAAACAAAAACGAATGAAAAGGACTTATTTGAACACGCGCTAAACAAAGGGGGGCCAAAAATGCAATTTTTTGAACTATTTTAAAACGCACAACAGCAAAGGGACTAAATCAAATCACGCAACAACCTTCAGGTCCAAATTAAAGTAAATTAAAACTTGATTGTAAATTAATAAAAAAGCGGAAGGGCTAAATGCGCAAGTAGCCCTTCCGTTCAAAAACACGTGGACCCTAGGCCAGACGGGTTGGGTCGGATCGGGTAAGGGCTTAAACGACGTCGTTTTGGGGCTTAAGTACAACCTCCAAAACGACGTCGTTTCAGAGGGCTATAAATAGGCCTATTTTAAGAAAAAAAATCATTTGTGAGGGGAAAAAGAAAAAAAAGAAAGAGAAGAAGAGAGAAAAAGAAAGAGGAGGGAGAGGGGAAGGATTCCGGCCGGGGGGGCACCGGTCTGTCGCCGGACCTTCGCCGGTGCCGGCGCCGGCCACCGTACATGGTGGCCAAAAAATGTAATTTTTTTATTTTTTAAATATATATTTATTAAATGTGTGCTTATAGATTAAAAATAGGCTAGAAAATGAATAGAAAATAAAAATAGATCACATTAATCTTTCGGTTTAGATTTTAGAGTGTTTGGTTCTCCGATTTGTGATGGTCCTTCTGTTTTTACACTTGTTTTGCTTCAGTTTCTTTCTATACTCGATCTGCTATGGTGTTGTTGAAAGATTGATACCTCATTTTTTGTATTCTGGAAATATCACTGCTTTTTTATTTTCAAGAAAAAATCCCCCTTTTTTTACAATTCTGATTCGGGTTTTATAACCCTTTTACATTCATTTTTTTATTGTTTCTGTCTCTTCTTTGTTTACTTGCTTGCAGGTGCGGTGGGTGGAGGACATGACCGAGGGTAGTGCTGTAGGGGCTGGTGTCAGAAGGCAGAGGCAAGTGGGAGCCAGTGTTTCGGGTTAGAGCTGATTAGGGTTAGGGGTAACTGGGCTGTTGGGTTTCAGGGGTTAGTGGGTTGTTGGGTATTGTTTGGGTTTTAAGGGGTTTGGGTAATTGGGCTAATGGGTATTGGGTAGGTTGTATGGGCTGAAGGGTTGTTAAATGGGTCAAACGGGTTTGTAAAAGGGGTAAATGTGTTTGTAAGGGGTTTAATTAAATGGGTCAGAATTGGCCTGTAACATAAGGTAAATCAAAAATTAAGAACGTACCAATGATAACGTCAGGAGCGTCTCTATACGCTCAGCGTTGAGCAACATAAACTAACGAAGGCTGCTCACTTTAGTCTGATTAGCACTTCTGCCGGTACTCTCTACTCTTGGCCCATACCATTAGCCCCTCTAGCCGGTCCACAACCCCTATGTGGCTGCTGAACTACCCTCTGAGGCTGTGTAGAACCCGGTCTTGAAGCTTGCATATGATCTGCTCTTTGTGGACACTCTCTAATTTGGTGTTCTAAAAATCCACACCTCAAACAGGTCCCCAATCTCCTCCAACACTCGCCCGGATGGCGCCTACCATGTAACACCCCTTACCCGTACCCGACGCTGGGATAAGGTACGAGGCGTTACCGGAAAAACATACAAACATTAAACTAAAATACAGGCCATAAAATTTCATTATTATTTCAAAGCGTTCATTCACTTACACATAGTCCCTTATTTGAGTTTACGGAGCCCAAAACATACTTCAGAAAGGGTTCGGGACTAAATCGAGAACTTACGAAAATCTTGGAAATTTCATGCTTTAAGGCTCCACACGCCCGTGTCCCAAAGTCGTGTTCCATACACGGCTGAGACACATGGTCGTGTCTCTGCCTGTGTGGAATATACCTAGGCTATTTTCCAAGCTTTAGTCAACCTTGATCTCTTACACACTTATACAAAATCAAAAGCATATAACATGGTATTCATTTAATGATTAATTAAACCACAAACATAGCATTTGTATGTTATCATACATGTGTCTCTCATACTCATTTTACCTTATTTATTATAGTACCACTTATACATTTATACTAAGATTATCATCTTATCAAATATCTTCAGCTTAATCATCAAGCATTCATATTTAAAGCTAGATCATATCTTTATAAAATACCATAATTCAGATGCGCAGAATAACATGTTTTCCTGAAACATTTCAATTCAATTCCATACCCAGCAAGCATTACATTGAGACTAGTCATATATATATATATATATATATACATGTCATGATACATAACATTCTCTTTCTGTTTCCTTATAAACACATATCATTTATTTCATTATATCAATATTTCATATACCATAGTTTCCATGTATTCCACATATATTTATTTTTCCTCCTCCTCCTCTCTATTCCACATCCTTAATGTATATAGCATTCTTGTAAGTACGATTTCACAATTTACTAATAAATTCTCACATCAAATTGTCCACACGAGTCATATTCACTTAATTATTTATAATTCGAGCTACAGAGCTCCAAATTAAGATCCGTAAATTTCCTATGAAACTAGACTCATATATCTTTCCACCATAAAATTTTAATAATTTTTGGTTAAGCCAATTAGTACAGTTTATTCATTAAAATTTTCCCTATTTCACTTTCTAACAGTTCTGACCTCTCTTCACTAAAAACTAATTATATCACAGTACAGAACTCGGATAATGTTCTTGTTGATTTTTCTTGAAAATAGACTCATTAGGGATTTTAAAAATATAAGTTTGAACCTCTAATTATTTTTCTCCAAATTTTTGTGATTTTCCAAAGTCAGAACAGGGGATCACGTAATCATTCTGAACCAGTCTCACAAAAACATAAATATCTCAAAATATAGAACTCCTTTGCTTGCTCTGTTTCTTTTATATGAAAATAGACTCATTAAGATTTAATTTGATTTCTCATTCAGTCTCTGATTGAATTTCTAATATTTTTGGTGATTTTTCAAAATCACATCACTACTACTGTCCAAAACAGTTTTATTGCTAATTCACTCTTTCACACTTTCTTTGTATTAATCTCATTTTAACATACATATCACAAATCATTTTCACCGCATTTCATACATCACAAGTATAGGCCCATGATCACAAGGTCACCATAAAATCATTCTCATGTATAACTTACTTGTTTATAACCTTACCACATCCTAGTCACTTAATGAACCCATCATTCACATAACCAAGTTCCTGCACTTATTCATCACAAAACTCACAAAGCAATACATAGAGAGTCTCCGTTGAACACTTGGATCAATCTTGATACTTAGTGGTTTCAGCACATAGCTCCACCCATCATATAGTTCGGCTCTCTTGTACACATGGTGAACACTTAGTACCACCCATGTGACCTAGCCGATTTATCTCGTAGCTCTCTTGTCTACATGGTGTCCTTCACCGGAACCACGATTCGACCTAGCTACATATATCCGTAGCTCTCTTGTCTACATGGTGTACACATAGTATCACCCATGCGACGTAGCTACATCATAATGTCTCGTATCTCTCTTGTACACATGATGTGCACTCAGCACCATACATGTGACCTAGCTACATACCATCTGTATCATCCAATCTTTCCGAAGGTTCAACCGGGATTTCTCTCTCTTTTCCAACAATTTCACCAATCAAGTAATTATCCACAAACATATTTCCAATATTATTATAAAATATCATAATACAAGTAATAGTGATGTATTACTTACATATAAACTTACATCTCATTTAATATCAAGGCAATAACATTAAATTACACATTGCCTTATTAAAAATCATATGAACTTACAATTTCTCATAATATCCGTAATCATAGAAATCACATTTATGTATGATAATTCAATGCACTTCATGTACCATAAACATATTTTTAAATCAATTCATAAACTGGGCACCTTAAACATTTAATTTAACATAATTCAATTAATTCACTAAATTTAACTTTCAAATATAAATTATAGCATTATTGTCGTATTATTATCATACCAACTTACATACTTTCAACACCTCGGAAATCATAGTAAATATATCAATTTTACATTGAAAAATGCATAAATTAATGCTTATTATACATATGAACTTACCTCGATACTAAAACGGCCATTTTACCAACTTTCCCAATTTTCGATTTTTCTCTCATTCTAGGTTCAAATCTCATTTTCCGGGATCTAAAATATCATATTTTAATTATTTAATTAGTGTACTATTCAAAACAGTCCTTAACTCAAACTTTGGAAAAATTACAATTTTGCCTTAACTTTTGCATATTTACACTTTTGCCCCTAGGCTCGGGAATTAAACTTCATCCCTTATTCTTATGTTTTATGACATGCTGATCATTTTTCCCTTCTATGGCAACATCAAATTCTCACTCTAACATATACTTATGACTATTAGGTATTTTTACCGATTAAGCCATTTTGCTCGTTTTCACTTAAAACCGAGTAGCACAAGTTGTATAACATAATTTAAAACCTCATATTGTATCATAAAACACCAGAATACACAAATTTCACCTATGGGTATTTTTCCAAATATGAACCCTAGGTTGAATTATTGCTAGCATAAGCTAAATCAAGTTACCGGGACTCTAAAAACGTAAAGAACTTGAAAAATGGGGTTAGAACGGACTTACTATTGAGCTTGGAAAGCTTGAAAACCCTAGACATGGAGTCTCCCTTGGTATACACGTCCATGGTTGAGAAGATGAGAAAAATTGGCTTTTAATTTTGTATTTTAATTCATTTTACCCCTAAATGACCAAAATGCCCTTACTACTAAACTTTCCAAAAATTCCATCCATGTCCAATTTTTGTCCATAACTTAGAAATTGGTAAAATTGCTATTTAAGACCTCCTAATTAATGTTTCAAAGCAATTTCATACTAGAAACTTCTAGAATGCAAGTTTTACAACTTATTCAATTTAGTCCCTAACTTCAAATTAAGCAGTTTATGCATAGAATTTCTTCATGAAATTTTCACATAATCATGCAATCATATCATAGACCTCAAAATAATCATAAAATAAATATTTATATCTCGAATTTTGTGGTCCCGAAACCTCTGTTCCAACTAGACCCAATTTTGGGCTATTACAACTCTCCCCCCCTTTAGAGATTTTCGTCCTCGAAAATCTTACCGGAGTGAGGTTTAGTATCTTTCTCATAATTTCCAGCATTACTAACTAATTGTTTTCAAGATGATACTTTCAGAAATACTCTGTCATCAATTTGAATCCAAAGATAACTCAGTCAACTCTGATATTTCTCTAACTCTGTCCTTCACTTGTCAACCATTCTCAGTCTCTGGTCATATATATAATTATTTTATCACTAAACTCTTTGATTCCACACTTAGGAACTTAGTCAACATGATTCTCATGAATTTTCGTTATATACACCTCATCGGTAAGGGGTGAGGTAAATGCATCTCTAACTCGATTCGACATATATCTATATGAAACATTTTTTTTTCATTATCCACATATGTCATTATAATCATACTTTCCACTTCAAACAGTTTATTATTCATATCTGTCTTACATAAAATTTCCAATTATCTCATTTCAAACAAGTGCACTTACTCATACATTCTATGACTTTTGAATAACTTTAGTCATCACATTTACTAATTAATTTAGTCAAGCATGCAACAACATATGAAGGCCAAACAAATATGAATAAATATATCACTATATAAACTTTCATCTCACATATTATCACATATACATATTGTAGAAGCCCAAATTGCCCGGGCCCAATTATATGAAAACCCAACCAAACCTCTAAACCCACTAAAACCCTTAACCCATGACCCATTTACATCTACCCAAACCCAATTCAAAAGCCCATTAAGCCCCCAAAAAAACCTAACCCAAAAAAAAACAAAGAAAAAAAAGAAAAAGAAAAACCTACCCCAAAAAAACCTAACCCAAAAAAAAAAAAGAAGAAAAAGAAAAACCTAACAAAAAAAGATAAAAAAACCTAGCCACCTAACCACTTTCCCACTTGCCCCATTTTTCCTCCCATTGTCTACCACCACCACCTACAAAATAGAAAAAAAAAGAAGAAAATAATGTAAAAGATGGCTATAAAAAGCCATTCAAAAATCATGTAAAAAAAAAAAGAGGAGGGGGGATTTTACAAAGATTGAACCAAAGCTACAAGATGCGGTGGACTGAAAAGAGACTAACTAAACAAGAAGAGTTCCAAAGCAAGTCAAGACCTAGCAAGACCGGGCAAGTTTGGTCTTCCTTGAAAGTCTTTGCTCTATTATCGTTGCACGACAATGAGCAAAGAGGGGCAGCTGTAGAAGCCCAAATTGCCCGGGCCCAATTATATGAAAACCCAACCAAACCTCTAAACCCACTAAAACCCTTAACCCATGACCCATTTACATCTACCCAAACCCAATTCAAAAGCCCATTAAGCCCCCCCAAAAAAAACCTAACCCAAAAAAAAAACAAAAAAAAAAAAGAAAAAGAAAAACCTACCAAAAAAAACCTAACCCCAAAAAAAAAAAGAAGAAAAAAGAAAAACCTAACAAAAAAAGATAAAAAAACCTAGCCACCTAACCACTTTCCCACTTGCCCCATTTTTCCTCCCATTGTCTACCACCACCACCTACAAAATAGAAAAAAAAAAAAGAAAATCATGTAAAAGATGGCTATAAAAAGCCATTCAAAAATCATGTAAAAAAAAAAGAGGAGGGGGAATTTTACAAAGATTGAAAAAAAAAACATAAAAATCCCTTCAAATTTTGAACACAAAAGAAACATCAATAAAAAGGTTGCATCTTTTTCTTTTTTCCTCTTCTTTCGAATTTTTTTTCTTTTTTTGTATTGTTTTTTCTTTCTTTATATATACATATATTGTTAAAAAATTTAACTTTTCCGCCACTGTGGCGGTGGCATGGTGATTTGACAGTGACCAACCGACGATCAACCGTGACCGCCCCCTTGCCGGATTTCCTTTCCCCTCCCTCTCTCTTCTTTCCCCTTCTTTTTTTAGGTATTTTATATATATTATGTATATATTTTTAATGCCATTAGTTATATATTTCTTATGTATATATTCTTAAATACTATTATATACATATATATATATATATTTTAAATACCATATTGTGTATATATTATTATTACAAATTATTACTATTGCTAGTATTATTATAACTATTATTATATTAGTGTATATTTTATGTACATATGTATATATATATATATTTTGCACATATCATTATTTTATATTATTGTTGTAAATTTTTATGTATATATTTTTAGGTATGTTTCCTAATATTTTCTTTTATTGTAGATATTATTATTATTATTATTACATACTTTTATTATATGCATATATATATATATATGTATTTTTATGTACATATTATTATTTTATATTATTATTACCAAATATATCATTTTTCCTATTTTATTATTAGTACATGATTTGTTTTTATTTTGTAAATATCATTATTATTGTTATTCTAATATTCTAGTATTCCATGTTAATATTTTTCATTAATGATATCATTTTTTTTCGTCCTTTATCTATTTTAATTTCTCACTTTAGGAATATTTTTCTCATGTTTTAATTAATTTCAAAAATAAGGCAATGTACCGATTTAATATTAAGCCATCGATTTCATCGCTATGTTGGGTGAAATTCATCGGCTTGTGTTAAAAAAGGACACCCTTTCTAAAAAGAAATCGAAAACTAAAATTCTCATTTTTCAATCGGATCACGATTAA
The DNA here is from genome assembly GCF_025698485.1 of Gossypium arboreum. Taxonomy (NCBI): domain Eukaryota; kingdom Viridiplantae; phylum Streptophyta; class Magnoliopsida; order Malvales; family Malvaceae; genus Gossypium; species Gossypium arboreum. The sequence goes on along the minus strand of NC_069070.1, from coordinate 116,681,247 downwards.
ATATTATATTGAACTCGTATTTTTGAAAATCAAGTCAACAAATGTTTATGAGATACCAATTTTGGGCGTCGAGGGTGCTAATACCTTCCTCGCAGAATCGACTCGAACCCCAATTTTTCTCTGGACTTTCACGTAGACCTAAATTTGGCCTTCTTTTATTTTAAAATAATTTTATTAGGTGTCCGATCACACCTATAAAAAGGATCGGTGGCGACTCCTTTGTTAATAAAATCGAAAGTTGGTTTTCAAATGTTTAATAAATCGCCACAATTAGCGACCAAGCGAAACTAATTTTTTTAACGTCGCTACATTTGGCGACTCCACCTGGGACCTTTTTGAGAGTCGAGTCGAATTAAACTCGCGTTGTCAAAATTTTCAAAGTTCCTTGTTCAAATTAACATTTAGTCGTGATCTTCAAATTTTTTGTTTTCAAAAAAAATCATGCATTTGCATCGTGTTGTATATATTCTAACTTGTTTTATCTGGTTGTTTTTCAGCTTTAAATTTTTGTGATTTTAGTTTGGTTTAGTTTTTTAAATAAAACGTAAAGGTTTGCAAGTTTCTCCCCACACACCGTGCACGTGCATTTTTGTTGCATAACATGAGCTCTCTACCCGGGCTCCGTCCGTTTAAGTGAAAGTAAACGCTACGCCTTCGTGAGTTAACTCGTCCCTCCGCACAGGCTAGTGAATACTTTCGGGTTACATATGACTTATGCTTTCGTGAGTTAACTTGTCCCTCCGCATAGGCATAAGTAAATGTAATCCCTCGAATTGAACTCGTGAGCTGTGATAGACTATGATCGAGGCTCGTGCTAATCTTAGCGAGATGATAGTACGGGCAATTCGAGTACCTATCTAGAACCAAAACCGCATATAATGAACCATACGAGCCACCTAACTAGAGCCATGCCGAACCTCCGTCCGTTTAGTAGTCCCCAAAATAAGTGCACGGAGGAATGCCTCTTGGCTTTTGCATTTTCACTTTCTATATAAGAGGATCGGGTCTGTTTAATAAACTAGGTCGGGTAGTTCGATTTGTTGAAGTTCTCTATGTTTTTCTACCTGTATTAAATTACTAATCAAGTTTGTTTGTCTTTGCTTTATTGTTTTTCATCATGCATTATAGGCATCATATTAAGAAGGTGTTGATTAAAGATTGGTTGCCAAAAACGGGTTTCTAATGGAGGAGTCAATTATACGAGTGACCGAAACATTGTGTAATACTCTTTTGATTAAGGAAATGCCTAAACAGGGGCTATCTTGAAATTAACGCCAAATTTTTGCATATTCATTCATGACTGACATTCATTTGACATTCATGCATTCATTCATGCATTCATTCATACATTGCATATCCCATACTCGGTCATTGAAGATAAAATATATAATTCGCAGTTGTAATACCACAAGATCGGAACCACGTCATTCAGTATAAAACTCGCCGACAAGCTAGAGTAATGGAGGCTGAATTCAATGAGAAAAGCGAAAGATTGAAAAAGGCGAAAACCGAATGGGAGCCTATGGAATTCCTCCTTTGTCAAGAACATTTACGTCTCACGGAATGATATACCGGCGGGACAATGCACAAGGCACAATGTTAATGATCGAAAAGGGTTTTTGAACATCGGTATAAATTTCATTGACAAAGGAGTGACACAAGTAAAGATGTCTCAAGGATCGCCTTTGTCCCCCGGTTTCATGTTGAATAATTGACCGCCGAGAACCTTCTTGTAGTTTATAAGTCTTGAGTAATGCTCAAACATTAACATTCTATTGTGTCCTTAGATATAATAGAATTCCTTTGTAAACTTGCATTCGCTCTTTATCATTCAAATGAATATCAATGAAGATGCATTTTGTCATGATCTTCGCATTATCACTAATTTCATAATCATTTTCTCATTTCGTAGCCTTGTCCTTACATTTGCCTCATGCCATGCCATAACATTTCGTTTGTTGGTTCCAATACTTGGATGCCCTCTATAGTCTCTTTTTTTCATTCAACTTTCAGGTGCTCAGATGTCAACAGCATGAACAAACCCGTTACGAGTCCTGAAATCGATTTTGAGAAGGCTGTTTGTTTAGGAGAATTTGAAGCCGAAGAAAATGCTAAAGACTATGTCTTGTCTCCTGACTTGCTAAGAATGGTGGAACAAGAGGATAAACAGATTTTGCCTCATCAAGAATCCGTTGAAACAATAAATCTGGGAACTGAAGAAAGGAAACAAGAAGTGAAGATTGGCACTTCTATTTCAGGGGGCACCAGGCATAATTTGATTGCTTTGCTCTTCGAGTACAAAGATGTATTCACATAGTCATATCAGGATATGCCAGGATTGGATGAAGATGTAGCGGTCTATAAGCTCCCATTAAAGCGAATGCAAGCCCATTCAACAAAAGCTAAGACGGATGAGGCACGAGATGTTGTTGAAGATAAAGAGGAAGTCAAGAAGCAATTTGATCTGGTTTCCTACAAGCCTCGAATATCCAGAATGGGTGGCTAACAGAGTCCCGGTGCCAAAGAAAGACGGCAAAGTACGAATGTGCGTGGATTATCGTGACCTGAATCGAGCAAGTCCTAAAGATAATTTTCCCTTACCACACATTGATACGTTGGTGGATAACACAGCAAAACATTCATTGTTTTCTTTCATGGACGGATTCTCGGGGTATAATCAGATCAAGATGGCCCCTGAGGATATGGAGAAAACTACCTTCGTAGCAATGTGGGGAACATTCTGCTACAAGGTGATGCCATTTGGGTTAAAGAATCTTTGGGGCAACATATCGAAGGCTATGGTGACGTTATTCCATGACATGATGCATAAAAATAGAGGTCTACGTCGACGATATGATTGCTGAATCGAGGAGAAGAAGAGCATGTAGTGAATCTCAAGAAGTTGTTCGACAGTGAGAAAGTTCGATTAAAGCTCAATCCAGCCAAATGTACGTTTGGGGCTACCTCGGGGAAGTTGCTAAGCTTCATTGTCAGTGAAAGAGGTATTGAAGTTGATCCAGATAAAATAAAAGCCATTCAAGAGTTACCATCTCCGCGCACGCAAAAGGAAGTTAGAGGATTTTTAGGGAGATTAAACTACATCTCCCGATTCATTGCTCAACTTACCAACCAATGCGACCCAATCTTTCGGCTTCTTCAAAAACATAACCCGGGAGATTGGAATGAGGAATGTCGGTGGCCTTTGATAAGATAAAGCAATATTTGTCTAGTCCTCCGGTGCTAATCTTGGTAACTCCGGGAGACCATTGATATTGTATTTGACCGTGTTCAAAATTCAATGGGTTGCGTCTTTGGGTAACACGACGAGTCGGAAAGAAAGAAAATGCGATCTACTACCTCGGTAAAAGTTCACTCGAATATGAGGTAAAGTATTCATCCATTGAAAAATCTTATTACGCTCTGGTTTGGGTAGCTCGGAGACACGAGACAATATATGTTGTATCATACGACATGGCTAATTTCAAAGCTAGACCCAATAAAATACATGATGGAATCACCGCACTCTCGGGAAGAATGGCACGATGGCGATCCTCCTATCGAATATGACATTGCCTATGTAAGTCGAAGTCAATAAAGGGAGCGCAATAGTTGATTTCTTAGCGACTCGAACGACGGAGGAATATGAGCCCTTGAAATTTGATTTCCCAGACGAAGACTTAATGTGCATCACAGAAATGGAATCCGAGTCATCAAAAGAGAAGTCATGGAAGATGTGCTTTGATGGTGCGTCAAATGCTTTAGGGCATGGAATTGGAGCAATCCTGGTATCACCAGACGGGAATCATTATCCGTTCACTGCAAGACTGAATTTCTTCTGTTCCAATAACATAGCAGAATATAAGGCCTGTATCATGGGACTTCGTGCAGCTATTGAACAAAACATCAAAATCTTAGAAGTGTACGGGGACTCAGCCCTAGTGGTTTACCAAATCCGTGGAGAGTGGGAAGTGAGGGACCCAAAATTGATTAAGTACAGTGATTTAGTAGCTGAATTGATCAAAGAATTCAAAAAAATAACTTTTCATTACTTCCCGCGAGAAGAAAACCAATTGGCTGATGCCCTGGCCACATTGGCTTCAATGTTCAAAGCAAGTAAAGAAGTAGAAATAATGCCCCTCAAAATGAGCATATACGATGTCCCTGCACACTGTTGTAGCATTGAGAAAGAGGCAGACGGACGGCCATGGTTCTATGATATCTTAGAATATATCAAGAATCAAAGCTATCCCGAACAAGCGAATGAGAACGACAAAAGAACAATCAGAAGAATGGCAGCGGGATTTGTTCTTGATGGGGATATCCTGTATAAAAGAGGAAATGATCAGATGCTTTTGAGATGTGTGGATGATGTTGAAGCCAGAAAAATACTTGAAGAGGTCCATGAGGGAATTTGCAAAACGCATGTCAATGGTTTCAATATGGCCAGAAAGATCATGAGACTCGGTTATTATTGGTGACAATGGAAAATGACTGAATCAATTTTGCGGAAAATGCCACAAATGTCAAATCTATGGCGATAAAATTCATGTAGCCCCTTCACCCCTTCATGTCATGACTTCTCCGTGGTCTTTTTCTATGTGGGGCATGGATGTCATAGGGCCAATTTCTCCAAAAGCATCAAATGGACATCGATTCATTTTTGTGGTCATTGATTACTTCACAAAATGGATAGATGCCGCTTCGTTTGCCAATGTGACGAGGACTGCAGGTTTGCGAGGTTTTGAAAAAGGAAATCATTTGCGGTATGGTTTGCTCGAAAGAATCATTTCGAGATAGTGCCACGAATCGAACAATAAGATGATGAAAGAAGTGTGAGCAGTTCAAATAAAGCATCATAACTCCTCGCCTTATCGCCCAAAGATGAGCAGGTCATTGAAGCGACCAATAAAAATATTAAGAGGATCATTGGGAAAATAAGCGAGACATATAAAGATTGGCACGAGAAGCTTCCATTTGCTTTGTTTGCATATCGCACATCTGTGCGAACATCTACGGAACAACTCCTTTCTCTCGGCTTACGGAATGGAAGCGTGCTACCTATTGAGGTTGAGATCCCTCCTGCGAGTCTTAATGGAATTAAAGTTAGAAGAAGCGAGAATGGGTTCGAGCTCGATATGATTAGTTGAACCTCATCGAAGAAAAACGTCTAAGAGCAATTTGTCACGGCAGATGTACGAAGAGAATGATCGCGCCCATGACAAGAAAGTATGGCCAAGAGAATTCCACGAAGGAGAACTCGTCTTGAGAAAGATTCTCCCAATACAAAAGGACTGCGAGGAAAATGGGCACCAAATTGGGAAGGACCATACGTCGTAAAGAAGGCATTTTCGGAGGACCTTTGATCCTTACCGAGATGGATGGCAAGGAGCTCTTGAATCCAGTGAACTCGAGATCTTTGTGAAGAAATATTATGCTTGAGATGAAAACCGAAAAGGGCATCAAAAAAAAAAAGGGATCAAGGCGAAAACCCGCAAAGGCGTCTTGATTAGCACAAAAGATTAGGATGAAAACCGAGAGGCGTCCTAATGAGGTAAACTGGCTTAAAGAGCGTGGTGTTTTAACAATGGGTCAAACGGTGAGACTACGATTTGAAGCATTTAAAGCTCGAAATCTTCTACGCAAGAAGCCGCTTCGAAAAGATTTTGATTGAGGAGCGAGGAAGAGTTCATGTGTTGAATATCTAGAGCATTTGTATCCGTTGAATCGATCCTTTCTTTCTTTTGACATTTTTTATTCTCATTGGTTAACTTGCTTTGTTTGCCACATTTGAAATAGATGAATATGAAATATCATTTTGTCCCTATCGACCTTTTTCATGCATCTCATTATGTGTTTATTTACATGATAAATGGTGAAATGACATACTCTAAGCAAAAGAAATGTTAAGCATTACGGATGAAAATTTGATAAGCACAAGAGTCTCAAAGTAAGAACAAAGTTCAATCGGGGCAAAAGAGTGATATCGAGAAACGTCGATTACTCGTGAAGCTTGAAGGCGGTATAAGGCACGAAGAGAAAGTCGAGAATCAAAGCAATGAACACAGATCCTCAACAATCGTGGCTAAATGGACATCGACAAACATGCTTAAGGAGCACCTTGCATAATCATGTAGGCATAAAAGCATTTAAGACAAACATATGCATATCATGATAACATCATACATGGCATATCTGGTACTCCAACGAGCAAGAAATCTTGAATGAGAGTCGAATCGAATCAAAGGAAAAGACACCGAATTCTACCAAAGGACGTGTTTTGGTATTTTGATGTTTTTAATTCATGCTTTTCAAGGAAAATCAACTCATATTGCGAGAGATGAGTTGAGCCTCAAGACACGTTGAGGTATTTTTAATTGTTGTTTTCAAAATCAACTCATATTGAGAAGTGAGTTGAGCCTCGGGACACTGTTGAGGTATTTTTAGTTTTAAATTGACTCATATTGCGAGAGGTGAGTTAAGCCTTTTAATTTTGTTTTTCAAAATCAACTCATATTGCTAGAGGTGAGTTGAGCCTCGAGAACACGTTGAGGTATTTTCAATTTTGTGTTTTAATCAACTCATATTGCGAGAGATGAGTTGAGCCTCAAGACACGTTGAGGTATTTTTAATTTTTGTTTTCAAAATCAACTCATATTGCGAGAAGTGAGTTGAGCCTCGGGCACACTTGAGGTATTTTTAGTTTATGTTTTAAATTGACTCATATTGCGAGAGGTGAGTTAAGCCTTTTAATTTTGTTTTTCAAAATCAACTCATATTGCTAGAGGTGAGTTGAGCCTCGGGCACGCTTGAGGTATTTTCAATTTTGTGTTTCAAAATCAACTCATATTGCTAGAGGTGAGTTGAGCCTCGAGAACGTTGAGGTATTTTCAATTTTGTGTTTTAATTTCAACTCATATTGCGAGAGGTGAGTTGAACCTTTTAATTCTACTTTTTCAAAATCAGCTCATATTGCGAGAGGTGAGTTGAGCCTCAGTCACTGTTGAGGTATTTTCAATTTCATTTTCAATTTACGTTGTTCAAGAATCAACTCATATTGCGAGAAGTGGGTTGAACCTTTTAATTTCTACTTTTTCAAAATCAGCTCATATTGCGAGAGGTGAGTTGAGCCTCAGTCACTGTTGAGGTATTTTCAATTTCTGTTTTCAATTTATGTTGTTCAAGAATCAACTCATATTGCGAGAGGTGGGTTGAACATTTTAATTTCTACTTTTTCAAAATCTGCTCATATTGCGAGAGGAGAGTTGAGCCTCGGTTCACATGCTGAGGTATTTTCAATTTCTGTCTTTCAAAAAAAAAAAATTCAACTCATATTGCGAGAAATGAGTTGAGCCTCAAGACACGTTGAGGTAATTTCAATTTCTGTTCAAAATGAGTTGAGCCTCAAGACACGCCGAGGTAATTTCAATTTGCTTTCAAAATTCAACTCATATTGTGAGAAATTAGTTGAGCCTCAAGACATCTGAGGAATTTTCAATTTCTTTTTCAAAAAAAATCAACTCATATTGTGAGAAATGAGTTGAGCCTCAAGACATCTTGAGGTATTTTCAATTTCATTTTCAAAAAATCAACTCAGTGAGTTGAGCCTCGGACTGTTGAGGTAATTTCAATTCTGTTGTCAAAAAATCAACTCGTATTGAGAGGCGAGTTGAGCCTCGAGTCACACGCCGAGGTATTTTCAATTTCCGTTTTCAATTTCTGCCTTTCAAAAAAAAAATCAACTCATATTGCGAGAGGTGAGTTGAGCCTTGGCTCACGCTATTGAGCTATTTTCAATTTCTATCTTTCAAAAAATCAACTCATATTGCGAGAGGTGAGTTGAGCTTCAGATCACACACTGAAGTATTTTTTCAATTTATATTTTTCAAAAAAATCAACTCACATTGCGATATGTGAGTTGAGCCTCGGGTCAAACGTCGAGGAATTTTCAAAATCTGTTTTTCAAATTACATTTTCAAAAAGCAACTCATATTGAGAAGTGAGTTGAGCCTTGGCTCACGTCTTGAGCTATTTTCAATTTCTTTTTTTTCAAAAAATTCAACTCATATTGCGAGAGGTGAGTTGAGCTTTTAATTCTGCGAGAGTTGAGTCTTTTAATTTCATTTTTCAAAAATCAACTCATATTGCGAGAGGTGAGTTGAACCTCCAGTCACATATCGAGGTATTTTCAAAATATGCTTTTCAAGTTAAGTTTCAAAAATCAACTCATATTGCGAGAGGTGAGTTGAGCCTTGGCTCACGCTATGAGCTATTTTCAATTTCTATTTTAATGTCTTTTTAGAGAGTCAATTCATATTGCGAAAAATGAGTTGAGCTCGGGATCACATGCCGAGTAGAGAATAAAGATTGAAGGCGATTGAAGGCGTCGATTCCGTCTCCTTAAAGTTGCAGTGGAGTTGATCGAGGGCATCGATCTTGTCTTTCCGAGTCGCGAAAGAAGACCAAAACCTTATCTCCTGAAGCGATAAAAGAGCATATTGAAATTGTAGATCTTATCTTTCGAGTTACAGTGAAGCGGATCGAAGCCACAAATCTCATATCCTTGAAGTTACTTTGGAGCAGTTGAAGCTACAAGGCATATCTCCGAATTTGCGTGGATTGAACCAAAGCTACAAGATGCGGTGGACTGAAAAGAGACTAACTAAACAAGAAGAGTTCCAAAGCAAGTCAAGACCTAGCAAGACCGGGCAAGTTTGGTCTTCCTTGAAAGTCTTTGCTCTATTATCGTTAACGACAATGAGCAAAGAGGGCAATAGAAGCCCAAATTGCCGGGCCCAATTATATGAAAACCCAACCAAACCTCTAAATCCACTAAAACCCTTAACCCATGACCCATTTACATCTACCCAAACCCAATTCAAAAGCCCATTAAGCCCCCAAAAAAACCTAACCCAAAAAAAAACAAAAAAAAAAAAAAAAAAGAAAAACCTACCCTAAAAAAACCTAACCCAAAAAAAAAAAAGAAGAAAAAAGAAAAACCTAACAAAAAGATAAAAAACCTAGCCACCTAACCACTTTCCCACTTGCCCCATTTTTCCTCCCATTGTCTACCACCACCACCTACAAAATAGAAAAAAAAAAGAAAATCATGTAAAAGATGGCTATAAAAGCCATTCAAAAATCATGTAAAAAAAAAGAGAGGGGAATTTTACAAAGATTGAAAAAAAACATAAAATCCTTCAAATTTTGAACACAAAAGAAACATCAATAAAATGGTTGCATCTTTTCTTTTTCCTCTTCTTTCGAATTTTTTCTTTTTTTGTATTGTTTTTTTCTTTCTTTATATATACATATATTGTTAAAAAATTTAACTTTTCCGGCCCTAGTGGGCGTGTGGCATGCATGGTACGACTTGACGGGCATGACACCGACGATCAACCGATGGATGAGCCCCCTTGGCCGGATTTCCTTTCCCCTCCCTTCTCTCTTCTTTCCCCTTCTTTTTTTAGGTATTTTATATATATTATGTATATATTTTTAATGCCATTAGTTATATATTTCTTATGTATATATTCTTAAATACTATTATATACATATATATATATATATTTTAAATACCATATTGTGTATATATTATTATTACAAATTATTACTATTGCTAGTATTATTATAACTATTATTATATTAGTGTATATTTTATGTACATATGTATATATATATATATATTTTGCACATATCATTATTTTATATTATTGTTGTAAATTTTTATGTATATATTTTTAGGTACGTTTCCTAATATTTTCTTTTATTGTAGATATTATTATTATTATTATTACATACTTTTATTATATGCATATATATATATATGTATTTTTATGTACATATTATTATTTTATATTATTATTACCAAATATATCATTTTTCCTATTTTATTATTAGTACATGATTTGTTTTTATTTTGTAAATATCATTATTATTGTTATTCTAATATTCTAGTATTCCATGTTAATATTTTTCATTAATGATATCATTTTTTTCGTCCTTTATCTATTTTAATTTCTCACTTTAGGAATATTTTTCTCATGTTTTAATTAATTTCAAAAATAAGGCAATGTACCGATTTAATATTAAGCCATCGATTTCATCGCTATGTTGGGTGAAATTCATCGGCTTGTGTTAAAAAAGGACACCCTTTCTAAAAAGAAATCGAAAACTAAAATTCTCATTTTCAATCGGATCACGATTAAATATTATATTGAACTCGTATTTTTGAAAATCAAGTCAACAAATGTTTATGAGATACCAATTTTGGGCGTCGCGAGGGTGCTAATACCTTCCTCGCAGAATCGACTCGAACCCCAATTTTTCTCGGACTTTCACGAGACCTAAATTTGGCCTTCTTTTTATTTTAAAATAATTTTATTAGGTGTCCGATCACACCTATAAAAAGGATCGGTGGCGACTCCTTTGTTAATAAAATCGAAAGTTGGTTTTCAAATGTTTAATAAATCGCCACAATTAGCGACCAAGCGAAACTAATTTTTTTTTAACGTCGCTACACATATATCACGAATTCTTATTCATACCTTTCCGAGTTTAACACATCATAGCTACACTTTATTCAAATACTTCAATATCGCTATCAAATGGTCAGATGTAGCTCGGTTGAAGAATACTTCATTTTAAACAAAATGGTCCTCATTAGTGTCGGGAGACATCACACTATCACATATTTGTGGCATGTATAACTAAACTCTCACAGTTGCTATGTTAGTCCGAGAATCGACTAAACCTGCTCTGATACCACTAAATGTAACACCCCTTACCAGTACCCAATGTTGGGATAAGGTACGAGGCGTTACCGGACAAATATACAAACATTAAACTAAAATACAGGCCATAAAATTTCATTATTATTTCAAAGTGTTCATTCACTTACACATAGTCCCTTATTTGAGTTTACGGAGCCCAAAACATACTTTAGAAAGGGTTCGGGACTAAATCGAGAACTTACGAAAATCTTGGAAATTTCATGCTTTAAGGCTCCACACGCCCGTGTCCCAAAGTCGTGTTCCATGCACGGCTGAGACACATGGTCGTGTCTCTGCCTGTGTGGAATATACCTAGGCTATTTTCCAAGCTTTAGTCAATCTTGATCTCTTACACACTTATACAAAATCAAAAGCATATAACATGGCATTCATTTAATGATTAAACATCCTCAATTAAACCACAAACATAGCATTTGTATGTTATCATACATGTGTCTCTCATACTCATTGTACCTTATTTATTATAGTACCACTTATACATTTATACTAAGATTATCATCTTATCAAATATCTTCACTTAATCATCAAGCATTCATATTTAAAGCTAGATCATATCTTTATAAAATACCACAATTCAGATCATGAGAATAACATGTTTGCTCGAAACATTTCAATTCAATTCCATACCCAAGCAAGCATTACATTGAGACTAGTCATATATATATATATATACATGTCATGATACATAACATTCTCTTTTCTGCTTTTCTTATAAACACATATCATTTATTTCATTATATCAATATTTCATATACCATAGTTTCCATGTATTCCACATATATTTATTTTTCCTCCTCCTCTCCATTCTACATCCTTAATGTATATAGCATTCTTGTAAGTACGATTTCACAATTTACTAATAAATTCTCACATCAAATTGTCCACACGAGTCATATTCACTTAATTATTTATAATTCGAGCTACAGAGCTCCAAATTAAGATCCGTAAATTTCCTCTAAAACTAGACTCATATATCTTTCCACCATAAAATTTGCATAATTTTTGGTTTAGCCAATTAGTACAGTTTATTCATTAAAATATCCCCTATTTCACTTTCTAACAGTTCTGACCTCTCTTTACTAAAAACTAATTATATCATAGTACAGAACTCGGATAATGTTCTTGTTGATTTATCTTGAAAATAGACTCATTAGGGATTTTAAAAATATAAGTTTGAACCTCTAATTATTTTTCTCCAAATTTTTGTGATTTTCCAAAGTCAGAACAGGGGATCACGTAATCATTCTGAACCAGTCTCACAAAAACATAAATATCTCAAAATATAGAACTCCTTTGCTTGCTCTGTTTCTTTTATATGAAAATAGACTCATTAAGATTTAATTTGATTTCTCATTCAGTCTCTGATTGAATTTCCAATATTTTTGGTGATTTTTCAAAATCACATCACTACTACTGTCCAAAACAGTTTTATTGCTAATTCACTCTTTCAAACTTTCTTTGTATTAATCTCATTTTAACATACATATCACAAATCATTTTCACCGCATTTCATACATCACAAGTATAGGCCCATGATCACAAGGTCACCATAAAATCATTCTCATGTATAACTTACTTGTTTATAACCTTACCACATCCTAGTCACTTAATGAACCCATCATTCACATAACCAAGTTCCTGCACTTATTCATCACAAAACTCACAAAGCAATACATAGAGAGTCTCCCGTTGAACACTTCGGATCAATCTTCGATACTTGGTGGTTTCAGCACATAGCTCCACCCATCATATAGTTCGGCTCTCTTGTACACATGGTGAACACTTAGTACCACCTATGTGACCTAGCCAGTTTATCTCGTAGCTCTCTTGTCTACATGGTGTCCTTCACCTGGAACCACGCATTCGACCTAGCTACATATATCCTGTAGCTCTCTTGTCTACATGGTATACACATAGTATCACCCATGCGACGTAGCTACATCATAATGTCTCGTAGCTCTCTTGTACACATGATGTGCACTCAGCACCATACATGTGACCTAGCTACATACCATCTGTATCATCCAATCTTTCCGAAGGTTCAACCAGGATTTCTCTCTCTTTTCCAACAATTTCACCAATCAAGTAATTATCCACAAACATATTTCCAATATTATTATAAAATATCATAATACAAGTAATAGTGATGTATTACTTACATATAAACTTACATCTCATTTATTATCAAGGCAATAACATTAAATTACACATTGCCTTATTAAAAATCATATGAACTTACAATTTCTCATAATATCCGTAATCATAGAAATCACATTTATGTATGATAATTCAATGCACTTCATGTACCATAAACATATTTTTAAATCAATTCATAAACTGGGCACCATAAACATTTAATTTAACATAATTCAATTAATTCACTAAATTTAACTTTCAAATATAAATTACAGCATTATTGCTGTATTATTATCATACCAACTTACATACTTTCAACACCTCGGAAATCATAGTAAATATATCAATTTTACATTGAAAAATGCATAAATTAATGCTTATTATACATATGAACTTACCTCGATACTAAAACGACCATTTTACCAACTTTCCCAATTTTCGATTTTTCTCTCATTCTAGGTTCAAATCTCATTTTTCGGGATCTAAAACATCATATTTTAATTATTTAATTAATGTACTATTCAAAACAGTCCTTAACTCAAACTTTGGAAAAATTACAATTTTGCCCTAACTTTTGCATATTTACACTTTTGCCCCTAGGCTCGGGAATTAAACTTCATCCCTTATTCTCATGTTTTATGACATGCTGATCATTTTTCCCTTCTATGGCAACATCAAATTCTCACTCTAACATATACTTATGACTATTAGGTATTTTTACCGATTAAGCCATTTTGCTCGTTTTCACTTAAAACCGAGTAGCACAAGTTGTATAACATAATTTAAAACCTCATATTGTATCATAAAACACCAGAATACACAAATTTCACCTATGGGTATTTTTCCAAATATGAACCCTAGGTTGAATTATTGCTAGCATAAGCTAAATTAAGTTACCCGGACTCAAAAAACGTAAAGAACTTGAAAAACGGGGTTAGAACGAATTTACTATTGAGCTTGGAAAGCTTGAAAACCCTAGACATGGCGTCTCCCTTGGTATACACGTCCACGGTGAAGAAGATGAGCAAAATTGGCTTTTAATTTTGTATTTTAATTCATTTTACCCCTAAATAACCAAAATGCCCTTACTACTAAACTTTCCAAAAATTCCATCCATGTCCAATTTTTGTCCATAACTTAGAAATTGGTAAAATTGCTATTTAAGACCTCCTAATTAATATTTCAAAGCAATTTCATACTAGAAACTTCTAGAATGCAAGTTTTGCAACTTATTCAATTTAGTCCCTAACTTCAAATTAAACAGTTTATGCATAGAATTTCTTCACGAAATTTTCACATAATCATGAAATCATATCATAGACCTCAAAATAATCATAAAATAAATATTTATATCTCGAATTTTATGGTCCCGAAACCTCTGTTCCAACTAGACCCAATTTTGGGCTATTACATACCACAATCCCCACAATGCTGAATCCTAGTAGGAGTAACAGGAACCCTCACTCTAACCGGCCCATTAGGTCTAGCCCTTTTTTCAAGCCTCTGAACAGAACTAGAGGGCTCCAAATCCCCTTTATTCTTGTCTCTCTCATGGTCACTTTTTTGACTCTCCACACGCTTAACCTATTCGGTGATTTTTTCCTTATCTATCAGAATAAAAAACTCTAGCTCCCTTTGTGGAGCAATCAGTACTCGCAAGTTATCCCTCAAGCCATCTTCGAAGGGGATGCATTTCTTATATTCAGACGCCACCATGCCTCGCACGTAGTGGCTCAACCTTAGAAACTTAGCCTCATACTCGACCACTGATCTATCACCTTGCATGAGATTCATGAACTCACGCCTACGAGCATCCACATAACTCATACCCACATATTTCCCCTGAAAAGTAGTCTTGAAGAAGTCCCAATTCAGACAATCAGGCTGAGTACCCTCCTCAACCAATAACCACCGCTGATATGCCTCGTCGCGAAGCAAAGAGACTGCACCCTTAAGTTTTTACTCGGGAGTACAATTTATATCATTCATGATCTTTTCAGTGGCCTCCAACCAATACTCAGCCACAGTAGGGGCAACTCCAGTGACACCCTTAAACAACTCAGCACCATTAGACCGGAGTTGTTCAGTTACTGACCCACGGCCTCCAGATCCAGAATTATCCTCTCCAATATCCTCAACATGGCCTAGGACAGTACGTCGTCTTTAGCCGAACGACTTTGAGACCCAGTCTCAGTAGCAGGTGAAGTCGATGTCTCACTCGTATCTAAGTTTGGCATACTGCCTAGAGATAAACCTCTGCTGATAATTAAAAAATTACAATCACTTCCCCCTGTAGCATGTACAATATATTAATAAAATATAAGATAAAGAAAGATCATATGAGATAAATCTTGAACGTAATTTCAATATAATTTTTATTATTCAAAAAATTTTATTGCTTGATCAAATCCTCTCCAATCCAATCCTTAAAATATATTGTAAGCGGCCCAATTTGCCCGGGCCCATCAGAAGCAATAAAAAAATATAAAAATATAATTTTTTTTAAAATTAAATAGTCTAAAAATAGTCCGCTTACAGTCTTTACTAGCCCATACAAAATAAAACCAAATAAATAATCTAAGTCCCTTTAAACGGTCCAGGACCCAATAACAGACCAAGCCTAAGACCCAAAACATTAAAACCTAATCCTAGCCCATTACACAGCCCAATAACCTAACCCAAAACTTAGTCCATTGACTCTTTTCAGAAAGTGGAAACCCTAGGCCACTAAGCCGCCGTTCCTATGCACCGCAAACACCATCAGCAGTCCCAAATAGTGAAGCTTCTGGAAGACTTCGCGTCACGCCTCATGAATGGCCTCGCCATGTCAGCAACACCGCGCCATACACACCTGCGAGAAGAAATAATAGAAAACAACTCACAACAGATTGACAGCAAATAGATCTAAGGGAATTTTTTTGTATTTTTAATGATTATTATTCTTTTTATTCGGCTATAAAAGCCTATGAAATCGAATGTAAAAGGGGGTGAGCCCAGAAAAATTACGGATACAAATCTATACAAAAAAAAAAGAGTTTGAATAAGAAATCATCTCAAGAGCAGTTTTTCACAAGGTGATTTTATTTTCTTTTCGATTCATCTCCTGTTTCTTAAAGCTTTGCTACTGCATATGAAACCAAATATAAAAAAAAGTGAGTAAAAGGAAGAGACTTATCCTTTTTTGAAGCTTCGAAATCCTTGTTTGCTTCGTGGTAATCGAAGCCTAGATGAGGATTGAAGTTAAAGCCGAGAAAATTTCGTGAATTTGCGGCCAGTTAGGACCAGATTAAGCCCTCGTTTGACATCGTCCGTCGAATATGGAGACGAAGGGACAGTTGTGAAGCTTTAGATCCGGCTGAATGAATAAGGCCTTAGGTTTTGGTTTTATTTTGATTTGCTTTTATTAGTTTTAGGTTTTTTTTTACCTTGATTTGTGCAGAACATGAAACGGTGTCGTCTGGAGGGAGAAGATCCGTGCGCCGACCAGTTTCATGACCCGAATCTGCGACCTTTTACCTCGAATAGTCAAATTGTGCGGCTAGTCTTTTGTTTTCGCGCAGATCTTTAAATTAATTCTTATTTTCATTTCATTTCATTTCAAATTTGTCATAGAGTTTGCGTGTCTTTGCAATTTAGTCTGCGCTTACACGCTATGTTTTGGGATCTGGAATATTTTCACTTTTGATCCCTGGACATTGGCGTGTATTGCACTTTAGCCATTTACGATTTCAATGGTTTAATTTATTAATTATTCCTCTCATTTTAACTTTATTTTAGTTGAGTTTCTTTATTTTTATATAATTCATTATTATTCTAAAAATCTACTAAACATGCATTTTAATTCTTGATTATTTTATTTTTATATTTCTAGCTACTTTGATAATTTTACTTTGTTTGTTTAAATCATTATTGTAAAGTTTGTTTGCATCATATTATTTCAATATTCTATATAATATTTTGTATAAATATTCTTATATATTATTATTATTATATATATGTTTCGTGATAAAATTAATTTTATTCTATATACATTATCAATTTTATGTTATTTTATACATATAATATCTTTTAAATTTATTCCTATATTTTATTATATATCTTTGTTGTTTATGGAAAACCTTACATATCTCATATATCTTTTAAACTATTATTACATATGCATGTACATATATTAGTACGTATGTTTGACCTATATACATTATTAAATTCACGTATTTCATACATATAGTTTTTCTTTGTATATATAATTACATTTTTTACATTACATATAATTCATGATAAAATTAACTTAAGCTAATATGCATTATTAATTTCGTGCTAATTTTACAAATAATTAATTCTAGGTCTATTTATGTACATATGTGTTTTGTAAATCTATTATTGTGCATTTCCTAAAATTATATTCTATTATGAATTCTAGTTCTCCTTTCATATTTTATATATTATTTAAATTTTCCTTTATTGCATGTATTTTAACAAATGTTTTAACACTTGGTATATTATTTGATCTAAAATCTTCATTCTAGCGCTTATTTTAATGATTAGACACACACACACACACATATATATATATATATCTAGTTTTTTTCCGTCGAGTAATTTCAAATTCATCAATTTATATATCATATATATTATATGTTTATTCGTTCATCACTATTTTAGAATTGTCTCACCACTTTGACTTCAAATTTCCATTTTATTTTGTAAATGTTTTGTGAATTGTTTTATATTGTGCTGTATTTATTTAGTCATTGTCTTATCCATTGTATCAATTTCTCTTCATTCATGATTAAGAATTTGGTTATATTTTACTTAGAATAGTTGTATATAATTGTTGGATTTGTTAAATTGAGGCTTATTGTATCATATTAATTCCTGTTCATTAATCCTTTTCTGTGCAAATGTTTTGATACAATGCATTATGTAACGCCCTAAAAATTGGGCCTAGAAGAGTTGGGCTTTGAGTCTGGGATTCGGATAGAAGAAAACACGAATATTGAGAAGTTTTAAATATTACTAGTGTTTAAAAATATATATAAATATATTGATAAAATATTTATGTTATTACTAATATTTTAATTTTTATGAAAATTATTATCATTATTAGATACAAATATATTTATAAAATTATTGTTGTTAATTTAGTGTTTAAATTAACATACTATTAGAAAATTTTACTGCATCTATTTTTATTGATTTATGGAAATTATAATTATTATTAGGAGCGTATATATATTATAGTATTTGAAATCTTCATTATTATGGTTATTATTATTATTATTTTAGTTTTAAATAAATTTAGAAGTATTTAAAGTATGGGAAAAATTCGATCCAAGACTCTAGCAAAAATAATTATTTTTGTTTCTTTAGGGATCGGGCAATAGGCCTTATTAATAACTTGGGCTGAGTTTTAGCATAAAGGAGCACTGGCCTAGTGGCTAAGCATGCTAGGTAGTGGGAAGGAGAGTTGGGGTTCGACTCCCAACAGGTGCAAAAGAGTTTTACTTTTCTTTATATCGAGGAACCACGCAGAGCTGTTATATAAAGTTGGGGATAAAAGGTAACACAAAGGAAGCTCGGCCCAGTGGCGAGGCGCTGGGAGTGTGGTATAGTGCCTAGGTTCGAGGTTGGCACACGCAAAGGCTTGTTTTATTTTAATAAGCCGGATCGCACTAAAATAAGGTTTAAGAATAATTGCGACCGAGCTATGTCACAATAAGCTACTGTGGCTCGGTGGTCAGTAGCGTGATGGGTATATAGAGAGGCGCGAGTTCGAGTCTGTATGCTGGTAATTCATTTAATTTTAAAGTGGGTCGAATCAAGCGGTAAGGTTTATAATTAATTGTGACCATGTATTAGCAAGGAAGAAAGCATGGTGCAGTGGCCGAGTACGAGGGTGGGCGCAAGGCGACGGAGGTCTAGGGTTCGAGCTGCAGTTCGGGCATGCAAGGTTTGGCTGCATGCGTGGGGAGGAATTGGGGTCTAACCAGACTCTTGGCGACATGCTGAAGCGGTGCAAGCAGGTGGATAATGCTGATCGGTTGGGGAGTTTGAATGAAATTCAAACTTCAAATTTGGCCAAAAATCAAGGAGCAAATTAGGGAATTGGAATTTAAAAAGAATTCCTCATTCGGCCATAGCTAAAGAGTGCCGAATATTTTAGGCCTTTAAGATTTATTTTTTTTTTCCTTCTTCTATTTTCTATTCTTTTCTATATCTCTCATCTCTTTCCCTCTTCTCTCCTCTTTCTCATCTTGCTGATTCTCATCCTATCTTTTTCCCGAACCTAAATCCTTCATATTCTTCTTCTTCTTTTCTCTCATAAATCCTCAAAAAAACTGGTTAGCCGAATTTCCATTGAAGCCAAACCTCGTATCTTTTCTTTCAAAATCGAAATCTTACTACTTTGAGGTACTACAAAGGCCGAACCCTTGGTTGAGTATTTTTCCCTTCTTGTGCTGTAGTTGGATCTACAATCGATTGGGAGTAGTGTCATAACAATATAGGTAAACGCTCGAATCTTTCTTTCGTTATTCATGAATTAAGGTAAAAGCCGAAAAACCCCTATATGCAAAGGGTGCCTGTTGATTGTACTCAAAAGGTTTAGTGGTGATATCTGATTTGTTTTCCTATAGTGTGGATTAAAGGCTACTAATCGAAGGCTTGGATATTTGGAACGACCAGAATTAGATCTAGTCCATTTTTTCGGCAAAGGTAAGAACACTAGTGCCTAAAGTGTTAATGGTCGATTTTTAGTAAGGAGTTTTGCAGATAAGTTGCTATGGATTCATAGTTAACGTATTAGTAATTGATTGTAGGTAGTTCATGTGTGGAATTCGTCAGCGTTTCGTCACAAACAGGTGTGTAAACGACACCCACTCATAGACTAGATCGGTAAAAGCCGAAAAGCCGAAAAGCCGGCATTTATGAACTTGCGAGTGTGCGAGCACTTGTGAGGTGGTTTGGTTGTTAATTTTGATAATCGCAAGCAGTATGATTGCAGAGTGCGTAATTTCGTGCACTTCGGTATATTTGGGTCTAATGGGCCGAAAATAGGTTAGTGGGCCAACGGGCCTGATTCGGTAAAAACGCTTCGGTAAGTGTTTCATTAATGTGTTAATGGTTAGAATATGTATGTAAACTCTAGAATAGTAAATTTTATTAAACTACCCTAAGTATGAAAATTATCGTTTTACCCTAGGTGCAAAATGACCGTCATACCCACAGGGTTAATTTTGACCAAATACATGATATTCGATTCATTTGTTATATGCCATGACATGTATATCATTGCATGGGGTTGGGTTTTGTTATGGAGGAAGAACACATTACGGTGGTCGTGCCACATATTACGATATAAGCGACTTTGCTGCGGATTATAGTTAGTGCCGCAATCGGTGCTAACACTGCAAGTGTAGGGATGGCGTGGGTGATTTATTCCCCACAGGAAGTGTAGGGATGGACGGAGGCAAGTGCAGGGTTGGATGGGATTATCATGCATGAATCATATGAGACTGTTTTATTATGGGCCAATCTGTATTAAAATGGGCCCAATCGTGTTAATATGGGCAAGGCCCAATATATCTCGACTTGTAATAGGGCTACGACCTGATTGATCTTGATATGGGCTAGGCCCAATATACTCTTAT
This sequence comes from Gossypium arboreum, assembly GCF_025698485.1. Classification (NCBI taxonomy): domain Eukaryota; kingdom Viridiplantae; phylum Streptophyta; class Magnoliopsida; order Malvales; family Malvaceae; genus Gossypium; species Gossypium arboreum. The sequence continues at coordinate 116,660,672 of NC_069070.1, read as the reverse complement.
CTTGTAAGGGCTATGGCCCAGATTAATCTTGATATGGGCTAAGGCCTAGTTAACACCGATTTTGAATAGGGCTTAGGCCCAAGAAAGCTTGAACTGATTTGGGCTCGGTTGGGATACTTTACACATGAGTTTTCCAAACTCACCCTCCTTTTCCCATTTTGCGGTGAGCCTTAGATCGATGGACTTGGAGTCAAGGGATTCAGAGTGGCCACAAAGATTAAGTTTCTGTTTTCTTTAAAATAAGTTTCGCAATTATTATTTTGATTATTTTTATTCTAGTTTAAGTTGTAATAAGGCCGCTCTTTTTTATTATTTTTAATATTTTGGGTTATTAAATTGGTTAGCTCTAAAGCGCGTTTTATAAAATTACTTACTTTCAAAATATCACGATTTCCGAGCAAAGCTTCCGCAACGTAAATGTTTTCAAAGGAAAGAAATATTTTAAATAGACTTAAACTTAATTTATTGTTCGTGGACAAGTAATAGGCTTAAAGTGTGGCAATGGATGTGTGCATGTCTAGGATTGGATCATGGAAGAGCTAGGTACTTAAGCAGTCTAATTGACTCACCTCCTCCTTTCTTGAATCCTACCTGGTGCGTAGTATCCATTCACTTTAAGCCATGACAAAGAAGGTTTGATACTTAACTGTTTTTTTTAAAATAACATGATTCTGCCACTACAAAGGTTTACAAGTTTTCAAAGTTTCCCATAAGATTTTACAAGGTTGTTAACAATGTTTTGATTATTACAATGAATCACGTTTTGGAAAAAAATAAGGCTAAGGTTTTATTCAAGTTTAAACGATGAAAGTTTCTAAACATCAAGAAGGGTTTTCAATGAAAACATGGTTTTCGAAAAACACTTCAATGCGACACGCCGGATTCGGTCGTAACGTCTGGGCCGGGTTTGGGGTGTTACACATTAAGTGTTCTACCTATTTTAAAACAAATAAATGTGTTTTGAGCTAATTTTCAATTTTTCTTATTATTCAAAAATTCTGAAATAAGGCGATATCCAATATTTGGGAATTCGAGAAATCGTGCTCAATCGTGCTGGGTATGATTTTTTCCGTGAACTAAAATATTTGGATAACCTTTTATAATTTTAGTGTACGAGTTTTTGAAAGTCAAAAATCAATCATATTTTTGAAGGTATAAAGGATCGTATCCAATCGTGCTGAGTATGATGCTGCATATCTTTGAAATGAGAGAATTTTGGCAGTTAACTTGAACTATTCACACATTTTAAAGAATCATGCTTTGAAAGATTTTTTTTTTCTTCTTAAAATCTTTGATATAAGGATAGCATCGAATCAATTTGGTACCAATTTTTGGGCGTAATGAGGGTGCTCACCCTTCCTCATGTGTAACCGACTCCCGAACCCATTTATTTTTGATTTTACGTGAACCAAAATTGTCTTTAATGGAACAAAACATTTTAGTAGGTGGCCCAATCACACCTAAACCGAGAGATTGGTGGCGACTCCACATTTTTATTTCTGAGAATCGATCCCCATTGTTTTCAAAATAAAAAAAGGTTTCGACATATATTACGTAGGGTCTATCTTTATACATGAACTATCATATTTTCATAATCAACACTTAATTAAAACCACCGGCTAAGAACAAAAGCGAAAAGCAAAACTATGCAGTAGGAATTGAAAGTAAATTCATTAATTAAGACTAAAGAAAGAAACTGCCATATAATTACCAAAAAGTAAAAGCAAAAACTAAAGGATTCGTAGAATTGGTGTAATAAAATTGCAGAAGACTGACTAATAATTAAAGAAAGATGAGGGTACAAAAGGACTTTCTCTATTATTTCTTCTTTTATTTTATTTTTTCTGTTGTGCGGAAGCGTGTGAAAGAGTAAAATTATTGTACTGAAAAATCACACTAAGTTCAATTCCCAGGAAAGAGAGGTAGATCACGAAGATCACTTAAATACCAAGTCTTTCCTAGCCAGAATATCCCTCTATCGTAATTTAATAGCACAATAAATCACTACAATCACATTCACAAAATATGCAAAATAAATAATAAAGGACACCAGAATTTTAACGAGGTTCAACAAATTTTGCCTATGTCCTCGGGCACTAGCAAATATATTTCACTCCAAAAATTACAAGTGAAATTTACAAATAGAGAGAGAGAGAATAATGCCTTAAGTAGAGAATGGCAATTATGGGATGAAGAAAGTAAGCAATGGTTAGGCCTATTTATAGTTGAGGTTCAAGGATCAACTTGCAATGTCCCTATACAATTAGGGACCAAAATTGCAATTATCCCATGCCAACTTTTAACCCAACTTGCCAACCAATATTACTTTATACTTTCGGTGCCCACCCCATTTGACTTTTCAAACAATGGTGGGTTCCAATAATCTCCACCTTGAAGATTTGATTACGATAATCTTATCTTCACACAATTCTTTCTGCTTTTGACAACAATACTTGATAGTGCCTTCTTCAACTATTAAACTTGCAGGATATTAATCAAGTTCGAACAATGTTCGAACTTGGTTGCTGTTACCACCTTGGTCATCATATCTGCGGGATTATCTGCAGTCTTGATCTTCTGAAGACAAATTTTCCCCTCTTCAATAATTTCCGCACAAAATGGAATCGTGCGTCTATATGTTTTGTATGCGTGCATGATAGACTTGATTCTTTGCTAAATGAATAGCACTTTGACTATCACAATACACGTTAATATGCTCTGAACCAACCCCAAGGTTTTAGCCATACCTTGTAACCAAATAGCCTCCTTTACTGACCTCTGTTACAGCCATGTACTCGGCACGTGGTTGACAATGCAACTGCAGATCGTAGTGTAGACTTCAACTTATTGGTCCTCCAGCAAGTGTAAACACATAACCGGTGGTTGATCTTCGCTTGTCCAAATCACCGGCATAGTCAGAATCAACGTACCCAATAATACCTTTACCAAGTGTATTATCCCGCTTGAACAATAATCCAACATCCACGGTCTTCGAATATACCGTAGAATCCATTTCACGACTTGCCAATGTCCTTTTCGTGATTATGCATATACCGCTCACTATACTAACTGCCTGTGAAATGTCGGGTCTTGTATACACCATTGCATACATCAAGCTACCCACTGCATTAGAATACAGAACTTGCAACATGTATTCTCGTTCTGTATTCGTCGAAGGAGATAGTTGTGCAGAAAGCTTGAAATGAGAAGCCAACGGGGTACTTACAGGTTTTGTCTGTTCGTTCATGCCAAACTGCTGTAGTACCTTTTTCAAATACTGCTTCTAAGACAAGCTAACTCTATCATGAGCTCTATCTCTCCATATTTCCATGCCGAGAATCTTTTTAGCTTCTCCTAGATCTTTCATCTCAAACTCGAGATTGAGTTGAGTCTTCAATCTTTCAATCTCAACTTTGCTCTTAGATGCTATTAGCATATCATCAACATATAAGAGCAAGTATATGAAAGTTCCTTCTTGTAGCTTCTGAAAATACACGCAATGATCAAATTTACTTCTTGTGTACCTTTGCCCTTTCATGAACTGATCAAATCGCTTGTACCACTTCCTGAGATTGCTTCAATCCATAAAGCGACTTTGTCGGTTGCAAACCTAATTTTCTTTTCCAGCAACCTTGAATCCATCTGGCTGAGTCATATAGATTTCCTCTTCCAAATCACCGTGTAAAAACGCGGTCTTCACATCAAGCTGAACTAGTTCAAGATCATATTGCGCAACCAAGGCTAGCAAAATCCGAATAGACGAATGCTTCACAACTGGAGAAAACACTTCATTGTAGTCTATTCCTTCTTTCTGAGCGTAACCCTTTGCTACTAATCTAGCCTTGTATCGAATTTAATTTTTATCAGGAAATCCTTCCTTCTTTGCATATACCCATTTGCATCCAATTGCCTTCTTTCTCTTGGGTAGTGTCACCAACTCTCAGGTCTTATTTTTATGAAGAGACTGTATTTCTTCATTCATTGCTTGCTTCCACTTTACACCATCAGGGTTACTTATTACTTCTGTGTAAGTAGAAGGAACATCATCATCTGTAATTGGAAGTGCATAGGCCACAATCATCAAAGCGAGCAGGCTTACGAATCTCTTTTCTTGGCCTTCTATATGCAATTGAATCTTGTTGCTGTAGAGGTTCTTGGGTAGGAACCTCTTCATCATTTGTCCCTTCAATATTAGCTGGATCATCGTTAACCTTTTCAAGCTCCACCTGCTGCAAAGTACTACTGGTTTTGTCATCCTTTTGTGAATCCTTGTACTTCAACATGGTTGATTCATCAAAAGTCACATCTCTACTGAAAACAATCTTCCTTATATCAGGACATCAGAGACGATATCCTTTTACTCCATCAGTTATACCCAAGAATAATGCTTTCTTTGCTCTTGGGTCTAACTTAGATTCTTTTACATGATAATATGCGGTGGAACCAAATACATGTAAAGAATCATAATCGAGTGATTTACAGTCCACATCTCCATAGGAGTTTTTCCATTTATTGCGGTGATGGCAAATGGTTAATTAGATGGCACGCATATGTAATCGCCTCATTAAAATTCTTTGCCCAATCTAGCATTGGACAACATACATTGAACTTTCTCCAGTATAGTTCGATTCATGCGTTCTGCCACCCCATTCTGCTGTGGTGTATCCCAAACAGTGAAGTGTCGCACAATGCCCTCATCTTGGCATACTTGTAGAAATGGATCGTTTTGTACTTAGTACCATTATCGATCGAAGTCGTTTGACCTTTCGACCGGTCGAGTCTCCACCATCTTCTTCCATTTTAAATGCATCCAAAACTTCACTTTTCTTTTCATTAGATACACCCATACTTTTCTTGAATAATCATCAACAAAAGTAACAAAATAGTGCATACCTCCCAAAGAAGCTACTTTGGTAGGTCCCACACATCACTTGTGAACGTAGTCCGAATTCCTTTCAGATTGTGAATTGCTAGACCAAATTTTACCCTCTTACGCTTGCCCGAACACAATGTTCACAGAATTCCATTTTGCAAGAATTTGCACCTTTCAATAAGCCTTGCTTCACCAATGTCGCAAAGCTTTTTCACCAAAGATGTCCCAATCGCATATGCCATAATCGGTAGCCTCTGAATCTACATCTTTTGTAGAAAGCTGTTGATGTTGATCCAATAACTGTACTTCCATTTAAAAATACAAGTTATTTCTTCTTGTGCCTTTCATCACCGTCAGTTGCCCAGCTACTACTTTTAGTAATCCATCTCTCAAAGTGATTGTGAGCCTTTTAGATTCTAGGGCCCCTAATGAGATGAGATTTTTCTTCAGGCTAGGTACGTAGCGAACATCTGTCAAGACTTGGATTGAGCCGTCGTGATTCTTGAATTGGACTGTACCCACTCCCATTGTCTTACAAGTACTATCATTGCCCATAAGAACAATTCCACCTTCTAGCTCTTTAAGACTAGAAAACCAGTCCTTATTGGGACACATATGGTAAGTACATCCTGAATCCAAAATCTACTCATCCGTTTGACATGCCATTGCCATGCCAACCAAGCTAAAGTCTGACTCCTCATCATGCTCCGCTACACATGCATTAGAAATAGCCTTGCCCTTTTGTAGCTTAGGACAATTCTTTTTCCAATGCCCTTTTTCACGGCAAAAGGCACATTCATCTTTGGCGAGTCTCCCTTTGGACTTTCCCCTTCTACCAGATTTGCTACTGTGTGAACGATCTCTTACTGTTAAGACTTCTGCAGTTGTATCTCTGTGATCTCTTTTATCTTTCTTTTGAGTCTCAGATCTATACAACGCACTACAGACTGCATCAAATGTGATCGTGTCCTTCCCATGAAGCAATGTGGTGGTAAGATGATCATATTCATCAGGAAGGGAATTCAACAACAATAATGCCTTGTCTTCATCTTCAAATTTCTCATCCAAATTTAGCAAGTCTGTTAAAATTTTATTGAATGAGTTCACATGGTCATTCATCGACATACCAGGTGCATACGTGAATCGATAAAGTTTCTTTTTCATATAAAGCCTATTTTGAAGACTTTTCGTTAGAAACTTTTCTTCCAGTGTATCCCATAACTTCTTCACGATGTCTCCCTCATGACAGAGTACTTACGCTCTTTGGCCAAACATAGGCGAATTGTACCACACCTGTCTATTGATCTTGGCCCCTCCTTGTCATCCATCTTGTCGGGTTTTTCTTCAAGGGCTATATCTAGCTCTTGCTGACATAAGACATCCAGGATCTCACATTGCCACATACCAAAATTATTGGTACCGTCAAATTTCTCTACTTCAAATTTTGCATTTGTCACAATAGTCCTTGTTGATGACGATGCTGCTGCCATTTTTCTCCTCAATCCCAACTACTGTATACGTGAACAGTACCATATACGTGAATAGTGCCATATACGTAAATAGTATCGTATACGTGAATAGTGCTGTATACGTGAATAGTACCATAAACGGTCGTATTCTCCAAGTACGAATCTGGCTCTGGTACCAATTGTTGCGCGGAAGCGTGTGAAAGAGTAAAATTATTATACTGAAAAATCACACTAAGTTCAATTCCCAGGAAAGAGAGGTAGATCACGAAGATCACTTAAATACCAAGTCTTTCCTAGCCAGAATATCCCTCTATCGTAATTTAATAGCACAATAAATCACTACAATCACATTCACAAAATATGCAAAATAAATAATAAAGGACACCAGAATTTTAACGAGGTTCAGCAAATTTTGCCTACGTCCTCGGGCACTAGCAAATATATTTCACTCCAAAAATTACAAGTGAAATTTACAAATAGAGAGAGAGAGAATAATGCCTTAAGTAGAGAATGGCAATTATGGGATGAAGAAAGTAAGCAATGGTTAGGCCTATTTATAGTTGAGGTTCAAGGATCAACTTGCAATGTCCCTATACAATTAGGGACCAAAATTGCAATTATCCCATGCCAACTTTTAACCCAACTTGCCAACCAATATTACTTTCTACTTTCGGTGCCCACCCCATTTGACTTTTCAAATAATGGTGGGTTCCAATATTTTCCAATTTCCTTCTTTCGATATGATTTTTCCTTTTTTTAATACATGATAAAAAGAATTTTATATTGACGAATATAAATTCAGTAAATTAGAAGACATAATATTGATGAATATAAATTCAGTAAATTAGAAGACATCATTAATAAAAATAAATAATTCTAAATATGAATTACAAAAAAATTCACATTTAAATATTTTGGATCACAAAATATGCTTGACTTACATAGATAACGATTTAGATATCCAAGACGTATTACATTTTAATTATGATTTATGCTGACATTGATGTTAATGCTTAGAATTTGCAACCGCGTGATGGAATAATGGGTCGAATGTTTGCGGGGAACAAAGAGCATGACTACTGAAATTAATATTATTGATTGAAATGACTTTTAAAAGTTATGTCTCATTGTCAAAAGTGAAATTAGATGATAGTTCACCTGCTCACACACTAGTCATCACCTTTTGAGATTTGCAGTGGCATTTCCTTGATTTCCTTTTAGTTGGGTATTAAAATAACATTTATTAATTTTCAAATGAATAGAAAAAAGAACTCATGAAATTGGACTACACTTTCAAACATAGAGATTCAAGAAACCTATGGTCAATAGAATAAAATTAACTCCCACTGGTTTAGTTTTTTAACCTCAAATAATTGTTTCTTAGAATTTCATATTCTAGCTAAAAAGTTATGAACAATATGAAGTCGTGAAATAGAGCTCCATATTTGATAATAAAGGATGATTTTATGTTATTTCATAAAGATGAGCTCTTGTTGTTATTAGTATTAAATATATTTCATTATGTTTTATTTTTCTTAAATTTTAAAATTGTGACGTTCATCTTTTAAATTTATCATTTTTTCATATAACATGATAGAACTAATGTAAATTTTATTTGTATTGTACAATATTTAAGTTAATTATTATTTTGGGTAAATTATGTTGCATGTCATTTAATTATGCTTAAGTTTTTTTAATACGGATTAAATCCGTGTAACCTCATCCCGTATCCCATTATAAAAATAAAATAAAAGAAGTCTTCAATCAATTACAATACAAATATCACTTACCATAATCACTTAATCATAGCCACTGTTTAAATCTTGGGTAAATTATATATCAATTATCTCTAACCTTTGATTAAAATTACATTTCAGTTACCCAAATTTTAAAAGTTACATAATTGTCATTTGTCACTAAAGTTATCGAAATGTTACATTTTGTATCATTCATCCATTAACTTCATTAAGAAGGTAATGTGACACATTAATATAAAGGATTAATAACCAATTTAACCTCCGAACTATAACTAAAATATCAATTTGATACTTTTAACATTTTCTTAATAATAATTCTAAAAAATTAAAGGTAAACAACTTGGATAATCACCCAAGTTTTAATGAGTTCCTATTTTGGTCACCGATTTTTTTTTGTTAATTTAGTTACTTCCATTAGATTAATTGTCATTTTTAGCCACTCCACCATTAAAATGCCTTGCCCATTGAACGAAATGATGATGTGGCAATCTTTTGATTAGTATAATAATAACCCTTAACACTTTACGCATTCTATCAAGTTTGATCTAATTCTAGAAAAATTTAACAAATTTAACCCTTAATGTTTGCACATTTTTCACTTTAGTTTAAATTCAAAAAATAAAAAATTATAATTTTAAGAGCTTGAATATATATATTTTATATAAAAGGACATAAAATATAAAATATTTAAAATATATATATAATTACAAAAGCTTAATTGCTATTTGATCCTAATTCTAAAACTTCAACTAATTTAACTTTTATTGTTTACACATTTTTCAATTTAATTCAAATTCTAAAATTTATAAATAAAATATTCAAAAAATTCAAAAATAATCAATCAAACCCAAAATAAAAGTAAGCTTTCTTTCTTTCCAATGGTGAAATGTGAACAAGGAAGAAGATGGAGAACTCTCTCCATCCTTTGTCTAAAATATCTTTCATATTTGAATAAAATAAAATAAAATAATTTAATAATAGTAATAGTGATGATGATGAAAACAAAATATTATTATAACTAAAAAATCTATCTATCATACTTATCTACTTGATCTTGATAAAATTGTTCTCCAAGTTTTCACACATTTCACCACTAATTCAATTTTATCTTTTATACTTTTAATTTCTCACTTTGACACCAATATTTTGGTAAACTTTATAAATTAGTCTATACTCTAAATTAATATTTATCAATACATCAGTCTTTTAAATTTTCTCCAATCTCCTACTACCTTCTCCACTAATACTTGTGAATATCATTTTATTTATTCTGAAAAAGTTGACTCATAATTGCTCAAAATAATACTATTATGACCAAAGAGTTTTCGAGAATATTACAAAATCGATTAGGTTGACCCTAGTCACTTGAATAAAAGATAATTAATGTAAAATTTAATTTCGTAATTTGAGTATTCTACTAAAATTAATTTTTTTATTTAGTATTTATCTCTTATTAATTTAATTAACTAGAGATAAGATAATTATTTAATATTATCATTTAATTAATTTAATTTTAATCAGTGATAATATAAATTTTATTATATATCTTTTAATTATTTTAAATTAAGTAAAAATATATAATTATGACATAATATATGATGTCATCATTTTATCATGATAATATCGACTTGAGATATAGCGATTTATAATTTGTGTGAAAATGAAACAATGATAACCCATTTTATTTCATTTTATTTTATATCTTATTTTTTTTATCTAAGAATCACATCATAGAATTCTTATGCTAATCATCCCCAGATATTAGAAAGATTTAGAGGATAACGGAAACTCTCGCCGCATATTGTCTTACCAATACATCTATTCATGGGTTAAGACTCTTATGAGGAACTAAACATAAACAATTAAGACATAAATTTTCAAAAAAAAAAATACAATTATCATGAAATGTTTTGATTGAGAGAATTAATTCTTAGTTTATATATCTTCAATTATTTAGCTTATGGGGAACTAAATTTAAATAGTTAAGACAATTAAAAAAAAACCAATTACAATTCTCATGGAATGTTTTGATTGAGAGAATGTTTTTTTTTTTATTTAAATAAACTGTTTTTAATACGGCTTATGAGGACAAAAATATAAACAGTTATAGACATAATTCTTGAAATTTATGAGCAAAGAGAAGACTTGAAAGTTTTGGAAGCTACTAGGAAAGTGAAGATGGGGCCAAATTTTTTTTCTCAAGCCATAATAAAATTTATTAAAAAATACAGTTCCTTGATCCCTCGAATGAATTCACAAGTCTCTTTTTCGTACTAATTACTTTGAAATTGATGAACAAATACTAGGAAAGTAAATTGACGGGGCCAAATTTTTTTCATAGCCAAAATAAAAGTTATTAAAAAATTAGTACAACATGGAAAACACGTCAACGACGAGAGCACCTAAAGCAAACCCAAACTAAAATTATAAAAAAAAATTAGTACAACATGAAAAACACACACCTCAAAGTGTGAATAGAATACAAGAAAGTTCTTACGAAAACACCATCATTGAGCCTCCAAGCACCACCTTAAGCTGCCATAGAAAGCCATGAAACATGCCAAAAATTCGATTGAAAGAAAACCCCAAGAACACTGTGGGATCACAAACCAAGATACACCAAAAATATCTGCAATGAAGCTCCTTAGAGGTGCCAAAATCATATGCACAAACTTCCAAACAGCAAAGTAAAATTTTCATAACCTGAAAATCAATTTCATTCCCCAGATACCATCAATCCTAACCTAGTCATGTAATTGAAGTGACGTTTGTGACGAATCATCAATATGTTTCCACGAAGCGTTAGTATAATTTCCACGAAGAAACCAATCGAAATCAATTTTACAGGAACTTACAAGTCAAGGCCAACCACTGTTTCTTTAAGCCACAAGTCGCCGAAAAGTGATATGTGTAGACAATTACAGGATTAGGATACTTCTTTGGTTTTCTATATATGATTCAATTTTGCAAGAAATATTAACTATTCCTAAACACCGCTAGATTACTTGGAGCATACCTCTGATCACAATTGTTTCACTTTATGGGGAACACTGGGTTCTCTCTGGTTCTTATGATGGCGCTGCTGTTGCTTCATTTTGTGGTTTCATTCTCTACCAAAACAACAACCAATATTAGCACAGATCAGTCAGCTCTTCTGACACTGAAAGCCCATATTGTTAGCCATCCTCAAAAGACGTTGAAAACCAATTGGTCTACTACTACCTCCATTTGTAATTGGGTTGGTGTCACATGCGGATCTCGACATCAAAGAGTCATAGCTCTTAATCTTTCTAGCATGCTTCTCACTGGTACTGTACTATCTTATATTGGAAATTTATCTTTCCTTACTTGGCTCAACATGAGGAACAATAATTTTCACGGCTTTTTATCTGTCCAAATGGCTAATTTGCATCGTTGAAATATATAAGGTTGTTTTCGAATAATTTTTATGGAGAAATCCCATCATGGTTAAGTTTCTTCTCTAAACTTCAATTCTTGTCTTTAGGCTATAATGGTTTTACAGGTGAGATCCCAAAAGATATGTTTGATCATCTATCTAGATTGCAAGTGCTTACTAGGAAGGGAACAAACCCTGGCAAAATTCCATAATTTTGATTTGATTTTGGTGCTTAACATAAATAAATTAATTGTCTTAAATTAAAAAATTCATGATTTGAGCTTTAATTTGTGTGGTGATAAAATTTAGATTATTAAAATTTCGACCTCTTAATTTGTTTTTTAAGAAGTAAAGTAAAAAGAAATACTTCTATATTGGTTTAATAAATTAATTTTATTGTGTAGGTGTAATCCCACAACAAATTAGTAATTTAACATGGTTGAGAGGTCTTTATTTATCTTATAATCTCCTAACAGGTATTATACTATATTTCTTCATCATATATGTTCAATTTTATGATTATTATTTTTTGCTTTCTTTCTACCTTAAATTTAATTTATGTTAAATTTTTACAAATGTGCTAAATATATTATACTTCTGCATTTCATTTAATGGTAAATTTACTTTTGAATCATGCTATCGCATATTTTATTTTTAAGGCAATAATTTTATTAATAGGATGAAATAAGGAAAGTAAAAAAGTTCAATGCCAAAGAAGAGTGTTTAAAGGAGACAAAGCCTAAACATCGTATATTAACCTAATGATCAAGAATGTTTACTACTTCAAATATAATTTAAGTTTGAGTCGCGCTAATTACTATTTATAATTAAAAAAAAAACAAAAACCTAACACTAACAAGTAAAAAATATAGGTACGCTGTGCACCAGAATTAGCAAGAGTCTAAGACATCAAATTCAGTGACAAGTCTTGTCAAATCAAACCCACCAGAGTTTTTGAAGTTATTCAGAACCTTAATGCTAATAGCAAGGGGCTTTGCTTTCGCAATGTTAACCGGATAGAAGGGTCCTAAGTAAAGTCCTAAGTAAAGCTCCAGCGGTTACTAGAAAAATAGTGATTAAATTATTGGTGTAATAATAAATTTAGCCTTTTCAATATTTGTACATTCTAATAATTTAATTATAAATATAAAAATTTAACTTAATTTTTATGAAATTTATCATTTTCGTTCAAATTTTAAAAATTCAATCAATTTAATCCTAACCTTTATAAAATGATAATTTTATAGTCAACTGCGTGAATTCATTCACTCAATACGCAATGCAATGTGACAGTTGCCACAACAAATGAAAAAAAATTCCCCCTTAAGTCTCAGCTCATATGTAAGAAAAATTAACAAAACAAAACCAAAAGTAGAGCAAGTTGTTAGACTAAATGGAAAGATTTGCTGTAAAAAAAAAAAAAACTCACTCAATAACATTTTATGAATTGTATATAAAAAACTCAATGAAAACAAGAACTGAAGACACTTTTTATTCACTGATTTACATCCTTTATATAGGCTAAAACTACAACAAATTTAGCTAAAAAATATGATAACTCAGAAGCAAAATCACAATCAGATATTAAACCATGATTTTAGCTAACCATTCAACAACTTTATTGAAACTAATTTGAATATTTCATCTGCTGATATGCCCAAGATTTTAGGCCACTAACTGAGTTGGTGGTGAACTTTAATACTCCCCCTACAACGCCAACTCCAACCTTTTCACAATCCCAAGTTGTGAGCAAAACTTTTCCAACTTAGTTGTACTCAAGCCTTTCGTGAACAAGTTTGCAACCTGGTTATCAGTCTTGACATAGGACAACTCAATTTTATCATGTATCACCTTCTCCTTAACAAAATGGTAGTGCACCTCCACATGTTTGGTCCTTGCATGAAACACAGGATTTTCTGCTAAACGAATAGTTGACTGATTGTCACAATAGAGGGGTATTGCATAATCAACTTTTTGGTGCAAATTTTCCTCAAGTTGCACTAACTATGTACTTTCTTGGGCTGCCATAGTTGTCGCTCTATATTCTGCCTCTGTTGTCAATAAGGACACAGTTGGTTGTCTTTTACTACACCAAGAAATTGTCCCTGAACCAAACTTGAATACATAGCCAGTGGTTGATCGACGTGTATCGTGATCCCCTGCATAGTCAGCATGACAATAACCAACTAGTTCGTAAACCTCAAATTTCTTATATAGAAAACCATAATCAAGAGTACCATTCATATATTTTAAAACTCGTCTAACAGCTTCCAAGTGTTGTTTCGTGGGATTCTGCATATATCGACTCATTACCCCAACAATATAAGAAATATCAGGTCAAGTTAAAGTTAGATAAATGAGACTACCGACAAGTTGCTAATACATCAACCTATCTTCCAAGTCTTTCCCTTCATGAGCACAAAACTTGGTGTTTGGTTCCACTGGTATAGTGATGGTCTTGCAATTGAGCATTCCAAATTTCTGCAACAAATCTTTTGCATATTTCTCTTGACAAAGAAACATGCCTTCTTTTGTATGATCAATTTCTAGCCCCAAAAAGTGTTTAAGTTGGCCAAGTTCCTTTATTTTAAAGTGGACTGACAAGTTTTGTCGAACTTGGTGGATTTCTTTACTATCATCTCTAGTGATTATCAAATCATCCACATACACCAACACTATTACCAACTTCCCTTCACTAACTTTGACAAACAATCTAGAATTTGCATGACCTATAACATAATAGCTTGAGCTAAAAATTTAGCAATCTTACCATACCATGCTCTCGGCGATTGCTTTAACCCATATAGCGCCTTCTTTAACTTGCAAACATAACTAGGATGACCTCCACTCTCAAATCCAATAGGCTGATTCATGTAAATTTCATGATCTAGCTCTACATGTAAAAAAGCGTTCTTTACATCCATTTGCCACATCTTCCAATCTTTGCTAGCAGCAAGAGCCAAGAGAACTCGAGCAATAACAATCTTTGCCACCGGACTAAACGTCTCTTCATAGTGCAATCCATATTGTTGAGAAAATCCCCTTGTAACTAACCGAGCCTTGTACTTCTCAACTGATCTATTAGGACGATACTTTATTTTATAAACCCATTTACAAGATATGGGTTTCACATTTGGTGGACGTGGCATAAGCTCCTAAGTCTGGTTTTTTTTCCAATGCAACAATATCTTCCTCCATTATTTTTACCCACTTAGAATCTTGAGACGCTTCTTCATAAGTTGTTGGCTCAACCAAAGGTTTTTCCTCCGCTACAGCTACATTAACATACTTTGGAATTTGCCTACGAAATCTGGTTGATCTTCTAAGTTGTGGCTGTGAAGTTTTTTCACCTTCTGGATTGATTTCTGCCTCCTACCTCTGATGAACACCATTTCACGAAAGATTTGTTGTTGTCTCAACAACTTCATTATCTCTAATTTCTTCATTAGCTGCAAGACTTGGTTGTATCTCAATAAACTGCTCCTCTATTTTCCTTTGGGGTTGATCTTCTTTTACTTCAGAATCTAGCAACTTCACTTGTTGTGGAGTCTACCAAGAAGAAGTTTCATCAAACACTACATTACGTGATGTGTAGCATTTGTCAATCATAGGGTCACAACACTTCTATCCTTTTTTTTGGTTATCATATCCAATGAAGATACATCGGATTACTTTCTTATCGAACTTGTTCCTTAAATGACCTGGAATAAATACATAGAAAATTCACCCCAAAACTCAAAAATGACCAACAGCAGGTTTAGTATCCCATAGTACCTCAAAAGGTGATATGAAACCAAGCTTTGGTGTTGGAAGTTTATTTATGACATGAGCAGCGGTCTTCATACATTGTGCCCAAAATCTTCCAGGTATATTTTTTGCATGAAGCATACTCCGACATGTCTCAGCAACATTTAAATTCTTCCTTTTGGCAACTCTGCTTTGTTGTGGCGTGTTGGCATATGTGAATTGATAATGAATCTTATTATTTCTTACATAGGTAGAAAACTCATCTGATGTGTACTCCTCTCTATTATCTATGCATAACCATTGAATTTTTCTACCAACCTCTACTTCAGCTACTTTTTTAAATTCTTTAAACTTGGCAAATGTCTCTGATTTTTCTTTCATAAAGAAAACTTACACATATATTGAGAAATCATCAATAAAAGTCACCATATAACGCATCCCACTAATTGAAGGTTGCTTGACACGCCCAAATACATCAGAATTAACTAGCTCTGATGAAGCCTTTGCTTTGTACGTAGATTCTTCAAATGGCAGCTAATGTACCTTACTGAATTGACATCCTGTACAAACAGTATCATCTCATACTTTAAGTTGAGGAAGACCCTTTAGCATTGGCTTATTTATCATAACTTTCAATTGTGATAACTAACGTGTCTAAGCTTTGTGTGCCACAAATCTGTCGTCTCATTCTTCTTTGTTTTGTCCACATAAGCAGTTTCTATAGAATCATATAGACAGATTCCATTTTCTTCCCTTGCATGGTTGGTGTTCCTGAGACTTTAACATTTTCGAATACCTTTACACCTTGTGGACTAAACAACATGGTGGCTTGCAGATGTTAATAGTGCCACAGATAATAAATTTTTCTTCATGCCATACACATGATAAACACCTTGAATTAACATTGGATCAGAATTAAATCGAGATACGATAGTCGTCTTACCAACATGGGTGATGGCTAACCTTGAGTTGTTAGCCGTTACCACCACATGATTTCCTTTGCATGTTGTAACATCTTGAAGCTTTTCTTGATCACCAATCATGTGATTAGAGTAACAAAAGTCAACAATCCAGTTAGTCTTGTAGTCAATATTCTGAGAAGTTGTTAATACGAGTTCCAAGTCTTCTTCTTCCGCAATAAATGATGTTTCAGCATCCCACTCATCAACATCTTCGTCACTGCATTACTTTCAACTACTTTCTTCTTGTACCAACAGTCTTTGGCCACGAGACCCTTTTTTCTGCAATTATAGCAATCACCATCAAACTTCTTCCTCTAGTTGAATTGGTTGTTGTAGTTACTACGCTTTTGAGTTTCTCCAAATTGAGAACTCCCATGATGACTTTCTTATTTGCCATCGTTCTTTCTTGGTTTGCTTCTGACATTATACCTAGGTTTTTCTTTGCTCTTTCCACTAAAAAACCCTACATCCTCAGTTTTGATTGAGATTCCACCCATTTGTTTTGCCAAAGCTTCTTGACCGATCAATAGATTCTCAAAATCTACAAGCGATGATTGTGTTGGCCATCTTTGAATTGCAGTAACAAAACTCCTTTAGTCTAATCTCAATCCATGAATGATGATTCTTCTTATTCTAGAATCCGTAATACAAGAACTAGAATCAAGTTCAGAAATCTCACGGCATAAGGTTTTTACCCTAGTGAAGTATTGGTTGATTGTCAAATCTTGCTTCATTGATAATAATTTATTCTCTAAGAGCTGCAGCATTGTGTTATTTTTTATAAGAAAATTTCTTCCAACATGTCCCACGCCTGTTTTAGTGTGTCAGCGTCTTTGATATGCTCTAATATTTCTTCCTCTACAATGGTTTTAATTGCAAATATAGCCTTGCTTACACTGGCCTTCCACTTCTTCAAGCTGTTAGCTTCTTGAGATAATGGTGAAAGCTTATCTTCGCTAACAATGTCCCACACATCTTGAGCCTTAACTAAGACTTTATACATTTGCCCATGTGTTGTAATTTTGGTTATTAAGCTTTTTTACTGCTCCAACAACTGAAAAATCAACCATAATTATCTTCACGAACCTGGCTCCGATATCACACTATTAAACTAAATGGGAAGATTTTCTATATAAAAAAAAAGGAAACTCACTCAATAACACTTTATGAATTGTATACAAAAAACTCAATAAAAAACAAGAACTCAAGACACTTTTTTATTCACTAATTTACATCCTTTATATAAGCTGAAACTATAACAACTTTAGCTAAAAAATAGGATTACTCAAAAGCAAAATCATAATCAGATATTAAACCATGATTTTAGCTAACCATTCAACAAATTTATTAAAACTAATTTGAATATTTGATCTGCTGATATGCCCAAGAGTTTCGGCCACTAATTGAGTTGGTGGTGAACTTTAACACAAGTCTCATCACAAATTTTGCCACTTGGAGCATACCTCTGATAAAAATTGTTGCACTTCCACAAATTTTGATGGGAAATGTCTTTCTGTTCATTTTGGCTCTTACGATGGTGGTGCTGTTACCTAATTTTGTGGTTTCAATCTCTACCAAAACAAAAATCGATATCAGTAGAGATCAGTCAGCTCTTAAGGCACTGAAAGTTCATGTTGTTACTGATCCTCAAATGATTCTAAAAACTAAATGGTTTACTGCTACTTCTGTTTGTAATTGGTTGGTGCACTTGCGGATCCCAACACCAAAGAGTCATAGTTCTTAATCTTTCTAGCATGCTTCTCATTGGCACTATACCACTTTCAATTTGGAATCTATCTTTTCATATTTCACTTGATCTAATAGACAACTGTTTTGGCTCATTATCTATTTAGTTGACTATTTTGCTTCGATTGAAACTTATAGACTTGTTTTTGAACAATTTATATAGAGAAATCCCATTATGGTTTGATTCCTTCCCTAAACTTCAATACTTGTCTGTGAGCTCTAACAATCTTGCAGGAGAGATCCCATCCAATATGTTTGATCATCTACCTAGATTGCAACAGCTTTACTTGGAAGGGAACAAGCTCTCTGGCAAAATTCCATTGGGTTTATTCAAGTGCAAAGAGTTAGAATACATATCCTTGGCTGATAACAGGTTGGAAGGGATTCTACCAAAAGAAATAGGAAACTTGACAATGCTTAGGAATCTATATCTCGACAACAACCTGTTTGAAGGTAAATAGAAAGCAATTGAATGTTATTTTAATTTGTTGTCTTTCCCCAACTGTAATATTTGATTTATTTGCTAAGAAAGCTTTAATTATTTTTAATTTTTTTACTAAGTAAAATTTTAAAGTTCAGTTTAAACTTATAGACTTGTTTTGGAACAATTTCTACAGAGAAATTTCGTCATGGTTTGATTTCTTCCCTAAACTTCAATACTTGTCTTTGAACTCTAACAATCTTGTAGGTGAGATCCCATCCAACATGTTTGATCATCTACCTAGATTGCAACAGCTTTACTTGGAAGGGAACAAGCTCTCCGGAAAAATTCCATTGGGTTTATTCAAGTGCAAAGAGTTAGTTTTCATATCCTTGGCTGATAATAGGTTGGAAGGGATTCTACCAAAAGAAATAGGAAACTTGACAATGCTTACAAAACTATATCTCTACAACAACCTGTTCGAAGGTAAACCGAAAGTAGTTGAATGTTATTTTAATTTGTTTTCTTTCTCCAACAGCAATATCTACTTTGTTTGGTAAGAAAGCTTCAATTTTTATCTTTTTTTTACCAAGTAAAATTTTAAATTTCATTTTAAACTTATAGAGTTGTTTTGGAACAATTTCTATAGAGGAATTCCATCATGATTTGATTCCTTCCCTAAACTTCAATACTTGTCTTTGAGCTCTAACAATCTTGCAGGTGAGATCCCATCCAATATGTTTGATCGTCTACCTAGATTGCAAGAGCTTTACTTAGAAGGGAACAAGCTCTTTGGCAAAATTCCATTAGGTTTATTCAAGTGCAAAGAGTTAGAATACATATCCTTGGCTGATAATAGGTTCGAAGGGATTCTACCAAAAGAAATAGGAAACTTGACAATGCTTAGGAATCTATATCTCTACAACAACCTGTTCGAAGGTAAACCAAAAGTAGTTGAATGTTATTTTAATTTGTTGTCTTTAAAAGTAGTTGAATGTTATTTTAATTTGTTGTCTTTCTCCAACTGCAATATCTGCTTTGTTTCGTAAGAAAGCTTCAATTCTTATCTCTTTTTTTTTTTTACCAAGTAAAATTTTAAATTTCATTTTAGACTTACACTTGTTTTGGAACAATTTCTATAGAGAAATCTCATCATGGTTTGATTCCTTCCCTAAACTTCAATACTTGTCTTTAAGCTCTAACAATCTTGCAGGAGAGATCCCATCCAATATGTTTGATCATCTACCTGGACTGCAACAGCTTTACTTGGAAGGGAACAAGCTCTCCAGTAAAATTCCATTGGGTTTATTCAAGTGCAAAGAGTTAGTGTTCATATCCTTGGCTGATAATAGGTTGGAAGGGATTCTACCAAAAGAAATAGGAAACTTGACAATGCTTAGGAGTCTATATCTCGACAACAACCTGTTCGAAGGTAAATGGAAAGCAGTTGGATGTTATTTTAATTTGTTGTCTTTCTCTAACTGCAATATCTACTTTGTTTGGTATGAAAGCTTCAATTCTTTTTTAATTTTTTACCAAGTAAAATTTTAAAGTTCATTTTAAACTTATAGACTTGTTTTGGAACAATTTCTACGGAGAAAGCCCATCATGGTTTGATTCCTTCTCTAAACTTCAATACTTGTTTTTGAGTTATAACAATCTTGCAGGTGAAATACCATCCAATATGTTTGATCATCTAGCTAGATTGCAACAGCTTTACTTGAAAGGGAACAAGCTTTCCGGTAAAATTCCATTAGGTTTATTCAAGTGCAAAGAGTTAGAGGACATAGGCTTCAGTTCTAATAGGTTGGAAGGGATTCTACCAAAAGAAATAGGAAACTTGACAATGCTTAAGACTCTATATCTCGACATCAACCTGTTTGAAGGTAAACAGAAAGCAGTTTAATATTATTTTAATTTTTTGTCTTTCTCCAACTGCAATATCTGCTTTGTTTGGTAAGAAAGCTTCAATTCATTTTTTTTACCAAGTAAAAATTTCAAGTTCATTTCAAACTTATAGATAGAGGTGATCATGGGCCGGGCCGAGCTGGCCGGGTTCGGGACGGGACCAGACAAAATTTTAGGCCTGTTTTCTAGGCCTGGGCCTATCCCGACCTGAAATATGGGTCTGAAAATTTGTCTAAGCCGGACCCGAAATAAAATTGCTAAGCCCGAGCTCGGCCCGACCCAGTCCATATTAAATTTTTTTGCTTATTTCATTAAATAAAAAATAAAAAATATAATAAATTAAATACATTTAAAAACATAAAAATAAATATTAAAACAAGAAACAAATAAAAAGTGAGACTAAAATAATTCTTAAAACAATACACAAATTGAAAATATAATAAAAAGTGGTTATATTAAATTTGGAAATAAAAAAGTAAATATGATTAAAAAAATTATTTAATATATAATTTAGGCGGGGTCGGGCCAGAAAAGTTTTACCTAAGGCCCGACCCGTTTTCTAAATGGGCCTTTTTTTGCCTAAACCCATATTTCGGGCCTATATTTTTAATCGAATCCTCCCATTTTTCGGGCGGGCCTTCGGGCCGGACTGGGTAGCCAACCCATGATCACCTCTACTTATAGACTTGTTTTTGAAACAATTTCTAGGGAGAAATCTCATCATGGTTTGATTCCTTCCCTAAACTTCAATACTTTGTGTTTGAGCTTTACCAATCTTGCAGGTGAGATCCCATCAGGTATGTTTGATCATCTATCTAGATTGCAAGTGCTTTTCTTGGGTGAGAACAAGCTCTCTGGAAAAATTCCATTGAGTTTATTTAAGTGCAAAGAATTAGAAGATATATCCTTGGCTCATAATAGGTTAGAAGGGATTCTACCAAATGAAATAGGAAACTTGACAATGCTTAAGAGTCTATATCTGGACAACAACCTATTCGAAGGTAAACGGAAAATAGTTAGATGTTATTTTAATTTATTGTCTTTCTCCAACTGCAGTATGTGCTTTGTTTGGTAAGAAAGCTTCAATTTTTTTTTTTTTTACCAAGTAAAATTTTAAAGTTGTTTTTAATTTTCATACTTTTCATCATGCTAAATTCTTGATTTTAATCATATGATTAATTCTAATAATCTAAATATCTTCAAATTTTATTAATTATAAAAACTTTAAGAGTTTCTTTTCCCTCTTAGCCGTTTAATTACTCGAAAACTCTTTTTTGCTGTCTGTTTTTTCCCCTTCTTCCTTCTTTTTGGTTTAGCTATGATCTTATTGAATTTAGTCTTGAGTTAAAAAAAGCACACTTTCTAATGACAAAACTTTAAAAGGAGATAAGAGAACCCAAAAACAATAATACTTTTGCGTTTGCACTATGGTATCGTGAACAGAAAATGATAATATATATTAGAAATTTTTATATATATATATATATATATATATATATATATATATATAACTCACGTATTTAAAATAAATTTGTGTGTTTAAAATAACATACAATAAATATGAAATATAAAATTTGAAACTAATAATAATAACACACATAAAATATGTACAATATTAAAATAAAAATTAATTTAACTTGTGAGTAAAAGAAAATTAAAATAAGTAAATACATCATATTAAAAATATTAAATGAATTATAATTGTTTATTATGATATTGTCATTTTGTTTTTACAGCACGTCAAAAAGCTATCATGTTAGTGAAAAGAAATTTCAAATTAATCAAGGATTTTATTAATATTTATTAGGAAAGAAGTATAAATACACAAATTTGGTGAGAGAAACCATTTTATGTTAAAATTATTTTATTAAAGTTTACTTAAGAATTATTATTGGTGTGTGATAAAGGATTTGTTTGTAAATCCATTAAATATGGATTCAATCCTTAGATATGTTAATCTTAGTTCTTTTATTTAAAAATTGTATAAAAATATGAAAAGGAAAAAGGCCATCAAATTAATAATAGTAATCATCTAATAAAAGATATATTAGTCATTTTCTAACCGAGTTGATACTCGATTAACCTGTAACACCAACTTAATTAAGAGTTTTATTAATAGTAATTTTCTTCGTTGGGTAAGAAAGCCTCAATTTTTTTTCTAATTATTCGTATTTTATTAAATCAAGCAAAGATTTTTTAGGAAGATTAATATATATAATAATCTATTAAATATTATAATTATTATAATTATTAAAAAACTTAGATTTTTAACAGAGAATTTAATAGAATTGGAATGCTTAAAATTCACGTAAGTATTTTTATTGAGATGAAATTAATTTTTTTTGAGAAAAGCCTTTAAAATATTATTTTCAAGGGCATCGATCCAATTCCTCTATAATGAAAGACATTGTCTCACTCACGAACTTTGTCTTCCACTTGAGGAAGCTCCTCTATTGGTGGAGACCCACTCGATGGTTTCATCTCCCACTTAGGGGAACGCTTCAGGAAAAATATAAAAATGAAAATAAAAATAGGGAAAAAAGAGGAAGTTATATGTGAACTAAACAGAAAAAAATACGAACTTATAGGTGAAAAGGATAGGTTTATAATTTGAAGATTTGTCAATTTCGAACATTATTAATTAAAATATTTAAAACCTTATGTTAAATAAATTTGATTAAATTTTGCTCTCAGCCCTTGTATAATTGTGAATTTAGTCTTTATATTTTAATTTAGTTATTTTTAATTTTTGAAATTTAAAATTTCAGTCCTAACCAAATGATAATTATTAATTTTATTAAGTTCTATTATTTCTTAAATTCTACGTGACAAACATATTATCACATGTTCAATGCTATGTCAGTTTGTTATTTTCGCATGCTACTCATAAAGAAAAGCTAGATAATGGATTTAATGGTTGATATTTGTGTCAAGACTAAGATTTCAAAATTCAAAAAGTATAAGGACTAAGAATGATTGAATGAAGAACATGGACTAAATCTACAACTTTATACATAGTACAAGTTTAGTAACAAAATTCAACTAAACGGATTTAACTACAATAGTTTGGATCAAAACTAAAATTTTAAAATTACAAAAAATAAAAGGATTAAAATTGATGAATTCGAAAAGTACATGAACTAATTTTGATCAAATTAAACGATAATAATTAAATCCACAACTTATACATAGTATAAGGACCAATAAAATTTACACCACTAGTAATTTAACACGTTTGAGATTTCTTGATTTACTTAGTTATTCAATAATTCCCTAATAGGTAATATATAATATTTCTCGATATATATGTTTAGTTTCATGATTTTATTTTTGCTTTCATTTTTGAGATTTAATTTAGTCCGTTAAATTTAGAATAAAGTGTGAATAATAAAATTTAGACTTCGAACCTTGATCTTTTAATCTTAAAACAAAATTAATAAATATTTTTATATTTATTTAACAAATTAATTTGATTGTGTAGGTGTCATCCCAAACCAAATCGGAGATCTTCTCAATTTGGAACAACTATTCCTTTCTAACAATCTTCTTAAAGGACATCTTCCTCCATTTATCAGTAATTTAACACGTATGGAATATCTCTTTTATCTAATAATACTCTAACAGTATTATATATTATTTCTTCACTCATCTTTTTTCTTGATTGTGATTTTTCTTTCTTAATTTTTTTGTCAATACTTTATATATGCAATTATCAATGCGTTGAATATTTGACATTTGGACATTTAATTTAATATTTAATTGAGATAATCTAATTACAAAATTATATGCTTCTAAAATTACCAAGGTGTAAAGGTGACATCAGAGCAATTACTTAGACCATAAAATGATAAAATATATAATCCCTCCTCCTCATATTTGGATTCCTTACAAATCTCATTTTGTAAATTGAGAAATTATGTATTTCTAGCAACAAAAGTTTTTGAATCGGTTGGAACTCGATGAAAAATTTAATTTTTTGTTAAAAATAAATTATAAATAATAATTTTAGTTATTTTAGTTTTTAATGGATTTTTTTGGTTTCTAATTTTCTTTTTGTCAATTCAAAGCAAATTTTTTATTTTATGTTATATGTCACTGGTTGCATTTTGATTCGTGGTTCAATTAATTTATCAAATCAATCTAGTTTGATTCCAACAACACTAACCAAATATAGATATAGATAATATTGTGATAATTAGGAGTAGAACCCAACCCAATGGATTAGATAATTGGGAAAGGGGTGATATGATCAGGTTGAATGTTGAATTTGTTCAGTGGATGGATAGATAACTACCCACTCGAATGCCTTTCAACTTGCATGTCTTTACCTTTTAAGTAATTGATTTTGCAGGACATATTCCAATTACCTTGGGTAATCTAAGATACCTAAAAGCGCTGGACATAGCGAATAATGATTTAAGCAGCACACTGTCGTCCTCGAGAAGCAGCTTTCTATCAGCATTAGCAAACTGCAGTGATTTGGCTTACTTGTCATTTGCAAGAAATCCATTGATCAGTGGTTACCTTCCGGCTTCCATAGGAAATCTGTCGGTTTCTCTTCTATATTTTGATGCTTCGAGCTGCAGCATTAGTGGCAGAATTCCAGGGGAAATTGGGAACTGGAATCCAAATAATAAATTGAGATATCTTGCCCTTAATGGAAATCAATTGGAAGGGATACTGCCGTTATCTTTGATTAATTGCAGCGAACTAGTACTTCTGAATGTTGCAAACAACTACTTAAGTGATACCTTTCCCCATTGGTTAGGCATGCTTCCCAAGCTGCAAGCTCTTATTTTGAGATCTAATAGATTTCATGGTTCCATTCAAGTCTCCTCAACCACTTTTTCCTTCTCCAGGCTGCAAATGGTTGATCTCTCTCATAATGACTTCACAGGGTTATTGCCAACCGAGTTCTTCCAAAATCTCAAGGCTCTGAAAGAAGAAGTTGGTCATGAATATGATTTACTTTCATACTCTGTTCTGTTAACAATAAAAGGTTTGGTGCTAGAGTTTAAAATAAAAGTACTTATGCCCATATTCACAAGCATAGATTTGTCGGACAATGGATTCCATGGAGAAATTCCTAAGGCAGTTGGAGAGCTTAGAATGCTTCATGCACTCAATCTCTCTAGTAATTGCCTGACTGGTCCTATCCCAACGTCATTTGGGAAATTGACAGCACTTGAATCATTAGATCTCTCATTTAACAAGCTGAGTGGCAGAATCCCTTCCGAATTGACAAATTTGACATTTCTTGAAGTGTTAAGGCTTTCAAACAATAATCTTGTCGGACCCATTCCCAGTGGCAAGCAATTTGATACATTTGAAGACGACTCTTATCTTGGGAACTTGGGTTTGTGTGGACTCCCATTACCGAAGGAATGTAACAATGATGAAATACCAGAACCAGCGCAAGATGAAAAAGATCATGGAAATGGACTTGCTTTTATTTGGAAACTTGCAATGATGGGGTATGGATGTGGAATGGTGTTAGGGATTAGCATGGCATATATTGTATTCACGACTGGAAGACCATGGTGGCTTGTAAGGATGATTGAGAGAGACTTGCGAAACAAAGTTTCAAGTTGGTTTGGGAAGAAAAGAAAGTAGTCCTGCAAATCCTTCTTCATATGTGAGTTAATGTATTTCATAGAAATAAACATGCTACTTTTGCCATGCTAAATGCATAATTCGGTAACTCTCAAATTGATTATTTTTATTTTCATCCATCAGGAATGAGTCCGAGAAAAGATGAAGTATGTTCTGCATCCATAGCTGCTTCTCTCCATGGAATATATGTTCTGCTAATGGGTGTTCTTACAGATAGTTTGCTTTGGTTTTTCAGCTTTCATAGTATGGGATTTTAACATTTAGCAAGAAGTTGATTTGTTTTCAAGTTCAGAAATAAATTGCAAAACCCACTCTAATTACTTCTTTATTTTAAACAAGTGTTTGTGTGCTAAATTTTAGCTAAGCATCGTGTTGTCTTTTCTCGGGACAATCAATTAGATTTATTTTTATGAATTTTTCATAATTATTTTTTAATTTTTAAGAATTTCTAATTTTGAAATTGTTTATCGGATTGAATTAAGAATTAATGGTCTCATCACCCATGTAGAACTTTAATCACTGATAAATTATTTTCACTTTTTTTTTTATTTACATCAACATAAAACAACATTTAATCCTTAAACGACTTAACAACTTTTTCCACACATGACAAAACCCAAACAACAAACGCAACTAGCGCGACTCAAAACTAAACCATTTGAGGCGATAAACACCTTTAACCATCATGCCATCACTTAGTTCAATCCTTAAATATTTTTAATCCACATTAATTTTGAAACTTGATAAATTTTTCCAATTTGGCCACTAGCTTAAATTACATTAAGTTATGATGATATGAAAATTAGAGATTATACTACATCATCTAAAGTTTTTCTATTTGTAAGTGATGAAATTATACAAGCTCAAATTATCACATCATCCAACTTAATGAAATTCAATTTTAACGATTAAATTAAAAAGATATATTCCAAAAAATAATAATAAATTTAGAGAACAAATTAAAAAATAATATTCATCTCTTAATTCTTTTAACTTACCGTTCCTTTTTTCTTTTAAATTACCTATTAATTCTTTTTACCTATTTACCAAAAGAAAGCAAAAACCAGTTGTCGGCATTTGAGGGTATAACAAATCTACAATGTTCAATTATAACGTAAAATATATAAATAATTTGTGTTACATTAACAATGATTTATAGATGTTGTTTTACCGTTCTAATAATTTCTATATTAAACTATATATTTAAATAAATATAAAAATATTTAATCTCAAGAAATTCTACTTCAATAAAGACTTCAAAGTTAACAGTAATTAAAATAATGAATATTTTTAATAAAAATTGAGATAAATTATTTTTATTGAATATTATCAGATATATTTTAAAAGGTAAAATAGTTTTTGATTGTTCAATGTAAATATAATGATTATTGAAAAGTCATTCAATATTTAATTTAATCAAAATAATATTAACAGTGATTTAGTTATACATTAAAGTATATATTTAAATTAATATACTTTAATA
Source organism: Gossypium arboreum (assembly GCF_025698485.1). Taxonomy (NCBI): domain Eukaryota; kingdom Viridiplantae; phylum Streptophyta; class Magnoliopsida; order Malvales; family Malvaceae; genus Gossypium; species Gossypium arboreum. The sequence goes on along the minus strand of NC_069070.1, from coordinate 116,633,296 downwards.
AAGACTTCAATCTTAATGGTAATTAAAATAAATAAATACTTTTAATAAAAATTGAGATAAAATTGTTGTTTTATTGATTGTCATATATTTTAAAAGGTAAAATAGTAATTGATTATTCAATGTAAATATGATAACTATAGAAAAATTAGTTAATATTTTATTTAATAAAATGAATGATTAAGAAATTTTACTTTAAGAAGAATATTAATAACTTTCAAGCAAATGGTAATATATTTTTATTAATATTTTAATCAATTAATGAATTTTACTTAAAATTATGACATTGATATTAATGAGAAAATATTTTATTAATAGTTTATTTTAAATACAAAATAGAATTGGATAGTTAATTTTAAAAAATTGAAGCCAAATATATTGTTCACTACTTAAAGTTTTAGAGTTATTACTTTTATATATAACTTATCAAATATTTGATACTTGCATTTAACTTAATGGTCAATGAAAATGATTTAAATCCAAAATTATATATCTTACAATCACTCAAATTCAAAAATAATTATCCAATGTGTCGAAACTATTTTTTTGAAAAAAAACTGGGAATCGACTTTGGTTTTGAAAGCGAAATTAAAACGGGAGTCGCCACCGATCTTTATTAGGTGTGATCGGATCACCTTTGTTTTAATAAATCAATTTTAGTTTACTAAAACAGTGCCTTTAGTCTACGAAACTTGAGAGGATGGGTTCGGGAGTCGATTACGTGCGAGAAGGATTAGCACCCTCGACACGCCCAAAAATTGGTACCGAATTGATTAGTTAATGTCTTAATGTCGAAAGTCGAAAATTGGGAATGGATTTTAAAATACAATCCTTTTTATTGACGTCGATTTTAAAAATGCTTGAGTTAGCTTGAATCGATTGTTTAGAGATTTCCTTGTCTCGAGATATCAGAGTATCACATCCCGTAAGTTAGGATACAATACCATGAATTCCCGAGCATAAAGTTGTCCCCTAATTTGAATGAGAATTTCATGTGTTTTAAAACTTGAAAAGGATATTTTGCCATTTAGAAACAATAAGGAAATCGAAACCCCGTAAGTTAGGGTACGATTCCTTGATGTTCTAAAATGCAAAACATTGCCTTATTTGGAAAATTTCATTTTTGAATAGTAACGAATGCGATATTTAAACGACGTGTATTTGTTAGGTTGAAATAAAATGATTTATTGGATAAATGTATTGGGATTAATGAATGATACGACTTAGGCTAGATAAAACAAAGATATATTGTAGAGCACGAGATAATACAACATGAAATACAATGTTTATACAAGCAAATGACAATAATGAAAATACGAATAAACCAAATATAATACATACAATGGTAACATTCACATAACATATATCACTTAGGCATTAATCACTAGTAATCAAAGACAAATGAATTAAATAAGATATAACCATTTTTTTAAAAAAATAAAGCAAATTAAAATGAATAAAGTATAAAACAAATTTTATGATGGTAAGAAATGAATTTAAAATAAATGATGTGAAGAGAAAGGAAAAAAAATCGATAATGTACAAAAAGAATATATGTAAAAGAAAATTTAAAATAGATAAGATACAATACGTCAAAGAAATAATTAGTATATATATAAAAATAGATATAATGATTTGAAATTGATAGCATATATAAAATTTTACAATAAATAATAAAACAATTTAAAATGAATGACACATAAAGCAAGTTTATGAAATGAATGATGTAAGAGAATTTTAAAACCTATATTATAAAGCAAGTTACAAAAGATTCATATGAATAATTTTAAAATGGGTGATATATATATAATTAAAAGTGTAAAATAGATAACATGGAATAAGTAGAATGGTTTTAAAATAAGGTGTAAAATAACTTTGAACTAAATAATATATAAGTTAATTTAAAATTATAAATATGAAGTTTAAAATGTATAATACGTAAAAGGATTTAAAATAGACAATATAAATATACTTTATAATAACGCTTTAGATATGATATATAAAAATTATTAGAAATACATAATTCATAATAACTAAAGAACAAACAACGTAATAATTTGAAATAGATATATGGCAAAAAACAGTTTTGGGAATAATAGCAAACATATAGAAACTTAAAATAAATGGTATATATACATAAATTTTATGACAAATAATATAGACATGAGTACATAAAGTTTAAAAATGGGTAATACAAAAACTTATAATACATAGAATGCTAAAAATAAATGAATAAAAGGTTTAAGATAACCCAATAATTTTAAATAAATAGTACATGGAACGATTTAAAATAAAAATGGTACTTTGGAGTAAAACGTAGCAATCTATAATAACTAATATGAATAAGGATCTTAATGTGAGGTAAAATAGTATAAAAGACCCAAAACAGATCAATAAAAGGTTTAAAACATAATGTGAAAGATTTAAGAATGAATATGCACAATAATGGAACATAAAAACAAATAGTCTAATAAAAATGAAGACAAAATATGTAATATATGTATGCATTAAGATAATTAATATGTAAAAAACCTTAAAGTAAATAAATATAAAATAGTTTTTTTAAATAAAAAGACGAATATACAAATACCGTATAAAGTTTGAAACTAAATAAAATAATATTTAAATAAATCGCAAATGGGCATATAATAAAATATAATGGAACAGTTTGAAATAAAGAGGAAATGATTAAATTAAAATCAAAATGAAAGAAAAGGTACAAATTATAATAACAGGTAAGTGCCATGGACTACATCAAAATGCATTCAAAGTTATGAGGATGAAATGGGACATTATCCCAAGTCTCAAATGCGCTGCATTTCAACCACTCAGGCCGAGGACTAGAACGGAAATGAAATGAAATAAGTGGGCGAAATTAAAAAAGAAAATGCAAAAAGGACTAAATTAAATGGCGCAGGAAAATAAGAGGGACCGTGAAAGAAAGTATCCCATTTTAGCCTTAAAAAAACTACTGCCGTTTCCTGGCCATTTAAGCCATTCTTTTCTCTTTTCATTTCAGCTTTTGTTTTAAAGAAAACAGAGGGCCTTTGCCCTCTTTCCCTCTCTGCTCATTTCGGCTAGGGTTCTTAGAACCTTCATTGCCGTCTTCACCGCAGCGCCACCACAGGCGGTGGTTGGGGTGTACCCCGAGCTTTCAAGCCCCTGTTTAAGGCGAACTTAGCAGCAAAAACTTCCTCGACCAAAGAAGATCCAAAGAAGGAACCCCCTACGACCTCTTCGGGTCGAATCCGACGGCGGAGGAGCGACCTTCGACGACGGTCACTTCGATTCGGGTAAGTCCCCTTCTTTGATTTTTTACCCTTTTTGTTTTTTTTTTTCGATTTGTAGTATAAATAAAAAGAAATTTAAAGAGATGAAAGAACGAAATGAAAACAAAGTAAAAATAAATCAGAGGTCAACCTTTAAATTTTGTTCTGTTCTTTTATTCAAATGTCTTTGTCCACCCCCATTACAATCAGTTTCATTTTAGCTTTATAGCCGATTCCATATTAAAATATTGTTGTTTTATTCTCTCACATCGCTTATGCTTCTTGCTGCCCTTTTCCTCTTTTCCAAATGTTTGCAGGTCATGGGAGTGTCGAGGCGTGGAAGGCGGTGATTGGCGCCCGGCAAGTGGTGATGCTGCTGTGAGAAGGTTGGTGGTGAAGGAAATTGGGCTCATTGTTTTTTTCTTTTTTCTTTTTTGTAAAATGGACTTTGTTTTGGGAATTTTATATTTTGGAATTAATTTGGGTTTTTATTTCTTGTTGGCCAGGCCAAAATTGGCTATAACAATTGCCCCTCTTTGCTCATTCTCGTGTAATGAGAATGGAGCAAAGACCTTAAAATAGCCAATTTTGCCTAGTCTAACTGGATCTTGGCTTCTTGGTGCTTCTTTTCTTCTAATAGCCTTGCTCCATCCCACTGCATCTTCAGGGTATTGGAATTAATTCTATGGTTTGCTCCAATGTAATTTCAGGGAGATGGTAATGGCTTTAATCTGCTCTACTGCAACTTCAGAGAGATAAGATTCGCTAATTCCATCTGCTCCACTGCAACTCCAGAGAGGCAGGATCTGTAATTTTCAGCCTATTACCCTTCTGCTTAAGGGGTTAAGGCATGGTGGCTTGAACCTGTTTCACTGCAACTTCAGGAAAGCGAGATTCGTCGTCTCTGATCTGCTCCACTGCAACTTCACGGAGGTAAGATCTGTAATTTTCAACCTATTACCCTACAGCTTAGGGGGTTAAGGCTCGTAAATTTAGCTTGTTACCCTACTGCTCGGGGTTAAAGCCCATCATCTTCGATCTGTTTCCCTACTGCTTAGGGGGTTAAGATCTGTAATTCAACCTGTTACCCTACTGCTTAGGGGGTTAAGGCCCTTCGCCTTCGATCTGTTTCCCTACTGCTTAGGGGGTTAGGATCTATAAATGCGGCTTGTTACCCTACTGCTTAGGGGGTTAAAGCTTGTGAACTTACTAATTTTAGGGATATGACCTGTAGAATCAGTTCCATGTATCTAGGCTTATGTCAAATGATTAGGATGCTATGGTCGAATCAAATGCTCCTAACTAGATGTGATGAATGTGTCAAATAATTAGGATGGTATGATCGAAATGAATCAAATGCTCTTAATTAAACGTGTTATGAATGAATCAAATAACTAGGATGCTATGATTGAAATGAATCAAATGCTCCTAATTAGATGTGTTATGAATGATGTATGAATGAAAATGTCCCTTTTTTTTTCTTGCCTAATTTGGTATTACTCGTTGTTCATCAACGTATTATTCTGCCTTTCCTTCGACTGGTACCTCTGGCAGAAAACCCCAAGAATAATCACAATCTGGGCTATTCTTCCTCTAACGTTTCTAACCCTTAAATTTGGGTAATTCAAACCAATTAGTCCCGTTTCAGGTCCTTGTATCATTTAGAAGCTTTTCAGAGTAATATGCAAAACTCTTTTGTGAATATTATTAGTCCATTAATCATCATTTCAATGAAAAACACTCGACAAAGGTTGTCATATTAGACAAAAGAGAATTTTATTTGAGAACAAAACTCAAAATGAATAGGGTAATCAAGATAGTAAATTTGCTAAGATACAAAATGAGAACTAACGAATTAATCGAGATAGCACATTCTGCCAAAAAAAATGTAAAGTGAATGAGATAAGAATAAGTGTCCCAGATATCGTAGTATAAACTTCTCTGCACAAATTTCTCGAGGACCCTTTGAACTCGGTATGCGTTGGAAGATCAAGAGTATTTTGTCGATGCCCCAAGATGTAGCATCCCTCATTCTTGTCAATTCAGAGGAAACAGGACCACTGCATGCCCCCAACTTCGATCAAAATTTGAATCGCCCATTCCTGGGTTTTCAACTCAAAACCCCTTTGGTCTCAAAGCGCCCTTTTACGGGTTTTCGCCTTGGCCTCTCCGTTTTTTTTTTTAGGTAAAATACCTCTTGATCGAATCTGAATTCACAGGATTAGGTAAGCTTTTACCATCCATCTCGGTCAAAATCAGTGCCCCTCTAGAGAAAGCCTTCTTTACCACATAAGGTCCCTCCCAATTCGGCATCCATTTTCCTCTGAAGTCCTTTTGTATGGGAAGGATCTTTTTCAATACGAGGTCTCCTTCATGGAATTCTCTAGGGCGAACCTTCTTATTGTAAGCCCGCATCATTCTCTTTTGATACATTTGACCATGACGGATAGCCTTTAGCCTCTTTTCCTCAATCAAGTTCAACTGGTCGTCGACGAGATCGGATCCATTCTGCTTCATCTAACTTTAGTTCTGAAAGCACACGTAAAGAAGGAATCTCGACCTCAATAGGTAGAACCGCCTCCATTCCATAAACTAAAGAGAATGGTGTTGCCCCGGTAGATGTTCTCGACCGACGTCCAGAGGCATACAGGCAAATGGTAATTCTCGTGCCAATCTTTATAGGTCTCATCATTTTTCCTATGATTTTCTTTATATTTTTATTGGCGCTTCTCTCGCACCATTCATCTTTGGGCGATACGGTGACGAGTTATGATGTTTAATCTTGAACTGCTATGTGCTCTCGCTATCGTGCTATTATTCAAGTTCAGTGCATTGTCCGATATGATTCGCTCAGGCATCCCATATCGACATATGATTTCTTTCTTCAAGAACTTACTGACTGCCGACTTTGTGACGTTGGCGTAAGAAGTGGCCTCTACCCATTTGGTGAAGTAATCTATAACCACAAAGATGAAACAATGTCCATTAGATGCCTTTGGTGAGATTGGCCCAATGACATCCATGCCCCACATGGAGAAAGGCCATGGAGAAGTCATGACGTGAAGGGGTGAATGAGGTACATGAATTTTATCTCCATAGATTTGGCATTTATGGCACTTCTTGGCATAGTTGATGCAATCTCCTTCCATAGTAGACCAATAATATCCTAATCTCATGATCTGTCTGGCCATGGTGAAACCATTAGCATGCGTCCCACAGACACCCTCATGAACCTCTTCTAGGATTTGCTTAGCCTCGACAGCGTCCACACATCTTAGGAGCACTTGGTCTTTTCTTCTTTTATACAGGATTTCTCCATCCAAGACATAGTCACTGGCCAACCTTCTTAATGTCCTCTTGTCATTCTCAGTCGCTTGGTCTGGGTATTCACGACTCTTCACATATCGTAAGATATCCTGATACCAAGGATGGTCATCTTTCTCTTCTTCTTCTTCGATGTTGCAGCAATGAGCCGGAGCCTCATAAATGCTCATTTGGATAGGCTTCATATCCTCTTGCTTGTTCACTTTGATCATAGAAGCTAAAGTTGCCAAGGCATCAGCCATCTGGTTTTCATCTCGTGGGAGATAGCAGAAAGTGATATCGTCAAACTCCTCGATTAACTCAAGAACCAGTCTTCGATAACTGATCAGCTTGGGATCTCTTGTCTCCCGTTCACCTTTAAGCTGATAGATCACTAGCGCGGAATCTCCGTATACCTCTAATGCTTTTATTTTGCGTTCTATGGCTGCACGGATGCCCATGATGCATGCCTCGTATTCCACCATATTGTTTGTGTAGTCAAAATCTAATTTACTGGCAAAAGGATAATAATCTCCGCTTGGGGATACCAAGACTGCCCCGATTCCATTACCTACAGCATTTGAAGCTCCGTCAAAATTTAGCTTCCAAGGGTGGCCTTCTTGAGAGTCTTCTTCTGTGGTTGCAACATACATTAGATCTTCATTCGGGAAATCAAAGCTCAATGGCTCATAATCTTCTAGAGCTCTACTGGCCAGAAAGTCTGCTATTGTACTCTCCTTTACAGCCTTTTGATTCACGTAGACTATGTCGAACTCAGAAAGTAGAATTTGCCAACGAGCCATTCTTCCGTTCAAAGCGTTTGATTCCATCATGTATTTCAAAGGGTCCAGTTTTGAGATGAGCCAAGTTGTGTGGTACAACATGTATTGCCTCAGTCTTCGGGTTGTCCAAATCAAAGCACAACACAACTTCTCGATCGGCGAATATCTCGTTTCACATTCAGTGAATTTCTTGCTGAGATAGTATATTGCTCTTTCTTTTCTTCCAGTCTTGTCATGTTGGCCTAGCACGCATCCTATGGAATTCTCGAACACCGTCAAGTACAATATCAGTGGTTTATCCGGACAAGGTGGCATCAGTACTGGGGCATTGGATAGGTAATGCTTGACCTTGTCAAAAGTTCTCTGGCACTCCTCATCCCAAACACCTGGATTATGCTTCCTAAGGAGATGAAATATCGGATCGCATTTTTCTGTCAGTTGTGAGATGAACCGAGTGATGTAATTCAGCTTTCCTAGGAAACCTCGAACTTCTTTTTGAATACGTGGTGGAGGTAATTCTTGTATAGCCCTGACTTTATCTGGGTCGACCTCAATTCCTTTTTCACTGACCACAAATCCCAACAGTTTTCCTGACTGGGCTCCAAATGTACACTTTGCGAGGTTGAGTTTTAGTTGGAACTTCCTTAACCTTAAGAATAGTTTCCTCAAGACCTGCACATGCTCATTTCCTGTTCTGGATTTTGCAATCATGTCATCGACGTAAACTTCGATCTCCTTGTGCATCATATCATGGAATAAAGTTACCATGGCTCTCTGATATGTTGCTCCCGCGTTTTTTAGCCCGAATGGCATAACTTTATAACAAAATGTTCCCTACATGGTTACGAATGTGGTCTTTTCCATGTCTTCTGGATGCATCTTTATCTGGTTGTATCCCGAGAAGCCGTCCATGAACGAGAAAAATGAGTAACCCGCCGTGTTATCCACTAATGTATCAATGTGAGGCAACGGAAAGTTATCTTTTAGGCTGGCTTTGTTCAGATCTCGATAATCTACGCACATCTGTACCTTTCCATCTTTCTTAGGAACTGAGACTATATTGGCCACCCATTCTGAGTACTTGACCACTTGTAAGAAACCGGCGTCGAACTGCTTCTTGACCTCTTCTTTTATTTTCAACAAAACATCGGGTCTCATCCTTCGGAGTTTCTGTTGAACTGGCTTGCATTCTTCCTTTATAGGGAGTCGATGTACCACGATATCGGTATTCAATCCGGGCATGTCTTTATATGACCAAGCGAAGACATCCTTAAATTCCTAGAGTAACTCGATGAGGTCTCGCTTTGTTTCTGCAGCGATACTAGCTCCAATTTTCACCTCTTTTTCTTCTCCTAAGCTCACAATTTTCACCGACTCTTTGTGAGGTAAGATTTGTTTCTCCTCTTATTCTACCATTCTCAACAAATCAGGAGATAGGCCACAATTTTGGTCATCTTCAAAATCCTCCGTGTCCTCTATACAAAAGTCTTGTTCGAAAGGAATCTCTGAGTCATTGGCAATATCGCTCATATCATTGATATCTGGGGACCTGTTATGGATGAAGAAAGAAATCCAAAGAACAATGAATCTAAGAATATTTTATTTGTATGGTATGATTATGAATGAATTGGAAAGAATAAAAGAATATTCACTCAAGATGATACGCAAAAATGCATTTTTCATTGAAATAACGATATTTGGACATATGCCTATTTCATAAAAGGATTCTTACTGCCTCTAGGCTTAGAGCAATAAGCTTGTTTTGAACATTACTCTGAGTTAACCCTAAAAGTTACAGGGATCTCCTCCACGGTCCAATTGTTCAAAACGCTTCCAGGGCTATAAGGGCGAATTCCAGCTAAATTTTCTTCAGTTTTCCCTTCAGATATGGCGTTAATGCTCAAACTGTCCAATATTTCTTCGGCGGGCTCTTTCCTTGTCGATCTTCCTTTAGAGTGAATAGTCCCTCCTGAGACGAATGTTTTGGATAAATGAGGGAAGGTCATCGGCTCCCACTTGACCTCCTCACCGCACAAACGCGCTCTCCTCATCTATTGCCTTTTCTCCAGCTCTTTCTTCTTTTGCTTGGCATCTGGCTTAAATCCTCAGCCAAAACGGTCTCATTTTTCCTTCAACACTGGTACCTCGATCCTTCCTTGGAGGCATCTTCCAAGTCCTTTCCCTGGCAAAGCTCCTTTGCCTACAGTTAATCGTAGGCCCATCCTTGTGGTTTTGGATATTCTAGGTGCTGGGATCTTGTTTCCTTCAACGATGAATGTAGCATTGACAAATTCTAGTAATCGAAAAGAACACTCTATCGCCTCCTCGTCTGTACCTACGTACGGCGCATCACTGGTGAGAGATGCAATGATATCTTCCTCCGCGTTTATCGTTACCAACCTACCCTCAGTTACCAACTTCAACTTTTGGTGTAGGGACGACGGCACTGCCCCCGCCGAGTGAATCCACGGTCTCCCCAATAGATAATTGTATGATGGCTTGATATCCATTACCAAGAAGTCTACTTCGTATGTATTTGGGCCAATCAAGAGAGGTATCTCGATCCTTCCCATCACTTTTCTTTCCGTACCGTCGAATGCTCTCACGACGTTTTGACATGTCTTCATGTGAGAGTTATCCACTGGCAACCTATTTAACGTGGACAAGGGCATGACATTCAATGCCGATCCATTATCAATCAATACCCCCGACAATGTGTATCCTTTGCAGCGAGTGGTAATGTGTAGGGCCTTTGTAGATCCCATGCCTCCCGATGGTATTTCATCATCATTAAAGAAAATAAAATTATCCGCGCTGATGTTATTGACTAGGCGATCGAGTTTGTTAACAGAGATGTCATCCGCAACATATGTTTCATTTAAAACCTTCATCAATGCCCTTCGGTGAGTATTTGAACTCAAGAGCAAGGCTAGTACGGATATACGAGCTGGCTATTTGTGCAATTGCTCCACAACGCTGTACTCGCTGTGTTTTAAGAATTTTAAGAATTCCTTAGCCTCTTTTTCAGTTACAGGCTCATTGACGGGTGATTCGGGTCTGGTCGTCTTTTCCTTTTCTTGTTCAATGACCACGGATTTTCCTTTAGCTGATTCTGCCTTTGTGTTCAGAGTATAACGCCTTCCGCTGCGTGTATAGAAACCCTCGTCTTGACCTTTCTCAAAAGCGACAACTGGATTCTCCCCTCCCGGGATCGTTACATTGCAGTCGTAATTCCACGGAACCCTTTTGCTATCCTTATAAGGGAAAGCAATGGGCTTTTAAATTATGACCTTTGGCACAATTGGTACTCCGACTTCACTGACTCTTGGTCGGGATATAATTACGACCGGGTGATTGACCCCTCGGACATTGTTGGTTGGCCCTTGCTCTGACGTGCACACATCTTCTCCCTCGAGGCCCTCAGTATACTCAAAGAATTCAATCTCTTTATTTTCCATCAATATTTGTACCATTGCCCTGAATTCATTGCACTCCTGGATCTCATGACCCTCTTCGTTGTGATATTCGCAGTAGTATTTTGCTCCTTCGGGCTTCTCCCCTAAACATTGTGTAAGTAAACCTTCTTCTACCATTTTCTTCCAAACCCACTTCAATGGAGTCTTTACCTCTGATATATCTATCTTGGTTCTCCTCCCTTCATTTTCGACTATCGCGTTTACCCCTTCATCTGAATGACTGGGTAACGGATTTCCCGCCACATTAGGTCCTGTGGGATCATCGAACTTCACAATGCCCATCTTTATGAACCTTTCGACCAATTTCTTGAAGGCCGTGCAGTTTTCAATTGTGTGTCCCGAGATTCCTGCATGGTATTCGCATTGAGCATTTGCGTCATACCACTTAGAGAATGGAGGTTGCATGGGTTTTAGGTAAAATGGGGACACTACATGTGTGTCGAACAGGTTCTTGTAAAGCTCCTTATACGTCATTGGAATTGGCGTGAATTGAACTCTTTCTGTGTTAGGCCTTGGGTTGGAATCCTGTCTTGTAAAGCCCTGATGGCCAATAGTCACTGCCCTTGGTTGGCTCACTGTGACTGGCTTGGAATAACTTTTATTGTATATGCTTGCATTGTTTACTTCACTTTCTTTCCTTCTAGGAGCCGATCTTTTGGCACTTTCTCCCGCTTCAATTTTCCCACATCTCACCGCGTTTTCTATCATCTCCCCAGACATTACTATGTCCGAGAAGCTTTTAGTAGCACTTCCTAACATGTGGTTAATGAATGGGGCCTTTAGAGTGTTGATAAATAGCATGGTCGTTTCCTTCTCCAAGAGGGGTGGCTGAACTTGCATCACTATTTCCCTCCACCGTTGTGCATACTGTTTGAAGGTTTCACTCGGCTTCTTTTCCATGTTTTGTAGGGTAATTCTGTCAGGTGCTATGTCCGTCACGTGACCGTATTGTTTCATGAAAGCTTGAGCCAAGTCTTTCCACGAACCAATTTGGGCACGGCTGAGCTGGTTATACCACTTGGTCGCAGATCCGATCAGACTGTCCTGGAAACAGTGGATCAACAGCTGATCATTGTTAACATACCCTGTCATCCTTCGACAGAACATCGTAATATGAGCTTCAGGACAGCTCGTCCCGTTATACTTTTCAAACTCCGGGATTTTAAATTTCGGTGGGAGGACCAGATCTGGGACTAAGCTTAAGTCCTTAGCATCTATCCCGCCACAGTAATCAGCAGCTTCCATTGCTTTGAATTTTTCCTCAAGCCATTTGCACCGATTATCGAGTTGTTTTGCCATATCTACTTTTCCTTTCTCCATTTCTGCTATGTCATCAAGGTCCGAGACAAATGGATTAGCTGGATTATCCCCGGGATTAGAGCCTGATCCTATAGGAATGTTTATTGGTGTCGAGGCATTGGCCTGGTATTGCTGGGGCATAATAGTGACGGATACCGTTCGTGGATGCACCTCCGACTGTGGTTGAGTATTTATCGAAGCAAAGCCTGGAGGATAGATAGGGTCTTCATTATCGTTCCCCATGGTGCTCTTCCCTTTCTCGCGTTCTCTAGCCAGCAACTGCGCCAACTGGCCTATTAGATTATTTTGGGATTCTTCCATTTTTTCCTTCATATCTTGTTGTATCTTAGCCAGTTGCTCTTGCATCTGTGCTTGTAATTGCTCTTGCATTTCCCTTTGCATTTGTTCTATTCTCTCTAATCTCTGATCCATTTCCTTGGTTTTACGGCGGGTATAGTAGCTGTGTTCGGTTGGTTGATTCTCGTTGGTTTCTAGATTAACTGAAATAATTTTGTTTAATCAGGGTCTTTTCACAAAATTTAATGCACATGATGAAATGTAATGCAAATGAATGAATGCAAAACAAAAAAGACGTTGATTCTAATTCAATTTCATTAGAAGAACTTCACTAGAAGAAAAATTTCCTTACATAGAACGGGTGATTACATATACGACTTTGCCCTAATGCCCAAAGCCTTAATTTTTCTAAGGAGCCAAGCTAGTTTTCGGCCTCGATCGATTTCGACTCGTACTTTAAGCTTAATACATCAGCTTGAAGCGCCAAGGTTTGCAAGTGATCGGCTACCTTTCGAACTCGAGCCACGCCTTCGCCCATGACATAATCTCTATCTCTAATCTGGTTCGAGAGTGGTGAAGTTGTTCCGCAATGGTCGTTGTTTGCCTCAGCAGTTCCACTCAAATTTTACTATCTCGTAGTGCGTCTCGAGTTCTTCTACTTTCCTTTCAACTCTTCGATCCTCGCTTTCGGACTAGCTTTCAGCTCAATTACCGAATTACAGCTACGATGTTGATGAAGTGATCTTTCCAATTCAACCACCCGGGCACGTAACTTCTCCTTTTCGTTTTGGCTTTCTAACAAACTCTTTTTCAGAGTGTCCTCTCGTATTCGGGCATCTTGAAACCTTTTCTCCCAATAGTCGGCTCTAGTCTTTTCTACTTTGATCTCTTGACGCCATTGCTCTGACGTTTTACCTAAACCGGCAGTTCTTATTGACATACGCAGCTTCTTGTAATCGGTTTTCAAACTATCCAAACCTTCCTCGGCCTTGTTCTTTCCTTTCCTTAACTTTTCAGCCTCTAGCTTGTGGATATCGACGTCTAATCCCAATTTCATTTTCTCTTCTTCTAGCTGTTCTATCTTCTTCCCCAACTCTGAGTTCCTTTTCTCAAAGTCTTGTTTAATGATCTCTAACTCGGATGGGATAACCCGTAAATGCTCCTCTATCGGTTGAGTGTTCCCTTGATTCGGCCTAGGGATGTTGTCGTTGACTCTCCTACCCCACCACCATTCATACCCGGGGGTGGTCATTGGGCCTGTGGTAAATCCTTTCATTCTTCGAGCTTGGTTCCATACATCTGATATCTCGCGAACCCTCTTTTTATAATTATTGTCTTTATAGGAGAACTCACATTGTGCCAAACCCTGTGTCACCGGTATAAATTGCCTTGATCGATATTGCCTTAACACCATCAGTGGAGCGTATCCAATGGCTCCCCATATTCCAGCCAGAGGGACCCAGTCAAAATTGCCGCACCTATATAAGATCTCATCAGGAATCAACCACGGAGCTCTCCATTCAATGTCTTCGGCCCGCAAATTCTGGAGAATAGTTATCCATTTTTCTTCTGAGATGTCGTCTCGCCTCGGTGTGGCCACGAATTCCCTTAATGGGGAATAATCCTTAGAGAAGACCCGATAGGAGACCTTCTCCACCTTCCAAAAATGGCTGTGGAACCAGGCTAAAAGAAGCTGAGCACAACCAATAAATCTTCCCTTGCCCGCTCTCCGGCATGCATTCAAGGATCTGAAAGTTTCTGCTAGTATTGCTGGGACAGGTGTAGTACCTTTATCAAGCCGGTCGAATAGATCTGAGACCGCTTCATCTATGTGTCCTAGCGCCTTGGGAAAGATGATCAAACCGTAGAGGCTTAAGGCAAAAACATCAACCCTTTTCTTCGAATCCGGGTGTGCAAGAATCAAGTCCCTCAAATTCTTCCAAGGAATACACTTACTATCCCCTTTTTGCTTGATGCGGGCTGCAACCTATTGCTCGCTCATCCCCGTTACATTCATCAACTTCTTCAAAAAGGGAGGGATGTTGACAGTCTTGAATAGGCCTGTCACCTGAATCTTTGGGCAATTAAGTAACGCCATGTATTCCTCAACAGTAGGTACTAAATCAACTTCTCCGAAGGTGAAGCAAGCTATGTGAGGTTCCAAAGCGTGCGAGAGCCCGGAACAAGTACTTATCCACCTTTACATCGAGCAAATAGGGTAAATCACCGTAGTTACAGTAAAAGAGTTGCTTGACTTCACCATTCCAACTATTCCATATATCCTTTAACTCTTGCAGGTTATTTTGAGTCACACCGATGCAGTGAAATCCCACAACTCCGATTCATATCCCTCGGTCAAACTATCTCCTTTCTCTTGTTGCGTTCTCTCAGACCACACTCGGACTGCCGCATTATCCTCCACTCTATCAAGAAATCCTTTTTCCATGCTAAATTCTTCTATTTAGTAATCGAACGTAAATCAACACCCTTTTATGATGAAATGCCATGCGAAAACAATCAAAACACAACAAGTTAGTACAAAGAATAGAATTCAAAACAAATAAGGAGTAAATAAACGCCTAATAGGGTAACCACTAGGGTTCGGTGTGGTTCTACCTAGGGTAGGCTCCTAGGGCTCATTACATGTAGTTCGGTTCTAAGGTAAAGGTACCTGAACCAGCAGATTCCTCGACCCTCGCCCATTATAGGCTCATACGGACCGAGTTCGATTCAGGGGAATACATTTCCCTACGGCTATACGGAGATGAAAACCTCACGAAGACGCAGGTACGGATGTATCCCGAAAGCGATCCACTATCCTATACGGAGGTGAAGACCTCACGAAGGAGTAGTTTCTCACTTTCACTTAAGAGGGTGAAATTGACCAATAATGCGATGCAATATGCAAAGAAACATCATAGAACTAAACTACTTAAATCAAGCGTATTATGAAGAAGGCCACGAAAATAACAAACAATATGCAATGCAGATAATTTAAAATCGATTTTCAATTTTCGAAAAAAACAAAAATTAACCAATTTAAGGCTTGACTCTCTAATTCCCCAGTGGAGTCGCCAAGCTGTCGAAACCATTTTTTTGAAAAAAAACTGGGAATCAACTTTGGTTTTGAAAGCGAAATTAAAACGGGAGTCGCCACCGATCTTTATTAGGTGTGATCGGATCACCTTTGTTTTAATAAATCAATTTTAGTTTACTAAAACAGTGCCTTTGGTCTACGAAACTTGAGAGGATGGGTTCGGGAGTCGATTACGTGCGAGGAAGGATTAGCACCCTCGACACGCCCAAAAATTGGTACCGAATTGATTAGTTAATGTCTTAATGTCGAAAGTCGAAAATCGGGAATGGATTTTAAAATACAATCCTTTTTATTGACGTCGATTTTAAAAATGCTTGAGTTAGCTTGAATCGATTGTTTAGAGATTTCCTTGTCTCGAGATATCAGAGTATCACATCCCGTAAGTTAGGACACAATACCATGAATTCCCGAGCATAAAGTTGTCCCCTAATTTGAATGAGAATTTCATGTGTTTTAAAACTTGAAAAGGATATTTTGCCATTTAGAAACAATAAGGAAATCGAAACCCCGTAAGTTAGGGCACGATTCCTTGATGTTCTAAAATGCAAAACATTGCCTTATTTGGAAAATTTCATTTTTGAATAGTAACGAATGCGATATTTAAACGACGTGTATTTGTTAGGTTGAAATAAAATGATTTATTGGATAAATGTATTGGGCTTAATGAATGATACGGCTTAGGCTAGATAAAACAAAGATATATCGTAGAGCACGGGATAATACAACATGAAATACAATGTTTATACAAGCAAATGACAATAATGAAAATACGAATAAACCAAATATAATACATACAATGGTAACATTCACATAACATATATCACTTAGGCATTAATCACTAGTAATCAAAGACAAATGAATTAAATAAGATATAACCATTTTTTTAAAAAATAAAGCAAATTAAAATGAATAAAGTATAAAACAAATTTTATGATGGTAAGAAATGAATTTAAAATAAATGATGTGAAGAGAAAGGAAAAAAAATCGATAATGTACAAAAAGAATATATGTAAAAGAAAATTTAAAATAGATAAGATACAATACGTCAAAGAAATAATTAGTATATATATAAAATAGATATAATGATTTGAAATTGATAGCATATATAAAATTTTACAATAAATAATAAAACAATTTAAAATGAATGACACATAAAGCAAGTTTATGAAATGAATGATGTAAGAGAATTTTAAAACCTATATTATAAAGCAAGTTACAAAAGATTCATATGAATAATTTTAAAATGGGTGATATATATATAATTAAAAGTGTAAAATAGATAACATGGAATAAGTAGAATGGTTTTAAAATAAGGTGTAAAATAACTTTGAACTAAATAATATATAAGTTAATTTAAAATTATAAATATGAAGTTTAAAATGTATAATACGTAAAAGGATTTAAAATAGACAATATAAATATACTTTATAATAACGCTTTAGATATGATATATAAAAATTATTAGAAATACATAATTCATAATAACTAAAGAACAAACAACGTAATAATTTGAAATAGATATATGGCAAAAACAGTTTTGGGAATAATAGCAAACATATAGAAACTTAAAATAAATGGTATATATACATAAATTTTATGACAAATAATATAGACATGAGTACATAAAGTTTAAAAATGGGTAATACAAAACTTATAATACATAGAATACTAAAATAAATGAATAAAAGGTTTAAGATAACCCAATAATTTTAAATAAATAGTACATGGAACGATTTAAAATAAAAATGGTACTTTGGAGTAAAACGTAGCAATCTATAATAACTAATATGAATAAGGATCTTAATGTGAGGTAAAATAGTATAAAAGACCCAAAACAGATCAATAAAAGGTTTAAAACATAATGTGAAAGATTTAAGAATGAATATGCACAATAATGGAACATAAAAACAAATAGTCTAATAAAAATGAAGACAAAATATGTAATATATGTATGCATTAAGATAATTAATATGTAAAAAACCTTAAAGTAAATAAATATAAAACAGTTTTTTAAATAAAAAGACGAATATACAAATACCGTATAAAGTTTGAAACTAAATAAAATAATATTTAAATAAATCACAAATGGGCATATAATAAAATATAATGGAACAGTTTGAAATAAAGAGGAAATGATTAAATTAAAATCAAAATGAAAGAAAAGGTACAAATTATAATAACAGGTAAGTGCCATGGACTACATCAAAATGCATTCAAAGTTATGAGGATGAAATGGGACATTATCCCAAGTCTCAAATGCGCTGCATTTCAACCACTCAGGCCGAGGACTAGAACGGAAATGAAATGAAATAAGTGGGCGAAATTAAAAAAGAAAATGCAAAAAGGACTAAATCAAATGGCGCAGAAAATAAGAGGGACCGTGAAAGAAAATATCCCATTTTAGCCTTAAAAAAACTACTGCCGTTTCCTGGCCATTTAAGCCATTCTTTTCTCTTTTTCATTTCAGCTTTTGTTTTAAAAAAGAAAAACAGAGGGCCTTTGCCCTCTTTCCCTCTCTGCTCATTTCGGCTAGGGTTCTTAGAACCTTCATTGTCGCCTTCACCGCAGCGCCACCACAGGCGGTGGTTGGGGTGTACCCCGAGCTTTCAAGCCCCTGTTTAAGGCGAACTTAGCAGCAAAAACTTCCTCGACCAAAGAAGATCCAAAGAAGGAACCCCCTACGACCTCTTCGGGTCGAATCCGACGGCGGAGGAGCGACCTTCGACGACGGTCACTTCGATTCGGGTAAGTCACCTTCTTTGCTTTTTTACCCTTTTTGTTTTTTTTTTTCGATTTGTAGTATATGTAGCGACGTAAAAAAAATTATTTGTTTTGGGGTAGCTAATTGTGGCAATTTATTGAGAACTTTAAAACTGAAGTTTGATTTTTTTGGAACATAAACTGAAAAAAACAGAAATAAAGATGGGAGTCGCCATCGATCCTTTTTATAGGTATGATCGGACACCTAATAAATTTATTTTTTTTAAAAAAGAAGGCCGAGTTTAGGTCTACGTTAAAATCAGAGAAAAAGTAGGGTTCGGGAGTCAGTTACGCGCGAGGAAGGTATGAGCACCCTCGTGACGCCCAAAATTGGTATCTTTTAAACATGTGTTGTCTTAATTTTCAAAAAATGCTAGTTCAATTTAAATTCCAATCGCGATCCAATTTAAAAGACGAGAACTTTCAATTTTGATTTTGAGAAGGATATACCGTTTTAACACGAGCCGACAAATTCCATCCAACATAGCGATGAAATTTACGACTTAACGTTAAATCGGTGTATTGCCTCGACTAATAATTAAAACATGAAAACTATTCATGAAATAAGAATTTGAAATAAATCAAATATGCAAACAATGACATTTTCAAATGAAAATATTAACATAATACTAGAGTAGTAGCAAAACAATAATAATATTTAAAAGAGAAATAAAACCAAACATAAACAAATATAAAGTACATTTAGTAATAATAATATAAGGTAATATATACATAAGATAATATGCAAAAATATAATATATGACATATATACATGATGTATGAAAATATAATGCCTAATAGACATATATATGAAATATTACTAAATATATAAATACTAGATACAAATACACATAGTATAATTCAACATATACAATAATATTAGGAATACTATGGACAAGGAAAATACATTTATACTAATAATAGTAAAAGATATATATACACCAAATAATAATATAATAATTAGCAATAGGAAAATAATAAATACAAAATCAATAATGCAACATACACAAATAATACGAATAAAAAAAAAGGTATATACATACGGATTATAAAATAAATGTATTAAAATTAATAATAAATACAATATGGGTAAAAATAAATATATACATGATATATACATAATGTGGTACTAAGAAAAAAAATATATATATATATAAATAATAGTATTAGAAATCATATAGTATATATAATGATAATATTAAAATATATACATAATATTATATATGAATTATTCATATAATATATATTAAAAAAATTGACTATTAATACGTACTAAAAATATATACGGGGTAAGCGGCATACACTAATAAATATAATAATAATAACCATGTAATACGATACCAAAAGGTAAATATAATAAAATGATATTAAAATAAAAGTATTAAAAACAGTAATATACATATGTATACACCTAACAAGGATATATATAATAATAATAATAATAATAATAATAATAATAATAATAATAATAATATTGAAACACAAAAGCCATTATAATAAAAATATTAAAATAAAGTAATAGAAACATTACTACATATATATATATACATACATGAAGATATACACTAATGTATTTCAATAACAATAATAATAATAATAATAATAATAATAATAATAATAATAATAATAATATTGAAATGCAAAAATGTAATATTTAATAAAGAAACAAAATAAATAAAAAGGACTAAAATTGAACAAATAACAAAGTTCGGGGCAAATATGAAAAGAAATAAAGAGAAAAGGGCTTATTTGAGCGCATAAAACCAAGGGGACGAAACAGCAATTATTCCCTCCCATTAAAATGCAGCACATTAGCGGGGACTAAATCGAAAAGCGCGAAAAATTATGGGGCCAAATTGAAAATAGAAAAAAATGACTTAATTGCAAAACCTTGAAAAAGCGGAAGGATCACAGCATAAATAACCCATTCAAACAAAACACGCGGATCCTCTGGCGGGTCGGGTCGGATGGGTGGGACATGGCCAAAACGACGTCGTTTTGGGGCTTAAGTGTAGCCCCCAAAACGATGTCGTTTTGGAGGGCTATATAAGGCCTAAAATAACCAAAAAAAAATCATTTGGGGAGAGGGAAAGGAAAAAAAGAAGAGAGAGGGAAGAGAGAAGGGAGAGAGAAGGAGAGAGAAGGAGGGAATCGGCCAGGGGATCACAACGACAACCATCGGAGGCTCGCCAAGACTTGTGCATGCCTGCACGCTGATGGTAGGAAAAGGTAAAAAAAATTTTGTATATTTTTGTATATTTTTTATGTTTTAATATATATATAGGTTAAAAAACTTAAAATCGAATTTAAAATAGAAAGAAAAGAAATCACCTTAGGTTTTTTTTTTTTAAGCTTTCAATCCTTTGATCTTGGTATTTTTTATACTTGAATGCTATTTCTGTATTTAAACGCTGATTGAATCACTATATTGAATCTGAGATTGGATGTTTCACTTTCTTGTTTTTGTGCTCATTTCTCTTTGCAAAAATGAAAGAAAAAAAAGAAGAAGAGTCCCCCTTACAATCTTTTTCATTCGGCTTTTATAGCCTTATTTACAAACTATTTTTTACTATTTCTACTATTGTTGCATGTTTGCTTCCTTCCTCTGTCTTTGCAAAAGTGCGGTGGGAGTGTATGATGGTGTTGGTTGCAGCATGAGATGGGAGAATGGGAGTGGTCTTGGTGGCGGACAATATGGGAGAGTGGGAAGAGGCAAGTGGGAGTCTAGGGTTTTGGGATTGGGCTTGGATGTTGGGCTAGGTTAATTTTAGGTTTTGGGTTTGAGGATGGGTTAAATGGTTTAATGGGCTGGGTATTTTGTAAGCGGGCCAAAATTGGCCTAACAATGCCCTCTTTGCTTATTGTCGTAACGGAATAGAGCAAAGATAAAAAGAAAGGCCAATTTTGCCCGGTCTCGCTAAGTTTTGACTTCTTTTGGTGATCTTCTCATCCGGATAGTCTCTTTTTAGTTCCCGTATCTTGTAGTTTTGGTTCAATCCATTGCATCTTCGATATATGCTTTGTGGCTTCAATCCACTTTAATGTAACTTCAAGGATATAAGATTTGTAACTTCGATTTGCTTTACTGTGACTTCAGAAATATAAGATTAACAGCTTAAATTTGCTCTTCTGTTGCTTTAGTCAGATAAGGCTTGTGGTCTTCTCTTCTGTAACTTTAGAAGGACATCATCTAATATCCTTGATCAGCTCTACTGCAACTTCAAGGAAACAAAATCTGGTGTCTTCAATCAGCCCCAATCTTCTTCTTTACTCGATATGTGATCCTGAGCTCAACTCACTTAGCGTGTCCTGAAGCTCAACTCACTTCTCGCAATATGAGTTGATTTTGAACAACAAAAATAAAAAGGCTGAACTCACCTTTCGCAATATGAGTCAATTTAAAACTAAAAATACCTCAGCGTGCCCCGAGGCTCAACTCACTTCTCGCAATATGAGTTGATTTTGAACAACAGAAATAAAAAGGCTTAACTCACCTCTCGCAATATGAGTCAATTTAAAACTAAAATACCTCGGCGTGCCCGAGGCTCAACTCACTTCTCTAATATGAGTTGATTTTGAACAACAAAAATAAAAAGGCTTAACTCACCTCTGCATAATATGAGTCAATTTAAAACTAAAAATACCTCAGCGTGTCTTGAGGCTCAACTCACCTCTTGCAATATGAGTTGATTTTGACGAATGAAATTGAAAAGCGAAATTGAAAATACCTCGGTAGCGTGGTGAGGCTCAACTCACCTCTCGCAATATGAGTTAATTAATTTTTTTGTTGATGAACAGAAATTAAAATTACCTCGGCGTGTCACGAGGCTCAACTCACCTCTCGCAATATGAGTTGATTTTGTGAAACGAAATTGAAAAGCGAATTGAAAATACCTCGGTAGCGTGGTGAGGCTCAACTCACTTCTCGCAATATGAGTTGATTCTTTGGTAGAATTCGGGTGTCTTTTCCTTTGGTTCAGTGCGACTCTCATTCAAGATTTCTTGCTCTGTTGGAGTACCTGTATATGCCATGTATGATGTTATCGTGATATGCACATGTTTGTCTTAAATGCTTTTATGCCTACATGATTATGCAGTGCTCCTTAAGCATGTTTGTCGTATGTCTATTTAGCCACGATTGTTGAGGATTTATGTTCATTGCTTTGATTCTCGACTTTCTCTTCATGCCTTATACCTGTCTTCAAGCTTCACGAGTAATCGACGTTTCTCAGATATCATTCTTTTGCCCCCGATTGAACTTTGTTCTTACTTTGAGACCCTTGTGCTTATCAAATTTTCATCCAGGTAATGTTTAACATTTCTTTTGTTTAGAGTATGTCATTTCACTATTTATCATGTAAATAAACACATAATGAGATGCATGAAAAAGGTCAAGTAGGGACAAAAATAATGTCTCATATTCATCGACTTCAAATGTGGCAACCAAAACAAGTTAACCAACGAGAGTAAAAATGTCAAAAAGAAAGAAAGGATCGTATTTAACAAATGCTCTAGATATTTAACACATGAACTCTTCCACGTTCCTCAATCAAGAATCTTTCGAGTATGGCTTCTTGCATAGAAAATTTCGAGCTTTCAGAAGTGCTTCGAATACTGTAGTCTCACTGTTTGACCCATTGTTCGAAATGCCACGCTCTTCGAGCCAGGTTTACTTCATTAGGACGCCCTCTCGGGTTTTCATCCTAATCTTTTGTGTTAATCAAGACGCCCTTTTTTTTTTAAGATGCCCTTTTTTGGGTTTTCATCTTGATTTTTTTTTAGGCATAATATTTCTTCACAGCATCTGAGTTCACTGGATTCGGTAATTCTTTCCCATCCATTTCAGTGAGAATCAAAGCTCCACCCGAGAATGCCTTCTTTACGACGTATGGTCTTTCCCAATTCGGTGTCCATTTCCCTCGCAGGTCTCTTTGTATTGAGAGAATATTTCTCAACACGAGTTCTCCTTCGTGGAATTCTCTTGGCCGTACCTTCTTATCATGAGCCGCGATCATTCTCTTCTGGTACATCTGCCCGTGACAAATTGCCCTTAGACGTTTTTCTTCGATGAGGTTCAACTGATCGTATCGAGCTCGAACCCATTCTGCTTCTTCTAACTTTGATTCCATTAAGACTCTCAGCGAGGGGATTTCAACCTCAATAGGTAGCACAGCTTCCATTCCATAGACCAGAGAGAAAGGAGTTGCTCCCGTAGATGTTCGCACAGATGTACGATATGCATACAAAGCAAACGGTAGCTTCTCGTGCCAATCTTTATATGTCTCAGTCATTTTCCCAATGATCCTCTTGATATTCTTGTTGGCTGCTTCAACAGCCCCGTTCATCTTTGGGTGATAGGGCGAGGAGTTATGATGCTTTATTTGGAACTGCTCGCACACTTCTTTCATCATCTTATTGTTCAGATTCGTGGCATTATCTGAAATGATTCTTTCAGGCAAACCATATCGGCAAATGATTTCCTTTTTCAAAACTTGCAAACTGCAATCCTCGTCACATTGGCAAACGGCGGCTTATCCATTTTGTAAAGTAATCGATAACCACAAAATGAATCGATGTCCATTTGATGCTTTTGGAGAAATTGGCCTATAACATCCATGCCCCACATAGAAAAAGGCCACGGAGAAGTCATGACATGAAGGGGTGAAGGGCTACATGAATTTTATCGTAGTAGATTTGACATTTGTGGCATTTTCCGCAAAATTGATGCGATCACTTTCCATTGTCACCAATAATAACCGAGTCTCATGATCTTTCCGCCATATTGAAACCATTGGCATGCGTTCCGCAAATTCCCTCATGGACCTCTTCAAGTATTTTTTCGGCTTCAACATTATCCACACATCTCAAAAGTGTCGATCCTTTCCTCTTTTATACAGATATCCCCATCAAGAACAAATCCACGCCATTCTTCTAATTGTTTTTTATCGTTCTCATTCGCTTGTTGGGATACCTTTGATTCTTGATATATTTCGAGATATCATGGAACCAAGGCCGTCCGTCTACTTCTTTCTCAATGTTACAACAATTAATGGGGACCTCGTATATGCTCATTTTGAGGGCATTATTTCGCTTCTCTACTTGCTTTGAACATTGAAGCCAAAGTGGCTGTGGCATCACCAGTTGGTTCTCTTCTCGTGGGAAGTAATGAAAAGTTATTTCTTTGAATTCCTTGATCAATCCACCACTAAATCATTGTACTTAATCAATTTTGAGTCCCTCACTTCCCACTCTCCACGGTTTGGTAAATCACTAGGTGAGTCCCCGTACACCTCCAAGATTTCGATGTTTCGTTTGATAGTCGCATCGAAGCCCCATGATACAGCCTCATATTCTACGATATTATTGGTGCGAAGAAGTTCGGTCTTGCGTTGAGCGGGTAATGATTCCGTCTGGTGATACCAGATTGCCCCAATTCCATGCCCTAAAGCATTTGGCGCACCATCAAAGCACATCTTCCGGGACTTCTCTTTTGATGACTCGAATTCTATTTCTGTGATGCACATTAAGTCTTCATCTGGGAAATCGAATCTTAAAGGCTCATATTCTTTTGTCGTTCGAGTTGCTAAGAAGTCAGCTATTGCGCTCCCTTTTATCGACTTCTGACTTACATAGGCAATGTCATATTCCGAAAGGAGGATCTGCCATCGTGCCATTCTTCCTGATAGTGCCGGCGACTCCATCATGTATTTTATTGGGTCCGGCTTTGAAATCAACCATGTCGTATGGTACAACATGTATTGTTTGAGTCTCCGAGCTACCCAAACTAGAGCGCAACAAAATTTTTCAATGGACGAATACTTTACCTCATATTTAGTGAACTTTTTGCTGAGGTAGTAGATCGCCTTTTCTTTCTTTCCTGACTCATCGTGTTGCCCCAGTACGCAACCCATTGAATTTTCGAACACAGTCAAATACAAAATCAGTGGTCTTCCAGGAGTTGGTGATACTAGCACTGGGGGACTGGACAAATGTCGTTTTATCTTATCAAAGGCCACCTGGCATTCCTCGTTCCATTCTCCCGGGTTATGTTTTCGAAGAAGCCGAAAGATTGGGTCGCATTGGTTGGTAAGTTGAGCGATAAATCGGGCGATGTAGTTTAATCTCCCTAAAAATCCTCTAACCTCCTTTTGCGTGCGCGGAGGTGGTAATTCTTGGATGGCTTTTATTTTATCTGGATCAACTTCAATACCTCTTTTATCGACAATGAAGCCTAGCGACTTTCCGAGGTAGCCCCGAATGTACATTTGGTGGATTAAGCTTTAATCGAAACTTTCTCACCTTCGAACAACTTCTTGAGGTTCACTACATGCTCTTCTTCCTCTCGAGATTTAGCAATCATGTCGTCGACGTAGACCTCTATTTCTTTATGCATCATGTCATGGAATAACGTTACCATAGCCCTACGATATGTTGCCCCAAACATTCATTAACCGAATGGCATCACCTTGTAGCGAACGTTCCCCACATTGTTATGAAGGTAGTTTCTCCATATCCTCGGGGCCATCTTGATCGATTATACCCCGAGAATCCATCCATGAAAGAAAACAATGAATGTTTTGTTGTGTTGTCCACCAACGTGTCAATATGTGGCAAGGAAAATTATCTTTTGGGCTTCTTTGGATTCAGTCACGGTAATCCACGCACATTAGTACTTTGCCATCTTTCTTTGGTACCAGGGACTATGTTAGCCACCCATTCGGATACTTGGAGGCTTGTAGGAAGCCAGCGTCAAATTGCTTCTTGACTTCCTCTTTTATTTTCAACAACATTTGGTCTCATCCGTCTTAATTTTCTTTGGATGAGCTTGCATTTTGGCTTTAATGGGAGCTTATGGACCACTAAATCTTCATCTAGCCCGGCATGTCTGGTATGACCATGCGAAAACATCTTTGTATTCATGGAGTAAAGTGATCAAACTATGCCCGGTACTTTCGAAATAGAAGTCCCAATCTTCACTTCTTGTTTCCTCTCTTGATTGCCCAAATTTATTGTTTCCACAGATTCTTCATGAGGCGAATCATTTATCCTCTTGTTCCACCATTCTTAACAATTCAGAGGCGAGACATAATCTTGACATTTTCTTGACTTCAAATTCTCCTAAGCAAACAACCTTCTCAAAATCAATTTCAAGATTCAGAACGGGCTTATTCATGTCGTCAAGATGTCGAGCACCTGAAAGTTGAATGGAAAAGGAAGCTATAGGGGGACATCCAAGTATTGGAAACAATAAACAAAATGTTATGTCATGGCAATGAGGCAAATGTAAGGATAGGCTATGAAATGAGAAAATGATTATGAAATTAGTGATAATGCGAAAAATCGTGACAAAATGCACCTTCATTGATATTCATTTAATTGATAAAGAGCGAATGCAAGCTCTTACAAAAGAATTCTATTATATCTAAGGACACAATAGAAGGTTAATGTTTAGCATTACTCTGAAGACTTATAAACTATGAGAAGCTCCTCAGCAGTCCAATTGTTCAACATGAAACCAGGAGGGCAAGGGCGTATCCTCGAGACATTCTTACTTGCACCAGCCTCTTTGTCAATGACATTTATCTTCGACATTCGAAAACCCTTTCAATTAACCCCAGCATGTTTCGTGGATCATCTCGTCTAGGGTACATCATTCCCGCAGATGTAAATGTTTTTGACAAATGAGGGTACTCTATTGGTTCCCATTCTGGTTCTCGGCCCAAAGTTCTTGCAACTCTTCTCTCTTGATCCTTCTTCCACTGTCTTCTTCTTTGACGCATGTCAGGCTGGAATCCTAAACCGTATCGGGCCTTGTGGTGCACTGGCTTTAAAGCCCTAACTATTCCTTGCAGATGTCTCCCTAAACCTCTTCTCGCACGAGCTCCCCTTCCTACGGTCCACTTGACACCCATTCTGGTATTTCTTGATAGTTTTGGCATCGGAATTCTGTTTCCCTCAGCGACGAAAGTGGCATTGACGAATTCAAAGGATCGAAAGGAACATTCCACTGCGTCCTTGCTTATTTCCAAGTATGGCGCATCAGCAGAGATAGATGCGACAATGTCTTCTTCACCCTCGACTGTGACCAAACAGCCATCCATGATAAATTTCAACTTTTGATGGAGGGATGATGGGACTGCTCCAGCAGAATGGATCCAAGGTCTTCCCAAGAGGCAGTTATAAGAGGGTGTAATGTCCATGACTTGGAATTCGACCTCATAGATGTAAGGGCCTACTTCCAAAGGGATTTCGATCTTTCCCATGACTTCGCGCCTCGTCCCGTCAAATGCCCTTACCATGGAATGACAGGGCTTTAAGTAGGACAAATCCATCGGTATTCTGGAAAGCGTAGCCAATGGCATAACATTTAACGCTGACCCATTATCGATGAGCACGTTTAGTATTATGTAGCCCTTGCAGCGAGTCGTGATATGCAGCGCTTTCACCGAGCCTCTACCATTTGGCAGTATCTCATCATCACTAAAAGAGATAAAATTGTCCGCATTCAGATTGTTTACCCACCTATCAAGCTTTTCGACAGATATGTTGTTAGCTGCGTAAGCTTGATTTAACACCTTCAGCAAAGCGTTCCGGTGTGGCTCTGAATTTAAGAGCAGAGATAAAACTGAGATTCGCACTGGCTGCTTGCTCAATTGTTCCACCACACTATACTCGCTGTGCTTAATAAATTTCAAGAATTCTCGAGCTTCTTTCTCATTCACAGGCTTTTTAGTTTCTTGCACGGGTGGAATTTCTTGCTCGACTTCGACTTCGACTTCGGGCATCACTGCTTTCCCTTTTTGCTTCAAATCGCTACTTTTCTTTACCGGTTCAACTTCTTTAGAATAGCACCGTCCACTGCGGGTAAAATGACCTACTTCCCCAATGTCTTGATTGTGGCTTCAAGCTTTTCACCTTGAGTGTAACGATGTTGACATCGTACTTCCACGGTACTGTTTTATTGTCCTTATAAGGGAAAGTAGATGGTACTTCAATTATCATTTTTGGTTTCACCGGCTCCTTCTTCGCGTCATAATAGATTATTAACGGTCGGTCGGTGCTATATGGAAAACCTGATGACTGATTATCAGAGGCACATACTTCTCCACTATCGGCCTCTTTGGCTTTACAAAAAATCCCAATCTCCTTATTGTCCATCATACTTTGCAGTAAACTTCTGAATTCCTCGCAGAACTGAATGTTATGCTCCCCAATACCATGGAGCTCGCAAAAACTGTGACCTTTTGCATCTTTTCCTTTGGATACTCCGTTAAAACGATAGAGCAACCCTTTCTCACTCAGTATCTCCCAGATTTTCTGCAGAGGTGTTCTTATTTCAGAAACCCATCTTCTACTTTGTTGTTTATCCTCTTCTCCAACTGCGCTCACATTCCCTTCGGTGTGGTTTGGGAATGGATTCCCGGTCGTACTGCCAGTACCATCAAATCGCAAAATGCCCGCATCGATGAGCCCTTGAACTCTCCTTTTGAAAGCAAGACAGTTCTCAGTAGAATGCCCCTGGTTCCCCGCATGGTATGCACAACTAGCGTTTGGATCGTACCATTTCGGGTATGGAGGTTTAAGGGGTGCCATGTAATGGGGAGAAATTAGCTATTTTTCCAAAAGTTTTGGGTACAATTCCCCATACGACACAGGGATGGGGGTAAATTGCGGTCTCTCGGGATTATGCCTTGCTGGTTTTGGTTCGTTTCTAGGTTGGCTTTGGGCGGGTACCGTATTTTGTGGGAAAGTGGTGACGGGTCTTTGGTTGTTCGTGGCGTATATGGGGTAGGACGGATGTGGTGCTTGGTAGTAAGGGGTTTGAGGTGGATAATAGAAATTCGGGGGTGGATAATTTCGAGGTCGGGGTTGGTTAGGATACGAATTAGGAATGTAACGACTCCCAGTTCCCACCATGTGGGTTTCTGGCTCTTTCTTCCTTACGGGTGCTACTTTTCTTGAGCCTTCTGATCCTTCCATTCTACCGCTCTTGACGGCATTCTCTATGAGTTCACCGGATATTACAATATCCATGAAATCTTCGTGGCACTTCCCACCACTTGTCATAGAATGGTGCTTTGAGTATTGATGAAAAGGATGTTATCTCGGTCTTAGTCGGTGGAGGCTCCACTTGGGCGAGATATCTCTCCATCTTTGTGCATCTTGTCTAAAGGATTCTGCTGGCTTCTTCTCCATCATTTGCAAGGTCATACGATTCGGCACCATATCCGATACATGCTTGTCTTGCGCTTAAAATCTTGGCCTTGATCCTTCCAGGATCGAATCTTTCTCTACTAAGTTGATTGTACCAAGAAGAGTGACCCTGTTAGACTATCTTGAAAGCAATGTATGAGTAATTTATCCTCGTTCACATAACCCGTCATTTTTCGGCAAAACATGACCAGATGCGCCTTTGGACATCTTGTCCCATCATACTTCTCAAAATCAGGCACTTTGAACTTCGGGGGCAAAATCAGATCAGGTACCAAACTGAGTTCTTTGGCACCTAGTGCGGAGAAGACTTCAGTGCCTTCTATCACTTTGAGTCTTTCCTCTAGACTCCTATATTTTGCATCATGGTTATCCAATTTCAACTTGGCTACCTCTGCTGGGTCATCCAGATCTGGAACTAGTGGATCAGCAGGACTAGCCCCTGGGTTCGACGCGAATATTCCTTGCCCCAAATTAGTGGGTGGAGCAGGTGGCATAGGTCAATGTTCCAAGCCTGTAGGTTCCCCTTGAGTGTACCCTCTTTGTGTTGTATATGCGGGTGGTGGAGTGAATCCCGGGGGATAGAGTGGATCCTGATCGTGGTGAATTCTTGACTGAGGTTCCATAACATCGGGGTTCTGTATGGGTCCTTTTCCTTTGACCAAAGTTGTCATCATCTCCATCATTTTAGCCATCTGATCTCTTTGCTCGAGTGATTCCTCTCAAGATCTCACCATTAGGTCTCTCGTCTCTTGTTGCGATTTGGCCAGTTGCTCTTGTAATTCCTTTTGAGCCCTTTCCAACCTTTCAATTTTCTCATTGAATTCAGCCTCCATCACTCTAGCTTGTCGGCGCGTTTTATACTGATGACGTGGTTCCAGTCTTGTGGTATTACAACTGCGAATTATATATTTTGTCTTCAGTGATCGAGTATGGGATATGTAATGTATGGATGAATGCATGAATGAATGCACGAATGTCAAAATGTTAGTTATGCAAAGAATGCAAAAAATTGGTATTGATTTCAAGATAGCCCCATATTTAGGCATTTCATTTATCAACATAGTCTATTACACAAAGTTTCCATTTTTTCAACGGTTACACAAATTTCCTAGCCACATCGCCTTGTTTCTTCACTTGTTCTAAAAACTCGATATGCTCGATCTTTGGCTCGGAGGAATTGTAATCGAGATCTTGGCTTCATCGATAATTGAACAACTTGCATAGCCGCTTGCAATTTCATTGATCAAGAAGCGAGTTGTATTTCTTTTTCTTTGAGAGTTCCTTCATACGCGTGAATGTCCCTATCGTACTGCTCACTCTTTTCTTCTAGAGCCTTCAGGAGGTAATCTAATTGTTGTTGACGAAATTGCAGCATATTTTCTAGATCTTGTGTTTTCCTTTTTAATTCTTGATGTTCAGACTGACTATTTCCCAAATCTGCAGTCACTATTTCATACTCGGCGTTCTTCCTTCTTAACTTTATCACAGCGCGCGCAGCCTTTTCCTCCTCTTTCTTTGCTTTTCCCTTCCAAAACTCCATTCCTCCCTTGATATTGCTAATTTCTTCCTTCCATTCTGCTGTCGACTTGCCCAACCCGCTATTCTTTATAGTGTTTCTTAATTTATTGTTTTCCAAATGAAGGTCCCTTAAGTCGTTTCTCACAATCTTGGCTTCTCTTTGTACTTTTTCAGTTCTGGATCTTTCAACCTGAACTTCAATCTTCAGTTGATAGTTTTCTTCTTGAAGGGCACTAAGGTCCCGAGACATCTTGGCCTTTTCTCGTTCGAATTCTTGTCTTGCCATTTCTAGCTCAGACGGCGTTTCCTCCGAGAAAGGATTCTGGATGGTGTAGTTGGTTGACGAGATTTGCTGACTATTTACTCGTTGCTTCCTCCATATGTCGTAATCTTGGGTAAGAGTATCAGCATACAAAGCTAATTCCATGAAATAAATTTCCTTCCAAGACTTTGCAGTGTCTCGGACTCTCTTCATATATCCTTCACCCGTGAAACCGAACTCGAACTGTGCTAATCCTCCAGTTGCGGAGAGGAATTGTCGCGAAGAAAATTGCCTTTGGACCAATAGCGGAGCATATCCAACTCCTCCCCATAACCCAAGTAAAGGTACCCAATCTTGGCTTCCACATTTGTATAGCGAAGCGAAGGACGGATCCGTGGTGCTCTCCATGTTATATCCTCGTGCAAGATTTTGAAAAGCGATACCCAATGTTGCTCGGTGACTTCCTTGGCCATTCTTTCTTGAGGTAAGCTTCTAGCGGGGAGAATGTTTTAGAAAACATATGGAACGGAGTGCGCTCTACCTTCCAGAAGTGACTCAAAATCCAAACATTGAGCAACTGAGCACATCCACTAAATCGTCCCTTTCCAACCCTTCGACAAGTACTCAAGGACCTGAAGGTCTCGGCTAGGATAGTCGGGACAGGGTCGACTCCTTGTTTTAACCTTTCGAAGAAATCAACTACTGCAACTTCGAGATGTCCGAGAACTTTTGGGAAAATGACCAAACCATAAATGGCCAAAGCGAATAGATTTACCCTTTTCAGCATGTCGGGATGGTTCAGAACCAAATCTCGTAGGGAGGACCATGGAATGCAAATGGTTTCATTCTTCTTTTTTATCTGTTTTTCGGCCCATGCATCAGTCATGTCTGTCAGTCTCACTAACTTTTTCTTGAAGGTCATCGGCTTAGGCTCCTTCACATATATTTTGCCGAATTGTATATTGTCGATGCGGAGTAAAGCAGCATACTCTTCTATGGTTGGAGTCATGTCTTCTTGATTGATGGTGAAACACTGATAAGCTGGGTCCCAGAACCGAACCATGGCTTGAATCAACTGTTCGTCTACACGGATAGTGATCAGGTGAGCCATATCTCCATACCTCCCAATGAAAATGTCTCTAGTGTCTGAATCCCACTGATTCCAAATTCGAACCAAATCCTCAAAGTTATTTTGGCGAACATTTACAGTTATATGTTCGGGCAAATTGGCAACACATCCTTCCACTAGACTATCCCCCTTTTCTCTCTGAGTTTTTAGAGACCAGTCCCGAACCACGGCATTCTTCTCGGTTATTTGTGTAATTGACTCCTCCATCAGAAACCCGTTTTTTGGCAACCAACCTTTAATCAACACCTTCCTAATATGATGCCTATGATGCATGATAAAAATAAAAATAAAAACAAACAAACTTGGTTAAAACAACAAATATAATTTCAAAAACAAGCTAAACTACCCAATCCAATTATTTTGCATAAACAGTGTAAGTGAAAGGCAAAAGGAATTTTCCCCGTGTACTTATTTTGGTGACTATAAGCGGACAGAGGTTCGGCATGGCTCTAATTGGATAGCTCGTATGGTTCATTATATGCAGTCTCGGTTCTAGACAGGTACTCGAATTGCTCGTACTATCATCTGCTAAGATCAGCACGAAGCCTCGGTCATAACCCATCACAGGCTCACGAGTTCAATTCGAGGGATTACATTTACTTATGCCTATGCGGAGGGACAAGTTAACTCACGAAAGCATAAGTCATATGTAACCCGAAAGTATTCACTAGCCTGTGCGGAGGGACGAGTTAACTCACAAAGGCGTAGCGTTTACTTTCACTTAAACGGACGGAGCCCGGGTAGAGAACTCATGTTATGCGAAAATGCAAGTGCACGGTGTGTGGGGAAAAACTCATAAACCTTTACGTTTTACTTAAAGAAACTAAACCAAAATTAAAACCACAAAAATTGAAAACTGAAAAACAACCAAATAACAAGTTAGAAGAAATATTTACAACACGATACAAATGCATGAATTTTGAAAATGAGATTTTCGGATCACGACCCAAATATTTACTTTGAACAAAGAAATTTGAAAATTTTGACAAAACGTGTTTAATTCGACTCGACTCGCAAGCTTGGTCCCCAGTGGAGTCGCCAGCTGTAGCGACGTAAAAAAAAATTATTTGTTTTGGGGTAGCTAATTGTGGCAATTTATTGAGAACTTTAAAACTGAAGTTTGATTTTTTTGGAACATAAACTGAAAAAAACAGAAATAAAGATGGGAGTCGCCACCGATCCTTTTTATAGGTATGATCGGACACCTAATAAATTTATTTTTTTTTAAAAAAGAAGGCCGAGTTTAGGTCTACGTTAAAATCAGAGAAAAAGTAAGGTTCGGGAGTCAGTTACGCGCGAGGAAGGTATGAGCACCCTCGTGACGCCCAAAATTGGTATCTTTTAAACATGTGTTGTCTTAATTTTCAAAAAATGCTAGTTCAATTTAAATTCCAATCGTGATCCAATTTAAAAGACGAGAACTTTCAATTTTTGATTTTTGAGAAGGATATACCGTTTTAACACGAGCCGACAAATTCCATCCAACATAGCGATGAAATTTACGACTTAACGTTAAATCGATGTATTGCCTCGACTAATAATTAAAACATGAAAACTATTCATGAAATAAGAATTTGAAATAAATCAAATATGCAAACAATGACATTTTCAAATGAAAAATATTAACATAATACTAGAGTAGTAGCAAAACAATAATAATATTTAAAAGAGAAATAAAACCAAACATAAACAAATATAAAGTACATTTAGTAATAATAATATAAGGTAATATATACATAAGATAATATGCAAAAATATAATATATGACATATATACATGATGTATGAAAATATAATGCCTAATAGACATATATATGCAATATTACTAAATATATAAATACTAGATACAAATACACATAGTATAATTCAACATATACAATAATATTAGGAATACTATGGACAAGGAAAATACATTTTACTAATAATAGTAAAAGATATATATACACCAAATAATAATATAATAATTAGCAATAGGGAAAATAATAAATACAAAATCAATAATGCAACATACACAAATAATACGAATAAAAAAAGGTATATACATACGATTTATAAAATAAATGTATTAAAATTAATAATAAATACAATATGGGTAAAATAAATATATACATGATATATACATAATGTGGTACTAAGAAAAATAATATATATATATATATATATAAATAATAGTATTAGAAATCATATAGTATATATAACGATAATATTAAAATATATACATAATATTATATATGAATTATTCATATAATATATATTAAAAAAATTGACTATTAATACGTACTAAAAATATATATAGGGGTAAGCGGCATACACTAATAAATATAATAATAATAACCATGTAATACGATACCAAAAGGTAAATATAATAAAATGATATTAAAATAAAAGTATTAAAAACAGTAATATACATATATATACACCTAATAATAATAATAATAATAATAATAATAATAATAATAATATTGAAACACAAAAGCCATTATAATAAAAATATTAAAATAAAGTAATAGAAACATTACTACATATATATATATACATACATGAAGATATACACTAATGTATTTCAATAATAATAATAATAATAATAATAATAATAATAATAATAATAATAATAATAATAATAATAATAATAATAATAATATTGAAATGCAAAAAATGTAATATTTAATAAAGAAACAAAAATAAATAAAAAAAGGACTAAAATTGAACAAATAACAAAGTTCTGGGGCAAATATGAAAAGAAATAAAGAGAAAAGGGCTTATTTGAGCGCGCACAAAACCAAGGGGGACCGAAACAGCAATTATTCCCTCCCATTAAAACGCAGCACATTAGCGGGGACTAAATCGAAAAGCGCGAAAAATTATGGGGCCAAATTGAAAATAGAAAAAAATGACTTAATTGCAAAACCTTGAAAAAGCGGAAGGACCGCGCGCATAAATAACCCATTCAAACAAAACACGCGGATCCTCCTGGCGGGTCGGGTCGGATGGGTCGGGCATGGCCAAAACGACGTCGTTTTGGGGCTTAAGTGTAGCCCCCAAAACGACGTCGTTTTGGAGGGCTATATAAGGCCTAAAATAACCAAAAAAAAATCATTTGGGGAGAGGGAAAGGAAAAAAGAAGAGAGAGGGAAGAGAGAAGGGAGAGAGAAGGAGGGAATTGGCGGGGGCCAGTCACCGGACATACACCGAGGCTCACGGCACCACCGTGGCCACCACCGCAATGGTGGCGGAAAAGGTAAATTTTTTTTGTATATTTTTTGTATATTTTTTATGTTTTAATATATATAGGTTAAAAAACTTAAAACCGAATTTAAAATAGAAAGAAAAAGAAATCACCTTAGGTTTTTTTTTTAAGCTTTCGATCCTTTGATTTTGGTATTTTTTATACTTGAATGCTATTTCTGTATTTAAACGCTGATTGAATCACTATATTGAATCTGATATTGGATGTTTCACTTTCTTGTTTTTGTGCTCATTTCTCCTTTGCAAAAATGAAAGAGAAAAAGAAGAAGAAGAGTCCCCTTACAATCTTTTTCATTCGGCTTTTATAGCCTTATTTACAAACTATTTTTTTTACTATTTCTACTATTGTTGCATGTTTGCTTCCTTCCTCTGTCTTTGCAGTGCGGTGGGAGTGTGTGATGGTGTTGGTGGCGATGGCATGGGAGAATGGGAGTGGTGCTGGTGGGCATAAAGCATGGGAGAGTGGGAAGAGGCAAGTGGGAGTCTAGGGTTTTGGGATTGGGCTTGGATCTTTGGGCTAGGTTAATTTTAGGTTTTGGGTTTGAGGATGGGTTAAATGGTTTAATGGGCCTGGGTATTTTGTAAACGGGCCAAAATTGGCCTACAACAGTATAAATAAAAAGAAATTTAAAGAGATGAAAGAACGAAATGAAAACAAAGTAAAAATAAATCAGAGGTCAACCTTTAAATTTTGTTCTGTTCTTTTATTCAAATGTCTTTGTCCACCCCCATTACAATCAGTTTCATTTCGGCTTTATAGCCGATTCCTATATTAAAATATTGTTGTTTTATTCTCTGCTACTGCTTATGCTTCTTGCTGCCCTTTTCCTCTTTTCCAAATGTTTGCAGGTCATGGGAGTGTCAGAGGCGTGGAAGGCCGGTGATTGGCGCCCCGAGCAGTGGTGATGCGCGTGAGAAGGTTGGTGGCTGAAGGAAATTGGGCCTGCTGTTTTTTTCTTTTTTCTTTTTTGTAAAATGGACTTTGTTTTGGGAATTTTATATTTTGGAATTAATTTGGGTTTTTATTTCTTGTTGGCCAGGCCAAAATTGGCTATAACACAATGTATGCTACTTTTTCTTTTCTTAAATGAAATTTTTTAGAGGTAAAGGCAATGATCAAAACTTTATGTAACTTCTTCGACCTAATTTAAACGTTAAACTTGAATTCGAGAGACTATATTAACCACTGTGATGGCCTAATAGGGTTATCAAAATTTTTGAAAAGAGTTGAATTAAAACATTTATCTAATTTAGTAGAAAACTTAGTTTAAATGTCTTATTATCCCTTAACATTTTAATTATCATCTAGCAGCGAAAAAGATGGTATTAAAGTGTTTAATAAAAACTGGGTGCAAGCATATTATGTAACAATCATAGCCTAATATCTTGCATGTTGAAATAAAATGTCATGCTTAATAAAAATAAACTTAAGTCCTAATTCTCATGCCATAGTTTAAATAAAATATTACAATCTTTGAATAATATAATAAATCAAAAGTCTACTTTCTCTGTTTGGTGTTGATTAGAATAAAATATTTTAACCTTATTACATTACATCTATTTAACTTTAATTAGAATATGATTTCACAAACCTATAAATAGACCTAGTTTACTCTTTTGTAATCATTTGAATTCGACATAGTGAATTATCTTCTTCTCTACCCTTGGTTTTTTTCTTGCAAGGATATTCACATAAAATCTGTGTGTTCTTTTTTTTTTCTTCTGTTTTCTTTGTGATACTTTACCATTATCAACATTCAATTTTTCACGATCAGTGTTGAATCGTTTTCTTAATTAAAAATTTTACATAGAAAGTTCACATGTTCCGTCTTTGTCCTCAATTTGATTTCTTTACCTACAACTTAGTTTGCTTCTCTTAGAACCACAAATTAAGGTTCCATATATATGTTGTGGACAGAATTCATGCCTCATTTCATTGTCCAGTGAAAGCTAGTAAATGGCAAAGGAATGGCTTAATTTGAGAAGTAACTTAGCTCCTTGTTTCAGTAAATGAATGATAATATAAGGTTCAAAGAGACTTCTTTTTATCCATCTATAAATGGCATGAAAATGGCACAATGCATTCCTATTATTTAAAAAATGCAAGTATTGAGCACAACTTTTAATATGAATGATAATCTAACATTTTTGAGAGTTCTCTATTTATCACATAATATTATATTATGTTTAGTTTTGTGTTTGTTATTTTTCTTTCTTTCGTTCTTAACTTAAGACTCCGTTTGTTTGCCAGTAAAATATTTTCTAAAAAATGATTTTTGGAAAATAATTTTCTTTTCTGGT
This sequence comes from Gossypium arboreum, assembly GCF_025698485.1. Classification (NCBI taxonomy): domain Eukaryota; kingdom Viridiplantae; phylum Streptophyta; class Magnoliopsida; order Malvales; family Malvaceae; genus Gossypium; species Gossypium arboreum. Next base: position 116,595,347 of record NC_069070.1, on the reverse strand, counting down.
GTTTGGATAAAATTTTGTAAAATATTTTCTGTTGTTGGTGATTTCCGAAAATATTTTCCGTAAAAGTCATTTTAAGAAATTTAATCTTTTTATTGTTTAATTGAGTTTATTATATATATTAATAAATTTATGTTTTAAAATATTTTTATATATATTGCAATGATTTATTTATATAAATAAATAAATCATTTTAAATATATAATAATGTTCAATTATTAAACTAGAATATTAACCGTCATAAATTGAAAACAACCAAAGTCAAATAAATTATTTGTAATTGTGTTATTAAAAAATAAGGATTGAATAATTATAAATTAGCTTTCAAACCACAATTAATACTAGAAATTAATAATATTATCCAAATGCATAATTAGTAGTACACCACATGATAACAACAACATTGTCCAAGTGCATAACTAATATTACACCACATGATAACAACAACATTGTCCAAGTGCATAACTAATATTACACCACATTAAAAGTATTAATATCTTCAACCTTGAGAAAATTTTTGAAGCCAATTTTATCTATGCTTCTTACTTTTAACTAAAAAAGCTTTTGCCTTAGATTCACGACTCACTAGATAATCAAACACAGAACAGAGGAAGTCATCATCAAATCCTTCTATCTCCATCGACATCATTTCTTCGTAAAGATGTGGTGTCTTATCCGCAGTAAATTATTCCAAAGCATTAGCAATTTTGCCAAGTTGTTCACCCACAAATTTAATTTGTTCATCAACGACACTTTCTTGAACATTTTTTCTTTTACGTTTGGATGTGCCAGATGAAGATACTTTTGTTCTTACCTCTTCAGTCTCTTCATTGTTGCAATAGTCTATAGGCACTGAATCTTGGTTATCATCATCCAAATCTATGTCAACAAATGTTCTGGCAAAACTCCCTGTTGCCATATCTTTGCCAACAACCAAAGCCATTTCATCATAATGATCAATGCTTTTATTCAAAAATGGTTCATACTTCTTGTGTGCCTATTGGATATTATCACAATTAGAATAACAAGTAAAAAATAATTGAAATATAATTAACATATATATACATATATTACCATTACTTTTGCATCCTATGTTGCTCTATCACATGTGATCATTTTCATGTTATTATCCCATCCAAAACCACTTTCACCCCGAATTGTGCATATAATCTGCCACTATTTTTTTACAGTCCTCAAATGATTTTCCACATGTTTCGCATCGCATTGGACTTGAAATTTTTCAGAAATAGCTTCGACAACTCGATTAATAGAAACTGCTTTGAAAGTATTAGAAGGCTTATTTCCTTTCTGGGCCTCATCTGCTAGAATTTTAAGAAAAATATGTTCCATCAATTTTGTTCACCTGAATTGCTTGAAGGTCCCTTCTTTGCTGCCCTTACCCATTCTACATTAATAATTGTCATTGTCAATCATTTCAATATCCAACAAGCTTAAAACATAATAAATTCAATATCTAACAAGCTTGAAACATAATCAATATCTAACAAATTCAAGACATAATAATTTCAGAATCGAACAAACTAAAATTTCAATATCATTATCCAACCAACATTAAAAAAAACAATTTTAATACTAAAACATACATAACATAGAAACAACAACCTTAAGCCCTAAACCTACCTAATATTTCTAGCCATATAACCAGTCCACATAGTTTGTGCAATTTCATCTCTCTTAGCAGACCATTCTCTTGCTTCTTCTCTTTCTTCTCGCTCCGTAAAAGTTGATATTAGGCTCCTCGTATAATCCTTGATTAAGTAAATCACTAGGATCAACTCCTATTATATGATTATGAATGATACAACAAGCCAAAACTATATCTACTTGAGTTTGAAAATTCCAAAATGGTTCAGCATCTAATACAAGAAACCGTTTCTTCAAAATCCCAAAAACACGTTCAATAGTGATTCGCAATGATGAATGTCAAAGATTAAAGAGTTCCTTTGCATTTTTAGGCCCTTGAGCACTAAACTCTTTTAAATGATATCGAACACCACGATATGAGGTAATATATCCATTTCGGATGCCATATCCAGCATCAACAAGATAATATTTACCTACAATTTTACAAAACATAATTAATACTAATAAATTATGAGTTTACTAGAACTATTTGGTATTTAATGATAATTATTACCTTCTGGAATTCTTAATCCTCTTGGACGTGAAAGTGCATCACTTAAAATACGAGAATCATGTGCACTACCTTCCCAACCAGCTAGAACATAGGAAAATTTCAAATCAAATTTAATGGCAGCCAATACATTTTGTGTCGTCCCCCCTTTACGGCTATGAAATCTTCCTTGAATGCTAAGTGGAACGGATGCACGAACATGAGTTCCATCTATTGCTCCAATACAATCTTTAAAATAAGGATAAAACCTTGGATTGTTTCTAATTTCACTAGGAGTTGACTCATCAGGTAATCTAATAACTCGTTTATACAATTTCAAAATAGCTTTCAATACAACCCTAAAGTAACAGTGAATTGTCTCAGTTGATCTATAATATCTAGATCCAATATCTCGAAACCTTACATTATAACCAATTATATGTAAAAGTATAACTACTTGCTCCCTAATATTCATAGATTTAGTTGATTGTAACAAATTATTCCTACTAAGAATATCACACAAATTAAAAAAGGCAATCGGTTTCATCCTTATCACATTAATACAATGTTGGTCACCACTATATAAAATACTATTAATATAATTTTCTCTTTCATAATCTCGATTCACACGAGGGTGAGAAGCAATTTCCTTTCTAGTTTTTAATTTTTTAATCCAAAGAGCCCCAAAAGCTAAAACTGAAGCCATGGCTCCAACAATTGCATTTTGATCTTGACTACGGTCCATCTACACAAAATAATACCACACAAATATTTGATCACTACAAAAAAGATGCAAGCTTTTCATAAGATCACATATATGAATAAAGTTACCATAACTAAAGTGCATACATATATATATATATATATAACAAATCATTCTAAATTAAAATCACAAGAGAAAAGAAAATGAGAAAGAACATTTTATATTTTTTTTGCTTTTCTACTATTTTAATTTTTCATATTTTTCGATTTTACTAATATATATAATGAACAATGATGATAGCAAGCAATGCAATCATTTCCCATATCCGTTTGATAGGGTAAAAGAAAAGTGGAAAACAGTAGCAAACATGGAAATGAATGATTACCAATTCAAATACTTAGCATGTTTACAACACTAAGGACGATATAATTTAATAGTATGGGGGCAATCAAAGCCAAGATCAATTGATCATATGACGATGTTTTGAGAAAAACAAAAAATGGTGTCATGGTCCATGGAGAGCATCACTCCATCATTTCCTTTATGTTTCTGCCTCTTTTTACACACTGCATTTACGTTGATCAAATCAGTGATGTCAAGACTAAAATAAAACTTTATCTATATTTTGGGCACTTTATCTATAGTACAGTCGCCAATTTGTAATTCAATCGGTCTGGTTCTAACATCAGTGTAAACGTATTTAAAATTTGATACAATTATTTTAAATATGATTCACGTTAAATTTAAACTAACATCAATTCGAGTAACATTTAACACTTTAGTCAATGACTAAATCAATAGTTACAATATCAATACTTTGAAAACTCAATTAAAATATTTTGAAAACTCAATTACTTTAATATTTTATAAAATCGAAAACTATTTTTTTAACACTTTTCATTTAAAGATAAGTGACTAAGAACTTTATTACAGCTTTCAATGGCTGCCTTGTCAGCTTCTTCAACCTCCTCCATGTCCATTCCAACCTCAAAAAATGAAAAACAAAAAACCCTTAAAACCCAGATGAATACAACATTTGAATGACAACAAAACTCATTTGCAGCCGATTACAACCCCAAAATTCAGAACTTTGTTTATGCTCTTTGGTTCACAAAATTAAAAAGGGTTGAGGCTTTTCAAAAGATTTAAAAACCAAAACTTGAACATAAGGTATGACACAAAACTGAAAACTTTTGAAATAAAAGTGGACATGATTGAAATTTAGAACAAGACAAAAGAAAATTCGGCCATTTTCAATGATAAAGAAAGAACAAGAGAAAACTGGGTTTGAAATGAAACACAAATTGAAGTGTTGTAAACAACTTGAAGAAGTCATTTTCGGATTAATTTTATTATTAAAACTGTTTTTAAAATTTTAATACATTTTTATAATTAAATTTAAATAAAAATAAATTAATCTTTTAGGATTTAAATAAAAATAATTTTTTACTAAAATTTGAGGTAAACTGAAACGAAAATAATAGTAATGAAGTACAAAAAAAAAAAGCACTAAAGTAGGAAAATAAGTATAGTTCAAAGTATAACTTAAGCCTAATTTCAGAAACCAAGCCTGGTACAAGACCAAAACATTTTACCATTTCTATGCAGCTAACTGCTGAAAAGATTTTTATACATAATAACACCAAACAAAAATGTCTAATGCACAACAAAAAGGACTTAACCTAACTAATAATGCATTAGTACAATGGCTTTTGCTGCAAATATAAAACCACAAAAGGGAAAAGTGTCTCAGGTTTATGATTTACCCCAAAAAGGAAAAAAAAATTCAAGGCATTATTACCACAAAACTCCATAGAATTCCACAATATAATTTCAAGAGGAATGTCTTATAATCTGATTCAGAACATTATATACATAGTATTACAACCAAGTCAGTGCAGTAACAGAAGATTCATTCTAAATCAGTTGACCATGATGTTAACAATAAGCAGTAGACAATCAAAAACCAGGAAAAAGTAGCCAAAGCTTTTCTAAAAAATACTTTTTGACATTCTAGGAGTAACCATTTTTTTCACATTCTAGGAGCTATGTAATCATTAGTCACGATAGGAGTAGGAGCACCATACTCTTGTAGATGCTTCCTTCCAGTCAGGGGCGAAACCAAGGAGTAGGCATGTGCCCCGGCCCCCCTAAAATGGGAAATTTTCATTTAGGCCTTTTAGATTTTTTTAAAATTTTAAATTAGTAAAGATAAAATTGTACTTTAGCCCCCCTTAAATTATAAAAATTTAATTTAATCTTTTAAAAATTATAAATATATAGACTATAAAAAATTAAAATTTCATTCGGCCCTCCCAAAAAATTTTTCTGGCTTCGCCCCTGCTTCCAGTATGGAAATAATAAGTTAATAACGTGCCACAAGAATTACATAAGGTCTCCTTTTTTAACTCCATGGGATTGAAGAACACATATGATGCACTAAGATTGTACAATGGATTCACGGCCAACAATGATTTCCATGCATGTAAAGTCTAAATAAAATAACAAAAATGAAATCTGCAGCTCATTCAGTTTGTTAACCAGGTCCTAAAAGCTTCAAAATTTCCAGATCGTCAGCTAGGATCCCAAGCCACAGAAAGTACATACAGCATGCTAATATTTTCAGATCACTCCTTTTAGTAACTCCATGTTGCATTTATTAGTCACATTTATTCGTCATCTCTATCTGATATACCTCTGTATTATGATTTAAGGCAACTAGATAAGTTGGCAAGCTTTCACCAGGTGAAATTATCCAAATGAGAGAAACATAGAACAATTGAGGTTAGGGGTATAGACTCTCAAACCCACATATCTCTCGATTACAAGATTGGTGTTATTGGTTGGGGCTCCCAGGTACCAAACCAAACCCCTAGAATTTTATTTTTATCATTTTTTTTATCAACAACGAAAAGAACAAAGATTAGAGATTTTTGAAACCGATCGGTTTCAATTTTAAAATTGTTTTCGGTATTTCTCTTTTCTAAAAATTTGAGTTTGGGAATCCCTAAATCATTCAGGTTTCTTCCCTAGCTAAAGAAATAGAGGAAAGCATAAAATTTCAGGCATAAAATCTGTGGAGAATTAAGGCAGAAGAAGAAAAAAAAAAAAGCTTTGGTTCATACATTAATCCAAGACCCAACGAAGAGGAATGGTATAATCCTGTGAAAGAGAGAAATAGAGGAAATGAAATTGGTAAGACAATTTCCTTAAACCGTAAGACATTTTACCCGTGTCTTGGAAATATTTGGAAAATATTTTCAGGCAACCAAACACTGGAAAATCGGGAAAATATTTTCCGTAAAATATTATCTTGGTCAACAAATGCACCCTAAATTTATGTTCAATGTAAGCAATTATCAATACATTAAATATTTGGTACTTGGGGGCATATATGTAACACCTCTATCCCGTAACCGTCGCCGAAATAGGTAAGGGGTGTCACTGGACAGACAGAGCATTTCCGAACAACACAGATTCACAGATATCAATTAACATTAATACATTTGCATTCATCAACAATTTATTCATTAAGATGGTCTATGAGGCCTAAAACATACATTTAGGGAAGGTCGGGACTAAACCGAACCCATTTAGGATTTTTAGAACTTAATCAATATTTTGCCCGTGTGACTAGGCCGTGTGACTCACACGGGCACAAGACACGCCCATGTGGTCTAACTGTGCCAAAATGAGGTCCTATATTGACTTTTTAACACGGCCAACAAACACGGCCGTGTGTCTTAACCGTGTAAAATTTTGCTAGCTACTGACTTTATCACACGGCCGCAAGGCAAGCCTGTGTTCCCTAGCCGTGTGGCACAATGCAAGCTTGGTTTAAGCCAATTTGCCACCCCATAAAGTTCCAAACCTATAAGCATTAATATGCAACAATTACCAACATTTCCAACCAATTTCATGTTTAAAGATAACCATTTCATATTAGAACATAACACATTTTAAACATGCATCAAAACTATGTACAAAACTTTAACATTTGCTAGCCAATTAATGTCGAGACCATTTTTAAATTGAGTTTTAGGAAAATGGGAATCGATTTTAACAAAACGAAAACGGGAGTCGCCACCAATCTTTTTAGGTGCGATTGGATCACCTTTAAAACATTTTGTTTAAAAATCATTAGTTTTGGTCTACGAAATCAGAAAACAGGTTCGGGAGCCGGTTACATACGAGGAAGGGTTAGCACCCTCGTAACGCCCAAAAATTGGTACCTAATTGATTATCAAGTGTCTTTAATGTTGGAAATTCAAAAATTTTAAGATGTAGTCCTCTTTAAAATATTTTAATTTTGAAAATTGGGGTTCACTCGTATCAAAGTATCGACACTAAGTTAACCCTTTTTTGGAAATCCCTATCTCGAAACAACAAAACGCTATATCCAATAAGTTAGGACATATTGCTTTGAAATTCCAAGATAGTGGTTTGCATTTAGAAAACCTTTAAAAACTTAGAAGGGTACTTGACTATTCAAACTCAATGAGAAGAGTTGCAACCCAATAAGTTAGGGCACTACTTTTCTCGAAATTTCCGAACACCAAGCATTGCCTTTATATTTTTGAAAACTTCGGAATTTTGTTTTATTTAATGCATGAGGAATCACATTATCGTTATGGAATAGAATATCACAATTATAAATGAACAAAACATGCATTTAAACGATACATGGCAATAATACAAAAATCATATATTAGATACATACATATAAAAATAATATACATAGCAAATGCATTCAACGATATACATAGCATATATTGAGAATGAATAAACAAAACATACAAACATACAAAGTAATAATTAAAAATAATGCATGATATACAACAAAGTAATACAATATCAATGTACATGTTCATAAAATGTAATATCAAATAATAAAATAACATTTAGCACATGATATATGCAATATAAAATAAAATGAAATGAGCTATTGTTAACAAAATATACATATAACACAAATAAAACAGGATATTTAATAATAATTTTAAAATAGTATTTAATATACAATATATATTAACAAAATATTTATAAAAGAATAATAATTATATATACAAAATATATTGGTTTAAAAGTATGTAAAAGAATTCATAATATAAAAATATCAGTTTAAAATGAAATAATACATAATAAATAAATAATTAATAATTAAATATATGTGTATAATATGAGTTAAAAATATAATTTAATTTACAAATTTTAAAATTATAAATAATATAATGAATAATATAAACATAAATAATATAATAGATACTATATGATATACATAACATATAAAAAAATAAGTAATATAGAATAAAAATAAAAATATAAAAATATTATGTAATAAAATATATTTTAAATGTATAGGAAATAAGAAATATGATAGTATAATCATTATGTAAAAATAATGTATAAATAATTAACAAATATATAATACAAGTAAAAAATATAATAATAATGCAAAAAATAAAAAATAATATACAATAAATAACAATGATATGAAATAAAATATTGTTAAAAATGTAAAATAATATAATAGTATAAAGATATATAAACATTATGTGATAAAATATACTATAATAAATAATAAGTAATGATATATGTTAAAATATATATTAATATAACGATAGAAAAAACATGATGTAGTATAATATAATAGCATATAAGTTAATAATTATAAAATATATAATATGTATACTTATATTAAAATAATATAATACATGTATATAAAAAATAAGTTATAAATAAATTAAAATGGGTAAAAGGGACTATATTATTACATAAACAGAAGTTAGTGGTTGATTTAATAAAAAACTGAGATCGGGCTTCGGGAAATTTTCCCTTCTCCCTAAACGGCGTCGTTTTAATCCAGGACTTAAGACTGTTAATGCAAGGGTTAAATTAAAACTGAAGCAAAATATCAGGGCTAAATCATAAGTAAAATAAAACAGAATTGTAAAAATAAAAAAAAGGAAAGGACTAATTGGGAAATTAATCCAATTCTCAAAATCACGCGGATCCTCCCCGGGTAATCGAGTCAACGCGCGGATCCTGGGGGCCTAAAACGTCGTCGTTTCACCGGTGTTATAAAAGTAAAATCAAAGCTTAAAATTATCATTTTTACAAACACTCAGAAAAAAAAAACAAAGAACAGAGAGAAATCTAGAATTCTCTCAGAGCTCCGGTCTAGGGCCATCACTGCTTGTCTTGGAGCTCTGCCGTGCGTGGTCTTTACGCGCCAACGCGCCATCCTAAGGATCACCCCGCACGGTGGCTAGGGTTCGAAAAACCTTTCCTTTTCCTCGTCAATCGTAAGGTAACCTCCATTTTCTTTTATTTTCTTTTATTACATCTAAAATCTGTGTGCTCAGGTCAGAAAACAAATAGGTAAATGAAAAAAAGAAGAAGAATGATTCGATTACCGTAAGAAACGAAAAAGAACTGCTTTTTATTCCTTCTGCTTTAAATGAATACAACCGCTAGTAAATCTTTATCTCTGTGTTTTTTGTATTGTGTACATTCTCGTAAAAGAAGGCTCCCTATTTACAGATTTTGCGAAAGGCTTTATAGCCTCAAACTACTATCTATTTTCGAAAGAAATCGGAAGATTTCTTTCCATTTCCTATTCTAGTATATCTGCTGCCTTTTTAGTTTGATTTCTTTCCTTTTCTTGCAGGTACCCTGAAGATCTCGGTGATGGAAGGGTTGCTGGCATTGATAGAGGCCTAAAGTTTAGTGGTGACAGAGTCGAGAAATCACGGCGTGCTTGGTGGCGACGATCGGGCCGTTGAATCTGTGAGATGAAAGGTCACGTCGTTTGGAGTGCCCAAAACTTCCAGAAACTCCTTGCGGCGCTGCGTTCTCAAGAAACCCTAGGGTTTTCTTGTCTATTTTTACCGCTTTGGGCCTTTTGGGCTACTTTAGTCTAGGGTCTGTTATTTAGGCTTGGGTGTAACCTGGTTTGGTTTAAGTTGGGCTACGGTGTATTTTGGGCATATGTGTAGTGGGCTAGCTGGGTTTTAGGTAATAACCGGTATGGGCTATCAGGTGTATTTGGGCTACTGGGTTTTAATTCTTTTGGACTCTGTATATGGACTTTTAATGGACTTTAAAATAAATAAATACTTATTTATTTAACCTTTTTTATTCTATCTCCAGCCCGGTCAAATTTGGGCTATTACAATTAACATGGCATAACATATACAATTTAAAACTTAATACATAGACACTAGCCTATACATGCCATACTTAGCAATATTTACACTTTCAAAAGTACCAAAATGAGTTCGATAGTTTGGTGATGATCCTCGACTATCCCCGAGCCTTCAGTAGCTATGATAACTGTAAAACAGATAGCAATCACACGGAGTAAGCTACAAAGAGCTTAGTAAGCCAAACACAATTGGTTTAATTACATATAGCATATATATGTAGCTCAAAACAACAATAAGAATTCATAGCCATTTCTCAGAGTTGTTCATAAACTTAATCATGCTCCTTTGCTTGTAAGCATATCATATTCATTTCCATGATTTCTGAACCTACTTCGCAGAAACAGAGTCTTTCATATTCAGAAATTAAGTACGATACGAACGTACCTATAGGAATTATACATTTCATATCTCATACTTTATCATCGGACAATCTAAAAACAGAATAGATATTCACAGACAAGTACAATGCGGACGTCCCAGACTTACATGTAATTCAGTGTCGATGCCTCTGTCCCAGACAGGGTCTTGTACGAAAACAGATATGATGCCGATGTCCCTGTAACGCCCCAATTTTCGGGAATTCTGTGAATGTTGACAAAATTTCATGCTTTGATTTTGTCATTTGTGAGTGAAATTATGAAATAGGACTTATGTGAAAATGTTTGAAAATGCTATAGGCTAAATTGAAGTGGCCAAATAAATAGGAGTGCAAAATAGGAGGATTTGCATGATAAACCTCCCATTTTACATGAAGTGTCCAACCATCATGTTGTTGTAGACAAAATGTACACTTGATATCCATAATTTATGGTACAAATTGATACAAATTGATAATAGGTTAGGTAAATGTTCCATGATAATGGGTTAGGTAAATGTTTCATGATAATAGGTTAGGTAAATGTTCCATGATAATGGGTTAGGTAAATGTTTCATGATAATGGGTTAGGTAAATGTTTCATGATAAGAATATCATGTCTTTTGTATTAAAGAATTAAATGGATGAAATATGAAGTTTTATTAAAAGAAAAAGGGGTGAAAAGAACAAAGTTTTGTCCATCTTTGTTCATCATAGCTGAAAGTTAGAGAAGAGAAAGGAGAGGAGAAAGCTCTTGAGTATTCGGTCATTAGAAGGAGGAAAATTGAAGGTAAGTTCTTGGTACCTTGCTTCTATTATGAGGTTCATGAGTTCTTCTTGATTCTACCTTAACTCTTGAAGTATATTTTGATTTTTAGTTGTGTTGTGAGCATTTAGTCATGAATTAAAATGACGGAAATGGTTGTTGTTTCATGTTCTTTTGATGAAAAATGGAAGGTAGGTGAAGTTGAGCCAAACAAATGAACATGCATGTGCCTTAGATGCTAAAGGGAAAAATCGGCTAACATGTTGTGCTTTAAAATGATGAAATGGAGATTATACTTAAGTAAAAATCATAGATATGTGATGATTGATTGGTGATATACATGTTTAAATAACATGCATGCAAGATAGGTGTATGAAAGAGTGATTTGGTAATAAATCTGCTTGGGACAGCAGCAGTAACGTGACTTTGGAAAATCACCATAAATTGTGGGAGATGAATTAGAAGCTGAATAAATTATGTAATTAAAGCTTATTGAGTCTAGTTTCTAATGAAATAAACAAGAACATATTTTGAATTCTGTACAATGAGAAATTTGATTCGTAATGAAGAGTGGTCAGATTAGTCAAACAGTGAAACATGGGAAACTTTGAGAAAAATCTGGTATTGATTGGCTAAACCAAAAATTCTGAAAATTTTATGGATAGAAGATATATGAGTCTATTTTCAAGGAAAATTAACAGAACTTGATTTGGAGTTTCGTAGCTCCGGTTATAAATGATTTAGTGACTGTTGCTCAGGAAGATAGCTTGCAGTGAAATTATGATTATGTGGTAAACATTGACAAAAATTTGTTAATGAGTTGCTTATTGATTTCTTATAAGCCTACTATGATCTGTAGGTGTGGTTGGCCGAATATTGTAAGGGGTTAATATGTAGTTTGTAATTGAATAGTTAGATTAACGTGTTAGTAATCCAATTGTAGGCGGTTCGTGTGTGGATCTCGTCAGCATATCGTCGCAAACAGGTGTGTAACTAACACCCTCTTTCTTAGTCTAGATCGGCAAAAGCCGAAATGCCGAAAACCAGTATTTTCTAGATTTGCGAGTGTGCGAATGCTCGTGAGGTAAATCGATTAATGTTTTTGGTAAGCTGCAATGTTTGGACTGCAAAGTGCATGATTTACGTACATCGATATTTTTGGGCTTAATGGGCCAAAATTAGAATGATGGGCCAACGGCCCAATTCGGTAAGAACCCCGAGACGTAATTACGTTAGTACGTGAAAGGTAGGAATATGCATGAAAAACCCTAAAATAGATAAATTACTGAAATACCTTTAAAAGTGGAAAATTTACGCTTTTACCCTAGTAGATAAATTACCAAATACCCCTAGGTTAAATTGACCTAAATGCATGTTTGATCGTTGTTATTTATGCATGCTATGTTGTTATTATCGATGCATGGAATGGGATATTGACGGAGGAAGTACTGAAAGTGGCTTGTCCACGATCTTGGAGGCTTTGCCTCAATTATCGATAACCGAGCGACAAGGTTTGAATGTGGAGTGTTAAATTTGGGTGGGTTGAGCTATTCCCACATGGAGTGTATGGCTGGTGCGGTGGAGTGTAGTGGTTGGTGGGTTGAGTAGTCTCCCAAATGGGCTTGCATATGTTTCTTGATGTTGCATGTATTTTGAAATGGGCCTATGGGCCATACTATTATCTGAATAAGGGCTAAGGCCCGCTTTATTATAATCTGAAAAGGACTTTGGCCCAAGATCACTTTATTACCCAAATGGGCTTGCATATGTTATTGATGTTGCATGTATTTTGAAATGGGCACGTGGGCCATCTCATTATCTGAATAAGGGGCTAAGGCCCGTTTATTGTAATCAAAAGGGCTCGCCCAGACCACTATTACTGAATGGGCTTAGGCCCAATGGGCTTGAGTGACTTGGACTTTGAATGGGTTTTCCTTACACACCGAGTTTCCCAAACTCACCCCTTTTATTTTCATCCACGCAGAAATCCCCAACCATAGTGGGCTTGGAGTCTGTGAGGGAATTCGAGTGGCCACCCATTCGAAAGTTTGATTTTCTTCCGTGAACTGGACATCCTTTTATTTACGTTTGAAGTTTTGGGCTTTTAAATGTAATAAGGCCACTTAATTATTTTTGATGGTTTTAATATGTATTACTAAGATAGGTAATACTTATTTTAACTGTTGAAATTGGATAGCTTTAGGGCGCGTTTTCAAAAACAACAATTGATTTCAAAATAACACGACAACAAGTAAAGCTTCCGCAATAAAAGTATTTTCCAAAATTAATCACTTTTCCTAAAAATGACTTAATCAAATCGGTTTCCTAGAAATATCCATGACGTTAAGGTGTGGCAATGGCGGTATGCATGTCTAGGATTGGATCCGAAGGAGCTTGGTACTTAGCAATCAGATGGACTCACCACCTCTTTTAGGTTTCCTACGGTGCTGACTTCCATTTACTTTAACCTTTAATGAATTAATCTTTTGAACATCAAGTACGATTTTCTGGACTTAGAATGGAAATTTTTTTTTTACGTTTTGATGTGGCATGCCGGATCCGGCCATAACTTCCGGGCCGGGTTTGGGGTGCTACAGTCCCAAACATGGTCTTACACGTAAATTTCAAATCGATGCCAGTGTCTCAGACACGGTCTTACACGATAATTCAGGTTAATACTAACGTTCTTTTATCAGGCTCTCAAGGCTGTCCAATGCAGATAACAGTTTATAAACACAAAATTTAATCGACTTAACACATAAGTGTAGTTTGACTTACCTTGTACGGATTTCAGACGAAAATGAGTCGACTATTCGACTACTTTGGACTTCCCTCGATCTAAGTTCGATTTTCTTTGTTCTTGATCTAATACAATACAAATTCAACCATTTAATCATTCATTTCATTCAATTTAATCCATATACACATATTTAGGGCACTTTACATTTTAGCCCTTACATTTTCACACTTTGACAATTTAGTCCATTTTTCACAAAATCACCTATTTGTAAAATTTCTTTGCAACAAGACTAGCCGAATTTTCATGGCTTCTATATAAACCCATAAAACATGTTAAATTCATAAATTAGTCTTTCAAAACCTTATTTTCACAAATTAGCCCAAATAGCTTATTTCATCAAAATTCAAGAACAAAACATGATAATCTAACATATATATTTCATAATCCATATAAGAGCACTACAAAGCTTATATAATCATCAATGGCACATTTTATAATCTTCAACAAAAATGGAAATTTAGACATGGGTTTTGAAGAACACAAAGCAACGATCACATAAACGCAGAATTTTTCAAAAACTGAACAAAATAGACTAACCTATTTAATCATGCAAGGGCTGTAAGTTTTGAAGCTTCAATGGCTTCTTCTTTCTCAAATTTCGGCTGAACAAGGTGAATGTATAGCCACTTTCATGTTTATTTTTTATTAAATTAACATATATTACCTAATTACCTAACCATCTTTTAAAAATTTATCTATTTACTATATTGCCAAACCATGTCTCCCACTATCATGTAATGGTCCTATTGACATGCAAGAGCTTCAACTTTAACAAATCATAGCACTTAGGTACTTTAGCAACTAATAGGCAACTTTTACAACTTACGCGATTTGGACCTTTTTGCAAATCAAGCACAGAAACAGACAAATTAAATTACAGAAATTTCACAAATATAAATTCACATATCACAGACACAGAAAATAATATTAAAATATTTTTTAGACCCAGATTTGTGGTTCCGAAACCACTATTCCGACTAGGGTCAAAAACTGGACTGTTATAATTCTTCCCCATTAGGGATTTTCGTCCTCGAAAATCTTACCGTTAAATATATTCGGATATTGTTGTCTCATTGAATCTTCAGGCTCCCATGTAGCCTCTTCTACTTTGTGTCTATGCCACAGTACTTTGACTAACGGAATTCTTTTATTATGTAATTCTTTAATCTCACGATATAGAATTCGAATCAGCTTTTCTTCATAAGTCATATCAGAATGAATTTCAATATCAGACGGAGAAATTACATGCGAATGATTAGATCTGTATCATAGAAGCATCGATATGTGAAATACATTGTGAATCTTTTCTAACTCAGACAGTAGCCTCAATCTATAAACGACTGGCCCAACTCGCTAGGTGATTTCATACGGTCCAATGAACCTTGGACTCAACTTGCCCTTTTTGCCAAATCGAAATAGTTTCTTCCATGGAGATACTTTCAGAAACACTTTATCACCGACTTTAAATTCGATATCTTTTCTTTTCAAATCTGCGTATGATTTCTGACGATCAGAGGCAACTTTTAGACTATCTCAGATTACTTTCACTTTTTGTTCTGTTTCTTTTATTGGATCAATACCATAAATCTTATTCTCACTGAGCTTAGACTAGTATAATGGAGTTCTACATTTCTACCATATAAAGCTTCGTATGGTGCCATTTTAATGCTCGATTGAAAACTATTATTATAAGCAAATTCAATTAAAGGTAGATATTGTTCCCACGTACCTTCAAACTCAAGACTGCAACATCTCAACAAATCCTCGAGTATCTGAATAATCTACTCAGATTGACCTTCTATTTGCAGATGAAAAGCAGTGCTGAAATGCAATTTAGTTCCCAGAGCATCTTGCAATTTCTTCCAGAATCGTGATGTAAATCTCGGGTTTTTATCAGACACTATTGACAATGGTACACCATGCAATCTCACAATATTAGAAATATATAACTCAGCTAGCTTATCAAGCGAATAATCAAACCAAATCGGAATAAAATGAGCTGATTTCGTCAAACGATCAACTACAACCCAAATTGCATCTTTCTTTTTTAGAGACAAAGGCAAACCTGAAATAAAATCTAATGTCACTCGATCCCATTTCCATTCCAGAATCATAATCGGTTGCAATAGACCTGATGGCACTTGATGTTCAGCTTTAACTTGTTGACAAATCAAACATTTAGAAACAAAATCAGAAATATCTCTTTTTATTCCTGGCCACCAGTATAGTTGTTTCAAGCCGTTATACATTTTCGTGCTCCTCGGATGTACAGAAAATCTACTACTGTGAGCCTCACTCAAAATCATCTGAATTAACTCTGGATTTCTCGGAACACAAAGTCTATTTCTGAATCTCAAACAATCATTAACATCAACCCGAAATTCAGAATCACACAGAGTTCGTTTAACTATCAATTTATTGTCAGATTTCTGAGCCTTGTAGATCTGTTGTATAAACAAAGGTTTTGCTTTCAGTTCGTCATAAACCAAAGTATCATCAGATAGTACTAGATTAGCGTCCATAGCACACAACGCAAACAATGATTTCCTACTCAAAGCATTAGCAACAACATTAGCTTTTCCCAGATGATAATCAATAATTAGCTCGTAGTCTTTTAACAATTCCAACTATCTTCACTGTCGCAGATTCAAATCTTTTTGCGTCATTAAATACTTCAGACTTTTATGATCAGAAAACACATGACATTTCTCACCAAACAGATAGTGATGCCATATTTTCAAAGCAAATACAATGGCAACTAACTGAATATCATGTGTTGGATAATTCTTCTCATGCTTCTTTAATTGTCTCGAAGCATAAGCAACAACTTTTCCTTCTTGCATTAAAACACAACCAAGTCCATTCAATGAAGCATCGCTGTACACAACAAATTCTTTACCCGACTTAGGTTGTACCAATATCGGAGCTTCAGTTAACAGAGCTTTTAACCGATCGATACTCTTCTGACATTGTTCAGACCATTCAAAACTCACATCTTTCTGAAGTAATTTTGTCAGCAGAGCATCAAGAAATCTTTTACAAATCGTCTGTAGTAACCTGCAAGTCCCAGAAAACTGCGGACTTCAGACACATTCCTTGAGGCATCCAATCCATAATAGCTGAAATCTTATTTGGATCAACTCGAATACCGGAAGCTGATACAATATGACCCAGAAAACCAACTTCTCACAACCAGAATGCACATTTATTGAACTTTACATATAACTGTTTATCTCACAGTGTCTGTAGCACTATTCTCAAATGCTCAGCATGTTCAAATTCATTACGTGAATAAATTAATATGTCATCAATGAATAGTACAACAAATTGATCTAAATATGGCCTAAAAATTTTATTCATCAAATCCATAAATACAGCAGGTGTATTCGTTAAACCAAAAGACATAACTAAAAATTCATAATGCCCGTACCTCGTTCTGAAAGCAGTTTTAGAAATGTCAGAGTCCTTTACTCGCAACTGATAATAACCTGATCTCAGATCTATCTTTGAAAACACAATAGCACATTTCAACTGATCGAATAAATAATCAATTCCAGGCAGAGGGTATTTGTTCTTCACGGTCACTTTGTTAAGCTGGCAGTAATCAATACACATTCTCAATGTGCCATCTTTCTTTTTCACAAAAAGAACAGGAGCACCCCAAGGTTAGAAACTCGGTCTAGCAAATCCTCGATTGGTCAATTCTTGCAACTGAGATTTTAATTCTTTTAGTTCAGTCGGAGCCATTCTGTATGGAGCTATCGCTATCAGAGTAGTACCAGGTACCGATTCAATGCTGAACTCGACTTCTCAAATTGGAGGCAAACCAGGTAACTCCTCGGGAAACACATCAGAGAATTCACAAACAACAGGCATTAATTCAACTTTCTTATCATTCACTTTCGAGTCTAACACATAAGCTAAATAGGCTTCACAACCTTTCTTTACATATTTTCGTGCTTTCATTGCAGATATCACAGCTGGTAGTCCATTCAGATCACTAGACTCAATTCGAATTGTCTCATCATTCTTACACCTTAAATCAATGACTTTTCTTTTACAGTTCACAAAAGCCTCAGATCAGCAGGAAAACAAATATCTCGAATCATTAACTGGCAATTCCTGCAGACTTTATCAACCAAGACACTTTTACCTAAGGGGTTCGATACTCTAATTATGAATTCAGTAGACTCTACATGCAAAGTCTTACTGTGCACTAAGTTCATACAAATATAAGAATGCATTGATCCAGGGTCTATCAATGCAATCACAGAAGTATCATAAAGAGTAAAAGTACCAGTAATCACGTCTGGAGACGAAGCTCCCTCACGAGCTCGAATAGTATAGGCCCTAGCAGGTGCTCTGGCCTCAGATCTAACAGCAGTATCCCTAGTAGCTCTTTGATCACCACTTGTATTTCTTGTGTTTCTGGAAGGTCTACGTCTAGCTGAGGTGTTACTCTGTCTCAGATTCTGTACATTCTCTTGCTCAGTGGGTTCAGAACAATCTCTTATAAAATGATCCTGGGATCCACATCAGAAATAGGCTCGGTTATTCAATCTACAATTTCCCGAATGTCTTTTACCATAATGTTTACACTCAGGTTTCTTAGATCAGACATTTCCTACACTTGCAACAGAAGTAACAGGGGCTCTGGTGTTCGAATACGATCTAGCTCGATCTTGGTTCGAATGGCCCGCATTAGTATTTGAACGGTTCTGATCATCTCAAAATTTCTTTGATCTAGACTGAAAAGATTTACTCGAAGATCTCTTTCTAGCATCTCTAGCTTCAGAATCAGCTTTTCTTTTCTCTTTACTTAATTCTTCAGATTTACATGCTCGCTCAACGAGCACTACCATTTCTTTAATTTCCAGAATTTGTAACACCCCTAACCCTAAACCGTCGCCGGAATAAGGTTACGAGGTATTACCGGACATATCAGACAACTTACGAATAATTCACAATTAATATAACATTCATAGTAATACAAATAATTAAGTCTCTATATTGGATTCTCGAAGCCCAAAACACGTATTAAAAGTAGAACGGGACTTGTTAGAGTATCTCGGAAAATTTTTCGTAAATTGCTGTTGTTGTTTTTTTTATAAAAATTTTGACAGTATTTCTGCTAATTTTTACTTAAAACCCCTGCAAATTCAAACCAAAAGTAACCAACCAATACCAATATTTCAACCAAAGAATTTTACATCTTAAACACTATTAGATTACGCTTAATCCATTAATTTATTACTTAAATTTTAAAGTATTAACATACAAGGAACTATTTCATATATTTCATTTCATTTCAAAATTTAATACTAAATTTACTAATTTATAACTTTAAACTTACTTATCATCCGAATTACATAATTATCTAATTACAACAAGATCATTTAACCTATATATATAACTCATGTACAACCGCCTAATACATGCCACTTAAACAAAAAGAAGAAATACGTTACCAAAATTTTCTTATCGAGTCGGGTTTGTTTAAGATGCTGGACTGGATCCGAAACTTTAATGACCTGCGCACGGAAACAACCGTACGCTGAGTATTTCATACTCAATGGTATTACTATAAATCAAAGCTATTTATCATTAATAAATTACAAACATCAACCATAAAACTTTATAATCATTTAAACTAATTATATTTAATTATATTACTTCATAATTCTTAAATTCATATTTCATTTTTCACATACTAAATCAATTTATAATTTAACTCATACATTCTTTCTCATACTTTTCAATAGTGCCAACCAATTAATCTCATTTTCAAAATTTCATTTCAATATTTACCCTATTAAGAAGGCTCGGACTCTGACAGATACGCGGATTCCATCCAAACACACCAGAATATCCAACTCAAACACACCCTGAATATTACAAATCCTTCATAACACACCAGTATATCATATCCTCCCAAACACACCAATAAGGCATTAAATGCCTCTTTGGATAAACCGAAGTATATAATAATAGAAACATCTTCTCGGCCGAACTACAAATCTCCTTATCACATCACAAATCCAATGGCATGCCATTTGTATCAAATCTTGTCCGACAAGTTAATAGGGTATTTTTTTACTTTTCCAATTTCAATTTCATTTCCACAAAAATTTTCAATACTCAATCAATTCAAACATCTATTATCTTAATTCATATACAAATTAATTTTCACACATAATCATATTTAATTTCAAATATAATACTTACCTTACCTTAATTATTCCATAACTATAAATTCAATATACAAATTAATAAATAGTTTGAGTTATAGTAATACAAACCCGGAATACGAATTTACTCTTCAACGATCTTTTCTTTTCCTTTGGATGCCAATGCCTCGTTTTCCTTGTTAGCTAAAAAAATAATAATAACAATTTACATTATTAATTACATCATTAATTTAAATAGTTAATTAAATTTCTACTCATTTTATGCCTAATGTTTGTCTGGTTGCAACTCCCAAACTTACTTCATACTTCATCCGGAATTATTACTTTGTTGTTCTGGCTTCAACAAGAACTTCATATTTCATCCGGATATATTACTTTATTGCTCTAGTTTCAACAAGAGCTTCATATTTCATCCGGATAACTTAGTTCTTTTTCTTTTTTTCCTGTGTGAAAAACCCAATAAAACTCTAGTAATTGAAAATTCATATATTTATTTCATACTTCAATTCTATTCATTTTCTTCCACATTCATCCTAACTATCAAGTATTCATAATATAACCCTAATTTAAAATTTCTTTTAATCTAATCCCTCTATTACAAAACTTATAGCTTACCTTACAATTTAATCCTTTTACTAATTCTAACTTAAAATTTATTCAATTCAATCCCTAATTCATCTTTTTTTCTTCAATATGAACTTCGTTTAAAAGCTTATAAAATTTCTAACTATCAAATTAAGTTCATCAAAACCTTATTTTAAGACTTCTAAAACATCAAATTTAAGAAAATGACTAAATTTAGCTTACCAAACAAACTCAAGCTTTAAAATCCCAATTTTCCCTTTTCTTCCCTGTTTTTGAATGCTCTGCTTTCTTATTACATTTGTTTGTTGGCTTTTGTTTCATTTTATTCTATTTACTTTATTTTAATTTGTTTTCTATTTAATTAATTAATAATTATAAAATATCTATTTAATAGCAAATGTATATATTACAATTGTATCCCAATCCACCCTACATTTGTCTTAATCTAATCTATTTCATAATATAATATAATTAATAATTTTAATAATAAACATCTAATAAATATCTCGTACTAATTAATAATAAATATAAAATATCTTTTTACTTAAATATTAAGTAAATAACTAAATATATTACAAGTGTACCTATTTAATTATTATTTCAATACACTTGTATACCTCATCACCTTACACTTGTCACACAACTAGATTTATTTATTTATTTATCTATAATTCATTTTATAATTTAAATAAAATAATAATTATATAATATAATAATTTAATAAAGTAAGAAAAATCTTACAGTTATGCAGCCTCATTCTATAGTAAATGGCATATTTGCCATTTTGGCCCTTTTATTTTATTTTAATCTACAATTAAACTTTTACTCTTTATTCAATTTAGTCCTTTTTTATTATTTACACTAAATTGAGCTAATTTCACTTAATTAAAGCCTAATTAAACACATTATTAGGCTCACAATTATTCCTAATAATTATGTTCGAACTTATTTCACTAAGATGGAGGCCCTATAACTCACTTATTCGGTGCCCGTGAATTTTGGGTCATTACATTTCTCCCCCCTTAATAAATTTCGTCCTCGAAATTTACTTGAGAAGAGATGAGGATATTGTGCTCTCATAGTTTCCTCTGGTTCCCAAGTTGCTTCTTCAACATTATGATTTCTCCATAGGACTTTCACTAAAGGAATGTTTTTATTTCTTAATTATTTCACTTTCCGTGCTAAAATTTGAACCGACTCTTCTTCATAGGATAGATCAGGTCGAACTTCAATATATTCTGTAGAAACTATATGAGAAGGATCTGATTTATATTTCCGAAGCATCGAAACATGAAAAACATCATGAATCATGAATCGATATGCAACTAGTCCAATTCTTTCTACTATTTCATACGGCCCGATAAAATGTGGACTTAATTTACCTTTCCGACCAAATCTCAAGACTTTCTTCCATGGAGAAACTTTAAGAAATACCTTGTCTCCAACTGAATATTCAATGTCTCGACATTTCAAATCGGCATAAGACTTTTGTCTATCAAAAGTTGCCTTCAATCTATCTTTAATCTTCTTAACTGTTTCCTCCGTTTCTTGAATCAATTCCGGCCCAATTAGTTTTCTTTCATTCAACTCCATCCAACATACTGGCTATCTACATTTTCGACCATACAACTCTTCATATGGAGCCATCTGAATACTAGATTGGAAATTATTATTATAGACAAACTCAACTAGTGGAAAATATCGTTCCCAACCTGCTTCAAAATCAATAATACAAGCTCGAAGCATATCTTCTAGTACCTGAATTACCCGTTCTGACTGTCCATCAGTTTGAGGATGAAAAGCTGTACTGAAACTAAGCCTAGTACTCAACAACTCATGTAACTGTCTCCAAAATCTCGATGTGAACCGAGGATCTCGATCTGAAATTATTTACACCGGAATATCGTGTAATCTAAAAATTTTCCAGATATACACTTCTGCAAGCTTCTGCAATGACCAATCTATTCTAATTGCTATGAAATGTGCTGACTTGGTAAGTCTATCAACTATCACCCAAATGACATTCTTTTTACTTGCTGACAGTGGTAATCCCGTAACAAAATCCATCGTGATACGATCCCATTTCCGTTTAGGAACACTAATATGCTGAAGTAGTCCTGTAGGAACTTGATGTTTCACTTTTACCCGTTGACAAGTCAAACATTTACTTACCAATTTTACTATATCTCTTTTCATCCCTGGCCACCAGTATAATTCTCTTAAATCACGATACATCTTCGTGTCTCCAGGGTGCATAGCAAATGAACTATCATGAGCTTCATGTAGAATCAACCCTTTAAGCTCAGATGTAGCTAGAATACAAATACGATTTCGAAACCTCAAACATCCATAATCATCAATATTAAAATTTTCTGTTGTACTACTCTGTACCATCTTTCTTTTCTTCAACAATTTGTCATCTTCCAACTGAGTTGATCTGATCTGATCTGATCAAACATTACCGATTTTACTCTCAAATCAGTTAACAAGCTCCCATCATCATTAATATTGTGTCGAGCAAACATTTCTCGTAATTCAATCGTAGCTTTTCTACTCAATACATCCACTACCATATTTGCTTTTCCCGGATGATAGTCTATAACACAATCATAGTCTTTTAGAAGCTCGATCCATCGTCTTTGTCTCAAATTCAATTTTTTCTGAGAAAGAAGATATTTCAATTTTTTATGATCAGTATAGATGTAGCATTTTTCACCATAAAGATAATGTCTCCAAATCTTTAATGCAAAAATCACAGCTGCTAACTCAAGATCATGAGTTGGATAATTACGTTCATGTGATTTTAACTGTCGAGATGCATAAGCTATGGCCTTCCCTTCTTGCATCAATACATAGCCCAGGCCGCTCAGAAAAGCATCACTATACACGACAAAATCTTTCTCCGACTCTGGTAATGTTAATATCGGTGCCTCTGTTAACATTTGCTTGAAAGTCTCAAAACTCTTCTGGCACTGATCATCCCAGATAAAAGGAACATTCTTCTGCAGTAGTTTAGTCATTGGTAGTGCTATCTTCGAGAATCAGTTTACAAACCTCCTGTAATACCCAGCTAAACCGAGAAAACAGTGCACTTTCGATACATTCTTTGGCGCATTCCACTGAACAATTGCTTCGATCTTCTTTGGATCAACTCTAATATACTACATGTCTTAGATATACAACTTCTAACAACCAAAATTCACATTTGTTGAGCTTTCCATACAACTGTTTCTCTCGCAAAATCTGTAGAACTATTCGAAGATGCTGATCATCTTCTGCCTCTGTCTTCGAATATACCAATATATCATCAATAAAAACCACCACGAACTGATCTAAATACGGCTGGAAAATACGGTTCATCAGATCCATGAAAGCAGCTGAGGCATTGGTCAACCCAAACGGCATCACTAAAAATTCATAATGGCCATAACGAGTACGGAATGCAGTTTTAGGCATATCACTTTCCTTCACCTTCAGCTGATAATACCCGGATCTCAAATCAATTTTTGAAAATACTGAAGCTCTATTAAGCTGATCAAGCAAATCATCTATACGAGGCAACGGATACTGGTTCCTGATCGTTACTTTATTCAACTATCGATAGTCAATACAAAGTCGCATCGAGCCATCTTTCTTTTTAACAAACAACACTGGTGCTCCCCAAGGTGAAACGCTTGGTCTAATAAATCCACGATCTAGTAAATCTTGTAACTGCACCTTCAACTCTTTTAAATCAGTGGGCGACATTCGATACGGAGGTATAGAGATTGGTGTTGTACCTGGATACACTTCAATAGCAAATTCAACCTCTATGTCAGGTGGTAAGCCCGGCAATTCTTCAAGAAATTCATCTAAAAACTCACATACTGTTCAAATTTTACCACACTAGCTTCCAACTGAATCTGAATTAATAACATATGCCAAATATGCTGAACAACCCTGTTGAAGTAATTTACTAGCCTTTTATTGCTGAAACAATTTGTACTGGGCCACTAGTACGAATACGATTTACTTTAACCTGACCTTCACTCGCTGTCTGAATACTGAATCTCTTCTTATAGCAGTCCAAAATTACTTCATGTTCAGATAACCAATCCATTCCCAGTATTATATCAAAATCCCCAAATGACATAATCAACAAGTCAACCGGAAAAGTTTTATACTGTATAATTAACAGGCATCTCGGACAACCCTAGTTCACTAATATTGTTTGCCCCAATGGACTCGACACTTCTACAGACACTCTGGACATTTCAAATTTTAATTTCCCCGATTCGACTAATTTTGAATTAATATAAGAATGTAAAGATCCAGGATCAATCAAAGCATAAACAGGCTCAGAATACAGTAAAAATATAATTGTTACCACATCGTGGGCATCGCCTTCTTCATGAGTTCTGACCACATAAGCTCTACCTGGTACTCTGGCCTCAGATTACTGAGTAACAATGTCACTACTTCTCCTAACACCTCCTCCTCTGGAAACCAAACTACCTCTACCAGATCCTTTGCCACGAACAGTAGGCACTGACCTTTGAGATGCTGCAGGTGTGGCACTTTCATTTTTTGGACAATCACGGATGAAATGATCTATGGACCCACATTGAAAACATTGTCGGGTTATTCTCCAACATTCACCTAAATGTTTCTTTTCGCAATGCTCACAGTCTGGAATTTCTATACTTCGGGATGGACCTCTCACACTATTAGTAGATATTGTCATCTGTTTACCCTTGCTTCTACCGCCTCTAACTGATCTAAAACTAAATCTCCAACCACTCTGAGATTCTTTTGATCTTTTTGGCTAAGGGTTCGAACTGGTAGTTCCCGTACGCTTCCCAGCTGGTCGAACACTTTCAGTCTTTTTATTGAAACCCAACACTTATTCTACCATTTTAGCTCGCGCAACCAAGTCTACCATTTCAGTAATACGTTGAGATACCAACTGTAATTTGATCTCATCTCGTAGGCCCCGTAAAAATCTCTTACAACTGTCAGCTTCAGTTGGAGTAGACTCTGAGGCATATCTGCTGAGTCTCGAGAATTCCTTCTCATAATCTATTACTGACATGTCACCCTGTTGCAACGTCAAAAACTCTTGCTTCTTGTCTTCGATATACATTTTTTCGATATATTTCTTTTGAAACTCTTTCTGAAATAGATCCCAAGTTATCTGATTCTCTGGTAAATGTCGAACCACTGATTCTCACCATAAGTAAGCTTTTCCTTGTAGCAACGATACAGCACAAGCCAAACACTCTTAGGGGTTACAATCTAATTGCTAAAAAATTCTCTTAGTCTATTCCATCCAATTTTCAGTAGTTGATGGATCGACTCCTTTTAGACCTATAAATTCAGTGGAACCATACTTTCTCAATTTCGTTATTGGGATCCGTCTTTGAGTTGGAAGTGAAGTCGTAGCAGGAACAATTTCCGCTACTCTTTGTAGTGCATCGACAATTTTTCTCCATATATCAGAATCATCTCTATCATTTCTTGTATCAACTCTAGGTGGTTGGTTTCTTATAGGATTTATGCTAGGTGTTACCCACTCGGTTTCATCTAATCCATACGACTCTTCATCACCAGTATACATTTCCTGATTGGCATCTTCTATTCTTTCATCTGACATCTTTAATCTATAAAATAAAAAACAAACAAATAGGTCAGCATCCATGAATCCCAACTCAATTTCGACTCAAAAGTGGCATGTACTATTAAACTCACTTCTGAGCTCGATTTAGCCTAAGAATCGGTTAAACCTAATAGCTCTGCTACCAACAACTGTAACACCCCCTAACCTTAAACCGTCGCCGGAATAAGGTTATGAGGCATTACCGGACATATCAGACAACTTACGAATAATTCACAATTAATATAACATTCATAGTAATACAAATAATTAAGTCTTTATATTGGATTCTCGAAGCCCAAAACACGTATTAAAAGTAGAACGGGACTTGTTCGAGTATCCCAAAAATTTTTTCGTAAATTGTTGTTGTTGTTTTTTTTTTATAAAAATTTCGACAGTATTTCTGCTAATTTTTACTTAAAACCCCCTGCAAATTCAAACCAAAAGTAACCAACCAATACCAACATTTCAACCAAAGAATTTTACATCTTAAACACTATTAGATTACGCTTAATCTATTAATTTATTACTTAAATTTTAAAGTATTAACATACAAGGAACTATTTCATATATTTCATTTCATTTCAAAATTTAATACTAAATTTACTAATTTATAACTTTAAACTTACTTATCATCCAGAATTACATAACTATCTAATTACAACAAGATCATTTAACCTATATATATATATATAACTCATGTACAACCACCTAATACATGCCACTTAAACAAAAAGAAGAAATACGTCACCAAAATTTTCTTATCGAAGTCAGGTTTGTTTTGGACACTAGACCGGATCCGAAACTCTAATGACCTGCGCACGGAAAGAACCGTACGCTGAGTATTTCATACTTAGTGGTATTACTATAAATCAAAACTATTTATCATTAATAAATTACAAACATCAACCATAAAACTTTATAATCATTTAAACTAATTATATTTAATTATATTACTTCATAATTCTTAAATTCATATTTCATTTTTCACATACTAACTCAATTCATAATTTAACTCATACATTCTTTCTCATACTTTTCAATAGTGCCAAACAATTAATCTCATTTTCAAAATTTCATTTCAATTATTTACCCTATTAAGAAGGCTCGAACTCTGACAGATACGCGGATTCCATCCAAACACACCAGAATATCCAACCCAAACACACCCTGAATATTACAAATCCTTCATAACACACCAGTATATCATGTCCTCCCAAACACACCAATAAGGCATTAAATGCCTCTTCGGATAAACTGAAGTATATAATAATAGAAACATCTTCTCGGCCAAACTACAAATCTCCTCATCACATCACAAATCCAATGGCATGCCATTTGTATCAAATCTAGTCCGACAAGTTAATAGGGTATTATTTTACTTTTCCAATTTCAATTTCATTTTCACAAAAATTTTCAATACTCAATCAATTCAAACATCTATTATCTTAATTCATATACAAATTAATTTTCACACATTCTCATATTTAATTTCAAATATAATACTTACCTTACCTTAATTATTCCATAACTATAAATTCAACATACAAATTAATAAATAGTTTGAGTTATAGTAATACAAACCCAGAATACGAGTTTACGCCTTAACGATCTTTTCTTTTCCTTTGGATGACGATGCCTCGTTTCCTTGTTAGCTAATAATAATAATAACAATTTACATTATTAATTACATCATTAATTTAAATAGTTAATTAAATTTCTACTCATTTTATGCCTAATGTTTGTCTGGTTGCAACTCCCAAACTTACTTCATACTTCATCCGGAATTATTACTTTGTTGTTCTGGCTTCAACAAGAACTTCATATTTCATCCGGATATATTACTTTATTGCTCTAGTTTCAACAAAAGCTTCATATTTCATCCGGATAACTTAGTTCTTTTTCTTTTTTTCCTGTGTGAAAAACCCAATAAAACTCTTGCTAATTGATAATTCATATATTTATTTCATACTTCAATTCTATTCATTTTTCTTCCATATTCATCCTAACTATCAAGTATTCATAATATAACCCTAATTTAAAATTTCTTTCAATCTAATCCTCTATTAAAACTTATAGCTTACCTTACAATTTAATCCTTTTACTAATTCTAACTTAAAATTTATTCAATTCAATCCCTAATTCATCTTTTTTTCTTCAATATGAACTTTGTTTAAAAGCTTATAAACTTTCTAACTATCAAATTAAGTTCATCCAAACCTTATTTTAAGACTTCTAAAACATCAAATTTAAGAGAAAAGGACTAAATTTAGCTTACCAAACAAACTTGAAGCTTTAAAATCCCAATTTTCCCCTTTTCTTCCCCTGTTTTTCGAATGCTCTCTGTTTCTTATTCTGTTTGTTGGTTGGCTTTTGTTTCATTTTATTCTATTTACTTTATTTTAATTTGTTTTCTATTTAATTAATTAATAATTATAAAATATCTATTTAATAGCAAATGTATATATTACAATTGTATCTCATATCCACCCTACATTTGTCTTGGTCTAATCTATTTCATAATATAATATAATTAATAATTTTAATAATAAACATATAATAAATATCTCTTACTAATTAATAATAAATATAAAATATCATTTTACTTAAATTAAGTAAATAACTAAATATATTACAAGTGTACCTATTTAATTATTATTTCAATACAGTTGTATACCTCATCACCCTACACTTGTCACACAACTAGATTTATTTATTTATTTATCTATAATTCATATTATAATTTAAATAAAATAATAATTATATAATTTAATAATTTAATAAAGTAAGAAAAATCTTACACTTATGTTTGCCTCATTCTATAGTAAATGGCATATTTGCCATTTTGGCCCTTTTTATTTTATTTTAATCTATAATTAAACTTTTACTCTTTATTCAATTTAGTCCTTTTTTTATTATTTACACTAATTGAGTTAATTTCACTTAATTAAAGCCTAATTAAACAAGCCTAATTAAACACGTTATTAGGCTCACAATTATTCCTAATAATTATTTTCGAACTTATTTCACTAAGACGGAGGCCCTATAATTCACTTATTCGGTGCCCGTGAATTTTGGGTCATTACATTCCAACTAACAGACGGATATCTTCATTTAATCCATCTTCAAACCTTTTGCACATTATTGCTTCATTTGATACACATTCCCGAGCATACTGGCTCAATCTCACAAATTCACATTCGTATTCAGTGACAGACATTTGGTCCTATTTAAGCTCAAGAAACTCTTTATGTTTCTTATCAATAAATCTATGACTAATGTATTTATTATGAAATTCAGCTTGGAAGAAATCTCAGGTAACCCGTTTGCTCGGAACCACGGATATTAAAGTTTTCCACCAATGATACGTCGTATCTCTCAAAAGTGAAATGGCGCATTTAACATATTCTTCTGGATTCAGAGACATTTCATCAAATACCCGTATTGTATTTTCTAACCAGAATTCGGCTTTTTCAGCATCATCATTCGTTGTAGCTCAGAACTCTTCAACCTCATACTTTCTAATCTTGTCAATAGGTGGTCTACTTAATTGAACTGGACTCACCGAGGGTATAACAGGAATTTGAGAAGGGTTAACTGGGGGTGGAAGTTGTTGTACAGTCGGATTGGTTCTAATGTATTGGGTGAACCATTTATTCATCATCTGATAGAAGGCTTGCTTAGCCTCACTATCACGGCTACTTATAGCCGGTGGTGAATCATCTTGCACCGCCCCTTGCGCAAGAGCAGGCACATTGCTTTCAACATCTTCAACTACAGCTCTGTCGGGATCCATTTGCTATATAAAAGCACATTTCAAAGTCAGGAGTCATCACACTATCACAGATTCAAAAATATGGCATGTATAGCTAGACTCATATACACTATGGTAGTCCAAGAACCGACTAAACCATAGCTCTGATACCAATAAAATGTAACACTACTATCCCGTAACCGTCGCGGGAATAGGTAAGGGGTGTCACCGGACAGACAGAGCATTTCCGAACAACACAGATTCACAGATATCAATTAACATCAATACATTTGCATTCATCAACAATTCATTCATTAAGATGGCTTACGAGACCTAAAACATACATTTAGGGAAGGTCGAGACTAAACCGAACCCATTCAGGATTTTCAAAACTTAATCAATATTTTCATAACTGACCAAGTCACACACCCGTGTGACTAGGCCGTGTGACTCACACAGGTACAAGACACGCCCATTTGGTCCAACCGTGCCAAAAAGAGGTCCTATACTGACTTCTTAACACGACCGACAGACACAGCCGTGTGCCTTAACCGTGTAAAATTTTGCTAGCTATTGACTTTATCACACGGCCACAAGGCACGCCCGTGTTCCTTGGCCGTTTGGCACAATGCAGGCTTGGTTTAAGCCAATTTGCCACCCCATAGGGTTCCAAACCTACAAGCATTAATATGCAACAATTTTACCAACATTTCCAACCAATTTCATGTTTAAAGATAACCATTTCATATTAGAACATAACACATTTTAAACATGCATCAAAACTATACACAAAACTTAACATTTGCTAGCAAATTAACATGGCATAACATATACAATTTAAAACTTAATACATAGACATTCTAGCCTATGTATGCCATACTTAGCAATATTTACACTTTCAAAAGTACCAAAATGAGTTTGATAGTGTAGTGATGATCCTCGACTATCCCCGAGCCTTCAGTAGCTATGATAACTGTAAAATAGACAGAAATTACACGGAGTAAGCTACAAAGAGCTTAGTAAGACAAACACAATTGGTTTAATTACATATAGCATATATATGTAGCTCAAAACAATAATAAGAATTCATAGGCATTTCTCAGAGTTGTTTATAAACTTAATCATACTCCTTTGCTTGTAAGCATATCATATTCATTTCCATGATTTCCGAACCTACTTCGCAGAAACAAAGTCTTTCATATTCAGAAATTAAGTACGATACGAACGTACCTGTAAGAATTATACATTTCATATCTCATACTTTATCATCGGACAATCTAGAAACAGAATAGATATTCACAGAAAAGTACAATACCGACGTCTCAGACGTTGTAATTCAGTGTCGATGCCTTTGTCCCAGACAGGGTCTTATACGAAAACAAATACGATGTCGATGTCCTAGACATGGTCTTACACGTAAATTTCAAATCGATGTCAGTGTCCCAGACACGGTCTTACACGATAATTCAGGTTAATACCAACGTTCTTTTATCAGGCTCTCAAGGCCGTCTAATGCAGATAATAGTTTATAAACACAGAATTTAATCGACTTAACACATAAGTGTAGTTTGACTTACCTCGTACAGATTTCAGACGAAAATGAGTCGACTATTCGACTACTTTGGACTTTCCTCGTTCTAAGTCCGATTTTCTTTGTTCTTGATCTAATACAATAAAAATTCAACCATTTAATCATTCATTTAATTCAATTTAATTGATATACACATATTTAGGGCACTTTACATTTTAGCCCTTACATTTTCACACTTTGACAATTTAGTCTATTTTTTACAAAATCACATATATGTAAAATTTCTTTACAACAAGGCTAGCAGAATTTTCAAGGCTTCTATATAAACCTATACAACATGATAAATTATAAATTAGTCCTTCAAAACCTCATTTTCACAAATTAGCCCAAATAGCTCATTTTATCAAAATTCAAGAACAAAACATGATAATCTAACATATATATTTCATAATCCATATAAGACCACTACAAAGCTTATATAATCATCAATGGCACATTTTATAATCTTCAACAAAAACAGAAATTTAGACATGGGTTTTGAATAACACAAAGCAAAGATCACAGAAACGCAGAAATTTTCAAAAACCGAATAAAATAGACTAACCTATTTAATCATGCAAGGGCAGAAAGTTTTGAAGCTTCAATGGCTTCTTCTTTCTCAAATTTCGGCTGAACAAGGTGAAAGTATAGCCAGTTTCATGTTAATTTTTTTTATTAAATTAACATATATTACCTAATTACATAACCATCCTTTAAAAATTTATCTATTTACTATATTGCCAAACCATGTCTCCCACTATCATGTAATGGTCCTATTGACATGCAAGGGCTTCAACTTTAACAAACCATAACAGTTAGGTACTTTAGCAACTAGTAGGCAACTTTTACAACTTACGTGATTTGGTCATTTTTGCAAATCAAGCAGAGAAACAGACAAATTAAATTACAGAAATTTCATAAATATAAATTCACATATCACAGACACAGAAAATAATATTAAAATATTTTTCAGACCCGGATTTGTGGTCCCAAAACTACTATTCTGACTAGGGTTAAAAATCAGACTGTTACAATATATATATGCAATTATCAATACATTAAATAGTTACAAAAAAGTTCTGTTCAAATATATGCAATTTGTTCGGTGGATGGATAGATAACTACCCACTCGAATGCTTCTCAACTTACCTTCGAAGCAATTCATTTTGCAGGACACATTCCAATTACCTTAGGTAATCTAAGAGATCTAGAAACGTTGATGCCCATTGGTGTCAGTGCTAGTGTGGAGGTGTAAGAGGTGGCACAAGGGCGTGCGGGCATGAAACGAACAGCTTCGAATTTTTGGGTGCTGGGGCACCGGATTTATGCTGGGGCACCAACGAAGGTTGCCTCGATCTCGTATAGGGGTGTTGGCTGGTATGGGGGAGCTGGATTGGCCCTTGTTGGCTTTGATATTTTTGGCATGGGGGCCTTGGACACAGCGAAGGGGCCTCAAAGCACCTTTTGCTTTGATTCTTTGGGGCAGGAGCACCATAAATGGTGTAGGGGCACGCAGGATGCAGCGTAGGGGCACCATCGTCGGTGTGGGCATGCCACGAACCCTTACTTTTTTTATTTTCAAGCCTTTGGTCTAACTCTCTTGAAGCTATCCCTCTATGATCTGTGACCTTTTTATCTTGGATTTAGGTAGAAAAAAAAAATAAGAATAATTGAGAATGAAAATAAAAATTAAATCAAATCAAAATCAAAATGTTCAATTTATGTCGGAGTTGTCCCTTCAAAAACGCCTTTCTTTAACGTTTTTGGCTAGACGTAACTCCCTTTTCATAGCTCATAGGTTGGAAGCTCGAGAGTTAATATGTCAACGCTATGTTCTAGAAAGTTCTCATAAAAAGGGTTTTAGGTGTTGTCCATTGACATTAAGTGCTTTTCCCAAAGCACACCATAAGAAAAAGAATTGTAACAACAAACTACCCTATCCACTTAGAGCTCAGTTTTTCAGGAGATAGTTTTAAAAGAGAATTAAACAATAAAATCAATTTTCCAATAGCAAAATTTTTCGGTTAATGCACTTATCGTGAAAGGCTTTAGTCTTATCCTCGTATATTCATGAATTCTCATGTGCATCTTTTCGGATTTCTTCCAGTTCTTGCAATTGCAGCTTTTAGTCTTGCAAAATTTTTCGGTTAATGCACTTATCGTGAAAGGCTTTAGTCTTATCCTCGTATATTCGCCATTGAGAAGAGTTGATCTAGCATAGATTACTGGCTAGAGTCAGGTTCCCTAAAAATCGTAAGTCTAATCTTTGGAGCTAGTGGTCGTAGGCGTCCTCTTCCACTATAACTGGCTTACTTGAGTTGAGAAGGGTTATTTAAAAGCCGAGGATTGAACTCAAGGCGGAATGAGACAACTGGAGGCTGGAATCTCCAATAAGAATTTCTTTTCCTTTAACTCTCTTTATTATTTTTATTATTTTTGTAATCACAATTTCAGTTAACTTTAGATTCTATTTTTTTTATTTTTTTCCAAATCAAATATTTAATTCTGTTATTTTTATTTTTTTTCATCACGAGTTTTCTTGGGCACGATCGCTTGAGATTTTGAGAAACAAGCATTCGTATAATTCGGTCCCTGAGGATTCGACCCTACTTCCCCTTTACTGTTCTTTTTGATTATTTTGTAGTGAATAAGATATTTTTGGTGCTCTCAACGACGCATCAAATTTTGGCACCATTGCCGGGGATCGGTAATTTACTAATCTTGTTCTTTGTTTCTTATGACCAGATCTGCTCTAGGAACTCTTGCATTGTATTCAGAGATTGAAAAGACTGTAAGAGCTAATCGCAAGGAAACAAAGCTAAAGAAAAAGTAGTTAGCGGTGGTTGGGACTCAAAGCAATCCACTGCCAGAAATCAAAATCGATGACGAAGCAGAGTCTAAGGTTAACGAAAACCCTACTCAAACTTTTGAGGGTGAAAAAGTAGAAGTCGATTCATCAGAAGAAGTGCTTAACACTAGGGTTGACGAAAACCCTAATTTAGCACCTTAACCTATGGCTCAGACAATTCGACAACTGGCCGAAGCGCCAGCAAAGTAATTCAACCTTAGAAGATAAAGTTGATAGAATTGCTAATATTCTGAATTCTCTTATTGCAGAAAAAGCAAAGACACCCCGGTTATGTGGAATATATGCTACCCTTGAACATACAACTGATGCATGTCCTAGTTTGAATGATGATACTATGGCTCATTTAGATGTTGTTGGAAATTTTCCTAGGCTACCACAAAGGCGATACGACCCTTACGCTAATACTTATAACCCAGGATAGAGGGATCACCCTAACTTAAGTTATGGGGCCAACCCATGATACAACCAACCATACCAGAACCGAGTTCCACAACAGCCACGAAAATTAGGTAATTCTCTAGAAACTTTAGTCAATAAATTAGCAGCTAACATGCTTGATTTTCAATAGAAAATTGAAGCGTCTATAAGAGAATTGACTATATCAATTGATAACATGAACTCTCAAGGGAAGCTGCCATCACAAACAGAACCAAACATGAGGCAAAATGCAAATGCAGTGACGCTGCAAAGTGGAAAGGTACTGGAATCCATTCCTGGCAAAACTCTTGGCCAAGAAATTGCCCAGGAAAAACTCGAAAATGATGAACAGGTCCCAGCGAAACCCCCACTGTCGAAAATCCAACCTCCATTCCCAGGACGATTAAATCGGTGTCAAAAAAGTAAGGAAGACAATGAGATCCTCGAAACATTCAAGAATGTCGAGATCAATCTACCACTGTTGGATGCCATCAGACAGATTCTGCAGTATGCCAAGTTCCTCAAAGAGCTTTGCACCAACAAACGAAAACTAACAGGTAATGAAAAGGTAAGTGTTGGTGAGAATGTATCCGCAATGCTACAGCGAAAAATGCTGGTAAAATACAAAGATAGGGATATGTTCGCTATACCATGCAAAATAGGCCATTTGGGGATCAAAAAGGCCATGTGTGATTTAAAGGCCTCTATAAATGTTATGTCTTATTCTATTTATGAATAACTTAACGCGGGGTTTTTGACAAAGATAGGTATTATCATTCAGTTGGCAGACAGGTCTATTGTGTACCCCGAAGGAGTCTTGGAGGATGTCTTGGTAAAAGTTAATGAACTTATTTTCCCTGCAAATTTTTACGTGATAAAAATGGAGGAGGACAACACTTCAGGAGCTTCAGACCTTCTATTGGGCCGAACCTTCCTTAGTACTGCTACCACCAAGATCGACGTTAGAAGTAGAACTCTCACGATGGAATTTGATGGAGAGATCGTGAAATTTAATGTTTATGAAGCCATTAGCCATCCAAGCGAAATTTTGAGCGTAAATCGTGTTGACATAATCGACTCATTAGTAGATGAGACTTTTGAGTCGATTTATGAAGATAAATCTGAATTTATATCTGATGACTATGAATCTGTTAATGAGTTATTGTCTCCATCAAATACTAAACTTTTACCTTCTATTGTGTAGGCTCTAGAATTGGAATTGAAATCACTTCCCGAACATCTTAACTATGCATTTTTGGGGAAAGGTAATACCCTACCAATCATAGTTTCTAATAAACTCTCTAAACCCGAAGAAGAGAGTTTGATCCAGGTACTAAAAAGTCATAAAAAAGCGATTGGTTGGACCATTGCCGACTTAAAAGGGATAAGCCTTTTGACATGCACCCACAAGATTTACTTGGAGGAGAACACGAAACCAAGGAGAAAGGCACAAAGACGTTTAAACCCGAATATGATGGAGGTGCTAAAAAAGGAAATAATTAAATTGCTGGATGCTGACATTATCTTCCCCATTTATGATAGCAGATGGGTAAGTCCGGTATAAGTCATGCCTAAGAAAACGGGCGTGACAGTAAAGAAAAATGCTGAGGGGGACTTAGTGCCGATCCGAGTGCAAAATGGGTGGCATGTCTGTATTGATTACAAAAAGTTGAACTCTTACACTAGAAAAGATCATTTCCCTCTTCCTTTTATAGATCAAATACTTGAACGTTTATCAGGAAAAACTCACTTTTGTTGTCTTGATGGATACTCAGGTTTCTTTCAAATTCCAGTTGCACCAAAGGACCAGGAAAAGACCACTTTTACATGCCCATTTGGCACTTTTACGTACAGGAGGATGCCATTTGGACTTTGCAACGCACCAGCCACATTCTAGAGATACATGATGAGTATACTTTTTGAATATGTGGAAAAAATTATTGAAGTTTTTATGGATGATTTTACTGTGTATAGGAACTATTTTACTGAATACCTTGAAAATCTCACGATAATTTTGAACAGCTGCATAGAATTTAATCTTGTCTTGAACTATGAAAAATGTCATTTTATGGTAGACAAAGGTTTGATTCTAGGTCATATAGTCTCAGCTAAGGGAATTGAGGTTGATAAGGCCAAAATTGACATTATAAATTCTCTGCCATATCCCTCTACTGTTAGACAGATACATTCTTTTCTTTGCAATGCAGGATTTTACAAGCGTTTTATAAAAAACTTCTCAAAAATTACTGAACCATTGTGCAAGTTGTTGCATAAAGATAAGAAATTTGAGTTCGGTCCAAAATGCAAAGAGGCTTTTGATACACTCAAGCAAAAGTTGGTAACTGCTCCTATAGTACTAGCACTAGACTGGAATTATCCCTTTGAAATTATGTGCGATGCAAGCAAATGTAGCGTGGGGGTCGTGTTGGGACAAAAGATAGCCAAAGAGTCTTATGTCATTTGCTATGCCTCCAAAACCCTAGATGCTGCACAAAGCAACTATACCACCACAGAAGAAGAACTTTTAGCTATTGTATTTGCTTTAGATAAATTTTGATCATATTTACTAGGATCTAAGGTGATTATTTTTTCTGACCATGCAGCTCTTAGGTACTTGATAACAAAGAAGGAAGCAAAGCCAAGGCTCATCAGGTGGATTTTACTGCTCCAAGAATTTGACATCGAGATTCGTGCAAAAAGGGGTGTGAAAACCTGGTGGCCAACCACTTGAGTAGGATAAAAACTCTGTTTGATGATGTTCCTATAAAGATGAGTTCCCTGATGAAAGTTTATTTTTGACTGAGGCTCACTGTCCATGGTATGCAAATATAGTTAATCTCTTAACCGTAGGATCGTTACCTACTGAGTTAGTACGTTTCGTGAAGGACAAGCTTAGACGAGAAGCTCGGTATTACGTTTGGGACGACCCATACTTGTGGAAACACTGTTCAGATCAGATAATAAAACGATGTGTTCCAAAAACTGAGGTAACCTCTATCCTTACTTTTTTTTCATACAGAAGCTTGTGGAGGTCACTTTGGCCCTAAACGGACAGCGCACAAGGTATTAGAGTGTCGACTATATTGGCCCACAATTTTTCGTGACGCATATAACTTCTGTAAGTCTTACGATAAATGCCAACATACAGGTAACATCACTAAAAGAAATCAAATGCCCCTAACCGTGATTCATTTATGTGAGATTTTTTATGTATGGGGCATTGATTTCATGAGCCCCTTTATTTCTTCGTTTGGAAACGTATATATACTTCTTGCAGTAGACTATGTTTCTAAGTGGATAGAAGCAAAGCCTACTCGCAATGATAATGCTAAAACTGTTGTGGAGTTTCTAAAATGAACTATTTTTTCTAGGTTTGGCACACATCGAGCTTTGATCAGTAATCGTGGTACCCACTTTTGCAATAAGGTCATGGAGGCACTATTATCAAAATATGGAGTTCATCATCGTATAGCAACAGCCTACCATCCCCAAACAAACGGTCTAGCAGAGATTTCAAACAGGGAGATCAAGACCATTTTGGAAAAAACGGTTCGACCCAACCGTAAGGATTGGAGTCTTTGGCTCAATTACGCGCTTTGGGGCTATCGGACAGCGTATAAGGGACCAATTGGCATGACTCTGTATCGACTTGTTTTTGGCAAAGCGTGTCATCTGCCAGTAGAACTGGAGCATAAAGCTTATTGGGCTATTCGACAATGTAACATGGAGTTAGAGCCCGCAGAGAAGGCAAGGAAATTAGACATTCAAGAATTGGAGGAAATTCGTAATGTGGCCTACGAGAATGCTCGCATTTATAAAGACAAAACAAAGCTGTTTCATGACAAAAATATAGTTCAGAAGCATTTCTCGGTAGGACAAAGAGTTTTGCTTTATAACTCCGTATTAAAGCTATTCCCAAGTATGCTTCGATCTCGGTGGCAAGGACCTTTTATTGTGACTGAAGTATTTACACATGGTGTAGTTGAAATAGAAAGTGAAGAATCAGGAAAGCGGTTCACAGTCAATGGTCAATGGCTGAAGCCATTTTACGAAAATTTCTAGGCCCACACGGTCGAGAAAATTCAGTTAGAACCACCATAAAACCCTTCAAGGCATCGAGCTAACGACGTTAAACAAGCGCTTATTGGGAGGCAACCCAATCTTTAATTTTTAATTTTAATTTTATTTATTATTATTATTATTTATTTCTTATTTTATTTTATTTCATTTTGTTTTATTTTTAATTATTTTCAGATATTAATAAAATTCTCTTCTTCTAGGTAAACCGAAACGAAGATAGGAAGAAAGGAGGAACAACAAATCTGTAGCCAAACAGCCCCTACTCGACACTTTTGGCCAGCAACTAATGGATCCCATTGTCATTATACGCGAACGATATTAGTTACAAGGGGAGTTCCTCTACACATTTTTCTCCTGTTTTATTTTATTCCACATCGAGGACTATGTGTTTTAAGTAGGGGGAGTTCCCATTATTTCTGTCATTTTGATGCTAAATTTTTGTTACTGATTTGGTTGTTGCTGCCCATATATATATATATATATATATATATATATATATTAAGATTATTTTGCTTCTTTTCATGCCCAAGAATTTGACCACGACTTGCCCACTGTTTGCCCCACAAGCATGATTCTTGCCTTCTGGGGAAGTTATGATTTTTCCCACAAGTTGATGTCATCTCCACTGTTTTATTTTTATTAGGCTAAAAATAATTGTGATTAATGGAGTTAACTCTATCTTGCTTTTCGTAAATTTGATCAAGTTTAATATAAAGTGAACACTTAAAATGATCGCGTGCTTAATTTATGTTCATGGCTATTAGGTGATTATTGAAACTTGTTCTTGACACTTAAATTGTTTTTCCTGAGTTCTCAAAATTTTAATTTTATTTAATTGTTAATAAGTTTTTCCATGTTTATGAGTACAGCTTAGAACGTGACTGACTGAGTAACAGGGGTAAGGTGCTTGGGTTTTCATTCTACTTCACGTCAAAAGGTTGTGTGACGTGATAGTTAAAGCTCCGCTAACCGAAATTAGTTCTTAAGAATGCGTTGGGCTGAGTAACCAGGGTTTGATGCTTGGTTGTCAGCACTCTTCGCGTCAAAAGGTTCCACATGTTCTTAGGAAAAATAAAAATAAAAGTATGTTAGGCTGAGTAACCGGAGTTTGGTGCTTGGCTATCATCACTCTTCGCGTCAAAAGGTTCAACATAAATAAATAAATAAAAAGAGAAAAAAAATATATGTAAATCAATAAAATTTGGGACTAAAGGAAGAAACAAAGAGGGTGTCTTGGTAGGCTTAGTAATTCACCTAATTTCCATGAAATAATTCAAATCGATTTTAAATTCTGTGTGTATTAATTGGAACATTTTTTCAAATTTTACTTAAATCAAGCTTAGGGTTCTCTTTATTTTTCATATGCATTTTTAACTAATTCTTATGAAACTTTGGAGTGGTATTTCTTTTATGGCAGAATCTAACTTTCACAGTGGATAGGAACCATACTTGAGGGCAAGCATAGACTAAGTAGGGGGAATTTGATAATGCTCTAGAATAACGTATTTTTACGTATTAATCATGTGTTTATTCTAAGCTTGATCCTACTAATTTAAGCTATTTATGTCTTTTTATCTTTTAGGGACTGATTTGGAGGCAAAAGCAAAATTAACAGACAAAAGTGCGAATTTGGAAACACAATGGGCTGATATGCGACACAGGAAAAAGATTGTGCCAAAAGTGCGAGTATGGAAGACACAAGGACTAAAAACGTAAAAAAAAGATATTTTATTTTATAAGACTCCATTTTATTTATATTAGGATAATTAATATTAAGATAATTATTAGGATTATTTAATTTTAGAATTTTATTTTAATTATCTTTATTTACCTTTAATTAAATGTATTTATCTTTTTAGAATTTAAGTTAAATTAGGCTATCTCCCTAGCACTATAAATAGGGGATGAAGTGACTCTATTTGGGGTGTTCATCTTTTTCTATAAACACTCTCCCCCTGAAAATCTAGGCTTTTGTCTCTTCATATTTTCTTTCAATAAAATTTCCTTTTCCATTTTTATATTTATTTTCTTTTCCACCATTATCATGAGCCACTAAAACCTATCTAGCCGAAAGTTGTTAATATTCCCCAAAAAGCGTTCTTGAGGCCTAGAATCCGTACTTAGCCTTCTTGCCAATTATTCATCATTTCTCCACACTACGGGCTGACGCTTCCGTCCATGGCCCTTAAGAAGTAAGCTTTTCAGCATATGCAAAGGCGACTGCTTTGTATGCTTTGGAAGGATTGCACAGTCGGTTCGTTAACTTACTGCGTCAGAGGTTGGCGAGCCAAAGAGACAAAATGGCGTGGGATTCGCCATTGAGAAGCGTTGATCTAGCATAGATTACTGGCTAGAGTCAGGTTCCCTAAAAATCGTAAGTCTAATCTTTGGAGCTGGTGGTCGTAGGCATTTTCTTCCACTATAACTAGCTTATTTGAGTTGAGAATGGTTATTTAAAAGTCGAGGATTGAACCCAAGGCGGAATGAGACAACGGGAGGTTGGAATCTCCAATAAGAATTTCTTTTCCTTTAACTCTCTTTATTATTTTTATTATTTTTGTAATCACAATTTCAGTCAACTTTAGATTCTATTTTTTTTTCCAAATCAAATCTTTAATTCCGTTATTTTTATTATTTTCTGTCACGCAGGTTTTCTTGGGCACGATTCTGCCTAGGATTTCGAGAAACAAGCATTCGTATAATCCGGTCCTTGAGGATTCGACCCTACTTCCCCTTTACCGTTCTTTTTCATTATTTTGTAGGGAATAGAATATTTTTGGTGCTCTCAATGACGCATTAGAAAAGGTCCTCTGAAATGAATACCTCATATATAAAAAAATTTACGAGTACCTCATATATAAAAAATTTACGAGTAAAGATTGAGTAAAGTGGCATTTGATCTCTAGGTCTTAAACTACCTGTTCTTTGGCAATTCAGGTAAGCTTTACAATACAAACAATAGTCTCGAAACAATGATGGCCAAAAGAAGCCACAATCCAGTACCTTACGTGTCGTCCTCTTCGGAATGAAATTCCTCCCACAAGCAAGTGAATGACAATGTTTAAGGATCCATCCACTGAACAAATTGTAATAACTTTGTCTTTTTTGAGTTCATTTTTCGTTGTTGAATAGTTGCTTTGGCCACTATCAAGTGTTCTCGAGGCATAGTAGATGACATGATAGTCTTTCCCAGTCTTTTGCCCAAGTACGACTCCCACTACGTAGTTGCTAGCGTCGCACATAATCTCGAATGGGAGTTCCTAGTTGGGTGGCTGTATGATCAGCGTCACGGTTAATGCTTCCTAACAATTTACACAAGGGTTGTGTAATCTTTTAAAAGTCATCGATAAATCATTCATAAAACCTACATGACCAACAAAAGAGCGAATTTCCTGCACACTGGTGGGGTAAGGTAAAAACTTGATTACATCTATCTTTGATTTATCTACCTCAATTCCCTTAGCAGATACCGTGTGGCCAAAAATATGTATTTCAAATTATGATGACCAAAAATATGTATTTCAAATTATGATGAAATTATAAATTAATACGTGATAAAAATTGTATATTGACCTCTCAAAAATTAGAATTCAATTTTAATCCCTAGGATGTGTTTGGGTGAGAGATTTGCATGAGAAATTTCATTTATATCAAAGTTTTAAAATCCTAAAAATAAAATATCAAAGTTTTTAAAATCCTAAAATAAATTTACTTGTTTGGGAAAATATATTTGAGAATTTCAAAATTCACAAGTAATTTCAATAGGGTGTGCTTGGATGAAGGATTTGTAAAAGAAATTTTATTTATATCAAGGTTTTAAAATTTTAAAAATAAATTTACTTGATTGAATAAAATGTTAGAGAATTTCAAATTTCCACCAAAAGAAGTGGTTTTCAAAATTCATCCAAATTTTATATTATTTAATACACGACCCCACCATAAGATAAAAATCAAATTAAAAAATTACTGTTATTTAATTTTAATATATACATATTTTTAAGATTTATTTTTTAAAAATATTTATAGATTTTTCAAATATAATAATATCTATATTGAATATTTTTTATATTATTTATTTTTAATAAATTATTCTTTTTATAATTACTTTTTAATTTATTTAATTTCAAGAATCTATTATTTATCCATACAAAGCAATTGATGCTAGCATTTTGAATTGATGAATCCTAAAATGTTAGTATTTTAAATATCACAAAGAATTTAAAATTCTTCATCCAAATGTACTCTAGAGGATTTCAATAGCTCAATTTTCTTTCTCAAATTCCACTTAAAGAGGTGATTTTCAGAATTCTTCATAATTTAATTTAATTTAATATACATGATGAAGCATATCCGTTGAACAATCAACGTGTAATTAAAACCGCCGAATAAGAACAAAAGCAAAAGGCAAAACTATGCAATAGGAATTGAAAGTAAATTAATTAATTAAGACTACAGAAATAAATTGGCATGTAATTACCAAAAAGTAAAAACGAAAGCGAAAGGATTCGTGGAATTGGAGTAATAAAATTGCAAAAGACTAACTAATCATTAAAGAAAGACCTTGATTACTGAGATAATGCCTTAAAAATGTTATATGTCTCAATTGTCAAAAGAGAAATTAGATGACAGTACACCTGCTCACACTGGCCATCACCTTTTAAGATTTGCACTGCATTTCCTTGATGTCCTTTTAATTCAGTATTAAGATATATTTTGCTTTTTTATCCAAATAATATAAAAAAATAATTAATTATAAAAATGGTATAAAAATAAATTAATTACGAAAATAGATGTTTGTAATAATATTTTGACGGTGTCATTTGATATATTGGTAGCACCAGATTAAAATGTAATGACTTAAAATATTCAATGACCTGATATGTAAAATTTTTAATTTAATAGGCTTCTTAAAAAAAAAGTTTTAAGGGTGTCGTGTGATAGTGTGACAGCACAAACTTTAAATAGAATAAATTGCTTATTCCCTTTCAATACCAAAAATCAAAAGGCCTCCTCCCAATTAGTTCAAAAAAAATCTTCTATCAAAAAGT
Source organism: Gossypium arboreum (assembly GCF_025698485.1). Lineage (NCBI taxonomy): Eukaryota > Viridiplantae > Streptophyta > Magnoliopsida > Malvales > Malvaceae > Gossypium > Gossypium arboreum. The sequence continues at coordinate 116,551,241 of NC_069070.1, read as the reverse complement.
ATTTTTTATGAAAAAGTGATTCCAAGTAAAAATAAGTTTTATTTATTTTTAAAAATAATTTTCTCTTCAAATTATGTGTGGCATAGCAATTAACGGTATTCATAATAGTTTACTTTTGCTCACATTATATTTGCAAACTATAAATTTAACTAATAATTATAATTTATACATAATAAGAGTTTTCTAAAGCTTTTATAATTATAATTTTATACCCTGAATATTTTAGGTCATTATATTTCAGTCTGGTGCTGCCAATATATCAAACGGCACCGTCAAAACACTATAGCAAATGTATATTTTCGTAATTAACTGTTTTCTATACTTTTTTGTAATTAGTTATTTTATATTATTTATGTAAAAGAACAGATATATTTATTAATTTTCAAATGTATTTTGATTTGTATATTAAAAATGAGTAAATTAGTCATTGTATATTAGATCAAAAAGTGTCCTTTTATTAAAATTTTCATCAATTTTTACTGTTAAAAATTAGTCTTTGTATGTCAACATGAGATACACGTGACATGCCACATGGCATTGTCTGGTTATTCTATCATTCGCAGTAGTTTTTAATGGTACAAAAGGATGAATTTTTTAAAAGAAATGATATCTTTTGTTCTTTGATTTAATACAAAGAGATTAATTTATCTATTTTCTGAGTAGAAATAGCAAAATGTAATTTAACTCTTAATACAAAAACTTCAATAATAATTTTACCAAAAAATTGAGTTACAAAATAACAAATTAACCTTGCTTATGACATTTAATCAGTAGAGTAAATAGTTTGATTGTATTCATCTTTTAAATTTAAAGTTTTAATGATGCTCTGAAAGATTTTACCACTGATTCGCAGAGTTGGCAAAAGTAAATTTAATTTCGAAAAATTATTGGAAATTTGTTTTGAGTTCAAGGTCCCTTAATCCAATAAAAATAAATTCAACTTCCAAAAAAATCCAATTGTTTCAAAGATACAAGTGGGTTTGGTTAATCTCCAACCATGACGTCCCTATTGTAAACAACTGAAAAGAAATTTTTAAGTCAAAGCCAACCAGAGCTAAGCTACGAGTCGTCAATAAGTCATATGTGTAGACAATTACAGCCAAATGCTTGGATTAGAAAACCTCATTGCTTTTCTATATATATGATTGAATTTTGTAAGAAAAAATAACTATACAAAACCAATAGTAGAGCAAGTCTCATCACAAATTTCGCCACTTGGAGCATCCTTCTGATCACAATTGTTGCACTTCCACAAATTTTGATGGGAAATGTCACTCGGTTCATTCTGGCTCTTATGATGGCGGTGCTGTTACCTCATTTTGTGGTTTCATTCTCTATCAAAACAACAACCAATATCGACACAGATCAGTCAGCTCTTCTGGCATTGAAAGCCTGTATTGTTAGCGATGCTCAAAAGATTTTGAAAACCAATTGGTCTGCTGCTACCTCTGTTTGTAATTGGATTGGTGTCACTTGCGGATCCCGACACCAAAGAGTCATAGCTCTTAATCTTTCCAGCATGCTTCTCACTGGCACTATACCATCTCAAATTGGGAATCTATCTTTTCTTACTTCACTTGACCTGATGAACAACTCTTTTTATGGCTTTTTACCGGATCAGTTTACTAATTTGTATCGATTGAAACATATAGACTTATCTTGGAACAATTTCTACGGAGAAATCCCATATTCCTTCCCTAAACTTCAATACTTGTCTTTGAGAAATAACATTTTTGCAGGTGAAATCCGATCAGATATGTTTGAACATCTACCTAGATTGCAAGTGCTTTCCTTGAGCCTCAACAAGCTCTCTTCGGAAATTCCAATGGGTTTATTCAAGTGCAAAGAATTACAAGTTATAAATTTCGAATATAATAGGATGATGGGAGGGATTCTACCAAAAGAAATAGGAAACTTGACAATGCTTAGGATTCTACGTCTCGGCGGCAACATGTTCGAAGGTAATTGGATGGTATTTTAATTTTTTATTGTCGAATGCAAGGTAACAAAAAAAACTTTTTTAAAAAGAATTTTCATGCTTTTCATCAATCATGGTAGCACCAAATTCCTCAATTCATAATTTTAATGGTTGTGATTAATTTTTAAAAATCAAAAATATTTTTCCTGTTTTATTAAAAGAAGCAAATATGGTTATTGGCTTAAACATTAATGTGATATTTTAAGGAACATCAATTTTATGTTTAATTGTTACATGTTTTAATTATTAAAATTCTAAAAAAACTTAGAATTTCTTTCTTCTTTTTTTTTAACTTGAAAAACAAATTATTATCAAACTTGAAAAACAAAGAATTCATTATTTGTTAGAAGTAAAAGCAATAATCAAATTACTCAAAATAATTACTTGAATTCCACTAAAAGACTAATTTTGGAAAGTTTGGAGTGTTTTTAAAATTGCTTTTGATAAATAATAATAAAATATTTATTTTAAACGTGATATTGTAATAAAGAAAATTAAAATATGTATTAAAATGATATTTAAATTAATTAATGTTATGATATATGAAATATATAAATGTAAATTATAATTAAAACAATTTATTAGGTATTTAATATTATTGTGGTATTAAAAGATATTCAACTTAAATTATAGTACAAATAAAATAAAACAAATTACAGTAACTCATTATTAAAATTATGGTATATGAAATATAAAATTTAAATTTTTTAAGTAATTAATATAAATTATTTGTAAAATTTAATTAAATATATAAATGTTTATATAAAAGAGAGATAAGTTTATACAATGACAATCAAAGTAGCTTTTGAAAAACAAATTAGAATTTTTTAATTTTTAATTTGGCTTGAAAAGTCAAATTAAAAGGCTGGTTTCACTTAAAATCTATCTATTTACCATTACTTTTAACTTGAAAAACAAATTTAGCAAAAGCATTTTAAAACTCAATAGTAAACCTACTCTTGTTTTAAATCTTGGGTAATCTATAAAAATAGTCACTTTTTATTTTAGTCACTTATGTTTAAAATGTTACGTTTTAGTCACTTATGTTATTATTTTGTAATGAAGTAATCACTTTACCGTTAAGTTCTGTTATCTCTCTAACGGTAATCCTACGTGGCAGTCCAACTAGATTTTAAGTGCTAACTTGGATTTCTAAATGGGATGAAAATAGATTCTTAATTAAAAATTTAATTAATTAAAATTTTTAAACATAATCTTTAACTAAAAAACTGTTTATCTCCTCTTTTTAATTTTTCTTCCATCTCTTCTTTTTTTCAATGGGTTTTTTTTTTCTCATTTGAGTGGAAAAACTATTTGTAAGATCAAAATAGTTGAAATCAAATTGAATGCTTCATAAAGATAGATTCAATGGAGGGTTCAGGTATGTCTTCTTTGCATTCCTCTATCTCTTTTATTCAATACTGAAAAACAAAAGATTAGATTTTTTATTGTTTAATGAAGACCCTAAATTAAAATTCTTGCTATTTTCTTCTACTTTTTAAAATTGTTTGTAAACATGTATTTTATTTTGCGTCAGTATACATCCCATAAAATGCAGCTAGAAACATGTTTTTATGAACATGTATCATTCAAGCTAATTTTAAAATTTTCAGAAAAGGGTTGTTACTTTCACTGTTCTTGTTCCTAAGAATTATATTTTCTAGTTCTTTCACAGTTCTTGAATAATTGGTTTCTCAATCAAATTTTTTCTGATCTGAATCAACTTGTATATTCACAATCTCTTTGTGGGTATTTCAGATTATTCTTTCTTATTGTTGATTTCAACTATTTTGATCTTAATAATAGTTTTTCTAGTCAAATGAAAAAAAATCCATTGAAAAAAATAAGAGACAGAAGAAAAATTAAAAAGGGGAGATGAACAGTTTTTTTAGTTAATATTTAAGTTTGAAAATTTTAATTAATTAAATTTTTTAAATTAAAAATCTATTTTCATCACATGTAAAAATCCAAGTTGGCACCTAAAATCTAGTTAGATTGCCACCTAGGATTACCGTTAGAGAGATAATGGAACTTAACGGTAGAGTGATCACTTCATAACAAAATAATAATATAAGTGACTAAAACGTAACATTTTAAACATAAGTGACTAAAATGTAACCTAAGGCAAACAAAAGTGACTATTTTTGTAGATTACCCTTAAATCTTTTATGCTTGACATCAAGAAATTAATTGGCTTAAATTGCGAAATTGAAATTGTTTGAGCTTTAATTTAGTGTGGGTAATAAAATTTGTATTATTGGACTTTGATCTTTTAATCTTAAAACAAAACTAACAATTAATTTTTTTCATATTTGATTCATAAATTAATTTGATTGTGTAGGTGTAATTCCATATCAAATCGGATATCTTCTCAATCTGGAAGAACTAAGCATTTGTAACACTTTGTTAAAAGGACACATTCCGCCATCCATCAGTAATTTAACACGTTTGACGATTCTCGATTTATCCACAAATTCTTTAACAGGTATTATAGATCATTTTTTCGCTCTCCTTTTTCTTGATTGTTATTTTTTTTAATTTTTTTCAATTTATATATGTATCAAAGCGTTAATGGAAAATTTTTACTCTACCAACAGTATTCATAATAAAATTACCTTATGATTTTTCCAAATTTTTATAATTTATATTTACCTTCAATTAAATTTTTTAGCTTTATGATTTGGAATATATTCGACCTCAACATTTCAAAACTTCTTCTATTTACCTAGTAATAATGAGTTAAGTACTATATCACATTTCTTCAATATATTGATTTTTTTAATTTCTTGTTCAATTTCTACCATATTTTTTAGAAAATACAAATTTGTTAAAAATTGTATACTTGTGCAGTGGCAAATTTGCTTTTGAATCATGCTATCACATGGATGCTTTTTTATAATGATATTTCAGGTGTAATCCCACATCAAATTGGAAATCTTCTCAATTTGGAAGAATTAATCCTTTATTCCAATATGCTAAAAGGGCCTCTTCCGTCATCCATTAGTAATCTAACACGTTTGACAAATTTCGATTTATCACATAATTCTTTATCAGGTATTATATAATATTTCTTCTGTACATATTTTCCCTTAAATTAAATTTATATTGAATTTCTAGAAATGTGTTAAATATTTTATACTTGTGCACTTCATTTAATGGTAAATCTGCTTTTGAATCAAGCTATTACATTGTTTCATTTTAATAATTTCATTTAATTTTAAATTTTTTATATATTTTAAAGAGTAAAGACTAAAATAATAAAACTGTAAATATCGAAGATTAAAAAGCTGTTTTAATTTTTTTATAATAGCCACATCAGAATTTTTAACAAAAATTAAATGTATGAACTAATTTTTAAAATAAAAATATAGGTAACCAATATCTCGAAATTAAACTTCAATACTTATCTTTTAAGTGTTAAGAATTTTACAGGTCAAATCCCATCAGATTTGTTTGAACGTCTACCTAAATTGCAAAGGCTTGACTTGGGTGAGAACCAAGTCTCTGGAAAAATTCCATTGGGTTTATTCAACTGCAAAGAGTTGCAGAGTTTAAATTTAGATAGTAATAAATTGGAAGAGATTCTACCAAAAGAAATAGCAAACTTGACAATGACAATGCTTGAGGTTCTAGATCTCGACAACAACCTGTTGAGAGGTAAAAGGAAAACAGGTGGATGCTATTTTAGTTAAAGTACGCTTTTTGGTGACAAAATTTTAAGAGGAAATAAGAATATTTAAAGATACAATGTTTGAAATTTGAAAAAAAATTAATTTCTATTTCTTTTGAAATAATGTTTAGGTATTAAGATTTGAAAAATAAAGAATCCATTATTTTGTTAGAAGTAATGCTTTAATTCTTCGAAAGAATTAGTTTACTATTAAGATTGAAAAGTTATTTTAAAAAGTTTTAAGTTATTTTTAAACATGATTTTGTAATGAAGAAAATTAAAATATATATTTAAATAATATTTAAATTAATTAATATTAAAATATATGAAATATACATACATAAATTATAATTAAAAATAATTTAATAAGTATTTAATATTATTTTAGTATTAAAAATATTCAACTTAAATTATACTACAAACAAAATAAAATAAAAGATTTAGGAAAGCATTTTCGGAATCCAATAATAATTTCATCCTTGTTTTCAATCTTATATGCTTGATATAAAGAAATTAATTGGCCTAAATTACAAAATAAATATTATTTGAGTTTTAATTTAGTGTGTACTACATTTAAAATAAAATGTGGGTAATAAAATTTGGATTATTGGACCTTGATCTTTTAATCTTAAAATAAAATTAACATATATTTTTTATATTTAAAATAATAATTTGATTATGCAGGTATAATCCCATATCAAATCAGTAATTTGACACGTTTGGAATTTCTTGATTTATCCAATAATTTTTAACAGTATTATATATCATTTCTTAATACCTTTTTTTTCTTTTTTCTTAAATTTATTTATTGTCCAATTTATATATGTGAAATTATCAATGAGTTAAATATTTGACTCTTGGAAATTTAACTTAATCTTTAATTGAGATGATTTAAATCAAAATTATATGCTTCTACAATTACTCAAAATTAAAAATAGTTAGATCTAAATTAATTATATGTCACCTTCACTTTGGTGTAAAGGTGGCATCGAGATAAGTAATTACTTAGACTCTAAAATAGTAAAATTATAATTTGATTTTTATAAAAAATTTGAAATGTAAGTTAATATAATAATAAATGGGTAACTATTCTATCCACTATTAGAAGAGTAAAAATAAAATAAAAAAACTTCGTCTAAATTAATGATAAGTGCTTTTTTAATTATTTAATTATTAATTTATTATACCTTCAAAATAAATGACATTAACCTAAACTTATTTGTGGAATATTTTTATTCCGTTAACAATATATGAGATAATCATCCATAATAAAATTATATTATAATCTTCTCAAAAATTTATAATTTAATTTGAACTTCAATTAATTCTTTTTAGCTTTGTCCCTATTTTGGCAAGACATTTATGATTTGAAATATATTGACCATTTAAATTTGTATTTAAATGATATTTAAATTAATTAATATTATGAAATATGAAATATATAAACATAAATTATAATTAAAAATAATTTATTAAGTATTTAATATTATTTTGGTATTGAAAATATTTAACTTAAATTAAAATACAAATAAAATAAAATAATTTATAATAAATCATTATTAATATTATGATATATGAACTATAGAATTTAAATAAATTTTAAATAATTAGTATAAATTATTTACAAAATTTAATTTGAATATACAAATTGTATAAATTTACACTTGCTTGAAAATTTAAATTTAAAAACTGATTTTACTTAAAACTATTTATTTACTGTTGCTTTTAACTTAAAAAAAAAAGGATTTAGGAAAGCATTTTCAAAATCCAATAATAAATTGATCCGTGTTTTCAATCTTTTATGCTTGACATAAAGAAATTAATTGGCCTAAATTACAAAATAAATATTATTTGAGTTTTAATTTAATGTGTTTTCCATATAAAATAAAGTGTGAATAATAAAATTTAGATTATTGACCTTGATTTTTAATTTTAAAATAAAATTAACAAATATTTTTTTGATTGTGCAGGTATAATTCCATATCAAATCGGTAATTTAACACGTTTGAAATTTCTTGATTTATCCAATAATTCTTTAACAGGTATTATATATCATTTCTTAATTCATTTTTTTCTTTATTTTTATTTTTCTTTCTTAAATTTATTTTTGTCTAATTTATATATGTGTAATTATCAAGGCATTAAATATTGATTTGGAAATCTAATTTAATGTTTAATTGAGATGATTTAAATCAAAATTATATGTTTCTAAAATTACTCAAAATTAAAAATTGTTAAATCTAAACATATTACATATAACCTTCACTTTGGTGTAAAGGTAGCATCAAGGTAAGTAAGTACTTAAACTCTAAAATGACAAAATTGTCAGTTAATATAATAATAAATGGGCAATTATTCTATTCACTGTTAGCGGAGTAAAAAACCGAAATAAAAACTTCACAAGTGAGTCTAAAATAATAACAAATATTTTTTAATTATTTAATTATTATTTTATTATACCTTAAAAATAAATCACATCAACCTAAACTTATTTATGAAATTTTTATTCCACTAACAATATTTAAAATAATTATTCATAAAATTACATTATAACCTTCTAAAAATTTTATAATTTAATTTTAACTTCAATTAATTTTTTTAGCTCTGCTACTATTTTGTCAAGACATTTATGATTTGAAATATATTGAATCTCAACATTTGAATTTCTTCTATTTACCCAGTAATAATTAGTTAAGTACTATATCCCATTTCTTTAATATATATTGAATTTTATTTATTTCTTAAATGAAATTGTTCAATTTCTACCATTTTTTTTGAGAAAATACAAATTTGTTAAGTATTGTGTACTTGTGCATTTCATTAGTGGTAAATTTGCTTTTGAATCATGCCATCATATGGTTGCCTTTCTTTATAATAATATTGCAGGTGTAATCCCACACCAAATTGGGAATCTTCTCAATTTGGAACAATTAAGCATTCCTTCTAATCTGCTAGAAGGGCCTCTCCCGTCATCCATCGGTAATATAATACGTTTGACAAGTCTCCAATTATTCAAAAATTTCCTAACAGGTATTATATAATATTTCTTCAATATATATGTTCAATTCCAAGATTTTTATTTTTCCTTGAATTAATTTTATGTTGAATTTCTAGAAATGCCTTCAATATTTTGTATTTGTCCATTTCATTTAAAGGTAAATCTGCTTTTGAATCATGCTATCACATTGTTTTATTTTTTAATAGTTTTATTTAATTTTTATTATATATTTTAAAGAATAAAGACTAAAATGATAAAAACTATAAATATTGAAGGTTAAAAATTATTTTACTTTTTTATAATAGCCACATCTGAAATTTTAATAGCAAAATTGGTTGCATGAACTAATATTTTAAATAAAAAATATAAGGATCCAATGTCTCAAATTTGAAGTATAGGGATTAACATTTAATTTTCAAAAGAGTATAAGGACCTCTAACATATTCAAACCTAAAATATTTTAAGCTAAAAAATATAATAAGCCCTTAACATTTTCAAAAAAAAAAAATCAATTCAAGTCCCTCTGTGTAAAATGCTCCCAATTAGGTCCTCAAAAGTTAAAAGTTCAACAGTTAAACCCTTTGTCCAACGGTCTTTGTCATTGATCATTATTGTAACGAAAAATATTAAAATATATATTTAAATAATATTTAAATTAATTAATGTTATGATATATGGAATATATAAACGTAGTTTTAATTAAAATAATTTATTATTTTGATATTAAAAATATTTAACTTAAATTATAGTACAAATAAAATAAAATAAATTATGGTAACTCATTGTTAATACTATGATATATGAATTATAAAATTTAAATACTTTTTAAGTAATTAATATAAAATATTTGTAAAATTTAATTCAATATATAATTCATATGTATCTTTTAATATTTTTAACATTAATCTTATTAAAGGTTATTATCATATTTTTTTTTGATACAATATTTAAAATTACCTGTAACATCTCATTAACCTTTAAATAAGAAAATAATACGCTTCAACATACTCAAATTCATATCTTCATGCTCTAGCAATAATACTGATGTCACAATCAATTGAAAAGATTTTATAAAGTGGCACTTAAAAGTAGCTTTTGAAAAGCAAATTAAAAGTTTTGGGGTTGGTTTAGAAAGTCAAGTCGAAAAGTTTGACTTAAAAAACTATCTATTTGCCATTACTTTTAATATGAAAAAACAGATTTAGCTTAAAAAGCATTTTTCAAAATTGGCTCTTGTTTTGAATCTTGTATGCTTGACAGAAATAAATTAATTGGCCTAAATTACAATACAGACATTATTTGAGCTTAATTTAGTGTATGTTATATTTAGAATGAAGTGTGGAAAATAAAATCTGGACCATTGTATTTTGATCTTTTAATCTTAAAATAGAATTAAGTATTTGTTTAACAAATTAATTTGATTGTGCAGGTGTAATTCCACATCAAATTGGTAATTTAACAAGTTTGCAACTTCTCGATTTATCTAGTAATTCTTTAACAGGTATTATATATACTTTCTTCACTCATCTTTTTTCTTGATTGCTTTTTTTTCTTTCTTAAATTTATTTTTTCTTCAATTTATATATGTGTAATTATGAATGCGTAAAATATTTGGCACTTGAGCATTTAACTTAATGTTTAATTGAGATAATTTAAATTCAAAATTATATGCTTCTAAAATTACTCAAATTTGAAAATAGTTGGATCTAAATATATTATATAAATGTATTATATGTTACCTTCACTTTGGTGATACTGTCATTATTTAATTATTTCAACCACCTTTTTATGTAGTACATGACATATTAACATAACTAAATTATAGAACACTCAATGTGGGTGAAAATAAAATAAGACTAATACATTTAAAAAACTTCTGAATTATAGCACATTATTAAACAAAGTTCTTATGTTTTTTTGTTAAATAAACCCTAATTTTAACTAGTGGCAGAGTTAGAAAAAAATTTTGGGGCGTAATTAAATTATATATTTTAAAGAATTAAATTAAATTTTATTATTTTTAGGGTCAAAGTATAACTTTACCATTACTAATTTAAATTTTTATAAATTATAAAAAGGACTAAATGGAAAATTTTTCATTTTTAAGGGGCCGAGGTCCCTGCCTACTCCTTAGCTCCGCCACTGATCTTAATCTCTCAATGTAAATCTAAAAGCATAAGATTTAAAAATGTAGTATGATAGTTGTTCACCTCATCTCTAAATTAATAGTTGGGGTTTGATCCTGCTCATAATAATAAAGCAAATTTCATAACTAACTATTTACTTCTTTTAGGAACACCCATAACGAAGAGATTAATCATTAATAATCACCACTATCAATAATAGGTAGTTGATTTTGAAAAGAACCCTTTTAGTCTTAAAAAAAATTTCAGGTTATTGGAGTCCTTTGCTTTTCTTCCTCAATTGTCTCTACCTTTTACTCTCTCTTTCTCGGCTTCCTCCTTCCTTTCCACAAATGATATTGCATACACAGCAAAGGCAAATAACAAGCAGGTGAGAAGTGTCTGTAGTCACAAACAGCCATTTTTCTAAGCCTTGACTTTAGCCTTTTCTCCAAAATGTATAATATTCTTCATTTCTCATATTTGAATTCCGCACAAATTCCTAAATTGAGATACAATATATTTTCATTTACAAATATTTTTTAATCCATCGGACCTTCAATTCTTAATTTCACTTGTTTAACCACTTCAAAATGTCATAAAAATCTAATTTTTTGGTCAAAAATAAATATTAAATAATAATTATAGTTTTTTCAGTTTTAAACGGATTTTTTTTTTGTTACTAGTTTTCTTTTTTCGGCTCAAACCGATTTTTCCATTTCTTGTTATCTAGTCACTAGTTACGTATTTAATTTTTAGTTCAATCGGTTCAATATATCCCTCAAATCAGATTTTGACAATACTAACTAATACAGATATAGTTATAGATAATAGTGTTTACAGTTATATAACATTTTTTAGTTTTTGCTCATTGTGATAATTAGGAGTGGAACCCAACCAAATGGATCAAATAATTGGGAACGGGGTGATATGATGAGGTTGAATGTTGAATTTGTTCAGTGGATGGATAGATAACTACCCACTCGAATGCCTTTCAACTTACATGTCTTTTACCTTTTAAGTAATTGATTTTGCAGGACATATTCCAATTACCTTGGGTAATCTAAGATATCTACAACTGCTGGACATATCGGATAATGATTTAAGCAGCACACTGTCATCCTCGAAGAGCAGCTTTCTATCATCATTAGCAAACTGCAGTGACTTGAGTTACTTGTCATTTGCAAGAAATCCATTGATCAGTGGTTACCTTCCGGCTTTTATAAGAAATCCGTCGATTCCTCTTCAATATTTCGATGCTTCGAGCTGCAACATTAGTGGCAGAATTCCAGGGGAAATTGGGAACTGGAATCCAACTAATTTGGGATATCTTGGCCTTAATGGAAATCAATTGGAAGGGATACTGCCGTTATCTTTGATTAATTGCAGCGAACTACGAGTTCTGAATGTTGCAAACAACAACTTAAGTGATACCTTTCCCCATTGGTTAGGCATGCTTCCAAGGCTGCGAGTTCTTATTTTGAGATCTAATAGATTCCATGGTTCCATTCAAGATTCCTTAACCAATTTTTCCTTCTCCAAATTGCAAATGGTTGATCTCTCTCATAATTACTTCACAGGCTTATTGCCAACCGAGTTCTTCCAAAATCTCAAGGCTCTGAAAGAAGAAGTTGGATATGATTCTGAATATTTTTCTTACTCTGTTAATTTAACAATAAAAGGTTTGGAGCTAGAGTTTACAAAAACCGTACATATGCCCATATTCACATGCATAGATTTGTCGGACAATGTATTCCATGGAGAAATTCCTAAGGTAGTTGGAGAGCTTAGATTGCTTCTTGCACTCAATCTCTCTCATAATAGCCTGACTGGTCCTATCCCACCGTCATTTGGCAATTTGGCAGCACTTGAATCATTAGATCTCTCATTTAATAAGCTGAGTGGCAGAATCCCTTCTCAATTGACAAATTTGACATTTCTTGAAGTGTTAAGGTTTTGGAACAATAATCTTGTGGGGCCAATTCCCCAAGGCAAGCAATTTGATACATTTGAAAACGACTCTTATCGAGGGAACTTGGGTTTGTGTGGATTCCCATTGTCAAAGGAATGTAGAAATGATGAAAGATCAGAACAAGCACAAGATGAGGAAGATAATGGAAATGGAATAGCTTTTATTTGGAAAGTTGCGATGATGGGGTATGGATGTGGAATGGTGTTAGGAATTAGCATTGCATATATTGTATTCACGACAGGAAGACCATGGTGGCTTGTAAGAATGATTGAGAGAGACTTGCAAAACAAAGTTTCAAGCTGGTTTGGGAAGAAAAGAAAGTAGCCCTGCAAATCCATCTTTATATGTGAGTTATTGTATTTCATAGAAATAAACATGCTAAATGAATAATTAGGTAAATCTCGAATTGATTATTTTTATTTTCATCCATCAGGAATGAGTCCGAGAAAAGATGAAGTTCCTCAGCTTCTATAAAAGCAAGATGTCATGTATGTTCTGCACCCATAGCTGCTTCCCTCCGTGGAATGTATGTTCTGATAACGGGTGTTCTTACTGATAGTTTGCTTTGGTTTTTCAGTTTTTCCTTGCATAGTTTTTCAACTTTCATGGTGTGGGATTTTAACATTTCGCAAGAAGTTGATTTGTTTTCAAGTTTTGAAACAAATTGAAACACCCCACTATTAATACTTCTTTATTTTAGACAAATGTTTGTGTGATAAATTCTTGTAACCTCATCAACCCGGCCTAGACGTTATATTCAAATTCAGAAGATTACATTAGTCATCGAAATGGCTCAGTGAGTTACTAGAGTTTTTAAAATCAGTTATTTTACAATATTTAATTTATCTTAGAAGGAAAAATTTAGTTAATTATAAATTTATTTATTACTCAAAATTTTAATTATACTTTAGCAGCAGAAAACAACAACAACCCAAATATCTCATACCACTGTACGAAATAAAATAATACAATCTTTAAATGATAATATATCAAATGCTGAGAATAAGTATTTTAAATATAAGCCGAGCCGAGACTCTTGGGATGTTGCATCTTCATCCTAACTTGGTGGGTTATCTGTAACACCCCTAACTTATCTCCATCGTTTGATTAGGGTTACGGAGAATTACAAAAAATTACGGTACCTAAACTTGGTGGGTTATCTGTAACACCTCTAGCCTATCTCTTGTATTTTTACTATAACATTCAGTAACAAAATTTAATTACAGTAAAAATAAACTCACGGGTCTTAAATTGAGCCTGCGAGGACCTAAAAATAGTTTGAAATATTTTGGAGTCATTTTGAAATAATTTTGAAAATTTTGAAAACACTTGAAATATGGCCAGGCCGTTGATTTGGTTGAGCGGTACGATTGGCTCAGATAAAATTAAAAAATATGATAATTACAAGATTAGTCATTTTAGTAATGAGATTAAATATTATAATAATAAAATTAAAATTAATGATAAAACATATGTTTAAATTCAAACTTAGTAATAAGGTAAAATAAGAATATAAAATGATCATAGAAGATATTAAACTAAAAATTATATATAATGAAAATTTTGAGTTGTTCAATATTTTGAAAATTTCAAGTGGGTTTATCAATAGAATAATACTATGTACCATAATTTTGTTTTTATTAATGGAGTATTTGTATGATTTATTTAAATATGATGTCTCACTTTATGTATTTTAATTAATTAATTATTTTATAATAATTTTAAATTATTTATTATATTAAATTTAAACTTTACAATTATAGAAGTTAATGGTGTTGTTGTATCGAAAATGAGTAAATAAATTAACAATCCCTCTTTATGTTAATTGACTTGAAATATATATGTTTGTACCTATTTATTTATTCCCATGTAATAATATTATATAAAAAATAGATGAAATTAGACTAGACTTAGAGTGGGTTTAGATGGATAATACGTTTTAGCTGCGGTTAGTATAAAAATAGAGGTGACAGTGAGATTAGATATTATAGCAATACTATAGCGTGAAATAAAAAATAAGCTAAACGCAACGTATAGCACTCCACCGCTCATCTAAATACATCATTACTAGCATAGATACAAGAATTCGAATGGTCGATACAATTAAATTAAGTCCCTGCTAAAATAATAAAAATGACTGTCTATCGATTGCAATGTTGCTGATATTTAAGTAACTTGATTTATTTATAATAATATGAATTTTGGCTGAGAAAAAAAAATCTTTTAAATGATTTAATTTTTATTATGTGGATAAGGTTGACGAAGACCATTTCAAGTCAATATACAGATCTCTAGTATTACTATTTTTATCTCTATCAATCATGCATGATTGTCTTGCATGCCCTTTTTTTAATTTTTGTTTTTAGTGTGAATGCTTAAAAATCACAGTAGCTAGGAGCAAGGGTATGAAAGTAGATATTTTCGAAATGGGTTAAAGATGTGCAAAGAGAAATTACATTATACTACACTTGTTCACACTAGCCATCACTTTTAAGATGTTGACTGCCATTTCCTCCTAATTAATTGTTAAATGAACAAACTCACTCATGAAATTGGACTGCACTTACCGACGTAGAAATTTAAGAATCTGATTGTTAATAGGATCAAATTTATATCCTAGTGAAAATGGTTAAAAGGTGACGTTGAAAGTACGTCTTTAATAACTCTGGTTAAATAAATAAAAATAGTGTCCTGATAATTTGTATCAATTAAAATCCAATTTGTAAACATGAAAAAAACTATGGTTGTTGATTGGTTAGCCAAATCATGTTCCTCTAATAAAATTACATTTAAATTACTCTTAAAAAGATAAATTTGACCATTCTCATGGAAAAATAAAAAAAATAATTACATCCTGGTAGTAAAACTTCAATTATTGGGATCTAATTATGGCAATAATATTGGGTCCCTCCATCATTTTCTTTGATCAATGTGTCACTAAAATAGAGGCTAAACAAAAGCAAAAAGTAGGAGAGTTCCTAACAGCAAGAGCAAACGTAAAAGGTGATATCTATCTATAATAATATATATGAGTAGGACTTTAGAAATATTTTAAACCGGAGAGAATACTTTCTATTCTTTGTATTATTAAATTTATATTTAAAATTATTAATTGAGTGAATTTTAGCTTAATTAACATAGATATTATTGTCAATGCAGGATAATATAAGTTTGAGTGTGTTAAAACTTATTATTCTTTTTATTATAGGTTGAGTAGAGAGTATAAGTAGTTTTAAATATTTTCTTAAAAAGAAAAATATAATTGAAATATATAATGAAATTATCTTACAAAATTATTCACTCTTTATCTACTTATTGTTTTTCATAATTTTTTATAGAAAAAATTATTATTTATTTTATTATAAAACAAATCTCACATTGAAAGAAATTTAAAGAATTTTAAAAGACTCGGGAAAGACTTGTAACAGTCCACATGAAATCAAGGAATATAAATAAATCCACCTTCGCATAGCATCTCTCAAGCCTCCACTCATTGCAAATTTCCTACTTCATTTCCTTAAAAAACTTTTGCCTCCTATCATCTCTTGTTTCTTAGATTCTAGAAATGGGAAAGTTTATATGGTTGTGTCCAATCCGTAGTCTCCTCTTCGTGCTGTTCTTTCTTTCTGTAGTCGATTCTTTTCTGAGTTTGTCTTCCTCTTCTCTTAATCCTACCCTTTTGTGTCTACCAGAAGACACCTCCGCCTTGCTCCAATTCAACAACACTCTATTCATTTATGAATCTGCTCATGATTTATGTGCATATCCCAAAACAAAATCTTGGAATGAAAGCACAAACTCTGCACATGGGAGGGAGTCACTTGTAATAAAGTAACTGGTCAGGTGATTAGCCTCGACCTTAGTTGCTCTATGCTTACCGGCTCACTTTCCCCAAACACCAGCCTTTTTCGCCTTCAAGGGCTCAAACGACTCAACCTTTCTTTTAGCAATTTCAGTGGTTCGATTCCATCTGGGTTTAGTCAGTTAGTAAGTCTGACTTATCTTAATTTTTCTGGTTGTTCCTTCTCAGGTTCAGCTCCGTTAGATATTTCTTTGCTATCAAAATTGATTTCACTTGATCTTTCTACAAATGATTTGAAATTTGATAGGCAGAGTTTTGACATGCTTACGCGCAACTTATCTAAATTAGAAAATCTTGTACTTGACCTGGTAAATATGTCTGATGTTGTGCCTACCTCCTTCATGAACTTGCCTTCACCTCTAAAGCAGTTGGGGATTAAGTTTTGTAATTTGAAGGGGAAATTCCCTACAGAAATATTCCAGTTCCGGTACCTAGAATATGTTGATCTAAGCTTGAACTCTTTGATAGGTTACCTCCCTAGCTCCAATTGGAGTAGTCATCTCAAGTACATTGACCTTAATTATAATCAATTTAGAGGGTCAATTCCTGCATCCATTGGAAACCTCACAAAAATCACCTTTCTGGATTTATCTAATAATGAATTCCAAGGTCAACTTCCCTCTGCACTTTTCAGCCATAAACAACTTACTGATTTAGTGTTATCAAACAACAGTCTAGAGGGTTTCCTCCCGACTCATGTACGCGGATTTCAAGATCTAAAAGTTTTGTGTTTAAGTAATAATTTGTTAACCGGTGCAATTCAATCTTGGCCTTTTACTTTGCCTCTTTGGAAGAGTTAGACCTCAGTGGTAACAGGCTCTCTGGTCCTATCAACCAGATTCAAAAGCCTAATTCAGTTCAAAAGGTTGATTTGAGCTACAATGAAATCCATGGTGAAATACCGAGTTCGTTCTTTGATCTTGTAAATCTTACTGAACTTGATCTTTCATCAAATAATTTTAATGGTGTAATCAACTCAGTTATGTTTTCAAAGTTAGAGAATCTTTTAACACTTGATCTTTCATCAAATAGTTTTAGCAGTGTCATCAGGTTAGTGTGCTTTCAAAGCTAAAGAGGCTTATGAAACTTAATCTTTCAAACAACACATTGTTATCATGGAGTACTGACAGTGGCTCTAACACTACTTTTCAAGAGCTTGATACTTTATACTTCTTTTCTTGCAACGTAAGGCAATTTCCAAATTTCTTACGATCAGCTAAAAAATTGAGCCTTATCGATCTTTCTAATAATTCAATTCAAGGTTCAATTTTCAAGTGGGATTAGAAGGTTGGGAACAATTGTGTTGGAAATTGGCCTGCATGCAGCATGTGAATTTCCAACATGTCAAGAAGCAGCCAGAGCCATGTATGCAGCTGTGAAGAAAAGAGATTAAACTGTTGTATTATTACTGGGTGAAGTATGCATCTTGAACCAGAAAAGTTGGCTTCCATGCAGCTCATGCAGATTCATGCACACAAGAATTCATGTACATAAGTTGTCCGGGTAAAGAACGTGCAATAATCCATGTTCTCGGTTAAAGTGCGTGCAACTGAAGATGTTAATGCTACTGCTTCATCTCAGTTTCATTTTGTTACCTTTTAACAATATTTTTATAATTTAGTTCATTTTGAATTATGTTTGAATGACAAGTTGATGTAACTTAATGGTCAAAGAGCTAGTTACCAACTTTGTTTAAGTGTGCAAGTAATATCACCTAGTTCCAATGTAATAAGTGGAGTTAGGTAGTGTTTAGGTCAAAATTATATACTTCTACAATTACTCAAAATTAAAAATAGTTAGATCTAAATATATTATATGCCACCTTCACGTTGGTGTAAAGGTGGCATCAAGATAAGTAATTACTTAGACTCTAAAATGGTAAAACTGTAATTTAATTTTTATAAAAAATTTAAAATGTAAGTTAATATAATAATAAATGGGTAATTATTCTATCCACTATTAGAAGAGTAAAAACAAAGTAAAAAAACTTCGTCTAAATTAATTAATGATAAGTGCTTTTTTAATTATTTAATTATTAATTTATTATACCTTCAAAATAAATGGCATTTGTAACGCCCCAATTTTTGGGAATTCTGTAAATGTTAGCATAGGTTTAATTATGTTTGTGGGCCTCTAGAAGGCCCAAGCTTAAGATAGAACCTGGTAATTTTAGTTAATTTTTGTTCCATAAGAAAAAGGGAGTGAAATTATGAAATAGGACTTATGTGAAAATGTTTGAAAATACTATAGGCTAAATTGAAGTGGCCAAATAAATAGGAGTGCAAAATAGGAGGATTTGCATGACAAACCTCCCATTTTACATGAAGTGGCTAGCCATCATGTTGTTGTAGACAAAATGTACACTTGATATCCATAATTTATGGTACAAATTGATACAAATTGATAATATGTTAGGCATGATAATAGGTTAGGTAAATGTTCCATGATAATGGGTTAGGTAAATGTTTCATGATAATGGGTTAGGTAAATGTTTCATGATAAGAATTTCATGTCTTTTGTATTAAAGAATTAAATGGATGAAATATGAAGTTTTATTAAAAGAAAAAGGGGTGAAAAGAACAAAGTTTTGTCCATCTTTGTTCATCATAGCTGAAAGTTAGAGAAGAGAAAGGAGAGGAGAAAGCTCTTGAGTATTCGGTCATTAGGAGGAGGAAAATTGAAGGTAAGTTCTTGGTACCTTGCTTCTATTTTGAGGTTCATGAGTTCTTCTTGATTCTACCTTAACTCTTGAAGTATATTTTGATTTTTAGTTGTGTTGTGAGCATTTAGTCATGAATTAAAATGAAGGAAATGATTGTTGTTTCATGTTCTTTTGATGAAAAATGGAAGATATGTGAAGTTGAGCCAAACAAATGAGCATGAATGTGCCTTAGATGCTAAAGGGAAAAATCAGCTAACATGTGCTTTAAAATGATGAAATGGAGATTATGCTTAAGTAAAAATCATAGATATGTGATGATTGATTGGTGATATACATGTTTAAATAACATGCATGCAAGGTAGGTGTATGAAAGAGTGATTTGGTAATAAATCTGCTTGGGACAGCAGCAGTAACGTGACTTTGGAAAATCACCATAAATTGTGGGAGATGAATTAGAAGCTGAATAAATTATGTAATTAAAGCTTATTGAGTCTAGTTTCTAATGAAATAAACAAGAACATATTTTGAATTCTGTACAATGAGAAATTTGATTTGTAATGAAGAGTGGTCAGATTAGTCAAACAGTGAAACATGGGAAACTTTAAGAAAAATCTGGTATTGATTGGCCATACCAAAAATTCTGAAAATTTTATGGATAAAAGATATATGAGTCTATTTTCAGGGAAAATTAACGGAACTTGATTTGGAGTTTCGTAGCTCCAGTTATAAATAATTTAGTGACTGTTGCTCAGGAAGACAGCTTGCAGTGAAATTATGATTATGTGGTAAACATTGACAAAAATTTGTTAATGAGTTGCTTATTGATTTCTTATAAGCTTACTATGATCTGTAGGTGTGGTTGGCCGAATATTGTAAGGGGTTAATACGTAGTTTGTATTTGAATAGTTAGATTAACGTGTTAGTAATCCAATTGTAGGCGGTTCGTGTGTGGATCTCGTCAGCATATCGTCGCAAAATGTGTGTAACTAACACCTCTTTCTTAGTCTAGATCGGCAAAAGCGAAATGCCGAAATGCCGAAAAACGGTATTTTGTAGATTTATGAAAAGCGAATGCTCGTGAGGTAAATCGATTAATGTTTTTGGTAAGTTGCAATGTTTGGACCGCAAAGTGCATGATTTCTATGCCCTCGATATTTTTGGGCTTAATGGGCCAAAATTGGAATGATGGGCCAACTGCCCAATTCGTAAGAACCCTCAGAGTGATTCTGTTAGTACGTGAAAAGTAGGAATATGCATGAAAAACCCTAAAATAAATAAATTACTGAAATACCTTTAAAAGTGGAAAATTTACAGTTTTACCCCTAGGAGATAAATTACCGAAATACCCCTAGGGTTAAATTGACCTAAATGCATGTTTGACTGTTGTTATTTACTGCATGCCATGTTGTTATTATCTGATGCATGGGACTGGGATATTGACGGAGGAAGTACTGAAAGTGGCTTGTCCACGTACTGGAGGCTTTGCCTCAATTTACTGTTAACTGAGCAGCAATGCTGCAACTGTGGAGTGTTGGGCTGGGTGGGTTGAGCTATCCCCACATGGAGTGTATGGCTGGTACGGGTGGAGTGTAGTGGTTGGTGGGTTGAGTAGTCTCCCCAAATGGGCTTGCATATGTTTACTGATGTTGCATGTATTTTGAAATGGGCCTATGGGCCATACTGTTATCTGAACAAGGGGTTAAGGCTCGGTTTATTGTAATCTGAAAAGGGCTCTGGCCTAGTACCACTGTTACCCAAATGGGCTTGCATATGTTTACTGATGTTGCATGTATTTTGAAATGGGCCTATGGGCCATATCATTATCTGAATAAGGGCTAAGGCCCGCTTTATTGTAATCTGAAAAGGGCTCGCCCAAGACCATCATACTGAATGGGCTTAGGCCCAATAGGCTTGAGCTGACTTGGGCTTTGAAGGGGTTTTCCTTACACACTGAGTTTCCCCAAACTCACCATTTTATTTTCATCCATGCAGGAAATCCCCAACCATAGTGGGCTTGGAGTTGTGAGGGAATTCGGAGTGGCCACCCGTTCTGAAAGTTTGATTTTCTTCTGGTGAACTGGACATCCTTTTATTTACATTTGAAGTTTTTGGGCTTTTAAATGTAATAAGACCGCTTAATTATTTTTGATGGTTTTAATATGTATTACTAAGATAGGTAATACTTATATTTAACTGTTGAAACTGGATAGCTTTAGGCGCGTTTTCAAAAACAACAGTTGATTTCAAAATAACACGACAACAAGCAAAGCTTCCGCAATGAAAGTATTTTTCCAAAATTAATCACTTTTCCTAAAAATGACTTAATCAAATCGGTTTTCCTAGAAATATCCATGACATTAAGGTGTGGCAATGGCGGTATGCATGTCTAGGATTGGATCCGAAGGAGCTTGGTACTTAGCAATCCGATGGACTCACCACCTCTTTTCCGGTTTCCTACCGGTGCATAGCTTCCATTCACTTTAACCCTTAATGAATTAATCTTTGAACATCAAGTACGATTTTCGGACTTAGAAAGGAATTTTTTTACGCTTTTGATGTGGCATGCGGATCCGCCATAACTTCGGGCGGGTTTGGGGTGCTCTGAAGATTAACCTAAACTTATTTGTGGAATATTTTTATTCCGTTAACAATATATAAGATAATTATTCATAATAAAATTATATTATAATCTTCTCAAAATTTTATAATTTAATTTCAACTTCAATTAATTTTTTTAACTTTGTCCCTATTTATTAATTAATATTATGATATATGAAATATATAAACATAAATTATAATTAAAAATAATTTATTAAGTATTTAATATTATTTTGGTATTAAAATATTTAACTTAAATTAAAATACAAATAAAATAAAATAATTTATAATAACTCATTATTAATATTATGATATATGACTAAAGAATTTAAATAAATTTTAAATAATTAGTATAAATTATTTACAAAATTTAATTCAAATATATAAATTGTATAAATTTACACTTGCTTGAAAATTTAAATTTAAAACTGATTTGACTTAAAACTATTTATTTACTGTTGCTTTTAACTTTAAAAAAAACAAGGATTTATGAAAGCATTTTCGAAATCCAATAATAAATTGATCCTTGTTTTCAATCTATTATGCTTGACATAAAGAAATTAATTGGCCTAAATTACAAAATAAATATTATTTGAGTTTTAATTTAATGTGTATTCCATATAAAATAAAGTGTGAATAATAAAATTTAGATTATTGACCTTGATTTTTAATTTTAAAATAAAATTAACAAATATTTTTTTGATTGTACAGGTATAATTCCATATCAAATCGGTAATTTGACACGTTTGAAATTTCTTGATTTATCCAATAATTCGTTAATAGGTATTATATATCATTTCTTAATTCATTTTTTCTTTATTTTTATTTTTTCTTTTTAAATTTATTTTTATCTAATTTATATATGTGTAATTATCAATGCATAAAAAAACAAACAAATAAAAAACTTCACAAGTGAGTCTAAAATAATTACAAATACTTTTTTAATTATTTAATTATTATTTTATTATACCTTAAAAATAAATGACATCAAACTAAACTTATTTATGAAATTTTTATTCCACTAACGATATTTAAAATAATTATCCATAAAATTACATTATAACCTTCTAAAAATTTTATAATTTAATTTTAACTGCAATTAATTTTTTAGCTCTGCCACTATTTTGTCAAGACATTTATGATTTGAAATATATTGAATCTGAACATTTGAATTTCTTCTATTTACCCAGTGATAATTAGTTAAGTACTATATCCCATTTCTTTAATATATATTGAATTTTTATTTATTTCTTAAATGAAATTGTTCAATTTCTACCTTTTTTTTTTTTAGAAAATACAAATTTGTTAAGTATTGTGTACTTGTGCATTTCATTAGTGGTAAATTTGCTTTTGAATCATGCCATCATATGATGGTTGCCTTTCTTTATAATAATATTGCAGGTGTAATCCCACACCAAATTGGGAATCTTCTCAATTTGGAACAATTAAGCATTCCTTCTAATCTGCTAGAAGGGCCTCTTCCGTCATCCATCGGTAATATAATACGTTTGACAAGTATTCAATTATTCAAAAATTCCCTAACAGGTATTATATAATATTTCTTCAATATATATGTGTTGTTTCAACAGGGTCGGAAGCGTGTAAATTATTGTACTAAAAAATCACACAAAGTTCAATTCTCAGGGAAGAGAGGTGGATCACAAGGATCTCTTAAATACCAAGTCTTTCCTTAGTCAGAATATTCCTTCTATCGTAATTTAATAGGACAATTAAATACTACTATTATACCCTCAAATATTGAAAGAAAAATAGGACAAGAAAGAACACAAGAATTTTAACGAGGTTCGGTAAATTATACCTACGTCCTCGGGCACTAACACCAGATGATAACTTTACTATCTCCAAAATATTACAAACAAATAGAATTCATTAAGAATTCTCAAATGGGAGAAGAGAGAAAACTAAGAGAGAAAGATTGGTTGGGATGGTTGAAATGAGAAATGGTTAGGCCTATTTATAGTTGAGGTTCAGGGACTAACTTGCAAATGGCCTAAAAATTAGGGACCAAAATTGCAATTATCCCATTCAACTTTAAACAACTTACCTACCACTTTTTTTCTTTCGGTGCCACTTGCACCTCCCATTTTTGACTTTTCAACACCCCTTTTAATTTGACTTTTCAACAATCTCCACCTTGAAGATTTGATTAGGATAATCACATCTTCACACACTTCCTTCAACTCCCCAAATTCGATAAAGCTATCTTTTGTAGTGCCTTCAAATGCGCTCTCGAGCGCTATACACCTGAAGGTGCTCAAATTCTCAGGATGTTAATCAAGTTCAAACAATGATTAAACTTGATTGTTGTTACCACCTTGGTCATCATATCTGCGGGATTATCTGCTGTCGGAATCTTCAAGTAGAATTTTTCCTTTTCAAAGACTTCCCGCACAAAGTGATATCTTACGCCGATATGCTTGGTTCTTGAATGATAGACTTGATTTTTCGCTAAATGAATAGCGCTCGATTGTCACAATATAAACTTATGTGACTTTGAACAACTCCCAAGTCTTTCAACAATCCATTAAGCCAAATAGCCTCCTTAATGCCTACAGAATCGCCATATATTCGCCTCAGTAGTAGACACACCATCAGAGACGCAAGGTAGACTTCCAACTCATGGGGCTTTCAAGAGTAAACAGATACCCGTAGTTGAACGACGTTTATCTAAATCACCAGAAAGTCGGAATCAACATATCCAACTACAAACCGACCAAGTGCTTCATCCTGTTCAAAATTAAACCAACATCTACGGTTTTTCAAGATACCGTAGAATCCATTTCTGACTTGCCAATGTCCTTTTCGAGGATCATGCATATACCGCTCACAACTCTAACAACTTGTGAAATGTCGGTCACAGCGTACACACCATCAAGATACATCAAACTCCCAACTGCATTAGCATATGGGACTTTTGCCTTATATTCTCTTTCTTCTTCGCCGGAGATAATTGAGCACTAAGTTTCAAATGAGAAGCAAGTGGGGTACTTACATGTTTTGTGTTTTCATTTACACTAAAACATTGTAATACCTTTTTCAGATATTGCTTCTAATTTAAACAAAGCTTGCCTCTCTGTCTATCTCTACTTATCTCCATGCCGAGAATCTTCTTGGCCTCACCTAGATCTTTCATTTCGAACTCTTGATTCAACTGAGCCTTCAGCTTATCTATCTCTTTTTGGCTCTTCGAAGCGATTAACATATCATCAACATACAAGAGTAGATAAATGAAAGATCTGTCATGCAGCTTCTGCAAATACATACAATTGTCATATTTTCTTCTTGTGTACTTCTGCCTTCTCATAAAGCTATCAAATTGCTTGTACCACTGCCTCGGGGATTGCTTCAATCCATATAGCGATTTGTTCAGCTTACAAACCCAATTTCTACCACCAGCATCTTTGTATCCTTCGGGCTGAGTCATATAGATCTCCTCTTCTAACTCACCATGCAAGAAAGTCGTCTTAACATCAAGTTGAGCTAGCTCCAAATTCAACTGTGCTACCAAGGCCAACAAAATTCTAATGGAGGAATACTTCACAACAGGGGAAAATACATCATTGTAGTCAATTCCCTCCTTCTGAGCGTAGCCTTTAGCTACCAATCTTGCCTTGTAGCGAACATCTTTCTTACTAGGAGATCCATCTTTCTTTGCGAATACCCACTTGCATCCGATTGCCCTTTTACCTTTCGGTAATTGCGCCAACTCCCAAGTATTGTTCTTCAGGAGAGATTGCATTTCTTCATCCATGGCGCATTTCTATTTGTCACTTTCTAAGCTTTGCATTGCTTCTTGATAAGTGACAGGAATATCATCATCAACAACGGGAAGGGCGTAGGCCACCATATCAGTAAATCAAGCAGGTTTACGAATTTCTCTCCGTGGCCTTGCAACTGCAACTGGTTCTGGTGTACTTAACGGTTCTTGGGTCAGAACCTCTTCAACCTCTAATTCCTCCATTATGGCTAGAGAATTAGACTTATTAACTGGGCAAATCCCCATCTGCTCAAACTCCACCTGTTTTGGAGTACACTCCACCTGCTGTGGAGTATCGCTCGTCTGAATATCTTTATCTCGCTACCTTTTCAATGTGGCGATTCATCAAAGGTAACATCTCTGCTGCAGATCATTTTCTTTGTGTCTAAGCACCAAAGACGAAATCCCTTCACTCCAGAAGTGATTCCCATAAAGAGAGCTCTCTTTGCCCTCGGATCTAACTTCGACTCCTTCACATGGTAATATGCAGTGGATCCAAACACATGTAAGGAATCATAATCTGTAGCCAGTTTTCCAGACCATACCTTCATAGGAGTTTTTCTTTCTAATACAGATGATGGCAAACGATTAACAAGATGGCCAGCGTATGTCACAGCCTCAGCCCAAAATTGCTTGCCCAACCCAGCATTAGACAACATACATGAACTTTCTCCAGCAATGTTCGATTCATACGCTCTGCCACTCCATTCTGTTGTGGTGTATCCCTAACTGTGAAGTGTCGAACAATACCATACTCTTGGCAAACATCGAAGAACGGATCACTTCTATATTCCCCTCCATTGTCCGTCCTAAGCCGCTTGATTTTCTTGCCAGTCTGGTTTTCGATCATAGTTTTCCATTTAAGAAAAACTCCAAGCACTTCATCCTTAGTTTTCATGGTATACACCCAAACTCTTCTGGAAAAGTCATCAACAAAAGTAACAAAGTAGTGTTTTCTTCCCAACGAAAGTGTTTTGGAAGGCCCCCACACATCTGAGTGAACATATTCCAAAATACCTTCTGTATTATGGATAGCAGTACCGAATTTCACTCTCTTTTGCTTTCCCAGAACACAATGCTTGCAAAATTTTAATTTGCAAGCCTTTGCACCTTTCAACAATCCTTACTTTACCAGAATTTGCAAGGATTTTTCGCTGGCATGTCCCAACTTCATATGCCACAACTGCATTGAGTCCAATTCTTTGTTGCCAGAAGCTGCAGCGACTGCTCCAATAACTGTACTACCTTGGTAGTAATACAAGTTATTTTTCTTGATGCCCTTCAATATCACAAGTGCTCCAGATGTCACTTTCAAAACCCCATCTCTCATAGTAACAACTGAACCATTGGATTCCAAGGCTCCTAATGAGACGAGATTTTTCTTCAAACTGGGCACGTACCGAACATCAGTTAGAACTCTGATTGATCCATCTTGATTCTTTAATTGGATTGAACCTATCCCAACAGTTTTACAGGCATTGTCATTTCCTATATAAACAACTCCTCCATTTAGCTCAACTAAATCAGAGAACCACTCCCGGTTAGGGGACATATGATAGGTACAACCCGAATCCAATATCCACTCATCTGAATGGAACGACGATGATGATGCAACCAGTGATAATTCAGAGTCACTGGTATCATGCTTTACAACACAAGCATCTACAACAGCTTTTCCCTTATTCTTCAACTTCGGACAATTTTTCTTCCAGTGGCCTTTCTCATGACAAAAGGCACATTCATCTTTCCCGAGTCTAGACTTTGACTTTGATCTCCCCTTCTGAGTTTTCTTCCGAGTGTATGAACGACCTCGGACTACTAAAGCTTCTGTATCTCTGATTGAGTTTTTCTGTTTGTCATTCTTTCTCTGTTCATAATCAGTATAAGGCCGCATGACTTCGCTCGAGAGATATATCACTCTCGCCATGAAGTAGAGTAGTTTCTAGGAACTCAAACTCCTCGAAGTGACCCCAACAAGATCAAAGCCAAATCTTCATCTTTGAATGTCTCATCCATATTTAGCAAATCAGTGACTAACTGATTAAATTTGGTGATGTGATCATTCATTGTGGTACTTGGGACGTAAGTGAAGCGAAACAGTCTTTTCTTCAAGTGGAGCTTATTTTGACTGTTTTTCTTCAAAAATTTTTCTTCAAGTGCCACCCACAACTTATTTGCAGAAGTCTCCTTTGAAAAAGCATACCTCTGCTCTCGAGAAAGGCATGATCGAATTGTGCCACATGCCAACCGATTGATCGCCTTCCAATCTTTCTCCTGACATCATCCGGTTTCTCTTCATCAATGGCAATGTCTAGACCCTGCTGAAAAAGGGCATCTAGAACCTCACTTTGCCACATACCAAAATGGCCCGTGCCATCAAAGATCTCCACGGCCAATCTTGCATTTGCAATTGTCGGTCTTGTCCACATGGACGATGTTGAAGCTCCTACACCAACCGTTTTCTCCATAATCTTTCAATATACCTAAGAAAATCTTTTTGATGTGGAAGATCAGTTTAAACCGCAACCACAGAGCATACTACGATTAACCTTCGACTCGATACCACTTGTTGTTTCAATAGGTCGAAGCGTGTAAATTATTGTACTAAAAATCACAAAAGTTCAATTCCGTGAAAGAGAGGTGGATCACAAGGATCTCTTAAATACCAAGTCTTTCCTTAGTCAGAATATTCCTTCTATCGTAATTTAATAGGACAATTAAATACTACTATTATACCCTCAAATATTGAAAGAAAAATAGGACAAGAAAGAACACAAGAATTTTAACGAGGTTCGTAAATTATACCTACGCCCTCGGCACTAACACCAAATGATAACTTTACTATCTCCAAAATATTACAAACAAATAGAATTCATTAAGAATTCTCAAATGGGAGAAGAGAGAAAACTAAGAGAGAAAGATTGGTTGGGATGGTTGAAATGAGAAATGGTTAGGCCTATTTATAGTTGAGGTTCAGGGACTAACTTGCAAATAGCCTAAAAAATTAGGGACCAAAATTGCAATTATCCCATTCAACTTTAAACAACTTGCCTACCACTTTTTTTCTTTCGGTGCCACTTGCACCTCCCATTTTTGACTTTTCAACACCCCTTTTAATTTGACTTTTCAACAATATGTTCAATTCCAAGATTTTTATTTTTCCTTGAATTAATTTTATGTTGAATTTCTAGAAATGCCTTCAATATTTTGTATTTGTCCATTTCATTTAAAGGTAAATCTGGTTTTGAATCATGCTATCACATTGTTTTATTTTTGAATAGTTTTATTTAATTTTTTATTATATATTTTAAAAGTAAAGACTAAAATGATAAAAACTATAAATATTGAAGGTTAAAAATTATTTTACCTTTTTTTATAATAGCCGCATCTGAAATTTTAATAGCAAAATTGGTTGCATGAACTAATATTTTTAAATAAAAAAGTATAAGGATCCAATGTCTCAAATTTGAAGTATAGGGATTAGCTTTTAATTTTCAAAAGAGTATAAGGACCTCTAGCGTATTCAAACCTAAAATATTTTAAGCTAAAAAGTATAATAAGCCCTTAACATTTTCAAAAAAATAAAAATCAATTCAAGTCTCTCCGTGAAAAATGCTCCCAACTAGGTCCTCAAAAGTTAAAAGTTCAACAATTAAACCCTTTGTCCAACGGTCTTTGTCATTGATCATTATTGTAACGAAAAATATTAAAATATGTATTTAAATGATATTTAAATTAATTAATGTTATGATATATAGAATATATAAACACAATTTTTAATTAAAAATAATTTATTAGGTTTTTAATACTATTTTGATATTAAAAATATTCAACTTAAATTATAGTACAAATAAAATAAAATAAACTATGGTAACTCATTGTTAATACTATGGTATATGAATTATAAAATTTAAATACTTTTTAAGTAATTAATATAAAATATTTGTAAAATTTAATTCAATATATAATTCATATTTATCTTTTAATTTTTCAACATTAATCTTATTAAAGGTTATTATCATATTTTTCTTTTTGATACAATATTTAGAATTACCTATAGCCTCTCATTAACCCTTAAATAAGAATATAATGCACATCAACACACTCAAATCTACGGTCTTTATGCACTAGCAATAATACTGATACTGATGGTACAATCAATTGAAAAGATTTTATATTTTATAAAGTGGCACTTAAAAGTAGCTTTTGAAAAGCAAATTAAATGTTTTTGGTTTGGTTTGGAAAGTCAAATCGAAAAGTTTGACTTAAAAAACTATCTATTTGCCATTACTTTTAATATGAAAAAAACAGATTTAGCTTAAAAAGCATTTTTCAAAATTGACTCTTGTTTTGAATCTTTTATGCTTGACAGAAATAAATTAATTGGCCTAAATTACAATACAGACATTATTTGAGCATAATTTAGTGTGTGTTATATTTAGAATGAAGTGTGGATAATAAAATTTGGACCATTGTATTTTAATCTTTTAATCTTAAAATAAAATTAAGTATTTGTTTAACAAGTTAATTTGATTATGCAGGTGTAATTCCACATCAAATTGGTAATTTAACAAGTTTGCAACTTCTCGATTTATCTAGTAATTCTTTAACCGGTATTATATATACTTGCTTCACTCATCTTTTTCTTAATTGCTTTTTTTTCTTTCTTAAATATATTTTTCTTCAATTTATATATGTGTAATTATGAATGCATAAAATATTTGACACTTGAGCATTTAACTTAATGTTTAATTGAAATGATTTAAATTCAAAATTATATGCTTCTAAAATTACTCAAATTTAAAAATAATTGGATCTAAATATATTATATGTCACATTCACTTTGGTGATACTGTCATTATTTAATTATTTCAACCACCTTTTTATGTAGTATACGACATATTAACATAACTAAATTATAGAACACTCATTATGGGTGAAAATAAAAATAAGACTAATACATTTAAAAATTTCTGAATTATAGCACATTATTAAACAAAGTTCTTATGTTTTTTAGTTAAATAAACCCTAATTTTAACTAGTGGCAGAGTTAGAAAAAAATATTTGGGCGGAATTAAATTATATATTTTTGAAGGATTAAATTAAATTTTTATTATTTTTTAGGGGTCAAAGTACAATTTTACCATTACTAATTTAAAATTTTATAAATTATAAAAAACTTAAATGGAAAGTTTTCCTCTCTCAATGTAAATCTAAAAGCATAAGATTTAAAAGTGTAGTATAATGGTTGCTCACCTCATTTCTAAATTAATGGTGGGGGGTTTGGTCCTACTCATAAGAATAGAGCAAATTTCATAACCAACTATTTACTTTTCTTAGGAGCACCTATAGCGAAGAGATTAATCATTACTAATCACAACTATCAATAATAGGTAGTTGATTTTGAAAACAACCCTTTTAATCTTAAAAAAAATTTCAGGTTATTGGAGTCCTTTGCTCTCTACCTTTTCCTCTCTCTTTCTCGGCTTCCTCCTTCCTTTCCACAAATGATATTGCATACACAGCAAAGGCAAATTACAAGCAGGTGAGAAGTGTCTGTAGTCACAAACAACCATTTTTCTAAGCCTTGACTTTAGCCTTTTCTCCAGAATGGAAATCAATTGGAAGGAATACTGCCGTTATCTTTGATTAATTGCAGCGAACTACTAGTTCTGAATGTTGCAAACAACAACTTAAGTGATATCTTTCCCCATTGGTTACGCATGCTTCCAAGCCTGCGAGTTCTTATTTTGAGATCTAATAGATTCCATGGTTCCATTCAAGATTCCTTAACCAATTTTTCCTTCTCCAAATTGCAAATGGTTGACTCTCTCATAATGACTTCACAGGCTTATTGCCAACCGAGTTCTTCCAAAATCTCAAGGCTCTGAAAGAAGAAGTTGGATATGATTCTGAATATTTTTCATACTCTGTTAATTTAACAATAAAAGATTTGGAGCTAGAGTTTACGAAAGCCGTACATATGCCCATATTCACATGCGTAGATTTATCGGACAATGGATTCCATGGAGAAATTCCTAAGGTAGTTGGAGAGCTTAGATTGGTTCTTGCACTCAATCTCTCTCATAATAGCCTGACTGGTCCTATCCCACCGTCATTTGGGAATTTGGCAGCACGTGAATCATTAGATCTCTCATTTAATAAGCTGAGTGGTAGAATCCCTTCTCAATTGACAAATTTGACATTTCTTGAAGTGTTAAGGTTTTGGAACAATAATCTTGTGGGGCCCATTCCCCAAGTCAAGCAATTTGATACATTTGAAAACGACTCTTATCAAGGGAACTTGGGTTTGTGTGGATTACCATTGTCAAAGGAATGTAGCAATGATGAAAGATCACAACAAGCACAAGATGAGGAAGATAATGGAAATGGAACAGCTTTTTTTTGGAAAGTTGCGATGATGGGGTATGGATGTGGAATGGTGTTAGGAATTAGCATTGCATATATTGTATTCACGACAGGAAGACCATGGTGGCTTGTAAGAATGATTGAGAGAGACTTGCAAAACAAAGTTTCAAGCTGGTTTGGGAAGAAAAGAAAGTAGCCCTGCAAATCCATCTTTATATGTGAGTTATTGTATTTCATAGAAATAAACATGCTAAATGAATAATTAGGTAAATCTCGAATTGATTATTTTTATTTTCATCCATCAGGAATGAGTCCGAGAAAAGATGAAGTTCCTCAGCTTCTATAAGAGCAAGATGTCATGTATGTTCTGCACCCATAGCTGCTTCTCTCCGTGGAATGTATATTCTGATAATGGGTGTTCTTACTGATAGTTTGCTTTGGTTTTTCAGTTTTTCCTTGCATAGTTTTTCAGCTTTTATGGTGTGGGATTTTAACATTTCGCAAGAAGTTGATTTGTTTTCAAGTTTTGAAACAAATTGCAACACCCACTATAAATACTTCTTTATTTTAGGCAAGTGTTTGTGTGATAAATTTTTGTAACCTCATCAATTCGGCCTAGACGTTAGACTCAAATTCAAAAGATTACATTAGTCATCGAAATAGCTTAGTGAGTTACTGGAGTTTTTGAAATCAGTTATTTTAAAATATTTAATTTATCTTAGAAGGAAAAACTTAGTTAATTATAAATTTATTTATTATTCAAAATTTTAATTATACTTTAGCAGCAGAAAACAACAACAACCCAAATATCTCATGCCATTGTACTAAATAAAATAAAACAATCTTTAAATAATAATATATCAAATGCTAAGAATAAGTATTTTAATATATAAGCCGAGCTGAGATCCTTGGGATGTCGTATCTTCATTCTAACTTGGTGGGTTATCTGTAACACCCCTAACCTATCTCCGTCGTTAGATTAGGGTTACGGAGAATTACAGAGAATTACAGTACCTAAACTTGGTAGGTTATCTGTAACACCCCTAACCTCTCTCCTGTATTGTTACTATAACATTCAGTAACATAATTTAATTACAGTAAAAATAATCTCACGAGTCTTAAATTGAGCTTACGAGGACCTAAAAATAGTTTGAAAACATTTTGGAGTCATTTTGAAATAAAATTGAAAAATTTGAAAAAACTTGAAAACAAGGGCCACATGGCAGAGTGGCCAGGCCATTGATTTGGTGGCCAGGCCATTGATTTGGTTGAGCGGTTTGATTGGCTTAGATTAAATTAAAAATATGATAATTATAAGATTAATCATTTTAGTAATGAGATTAAATATTATAATAGTAAAATTAAAATTAATGATAAAACATGTGTTTAAATTCAAACGTAATAATAAGGTAAAATAGGAATATAAAATGATCATAGAAAATATTAAACTAAAATTATATATAATGAAAATTTTGAGTTATTCAATATTTTGAAAATTTCAAGTGGGTTTATAATTTCATTAATAGAATAATACTATGTACCATATTTTTGTTTTTATTAATGGAGTATTCTGTATGATTTATTTAAATATGATGTATCACTTTATGTATTAGTATAAATATTTTAATTATTTATTTATTTATAATAATTTTAAATTATTTATTGTATTAAATTTAAACTTTAAAATTATAGAAGTTAATGGTGTTGTTATATCGAAAATGAGTAAATAAATTAACAACCCCTCTATATGTTAATTGACTTGAAATATATATGTTTGTACCTATTTATTTATTCCCATGTAATAATATTATATTAAAAAACTGATGAAATTAGACTAAATTTAGAGTGGGTTTAGATGGATAATACGTTTTAGCTGCGATTAGTATAAAAATAGAGGTGACAGTAAGATTAAATATTACAACAATATTATAGCTTGAAACAAAAAATAAGCTAAACGCACCGTACAGTACTCCACCGCTCATCTAAACATATCGTTACTAGCATAGATACAAGAATTTGGATGGTCGATACGATTAAATTAATTCCCTGCTAAAAGAATAAAAATGACTGTCTATCGATTGCAATGTTGCTGATATTTCAGTAACTTGATTTATTTATAATAATATGAATTTTGACTGAGAAAAAAAATCTTTTAAATGATTTAATTTTTATTATGTGGATAAGGTTGACGAAGACCTTTTCAAGTCAATATACAGCTCTTTAGTATTACTATTTTTATCTCTATCAATCATGCCTGATTGTCTTGCATGCCCTTTTTTTTAATTTTTGTTTTTCCTTTTAGTGTGAATGCTTAAAAATCACAGTAGCTAGTAGCAAGGATATGAAAGTAGATATTTTCGAAATGAGTTAAAGATGTGCAAAGAGAAATTACATCATACTACACTTGTTCACACTAGCCATCACTTTTAAGATGTTCCTCCTAATTAATTGTTAAATGAACAAACTCACTCATGAAATTGGACTGCACTTACCGACGTAGAGATTTAAGAACCAAATAGCAAAACAAAAAAGAACCAAAATAAATTAAAACAGTCCATTAAACAGACTCAAATAGACCTAAACCCCATTACAATGAAAAAAACCAAATAAATCAAATAACTCAATGCCTAAAAGGCCCAATGGCCCAAAACTTAGACCTAGGTTCAGCCAAACAGAAACCTAGGGTTTCCCTTGCGCCGCAGCTGGCCTCACAGCACCGTACAACCTCCAATGCTTCAGCAGCCTCCAGTACACAGCCTCCGTACGCCCCATGTCGAGTGCCACGTACCACCACGACTGGCTCTGTACCCCGTACCTGCAAACCAAAACACGACAATAGCACAAAATAGCAAAAAGAATGTATTTTTCTTTTTTATTTCGGCTATATAAAGCCATACAAAATTGTATTGTTTTTTTAGACACGATCTATTGAACACGCATACTGAAATACAAAAGCAACAAAAAATCAAAAGGTGAT
The DNA here is from genome assembly GCF_025698485.1 of Gossypium arboreum. NCBI lineage: Eukaryota > Viridiplantae > Streptophyta > Magnoliopsida > Malvales > Malvaceae > Gossypium > Gossypium arboreum. The sequence continues at coordinate 116,516,254 of NC_069070.1, read as the reverse complement.
TTCGGATTCGATTCTTCTTTTCCAGTTGTTTTCTTCTTTGTTTTTTTTGGTTTTACATACTGTGTATTTGGAGTATAAAAGAAAGAAAAGAAAAGTGAAGGCTTACCTTGCAAATATGCCATGAGATTCCTTCTGCTTCGTTGAAATCGAGGTATGAGGGATCCCAAAGCTGGAAAAACAATCGCCGAGGCTCGAATACACTGGTCGCCGACTGTTGTGGTGGATCGACGTTTGAGCAAAAGGGAATTAGGGTTCGGCCGAATATGGAAAAGGGAGTGTTTAGGTTTTTTTTTCCTAAATGGCTAAGGGTATTAGTTTTAGGGTTTTTTTTTTGTTTTAACAATGTATATGAAACGGCACCATTTAGGGCCTATTTCAGTGGCTCCAAAACGGTGCCGTCTAAGCCAACCCGTTTCTACCCGATCCGATTGCCCCCAGGATCTGTGTGTTTTTGCGGAGAGGGGATATTTGTGCATTGAGTCCTTCTTTTTCGCGTTGACGTTCAATTGGAACCCATTCATATTTTTCATTTTCTTAATTTATTTCTGCAACTTGTGCGTAAATCCAATTTAGTCTGCGCCTCAACGCTGCATTTGGGAATCTGGAATATTTCCAGTTTCGATCCCTGCACATTCGCACGCATTATGATTTAGTCCCTATTCTATTTTTAATGGCTTATTTTATTTATTAATTACTCCTTTAAGCTTCATTTTATTTCAATTAAGTTTTTTTCAATTTATATGATTCATTTTTAAAAGTTCACTTAGCTTTCATCTTTTAAATTTTTTTGTTACATTTTGAGTTACTTTAATGAATTTACTTTGTTTTTTTAGTTTTTTAATTTATAAAATTATTATTTTCAAATTCTCTTTTATATCATATGATTTTAAATTTTATATAATCTTTAATTTAAATTACCCTCATATTAATATATATTTATATATAAGTTTATGTAAAAGTTAGTTGTATTCTATGAATATTATTAATCCCATGTTAACTTATTTATAAATTCTTTTAAATCTATCTGTGTATATTTTATCTTTATGTACATAATTCATTTTTTAAAGAACATATTTTATTACATATTGTTGTGATTTAAAATTCACATATTTATATACTATTTTTATATGCATATACATTGTCCACTTTAAATGGATGTATCATTTTTAAAATGTTTTTGTACATTATTTGACTCAAATTTCTTCTTTCATAATATTTATTTTAATAATTATTTATATATTTTAGTTTAATTTTTTTACATGTAAATTATTTAAAATTCGGCATGTGTTATACTCGTAATTTCTCACGTGTTTTTAATTGTTTTGTACCATATCCTAGTGTCCATATTGTTTTGTATATAATGTGTGTTTTGTTGGCTTTTTTCATATTGTTTTATAGATTATTATATCATATTTTCAATTGGTATTTGGTGTTGCTATCTTAATTTTATTTATCTATGTTTGAAAACTTGTTATAGTTTTTATTTTGATTTGTTTCTTTAGTTATATTTTTAGTTTTCACTATTTTGATCATTAATGTTTGGATGTGAGTTTAATGTTATTTTGTCCATGTTAATTCTTTTATTTATTTATTTTATACTATTTTCATTCATTAATAGAGTTCGCTATCCATGTATATTGTCTCATGTTTATAATTTTGTCTTTCATTCACAATTGTCGCATTGTAATTTGTAACTTATTGATCCAAAATTAATGATTCCATTTTATTTCAAGTCGAATTAATGTATTTTGAGTCGACTTTTTAAAAACAAAGGCGATATTTGACGTTTGGAAATTCGGGAAATCCTGCCCTAACGTGCTGGGTTTCGATTTTCTGTTTGTCCAAATGATCAAATATCCCTTTAAAATTTCGTCCACGTTTTCTAAACTTTAAAACAAAGGTGATGTTTGATACTTAAAAATTCGGGAAATCATGCCCTAACGTGCTAGGTTTCGATTTTCTGTTTGTCCAAATGATCAAATATCCCTTCAAAATTTCGTCCGCGTTCTTTAAACTTCACAACAAGGCAATATTCTATGTTTGGAAACTCGAGAAATCCTGCCCTAACGTGTAATACCCCCTACCCATATTTATTTTCGGAATAGGGTACGAGGTATTACCGGAGTTTACGATTTTTTTTATATTCAATATAGCCCCATTATAAATATCTAACCTTCCCTGCAATATTAAATTGAGGCCAATCCACATCAACCAAACCAATTCAACATATTTTCAAGATAAATTCATGCATATTTATAAGATAACGTCATCACATACCCAAAACCAGGTTTGTTAACTATACTAATGGCTAACTTTACATTCATTTCACGTTAACATTTACTTTATTAGCTTATACATGCCATTGATTTCCAAAATAAAGTTTCTTTATATACCGAAATCCTGAGGTTGATAGTGTGATGTGTCTCCGACCAAATCCGACCTCCGAGCTCTTAACACTACAAAACAGGGGAAAATGAAACAGGGTAAGCACTTTGTGCTTAGTAAGCTCATGTAACAAGAATTATACTTACCTAATATTTTCAATACAATACAATAAACATTCATATATCCATTCAATGCAATATTACCCTAACATGCACAAACTTAACATTCAAGTTAGTACAATAATTTCCATGTACCAATAATATATACTATGATTGATGAGCTCATCAATACCATAATTTTCATTTCCTTATATATATATTTTTTTCATATTTATCCCGTTGAATTTCTTGGAATTTTCGATGGATTTTCAGAGGTACACTTTTAGTGTACATTTCCGGGTCCGTCAATTCATATTCATGTGCGCACATTTCCATTTCAGAGAGCACACTCCTGCGAACCTCATCCTTACAGCGGGATTACCAGTCCAGGCTAAATCCCCTGTAATATAAACTCATAGAGTATTGTCAGGATTACCACTCCAGGCTAAATCCCCTGCAACGACAATTACTCTAATGAGCTTGGATCTGAATTACCAGTCCAGGCTAATTTCAGACCCTAATTCGGATTACCCGTCCGGGCTAAATCTATTTTCCACATATTCTTCGAGAGGGCTATATCAGGATAGGATCACCCGTCTGGGCTAGATCTTTTTTACCGTCAATTCCTTTTCAGAGATCCATCGAATTTTCCATTCATTCAACTGGGATTTCTTCCTTTTTTATCAAATATATCAATTTTTCATAAATTTCCATATAATGAACATTCAAATCATATTCATATCAAAAACATGCATTTCAAGCATTTAAGAATATAATTCAAGTTACACGAACTTACCTTGATACTTGTTCGTGTACAAAAATCTACTAATCTGAACTTTTTCCTTTCCTCGATCTAGCCAGTATTTGAATCTTACGGATCTAAATAAATAAATTTAATTATCAATTTAATACATTTCATGTTTATATGCAACAATTTCTATAATTTCATTATTATTATTTATAGTTTATTCAAAGCTGTCTATTTGAGTCATAGTCACTAAATTATTTATAAATCAAGCTACGGAACTCCAAATTAAGATCCGTTAATTTTCCCTGAAACTAGACTCATATATCTTCTTACAATAAAATTTTCAGAATTTTTGGTTTAGCCAATAAGTACAGTTTATTCTTTAATGTCACCCCTGTTCTGCTGCCTGATAGTTCTGACCCTTATTCACTAAAAATTAATTATCTCTTCATACAGAATTCAGATGATGTTCCCGTTTGTTTCTCTTGAAAATAGACTCATTCAGGATTCTATGCATATAAATTTAAGCCCATAATTATTTTTATTCAATTTTTTATGATTTCTCAAAGTTAGTCTACTGCTGCTGTCCAATATTGTTTTAGTGCAAGCTGTTTATTACCATTTTTCCCCTAAGCTTTTAATAAATAACAATTTCGTCCCTACTCAATTAGCCTCTCAATTGAGCTGATTTTTCTTAATTAACACTTTATTCTATCACCTTAAACTAGTTTACAACTTTTAGGAATCAAAATTTCAGCAATAGACTTTAATTCCAAACATTTTCACAATTAGGTCCTAAAAATCAATTTCTATTGAAATTACCTAATAAAATCATCTCATAAACAAATTAAAGCTTTAATTTCATTCTATCTCATCATAAACTTACAGCACTCAACCTTGGTGACTTTCAATTTCATCCATGAAATCAAAAACTAATGAATTTAATAGTAGGACCTAGTTGTAAAAGTCTTAGAAACACAAAAAATTACAAGAAAAAGGTAAGGATTAACTCACTTGGTGCAAAAATTATGGAATACCAGCTTAGAGAACCCTCCTATGGCGTTTTTAGCTACTGGAATTGAAGAGAAATGAAGAGAAATCTAGATATTTCCTATTCAGTCCTAGTTTTATTTAGTTAATTTTGCAATATTCCAATTTTGCCCTTAATTTATCAATTTTCCTGCTGATTTCATGCCCTTGCCGTCCAGTCCATATAAGATTTGGGTCTAATTTCCTTTTAAATCCTCTCTCATTAGACACTTAAGCTATTTAATCATCCCATCCACTTTTACACCTTTTACAATTTAGTCCTTTTCATTTAATTAACTATCCAAACATTAAAATTTCCTAACAAAATTTTAATACCACATTAATAAAATTTCATAAATATTTATAAAATTATTTTTGACTCGTTTTTACGAGATAGAGATCCTGATACCTTATTTTACCCAATTTATTCAATAATTTCTTTTTCTAGCTAACCACTAAATCGGTAACATTTTTCTATCAATATTTTCATACGATTTTCCTATCATATCAATTTTCATGCAAAAATATTGAAATAAATATCTCTTTAAATCGGATTTTTGGTTACAAAACCACTGTTTCGATAACCTTGAATTTAGGTCATTACGTAACGTGTTGGGTTTCAATTTTTCGTTGGACCAAATAATCGAATATCCTTTTGTAATTTTCAAATGTATGAGTTTTTGGAAATCAAGAATTGATCATAGTTTTGAGGGTTTAAAGGATCTTGTCCTAACGTGCTGGATGTGATACTGTATTCCTTTGAAACAAAAGAGTTTTAATGTCTAATTCGTGTCATTCGAATGTTTTAAAAGAAATCGTATTTTAAAATATTTTTTAAATCTTAGGCATAATGACATTATTTAATCAATTTGGTACCAATTTGGGGCGTAACGAGGGTGCTAATCCTACCTCGTACGCAATCGACTCCCGAAACCCGTTTTCTCAAATTGTGTAGGCCAAAATTGATGTTTTAATAAAATAAAGTGTTTTATTAGGTGACCCGATCACGCCTAAACAAAAAGGATTGGTGGCGACTCCATACCTCGTTTTAAAGTCGATCCCCGTTTTTTTTAAATAATAAAAATGGTTAAGACACACTCCACCGCTCATGTAAATACATCATTACTAGCATAGATACAAGAATTCGGATGTTCGATACAATTAAATTAATTCCCTGCTAAAAGAATAAAAATTACTGTCTATCGATTGCAATGTTGCTGATATTTCAGTAACTTGATTTATTTATAATAATATGAATTTTGGCTGAGAAAAAAAATCTTTTAAATGATTTAATTTTTATTATGTGGATGAGGTTGACGAAGACCATTTCAAGTCAATATACAGCTCTCTAGTATTACTATTTTTATCTCTATCAATCATGCATTATTGTCTTGCATGCCCTTTTTTTAATTTTTGTTTTTCCTTTTAGTGTGAATGCTTAAAAATCACAGTAGCTAGTAGCAAGGATATGAAAGTAGATATTTTTGAAATGAGTTAAAGATGTGCAAAGAGAAATTACATCATACTACACTTGTTCACACTAGCCATGACTTTTAAGATGTTGACTGCTATTTCCTCCTAATTAATTGTTAAATGAACAAACTCACTCAAGAAATTGAAATGCACTTATCGACGTAGAGATTAAAGAACCAAATAGCAAAACAAAAAAAAACCAAAATAAATTAAAACAGTCCATTAAACAGATCCAAATAGACCCAAACCCCATTACAATGAAAAAAAACCAAATAAATCAAATAACCCAATGCCTAAAAGGCCCAATGGCCCAAAACCTAGACCCAGGTTCAGCCAAACAGAAACCTAGGGTTTCCTTGCGCCATGTTGGCCTCCCAACAACAGTACAACCTCCAGCTTCAGACCTCTAGCACACGACCTCCAGACGCCCACGCCGAAAGTGCCACGTACCACCACAATGGCCCGTCCCCGTGCACCGCAAACCAAAACACGACAGCAGTACAAAATAGCAAAAAGAATGTATTTTTCTTTTTTATTTCAGCTATATAAAGCCATACAAAATTAATGTATTGTTTTTTTTAGACACAATTTATTGAACACGCATACTGAATTACAAAAGCAACCAAAAATCAAAAGGTGATTTCAGATTCAGTTATTCTTTTCCAGTTGTTTTCTTCTTCTTTTTTTGGTTTTACATACTGTGTATTTGGAGTATAAAAGAAAAGAAAAGAAAAGTGAAGGCTTACCTTGCAAATATGCCATGAGATTCCTTCTGCTTTGTTGAAATCGAGGTATGAGGAGATCCCAAAGATGAAAAAACAACCGTCGAGGCTCGAATACACTGGTTGCCGACTGTTATGGCGGATCAGCGTTTGAGCAAAAGGGGATTAGGGTTCGGCCGAATATGGAAAAGGGAGTGTTTAGTTTTTTTTTCTGAAATGGCTAAGGGTATTAGTTTTAGGTTTTTTTTTGGTTTTTGGGGTATTAGTTTTAGGGTTTTTAGTTTTTTTGTCCTGCTTCAGTGGCTCTAAAATGGTGTCGTCTAAGCCAACCCGTTTCGACTCGACCCGATTGCCCCCAGGATCCGCATGTTTCTGCGGAGAGGGGATATTTGCGCATTGAGTCCTTCTTTTTCGCGTCGACGTTCAATTGGACCCTATTCATATTTTTCTTTTTCTTAATCTATTTTTGCAACTTGTGCATTAATCCAATTTAGTCCGTGCCTCAACGCTGAGTTTGGGAATCTGGAATATTTCCAGTTTCGATCCCTACACATTCGCGCGCATTATGATTTAGTCCCTATTCTATTTTTAATGGCTTATTTTATTTATTAATTACTCCTTTAAGCTTTATTTTATTTCAATTAAGTTTTTTCAATTAATATGATTTATTTTAAAAGTTCATTTAGCTTTCATCTTTTAAATTTTTTTATATACATTTTGAGTTACTTTGATGAATTTACTTTGTTTTTTTTTAGTTTTTTTAATTTATAAAATTATTTTTTCAAATTCTCTTTTATATCATATGATTTTAAATTTTTGTATAATCTTTAATTTAAATTACCCTCATATTAATATATATATATATATATATATATATATATAAAAGTTTATGTAAAAGTTAGTTGTGTTCTATGAATATTATTAATCCCATGTTAACATATTTATAAATTCCCATGTTAACTTATTTATAACTTCTTTTAAATCTATCTATGTATATTTTATCTTTATGTACATAATTCATTTTTTAAAGAACATATTTTATTACATATTTTTGTGATTTAAAATCTCACATATTTATATACTATTTTTATATGCATATACATTGTCCACTTTAAATGGATGTATCATTTTTAAAATGTTTTTGTACATTATTTGACTCAAATTTCTTCTTTCATAATATTTATTTTAATAATTATTTATATATTTGTAGTTTAAATTTTTTACATATAAATTATTTAAAATTCTAGCATGTGTTATTCATTCGTAATTTCTCACGTGTTTTTAATTGTTTTGTACCATATCCTAGTGTCCATACTATTTTGTATATTATGTGTGTTTTGTTGGCTTTTTCATATTGTTTTATAGATTATTATATCATATTTTCAATTGGTATTTGGTGTTGCTATCTTAATTTTATTTATCTATGTTTGAAAACTTGTTATAGTTTTTATTTTGATTTGTTTCTTTAGTTATATTTTTAGTTTTCACTATTTTGATCATTAATGTTTGGATGTGAGTTTAACGTTATTTTGTCCATGTTAATTCTTTTATTTATTTATTTTTATACTATTTTCATTCATTAATAGAGTTCGCTATCCATGTATATTGTCTCATGTTTATAATTTCGCCTTTCATTCACAATTATCTCATTGTAATTTGCAACTTATTGATCCAAAATTAATGATTCTATTTTATTTCAAGTCGAATTAATGTATTTTGAGTCGACTTTTTAAAAACAAAGGCGATATTTGACGTTCGAAAATTCGGGAAATCCTGTCCTAACGTGCTGAGTTTCGATTTTCTGTTTGTCCAAATGATCAAATATCCCTTTAAAATTTCGTCCGCGTTTTCTAAACTTTAAAACAACGGCGATGTTTGATGTTTGGAAATTCTGGAAATCATGCACTAACATGCTGGGTTTCGATTTTCTGTTTGTCCAAATGATCAAATATCCCTTTAAAATTTCGTCCGCGTTCTCTAAACTTCACAACAAGGCAATATTCTATGTTTGGAAACTCGAGAAATCGTGCCCTAACGTGTTGGGTTTCAGTTTTTCGTTGGACTAAATAATCGAATATCCTTTTGTAATTTTCAAATGTATGAGTTTTTAAAAATCAAGAATTGATCGTAGTTTCGAGGGTTTAAAGGATCTTGTCCTAACGTGCTGGATGTGATACTGTATTCCTTTGAAACAAAAGAGTTTTAATGTTGAATTCGTGTCATTCGAATGTTTTAAAAGAAATCGTATTTTAAAATATTTTTTAAATCTTAGGCATAATGACATTATTTAATCAATTTGGTACCAATTTGGGGCGTAACGAGAGTCTAATCCTACCTCGTACGTAATCGACTCCCGAACCCATTTTCTCAAATTGCGTAGGCCAAAATTGACGTTTTAATAAAATAAAGTGTTTTATTAGGTGACCCAATCACACCTAAACAAAAAGGATTGGTGGCCACTCCATACCTCGTTTTAAAGTCGATCCCCGTTTTTTTAAATAATAAAAATAGTTTCGACACACTCCACCGCTCATCTAAATACATCATTACTAACATAGATACAAGAATTCGGATGGTCGATACAATTAAATTAATTCCTTGCTAAAAGAATAAAAATGACTGTCTATCGATTGCAATGTTGCTGATATTTCAGTAACTTGATTTATTTATAATAATATGAATTTTGGCTGAGAAAAAAAATCTTTTAAATGATTTAATTTTTATTATGTGGATAAGGTTGACGAAGACCATTTCAAGTCAATATACAGCTCTCTAGTATTACTATTTTTATCTCTATCAATCATGCATGATTGTCTTGCATGCCCTTTTTTTAATTTTTGTTTTTCCTTTTATTGAATGCTTAAAAATCACAGTAGCTAGGAGCAAGGATATGAAAGTAGATATTTTCGAAATGGGTTAAAGATGTGCAAAGAGAAATTACATCATAGTACACTTGTTCACACTAGCCATCACTTTTAATATGTTGACTGCCATTTCCTCCTAATTAATTGTTAAATGAACAAACTCACTCATGAAATTGGACTGCACTTACCGACGTAGAGATTTAAGAATCTGATTGTTAATAGGATCAAATTTATATCCTAGTGAAAATGGTTAAAGGTTACGTTGAAAGTACGTCTTTAATAACTCTCGTTAAATAAATAAAAATAGTGTCTTGATAATTTGTATCAATCAAAATCCAATTTGTAAACATGAAAAAAACTATGGTTGTTGATTGATTATGTAAAGGCCCAATTTAGCCCGGGGCCCATAAACCAGAAACTAAAATAAAATATAACAGTTTTTGTTACAAAACCCATTAACAATCTAAATACAAAATTAACGCTAGCCCAAAATAATGAAGCCCGACAGGCCCAAAACTTAAAAAATTTTGGGGTTTCTAGCGCCGTTGCCCCATGTGTGCCGTACAACTGCCACCACCTGCTCCCTTTTCACCAAAATGGCCACCTGCCTCATTGACTTCTTCCCCAACCTGCAAACATGGCCAAGAAAAGAAGGCAACAAGCAGAGAAATGACAAGGCAACAGTAACCAAAAAAGAGAACACGCAAACGAAAATAATGTATGTATTCGGCTATATATAGCCACAAGAGTCGATGTAATTTTTTTTACACAGCTTTTGAAATACACGACAATATCAATAAAAACAGTATCCAAAAGTCTTAAAGGTGATTCTTGTTCTTTCTTTTTGCAATCTTTATTTCAAAAAATAAGATAGAAAATAGAAAAAGGGGGATTTTTCAAAAAAAAATATGAACAATATTAATAGAAAACGAAGAAAGGTGATTTTTTTCTACTTTCATTTTAAGTTTTTATTTTATTTTATTTTATTTTCATTTTTTATTTAGTTTTACACACAAAATATAAAAAAAGGGAAAGGGGGCAAGAAACTTACCGGTGTTCGGTTTCCAACACCGTGAACGGCCGAGGAAGCCACCACTGAGGATCGGTGGCCGGAAACCAAATGGATTCTTGAGTTCTAGGGTTTTTTTGTTAATTTTGAAGGTTTTTGATCGTTTTAACCCCAAATCTGGGCTCTACTTGAAAAGAGAAGCAAAAAGGGGTCTCGGACGATTTTTCGGCCACCATGGACGACGCCGCCGCCGTCAGTGGCTGGTGGCCGGCGCGACGGTCGGTGGCCGGCCCAATGACCAGAGGAGGGGAAGGACTGAGAGTGATTGAGAGAGTTTTTTTTTTTGAAAAAAAGAGTTGAAATGAAATTTTAAAAAAAATGGTTTAAATAGGCCTCTAAAACGACGCCGTTTTGGGCAGGCCTCTCAAGCACCAAAACGACGTTGTTTTGGCCAACCCGATTTGCGACCTGACCCGCAAAGCTAGGATCCGCGTGTTTTCTAGCGCATGGGAAATTTGCGCAATCAGCCCTTCCGCTTATTCTGCACGCTACAATCTGGTCCTTTTACCTTTTTCTTATTTTTATAAATTTGGCCATATATTTTCCGCGCGTTTCAATTTAGTCCCTGGCTCGCTAGGGGACGCGCATTGGGATATTTTCCCATTTAGTCCTTCTTTATTGGCACGCTTTTTATTTTGGCCCTTCGTTTTGCCCTTTTCTTTTATTTATTTTTAATTTATCCTTTCGACTTTATTTTAGTTTCGATTTCATCCTTTATTTAATCAATTTCAATCCTTTTAGATTTTATATAACATCATTTTATTTTCATTTATTTTTATTTATTTATTCATTTGTTTTACTATTTGATTGCTAAATAGAACAGTTTGTCATAAGAAAATGAATTTCTTGATAAAGTGGATTATAATACGGTTGTCTAAATATGGTCCAAGTAAACAAAACAGAAAAAGACTGAAGATTTGCGGAGGAAAATAAGTCTTTACCTGAAGATTCAAGCCGATAAAGATTGTTCGAGAGCCGTCGCGTTCCAATTTTCTTGAAAAAGCTAATCAACATCGCAAGGATAATAAGTCACGGTCTAGATCAAGCAAAAAGGAATTAGTAAAGGTATTTATTGGAAGCTTGCGAGATTTGACTTCCATGAAGAAAAGATATCGGTGTCTTCGCCTGGAATATGAGGGCAAGGCCGCATATGTAATCCGTTTTGTGTAAAGGAAATTATTTTCTAGAAAATTTGTTCTAATGAAATTGAATTCAAAATCAACGACTTTCTTTCTTTTGCATTCATTCTATGCATTTGTATTGCATTGTATTATTTGCATTAGACTTTCCCTAAAGCACTCTAATTAGGTAAAATTATTTCAGTTAACCTGAGAACCGACAAAAGTCAAACGACTAAGCATCTTTACGGTACACGGAAAAAGATAAAAGATATGGATCAAAGATTGGAAAGACTTGAACAACTTTAAAGAGAGATGCAAGACCAGTTACAACTACAAATGCAAGAGCAACTGGCGAAGATCCAGCAAGATATGAGGGACCAAATGCTAGAGTCCCAAAAGAATGTGATAAATCAGTTGTCCCAATTACTGACTAAGGGGCTAGAGAAAGGAAAAAACTCCATGATCAATGCTTGGAAGGACAATGAGGAGCCTCTATACCCTCCGGGTTTCACCCTGATAAACGATCAGACATGTCCACAAGATGTACCTATTGCCATCAGATCCCAACAACATCAGGCCAGTACCTCAGCACCCATGAACTACCCGACGGGCTCAGGTTCCAATCCAAGGAACAGTCTAACAAATCATGTAGTTCCTGATCTAGACAAAATGGTAGGAATAGAAAAAGTAAGGGTTGAACTGCCAAAACAACTCGAAGATCGATACAAGTGGTTGGAGGAAAAACTTAGAGCAATGGAAAATGTCGATTACCATTGCGGGGTTGACGCTAAAGATCTCAGTTTGGTTCCAGATTTAGTACTCCCGCCAAAATTCAAGACCCCAGAATTTGAAAAGTATAATGAGACTAGTTGTCCTGAAGTTTACATCACGATGTTCTACCGAAGAATGACAGATTACGTTAATAATAATCAACTGTTAATTCATTGCTTCTAAGATAGTCTGATTGGGTCAGTCGCCAAATGGTATAACCAACTGAGCCGTGCCAAAATTCATTCATGGAAGGACTTGGCACAGGCTTTCATGAAGCAATATGGCCACGTGACAGACATGGCGCCCGACAGAAATTACACTGCAGAATATGGAAAAGATGCAAAGTGAGAACTTCAGGCAATATGCCCAAAGATGGAAAGAGGTAGCGACACAAGTCCAACCACCTCTTTTGGAGAAAGAAACTACTATGCTTTTCGTCAACACTCTGAATGCCCTTTCATTACCCATATGTTGGGAAGTGCTACCATGAGCTTCTCAGATATAGTAATATCTGGTGAGATGATTGAAAATGCAATCAGGAGCGGGAAGATAGACGAAGGAGAAAGCGCCCAGAGGTCAACCCCAAAGAGAAATGAAAATGAAGTGAATAATATGAGCAAAGGGTATCCCAATTTGGTCAATGTAGGATAGCCGAGGACTGTAACCACTAGCTATCAAGGCTCTTCAAGACAGGAATCCAACTCGAGGCTAAATACAGAAAGGCTCCAGTTTACACCCATCCCGATGTCATATAAGGAGTTGTATCAGAATCTTTTTTATGTGCATATGGTGTCTCCGTTCTACTCTGAACCAGTGCAACCTCCATTCCCAAAATGGTATAATGAGAATGCTCAATGTGAGTACCACGCGGGAATAATGGGACACTCAATCGAAAACTGTACTACATTTAAAAAGTTGGTCGAAAGGTTCATTGAAATGAGAATTGTGAAATTCGGCGATTCCTTAAAACCTAATCGCTCTGACAATACAGTAAATGCTATATTTGAAAATAAGGGCAAAAGAGCTGCGATGCCTTGAATAAGTTAAAAGCCTAGAACGAATATTGGAGAATCTGAATGACATATCCGAAGAGGGAACCGGAGAATAAAAGTTTCCAAACCCTTGTATACTTGGGAGTGTTTTGAACAATGGGATTGTGGAAGAGATCCCTTTATTTTTAGAGCTAATCTAGAGTAATATTCAAAACATGCTTGTTGCTTTAAGCCTAGAAGCAATAAGAATCGTTTTGTGAAATAGGCTTGTGCCCAAAATCTTTATTCCAATAAAATGCATCTTTTTGAACAAATATTCTTTTATTTGTTTTTCCATTTCATACTGTACAAATATTTGTTCTTAGATTCTTTTGATCTTTGGACTTTCTTTAAAAAAATCATTTATTATTCATTCATGATCATACCATATAAATAATCATCCTTAGAATCATTTATTCTTTGGAATCTGTCTTTAGTAGGTCCCCAGATATCAATGATGTGAGCAATGCTGTCACTGACTCCGAGTCTCCTTTTGAGCGAAATATGGGCCTAAAGGGATCTCAGCACTTTAAATATGACAGAGATGTAGCCTATCTCCTGATTTGTTAAGGACGATAGTATAAGACAAAAAAAAAAGAGATCCTACCTTACAAAAAGTCAGTGGACATTGTGAGCCTAGGAGAAGAGAAAAGGGTGAAGACCAGAGCCTATATCACCACAAAGACAAAAGTGAGACCTCATTCCAAGAATTCAAAGATGTTTTCACACGATCGTATCAAGACACACCCGAGCTACTAAGACGTGAGGATGCTGTAGGGCATTTAAACAAGCATATGCTAATGGTTTTACGATGGCCAGGCTAATCATGAGGTTCGAGTATCGATAGGCTACCATGGAAGGGGATTGCATCAGTTATGCCATAAATGTATGATTGAGAATGATAAGACTTATGTGCCTCCTCCATTTCTTCACAGATTTCCCATATGTAGGGCATGGATATTATGGGGCCGATCTCGTCAAAAGCTTTTGGCCAACACCAATTCATCTTTGGGGTCATCGATTACTTCGCGAAAAGGGTGAAAGTCATTTCATATGCCAATGTTACTAAGTCGACAGTCATCAAATTCCAAAAAAAGGTGCCAACAAAAAATGCCAAAAAGGATCATGTCTAACACAACTGTACAATGTCGAAAGTTTGCAGTCTGTTCAAAGATTAGACGCCATATTGCAATGCAAAAAAATAAAAAATAAAAGGATCATGGGGAAGATGACTGAGACTTGTAAAGATTGGCATAAGAAGTCACCATTTACCCTCTATGATTATCGAACGTCGGCCAAGACCTTTGCCGAGACAACATATTGCTCATTGGTTTATAGGATAAAAACGGTTTTGAAGACGAGATTTTTTTCTTTGAGTATTGTCGGAGCTGAAGTTTGATAGGGTAGAATGGATCCAATCCCGATATGATCAGTTGAATTTGAAGAGAGGAGGTTGAAAAACCATCTGTCGTGGTCCAATGAATGATGTGAGCTTATGATAAAGAGGTTCATCCTAGAGAATTCCACGAGGGTAACTTCATATTGAAGAAGATCCTTCATATACAAAAAGACTTCAGAGGAAAGTGGATGTCAAACTAGGAAAGACCTTATGTAGTAAAGAAGGCCTGTTCTGGAGGAGTATTGATTTTAGCCGAAATAAATGGCAAAGATTTGCCCAATCTGGTGAATTCAAATCCAGTCAAGGAGTATTCTACCTAAAAAGAAAGAGGCCAAGGTGAAAACCCGCAAAGGGCGCCTTGAAAAAAAAAAGGCCAAGGCGAAAACCTGTAAATTGCGCCTTGAGACCAAAGAGGATTTGAGTTGAAAACCCAAAAAGGGCCGCTCAAATTTGGACCAAAGTGGGGCATACAGTAGTCTTGCTATGCCTGAATTAACGATGAAGAAGCATGTTATGTCTTGGGGCATCGACAAAGAACCCCGAATCCCCTAAACACAGATTGAACTCAAAATAGTGTCCAAGAAATGGGTACAGAGAAGGTCAAGCTGCAATATCTGGGGCACCTAGCTTTCTATTTTACCCATTTTGAATTTGATATCTTTGATCACCTTATTCTTTTCAAGATACATCCTAATAAATTTCCTTTTTAATTGCATTTGCGATCTTTGATTAATTTATTCATTTCAAGCTATGCTCCCAGTCAATTTCCTTCTTGTCCATTGTTTCGGTCCTTTTTAAGCATTTTGCATTGAAATAACAATTAATGGACCAATAAACTTTCACAAAAGAAGTTCTGCATATTACTCTAAAGGCTTCTAAATAGTACAGGAACCTGAAACAGGACCATATTTAGAACTCACCAAGCCTAAGGGTTGGAAATATTTGAGAGATAGGGGTCTGAATTGTGGCTATCTCTCCAGATTTTTTGTTAAAGATATCATTGCAAAAAAAAAAATAAGGTATTGTATCGGTGACACCACCTTGACAAATAACGAGCAATGTCAACCCAAGTGTAAAAGGGGATCATTCTCAGGAAAAGAAGAATGGTATTTTGTATTCATGCAGATATCCAGCATACACATCTGGTCATAATACTAGGGAATGGTGTAACAGATCAAATTGATTGAAGATGACACAAATCTTATACCTCTGAGTTACAGCAGGATGGATAGAAGAAACTAAATGTTACTCCCCTGAAGTTGCAGTGGGAGGTACAAACTCTATGTCCCAGAAGATACAGCAAAAATGACTCTGAAATTACAGTGGGGCAAGCTTGCTAAACAGATTGTGTTTGTTTCTTTGAGTTTTCTGTCAAGAATGCCAGTTGAACAAGATGGCTGCGTAATACGTCAATGATAAGGCCCTGATAAACAACGAGCAATAATATACCTTAAGCCTTTTAAAAAGGATCATTTTCGTTACTGCGTTCATATATCATTCATAACACATCTAGTTAGGAGTATTTATTTCATTTCGATCATAGCATCTTAATTATTTGACATAAGCATCACATCTAGTTAGGAGCATTTGATTCCTTTCGATCATAGCATCCTAATTATTTGGCATAAGCATAGATACATGAAACCGATTCTACAGATCATGTCTCTAGAGGATGGTGTAGCAACATCGATGAATTCACAGCCTTATCTCTCTGAGTAGCAAGAGAGCAGGTTGAAGATTGAAGTCTTATCTTCTTGAGGTAGCGAGGAAGCAGACTAAAGATTGCAGATCTTGTCTCCCTAAAGTTGCAGTAGAGCAGATCGAAGATAGCGAATCTTGTCTTCCTGAAGTTACAGTGAAGCAGATTTAAGCCACCATCCTATCTCCTTAAGTTGTAGTGGAGTAGGCTAGAGATTGCAAATCTTATCTCCCTGAAGTTGTAGTGGAGCAGATCGAAGATGGCGAATCTTGTCTTCCTGAAGTTGCAGTGAAGCAGATTTAAGCTACCATCCTATCTCCCTAAGCAGTAGTGGAGTAGGCTGAAGATTGTAGATCTTGTCTCCCTGAAGTTGCAATGGAGCAGATCGAAGACAACAAATCTTGTCTCCCTAAGCAATAGTGGAGCAGATTTAAGCCACCATCCTATCTCCCTAAGCAGTAGTGGAGTAGGCTGAAGATTGTAGATCTTGTCTCCCTGAAGTTGCAGTAGAGCAAATCAAAGCCGCAAATCTTGTCTCTCTGAAGTTACAGTGGAGCAGATTGAAGTTGCAAATCTTATCTCCCTGAAGTTGCAGTGGAGCAGATTAAAGCCACAAATCCTATACCTCTGAAGTTGTAGTAGGTTGAATCAAACCTATCATGGTGAATCTTATCTCCCTGAAGTTATGGTAGAGTAGATTGAAGCCACAAACCTTACCCCCCTAAAGTTGCAGTGGGGCAAGTTGAAGTTACAAGTCTTATCTCCCTAAAGTTGCAGTGGGGCAGACTGAAGATAGCAGATCTTATCTCCTTGAAGTTGCAATGGAGCAGATCAAGCTACAATTGCAGTAGGGCAGATTAAAGCTACAAATAATAAACCTTATCCCTTTGAAATTGCAGTAGGGCAGGTTGAAGTTACGATTATTATCTTCCTATAAATTGCAGTAGAGGGAATCAAGGCAACAATTCCTATACCCCTTGAAGATGCAGTGGACTAGAATGAAGCTACTTGAAGAAGAGAAGCACCGAAGAAGTCAAGATTCTGCAAGACCAGGCAAAATTGGCCCTCTTTAAAGTCTTTGCTCCATTCTCGTTACACGACAATGAGCAAAGAGGGGCAGCTGTAGAGGCCCAATTTAGCCCGGGGCCCATAAACCAGAAACTAAAATAAAATATAACAGTTTTTGTTACAAGACCCGTTAACAATCCAAATACAAAATTAACCCTAGCCCAAAATAATGAAGCCCGACAGGCTTAAAACTTAAAAAATTTTGGAAAGCCAGAAACCCTAGAGTTTCTGGCGCCGTTGCCCCATGTGTTAAGAAAGGTTAGCCAAATCATGTTCCTCTAATAAAATTAATTTAACTACTATGAAGATGTTCTTACATTTAAATGACTCCTAAAAAGAGAAATTTGACCATTCTCATGGAAAAAAAATTAATTACACCCTGCTAGTAAAACTTCAATTATTGGGATCTAATTATGGCAATAATATTGGGTCCGTCCATTATTTTCTTTGATCAACGTGTCACTAAAATAGAGGCTAAACAAAAGCAAAAGGTAGGAAAGTTCCTAACAGCAAGAGCAAACGTAAAAGGTGATATCTATCTATAATAATATATATAAGTAGGACTTTAGAAATATTTTAAACCAGAGAGAATACTTTCTATTCTTAATTGTATTATTAAATTTATATTTAAAATTATTAATTAATTGAATCTTAGCTTAATTAACATAAGTATTGTTGTCAATGTAAGAGGATATAAATTGAATGTGCTAAAACATATTATTCTTCTCATTATAGGTTAAGTAGGGAGTATGAGTAATTTTAAATATTTTCTTAAAAAAAATATAATTAAAATCTATAATGAAATTATCTTACAAAATTATTCCTTCTTTATCTACTTATTGTTTTTCATAATTTTTATAGAAAAATTTTATTATTTATTTTATTATAAAACAAATCTCACATTGAAAGAAATTTAAAGAATTTTAAAAGACTCGGGAAAGACTTGTAACAGTCCACATGAAATCAAGGAATATAAATAAATCCACCTTCGCATAGCATCTCTCAAGCCTCCACTCATAGCAAATTTCCAACTTTATTTCCTTAAAACTTTTGCCTCCTATCGTCTCTTGTTTCTTAGATTCTAGAAATGGGAAAGTTTATATGGTTACGTCCAATCCGTAGTCTCCTCTTTGTGCTGTTCTTTCTTTCCGTAGTCGATTCTTTTTTGAGTTTGTCTTCCTCTTCTGTTAATCCTACCCCTTTGTGTCTACCAGAAGACACCTCCGCCTTGCTCCAATTCAACAACACCCTATTCATTGATGAATCTGCTCATGATTTATGTGCATATCCCAAAACAAAATCTTGGAATGAAAGCACGAACTGCTGCACATGGGAGGGAGTCACTTGTAATAAAGTAACTGGTCAGGTGATTAGCCTCGACCTTAGTTGCTCTATGCTTACCGGCTCACTTTCCCTAAACACCAGCCTTTTCCGCCTTCAAGGGCTCAAACGGCTCGACCTTTCTTTTAACAATTTCAGTGGTTCGATTCCATCTGGGTTTAGTCAGTTAGTAAGTCTGACATATCTTAATTTTTCTGGTTGTTCCTTCTCTGGTTCAGTTCCGTTAGATATTTCTTTGCTATTAAAATTGATTTCACTTGATCTTTCTACATATGATTTGAAATTTGATAGGCAAAGTTTTGACATGCTTACGCGCAACTTCTCTAAATTAGAAAATCTTGTACTTGACCTGGTAAATATGTCTGATTTTGTGCCTACCTCCTTCATGAACTTGCCTTCATCTCTTAGGCAGTTGGGGATTAAGTTTTGTAATTTGAAGGGGAAATTCCCTACAGAAATATTCCAGTTTCGGTACCTAGAATATGTTGATCTAAGCTTGAACTCTTTGACAGGTTACCTCCCTAGCTCCAATTGGAGTAGTCACCTCAAGTACATTGACCTTAATGATAATCAATTTAGAGGGTCAATTCCTGCATCCATTGGAAACCTCACAAAAATCACCTTTCTGGATTTATCTAATAATGAATTCCAAGGTCAACTTCCCTCTGCACTTTTTAGCCTTAAACAGCTTACTGATTTAGTGTTATCAAACAA
Organism: Gossypium arboreum; assembly: GCF_025698485.1. Lineage (NCBI taxonomy): Eukaryota > Viridiplantae > Streptophyta > Magnoliopsida > Malvales > Malvaceae > Gossypium > Gossypium arboreum. The sequence continues at coordinate 116,496,722 of NC_069070.1, read as the reverse complement.
CAGTCTAGAGGGTTTACTCCCGACTCATGTACGCGGGTTTCAGGATCTAAAAGTTTTGTGTTTAAGTAATAATTTGTTAACCGGTGCAATTCCATCTTGGCCTTTTACGTTGCCATCTTTGGAAGAGTTAGACCTCAGTGGTAACAGGCTCTCTGGTCCTATCAACCAGATTCAAAAGCCTAAATCAGTTCAAAAGGTTGATTTGGGCTACAATAAAATCCATGGTGAAATACCGAGTTCGTTCTTTGATCTTGTAAATCTTACTGAACTTGATCTTTCATCAAATAATTTTAATGGTGTAATCAACTCAGTTATGTTTTCAAAGTTAGAGAATCTTTTAACACTTGATCTTTCATCAAATAGTTTTAGCGGTGTCATCAAGTTAGATGTGCTTTCAAAGCTAAAGAGGCTTATGAAACTTAATCTTTCAAACAACACATTGCTATCATGGAGTACTGGCAGTGGCTCTAACACTACTTTTCAAGAGCTCGATACTTTATACTTCTCTTCTTGTAACGTAAGGCAATTTCCAAATTTCTTACGATCAGCCAAAAACTTGAGCCTTCTCGATCTTTCTAATAATTCAATTCAAGGTTCAATTTTCAAGTGGGAATCAGAAGGTTGGGAACAATTGATTGTTTTAAATCTTTCCTACAACTCACTGACGGGTTTAGAGCATTTTCCAGGAAAGAATCTTAAATTCCTTGATCTTCGTTCAAACCAACTCCACAATCTTCCTCTTGTTGGAAGCGTAATAATAAAAAATAACTCAAATACTAATTTTATTACACACAAATAAAATACAATACAAACTCTCTTTTATTTTTTCTCTCTATACTAACTGCTGCTAGTTTTTCTTTCTATACTCACAACACTTTTTTTTCTCTTAAACTCACTAATTTTTCAGCACATACACATGAGCTATACATACATATATATATATATATATAGACATCATCAGCCCATTTTTTTCTTGCCGTGCATAACTTTTCTATGTGCTGCCATCTTGATTTTTCATGAAATTTCCAACATGATAATCTTTATCCAATTTGTAAAGTTGTATTCAATTTGAAAACCAAATTGTATGAGGTAGAACCCAATTTGGATATGACTTCTTTAGTTGCAAATTTTGACCTTGAAAAGTTTAGTTTGAGGGGGAGTGTTAGAAATCAAACTAACTTTTCAAGGTCAAAATTTGCAACTAAAGAAGTCATATCCAAATTGGGTTCTACCTCATACAACTTGGTTTTCAAATTTAATACAACTTTACAAATTGGATAAAGATTATCATGTTGGAAATTTCATGAAAAATCAAGATGGCAGCACATAGAAAAGTTTTGCACGGCAAGAAAAAAATGGGCTGACGATGTCTATATATATATATATATGTGAGTGTGTGTGTGTGTATGTATAGCTCATGTGTAAGTGCTGAAAAATTAGTGAGTTTGAGAGAAAAGAAAAAGTGTTGTGAGTATAGAAAGAAAAACTAGCAGCAGCTAGTATAGAGAGAAAATAAAAGAGAGTTTGTATTGTGTTTTATTTGTGTGTAATAAAATTAGTATTTGAGTTATTTTTTATTATTACGCTTCCAATAAATGGTATCAGAACCAGGTTCGTGTTGACATCACAATGGCAAACATGATTCAATCGCAGATCCTGAAATTAACAAAGACAAATTATGGCAACTGGAACATTTAGATGAGGGCTTTGCTCAGTTCTCAAGATTGTTGGGACGTTGTCGAAGAAGGATATGTCGAGCCCAAAAATGCAGCTGCCGAAGCGGTTTTGACAAATGAATAAAAAATAGTATTGAAAGAAGCTTTAAAAAAAGATAAGAGGGCGTTGTTCTTTATTTTTCAAGGTGTTGATGAATCAACTTTGAAAAAAATTTAGATGCGAAAACATCAAAGGAAGCATGGGGAATTTTGCAAAAATCCCTTCAAGGAGTGGAAAAGGCCAAAAAGGTACATTTACAAAGCCTTAGAGCCGAATTTGAGATGTTGAAAATGAAACCATCAGAAAGTGTTGATGACTATGTTATCCAAGTGAAAGCGGTGGTAAATGAAATGAAAAGAAATGGAGAAACACTTGATGATGTCAGAGTAATGGAAAAAATTTTGCGGTCATTAAGACACAAATTTGATTATGTGGTGGTTGCCATTGAAGAGTCAAAAGATTTATCACAAATATCAATCGACAAACTTATGGGTTCCCTCCAAGCCCATGAGCATAAAATGAAGCTAAATGATGATACTGGAAATGCGGACCAAGTCTTGCAAAGCAAGTTGTCCTTCAATGAAAGTGGAGCTAGGGATAATTTTGGACAAGGTACGAGCAATCGTGGAGGATACCGTGGAGGATATAGAGGCAAAAATAGAGGTGGAAGAGGAACACGTGGACGAGGAAATCAATCATATGGTAAAGTCCAAACAAGTGACGAATATCAAACATCAAGTCGTGGACAAGGAGCTCGAGGCCGAGGTCGAGGTAGAGGTAGATTTCAACAAGGAAATAAATCTCAAGTACAATGTTATAGTTGCAATAAATATGGCCATTATAGTTACGAGTGTAGATCAAATCCCAAGATGGAAGAGAGAAATCATGTAGCAGCACGTGGAATCTAGTGTATTCCTCACTTATAAAGAAAGTGAAAAATCAAGAAAAAATATTTGATACCTTGATAATTGTGCCAGCAATCACATGTATGGTCGAAAAGACTTATTTTCAGAGTTGGATGAGAATATTCATGGACAAGTAACGTTTGGAGATGAATCACATGCCACAGTTAAAGGAAAAGGTAAAGTCAATATTACACAAAAGAATGAAAAAAAGAAGTTCATTTCAGATGTTTATTACGTACCAGCTTTGAAAAGCAACACCATCAGCCTTGGACAGCTTCTAGAAAAAGGATATGAAGTACATACGAAGGATTCTATGCTCGCCTTAAAAAATAAGAGTGGTGAATTAATTGCCCAAGTTGATATGATGTGTAGCTGTCTATTTACTATTGACATTGAATCTAGAGATGTGAAATGCATGAAGAATGCAATTAAAGATGAATCATGGTTGTGGCATTTAAGGTTCGGGCATCTTGGATTTTCCGATCTGAAGCTATTGTCAAAAGAAAATATGGTGAATGGGTTGCCAAAAATTAATCCTCCTGATCAACTGTGTGAAGCCTGCATTAAAGGAAAACAGCACAGACAGAGTTTTGAAGTAGGAAAACCTCGACGAGCCAGGAGACCATTGGAGATCGTGCACTCCGATATAGCAGGTCCTTTGGATATACCATCACTTGGTGGAAACAGGTACTATGTTACTTTTATTGATGATTTTAGTAGAAAAAGTTGGATATATCTTTTTAAAATAAAATACAATATAAACTCTCTTTTACTTTTTCTCTCTATACTAGCTGCTGCTAGTTTTTCTTTCTATACTCACAACACTTTTTTTTTCTCTCAAACTCACTAATTTTTCAGCACTTACACATGAGCTATACATACATATATATATATATATATATATATATATATATATATATATATATATATAGTCATAGTCAGCCCATTTTTTTCTTGCCGTGCAAAACTTTTCTATGTGCTGCCATCTTGATTTTTCATGAAATTTCCAACATGATAATCTTTTTCCAATTTGCAAAGTTGTATTCAATTTGAAAACCAAGTTGTATGAGATAGAACCCAATTTGGATATGACTTCTTTAGTTGCAAATTTTGACCTTGAAAAGTTGGTTTGATTTCTAACATTTTGGCCATGAAAAGTTGGTTTGATTTCTAACACCTCTGACTCCACTACCGCCTTCATTGCAAGGAAACAACAATTTGACAGGAAAAATCCCTCCTTCAATTTGTAATTTGACTTCAGATGTCCTTGATATGTCTAGAAATTACTTGGGAGGAGTTATTCCGGCTTGTCTTGGAAATTTTAGCCACGAGATCTTAAACATAAACCTACAAATGAATAAATTTCGTGGAAAAATCCCTGATTTTTGTGTCGATGACAATGCTTTGATGAATCTTGCACTTAACGACAACCAATTGGAAGGGCTATTGCCACGATCCTTGAGTAATTGTACTTCTTTGAAGTTCTTAAATCTGGAAAATAACAAGTTAAGTGACAGCTTTCCCCATTGGTTGGATGTACTTCCAGATTTGCAAGTTTTAATCCTCCGATTCAACAATTTTCAAGGTCCCTTGAGCATTTCCAGTGATACTAAACCATCCTTTTCAACAATTTAATGTGTACTACATTTAAAATAAAATTTGGATAATAAAATTTAGATTATTGGACCTTGATCTTTTAATCTTAAAATAAAATTAATATATATTTTTTATATTAAAAATAATAATTTGATTATACAGGTATAATCCCGATCAAATCAGTAATTTGACACGTTTGGAATTTCTTGATTTATCCAATAATTTTTAACAAGTATCATATATCATTTCTTAATTCCTTTTTTCTTTATTTTTACTTTTTTTCTTAAATTTATTTATTGTCCAATTTATATATGTGCAATTATCAATGAGTTAAATATTTGACTCTTGGAAATTTAACTTAATCTTTAATTGAGATGATTTAAATCAAAATTATATGCTTCTACAATTACTCAAAATTAAAAATAGTTAGATCTAAATATATTATATGCCACCTTCACTTTGGTGTAAAGGTGGCATCGAGATAAGTAATTACTTAGACTCTAAAATTATTGTGCGGAAGTGTGAAAGAGTAAAATTATTGTACTAAAAAATCACACTAAGTTTAATTCCCAGGAAAGAGAGGTGAATCACGAGGATCACTTAAGTACCAAGTCTTTCCTAGCCAGAATATCCCTCTATTGTAATTTAATAGCACAATAAATCACTACAATCACACTCACAAAATGTGAACATTAAATAGTAAAGAACACCAGAATTTTAACGAGGTTCGGCAAATCTTGCCTACGTCCTCAGGCACTAGCAAATATATTTCACTCCAAAATACAAGTGAAATTTTACAAATAGGGAGAGAGAACAATGCCTTAAGTAGAGAATGGCAAATGTGGGATGATGAGAATGAGCAATGGTTGGCCTATTTATAGTTGAGATTCAAGGGCCACCTTCCAAAGTCCCTATTCACTTAGGGACCAAAAATTGCTATTATCCTATGCCCAACACTAAATAAATATTTGGTACCCATAACTTTGACCTTTCCAAGGTATGGGTAGGTATGAGAAAGGTATGGGCAAGGTATGGGGTATATTCTAATAAAAATGATAAAATTGTAATTTGATTTTTATAAAAAATTTAAAATGTAAGTTAATATAATAATAAATGGGTAATTATTCTATCCACTATTAGAAGAGTAAAAAAACTTCGTCTAAATTAATGATAAGTGCTTTTTTAATTATTTAATTATTAATTTATTATACCTTCAAAATAAATGGCATTAACCTAAACTTATTTGTGGAATATTTTTATTCCATTAACAATATATAAGATAATTATCCATAATAAAATTATATTATAATCCTCTCAAAAATTCATAATTTAATTTGAACTTCAATTAATTTTTTTTTAGCTTTGTTCCTATTTTGGCAAGACATTTATGATTTGAAATATATTGAATCTCAACATTTTAATTTGTATTTAAATGATATTTATATTAATTAATATTATGATATATGAAATATATAAACATAAATTATAATTAAAAATAATTTATTAAGTATTTAATATTATTTTGGTATTAAAAATATTTAACTTAAATTACAATAAAAAATAAAATAATTTATAATAACTCATTATTAATATTATGATATATGAACTATAAGATTTAAATAAATTTTTAAATAATTAGAATAAATTATTTACAAAATTTAATTCGAAAATATAAATTGCATAAATTTACACTTGCTTGAAAATTTAAATTTAAAACTGATTTGACTTAAAAACTATTTATTTACTGTTGCTTTTAACTTTAAAAAAACAAGGACTTAGGAAAGCATTTTCGAAATCCAATAATAAATTGATCCTTGTTTCCAATCTTTTATGCTTGACATAAAGAAATTAATTGGCCTAAATTACAAAATAAATATTATTTGAGTTTTAATTTAATGTGTATTCCATATAAAATAAAGTGTGAATAATAAAATTTAGATTATTGACCCTGATTTTTAATTTTAAAATAAAATTAACAAATATTTTTTGATTGTACAGGTATAATTCCATATCAAATCGGTAATTTGACACGTTTGAAATTTCTTGATTTATCCAATAATTCTTTAACATGTATTATATATCATTCTTTAATTCATTTTTTCTTTATTTTTATTTTTCTTTCTTAAATTTATTTTTGTCTAATTTATATATGTGTAATTATCAATGCATTAAATATTGACTTGAAAATTTAATTTAATGTTTGATTGAGATGATTTAAATCAAAATTATATGTTTCTAAAATTACTCAAAATTAAAAATCGTTATGTACAAGCCCAATTTTGGGCCCAAATAAACATAACCCAACTACCCAATTAAAACTCAATTAAAACCCAATACAAACCCAAAAACCCTTAGCCCTAAACTTAGCCCAAAACACTAACCCAACCCAAAGAAAATCAGAAAAAGAAAACCCTAATCCCACTTAGCCTCACCTAGGACCCTCTGGCCGTCTGCCACCTCCTGCCTGCTGCAGCCACCGCCCAAAGCTGTACCTGCAGGCATTAACGAGACAAGACAGAAAGCAAGAAGCAAGTTGTAGAAAAATGCCTATAAAAGGCCAAATCCAAAAACCATTGTAACATTCGGCATTTTGTGAAATGAAAAAGCAATATTAGATTGTAAAACAAAAAAAACCACAATATTAGTCAGCAAAGAACAAGAGAAATGACATCAAAATAAACCCAAAGCCCTCGAAAATCAAACCCGTACCTAAGGTGATTTCCTTTTATTTTTCCATTTTTTTTTTCCAGTTTCTTTATATACATAAACATATAATATAAGTAAAAATGACATACATATACTAAACAAATATAAAAATAGAAAAAAAAAAGAAAGAAAATTTACCCTCGGGCAATTTTCGGTCACCGTGTACGGTGGCCGGAGTGGCGGACGGCACCGAGGACGGCGACCGGTCCGGCAGTGGAGGCTTGGGGCTGAGAGAGAATTGGAGAGAGTGGGTCTCTGTTTTTTTTTTTTGAGAAGAGGGGAAAACTGATTTTTTTAAAGAAATTTTGGGCTTATATAGTGACCCAATACGGCGCCGTTTTGGGCCTAAACTCACAGCACCAAAATGACGCCGTTTAGGCTTTGACCCGTGCAACCCGACCCGGCTAAGGGAGATCCGCGTGTTTTCTATCTGATGGGCTATTTACGCCTGCGGTCCTTCCGCATTTTTGATTCTTTTAATTTAGTCTCTTTGCCCACTATTCTATTTTACAAATTTGACCCATAATTTTGTTGAGCTTTCCAACTGAATCCCCGACCCATCATTTCATTGGAATACGGACACGTGTCCAGATATTGGGTTTTTGCTTGATTGGTCCTCAAACCTCATGAATTTTCATTTTTATCCCGTATTTTTATTCATTTTAGTTTTCATCTCTAACTTCATTTTCATTTCAATTTAACCCATAATCAAATTTATTTTAATTCTCCTTCTTATTTCTATTCACTTATTTATTTTATTATTAGTTCATTATTTTCAATTAAGTCATTTAATTTGTCATTGTTACTTTATTTATTTTTATATTTTATCGTTCTCACTTAATACTTATATATATATATATATATATATATATGTTACATAATATTACTATTAGTTTAATATTATTGTTTTATTAATGTATTTGTATGATTATGTATGCATATACATTATATTCCATGTTACACATATATGTATTAGTTCCTTTTAAGTATTATATATATATTTTACGTATATTATATATTATATGTATACTTTATTTTATATATTACGTATATATTATGTATACGCTTTTAATATTATTTTTATTTTTTATTTTGATTTTATTTTTAAAACATATATTTATATGATATTATTAATTGTTCCTTTTCTTCTTTTTACATTATTATCATTTCTAATATATACGCGTGTCGTATATTCTTCTACATCTATTATGTATATATATATATCATATTTTTATTACTTTAATTTAATATTTAATATATTTGCTTTTCATATTTCTATATTTCTTATTACTTCTATTATTACGTGTGTTTCGTTATCATCGTCATTTTATTTTGTCATCTTTTTATATTCATTTATTAATTTACTGCGTATTCGATCATTTCATTTTCCTCATGCGCTTGTTTACTAGCCTTGTTATTATTTCACCTTTCATAATTGCTCGTATTATTACTGTCACACTTATTTTTACGCATTAGTATCATGGTTTGCTTTTATATCGCATCATGCTTTTTATTTGATACCATAAAATAATTCTTTCATAAAAAATGATATTCCGTATTTGGTAATTCGAGACAATCGTGCCCTAACTTATTAGGTTTCGATTTTTCTCATTTAACCTAAATAACGGAATACTCTTTTAAATCACTATACGAGTTTTGAAAAATGCTTATTCTCGAAGATGCGAAGTGTTGTGCCCTAACTTACCGGGTATGACATTTTGTCATCTCGAAATAAGAATTTGTTTTGAAATAAAGGCAATATTCGGTATTTGAGAATTCGAGAAAAGTGCCCTAACTTACTGGGTTTCGATTTCTCTTGTTTACTCTAAATAATCGAATACCCTTTTAATAAAATACACAGATTTTATAAAAGGCAAGCTCGCTCTCGAAAATTCAAGATGTTGTGTCCTAACTCACCGGATGTGACATTTCATATTTTGAGACGAGAAGGTCTTTAATATCTGAGCATTTCCTTTACAAAAAGGGATCGTATTTCAAAAATCTTCCAAGTTTTCAATCTTCGACACTAAGACACTAATTAATCAACTAGGTACCAATTTTGGGCGTATCGAGGGTGCTAATCCTTCCTCGTGCGTAACCGACTCCCGAACTCGTTTTCTGATTTTTCGTAGACCAAAAACTATCGTTTTAGTAAATCTTGACTTTTATTAAAATGATTAATTTAAGGTGATCCGATCACACCTCATCAAAAAGATTGGTGGCGACTCCCTATTTTTCATTTTCGTTTTTTTAAATCTAAGTCGATTCCTGTTTTTCAAAAAAATGGTTACGACAGCTTGGCGACTCCACTGGGGACAAATAAGAGAGTCAAGCCACAAGTTGATTAACTTTTGTCTTTTTATCAAAAATTGAAAATTTGGTTTTGAAATACGATCCTTTCATTACATTTCATCAGCTATTTTTTGGTTTATGATACAATACCTGCTGCGTTGGTTCGAGCCTTTAAATGGTTTTGCATATTGTATTGCATGACCGCTGTGGTCACACCCCTTTAAGTGGGAGTGAAAAACTACTTCTTCGTGAGGTTTTCACCTCCGTACAGGATAGTGGATCGCTTTCGGTATACATCCGTACCTATGTCTTCGTGAGATTTTCATCTCCGTGCAGCCATAGGGAAATGTATTCCCCTGAACTGAACTCGGTCTGTATGAGCCTATAATGGGTGAAGATCGAGGAATCTGCTGGTTCAGGTACCCTTACTCTAGAACCAAACCCCATGTAGCGAGCCTTAAGAACCCACCCTAGGTAGAGCCACTCCGAAACCCTAGTGGTTACCTGAGCAAGTGCTATATTTATTATTTTTTTGTTTGCTTTGAACTGTGTATAAATTATTGACTTGCTTTGTTTTACTTTGATTGTATTTGCATGGCATTTTCATTATAAGGTGTTGATTCGCATTCGGTTCCTAAATAGATAGCTTATCATGGAAAAGGGGTTTTTTTGATAAAGTAGAAGACAACGCGGCTGTCCAGATATGGGTTGAGACAACACAATAAGAGAAAGGTGACAGTCTTACCGGGGGATACGTGTCAGAGTTGTGGAACTTTACTCGGATCAGCGTAACTCAGAATAATCTCCAAGAGATGAAAGAAATTTGGGGACAGTGGGATGACGAGGTCAAACAGCTATTCTATTGTCATTACGGTGATTTATCTTATCTACTCGATGTCAAGGTAGATGAACACCTGTTTCGAGCCCTTTCCTAATATTGGAATTCTGCTTACAGTTGCTTCACTTTCGGGAAAGTAGATTTGGTACCTACTATAGAAGAATACACAACCTTGCTCTATTGCCCAAAGATTCAGGTTGACAGAATTTATTCCAGACCTGCTAACGTCCCAGCATTTTCAAAAAAGCTGATGAACATCACAGGGATGATCGAACAGTGGGTGACAACCCGGATCAAACAAAAGAGAGATTGTAAATGCATTCCTTGAAGGAACCTGAGGGATCTAATCTTAGCGCACCCTGACGTGAAGAAAAGGGTAGATGTCTTCGCCTTGATCATTTATGGACTGGTCATCTTCCCCAAAGCTTTGGGGTATATAGACGAGGCTGTTGCCGACCTTTTTAACAGGCTTGGTAAAGGAACCACACTTGTACCAGCAATCTTGGCTGAAACTTTTAGATCATTGAATGCTTGTAGAATAGCAGGTGAAGGGAGATTTATTGGATGTGCACAACTCTTGCTATATTGGTTCCACAGCCATTTTTGGAAAGTGGAAAAGGTTTCGTATCGTATCTTCTCTGAAAATTACTCTCCACTGAAAGAGTTAGTGGCAACACTGAGGCGAGATGATGTTACAGAAGAAAATTGGATGACGGTTCTCCAAAATTTGCGAGAAGAAGACGTTGAATGGAGAGCCCCGTGGATGGTTCCTGATGAAATATTATACCGATGCGGAGACTTCGATTGGGTTCCTTTGTTAGGAGTATGGGGAGCCGTCGGGTATGCTCCTTTGCTGGCATTGCGACAGTACAGATCCAGACAGTTTACACCACCAACATACGGGTTAGCCCAGTGCGAGTTCGTGTTCACAAGGAATAATTACAAAAAGAAAGTTCGCGAGATATCGAATGCCTGGAACCAGACTCGTAGAATAAAAAAATTTGTTGCCAATCCCATGACTACTCCTGAGTACAACCGATGGTGGAATTAGAGGATTAACGACAACATCCCTACATCAGATCAAGGGCATCCTCAGTTAATAGAAGAGCACTTGAAAGTAATCCCATCTGAGCTAGAAATCATCAGGCAAGATTTCGAGAGAAAGAGTCTGGAGCTAGGAAAAAGGATCGAGCTGTTGGAAGAAGAAAAGATGCAGTTAGGGTTAGATGTCGACATCCAGAAACTAGAAGTTGAAAGAGTCAGAAAAGGGAAAAACAAGGCTGAAGAGGACTTGGACAGTTTGAAAACGGACTATAAGAAGCTACGTAGATCAATAAGAACCGCTGGGTTAGGAAAAACATCCGAACAGTGGGGACATGAAGTTAAAGAAGAACAAAGCAAAGCCAACCAGTGGGAAGAAAAATTTCGCGATGCTCAAGCTCGAGAAGGTACTCTGAAAAGAAGTTTGGTAGAAAGCCCGAATAAGAAAGAAGGGTTAAAGATCCAGGTATCAGAGTTAGAGAGGTTATTGTATCAGTATCGCTCGCGTAACTCTGCAATCGAGTTGAAAGCTAATCAGAACAGAATCGAAGAATTAAAAGAGAATATAGAAGAACTCAAAACAGCATTGCAAAATCGTGAACTTCAAATAGAACTTCTTGAGGTAAATAACGAACGATGGAAGGAGCAACTTCATCAATCTCAAGACCAAATCAGGAGCAAGGACTATGTCATGGGCGAAGCTTTGACTCAAGTGCGAGAAGTGGCTGATCACTTGCAAATATTAGCAGTACAAGCCGATGTGCTGAGTTTAAAATACGAGTCGGAATCGGACCGAGGCCGAGAGCTAGCTTGGCTTCTTAGACAGGTCAAGGTCTTGTATCAGGGCCAAGCCTTATATGTAATCTATTTTATGTAAAGAAACTTGTTTTCTAGAAAAGTTACTCTAATGAAATTGAATTGGAATCAACGTTTTTTTTGCATTCATCGCATTCATTGCATTCATGCATTAGCATTGCATCATACGTACTAAAACTCACAAGAAATCCTAAAAATAATCCCAGTTACCCTGGAACATCGTTACAGTATAAGGGGAAAAACAAGAGCAATGGACCAAAGGTTAGAGAAATTGGAACAAATGCAAAAGAGATGCAGGATCAATTACAAACACATATGCAAGAACAGCTTGCCAAAATCTAGCAAGATATGAGGGACCATATGTTGGAGTCCCAGAAAAGCATGATGGACCAATTAACTCATCTATTGGCTGGCGGATTAGAAAAAGGGAAAAGCCCTTTGATCAATGCGGGAGAAGATAATGAAGATCCTACCTACCCTCCGGGTTTTGCCCCAGCGGACGTTCAGACACAGCCTGACATGTACCCAAGAAGGCCATCGGTCACAATTAGGCCCCAACCATTTCAGGCCGGTGTTTCGGCATCGATAAATTATCAGGCCGGCTCGGGCTCTAATCCACGGGACAACCTAACCAACCCTGTGGTCCTCAATCTCGATGAAGTAACAGAAGTAGAAAAGACAAGGGTAGAACTCCCGAGAGAGCTTGAAGAAAGGTGTAGATGGTTGGAAGAAAAATTTAAAGAAATGGAAAGCACCGACTATCATGGTGGAATTGACGCTAAGGAATTAAGTTTGGTTCCGGACCTGGTACTCCCTCTCAAGTTCAAAACTCCAGAATTTGAGAAATACAACGGGACTAGCTGTCCCGAAGCTCACATCACTATATTCTGCAGACGAATGGCAGGCCATGTCAATAATGACCAACTATTAATTCACTGCTTCCAAGAAAGTCTGGTTGGGGCCGCTTCTAGATGGTACAACCAACTGAGTCGCGCCCAGATTAGTCCATGGAAAGATTTAGCACAAGCCTTCATGAAGCAGTACGGTCATGTGGCAGACATAGCCCCTGATAGAATCACCTTACAGAATATGGAGAAAAAACATAATGAGAGCTTTAGGCAGTACGCCCAGCGATGGAGAGAAGTGGCCACACAAGTCCAACCCCCTCTGTTGGAAAAGGAAACCACTATGCTCTTCATCAATACCCTGAAGGCACCTTTTATTAACCACATACTGGGTAGCGCAACCAAGAGTTTTTTGGACATAGTAATGTCTGGAAAAATGATAGAAAATGCCATAAGATGTGGGAAAATAGAGGCTGGGGAAAACGCTAAGAGGTCAGCGCTGAGAAAGAAAGAGCACGAGGTGAATAATGTGAGCTCATATTCAAAATCGATCACCGTAAGCCAACCAAGGTCGACAACTACTGGACAGCAGAGCCCACCCAGACAAGAGCCCAACACAAAACAAAATAGGGAGAAACTCCAATTTACGCTCATTCCAATGATGTACTAGGAGTTATACCAAAGTTTATTTGATGCACATGTCGTATCTCCTTTCTATCTAAAGCCAATGCAACCTCCATACCCCAAATGGTATGACGCAAATGCCCAATGCGAATACCATGCGGGAGCCACAGGACACTCGATAGAAAACTGCACCACTTTCAAGAAATTGGTTGAGAGACTCATCAACATGGGGATTGTGAAATTTGATGATACATCCAGTGCAGAGAATCTATTACCTAACCACGGGGATAAGGGAATAAATGCGATAATTGAGAGTTCGAGGAAAGAAATTAAGATGAATATTGTAGAAGTGAATACCCCGTTGGAAGAAGTTTGGAAGAAAATGGTGGAAAGAGGGTTGATAGTACAGAATTCAAGGGGCAGGCCCCGAGAAACGAATAATTATTGTGAGTTCCACGATCAAGAGGATCACGAGATCCAGAAATGCAGCCAATTTAGGGCTTTAATACAAGGATTGATGGATAATAAGGAGCTGGAATTCTTCGAATATGTCGGGAGCCCAGAAGAAACAGATGTGTGTGACTCCGAAGAGGGGTCGATGAAGGATGTTTACAAAGTTAACCACCCAGTGGTTATCATATCACGTCCTAGAATGAATGAAGTCGGGGCACGAGTTGCGCCAAAGGTCGTGATCCAAAAGCCCGTTGCTTTTCCTTATAAAGATAGCGAAAAGGTACCGTGGAACTATAGCTGCAATGTGACATTCTCGAGAGAGGAGACCCCGATTAATGCATCAGAGGAAGTTCAAGACGAAGGTTTTTATACGCCCAGCGGAAGGCTTTATACCCCAAATACAAAAGTCGAGCAGGTTAAAGAAAAATCATTAGCAATTGATCAAAAGAAAGAGAAACTGGCGGGGCCTGAACCAACTGTTAATGAATCAATGACTGAAAAAGAGGCCAAGGAATTCTTAAAATTTCTAAAGCACAGTGAATATAGTGTCGTAGAACAGTTGCACAAATAGCCAGTACGTATATCGGTACTGGCCTTACTTTTAAGCTCCGAAACCCATCGCAGCGCATTGATGAAGGTGCTGAATGAAACTTATGTTGCTAACGATATCTCTGTAAACAAACTGGACTGCTTAGTCAACAATATAAGTGCCGACAACTTAATATTCTTCAATGACGATGAGGTACCGCCAGGGGGCCGAGGACCAACTAAAGCTTTGCACATCACGACTCGTTGTAAAGGGTACACATTACCAGGGGTATTGATTGACAATGGGTTTGCGCTGAATGTCCTACCCCTATCTACGCTGAGTAGGTTGCCAGTGGATAGTTCCCATATGAAGACATGCCAAAGTGTAGTGAGAGTATTTGATGGCACGGAAAGGAAGGTAATTGGGAGAATTGAAGTACCCTTCTTAATCGGGCCAAACACATACGAGGTAGATTTCTTGGTCATGGACATTAAGCCTTCGTATAATTGCCTATTGGGGAGACCATGGATACACTCGGCAGGGGCAGTCCCTTCATCGCTGCACCAAAAGTTGAAATTAGTGACTGAAGATCAATTAGTAACGATCAATGCTGAAGAGGACATCATCGCAACAATAACCAGTGATGCCCCATATCTGGAGGCAAATGATGAAGCAATCGAGTGCTCTTTTCGATCTTTGGAGTTTGTGAACGCGACGTTCATCACCGAAGGAAATAAGATTCCAATGCCCAGGTTATCTGAGACTACAAGAATGGGACTACGGCTAACTATTGGAAAAGGGGCTCTACCCGGAAGAGGACTCGAGAGATACCTCCAGGGAAGGATTAATGTACCAATGATGAAGGACAAACAAGACCGTTTTGGGTTAGGGTTTAAGTCAGACATGAAACAAAGAAAGAAGGAACTTGAGAAAAAGCAAGAAAGAAGGAGAGCGCGATTGAGCGGGGGAGAAATCGAATGGGAACCAATGATCTTCCCCCATATATCGAAGACTTTTGTGTCTGGAGGGGTCATTCACTCCTAGCGAAAGATGTCCAGAAAAGAAATCATAGAAGGATTAATGGAGAGTTTGGACATCAACGCCACATATGAAGAAAGAACTAGGGTAGAGAATTTGTCGGGCATTCGCCCCTATGAGCCGGGAATCGTTCTGAATAATTGGACTGTGGAAGAGATTCCTGTAGTCTTTAGAACTAACTCAGAGTAATGTCCAAAACACACTTATTACTCTAGGCCTAGGAATAACAAGTGTCCTTTTGTGAAATAGGCTTATGTTCGAAATCGTTATTTCAATAAAATGTATCATTTTGACTTATTCCGTGCAAATATTCTTTTATGCTTTCATTCATGATCATACCATACATATCATTGTTCTTAGATTCTCTTGTTCTTTGTATCTTCCTTCGCACCTACAACAGGTCTCCAGATATCAATGATGTGAGTGACGTTGCTACTAATTCAGAGTCTCCTTTTGAGCGGGATATGTGTCTAGAAGGATCTCAAGACTTTGAGGATGACGAAGACTGTAACTTATCCTCTGATTTGTTAAGGATGGTAGAACACGAGGAGAAACAGATTTTACCCCACAAAGAGACTGTAGAAGTCCTGAACTTGGGAGATGAACTAGAAAAGAAAGAAGTAAAGATCGGAGCTTGCATTGCCACAGAGACAAAGTGGGACCTTATTGAGTTACTCCAAGAGTTCAAGGATGTCTTTGCATGGTCATATCAAGATATGCCTGGGCTAAGTACTGACATTGTGGTTCACAGGCTCCCCATCAAAGAAGAATGCAAGCCAGTTCAGCAAAAGCTTCGAAGGATGCAGCCTGATGTTTTGTTGAAAATAAAAGAGGAGGTCAAGAAACAATTTGATACTGGTTTCTTACAAGTAGTTATGTACTCGGAATGGGTAGCCAACATCGTCTCCGTCCCTAAAAAAGATGGAAAAGTATGGATGTGTGTAGACTACAGAGACTTAAACAAAGCTAGCCCAAAGGATAATTTCCCGTTGCCTCATATTGACACCTTAGTGGATAACACGGCAGGCTACTCACTCTTCTCCTTCATGGATGGTTTCTCGGGGTACAATCAGATCAAAATGCATCCCGAAGACATGAATAAAACAACATTCGTGACCATGTGGGGAACCTTTTGCTACAAGGTGATGCCGTTCGGATTGAAAAATGCGGGAGCAATATATCAGAGAGCCATGGTAACCCTATTCCATGATATGATGCATAAAGAAATTGAAGTCTATATCGACGACATGATCGCCAAATCTCGGACTGAAGAAGAGCATGTGCAAGTCTTGAGGAAATTATTTTTGAGATTGAGGAAATTCCAGCTGAAACTTAATCCAGCAAAATGTACCTTCGGGGTCAGGTCAGGAAAACTGCTAGGATCTGTGGTCAGTGGAAAAGGGATTGAGATTGACCCAGATAAAGTCAAAGCTATACAAGAGTTACCTCCACCACGTACTTAGAAGGAGGTTCGGGGATTCCTAGGTAGACTAAATTACATTGCTCGGTTTATTTCACAACTAACTGAGAAATGTGACCCCATATTCCGTCTCCTTAAGAAACACAACCCTGGTGTTTGGGACGAGGAATGCCAGAAGACTTTCGACAAAGTTAAGCAATATTTGTCTAATGCCCCAGTGTTGACACCACCTAGTCCAGATAAGCCACTAATACTGTATTTGATGGTATTTGAAAATTCTATGGGATGCGTTCTTGGCCAACACGATGAATTGGGAAGGAAAGAAAGAGCGATATATTACCTCAGTAAAAAGTTCACTAAGTGCGAGACGAGATACTCGTTCATTGAAAAGTTGTGTTGTGCCTTAATCTGGACAACCCGAAGACTGAGACAATACATGTTGTATCACATAACTTGGCTAATCTCTAAAATGGACCCTCTGAAGTACTTGATGGAGTCGACTGCTTTGAACGGGAGGATGGCCCAATGGCAAATTCTACTTTCTGAATTCGATATAGTCTACGTGAACCAGAGGGCCGTAAAAAAGAGTACGATAGCAGATTTCCTAGCCAGCAAAGCCCTAGAGGACTACGAGCCTCTAAACTTTGACTTCCCAAATGAAGATCTAATGTATGTAGCAACCATTGAAGAAGACCCTCAAAAAGGTCATCCTTGGAAGCTAAACTTTGACGGAGCATCAAATGCCGTGGGCAATGGAATCGTGGCAGTCCTGGTATCCTCGAACGGAGATCATTATCCCTTCACTAGTAAATTGGATTTTGACTGCACGAACAATATGGTAGAATACGAAGCATGCATCATGGGAATACGTGCAGCCATAGAACGTAAAATCAAGGTGTTAGAGGTATATGGAGATTCTGCCCTAGTGATTTATCAACTCAAAGGTGAATGGGAGACAAGAGACCCCAAATTGATCAATTACCGGAGGTTGATCCTTGAGTTAATTAAAGAGTTTGATGATATTGTCTTCGACTACCTCCCGCGATAAGAAAATCAGATGGCTGACGCCCTAGCAACTTTAGCTTCTATGATTAAGGTGAACCAACCAGAGGATGTGAAACCAATCCAAATGAGAATTTACAAGGCCCCAACTCATTGTTACAACCTCGAAGAAGAAGAGGAAAATAATGATCACCCTTGGTACCACGATATCCTACGATATGTAAAGAATCGTGAGTACCCCGACCAAGCTACTGAGAACGACAAGAGAACGTTGAGAAGACTGGCCAGTGACTATGCCTTAGATGGGGAGATCCTATACAAAAGAAGGAAGGATCAGGTACTATTAAGATGTGTAGACGCCATTGAGGCTAAGAAAATCTTGGAAGAAGTCCATGAAGGCGTCTGCGGGACATATGCTAATGGTTTTACAATGGCCAGGCAAATTATGAGGTTCGGTTATTATTGGTCCACCATGGAAGGAGACTGTATTAACTACGCCAAAAGATGTCATAAGTGCCAAATCTATGGAGACAAGATTAATGTACCTCCCTCACCTCTGCATGTCATGACTTCGCCATGGCCTTTCTCGATGTGGGGCATGGATGTGATTGGGCCAATTTCGCCAAAAGCTTCAAATGGGCATCGTTTCATCTTTGTGGTCATCGATTATTTCACCAAATGGGTAGAGGCCGCTTCATATGCCAATGTCACTAAATCAGCAGTTAGCAAGTTCCTAAAAAAGAAAATCACTATCGATATGGAATACCAGAAAAGATCATATCTGACAACGCATTGAATTTGAACAACAGCACGATAGCGGATGTCTGCAGTCAGTTCAAGATTAGACACCACAATTTATCACTGTATCGCCCGAAGATGAACGGTGCAGTCGAAGCAGCCAATAAGAACATCAAAAAGATTGTAGGAAATATGACAGAAACTTATAAAGATTGGCATGAGAAGCTACCATTCGCCCTCTATGATTATCGAATGTCTATCAGAACTTCTACTAGGGCAACGCCTTTCTCATTAGTCTATGGAATAGAGGCAGTTTTACCTATTGAGGTCGAGATTCCTTCCCTCAGAGTTTTGTCAGAAGTAAAGTTGGATGAAGCAGAATGGATCCAGTCCCGATACGATCAGTTGAATTTGATTGAAAAAAAGAGGCTACGGGCTATTCGCCATGGTCAGATGTACCAAAAGCGAATGATGGGAGCTTACAACAAAAAGGTTCGTCCTAGAGAGTTCCACGAGGGAGACCTAGTACTGAAAAAGATCTTGCCCATACAAAAGGACTTCAGAGGAAAATGGATGCTGAATTGGGAAGGGCCTTATGTGGTGAAGAAAGCCTTTTCTGGCGGAGCATTGATATTGGCTGAAATAGATGGCAAGATTTTACCCAATCCTGTGAATTCAGATTCATTTAAGAAATACTTCGCCTAAAAAAAAGAAAAAAAAAAGGGGGGAGAGGCCAGGGTGAAAACTCGCAAAGAGCACCTTGAGACCAAAGGGATTTTGAATTGAAAACCCGTAAAGTGCGATTCAAATTTTGATCAAAGGTGGAGCATGCAATGGTCTTATGATACCTAAATTAACAAGGAGGAGAGATGTTACATTTTGAGGCATCCGCAAGAGTATTCTAAATCCCCTAAACACATATTGGGCAAAAAGGAGTCCTCAAGAAGTCAGTACAGAGAAGCTCACGCTACGATATCTGGGGCACCTATTCCCTTTTATTCATTTTGTATTCCAGCAATGTCTGTTGACTGTGATTAATCTATTCCCTTCAAATGTTGTTTCTGATAAATTTCAGTTTTGTCATTGTTATGATCTTTTTCAAGCATTTTGCATTGAAATGATGATTAATGGACTAAAGCCATTTTTGCAAAAAGAGTTCTGCACATTACTCTGAAAGTTTCTAAATAGTACAGGAACCTAAAATAGGACTATTATTTAGAACTAACCAAACTCAAAGATTGGAAGCATATGAGAAGAAAGAGTTTAAATTGAGACTACCTCTTCGGGTTTTCTGTTCAAAATTTGAATTTGAACAAGAAGGCAGGGTACCATTTCAGTGAAAGAACCTTGATGAACAAAGAGCAATGGCAACCTAAACATTAAAAGGGATTCTCGCTTACAACATGTTGCACCCATACATTCATAGATCATTCATAACGCATCTAATTAGGAGCATTTGATTCATTTTGATCATAGCATCCTAATTCGTTGGCATAAGCATAAATACATGGAACTGATTCTACAGGTCATGTTCCTAGAATTAGTGAATTCACCAGACCTTAACCCCCTAAGCAGTAGGGTAACAGGTTGAATTCGCAGATCTCAACCCCCTAAGCAGTAGGGAAACAGATCGAAGATGATGAGCTTTAACCCCCTAAGCAGTAGGGTAACAAGCCAAATTTGCAGGACTTGACCCCCTAAGCAGTAGGGTAATAGGCTGAAAATTATAGATGTGACATTTCATATTTTGAGACGAGAAGGTCTTTAATATTTGAGCATTTCCTTTACAAAGAGGGATCGTATTTCAAAAGTCTTCCAAGTTTTCAATCTTCGACACTAAGACACTAATTAATCAACTAGGTACCAATTTTGGGCGTATCGAGGGTGCTAATCCTTCCTCGTGCGTAACCGACTCTCGAACTCGTTTTCTGATTTTTCGTAGACCAAAAATTATCATTTTAGTAAATCTTGACTTTTATTAAAATGATTAATTTAAGGTGATCCGATCACACCTCATCAAAAAGATTGGTGGCGACTCCCTATTTTTCATTTTTGTTTTTTTAAAATCCAAGTCGATTCCCGTTTTTCAAAAAAAATGGTTACGACACGTTAGATCTAAACATATTTCATATAACCTTCACTTTGGTGTAAAGGTAGCATCAAGGTAAGTAAGTACTTAAACTCTAAAATGACAAAATTGTAAGTTAATATAATAATAAATGGGCAATTATTCTATTCATCGTTAGTGGAGTAAAAAAATAAATAAAAAACTTCACAAGTGAGTCTAAAATAATAACAAATACTTTTTTAATTATTTAATTATTATTTTATTATACCTTAAAATAAATGACATCAACCTAAACTTATATATGAATTTTTTATTCCACTAACAATATTTAAAATAATTATCCATAAATTTACATTATAACCTTCTAAAATTTTATAATTTAATTTTAACTTCAATTAATTTTTTAGCTCGCCACTATTTTATCAAGACATTTATGATTTGAAATATATTGAATCTCAACATTTGAATTTCTAGTTAAGTACTATATCCCATTTCTTTAATATATGTTGAATTTTTATTTATTTCTTAAATGAAATTGTTCAATTTCTACCATTTTTTTTTTTTTAGAAAATACAAATTTGTTAAGTATTGTGTACTTGTGCATTTCATTAGTGGTAAATTTGCTTTTGAATCATGCCATCATATTTTTTTTTTCGCTCAGTAAATGAGTACATAAACATATAGTCAGGCAACACTGACACATACAACAAAGCTTTTACAATCAGATCATACCCAAACAGCTGAACACTTCACCAAAAAACAAAATATCAAGAAACACTACTCAATTCCAAAAGAAAAAAACCTATAACAAGAACTGAATAATACATATCAGCAGTAGCAAACTCCAGCAACGTCTTCCTTTGCATACCAGTCACCGAGAGAACAAAACTTTAAAAACTCATAATTTTCGTAGACCAAACTCCCCACCAAGCCTTAAACAAACAAGGTCTACTCATACCAGCAGAAGCTAAGGCGTCTGCCATTTCATTTCCACCCGCCTCAGCTAATGTAAATGTTAACTTTCTAGCACAGGCCCTCCTTCTATCAAGTTTTGCAAAAACAGGATGTTGCGACCAAGGTCTACTTGATTTCTTTAAAATCCAATTTAAAACCTCCATCGATCCCATCTCAACAATTAAAGAGCATGAACCCTTCCAACCTATGTCATGAAAAAAATCCATAGCTATGATAAATGCTCCCAATTCAGCATACTCTGCATCACAAGCAACACTCGGGCCAGAGAATAGGGCTCTAACAGTACCTTCCTCGTCTCTCATTACACCTCCAATGCCAGATTCGCCCTCAAGGGCAACACCACTTACATTAGATTTCAAGCATCCAATTGGAGGAAAGCACCATCCAGCTGACCCTGAATCGGATAATTCGCTTCTATACGGGCATAACCACCATAATCTCTCTTGAAACCTGCACTTTTCAGCAGCAGCCCTTATCCACAATAAAGCCCTCAATTTGGAATGGAAAATCAAGGTGTCCATTGTCAACACTTTATTATCAAAAAAATCTCATTTCTTGCTAACCAAATCGACCAACAAGATGCCGTGATTGAAATCAGCCACATACTTTTACAAGAACCAATAATCTTCGCCTTGAAACATAACAAATAAAATTCTTCAACATAACAAATAAAATTCCTCAAAGTTGCTAACAGCTAACCAGCCGATGTCCCACCAGTTGAATATTCTCTTCCAAAATCCTGCAATAAAATTATAATTAAAAAATACATGATCCGTCCTCTCCAGGTCCCTATTGCACCACGGGCACACGTTCAATCTGTCATGAATTTTCACCCCCTTTTAATTAAAAAATCTTTCATAGGGACTCTATCGATGGCCAATAACCAAAGAAAGTTCCGCACCCGTGGAGGCACTTTTAACTTCCAACAACAAGTGAAGCACTTACGTAATCAGAATAAACAGGAAAGGAGATAAGGGATCACCTTGTCGCAATCCTCTGCCTAAATAGAATTCGTTCGAAGCCGAACCATTTACAAGAACAGCCGCTCTCGCCGTAGAAACACATTCCATCATCCATCCAGACCATTTGACTCCAAAACCCATCTTAAGTAGAACTAATTCTAGAAAATCCCATCGGACGCAATCATATGCCTTAGAAGACCTCAAAGCACCGTAGAATAAATTTCATGTTTTCCACCCCCTGTTCCTCTGCTTTTAAAAACAAGATAGTATCATCTGCAAACTGTAAATGCATGGTCGTATAGCCCGGGATAACCCCATGAATACCCTTTATTAACCCTAACGCCCCAGCCTTTTCCAACAACAAGTGAAGCACTTTTGTAATCAGAATAAACAGGAAAGGGGATAAGGGATCACCTTGTCGCAATCCTCTGCCTAAATAGAATTCGTTCGAAGCCGAACCATTTACAAGAACAGCCGCTCTCGCCGTAGAAACACATTCCATCATCCATCCAGACCATTTGACTCCAAAACCCATCTTAAGTAGAACTAATTCTAGAAAATCCCATCGGACGCAATCATACGCCTTAGAAAAATCTAGTTTAAAAATCAGATTTCCTTCATTACTTATCCATCGAATGAATCACCTCATTAGCAATGAGGATGCCATCAAAAATCTGTCTTCCTCTAATAAACGCACATTGAGTCTCACTCACCAATTCGCCTATAACCGCCTTTAACCTTTGAGACAGAACTTTAACTACAATCTTATATAGTGAGCTAACCAAACAAATTGGGTGAAAATTAGCAATCTCATTTGGATTATATGTTTTTGGAATCAAAGCAATAAACGAACAATTGATAGATTTTTCCATCTTTCCAGTTCTATAAAAGTCGACATCATTCTAAACACATCATCTTTTACTATATTCGAGCATCTTCTGAAGAAGCACATATTAAAACCATCTGGTTCAGGAGCTTTGGACTCCTCACAACTCCAAATAGCATCTCGAATTTCCTCTATTGAAAAAGGGACCTCCAGTTTTTCGGCATCACTCTCCTTTAATCTCTTAAAGTCTAACTCTATTTTCATCCTCCAATTCCTCCCTCTCTCCCGAAAATGATTTTTAAAAAAATCAAACACTTTCATTTTTAATTCATTCGGATCATTACACCAAGACCTCCCTATTTTCATTCTGTAAATGGTCTTTCTTTTTGCCTTTATCTTTATAGCTCGATGAAAAAAAAGCTGTGTTCGCATCTCCCTCTTTCAACCACATCATTCTTGATTTTTGTCTCCATAGTGATTCTTTGAATTTCGTTGCTTCCCACAACTCCACATTCAATATTTTTAGCTCCTCCATTTCACCCTCATTTAACACTATCTGATCACTAATTTCATCTAGCATCTTAATTCTATCTTCGCACTCAACAATTTGGTTTTCTAATACATTGCGATTATCCCCATTCCATTTCTTCAAAGCCCCCTTTAATTTTCTCAACTTCCTTGTTAATTTCCCATTCAAACTCACCATATTTAACCATTCTTCCTCTATCAAGCCTGCACACTACTTGTTTCTCAGCCATCCGTTTATGAATTTAAAAGGCCTAGGACCCCAATCTATTTCAGCATCAGCTAATAAAATTGGAATATAATCAGAAACTGATCTCTTTAATCCCAGCTGCTGAAGATCCTTAATCTTAATCATCCAGTGTTCTTCCACCAAAAATCTGTCAAGCTTGCTTTTTTTGTTATCAGGACCATACCAAGTAAACTTCTTTCCCACCAATGGCAAATCAATAAGCTTACAATTTTGGATAAAATTATCAAATTCCTTAGACCCATTCGCTGAACCCATACATCTGCTCCTTTCACTTCTGCATCTCACCACGTTAAAATCTCCTCCCATAATCCAAGGACTTGCAAATTGAATTCGCAGCTCCATTAATACTCCCCATAAAACACTCTGCTCAGACGCTAAGTTGGGAGCATAAATATTAATTAATACCACTTCTAAATCCTCCTTAATCCATCTTCCTTCAATAACTAACACTCTGCACTCGCTCCATTCTTTTGAAAATAAAAATTCATCTTTATTCCATATAGTCAACAGGCCACCCGATCTACCTTCAGCTGCCACAAACCTAAACTCGCAATTATCATCCCCTCATAATTTTCTTACAACATCCATATTAATCAACTCAAGTTTAGTTTCCTGCAAAAAGCAGACATTTGCTCTGGCAAGTCTACAGTTTCTATTTACCGAGGCCTTCTTCACCTCTGAGCCTAATCCTCTAATATTCCAAGAAACAATTCTCATCCCCCTAAAAACAAGTAAGGCAGCACAACAAAAACAACACTGAAATTCCAAACCAGAATACTCACTCGCTTTTTGTTTTTGGCGCCCCCGATTCCATCGACTTTGTCACTTCTGGCCCTCTAATCTCCCTATTTCTTCAATCACCTCTTCCTCGTCACCTCTCACACTCAACCCCACCTTCTTTCCTACTTTCCAAGTTCTTTTAACCTCTCTTAAGATGACCCTACGTTGATTGTTAATATCTGAATCAGATAGAGATAAACTGACTGTTAAATCTTCTCACGTTGCTACCGTTTTCCTCTTCTTTAGCTTCTCCTTTCTATCCCTCTTTTGTTTCTCCTTTGTCGACAACACTCCATTTTGAATTTCACGCATCGACTTAATTTTTTTGTTCAAAGACTTTTTCTTCCTCTTATTTTGACTCAGTTGAGCAAACTCCTCCCTAAAATTGAAACCGACTATCTCATCTTCCACATGCCTATCCCTCGATCCATTTCCCCCTTCGTCAGACTCCACTGGGTTACTGCCCCTTTCTAAAATCAGCCCATTTTCGCCTAAAGAACCCGCCATTTGATCCACATATTATGATTCATATAAACCTAACTCGGACCCATAAGACTGTTAAAGCTCATATTTATCAGATCCTCTCTGGCCCTATCCGTTTCTAACCCTGTCCCCACTCCCTCACCAAATAGACTTTTATTATTCCCTAGAAAATTTTCCTCTGACATTTGATTCTCAGCCGAAAATCGCATGCCACCTTTTTCCATTACTCCTTCTTCAAGACTGATTGCATTAAAATCGCCTCCCACGTCGTTTCGCCTCACCTCTGGACAACATTCTGATTCTGACCTATTTCCTTATTCTACTTCCGGTGATTCTCCTCCATCCTCCTCCGACATATTCCAAACCTTTACTGAATTATCTATCTTCTCTTCCGATAATCCTCTTTCTTTAACCCTAATCGGAAAAATACAATTCCCTACCTCCATCATAACTAATTCCTCAATTTGGTTTGGCTGATTAATTGTAATCAACATCTCCATCTTCTCATAACCTTTTGACCTATTCCAACTTTCACCAACAGAGATCAATTTGCCCCATAATTCAGCCACTCTTTTAAAAGTTTCATGATTCCAGCAATGTAAAGGTATGCCTACAACCTCAATCCAAGTCACCCTTTCTGTTACAAATCTCTTATCCGACCATGGTTCAATTGTTATGAAACACTCCTTCAAATACGCCCAATCATTTTGCTTAGCACTTCCATATATTTCTCATCCGGTACTTCGATCAGAAAAAAACTCTCTTGAATTCTTTTGATGATTAACTCCCCAAGACAAAATTTAGCCAATCTTTCAGCCAAGCACATTGAATCACATACAGTCGCTATTTTCCCCACCAAGCATCTTTGCAATTTCCACAGCTGTTCTTTATCCACAAAACCTTTAACCCTTCTTACTTGATTCAATGTGGTTTCCTTTCTTTATAATAATATTGCAGGTGTAATCCCACACCAAATTAGGAATCTTCTCAATTTGGAACAATTAAGCATTCCTTCTAATATGCTAGAAGGGCCTCTCCCGTCATCCATCGGTAATATAATACGTTTGACAAGTCTCCAATTATTCAAAAATTTCCTAACAGGTATTATATAATATTTTTCAATATATATGTTCAATTCCAAGATTTTTATTTTTCCTTGAATTAATTTTATGTTGAATTTCTAGAAATGCCTTCGATATTTTGTATTTGTCCATTTCATTTAAAGGTAAATCTGCTTTTGAATCATGCTATCACATTGTTTTATTTTTTAATAGTTTTATTTAATTTTTATTATATATTTTTAAAGAGTGAAGACTAAAATGATAAAAACTATAAATATTGAAGGTTAAAAACTATTTTACCTTTTTTATAATAGCCACATCTAAAATTTTAATAGCAAAATTGGTTGCATGAACTAATGTTTTAAATAAAAAGTATAAGGATCCAATTTCTCAAATTTGAAGTATAGGATTAACTTTTAATTTTCAAAAGAGTATAAGGACCTCTAACATATTCAAACCTAAAATATTTTAAGCTAAAATGTATAATAAGCCCTTAACATTTTCAAAAAAATAAAAATCAATTCAAGTCCCTTCGTGAAAAATGCTCCTAATCAGGTCCTCAAAAGTTAAAAGTTCAACAATTAAACCCTTTGTCCAACGATCTTTGTCATTGATCATTATTGTAACGAAAAATATTTAAATATGTATTTAAATGATATTTAAATTAATTAATGTTATGATATATGGAATATATAAACGCAGTTTTTAATTAAAAATAATTTATTAGGTTTTAATATTATTTTGATATTAAAAATATTCAATTTAAATTATAGTACAAATAAAATAAAATAAATTATGGTAACTCATTGTTAATATTATGGTATATGAATTATAAAATTTAAATACTTTTAAGTAATTAATATAAAATATTTACAAAATTTAATTCAATATATAATTCATATTTATCTTTTAATTTTTCAACATTAATCTTATTAAAGGTTATTATCATATTTGCTCTTTTGATACAATATTTAGAATTACCTATAGCCTCTCATTAACCCTTAAATAAGAAGATAATGCGCTTCAACACACTCGAATCCACGTCTTCATGCACTAGCAATAATACTTGTAGAAACCCAAAATTTGCCCAGCCCAATTCAAATCCTAAAGGCTCAAATACATAAAACCTAACCACCAGCCCAACACCCAACTAAACCTAGACCTAGCCCAACATCAGAAAAAACAAAACAAACAGTATGAAACCCTAGCCGCCAATGTCCCATCGCACCATACCTGCTCCACCTGCTCCACCGCCCGTGTCAGCACCGCCCATCCCCCTGCAAAGATCAAAAAAGGAGAAAAGACAGTATAGAATCATGTAAAACAGGCTATAAAAGCCGAATGAACAAACCAAAATGGGGGTTCTTTTTTTTTTTTACATCAATACAAAAAGATAGATTTAAACATATACAAGCAGTGATTCAAGGAAACTCAAAACACAAGAATAACACCAAATCGGTCAACCAAAATGCCAGAATCACAACCGAAATTTAAGGTGATTTTTTTTAATTTATTCTTTTTTTCGGGTCCATTTCCCACATATACATATATTAAAAATATAAAAAAAACAAAAAAATCACCTTTTCAACTTTTCGGCCACCGTAGTGGCCGGCGACGGCAGAGGGCGGTGGCGACCGGCCGGAGTCCTCTCCGGAGCATATACTTGCAGAGAAAAAAAAAGGGAGAGAAAGCTGAGTTTTTTTTTTAAAAAAAGAAGAGAAAGTGATTTTTTTAAAAAAATTTTGGCCTTAAATAGACCTCCAAAACGACATCGTTTTGGACAGGCCTTTTAAGCACCAAAACGACGTCGTTTTGGTGCGACCCTGTCCGACCCAACCCATACCCGCTTAGGATCCGCGTGTTTTTGCCGGAAGGGCTAATTGCACTTCTAGCCCTTCCGCTTTTTTATAGTTTCATAATCCAATTTTTTGTATTTGTAATTTAGCCCAGAGATTTTGTTTTTGTTTGATTTTGGTCCTCCCCTATGCTGTGCGTTTTGAAGGGAGGGGTTATTGGCCATTTTAGTCCCTCCCAGTTATTTGCGCATGCAATTTAGTCCTTTTTACTTTTATTTGTTTCGAATTCGCCCCAAACTTTCTGTTTCAAATTCAATTTAATCCTTTTTAATGATTTAGCTATTTTATTGTTAAATTAGTTAATTTTATTATTTTTGCTATTATTTATATTATTATTATCATTTTTTTTCCATGTATATATTATTATTTTATATTATTGTTATTTCTTATTTTCATATTATTACTGTTATTAGTGTATACTATTATTATTATTTCCTATTATCATTATTATTACTAACGTAACTATTATCATTCTTTTATTACTGATTATTATTATTTTTATTATCACTTACTATCTAACATATTGTTATTCCTTTTTTTATTACCATTTTATTACATTACTGTTTTTTCAAATTGTTGTTACTATTGTTTTTTATTTGACACATTATTGTTATCATTATTATTTTTATATTATTATTATTATTATTATTATATTATATTTAGTTATATTTCTTTAAATGCCTCGCTTTTTACTATTATATGCACATATATTATTATTATTATTATTATTATTATTATTATTATTATTATTATTATTATTATTATTATTATTATTATTAGTACTAGTATTGGTTTTCACTTAATATTCATTATGTATATACATGAATGTATTTATGTAGTGTATTAATAGTTTTTTTTATATATTATTGTCATTTCTAATATATATATTGTATATGTTTTTATATATATTATGTATATATTTTAATATTATTAGTTATATATTTTTATACTATTTCATGAATATATTTTATTATATTATGTATATATTTTAATAACTATATTATGTATGTGTCGTAACCATTTTTTGGTAAAACGGGGATCAACTTGGATTTGAAAACGAAAATAAAAAATGGGAGTCGCCACCAATCCTTTTTGATGAGGTGTGATCGGATCACCTTAAATTAATCATTTTAATAAAAGTTAAGATTTACTAAAATGATAATTTTTGGTCTACGAGAATCAGAAAATGAGTTCGGGAGTCGGTTACGCACGAGGAAGGATTAGCACCCTCGCAACGCCCAAAATTGGTACCTAGTTGATTAATTAGTGTCTTTGTTGTCGAAAACTTGAAAACTTGAAAGACTTTGAAATACGATCCCTTTTTGCAAAAAATGGTCAAATGTTAAAGACCTTCTTGTCTCGAAGTAATAAAACACCACGTCCAGTAAGTTAGGACACGGCATCTCGAACTTGAGAACAAGCTTGCCTTTATTTAAAAATTCGTGTATTTCGAAAGGATATTCGGTTAGTCAGGGTGAACGAGGAAAATCGAAACCCAATAAGTTAGGGCACGTCTCCTCGAATTTCCAAACGCCGAATATTGCCTTTACTTGCAAAAATCTTATTTCGAGATAACAAAATGTCATACCCGGTGAGTTAGGGCACAACACCTCGTATTTTCGAGAATAAGCATCTTTTCAAAACTCGTATTGCGATTTAAAAGAGTAGTCCGTTATTTAGGTTAAACGAGAAAAATCGAAACCCAGTAACTTAGGGCACGATTATCTCGAATTACCAAATACGGAATATCATTTTCATGAAAGAATCATTTTAAGGCATTAAGTAAAAACATAATGTAATTTATAGTAATACATAAAAGCAGATTATGATATTAATAATAACGTATAATAATGAGTGATGATAACGAGTAATTATGAAAAGATGACGTAGAAGCAAGGTTAGTAATACGTAAATATAAACAAATGCGTGAGAAAAATGAAATGATTGAATACATAAGTAAATTAACGAATAAATGAATATAAAGATGGCGAAATAAAATGATAATGATAGCGGTAATAATAATATAAAAGCGCATACATATACGTATCAAGGTACCTACGTAATAATAGAAGTAATAAGAAATATAAAATATATATACATAACAATAATAGTACGATATTAAAAGACACATATGCATGGTATATAAAATGTACAAATAATATAAAAAATTACATAGTATATATATATCGTTAGTAATAATAAGGATGATACAAATAATGAATGATTTGAGGTTTGAAAGAATTTACAAAGATATAGATAAGCAGATGATTAAACGATGATAATGTGAGTAATGATATACATAAGCAAAATAAGTACGCAAAAAATATGTATATTTATATTTATCGTTAGTTAGTATAAAGGCAATGGCGTATAGATAATTATATATAAAATGTTAAAAAGTAATGATACAATAGTGATGATGATGGAAGGTGTAATAACAATAGTAGTAATACTGAGAGATAATAATAAAAATAAAGAAACATTATATGAATATATATTGAATTTAAATATATGATAATATTGAATGTGTAAAATGTGTACATGAAATGGGATAAATACATGTAACTGGTAATACTAACGATATATATATAGTATATGTAAAGGAATATACAATACACATATATATTAGAAATAATAATGCAAAAGAGAAAAGAAAAATAATTAATGGTACCATATAATACATTAAAAATGAAGATAAAAATAAAAATAAGTATATAATAATATTAAAAGCATATACATAATATATATAATATACAAAACAAAATATACGCATAATATATTAAAATATATACATAATGTACATAAAATATACGTATATACATCTTTATATAATACTTAAAAGGAACAAATATATGTAATAGTTCTAATACATATATGTAGTACAATGTATATACACTAAATGAATATATATATATATATGTAACATACAAATACATTAATAAAAAACAATAATATTAAGCTATTAATAATACTACATAATATATATATATATAAATATTAAGCAAGAATGATCATAATGAGATGCTAATAAACAAATATAAATATGATAACAGTAATAAAATATAGTAGTATTAATAATATGAGAATTAAGATAGAATAATGAGAAAAATTAAGAAAAGGGATGAGATTGAATTGAAAATGGGATTTATGGGGCGAATTTAAAAGAAGTAAAAGAAAGGGGGACTGATTTGAACACGCGAGCAAACAGGAGAGCCTAAAGGAGCAAATAATCCAACCTTTCTAAATGACGCCGTTCAAATATTCCTCCTTCAAACGGGCAGAGGACTAAATTAAAACAGAATTAAAATTTCAAAGCTAAATTTAAAAACATGAAAGGACTTGATTAAAACAGAAAAATTGCGGAAGGACCGCATAGGCAATTGTCCCAACTATCAAAACGCGCGGACCCTTCTGTGGAGCAAGTCGGTTCCGGGCCGGGTAAGGTGAAACGGCGTCGTTTTGGGGCTTATGGATGCCGACCAAAACGATGTCGTTTTGTATTATCTATATAAGTTAAAATCTTGCTTTTTTGTTACCCATTTGTTGTCTATTTCTAACAAAAATTTAAACTTTTCTTTGCTCTCTCTCTCTGCAAGTCCAAGTCCAGTCAGGTCCCGGCGAGCTACCGCCACCCTCCGTCGCGTCTCCGTCGTCGGCGACAGCCGTGCACGGCGGTCGGAGGTAAAAATTTCTCTCTTTTTTGTGTTTTTCGATATTTTAAGTGTTTATAATATAGGTATATATATATGTATGCAAATAGAAAATTCGAAAAATGGAAAAGAGAGAGGAATAAATCGAAAACGTACGGAATATAATCACCTTAGCTCTTTGGGTATCTGATTCTTGGTATTTGTTTTCCGATTTAGTGTTTTTTTCTCTTTGATTGGCTGTTTTTGTGCTTTTTGCTCACTGATTTTTTGTGTTTTAAAATCAAAATGCTTTTTTTTTTATTTCTCTCTAGTGCCAAATGTACAAAGGTTTTAGATTTGGCTTTAAATAGCCATTTACATGCCCCTTTTTTTTAATATCTATCTATTCTCCTCTTTTAATGTTGCAGCGCAAGTGGCGCTGGTGGTACGATGCATGTGCTGCTTGCAGCGTCGGTAGAGGATGGGACGAGGAGGCAAACTAGGGTTTTGGTTTTTTGTTTTAGGGTTTGAATTGGGCTGCTATTGGGTTTTGGATTTAGTGGGTTTTGGGCTAGGTTTTGGTTAGTTTGGGTCTGGGGTTATTTGGGCCCTAAATTGGGCTGTACAGTATGCATTTTTAACGCTATTTTATGTATATACTTTTAATATTATTACGTATTTATTTTAATATATATATACATATTTATGTAGTATTATTAATATATATTTTTATGTTATTAGTATTTCTAATATATATTGTATATGTTCATTTTATATATATTATGTACATATATTTAGTATTATTATGTATACACTTTTCATTCCTATTATTACGCACATCTTGTAATATATATATATATATATATATATATATATATAGCACTATTAGTATTTTTAATATTATGTTTACGTCACTTCACTTATTATTATTATATGTTTGTATATATATGTTAGTCTCTATTTCGTGTTTAATAATATTATTATCATGTTTAATATCGCATATATTGTCATTGTTTTTAATATTATTGTCGTATTTATTATTTGCCTCGATGCATTTCTAACTCTTTTATTTTTGTTTCCTACCATTTTATATCATTTTATTATTCACTACTTTAAAGATTTTTTTTATTATTAATTTTTTAATTTCAATAAATAAGGCAATGAACCGATTTAACATTAAGTCATCGATTTCATCGCTATGTTGGGTGAAATTCGTCGGCTCGTGTTAAAGAGGGGACACCCTTCTAAAAAATCGAAAACTAAAAATTTTTCGTGTTTTAATCGGATTACGATTAAATATTAAATTAAACTTGTATTTTTGAGAATTAAGACAACGCGTGTTTAATAAAGATACCAATTTTGGGCGTCGCGAGGGTGCTAATACCTTCCTCGTGTGTAACCGACTCCCGAACCCTATTTTTTTCCTGGATTTTCACGTAGACCCAAATTTGGCCATCATTTTTGTTCAAAAATGAATTTTCTTTTAAAAGAAGAGGATTTATTAGGTGTCTGATCACACCTAGAAAAAAGATCGGTGGCGACCCACTCTTTTAATAAAATTGAAATTCTATTTTTAAAGTTTTCAAATAATCACCTCAACTAGCGACCAAAGTAAAAAAATTTACGTCGCTACAATACTGATGGCACAATCAATTGAAAAGATTTTATATTTTATAAAGCCGCACTTAAAAGTAGCTTTTGAAAAGCAAATTAAATGCTTTTGGTTTGGTTTGGAAAGTCAAATCGAAAAGTTTGACTTAAAAACTATCTATTTGCCATTACTTTTAATATGAGAAAACAGATTTAGCTTAAAAAGCATTTTTCAAAATTGACTCTTGTTTTGAATCTTTTATGCTTGACAGAAATAAATTAATTGGCCTAAATTACAATACAGACATTATTTGAGCTTAATTTAGTGTGTGTTATATTTAGAATGAAGAGTGGATAATAAAATCTGGACCATTGTATTTGTTGAAATCATTTTCAAATCAAATTTTGGAAAATGAGAAGCGACTTTAAAAACAAAAAAGGGAGTCACCACCAATTTTTTTTAGGTGTGATTGGATCACCCTTAAAACATTTTGTTTTAAAATCATTAGTTTTGGTCCACGAAATAAAAGAACGGGTTCGGGAGTCGGTTACATACGAGGAAGGATTAGCACCCTCGTAATGCCCAAAAGTTGGTACCTAATTGATTATCAAATGTCTTTAATGTCGGAAATTTAAAAAAAATTAAGATGTAATCCTCTTTAAAATATTTTAACTTTGAAAATTGGGATTCACTCGCATCACGGTATTAACATTAAGTTAACCCTTTTTGAAATTCCTATCTCGAAACAGCAAAACGCTATATCCAATAAGTTAGGACATATTGCTTTGAAATTCCAAGATAGTGGCTTGCATTTAGAAAACCTTTAAAAAAAAACTTAGAAGGATACTTAATTATTCGAATTCAATGAGAAAAGTGGCAACCCAATAGGTTAGGGCACTACTTTCTCGAAATTTCCAAACACCAAGCATTGCCTTTATATTTTTTTGAAATCCTTGAAGTCTCATTCTTAAAATCGATGCATGAAGGAGCACATTAACATGATAAAACATAACATACAAGATAGTGTCGTAATCATTTTTTTGAAAACGGGATCGACTTTGGTTTTGAAAGTGAAAATTAAAACGGGAACGGATTTGAAATTCGACCCTTTCTATTAATATCGATTTTAAAATTCTTGAATTAACTCAAATCGATTGTTTAAAGATTTCCTTATCTCGAGATATCGAAATATCACATCCCATAAGTTAGGACACAATACCGTGAATTCCCAAGCACAAGGTCGTCTTTTAATTTAAATGAGAGTTTCGTGTGTTTTAAAACTCGAAAAAGATATTTAGCTATTTAGAAATAACGAAAAAATTGAAACCCCGTAAGTTAGGGCACAATTCCTCGATATCTCAAAATGCATAACATTGCCTTATTTGGAAATTTTCGTTTTTGAATAGTAGCGAATGCAATATTTAAACAACAAGTGTTATTTATTTGGAGTAAAAGTGGAACGATCCATATTGGATAAAACATTGAAGTTTAATACACGATACGATGACGTGAGATAAAAATATAGTAATGTGCGTAGAATGATAGTGCATGGGATAATAATGCATGAATAAAATATTACACTAGTGAATGACAATAATATGAAAATATAAATAACGAATCTTAGTACATGCAATAGCAACAATCATACAACATTTAAATGATAACATCAATAAATAAGGACCAATGAATTAAATGATAAAAGGTATAAAACAAATTAAAATAAATAAAGTGTGAACAAATTTTAGAATGATAATAAATGAATTTAAAATAAGTAATATAAAAAAGGTGTCTTAAAAATCCATTACCACACAAAGTAGAATTTAAAAAAATGAATAATTTTAAAATATATGATATGTATATATAAAAGGGTAAAATGATATATAAAAAAAACCTAAAATAAATAATAATAAAATCATTTGAAATAAGTAAAATGGGTTTAAAATAAGGTATATAAAATAATTTTAAAATAAGTAATATATAATAGTTAATTTAAAATGATAAATAAGAAGTGTCTGCTTCAGTATCTGTCATCTTGGATCTGCTTCAGTATAAACATCCGAAGGCGAGATCTGCTGTGTCTGCTCTCCATCAAAGTGAAGATGCCAAACTTCGATTCACTCTCTGACAATACATAGACGAGAAATCATCTTAGATTTGCTTCATCGTAATCAAGTGAAAGCCAAATCAGCTATGTCTTCGATTTGTTCCTTGTAAGCACAAGGATTTAAAATCATCTTGGATCTTGCTTCAGTATAAACATCCGAAGGCGAGATCTGCTATGTGTCTGCTCTCCATCAAAGTGAAGATGCCAAACTTTGATTCGTTCTCTGACAATACAGAGACGACAAATCATCTTAGATTTGCTTCATCGTAATCACGTGAAAGCCAAATCAGCTATGTCTTCGATTTGTTCCTTGTAAGCACAAGGATGCCAAATCATCTTGGATCTTGCTTCAGTATAAACATCCGAAGGTCAAATCTGCTATGTATCAGCTCTCCATTGAAGTGAAGATGCCAAACTTTGATTTGTTCTCTGACAATATAGAGACGACAAATCATCTTAGATTTGCTTCATCGTAAATACGTGAAAGCCAAAGCAGCCATGTTTTCGATCTGTTCTTCACCGAATACAGAGAGATAAGATCTGTCATCTTGGATCTACCCCGATGAAGGTCAGATCTGCTATGCTGTAGCCTATTACCCTACTGCTTTGGGTTTTTAAGCGCACCGTCTCTGATAACCTGTAAAAATGATTATGCTTGATAATTTAGGATGCTATGCTCGAAGTGAGTCAAATGTTCCTAATTAAACATGTTATGATGCAGAATGTCATGAATATGACCCCTATCCTAGACGTCATCATTCATTCCTTCATTTGCCCTTCTTTTCTCAAAGCTTCATTCACGCTCAGCATGTAGGCCTGTACCCTTTCTCCAATGCTACGATCCACTGAGGATGTTTGTAAAACAATCTTTTCTTAAAATTGAATAATTGATTTTGTTCATTTTCCCTTTAGACTGGACGAAAGAAATTCCTCGAGTTCCTTCATCCTTTACTTACGTGAATTTCTCGAACAATTTTCCTATTTTAGTTTCTTGTATTGTCTAGAAATTTCAGAGTAATACGTAAAACTTCATTTGTAAACATATTTAGTTCATCTATCATTATTTCAATGCAACATGGAAGATGAATAAATCTTTAAGAATAATTGGATTTGAATGAATTAAGAAGAAAGAATACAAAGGAAATTAATCTGAAGGCCTATCTTTAGGAAGGAGTAGAATCTAAAGATGGAAAACAAGATAGAAGTTAGATCCTCTAGATATCACAGTTTGAGTGCCTATACACCAGCTCCATGAAGTCTTTCTTGAGTTCAAAATGTGTTTAAAAGATCCCAAGTACTCTGTTGATGCCCCAGTTTGTAGCATTCTTCGCTCTTTGTAACAAGATTACTGTGTACTCTTTAAAATTTGAGCCGCCCTTTCAGGTTTTCAACTCAAAACCCTTTTGGTCACAAGGTGCCCTTTGCGGGTTTTCACCTTGGCCTCTCCGTTTTTGATTTTTTTTTCAAGGTGCCCTTTGTGGGTTTTCACCTTGGCCTCTCCGTTTTTGATTTTTTTTTCAAGGCGCCTTTTGCGGGTTTTCACCTTAGATTCTCTTCTTCTTTAGACAAAGTATTTTTTAACTGAGTCCGAGTTCACTGGATTAGGTAAACTTTTCCCATCCATTTCTGCTAAGATCAATGCACCACTGGAGAAAGTTTTCTTCACGACATACGGCCCTTCCCAATTCAGCATCCATTTTCCTCTAAAATCCTTTTGAATAGGAAGGATCTTTTTCAGTACAAGGTTTCCCTCGTGGAATTCTCTTGGTCGAACTTTCTTGTCATAAGCTAGCATCATTCGCTTCTGATACATCTGACCATGTCAAATGGCTTTTAGCCTCTTTTCTTCAATCAAGTTCAACTGGTCATACCGGGATTGAACCCACTCAGCTTCATCTAACTTTACTTCTATCAAAATTCGAAGAGAAGGTATTTCTACTTCAATAGGTAATACTGCTTCCATCCCATAGACTAACGAGAATAGAGTTGCCCCAGTAGAGGTTCTGACAGATGTTCGGTAGGCTAGGAGTGCAAATGGCAACTTCTCATGCCAATCTCTATACGTCTCAGTCATCTTCCCCACTATTTTCTTAATATTCTTGTTGGCGGCCTCCACTGCCCCATTCATTTTTGGACGATAAGGGGAAGAATTGTGATGCTTGATCTTGAACTGGTCGCAAACCTCTGCTATTGTTTTGTTGTTTAGGTTCAATGCATTGTCGGATATGATCTTCTCAGGCATTCCATACCGACAAATGATCTTCTTCTTCAAGAATCGACTCACAGCTGACTTAGTAACATTCACATAAGAAGCAGCCTCTACCCATTTTGTGAAGTAGTCAATTACTACAAAGATAAATCGATGTCCATTCGAAGCTCTAGGTGATATTGGTCCAATAACATTCATGCCCCACATGGAAAAGGGCCATAGAGAAGTCATAACATATAAAGGCGAAGGTGGTACATGAATTTTATCCCCATAAATCTGGCACTTATGGCACTTCTTGGTGTAACTGATGCAGTCCCCTTCCATAGTGGCCCAATAATAGCCAAACCTCATGATTTGCCTTGCCATCGTGAACCCATTTGCATGCGTCCCGCATACACCTTCGTGAACTTCTTCTAGAATTAACTTAGCTTCCACAGCATCGACACATCTCAAAAGTACTTAGTCTTTTCGTCTTTTGTACAGGATATCTCCGTCTAAAACATAGTCGCAAACTAACCTCCTCAAGGTTCATTTTTCATTTTCACTGGCCTATTCAGGGTATTTACGATCTCTCACGTATCGCAATATATCTTGATACCAGGGGTTATTGTCATTTCCCTCCCTCTCAATGTTACAACAATGAGCTAGAGCCTCGTAAACACTCATTTGAATTGGCTTTATTTGAATTGGCTTCATTTCTTCTTCTTTATTTGCCTTGATCATTGAGGCCAAGGTTGCTAAATCATCTGTCATCTGATTTTTGTCTCGTGGGAGATAATTGAAGGTGATGCTATCAAATTCCTCAAGTAACCCCAAAACTACCTTTCGATAACTAATCAATTTAGGGTCCCTTGTCTCCCATTCACCTCTAAGCTGATAAACAACCAACGCCGAATCCCCATATACTTCTAGAGTTTTTATACTCGCCTATAGTCGCTTGAAGTCCCATGATGCATGCTTCATATTCAGCCATATTGTTTGTGCAATCAAAGTCCAACTTGCACATAAAAGGATAATGATCGCCATTCGGAGATACCAAGACTGCCCCAATTCCATTTCCGACTGCATTAGAAGCCCCATCAAAATTGAGCCTCCAAGAAGAATTTTTAGTCATTGCTATACACATCAACTCCTCATTTGGAAAATCGACGTTTAGTGGCTCATAATCCTCTAGAGCCCTACTAGCCAAGAAGTCCGCTACCGCACTTCCTTTTATAGCCTTCTGACTTATGTAGACTATATCAAACTCCAAAAGTAAAATTTGCCATCTCGCCATTCTCCCATTTAGAGTTGTTGACTCCATCATGTATTTCAACGGATCAAGTTTTGAGATGAGCCAAGTGGTATGGTATAGCATGTACTGTCTTAATCTCTGAGTTGTCCAAATCAGTGCACAACACAACTTTTTGATTGGTGAATATCTCATCTCACAGTCAGTGAACTTCTTACTGAGATAATAAATTACCTTCTCCTTTTTCCCTGACTCATCATGCTGGCCAAGCACACATCCCATAGAATTATTGAACACTGATAAGTACAGTATTAATGGTTTATCCGGGTGGCGGAGACAATACGGAGCATTCAACAAATGTCTTGCTTGACCTTTTCAAAAGCACTCGCATTCCCCATCCCAAATACCTTGATTGTGCTTTTCGAGGAGGCGAAGATAGGATCACATTTCTCGGTTAGTTGTGAAATGAACCGAGCAATGTAATTCAACCTTCCTAGGAATCCTCAAACTTCTTTCTGAGTACGTGGTGGAGGTAATTCTCGTATGGCTTTGACCTTGTCTGAGTCGACTTCAATTCCTTTTTCACTGACTATGAAGCCTAACAACTTTTCGGATCTGGCTCCAAAGGTACACTTTGCTGGATTGAGCTTCAGCTGAAATTTTCTCAACCTTACAAACAATCTTCTCAAGACCTCAATATGCTCTTTTTCCGTACGCGACTTGGCAATCATATCATCAACGTATACCTCGATATCCTTATGCATCATGTCATGGAACAAGTTCACCATGGACCTTTGGTATGTTGCCCCTGCGTTTTTTAGTCCAAATGGCATTACTTTGTAGCAAAAGGTGCCCCACAAGGTTATAAAGGTGGTTTTATTCATGTCCTCTGGATGCATATTTATCTGGTTGTATCCTAAGAAACCATCCATAAAGGAGAACAATGAATATCCCGCTGTGTTATCTACTAAAGTGTCAATGTGGGGTAAAGAAAAATTATCTTTTGGGTTTGCTTTGTTCAAGTCTATGTAATCAACACACATTCGTACTTTCCCATCCTTCTTGGGGACAGGCACAATGTTAGCTACCCATTCGGAGTACTTCACTTCTTGCAAGAATCCTGCATCAAACTGCTTCTTGACTTCATCATTTATCTTCAAAACGATATCTGGCCTTATTTTTTGCAACTTCTGTTGGACTGGCTTACAATCTTGTCTTATCGGAAGACGATGTACCACAATGTCAGCACTCAATCCAGGCATATCCTAATATGACCAGGCGAAGATATCCTTGAACTCTCGAAGCAACTCAATCAGACCATGCCTTGTGTCCACGCCAATTAGGGTTCCGATTTCAACTCCTTCCCTTTCTCTAGGGCTATATTCTCTATTGCCTCTTTCTCATGTGGCATGATTTGTTTCTCCTCCTGCTTAACCATTCTTAACAGATCGAGAGACACGTCACAATCTTGAACATCTTCAAAATCCTGAAGTTCCTCTAAACACATATCTTGCTCGCCAGAGAAATTAGGAGCTGTAGTATCAGCGCTCATATCATTGATATCTAGGGACCTGTGGGGGTATGAAAGAATATACAAAGAATGAATGAATCGAAGAATGATTGTTTATGTGCTATGAATAAAAGAATAAGAATTGCTAGAACTTGAAGGAATATTGGTCGATAAAAATAGAATGATACTCGTTTAAATTGATAAAAAGTTATGTTTTATTTAAATAATTATAGATGAACATAAGCCTATTTCACGAATATAATCTTACTACTCCTAGGCCCTAGAGTATGAGACATGTTTTGAGAATTACTCGAAAATTCCTAAAGACTACAGGAAGGTCTTCCGCAATTCAATTATTCGAGAGCTCCCGGTTCGTAAGGGCGAATGCCCTCGA
Organism: Gossypium arboreum; assembly: GCF_025698485.1. Taxonomy (NCBI): domain Eukaryota; kingdom Viridiplantae; phylum Streptophyta; class Magnoliopsida; order Malvales; family Malvaceae; genus Gossypium; species Gossypium arboreum. The sequence continues at coordinate 116,455,709 of NC_069070.1, read as the reverse complement.
GGCTTCCTTGCTCCTATCCTTCATTGTGCACAGCATTAACTTGATGACTTTCCTTTATCAGCAGTCGTCCTGATTTGAAGGATTTGGATATAGGTGGGAATGCCATCGGTTTCCACTCCACTTCTCTTCCATTCAAATGCGCCTTTCTTTTTGCTTGGCGCTTCTCTATTTCCTGCCTATTGTGCTTGTGGTCTGGCGTGAAGCCCAAGCCAAAGCGGTCCTTCTTCTCAATCAGTTTTGGGATTTGAACCTCTCCTTGCAACTGTCTTCCTAGCCCTTTTTCCGGCAATGCTCCTTTCCCCATCATCATTTGTAGGGCCATCCTCATGGCTCCAGACATTTTGGGTACCGACACTTTGCTTCCCTCTAAAATAAAGGTGGCATTAATGACCTCTAAAGAGCGGAAAGAACATTCAATAGCCTCTTCATTTGCCTCAACATAAGGGGCCTTGCTGGTAACTGTCGCTATGATGTCCTCTTCTGCATTGATGGTTATTAAGTGACCATCTGTCACTAACTTTAATTTTTGGTGTAATGAAAAAGGCACCGCTCCTGCCAAGTGTATCCATGGTCTCCCCAATAAACAATTGTAGGAGGGCTTGATATCCATTACTAGGAAATCAACTTCATACGTGTTCGGCCCAACCTCCAGAGGGATGTCAATGCGTCCCATTATTTTTCTTTCAGTTCCATCAAAGGCTCTTACCACATTATGACACGTTTTCATATGCGAACTATCAATGGGCAACCTGTTCAAGGTGGATAGCGGCAGGACATTCAAAGCAGACCCATTATCCACGAGTACACTTGGAAGTGTGTTTCTTTTGCACCGAGTAGTGATATGTAGGGCCTTGGTTGACCCTATGCCCCCAGGTGGAATCTCATCATGATTAAAATAAATGAAATTGTCAGCACTAATGTTGTTTACTAACCGGTCTAGCTTGTTAACGGATATGTCATGGGTAACATATGTTTTGTTAAGCACCTTTAACAACGCATCTCGATGCACCTCAGAACTCAAGAGTAGGGCTAACACTGATATACGTGCCGGCTGCTTGCACAACTGCTCGACCACGCTATACTCGCTATGTTTCAGGAATTTTAGAAACTCCTTAGCCTCTTCCTCCTTTACCGGCTCATTGATGAGTACTTCAGTTTCCTTTTCCCTTTCAGCCTTGACATCTTTCATCTTTGCAGGCTCTACTCTGATATTCCCCCCGTCATAACGTTTCCCACTTCGTGTATGAGAATCTTCATTTTGCGTGCCCCTGGATGCGCTAGCTATACTCTCCCCCTCAGGTATTGTTATATTGCAGTTATAGCTCCATGGCACCCTCTTGTCATCCTTATAAGGGAAAGGATTGGGTTTATAGATGACTATTTTGGACCTAGTTTGCGACCCCTCCTCATTATTCCCTGGTAAGGAAATAATAATTCTCGGTTGGTTGGTTCTTTGTCGCTCATTCTCCAAAGACACATATTTGTCTTTCATAAGAACTACCTTGAAAACTCGCAACTCTTTGTTAACTATAAGGCCTTGTACCATGACCTTGAACTCTTCACAATTTTGGATCATATGGCCCACTTCCCCATGGAACTCACAATGGTTCTCTATTCCTTCTCCTCCTTTTCTAGAGGTCAGTATACCTCTCTTCACCATCTCCTCCCATATTACCTTCATAGGTGTCTTCACCTCAGCAATGTCTTCCTTGATTTTTCTTTTCTTTGTTTCATCAATGGCATTCACTCCTTGATTGCCATGATCCGGCAACGTATTTTCGGCATTAGGGGTACTGTCGAATTTCACAACCCCCATCTTGATAAGCCTCTCCACGACCTTCTTGAATCCTGTGCAGTTTTCGATCGAATGCCCCGGTATTCCCATATGATATTCGCACTTAGCATTTGTATCATACCATCTGGGGTACGGTGGCTGTAGTAGTTTCAAGTGAAATAGAGCAATGGCATGTGCATCATACAAGCTTTGATAAAGCTCACGATACGTCACAGGGATAGGCGTAAATTGCATTCTTTTTGAATTCTGTCTTATGCCAGATTCCTGTCTTTGGGTATTTTATTGTTCGACCATAGCTGCTTTGGGTTGACCAACTGTGATTGCCCTCGAGTTGAGACTATTCACCTCATTGTCCTTTCTCCTTGGGGCCGATCTTTTAGCCACTTCCCCCTCGATTTTACCGCCTCTCACGGCATTCTCAATCATCTCACCCGCTATAACTATATCCGCGAAACTTTTTGTGGTACTTCCAATCATATGTGTGATGAATGGCGTCTTCAAAGTATTAATAAATAACACGGTGGTTTCCTTTTCTAACAATGGTGGTTTACTTGCATTGCCACCTCCCTCCATCGTTGTGCATATTGCCTAAAACTTTCATTAGGTTTTTTCTCCATGTTTTGAAGTGTGATCCTATCTGGTGTCATATTAGTCACATGGTTATACTATTGCATGAAAGCCTGTGCAAGATCTCTCTATTAACTTATTCTTGCACGGCTCAACTGATTGTACCACCTAGCCGCCGCTCCCACTAGGCTGTCTTGAAAATAATGGATCAATAGTTGATCGTTGTTCACATAACCAGACATTCTTCTACAAAACATTGTTATGTGTGCCTCTGGGCAAGTAGTCCCATTGTACTTTTCAAACTCTGGCATCTTAAATTTATGAGGAAGCACCAAATCTGGAACCAAACTTAAGTCTTTGGCTTTAATCCCATGATGATTGCCAGCGCCTTCTAAAACCCTAAACTTCTCCTCTAACCACCTGCAACGATCTTCCAATTGTTTTAAGGATTCAGTGGACATTCGTTCCTTCTCCATTAAATCCAGATCAGGAGTACTAGGGTTGATCGAGCTATCACCCAAATTATTTCCCAACCCAGATGGGAAATTTATGGGGATTCTAGCATCCACTGGCCCATATTGAGGCCTTACTGTGACAGATGACCTTCTAGGAGGTGCCTCGGTTTGCAAGGGCACATGAGGCGGAGTAAAACCCGGAGGAGGACCTTCATTATCCTCTTCAGTGATCGTCATGGGAGCTTTTCCTTTATCAGTGGCTCTCAGCAGCTGAGCCATTTCAACCATCATGTTTCTCTAAGCCTCTAGCATCTGCTCCCTCATTTCATTCTGTATTTTGGCCAACTGCTCTTGCATTTGATCTTGCATATCTTTTTTGTAATTGTTCAAACCTTTGATCCATGTTCTTAGTTTTAGTACGAATTCCGTAAGGATGTGTGATTTCCAGATTTTCTTTTCTACATCTCTCTTTTCTACCTCTCTGGAAAGTAAACTTTAACTAATCAGGGTCTTTCTATAACTTTGAATGCAAATGATGTGATGAAATGAAATGCAAATGCATGAATGCAAAAAGAATATCGATTCTGGTTCAACTTCATTTAGAAAATTTTATTTAGAAAAAGAATATCTTTACATATAAGAGGATTACAAATACGATTTCGCCCTAAGGCCCAAAGCTTTAACTCTATCTAATAAAAGGGCTAGCTTTTGTCCTACATCCGACGATGATGAATACATCAGACTCAATACGTCAGCTCGAATAGCCAAGTCTTGCACATATTCAGCAACCTCTCGAATCTGAGCTATGGCTTCACCAATGACATGATCCCTTTTTCTGACCTGTTCTTTAGCCTGATGTAGCTCTCCCCTCAGATAATCCTCTTGCGCCTTGAGCTGCTCAACCCGGAGTTCACCGTCATGCAATGCCACCTCCAAATCTTCAACCTTGCTTCTTAGCTCCTTTAACTCGACCGTAGAATTATGGTTTTGGTGCCAACGCAGGGATTTTCCAAGTTCCATTACCTTGGTCTTCAATCCTTTATTTTCTTCCTCTAATGCCAAATTCTGCCCCTGTATTTCTTGGAATTTCCTCTCCCAGTACTCGACTCTATCCTTTTCTTCTTGAACCTCCTTCTGCCACTGATTCGAAGATCCTCCTACTCTCGCCCTCCTCAAGGCTACTTGTGCCCTTTTGTAATGCTCCCTTAGATCATCTCGATCTTCCTCAATCTTCCTTTTTTCTTTCCTCTCTTTCTCGACTTCCATCTTTTGAACATCAACGTCCAAACTTAAGTACATCTTTTCTTCTTTGAGCTTTGCTATCCTCCTCTCGAACTCCAAGCTTTGTCTCTCGAACTCCTGTTTCATAATTTCTAACTCTGAGGGCCTTACTTGCAAATATTCCTCCATTGGTCGAGCTCCTTCCATACTTGGCTTAGGGATATTATCATTAACTCTTCTACCTCACCATTTTATGTATTCCGGTGTCATAGCTGGGCTAATAGCTTTTCCTCTCAATCGACAAGTCTTCTTCCAAGCACTAGAAACTTCACTAACCCTCCTCTTGTAATCGGCTCCTCTATATACAAACTCACTTTGAGCCAACCCCTGAGTCACTGGTGTGAACTGTCTCAATCCATGCTGCCTCAGTACGAGCAAAGGGACATAGCCAATAGCACCCCAAATCCCCAATAAGGGTACCCAATCAAAACTACCGCATCGGTAAAGAACCTCACCAGGCATCATCCACGGAGTCCTCCACTCGACATCTTTCGACTGAAGGTTCTGAAGTAACGCTATCCGATTCTCTTCTGGAACATCAACTCTCCTGGTTGAAGCTACTATATCTTTCAACGGTGAATAATCCTCAAAGTAAACCCGACAAACCACCCTATCTATCAACCGGAAATGATCAGTAGAACCAAGCCAAAAGCAATCGAGCACACCCTATAAACCCGCCAAAGACCACCCTCCTACATGCACCTAAAGACCTAAATGTTTCCGCCAAAATTGCAGGGATGAAGTGACCTTTTATCGAGTTGATGAAAAGATCCGTGGTTGTCTCATCCACATATCCCAAAGCCATAGGAAGACCATCAATCCATATAAACTTAGGGCAAAACATCTATCTTTTTGTCTCATCGTGGTGTGTCAATCAAATCTTTTAAAGCATCCCACGAAATGCACTTGCACTCACCCTTTTCTTTAATTCGGCCGTGGCCCACCGCTTCGCTCATCCCCGTAATAATCATCAATTTCTTCCAAAAGGTAGGGACACAAGGAGCTCGAATAGATCCTATCATTCTCAAACCGGGACAACGAAGTAAAGCAGTGTACTCTTCCACAAGAGGGTACCATGTCTACTTCCCCAAAAGTGAAGCAATCAGACATTGGGTTCCAAAACCGAGCAAGGGCTCAATAAGTGCTCGTCTATCCGAACATCAAGCAAGTAAGGTAAGTCTCCATAGTTACCGTAGAATAATTGCTTAGTCTCTTTGCCCCACTGATCCCAAATTTCCTTAAGCTCTTGGAGATTATTCTGTGTGACACTTATACAAGTATAATCTGGTAGCTCCAACACATATCCTATAGCTATACTGTCTCCCTTTTCTAGTTGAGTTTGCTCGGACCATCTGTGGACGTTAACGTTGCCTTCCACTTTATCAAGAAGTCCGTTCTCCATAATAAAACTTCCTAACTTAGAAACTGACCATGAACCGATATCTTTGTAAATGCAAAATGACATGCAAACAAAAGAAAAGAGATAGTCAGTATCACATGATATCAATAAATTTCAACGATAACTTATAAGGGTAATGTCTAAGTTGGGCTTATACGATCCTTCAACATGGGGTTGGTTCTAAAGTTTAAGGTACCCGAACCAGCAGATTCCTCGATCCTCACCCATTATAGGCTCATTTGAATCGAGTTCAGTTCAGGGGAATACATTTCCCTATGGCTACACAGAGATGAAAATCTCACGAAACCATAGGTACGGATGTATCCCGAAAGTGATCCACTATCCTGCACGGAGGCGAAAACCTCACGAAGGCGTAGCTTTTCACTCCCACTTAAGGGTGTGACCACAACGGTCATGCAAATGCAATGCGATCAAAATATAGCATGTAATAATACAAACACATATAATGCAAAGAGGATTAAATTTTAAAATTTTTAATTTCCTACATTAAGACAAAAGATAATCAATTACATCACCTGACTCTCTTATGAATCCCCAGTGGAGTCACCAAGCTGTCGAAACCATTTTCAAATCGAGTTTTGGAAAATGGGAATCGACTTTAAAAACGAAAACGGGAGTCGCCACCAATTTTTTTTAGGTGTGATTGGATCACCCTTAAAACATTTTATTTTAAAATCATTAGTTTTGGTCCACGAAATAAAAGAACGGGTTCGGGAGTCGGTTACATACGAGGAAGGATTAGCACCCTCGTAATGCCCAAAAGTTGGTACATAATTGATTATCAAATGTCTTTAATGTCGGAAATTTAAAAAAAATTAAGATGTAGTCCTCTTTAAAATATTTTAACTTTGAAAATTGAGATTCACTCGCATCATAGTATTAACATTAAGTTAACCCTTTTTGAAATTCCTATCTCGAAACAGCAAAACGCTATATCCAATAAGTTAGGACATATTGCTTTGAAATTCCAAGATAGTGGCTTGCATTTAGAAAACCTTTAAAAAAAAACTTAGAAGGATACGTAATTATTCGAATTCAACGAGAAAAGTGGCAACCCAATAAGTTAGGGCACTACTTTCTCGAAATTTCCAAACACCAAGCACTGCCTTTATATTTTTTTGAAATCCTTAAAGTCTCATTTTTAAAATCGATGCATGAAGGAGCACATTAACATGATAAAACATAACATACAAGATAGTGTCGTAATCATTTTTTTTGAAAACGGGATCGACTTTGGTTTTGAAAGTGAAAATTAAAACGGGAACGGATTTGAAATTCGATCCTTTCTATTAAATCGATTTTAAAATTCTTGAATTAACTGAAATCGATTGTTTAAAGATTTCCTTATCTCGAGATATCGAAATATCACATCCCGTAAGTTAGGACACAATACCGTGAATTCCCAAGCACAAGGTCATCTTTTAATTTAAATGAGAGTTTCGTGTGTTTTAAAACTCGAAAAGGATATTTAGCTATTTAGAAATAACGAGAAAATTGAAACCCCGTAAGTTAGGGCACAATTCCTCGATATCTCAAAATGCATAACATTGCCTTATTTGGAAATTTTCGTTTTTGAATAGTAGCGAATGCAATATTTAAACAACAAGTGTTATTTATTTGGAGTAAAAGTGGAACGATCCATATTGGATAAAATGTTGAAGTTTAATACACGATACGATGACGTGAGATAAAAATATAGTAATGTGCATAGAATGATAGTGCATGGAATAATAATGCATGAATAAAATATTACACTAGTGAATGACAATAATATGAAAATATAAATAACGAATCTTAGTACATGCAATAGCAACAATCATACAACATTTAAATGATAACATCAATAAATAAGGACCAATGAATTAAATGATAAAAGGTATAAAACAAATTAAAATAAATAAAGTGTGAACAAATTTTAGAATGATAATAAATGAGTTTAAAATAAGTAATATAAAAAAGGTGTCTTAAAAATCCATTACCACACAAAGTAGAATTTAAAAAATGAATAATTTTAAAATATATGATATGTATATATAAAAGGGTAAAATGATATATAAAAAACCTAAAATAAATAATAATAAAATCATTTGAAATAAGTAAAATGGGTTTAAAATAAGGTATATAAAATAATTTTAAAATAAGTAATATATAATAGTTAATTTAAAATGATATATAACAAGTTTAAAAAACATAAAATATGTAAAAGAATTAAAAGGGACAATATAAATATACTTTGTGATAGTAACAATTCAAAGATAATAAAGAGAGAGTTATTTGAAATACATAATATACAATAACTTAAAATATATAAAAAAATTAAAATAAATATATAATAATTTTAAAGAATTATAAATATCTAAAAGCTTGAAATAAACTATATGTATACATATATATATAATAGGTAAGGAATAAAAAATAAATAATACATATAAAGTAGATTAAGGTAATATATATATACATAAAGCAAGTTAAGATAATAATTTGAATAATCAACACACTAAAATAAGCTAGAATAGATGTAAATAAGTAACATATAAAATGTTTGAAATAATATGTAATTAAAACAAACACAAAAAAAAGGTCAATAAGTGAATTAAATAGATTTAGGTCATGGCTAAAAACAAATTAAAATCCGAGGTATAAAAGTATAAATACTAAAAAGTTAATTAAGGATAAAAACGAAAACCAAATAGGATCTGAGGGCTAAATTTTAAAACAAAAGAAGACAGAAAATAGGGCTGATTGAATGGGGGTTGAAAAGGGAAAGGACTAATTGCATAAATTTCCCTTTTAGGGAAAATGCCAACCCCCCCCACTATGCCAAACGGCATCATCTCATCATCATCATTTAAAAACAAAACCTTTCTTTTTCATTTCATTTCCAGATCCTTTTTTTTCAACAGAAAGCTTTTTTTTTGCTTTCTCTCATTTCTTTAGCCTCCTCCATGGCCGACCATGGATTCCTTGGCGGCCCTCCACGCCCACGAACGACGATCGGTGCTGAGTGGCACGAGACCTCTTGGTCCATCTCTAAACACCGAAGACGGTATTTTTGTGACCCACCGCAACGAAAGAAAGAAGAAAAAGGAAAAAAGAAAAAAAGAAAAAAGAAAAAGGAAGGCTCCCTTTCAGTTCCATGCTCCCTTCCACGGCCATTGGCCGAACCCCCAGTGGTTCAACGGCCTCCAAATCGGCTAGGGAACGCCAGAACCCCCCTCCCAAACGATGAATCAGAGGTACGTTCTATTATTTCTTTTTATTATTATTTCGTGAAATAAAAAAAATTGAAACACACAAAGATCAGAACTGAAACGCAAATAATATTCACCTCTAGAAAATGTCTATTCTTTTTTGCTTAATCTGTTTTTTTTTTCAAGTCCCCTCCTCCAAATTTTCTTTTTGGTTCTTATAACCGATTACAAAGACTCTCATTCCTTTGCTGTTGCTGCTGTTTCTTGTTGTCTGTGTTTTCAGGGTATAGGGGTGTCAGACGCATGGAGCGTGGTGACCAAGGCTGAGGGGCATGCGTGGAGCGTGGTGACCAAGGCTGAGGGGTATGGTTGCTGAAAAATTTTAGAAAAGTGGGCTAGTTGGGCTTTTAGGGTTTAGTTTTAGTCCTATTGGGTTTGGGCTTGTAAAATTATTTGTTGGGCTGTTATACTTTATTTGTTTATGGGCCCGGGCAACATTGGGCTTGTACAGTATTTTGATCTTTTAATCTTAAAATAAAATAAAATATTTGTTTAACAAATTAATTTGATTGTGTAGGTGTAATTTCACATCAAATTGGTAATTTAACAAGTTTGTAACTTCTCGATTTATCTAGTAATTCTCTAACAGGTATTATATATACTTTCTTCACTCATCTTTTGATACCAATTAAAGGTTTACTTGTTTAAGTTCAAACTAAATGTTTGTTTAGTCAAAATTAATTTCCCCATTTATAGGATTTATTGTGTGTGTAAATTTATTGGTAATAAAAATTAGAATTTTTTTAAAAAAAGTTGTGATACTGTCATTATTTAATTATTTCAACCATCTTTTATGTAGTATATGACATTTTAACATAACTAAATTATAGAACACTCATTGTGGGTGAAAATAAAAATAAAACTAATACATTTAAAAACTTTGAATTATAGCACATTATTAAACAAAGTTCTTATGTTTTTAGTTAAATAAACCCTTAATTTTAACGAGTGGCGAGTTAGAAAAAAATTTGGGCGGAATGAAATTATATATTTTAAAAGATTAAATTAAATTTTTATTTTTTTTGGGTTAAAGTACAATTTTACCATTACTAATTTAAAATTTTATAAATTATAAAAGGCCTAAATAGAAAATTTTCTATTTTTAAGGGGCCGAGGTCCCTGCCTACTCCTTGGCTCCGTTACTGATCTTAATCTCTCAATGTAAATCTAAAAGCATAAGATTTAAAAGTGTAGTATGATGGTTGCTCACCTTATCTTTAAATTAATGGTAGGGGGTTTGGTCCTGCTCATAAGAATAGAGCAAATTTTACAGCCAACTGTTTATTTCTTTTAAGAGCACCCATAGCGAAGAGATTAATCATTACTAATCACAACTATCAATAATAGGTAGTTGATTTTGAAAACAACCCTTTTAATCTTAAAAAAAATTTCAGGTTATTGGAGTCCTTTGCTCTCTACCTTTTCCTCTCTCTTTCTCGGCTTCCTCCTTCCTTTCCACAAATGATATTGCATACACAGCAAAGGCAAATTACAAGCAGGTGAGAAGTGTCTGTAGTCACAAACAGCCATTTTTCTAAGCCTTGACTTTAGCCTTTTCTCCAGAATGGAAATCAATTCGTTATCTTTGATTAATTGCAGCGAACTACTAGTTCTGAATGTTGCAAACAACAACTTAAGTGATATCTTTCCCCATTGGTTACGCATGCTTCCAAGCCTGCGAGTTCTTATTTTGAGATCTAATAGATTCCATGGTTCCATTCAAGACTCCTTAACCAATTTTTCCTTCTCCAAATTGCAAATGGTTGATCTCTCTCATAATGACTTCACAGGCTTATTGCCAACCGAGTTCTTCCAAAATCTCAAGGCTCTAAAAGAAGAAGTTGGATATGATTCTGAATATTTTTCATACTCTATTAATTTAACAATAAAAGGTGTTGTAACCATTTTTTGATAAAACGGGAATCGACTTGGATTTTGAAAATAAAAACGAAAAACGGGAGTTGCCACCAATCCTTTTTTGATGAGGTGTGATCGGATCACCTTAAATTAATCATTTGAATAAAAGTTAAGATTTACTAGAACGATAATTTTTGGTCTACGAAAATCAGAAAATGAGTTCGGGAGTCGGTTACGCACGAGGAAGGATTAGCACTCTTGATACGCCCAATATTGGTACCTAGCTGGTTAATTAGTGTCTTAGTGTCGAAAATTTTGAGAACTTGAAAGACTCTGAGATACGATCCCTCTTTTGTAAAATAAACATTGAAACGTTAAAGACATTCTCGTCTCGAGGCAACGACACGTCATATCCAGTGAGTTAGGATACGGCATCTCGAACTTTTGAGAATGAGCTAGCCTTTTTTTTTAAAATCGATGTATTTTAACTTCTTTTAAAAGGATACTCGGTTAGTTAGGGTGAACGAGGAAAATCGAAACCCAGTGAGTTAGGGCATGTTTCCTCGAATTTCCGAACACCGAACATTGCCTTTATTTGTAAAAGATCTTATTTTGAGGTATCAAAATATCATACCCGGTAAGTTAGGACATCACACCTCGAATCTCCGAAAGTAAGCATTTTTAAGACTCGTATTGTGATTTAAAAGAATATTCCGTTTATTTAGGTTAAATGAAAAAAATCGGGACCCAGTAAGTTAGGGCACGATTGTCTCGAATTACTAAATACGGAATATTATTTTTATGAAAGGATTATTTTTGTTGGGTAAAGGATGATATAACGTAAATTCGTGAAAACGAAAAGAAATAAATCATGATCTCAACAAGCATATAGTAATAAATGAGTAATATGAATGACAAAGAATGAAAGAAATAAACAAGCTATGTAATTGAAGAAGAGAATAATAGGTAAAAATAATAAAAATAAATAAGAATAAGAAGAACAAGTAAAAAGGAAACCTAATAATCAATCGATAAATAAATAAGTAATATATAAAATAGTAAAAGAAGAACAATAACAATGTTGCCAAAAGGAAAAATGTATTAATAAAGATAATAATAATAATCATAATAAAAATATGCTAATAATATAATAGCGAGGATAATAAAAATAGTAGTAAAAATAAGAGGAGCATAATAAAATAAAAAGTAATAATAGTAATAAAAATGGTACTAATGCAAATAATGATGTATATATGTATAAAAAATTAATGGTAGTAAAAAAGGTAATAATACAATGGTAATAGTAATTATAAAGATGATGATAATAACAATAATATTAAAGTAAAGTAAATAATATTACAATGAATAGACATATGCATATACACGTATAAAAACGCCACTCCATAATAATCATGATGATAACAAAATAAAACATAAATACATATAGAAAATAAATATATAATAATTACATGTATGTACATGAAATACAAAACAAAATGTATACGTAATATACTAAAATATAAACATAATATACATAACGTACATGATAGAACAATATGATATTTACAATATATAAAACTATAATAAAATGACATACACGATAAATATTAATTTACATGGGCATAATATGAAGTATAATATGTGAATATATATATTAAGAGTATGTATATATGACACAAATGTATTAACAAAACAATAATACCAAGAACTAATGATAATGATATAAATGTATACATATATATATGTTAAAGATATATAATAAGGCATGTGTTAATATTGATAATATATAATAGGGTAAAAATAAATATAAAATGTATATAACGGGATATTAATATGATATAGTATTTAAATATGTATATATATTAGAGTAATAATAATATTAAAAAAACACGACTATAAGTGCATACACGAATGGACATATAATAATAGTATGTATAATATAGTTATTAAAAGTATATACGCAAGATAGTATGAAAATGAATATAATATAGTATCAAGGATATATACATAACATACGTAAAATAAAATATTAAAATGATTGAGGTATATACGATACACATATATATTATAAATGACAATAATGTTAGTAATAAAACTATTAAAGATACTATATAAATACATATATATAAAACAAATGTGTGATAGTATGCATATAATATATCTATATATATATGTATGTATTAGAAAATATAATATATATACATATATTGTATTTGGAAAATAAGAAATATATATAATATTGATATATATATAACATACAAATACATTAATAAAAAACATAATATTAAGCTATTAATAATATTTTATAACATATATGTAAAAATGAGGTGTTAATGAAGAAAATATAACAATAATAAAATATGATATTATGAATAATATTAAATTTGAAATAGAATAATGAGAAAAAAGTAAAAAATGGACGAGATTGTGTTGAAATTAAAAATTTTGGGGCGAATTTTAAAATCAATAAAGGGGAAGGGGACTGATTTGAATATGCGAGCGTTCAAGAGGGTCTAAAGGAGTAAATAGTCCAACTTTCCAAACGACGCCGTTCGTTGGTTCGCCAGTTATGGGGCTTGAAGGCTAAATTGCAATAAAATAAACAAATTGTGGCCAAATTAAAGAGGCAAAAAGGACCGTATTGGAATAGCCTCAAAAAGCGAAAGGACCAAGGGTGCAAATAGACCCTTGGTCAAAAAACACGCGGATCCCAGGCTATCTCGGGTCAGGTCTCCGGGTTTGGTGTCAAACGATGCCGTTTTTGGGTGCTGAGAGTATGCCCAAAATGACATCGTACCGGGGCATTATAAAAGTAAAAAAAAAATCTTAAAAAACCTTCATTTTGTTTGAGTTTTGAAAAAAAATAGGAGAGAGAAAAGGCTATTCTCTCTGAAGACCTGGGACCGGCCAGGGGGGTCCGACCATCGCCCACCGTGGTTCTGCCGTGCCGGCCACCGTACACGGTGGCCGAAAATCGCCTAGGGGTAAAAACTTCCTCCTTTTTTGTTTTTTATATATATTTTAAGGTGTGTATTTTTCTTTTTGTTTATGTTATGTATTTATAATGTATAAAACATAGAGCATATTCGGCCCTAAAACAGAAATGAAGAGAAAAAAAAAAGGAAAAGGGTCACCTTAGATCTACTGCTTCTATTTCTGATGACTTTGAGTTTGTTTTGATTTTGATATCAATAGAGTTGTTGTTTTCTTCTTAAAAGATCGAATGTTTCTTTTTTGTATATATTAAGAGTTGCCAAGAGACTAACAATGGTTTTTGCTCGGCCTTTTATAGATATTGCATGTCTTTGTTCTTGCTTTCTGTCCACTCCTATTAATGCTTGCAGGTGCAACTTGGGCGGTGAGGCGGTGGACGTGACAGACGGTGGCAAACCTGGCACGGGGAGGTAGAGCTAGGGTTTTCTGTTCTTTTGTTTTTGATTTGTTAATTTGGGCTAGGGTTAAGGTTATTTGGGCCTGGGTAGTTTGTGTAACGCCCCAATTTTCGGGAATTCTGTGAATGTTGACAAAATTTCATGCTTTGATTTTGTCACTTGTGAGTGAAATTATGAAATAGGACCTATGTGAAAATGTTTGAAAATGCTATAGGCTAAATTGAAGTGGCCAAATAAATAGGAGTGCAAAATAGGAGGATTTGCATGATAAACCTCCCATTTTACATGAAGTGGCCAACCATCATGTTGTTGTAGACAAAATGTACACTTGATATCCATAATTTATGGTACAAATTGATACAAATTGATAATAGGTTAGGTAAATGTTCCATGACAATGAGTTAGGTAAATGTTTCATGATAATAGGTTAGGTAAATGTTTCATGATAATGGGTTAGGTAAATGTTTCATGATAAGAATATCATGTCTTTTGTATTAAAGAATTAAATGGATGAAATATGAAGTTTTATTAAAAGAAAAAGGGGTGAAAAGAACAAAGTTTTGTCCATCTTTGTTCATCATAGCTGAAAGTTAGAGAAGAGAAAAGAGAGGAGAAAGCTCTTGAGTATTCGGTTATTAGGAGGAGGAAAATTGAAGGTAAGTTCTTGGTACCTTGCTTCTATTTTGAGGTTCATGAGTTTTTCTTGATTCTACCTAAACTCTTGAAGTATATTTTGATTTTTAGTTGTGTTGTGAGCATTTGGTCATGAATTAAAATGAAGGAAATGGTTGTTGTTTCATGTTCTTTTGATGAAAAATGGAAGATATGTGAAGTTGAGCCAAACAAATGAGCATGCATGTGCCTTAGATGCTAAAGGGAAAAATCGGCTAACATGTGGTGCTTTAAAATGATGAAATGGAGATTATGCTTAAGTAAAAATCATAGATATGTGATGATTGATTGGTGATATACATGTTTAAATAACATGCATGCAAGTTAGGTGTGAAAGAGTGATTTGGTAATAAATCTGCTTGGGACAGCAGCAATAACGTGACTTTGGAAAATTACCATAAATTGTGGGAGATGAATTAGAAGCTGAATAAATTATGTAATTAAAGCTTATTGAGTCTAGTTTCTAATGAAATAAACAAGAACATATTTTGAATTCTGTACAATGAGAAATTTGATTCGTAATGAAGAGTGGTCAGATTAGTCAAACAGTGAAACATGGGAAACTTTCAGAAAAATCTGGTATTTATTGGATAAACCAAAAATTCTGAAAATTTTATGGATAGAAGATATATGAGTCTATTTTCAAGGAAAATTAACGGAACTTGATTTGGAGTTTTGTAGCTCCAGTTATAAATGATTTAGTGACTGTTGCTCAGGAAGACAGCTTGCAGTGAAATTATGATTATGTGGTAAACATTGACAAAAATTTGTTAATGGGTTGCTTATTGATTTCTTATAAGCTTACTATGATCTGTAGGTGTGGTTGGCCGAATATTGTAAGGGATTAATACGTAGTTCGTATTTGAATAGTTAGATTAACGTGTTAGTAATCCAATTGTAGACGGTTCGTGTGTGGATCTCGTCAAGATATCGTCATAAGCAGTGTGTAACTAACACCTTCTTTCTTAGTCTAGATCGGCAAAAGTCGAAAAGTCGAAATGCCGAAAATCGGTATTTTGTAGATTTGCAGAAAAGCGAATGCTCGTGAGGTAAATCGATTAATGTTTTTGGTAAGCTGCAAAATTTGGACGCAAAGTGCATGATTTACGTGCCCTCGATATTTTTGGGCTTAATGGGCCAAAATTGGAATGATGGGCCAGCAGGCCCAATTCGTAAGAACCCTCGGTACATGATTCTGTTAGTACGTGAAAAGTAGGAATATGCATGAAAACCCTAAAATAAATAAATTACTGAAATACCTTTAAAAGTGGAAAATTTACGTTTACCCCTAGGAGATAAATTACCAAATACCCCTAGGGTTAAATTGACCTAAATGCATGTTTGATCGTTGTTATTTACTGCATGCCATGTTGTTATTATCGATGCATGGGATTGGGATATTGACGAAGGAAGTCTGAAAGTGGCTTGTCCACGTCTTTGGAGGCTTTGCCTCAATTTATGATAACTCAAAGCAGCAAAGGTGGAACTGTGGAGTGTTAAATTTGGGTGGGTTGAGCTATTCCCACATGGAGTGTATGGCTGGTACGGTGGAGTGTAGTGGTTGATGGGTTGAGTAGTCTCCCAAATGGGATTGCATATGTTTATTGATGTTGCATGTATTTTGAAATGGGCCTATGGGCCATATTATTATCTGAATAAGGGCTAAGGCCCGGTTTTATTGTAATCAAAAGGGCTCTAGCCTAGTACCACTGTTACCCAAATGGGCTTGCATATGTTTCTTGATGTTGCATGTATTTTGAAATGGGCCTATGGGCCATCTGTTATCTGAATAAAGGGCTAAGGCCCAGTTTATTATAATCTGAAAAGGGCTCGCCCAATACCACTTTATTACTGAATGGGCTTAGGCCCAATAGGCTTGGTGACTTGGGCTTTGAATGGGTTTTCCTTACACCTGAGTTTCCCAAACTCACCCCTTTTATTTTCATCCACGCAGAAATCCCCAACCATAGTGGGCTTGGAGTCTGTGAGGAATTTGAGTGGCCACCCGCTCGAAAGTTTGATTTTCTTCTAGTGAACTGGACATCCTTTTATTTACGTTTGAAGTTTTGGGCTTTTAAATGTAATAAGGCCGCTTAATTATTTTTGATGGTTTTAATATGTATTACTAAGATAGGTAATACTTATATTTAACTGTTGAAACCGGATAGCTTTAGGCGCGTTTTCAAAAACAACAGTTGATTTCAAAATAACACGACAACAAGCAAAGCTTCCGCAATAAAAGTATTTTTCCAAAATTAATCACTTTTCCTAAAATGACTTAATCAAATCGGTTTTCCTAGAAATATCCATGACGTTAAGGTGTCATAATGGCGGTATGCATGTCTAGGATTGGATCCGAAGGAGCTTGGTACTTAAGCAATCCGATGGACTCACCACCTCTTTTAGGTTTCCTACGGTGCATGACTTCCATTCACTTTAACCCTTAATGAATTAATCTTTTGAACATCAAGTACGATTTTCTGGACTTAGAATGGAAATTTTTTTTTTACGTTTTTGATGTGGCATGCCCGATCCGGCTATAACTTCTGGGCCGGGTTTGGGGTGCTACAGTTTGGGAGTTATTTGGGCCCAAAATTGGGCTGTACAAAAGGTTTGGAGCTAGACTTTTGATGTAATCTTATATTTGACACTTTTTGCTTGTTAATTCCTTTGCCTTATGAATTTTTCACTACTTAATTCATTGTATTTGATTTATTTCTTGTGTACTTAACCCAATACTGGAAATGGCAACAAAAAGACGTAATCTGCAGTTTTTTTTTCTTTTTATTCTGTCACGGCTGGAGTCCTGGGCACGACGCTTATTCTGTCGCGGCTGGAGTCGTGGGCACGACGCGGATCTGACGTGGCAAATCAGAAGTCAACACGGGAATATTCTGGAAACAACTTATCTTGATCTATTGACGTGATTTGAGGGATTTTGGATTTTATTTTTATAATTTTAGAGATATTATCTTATCTTTTTTTGATTAATTTTCCTTGTTGATTTAGGAATTTGAAGCCTATAAATACCCACCTTTGGGTAAGGCTAAGGGGATCTCTTGTCTTTTGTTCTTGTTGCTACTTTGTTTTCATTTTTAATAAAATTTTCTTCTTTTGTTTTATTTCTACTTTACTTTATTTTATTTTATGTTTTACATTATCAAAACATGTTAAGCATGATAATCAATATCATGCTTGGCTAATTTTCTCAAGCCAAAAGCTAGTACGAATCAATTCCTCACGTGAGAATTGAATATTGCTTAAATCCTTCGGGATACATTTTCGTCTTTTCGCTTAGATAGTTTGGCAATCGGTCTTACTAAAATTTTTAAACGTTTTCAAATCAAAAGGATCCGTTGGTGCGGAATCGTTTAATTTTACAGTTGGGAGGAAGGATCGGCTGTGGCATTTCGACTTCCTATGAACACTCTTAGCGGCGGTCCGCTAAGGAAAGACGAGATCGAAATGATTCTTGATAAGACAACTTCGAGTTGGGCTTTTCCTATTTTAAAACTAAGTATTTTAACGGCGATAGACGTGGTTGATTTACTTAAGAATTGACTTTCGAAGATAGACTTGGGAAGATCGGTTACATGAGAGAAAAGTAAGTTACGATGGGTTGGGCCTCGTAGACTGTAACCGACATGAATCCCGGAGCAAAAATCTATTTTCAATGATCGTGGGAATTGATGAAACTAGCTCGAGGCGATTCTTATACTCGTGTTTATTCAACTTGATCTTTCATCTTCTTTATTTTATTGCTTTTATTTTAATACATCTTTCTTTGCACTTTTACTTGTTTATTTTATTTCCTTGTTACTTCTCAAATCACCTTTTTTATTTTCCATTTCAGCTCCTAGGTCGAGAACAAGAAATTTAATCAAAAATTCCATTAACTCCCTGTGGATCGACCCTCTTCCACTATTCTACCTTTTTATTTATTTATTTTATTTTTGAAGAGGTTTATTTTATTTTGATAGGCAAAACGACGCTTGTCAAATTGGCGCCGCTGCCGGGGAGTTTTATTTTCGGCAATTATTGATTATTTTGTTTGATTTTTATGACCAGGAGAAACCCGGGGACTCTAGTTCAATATAACCCGGAAATTGAAGCAAGCGCTCGTAAAAATCACGGTCAAACGCTTTGACGAAAGAAGCAGCAAGAGCAAAGAGAACGATAATCCAATCTGGAATCTACCTCTGCGACACCACCACATGAACCGGAACAAACTCCAAACGAAGGACCACCTCCTAACACCACTACTCCAATAACAAATCCCACGTTTGAACCGGAGCCAATGGCGAACCAAACCATTAGAGAGCTTGCCGCCGCCCCCGCCGTACAACAACCGCTCTGCATTACCTTTCCTCAAGGCACTACCCCTTTCAACTCAAAATAGGGTTGATTCATCTCCTCCCTACATTTAACGGTCTTCCTAGTGAAAGCCCACATAAACATCTCGCCGAATTCCACATGGTGTGCAGTAGCATGAAGCCGCAAGGAGTCTCGGAAGACCAAATCAAACTAAGGGCATTTCCTTTTTCTTTAGCCGGAATGGCTAAGGAATGGTTATTTTACCTTCTGCCTAACTCAATAACCACATGGGCTGAACTATCTCGTGTTTTCCTTGATAGGTATTTTCCAGCAGCAAAAGCAAGCGAGCTTAGGCGAAGTATTTTGGGAATCTAGCAAAGGAGCGATGAATCTCTCTACGACTACTGGGAGAGGTTCAAAAAGTTATGCGCAAGTTGCCCGCAGCATGGCCTATTCGAGCAGACCCTTCTTCAGTATCTCTATGAAGGGATGCTTCCGATGGATAAAAAGATGGTGGATGCTGCAAGTGGTGGCGCACTCGTCAATATGACGCCAGAAAATGCTAGAACTCTAATGTCTACTATGGCCGCAAACTCGCAACAGTTCAGCTCTTTAAGTGAACCTAGCCGACGGGTTCACGAAGTAAGTACCGTTTCTTTGGAAAATAAAATAGACAAATTAAGCGATATTGTCAATTCTCTTGTCACGAGTAAGATAGGAGCATGAAGGTTTGTGGAATCGACGATGCCGAACCACGCAACCGATTCATGTCCAATGCTACAAGATGAGACGGGCGCCCAAGTCAATGCCATAAATAATTTCCCAGGACCTCCTCAAAGGCCATACAATCCCTACGGTAACACTTTCAATCCCGGTTGAAGAGACCATCCAAATATGAGCTATGGAAACAAAAACCAAAATTACCAACTGAGACCACCTCCCTTTCCAAATCAATCACCACAAAAAACCTCTCTTGAAACCATTGTTGAAAAGTTGGCCATTTCACAAGAGAAATTCCAAACCCAAACACAATCTCATCTCCAAGAAATTGACAAACAAATAAGCCAACTAGCCCAAACTGTTGGTCGCCTAGAGTCTCAAGGACGATTGCCCTCTCAAACCGAAACAAATCCGAGGGAAAATGTGAGCGCGATTACTTTACGAAGTGGTACCGTAATTTCACCAGAGCCGACAAAAGAGCCCAAGAAAATCGAGAAAGACAAAGAAGACACTTCTTTGAAGAGTCAAGTAGAAATATCCTCGCCTACCTCAGGTAAAGTCATTCCTAGTCATTCTTTTTCTACTTACGAGACTCCTCCTCCCTTTCCAGGAAAGCTTGCAAAGCGTGACAAAAAGGAAGAGGAGAAGCAAATTTTGGATATATTCAAAAAAGTGGAAATCAATATTCCACTCCTTGATGTCATTCAGAAGGTGCCAAAATATGCGAAGTTTTTGAAAGACTTATGCACAAATCGGAGGCGGTTATCCGACAATGAAAGAGTTAACCTCAACGAGAATATTTCGGCCATTTTTCAAAGAAGCCTACCACCGAAATACAAGGACCAAGGGATGTTTGCAATTCCGTGCAAAATAGGAAAAGTCAGAATAAAAAGGGCAATGTGTGATCTAGGCGCATCTATTAATGTTATGCCGCTAAGCGTCTACAACAAAATTTCAATAGAACCATTAAAAGAGACGCGAGTGACAGTTCAATTAGCTGATCGGTCAGTTATCTACCCCGAAGGGGTACTAGAAAACGTGTTGGTAAAGGTAAACGATCTCATTTTCCCTGCTGATTTTTACATTATTGACATAGAAAATGACCGCAACAACAATGGATCAAAAATCTTGCTTGGACGCCCTTTCTTGTCAACAGCGCATACAAAAATCGATGTCCGTAACGGCATCTTAACCATGGAATTTGATGGGGAAGTGGTTAAATTCGATGTGTACAAAGCTATGAAGTATCCTGATTCCATCGCAAGTTTAAATTTTGTTGATATTATAGATCCGTTAGCCGATGATTTTATCGAAACTGATTTATTTTATGATTTTTGTAGGAAATTTGAGGATCTCGATGATGAAAGTGAAATCATTTCAACTCTTTCCTCCATTTCTGATTCTCGATTAATTCCACCTAAACCCCTTCCCTCAATTTTGCAGGAGCCACAACTAGAATTGAAGCAACTTCCATCGCATCTCAAATACGAATTTTTAGGCGATAACCGAACCTTGCCAATTATCATTTCAAGTGAATTATCACAACAGGAAGAGGAAGAATTGATTGTTGTTTTGCACACCTATAAAAAGGCAATTGGATGGACATTAGCTGATATCTAAGGCTTAAGTCCATCCACTTGCATGCATAAAATTAAAACAGAGGAGAACGCGAAACCAACGAGAGAAGGCCAGCGACGTTTAAACCCGCCAATGATGGAGATTGTGAAGGAGGAGATTCAAAAGTTGCTAGATGCTGACATTATCTACCCCATCTCTGATAGCAAGTGGGTAAGTCCGGTCCATGTTGTGCCAAAGAAGACTGGAATTACGGTGGTCGAAAATGCCAAAGGAGAAATGATTCCAAAGAGAGTACAGAATGGTTGGAGAATGTGTATCGATTATAGGAAACTCAATTCACAAACCCGAAAGGACCATTTTCCTATACCATTTATCGATAAAATGATCGAAAGACTTGTTGGAAAAACACATTACTGTTGTCTTGATGGATTTTCTGGATTTTTTCAGGTTCCTGTGGCACCTGAAGACCAAGAAAAAACAACATTCACTTGCCCTTTCGGAACTTTCGCCTATAGAAGAATGCCTTTCGGTCTTTGCAACGCTCCAGCCACATTCCAACGATGCATGTTAAGCATTTTCTCCGATCACATCGAGCGAGGAATAGAGGTATTTATGGATGATTTCACTGTTTACGGTAATGAATTCATTCTCTCAATGCCTTTCCAATCTTTCTTATGTTCTTAATCGATGCATTGAATTTAAATTGGTTTTAAACTACGAGAAATGCCATTTTATGGTAAGTAAAGGATTGGTACTCAGTCATGTGGTTTCGACCCAAGGAATTGCCGTTGATAAGGGAAAGATTGATGTAATTTGCTCACTTCCATACCCCACTTCGGTGAGGGAAATTCGTAGTTTTCTTGGCCATGCAGGTTTCTACCGACGGTTCATAAAGAACTTCTCTAAGCTGGCGCAACCTCTTTGCCGATTACTACAAAAGGACGTGAATTTTACTTTTGATCAATCTTGCAAAGATTCATTCGATGAGCTTAAGGGAAGGCTTATATCCGCACCAATTGTACAACCACCAAATTGGACTTTACCATTTGAGATTATGTATGACGCATCTGACCTTAGGGTAGGAGCCGTTCTCGGCCAAAGGAGTAAAGAAGGACCACACGTGATAGCCTATGCCTCTAGGACTCTCGACTCGGCTCAACGCAACTACTCGACAACAGAAAAAGAGCTTTTTGCTGTCATTTTTGCATTAGAAAAATTTCGTTCTTATTTATTAGGAACTAAAATTTTTGTTTTTTCCGATCATGCAGCGCTGAAATATTTGATGAATAAAAAAGAAGCAAAGCCGAGGTTGATACGATGGATTCTCTTACTGCAGGAGTTCAATCTTGAAATCAAAGATAAAAAGGGAAGTGAAAACTTAGTAGCTGACCACCTAAGTCGTTTGCCTACTTCACCAGTCGAACCTCCCCTACGAGAACAATTTCCAGACGAAACATTGATGGAAGCACACGCATCATTCCCATGGTTCGCCGATTTGACAAATTTTCTAGCTACGGGTAAATTTTCGAACAATCTATCTCAATCTGAGATCAAACGCATAAAAAGAGAGTCTCGATACTACATTTGGGATGAACCATATTTATGGAAAAATTACTCGGATCAAATCGTACGACGATGCGTAAGTAACAGCGAGGTAAAATCCATACTTGAGTTTTGTCATTCCTACGCTTGCGGTGGACATTTCGGCCCTAAACGAACTGCACACAAAATTCTTGAGTGCGGATTTTATTGGCCAACCTTGTTTAAAGACACTTACAACTTTTGCAAAGCATGTGACAGGTGTCAAAGGGTCGGAAATCTAAGTCGAAGGAGTGAGATGCCATTAAATCCTATACACATCTGTGAAATTTTTGATGTGTGGGGGCTCGATTATATGAGGCCATTTACCTCATCATTTGGAAATTTATACATTATTTTGGCCGTTGATTACGTTTTGAAATGGGTAGAGGCGAAAGCCACCCGAGAAAATGATGCGAAAACCACAACTAATTTTTTACGTGATTTTATTTTCTCAAGATTTGGAACTCCAAGAGCGATCATTTGCGATAGAGGAACACATTTCGTTAATCGAGTCATCGAAGCTTTGATGAAGAAATATGGCGTGACTCAGCGGATAGCAATAGCTTATCATCCGCAAACCAACGGACAAGCAGAGGTTTCAAATCGAGAAATCAAGTCAATCCTAGAGAAGACCGTTAAACCAAACCGGAAAGATTGAAGCTTGAAGTTAGTTGATGCGTTGTGGGCATATCGCACGGCCTACAAAGAACCTATCGGGATGTCACCTTACCTACTTGTTTTCGGCAAACCTTGCCACTTGCCTGTCGAACTCGAGCATAGGGCATTTTGGGCGGTGAAGGAATGTAATATGGAGATGAACGCTGTTGGTGAAGCACGGAAACTACATATCCAAGAGCTTGAGGAGATTCGCCACAATGCTTACGATAGCGCACAAAATTATAAAGAGCGAACAAAAGCATTTCATGACAAGCACATTTCATTTAAATCATTTTCCGTTGGGAAAAAAGTTCTCCTATTTAACTCAAAATTAAAAATTTTTGCAGGAAAACTTAAGTCCAAGTGGAGCGGACCATTTACCGTGATCAATGTTTTTCCTCATGGAGCTATAGAAATTGAAGATAGCTCAGGTGCACAGTTTAAAGTTAATGGACAACGGCTAAAACCTTTTTTCGAGAGCACACCAATCGGACTAATTGAAGAAATCGGGTTGGAAGAGCCAAAAATCTGACAGGAAAATGTCGAGCTTAACGACATTAAACAAAGCGCTAAATGGGAGGCAACCTATTTGTTTACTTTTCATCAATTTTAATTTTTTTTCTTTTTTTTTTGTGGAACATGATCTCACAACCTTAAACTTATGCTCTTTGTCTTGTCAAGGGTGGAAGAGAGGAATAAATAAAAAGGCTCGGGTTTAAAATCTTGTGAAAACAAAGAAAACAGGATTAGGTTTCAACTTGGTTCATTAAGGGAAAAGAAAGGGTGAATCCTAATCCCTAAATCATATTAATGCATCAAATTCCAATGTAATCTCAAAATGCATACAAGCCACAAGTTCTAGATTCCAATGTCCAAATTGACACTCTCAGGCAAGAAAAAGGAGCATGAAAATATAATCATACATGCTAAAGGCTCAAGTTCTCACAAAATGGGCTAATTAATTAAGCTAGGTGAGAAATTCAACTAACAACATCAAGACAAATTGTAAGGGTTGTCAAATTGGACTTACTCATATTATTCGATTATCAAACATGCTAGAATTCAAGTATCTTTATGAACTAAAATAATCATAACATGCTTAGCGACAAGCAACGGCAAATGAGTTGTTCTTCTAATCAATTCAAACAAACATATCATCAAACAAATATGACAAGCAAGGCGAAATTAATGTCATCCTTTACCTTATGAATTTTTGCTTGTTAATTCCTTTGCCTTATGAATTTTTCACTACTTAATTCATTGTATTTGATTTATTTCTTGTGTAGTTAACCCAATACTGGAAATGGCAACAAAAAGACGTAATCTGCAGTTTTTTTCTTTTTATTCTGTCACGGCTGGAGTCGTGGGCACGACGCTTATTCTGTCGCGGCTGGAGTCGTGGGCACGACGCGGATCTGACGTGGCAAATCAGAAGTCAACACGGGAATATTCTGGATACAACTTATCTTGATCTATTGACGTGATTTGAGGGATTTTGGATTTCATTTTCATAATTTTAGAGATATTATCTTATCTTTTTTTGATTAATTTTCCTTGTTGATTTGGGAATTTGAAGCCTATAAATACCCACCTTTGGGTAAGGCTAAGGGGATCTCTTGTCTTTTGTTCTTATTGCTACTTTGTTTTCATTTTTAATAAAATTTTCTTCTTTTGTTTTATTTCTACTTTACTTTATTTTATTTTATGTTTTTACATTATCAAAACATGTTAAGCATGATAATCAATATCATGCTTGGCTAATTTTTCTCAAGCCAAAAGCTAGTACGAATCAATTCCTCACGTGAGAATTGAATATTGCTTAAATCCTTCGGGATACATTTTCGTTTTCTGCTTAGATAGTTTGGCAATCGGTCTTACTAAAATTTTTAAAACGTTTTCAAATCAAAAGGATCCGTTGGTCCGAATCGTTTAATTTTACAGTTGGGAGGAAGGATCGGCCTGTGGCATTGCGACTTCCTATGAACACTCTTAGCGGCGGTCCGCTAAGGAAAGATGAGATCGGAAATGATTCTTGATAAGACAACTTCCGAGTTGGGCTTTTCCTATTTTAAAACTAAGTATTTTAACGGCGATAGACGTGGTTGATTTACTTAAGAATCGACTTTCGAAGATAGACTTGGGAAGATCGGTTACATGAGAGAAAAGTAAGTTACGATGGGTTGGGCCTCGTAGACTGTAACCGACATGAATCCCGGAGCAAAAATCTATTTTCAATGATCGTGGGAATTGATGAAACTAGCTCGAGGCGATTCTTATACTCGTGTTTATTCAACTTGATCTTTCATCTTCTTTATTTTATTGCTTTTATTTTAATACATCTTTCTTTGCACTTTTACTTGTTTATTTTATTTCCTTGTTACTTCTCAAATCACCTTTTTTATTTTCAATTTCAGCTCCTAGGTCGAGAATAAGAAATTTAATCAAAAATTCCATTAACTCCCTGTGGATCGACCCTCTTCCACTATTCTACCTTTTTATTTATTTATTTATTTTTGAAGAGGTTTATTTTATTTTGATAGGCAAAACGACGCTTGTCAACTTTACGAAAACCGTACATATGCCCATATTCACATGCGTAGATTTGTCGGACAATGGATTCCATGGAGAAATTCCTAAGGTAGTTAGAGAGCTTAGATTGCTTCTTGCACTCAATCTCTCTCATAATAGCCTGACTGGTCCTATCCCACCGTCATTTGGGAATTTGGCAGCACTTGAATCATTAGATCTCTCATTTAATAAGCTGAGTGGTAGAATCCCTTCTCAATTGACAAATTTGACATTTCTTGAAGTGTTAAGGTTTTGGTACAATAATCTTGTGGGGCCATTCCCAAAGGCAAGCAATTTGATACATTTGAAAATGACTCTTTTCGAGGGAACTTGGGTTTGTGTGGATTACCATTGTCAAAGGAATGTAGCAATGATGAAAGATCACAACAAGCACAAGATGAGGAAGATAATGGAAATGGAATAGCTTTTATTTGGAAGATTACATTAGTCATCGAAATGGCTTAGTGAGTTACTGGTGTTTTTGAAATCAGTTATTTAAAAATATTTAATATATCTTAGAAGGAAAAACTTAGTTAATTATAAATTTATTTATTACTCAAAATTTTAATTATACTTTAGCAGCAGAAAACAACAACAACAACCCAAATATCTCATGCCACCTTACGAAATAAAATAATACAATCTTTAAATAATAATATATCAAATGCTGAGAATAAGTATTTTAAATATAAGCCGAGCCGAGACCCTTGTGATGTTGCATCTTCATCCTAACTTGGTGGGTTATCTGTAACACCCCTAACCTATCTCCATCGTTAGATTAGGGTTACGAAGAATTATAGAGAATTACGGTACCTAAACTTGGTGGGTTATCTGTAACACCCCTAACCTATCTCCTGTATTTTTACTATAACATTCAGTAACATAATTTAATTATAGTAAAAATAAACTCACGGATCTTAAATTGAGCTTACGAGGACCTAAAAATAGTTTGAAAATATTTTGGAGTCATTTTAAAATAAAATTGAAAAATTTAGAAAAACTTGAAAACAAGGGCCATTGATTTGGTTGAGCGATACGATTGGCTCAAATAAAATTAAAAATATAATAATTATAAGATTAGTCATTTTAGTGGTGAGATTAAATATTATAATAGTAAAATTAAAATTAGTGATAAAACATATGTTTAAATTCAAACGTAATAATAAGGTAAAATAAGAATACAAAATGGTCATAAAAGATATTAAACTAAAATTATATATAATGAAAATTTTGAGTTATTCAATATTTTGAAAATTTCAAGTGGGTTTATAATTTCATTAATAGAATAATACTATGTACCATATTTTTGTTTTTATTAATGGAGTATTCTGTATGATTTATTTAAATATGATGTATCACTTTATGTATTAGTATAAATATTTTAATTATTTATTTATTTTATAATATTTTTAAATTATTTATTGTATTAAATTTAAACTTTAAAATTATAGAAGTTAATGGTGTTGTTGTATCGAAAATGAGTAAATAAATTAACAATCCCTCTATATGTTAATTGCCTTGAAATATATATGTTTGTACCTATTTATTTATTCCCATGTAATAATATTATATAAAAAAAACTGATGAAATTAGATCAGATTTAGGGTGGATTTAAATGGATAATGCGTTTTAACTGCGGTTAGTATAAAAATAGAGGTAACAGTGAGATTAGATATTATAGCAATACTATAACGTGAAACAAAAAATAAACTAAACGCACCGTACAACACTCCACCACTCATCTAAATACATCATTACTAGCATAGATACAAGAATTCGGATGGTCGATACAATTAAATTAATTCCCTGCTAAAAGAATAAAAATGACTGTCTATGGATTGCGATGTTGCTGATATTTCAGTAATTTAATTTATTTATAATAATATGAATTTTGGCTGAGGAAAAAAAATCTTTTAAATGATTTAATTTTTATCATGTGGATAAGTTGACGAACACCATTTCAAGTCAATATACAGATCTCTAGTATTACTATTTTTACCTCTATCAATCATGCCTGATTGTCTTGCATGCCCTTTTTTTAATTTTTGTTTTTCCTTTGAGTGTGAATGCTTAAAAATCACAGTAGCTAGTAGCAAGGATATGAAAGTAGATATTTTCGAAATAAGTTAAAGATGTGCAAAGAGAAGTTACATCATACTACACTTGTTCACATTAGCCATCGCTTTTAAGATGTTGACTGCCATTTCCTCCTAATTAATTGTTAAATGAACAAACTCACTCATGAAATTGGACTGTACTTACCGACGTAGAGATTTAAGAATCTGATTGTTAATAGGATCAAATTTATATCCTAGTGAAAATGGTTAAAGGTTACGTTAAAAGTAAGTCTTTAATAACTCTCGTTAAATAAAGAAAAATAGTGTCTTGATAATTTTTATCAATTAAAATCTAATTTGTAAACATGAAAAGAACTATGGTTGTTGATTGGTTAGCCAAATCATTTTCCTCTAATAAAATTAATTTAACTACTATGAAGATGTTCCTACATTTAAATTACTCTTAAAAAGATAAATTTGACCATTCTCATGGAAAAAGAATTAATTACACCCTGCTAGTAAAACTTCAATTATTGGGATCTAATTATGGCAATAATATTGGGTCCGTCCATTATTTTCTTTGATCAACGTGTCACTAAAATAGAGGCTAAACAAAAGCAAAAAGTAGGAGAGTTCCTCAGCAAGAGCAAACGTAAAAGGTGATATCTATCTATAATAATATATATAAGTAGGACTTTAGAAATATTTTAAACCGGAGAGAATACTTTCTATTCTTAATTGTATTATTAAATTTATATTTAAAATTATTAATTAATTAAATCTTAGTTTAATTAACATAGATATTGTTATTAATATAGGATGATATAAATTGAATGTACTAAAATGTATTATTCTTCTCATTATAGGTTAAATAGGGAGTATGAATAGTATTAAATATTTTCTTAAAAGAAAAATATAATTAAAATCTAATGAAATTATCTTACAAAATTATTCCTTCTTTATCTACTTATTGTTTTTCATAATTTTTATAGAAAAATTTTATTATTTATTTTATTATAAAACAAATCTCACATTGAAAGAAATTTAAAGAATTTTAAAAGACTCAGGAAAGACTTGTAACAGTCCACATGAAATCAAGGAATATAAATAAATCCACCTTCGCATAGCATCTCTCAAGCCTCCACTCATAGCAAATTTCCAACTTCATTTCCTTAAAACTTTTGCCTCCTATCATCTCTTGTTTCTTAGATTCTAGAAATGGGAAAGTTTATATGGTTGTGTCCAATCCGTAGTCTCCTCTTTGTGCTGTTCTTTCTTTCCGTAGTCGATTCTTTTTTGAGTTTGTCTTCCTCTTCTCTTAATCCTACCCCTTTGTGTCTACCAGAAGACACCTCCGCCTTGCTCCAATTCAACAACACCCTATTCATTGATGAATCTGCTCATGATTTATGTGCATATCCCAAAACAAAATCTTGGAATGAAAGCACGAACTGCTGCACATGGGAGGGAGTCACTTGTAATAAAGTAACTGGTCAGGTGATTAGCCTCGACCTTAGTTGCTCTATGCTTACCGGCTCACTTTCCCCAAACACCAGCCTTTTCCGCCTTCAAGGGCTCAAACGGCTCGACCTTTCTTTTAACAATTTCAGTGGTTCGATTCCATCTGGGTTTAGTCAGTTAGTAAGTCTGACATATCTTAATTTTTCTGGTTGTTCCTTCTCTGGTTCAGTTCCGTTAGATATTTCTTTGCTATCAAAATTGATTTCACTTGATCTTTCTACATATGATTTGAAATTTGATAGGCAAAGTTTTGACATGCTTACGCGCAACTTTTCTAAATTAGAAAATCTTGTACTTGACCGGGTAAATATGTCTGATGTTGTGCCTACCTCCTTCATGAACTTGCCTTCATCTCTAAAGCAGTTGGGGATTAAGTTTTGTAATTTGAAGGGGAAATTCCCTACAGAAATATTCCAGTTCCGGTTCCTAGAATATGTTGATCTAAGCTTGAACTCTTTGACAGGTTACCTCCCTAGCTCCAATTGGAGTAGTCACCTCAAGTACATTGACCTTAATGATAATCAATTTAGAGGGTCAATTCCTGCATCCATTGGAAACCTCACAAAAATCACCTTTCTGGATTTATCTAATAATGAATTCCAAGGTCAACTTCCCTCTGCACTTTTCAGCCTTAAACAGCTTACTGATTTAGTGTTATCAAACAACAGTCTAGAGGGTTTACTCCCGACTCATGTACGCGGGTTTCAGGATCTAAAAGTTTTGTGTTTAAGTAATAATTTGTTAACCGGTGCAATTCCATCTTGGCCTTTTACGTTGCCATCTTTGGAAGAGTTAGACCTCAGTGGTAACAGTCTCTCTGGTCCTATCAATCAGATTCAAAAGCCTAAATCAGTTCAAAAGGTTGATTTGGGCTACAATGAAATCCATGGTGAAATACCGAGTTCGTTCTTTGATCTTGTAAATCTTACTGAACTTGATCTTTCATCAAATAATTTTAATGGTGTAATCAACTCAGTTATGTTTTCAAAGTTAGAGAATCTTTTAACACTTGATCTTTCATCAAATAGTTTTAGCGGTGTCATCAAGTTAGATGTGCTTTCAAAGCTAAAGAGGCTTATGAAACTTAATCTTTCAAACAACACATTGCTATCATGGAGTACTGGCAGTGGCTCTAACACTACTTTTCAAGAGCTCGATACTTTATACTTCTCTTCTTGCAACGTAAGGCAATTTCCAAATTTCTTACGATCAGCCAAAAAATTGAGCCTTCTCGATCTTTCTAATAATTCAATTCAAGGTTCAATTTTCAAGTGGGAATCAGAAGGTTGGGAACAATTGATTGTTTTAAATCTTTCCTACAACTCACTGACGGGTTTAGAGCATTTTCCAGGGAAGAATCTTAAATTCCTTGATCTTCGTTCAAACCAACTCCACAATCTTCCTCTGACCCCACTACCGCCTTCTTTGCAAGGATTTTGGATTTCAAACAACAATTTGACAGGAAAAATCCCTCCTTCAATTTGTAATTTGACTTCACTTGATGTCCTTGATATGTCTAGAAATTACTTGGGAGGAGTTATTCCGGCTTGTCTTGGAAATTTTAGCCACGAGATCTTAAACATAAACCTACAAATGAATAAATTTCGTGGAAAAATCCCTGATTTTTGTGTCGATGACAATGCTTTGATGAATCTTGCACTTAACGACAACCAGTTGGAAGGGCTATTGCCACGATCCTTGAGTAATTGTACTTCTTTGAAGTTCTTAAATCTGGCAAATAACAAGTTAAGTGACACATTTCCCCATTGGTTAGGTGTACTTCCAGATTTGCAAGTTTTAATCCTCCGATTCAACAATTTTCAAGGTCCCTTGAGCATTTCCAGTGATACTAAACCATCCTTTTCATCATTGCAAATTGCTGATCTCTCTCAGAATAAATTTACTGGCCTCCTGCCTACAACTTTCTTCCAAAATCTAGATGCTTTGAAGCATGCAATAAGCAAACATAAATCAATGTTTCAAGAAGCCTGGGAAAATCTAGGACTGTATCAACATTTAGCACTCGATTATTATGGTCAAATTTCAGAGAATGTAACGACGAAAAGATCAGACATAGAGTTGGAGTACAAAAGATCGTTACCCATTTTCTCTGGCATTGATTTTTCAAGCAATAAATTCTATGGAAAGATCCCTGACGTCATTGGACAGCTTCATGCAATTCACATGCTCAACCTGTCTGACAACAACTTCATAGGTCATATCCCACCCTCGTTGGGAAATTTAATGGAACTTGAATCATTAGATCTTTCATCAAACAAGCTCAGCGGCAGGATTCCATCTCAGTTGACAAACTTGACATTTCTTGCAGTGTTAAATTTTTCCAATAATAATCTGGTGGGACCAATTCCCCAGGGAAATCAATTCGACACTTTTGAGAACGATTCCTATCATGGAAACTTGGGATTATGTGGCTTCCCTTTGACAAAGCAATGCGACGAACCTAAACCACCTCCATCGAAGTTCAAGGAAGATGAAGGTTCTCCAATAAGCTTTTTATGGAAACTTGTAATGATGGGATATGGATGTGGAGCAGTGCTAGGATTGAGCACCGGCTACATCGTGTTCACTACTGGAAGGCCATGGTGGTTTGTGAGAATGGTCGAGAGAGATTGGAAACCGAATTTTACAAGGTGGGTTTGCAAAATTCGAGGAAAAAGAAACATTCACTGAATTTAAAATTTCAAGGTTGTTTTTAACCATCTATTAATTTCTCATTGGTTTTGTAATCTAGAGATTAGACCTAATCTCTTTCCTCTTTTTATTTTTCATGTACAGTGGTTCGAACTGAAGCTGAGAGAAGAATGCACCCTTGCTACAATACAATTGGCTAGAAAGAGGATGTTTTCTGGGTTCGTTTACAGTGCAAGTGGTTTTAAGATAGGATTCAAGGTGTCGTTTGAGGATAACTTGCATTGCTTGTTCAAGTTGATCATATCAGTGTCTGCATTTGTAAATTAGTATTTACGGGCTTTTGTTACGTTTGTGAGACGATGTGTGTGGTTTTATTTTCTCGGTTTTTCTTATTTTTGTAAACTCTTTCTGCAAATTGCTTTATCAGTAGAACCGTTTATGAATCCGGAATAAATTTAAATAAAACATACAAGGATTAAATTTAAATAGTTACAATTATCATGGAAAGTTTTGATTGAGGGAATTCTTATTGATATCTCACTTCAATTATTTAACTTTCTTTTTGTCCATAGTTTTTACAGCTTTCATGGTCTTGGATTTTGTCCATAAATTTGAAACGAATTGCTACACCCACTATACATACTTCTCTGTCTTGGATAGGTGTCTTTATGCATTGTCAAAACCCTTTTTTTTTTAAACTGGAATTGACTTTGTTTGAAAATAAAAATTAAAACAGGAGTCGCCACCGATCTTTATTAGGTGTGATCGGATCACCTTTGTTTTAATAAAACATTTTAGTTTACTAAAACGATATTTTTAGTCTACGAAACTTGAGAGAACAGGTTCAAGAGTCGGTTACGTGCGAGGAAGGATTAGCACCCTCGACACGCCCAAAAATTGGTACCAAATTGATTAGTTAAAGTCTCAATGTCGAAAGTTGAAAATCGGGAACGGATTTAAAATGTGATCCTTTTTTGTTAATATCGATTCTAAAAACGATTGCTAAAGATTTTCTCGTCTCGAGATATCGGAGTATCACATCCCGTAAGTTAGGATACAGTACCATGAACTCCCGAGCGCAAGTTTATCTTTAATTTTAATTGAAATTCCGTGTATTTTAAAACTCAAAAGGATATTTGACTATTTAGAACCAACAAGAAAATCGAAACCCGGTAAGTTAGGGCACAATTTCTCGATGTTCCAAAACGCGAAACATTGTCTTATTTTGAAATTTTTGTTTTTAAATAATAGCAAATACGATATTTAAACAATGTACGTTATTTTTTTGGGTTAAGATAAAACAATTTATTGGATGAATGTAAAGAGGCTTGATTCATGGGGCGATGATATGAAATAAAAGTATAGTGCGACATGGAAGAATGATACATGCATAATATATTCCACAAGCGAATGGCAATAATATGAACACGAGTAAGCAAATTAACATACATGCAATAGCAATAATCTCACAATATGCACTCTTTAAAAAATTAATCATTAATAATCAAGAACAAATGAATTAAATGATACAATTTAAAAAAAAAAAATATATATATATATATATAATAAATAGTTAAAAGCAAACTAAAATAACAATTGCAAGATGAATTTTAAATGACCATGAATGAATTTAAAATAAATAATGTAAAAAAGAAAGTTAAAATCGACAATATACAAAACGTTTTTTTTTGAAGAAAGAATGATATATGCATATGAAGAACTTTTAAAATAGATATAATATATATATATATATATATATATACAAAAGTACGAAATAAAGTATAAAAATTAAAGTAAATAATAATAACAAAACATTTTAACATAAATAAATAGGGTTCAAAATAAGGTATGTAAAATAATTTTAAAATAAACAATATATATAAGTTAATTTTAAAAAATATAGATAAAAGTTTAAAATAAAAGGAAGCTTTAAAGAAATAATATACAAAACAGTTTTTTTTTAAATAATATGTATAAAAACAATTTGAAATAAGCTATAAAGGTGATATGTGAAAAGAATTAGAAATATATAATATAACAAAATAGTTTAGTACACATAATGTATAAAAAACAATTTAAAATAGATAATTATACAATTTTAAATAATTAGTATATTAAAACAAGTTAAAATAAATCTTGTACATAAATAGTCTAATAGTAAACAGCATGCAAAATATTTGAAATAGCACATAATAAAACATTTTAAAATAAATAAATGAATGAAAAGGACTTAGGACGTGATTGAAAATGAACTGGAATTAAGGGTATAAATTTGAAATAACAAAGATGAAACAGAGGGTCGATTCCCAACAAACCGAAAACATAAAGGGGAGAAATAACAAATGCCCCAGACCCCTCAATGCGCTGCGCTTCATCCTGGGCCAAAATGAAATGACGCGTAAATTTTGGGGTAAAATTAGACGACAAAGAAAATGGAATGGGACTTAATCGAATGGTGCAGGAAAGAAGGAGGGACCATAACCGAAAATAGCCCATTTGGGCTTCAAAAACACACGGATCCCCCTTCAAATCAGGTCGGGGTCGCGGGTTTTCCCCCCTAAACGACGTCTTTTTGAGGCGTGGGGGGGGGAGTGCAAAACTATGCCGTTTTGCATGGCTATTAAAGCCAATTTTTTTTTTCATTTCAGCTCCCATTTAAAAAAAAAACACAGAGCTTCTTTGCTCTCTGTCCCTCTCCCTTTCTCCCTTACGGCTAAGGTTTTGAAACCCATCATCGCTGTCGTTGTCACGGCACCACCACGGGCAGAGGTTGGGCGGTGCAACTCTGGGGCGGTCCAGGTAAGTGTTTCCTTCCCTTTTTTATTTTTTGTGTTTAAAATTAATTTTATAAATAAAAATAGAAAGATAAAAAATAAAATGAAATAAAAAGGGACGCAAAGAACACAATAAACAGAATAAAAAAACAACCTTTTCGAGCTTTTGATCTGCTTTTCGATTAGTGGTGTGTGTAAAAAATTACAAAAGGATCGATTTTGGCCTCTATAGCCGTATACAAGATTCGCTCATTGTCTTTTTTTGTTTTGTTTTCTACCAATTTTGTCAATTTCTTCATTGTTTGTTTCGTTTGTGTGTTGATTTGGCCTTGCAGATGGTGTCAGTGGCGTTAAACGCATGGAGGAGGCGTGCGCAGAAGAGCAGCGCGCAAGGCGGTTTGCTAACATGCGGCGGCTGAAGGCAGATAGGGGCTAGGGTTTTTTTGTGTTGTAATGTTTTGAGTGGGATAGGGTTTAGTTTGGGCCTTGTAAATTGGGTAGGATAGATTTGACTTTTGGGCTATTGTTTGATTTGGGCTATTTTATTGTGTAAATGGACTGTTAATAAATATTTGGATTTTTACTTATTTTTTGTTTATTTTGTTTTATAGACATGGGCCAAATTTGGCTATTACAACTGCCCCTCTTTGCTCATTGTCGTGTAATGAGAATGGAGCAAAGACTTTAGAAGAGCCACTATTTGCTTCAATGTAATTTCAGGAAGAAGAGACTTGTAGCTTCGATCTACTCCGCTGGAACTTCAAAGAGATAAAACTTGGTGATTTCAACTTGTTCCACTGCATCTTTAGGGAGATGAGGTTTGTAATTTGTAGCTTCAATCTGTTCCACTACAACTTCAGGGAAATAAGATTTGCTATCTTCAGTTTCCTCCACTAC
The DNA here is from genome assembly GCF_025698485.1 of Gossypium arboreum. Lineage (NCBI taxonomy): Eukaryota > Viridiplantae > Streptophyta > Magnoliopsida > Malvales > Malvaceae > Gossypium > Gossypium arboreum. The sequence continues at coordinate 116,419,700 of NC_069070.1, read as the reverse complement.
AACTTTAGGGAGATAAGGTTTTTAATTTGTAGCTTCAATCTATTCCACTGCATCTTTAGGGAAATAAAATTTGCTATCTTCAGTCTGCTCCACTACAACTTTAGGGAGATAAGACTTGTAATTAGTAGCTTCAATCTGTTCCACTACAACTTCCGGGAAATAAGATTTGCTATCTTCAGTCTGCTCCACTACAACTTCAGGGAGATAAGACTTGTAACTTCAACTTGCTCCACGCAGCTTTAGGGAGATAAGGTTTGTGATTTCAACCTGCTCCACTGTAACTTCAGGGAGATAAGGTTTGTGCCTTTAATCTGCTCCATTGCAACTTCAAGGGGAGAAGATTTGCCATGGTGGATTTGATCCGACCTGCCGCAACTTCAGAGGTATAGGACTTATAACTTATAGCTTTAATCTATTCCACTGCAACTTCAAGAAAATAAGATTTGTACTTCAACCTGCCCCACTACAACTTCAAGGGGATAAGGCTTGGCTTTAATCTGCTCCACTGCAACTTCAGGGAGATAAGATTTGCCATGGTGTTTTCAATCCGTCCCACTGCATTTTCAGAGGTGTAGGATTTTGATTTCTCTGGTCTGTTACACCATTTTTTGGAGAACATGACCTGTTGAATCTATTTTATGGGCCCATTTATGCCAAATGATTAGAATGTCATGATCAGAATGAATCAAATGCTTCTAGCTAGATATGTATGAATGATGAATGCAAAAAAATGTCATTTTTTAATGCTTAATTTGATATTAATTGTTATTCAACGAGGTTTCATCATTGACGTATTACTCTGCCTTTTTCTTCGACCGGTATCTCTGGCAGAAAACTCAAAAAATAATCACAATTTGGGCTATTTTCCCCCAAAATTTCCAACCCTTGAATTTGGGTAATTCAAACTAATTTGTCCCGTTTCAGGTCCTTGTATCATTTAGAATCATTTCAGAGTAATATGCAGAACTCTTTTTGAATGTCATTAGTCTATTAATCATTATTTCAATGAAAAACACTTGAAAAAGATTGTCGCAATGGACAAGATGAAATTTTATTGAGAGCAATGCTTGAAATGAATCAAATAATCAAAATAAAAAATTTTTCTAAGATACAACATGAATAAGATGAAAATAAGTGCCCCAAATATCGTAGCATGAGCTTCTTTGCATAAAACTTCTTGAGGACCTTTTGAATTTGGTATGTGTTTGGAAGACCAAGAGTACTTTGTTGATGCCCTAAGATGTAGCATCCCTCCTTCTTGTTAATTCAGAGAAGACAAGACTACCGCATGCCCATCTTCGATCAAAATTTGAATTGCCCATTCTTAGGTTTTCAACTCAAAACCCCTTTGGTCTTAAAGCACCCTTTTCTGGGTTTTCGCCTTGGCCTCTCCATTTTTTTTAGGTAAAGTACCTCTTGACCGAATCTGAATTCATGGGATTAGGCAGACTTTTTCCATCCATCTCGATCAAAATCAGAGCTCCTCCAAAAAAAGCCTTTTTCACTACATAAGGTCCTTCCCAGTTTGGCATCCATTTTCCTCTAAAGTCCTTTTGTATGGGGAGGATCTTTTTTGACACGAGGTCTCCTTCATAGAATTCTCTAGGGCAAACCTTCTTATTATAAGCCCACATCATTCTCTTTTGGTGCATTTGACCATGACGGATAACCTTTAGTCTCTTTTCTTCAATTAAGTTCAGCTGATCGTATCGAGATTGAATCCATTCTGCTTCATCTAACTTTAGTTCTGACAGCACTCGTAGGGAGGGAATCTCAACCTCAATAGGCAGAACCGCCTCCATTCCATAAACCAAAGAGAAAGGCGTTGCCCCGGTAAAGGTTCTAATTGACGTTCGGTAGTTGTAGAGGGCGAATGGTAATTTCTCGTGCCAATATTTGTAAGTCTTAGTCATTTTCCCCACAATCTTCTTTATATTCTTATTGGCCGCTTCCACTGCACCATTCATCTTTGGGCGATATGGTGACGAGTTATGGTGTTTGATCTTAAATTGGCTATAGACCTCCGCTATTGTACTGTTGTTCAAGTTCAGTGCATTGTCTGATATGATCCTCTCAAGCATTCCATATCGACTTATGATTTCTTTCTTTAAGAACTTGCTTACTGCTGACTTTGTGACGTTGGCACAAAAGGTGGCCTCTACCCATTTGGTGAAGTAATCTATGACCACAAAGATGAATTGATGTCCATTAGATGCCTTCGATAAGATCGGCCCAATGACATCCATGCCCCACATGGAGAAAGGCCACGGAGATGTCATGACATGAAGGGGTGAAGGAGACACATGAATCTTATCTCCATAAATTTGGCACTCATGGCATTTCTTGATATAACTGATGCAATCCCCTTCCATGGTGGCCAACAGTACCAAATCTCATGGTTTGCCTGACCATTGTAAAAACCATTAGCACGTGTTCTTCAGACACCCTTATGGACATTTTCTAAGATTTTCTTAGCCTTAATGACATCTACCATCTTTGTAGCCCAGGCATATCTTGATATGATCATGCGAAAACATCTTAGAATTCTTGGGATGACGTCTCTCTTTGTCTTTGTGATGATACAGGCTCCAATTTTCATCTCTTTCTCTTCTTCTAGGCTCACAATGTCCATCGACTCTTTGTAAGGTAGGACCTTTTTTAATCTTGTTCTACCATACTTAACAAATCAGGAGATATATTATAATATTTGTCATCTTCAAAGTCCTGAGATCCCTCTAGACACATATCTCGCTCAAAATGAGATTTTGGGTTAGTAGCAATGTCACTCATGTCGTTGACATCTGGGTACCTGTTGTAGGTACGAAAGAATATTCCAAAGAATAAATGAATCTAAGAATAGTTATTTTATGGTATGGTCATGAATGAAGAATAAAAGAGTATTTGAAGGAAAGCCCAAAGAACAAAAGAATCTAAGAATAATTGTTTGTATAGCATGATTATGAATGAAATAAAAGAATATTTTCTCAAAATGGTAGCAAAGATGCATTTTATTGAAATAAAGATTTTGGACATAAGCCTATTTCACAAAAGGCCTCTTATTGCTCCTAGGCTTAAAGCAATAGGCGTGTTTTGGACATTACTCTGAATTAGCTCTAAAAAATACTGGGATCTCTTCCACAGTCCCATTGTTCAAAATGCTTCCAAGTATGCAAGGGTTTGAAAACTTTTATTTCCCGGTGCCCTTTTCGGATATGTCATTCAGATTCCCCGATATTCCTTCCAGGCTTTTGGCTTGTTTAAGGCATCGCAACTCTTTTGTCCCCACTTTCAAATATCGCATTTACTGCATTGTCAGAGTGATTAGGTTCTGAAGAATAGTCAAACTTCACAATTCCCATTTCAATGAACCTTTCAACCAATTTTTTAAATGTAGTGCAGTTTTCGATTGAGTGTCATGTTATTCCCGCATAGTACTCGCATTGAGCATTCTCATTGTACCATTTTGGGAATGGAGGTTGCACGGGTTCCGAGTAGAGCAGAGACACCACATGCACATAAAAAAGATTCTGATACAACTCCTTACATGACATCGTAATGGGTGCAAACTAGAGCCTTTCTGTATTTAACCTAGAGTTAGAGTCTTACCTTGAGGTGCCTTGATAGCTAGTAGTCACGGTCCTCAGCTGGCCTACAATAACTGGTTTGTAATACTCTTTACTCACATTATTCACTTCATTTTTATTTTTTTCAGGGTTGACCTTTTGGTGTTTTCTCCTGCGTCTATCCTCTCACTTCTTATTGCGTTTTCGATCATCTCACCAGACATTACTATATCTGAGAATTTCATGGTAGTGCTTCCCAACATATGGTTAATGAACGGGGTTTTCAAAGTGTTGATGAAAAGCATCGTGGTTTCTTTCTCCAAAAGAGGTGACTGGACTTGTATTGCCACCACTCTCCATCTTTGGGCATATTGCCTGAAGCTTTCACTTTGCTTCTTTTCCATATTCTGCAGTTTAATTTTGTCATTCACCATGTCTATCACGTGACCATATTGCTTCATGAAAGCTTGTGCTAAGTCTTTCCATGAATAAATTTGGGCACGGCTTAGTTGGTTATACCACTTGGCCGTAGACCCGATCAGACTGTCTTGGAAATAGTGAATTAACAGTTGATCATTATCAACGTATCCTGTCATTCTTCGGCAGAACATCGTGATGTGAGCTTCAGGATAACTAGTCCCATTATACTTTACAAATTCTAGAGACTTGAATTTTGGCGGGAGTACTAAATCTGGAACCAAACTCAGATCTTTGGCTTCAACCCCGCAATGGTAATCAACATTCTCCATTGCTTTGAGTTTTTCTTCCAACCACCTATATCTATCTTCGAGTTGCTTTGGTAGTTCCACCCTTACTTCTACCATTTTGTCAACATCAGGAACTACAGGATTCGTTAGATTGTCTACCGGATTGGAACCTGAGCCTCTCGGGTAGTTCATTGGTATCGAGGTACGGGTTTGATATTATTGGGGTATGATAGTAACGGGTGTCCCTTATGGACGTGCGTCTGGTTGGGCTTGGGTGTTTGTCGGGTTTAATCCTGGAGGATAGACAGGGTCTTCATTATCATTTGTAGTGCTTTTTCCTTTTTCACGTTCTCTAGCCAGCAACTGCACCAATTGGTTTATCATACTATTTTGGGACTCTTGCATTTGTTCCCTCATTTCTTGTTGTATTTTAGCCAGTTGCTCTTGCATTTGTGCTTGTAATTGCTCTTGCACATCTCTTTGTATTTGTTCCAATCTTTCTAATCTCTGATCCATTGCTTTGGTTTTACGACGGGTATTGTAGCGGTATTTGGTTGGTTGACTCTTGTTGGTTTCCAGATTAACTGAAATAATTATACCTAATTAGGGTCCTTTAATGAAAGTCCAATACAAATGATGCAATGCAATGCAAATGCATGGAATGAATGCAAAAGAAAGAGAAGCTTTGATTCTAAATTTAATTTCATTAGAACAACTTTTCTAGAAAATAAATTCCTTTACATAAAACGGATTACATATGCAGCATTGCCCTCATATTCCAGGCAAAGACACCTATCTTCCTCTTTATATCCTGATGTCATGGTCGAGTCTTTTTGCTTGATCCAGGACGCGACTCATTGCTCACTTATCCTTGCGATATTCGTCAGCTCCTTTAAGAAAGTTAAGACGTGACGGCTCACGAATAATCTTTGTCGGCTTGAATCCTCAGGCAATAAAACAAAGTTTTGTATTACTCCGCAGACTATCAGCCTTCTTTCATTGTGTTTACTTAGACCATATTCAGATAACCGTATTATAATCCACTTTATCAAGAAATCCATTTTCCCATGACAAGCTTTTCTATTTAGCAATCAAATATGAATCAACAACTCCTTTCTATGATGATGTAATGCAATGCAATCATAGACAAAACAAAACAAAATACGTTAGTACAGAAGAAATAAACAACAAAATTGAACACTTATCTGGGTGACCACTAGGGTTTAGCGTGGCTCTACCTAGGGTAGGCTCGTAGGTCTCTCTATATATGGTTTGGTTCTAGAGTAAGGGTACCTAAACCAGTAGATTCCTCGATCCTCACCCGTTATGGACTCATATGGATCGAGTTCAGTTCAGGAAAATACATTTCCCTACGGCTATACGGAGATGAAAATCTCACGAAGACGTAGGTACGCATGTATTCTAGAAGCGATCCACTATCCTATACAGAGGTGAAGACTTCACGAAGGAATAGTTTCTCACTCCCACTTAAAGGGTAAAATTGACCAATTTATGCGATGTGGTATGAAAGATACATTACAAGAATTAAACCACTTAAAGCAAACATATTATGAAGAAAACCATGAAAGTAACAGATAACATGCAATAAAGTAATCGTAAATTTAAAATAGATTTTCAATTTTCGACAAAAGGCAAAAACTAATCAACTTATGGCTTGACTCTCAAATGTCCCCAATGGAGTCACCAAGCTGTCGAAACCCTTTTTTTTGAAAACGAGAATCGACTTTGTTTGAAAATGAAAATTAAAACAGGAGTCGCCACCGATCTTTATTAGGTGTGATTGGATCACCTTTGTTTTAATAAAACATTTTAGATTTCTAAAACGTCATTTTTAGTCTACGAAACTCGAGAGAACAGGTTCGAGAGTCGGTTACATGCGAGGAAGGATTAACACCCTCGACGCACCCAAAAATTGGTACCAAATTGATTAGTTAAAGTCTCAATGTCGAAAGTTGAAAATTAGGAACGGATTTAAAATGCGATCCTTTTTTGTTAATGATGGTTCTAAAAATGATTGCTAAAGATTTCCTCGTCTCGAGATATCGGAGTATCACATCCCGTAAGTTAGGACACATTACCATGAACTCCAGAGCGCAAGTTTATCTTTAATTTTAATTGAAATTACGTGTATTTTAAAACTCAAAAGGATATTTGGCTTTTTAGAACCAATGAGAAAATCGAAACCCCGTAAGTTAGGGCACAATTTCTCGATGTTCCAAAACGCGAAACATTGCCTTATTTTGAATTTTTTATTTTTGAATAATAGCGAATACGATATTTAAACGATGTACATTATTTGTTTGGCTTAAGATAAAATGATTTATTGGATGAATGTAAAGAGGCTTGATTCATGGGGCGATGATATGAAATAAAAGTATAGTGCGACATGGAACAATGATACATGCATAAAATATTCCACAAGCAAATGGCAATAATATGAACATGAGTAAGCAAATTAAAGTACATGCAATAGAAATAATCTCACAATATGCACTCTTTAAAAAATTAATCATTAATAATCAAGAACAAATGAATTAAATGATACAATTTAAAATATATATAATAAATAAATAAATAGTTAAAAGTAAATTAAAATAACAATTGCAAGATGAATTTTAAATGACCATGAATGAATTTAAAATAAATAATGTAAAAAAGAAAGTTAAAATCGACAATATACAAAACGTTTTTTTTGGAAGAAAGAATGATATATACATATGAAGAACTTTTAAAATAGATATAATATATATATATATACAAAAGTATGAAACAATGTATAAAAATTAAAGTAAATAATAATAACAAAACATTTTAAAATAAATAAATAGGGTTCAAAATAAGGTATGTAAAACAATTTTAAAATAAACAATATATATAAGTCAATTTTAAAAAAATATAGATAAAAGTTTAAAATAAAAGGAAGCTTTAAAGAAATAATGTACAAAACATTTTTTTAAAATAACATGTATAAAAACAATTTGAAATAAGCTATAAAGGTGATATGTGAAAAGAATCATAAATATATAATATAAAAAATAGTTTAGTACACATAATGTATAAAAAACAATTTAAAATAGATAATTATACAATTTTAAATAATTAGTATATTAAAACAAGTTAAAATAAATGATGTACATAAATTGTCTAATAGTAAACAGCATGCAAAATATTTGAAATAGCACATAATAAAACATTTTAAAATAAATAAATAAGTGAATTAAAAGGACTTAGGACGTGATTGAAAATGACTTGGAATTAAGGGTATAAATTTGAAATAACAAAGATGAAACAGAGGGTCGATTCCCAACAAACTGAAAACATAAAGGGGAGAAATAGCAAATGCCCCAGACCCCTCAATGCGTTGCGCTTCATCCTGGGCCAAAATGAAATGACACTCAAGTTTTCGAGTAAAATTAGAAGACAAAGAAAATGGAATAGGACTTAATCGAATAGTGCAGGAAAGAATGAGGGACCATAACTGCAAATAGCCCTTTTGAGCCTCAAAAACAAGCGGATCGCCCTTCAAATCGGGTCGGGTCACGGGTTTTCCCCCCTAAACGACACCGTTTTGAGGCGTGGGGGGAGAAGTGCAAAACTATGCCGTTTTGCATGGCTATTAAAGCCAATTTTTCTTTTATTTTTTTCATTTCAGCTCCCATTTTTTTTAAAAAAAAACAAAGAGCTTCTTTGCTCTTTCTCCCTCTCCCTTTCTCCCTTGCGGCTAGGGTTTTGAAACCCATTATCGTCGCCGTTGTCACGGCACCACCATGGGTGGAGGGTGGGCGGTGTAACTCCGGGGCTGTCCAGGTAAGTGTTTCCTTCCCCTTTTTATTTTTTGTGTTTAAAATTAATTTTATAAATAAAAATAAAAAGATAAAAAATAAAATGAAATAAAAAGGGACGAAAGAACACGATAAACAGAATAAAGAAAAACAACCTTTTCAAGCTTTTGTTTTGCTTTTCGATTAATGGTGTGTGTAAAAAATTACAAAAGGATCGATTTTGGCCTTTATAGTCGTATACAAGATTCGCTCATTGTCTTTTTTCGTTTTGTTTTCTGCCAATTTTGTCCATTTCTTTATTGTTTGTTTCGTTTGCATGTTGATTTGGCCTTGCAGATAGTGTCAGTGGCGTTAGACGCGTAGAGGAGGCGTGCGTGGAGGAGCAGCTCGTAAGGCGGTCTGCTGACATGCGGCGGCTGAAGGCAGATGGGGGCTAGGGTTTTTTTTTTGTGTTGTAATGTTTTGAGTGAGCTAGGGTTTAGTTTGGGCCTTGTAAATTGGGTAGGATAGATTTGCCTTTTAGGCTATTGTTTGATTTGTGCCATTTTAATGTGTAAATGGACTGTTAATAAATATTTGGATTTTTACTTATTTTTGGTTTATTTTGTTTTATAGACATGGGCCAAAATTGGCTATTACATGCATAATTGTGGATTTTTTCCATTTCCAATTGTCAAGTGCTTCATCTCTGAAAATAAATTCACAGGCCTCTTATGCACCCTATTTACTTTGAAACAATAAATGCTATTAAAGAGGTGAAGAAGGATGGAGGCAATTACAAGGTAATTTCAGTGATTTCTTAGAATGACTTCATAGGTCTCTTTTCCCAACAAATTACTTTCAAACTTATCAACGAAAGACTTCTAAAGTTTGTAAGCTACTAGAAAGGTGAACATGAGCCAAATCATTTGAAATTTAATACTTTTTTCTAGGGTTTGTGTGATTCAAATCCTATTAAATAAATATAATGGTAAAAATAAGGGAACTGTGTATGGCTTAAGGCTGATGCCAAACAACCTTTAATTAGATCTAGTCGTAACTCCTTGTGTATCATTCAAATTCAGTATTAATGAATTTTCTTTTCCTTAACCCGTAATTTTTTCTGAAATAATTTTTCACATAAAATCTATATTTTATTTTTTATTATCTTAATGTTTTTGCGATCGTTTATATTATTATTATCGACTTTAGTTTTAATAAATACATCAATACTCAATTTTTTCGAAGTAAGAAAAAGGTTTGCTCATCTAGCACGTCTCTGTCTGCTTTCTCTAGCAGTTGTTAGGGTTTTATTATTTCTAATGGTCTTGGTGTGATTATTGTGATTTTCTTCAGTTTTCTTACTTTGGCAAATTGTTTCAAATAGTTAAGTTATGCATTATTATGGAGGCAGAATTTGCGGGGTTAACACTTGATGAGAAGGAAGACGTAGTTCTTCAAGTACAAGTTGGAGTAAATACAAATAGAGAGGAGGGAGGATTTCAATTGGTGGGATGCTCCTTAACAGCAAGTATTATTCACTTCCCAGCAATGAGAAGCACAATGGCGAATTTGTGGCATCCAGTACGGGAGGGGTCAAATTAGAGATCTGGGGGAAAAATGTATTTATTTCAATTTTTTCATCCTATGGATTTAGAAAGGGTTATATAGGGCTCACCATGGACTTTTAATAATCACTTGCTGGTGTTACATAAGTTGCATGGGGGGAGGAACCTTTGAAAATCCCATTAATTTATTCCCCTTTTTCGGTTCAATTACATGAGGTTCCTATGGGTTTTTTCTCGAAAAGTTTGGCAATCCAAATTGGTAATTTTATAGGAAATTTCATGGAGTATGATGGTTCAAATCTGGGAAAAGAAAATAGCAATTTTATGAGAATAAGAGTCCAAATTGACATACGACGACCTTTCAAAAGGAAAAAACAGATAATGTGTTATGGAAAGTGCTCATACGTTCGATTTAAATATGAAAGATTATCCCTTTTTTGTTCTTATTGTGGTCGTTTGGGCCATAGTGATTCTTTTTGTTAGGAAAGGATGGATTTAGAAGTGGAAGTTGCTGAGATGGGATGGGACTTATCACTCAGGGCACAATCCCATCGAGCTCTAATGACGACTAGCGTATGGTTGCAGGAAGAAGGAGAGGGGAAGTGGGGAGGAACAGTGGGGGAAGACAAAATTTGGGTAATAATTCGTGGGGTCTAGCAAAAAATCTGGGTAATAGGAATAGTTTGGATCCTGTTTTGGGAATCTATTTGGAAGGGAGGGCATCTAGTCTATGGAAAGAAAGTGGAAACTTAAGTGGGAATCAGGAGCATACCTTAACGGAACATGATCTCGAAGATGGGGTGCTTATTTGTAAGGAGGGTGATAATGCTCTAGAATAATGTATTTTTATGAATTAATCATGTGTTTATTCTAGGCTTGATCCTACTAGTTTGAGCTATTTATGTCTTTTTATCTTTTAGGGACTGATTTGAAGGCAAAAGCAAAATTAAGGGACAAAAGTGCGAATTTGGAGACACAAGGGCTGATATGCAACACAGGAAAAAGATTGTGCCAAAAGTGCGAGCATGGAAGACACAATGACGAAAAACACAAAAAGAAGAGATTTTCTTTTATAAGACTCCATTTTATTTATATTAGAATAATTAATATTAAGATAATTATTAAAATTATTTAATTTTAGGATTTTATTTTAATTATCTTTAATTATCTTTAATTAAATGTATTTATCTTTTTAGAATTTAAGTTAAATTAGACTATCTCCCTAGCACTATAAATAGGGGGTGAAGTGACTCTATTTGGGGTGTTCATCTTTTTCTGTAAACACTCTCCCCCTGAAAGTCTAAACTTTTGTTTCTTCATATTTTCTTTTAATAAAATTTCTTTTTCCATTTTTATATTTTTTTCCACCATTATCATGAGCCACTAAAACCTATCTAGCCGAAAGTTGTCAATATTCCCCAAAAAGGGTTCTTGAGGCTTAGAATCCGTACTTAGCCTTCTCGCCAAGTATTCATTGTTTCTCCGCACTACGGGCTGACGCTTCCGTCCATGGCTCTTAAGAAGTAAGCTTTTCAGCATATGCTAAAGCGGCCGCTTTGTATGTTTTGGAAGGATTGCACAGCCGGTTCGTTAACTTACTGCGTCAGAGGTTGGCAAGCTAAATAGACAAAATGGCGTGGGATTGGCCATTGAGAAGCGTTGATCTAGCATAGATTATTGGCTAGAGTCAGGTTCCCTAAAAATCGTAAGTCTAATCTTTGGAACTAGTGGTCATAGGCGTCCTCTTCCAATATAACTGGCTTACTTGAGTTGAGAAGGGTTACTTAAAAACCAATGATTGAACCCAAGGCAGAACGAGACAACCTGAGGCTAAAATCTCACTACATAAGAAACTTTCTCTTTTCCCAACTCTATTTATTTTTCCTCATTTCATTTTCGCAATTTATTTAACCCGCAAATTCAATTCACTTTAAATTCTATTTTTATTTTTCCAGATTCTTAATTTTATTTTTTTTAATTTTTAGGAACACAAGTTTTCTTAGCCAAGAAATTGTCTAGGATTTCAACGAACGAGCATTCGTACAATTCGATCCCCGAGGATTCAACCCTACTTCCCTTTACTATTATTTTTACTATTTTCTGAGGAATAGGATATTTTGGTGCTCTCAACGACGATCAAATTTTGGCATCGTTCTTGGGGATCGAACGATACTAATCTTGTTTTTTGTTTCTTATGACCAGATCTATTCCAGGAACTCTTTCGTTTGATTCAGAGATTGAAAAGACTGCGAGAGCTAATTGAATGAAACAAAGCTAAGAAAAAAGTAGTCAGCGATGATTGAGACTCAAAGTAATCCACCGCCAGAAATCAGAATCGACGACGAAGCAGAGTCTAGGGTTAATAAAAACCCTACTCAAAATTTTGAAGGTGAAAAAGTAAAGGTCGATTCCTCAGAAGAAGTGCTTAACACTAGGGTTGACGAAAACCCTAATTTAGCACCTCAACCTATGACTCGCACAATTCTAAAATCGATCAAACGCAGACAGAACAACCGGCACTATGCATTGCGTATCCTACTATGGATACTGATTTTGAGTTAAAGTCAGGCTTGATCCAGCTACTGCCAACTTTTCAGGGGTTACAGAACGAAAATCCTCATAAGCATTTGAAAGAATTCCATATGGTTTGCCTTAGTATGAAACCTCAGGGGGTAACTGAGGATCAAATTAAACTGCGCGCTTTCCCTTTTTCCATAGCAGATTCTGCTAGGGAATTGATATTTTATTTACCTCCTGGATCTGTAACAACTTGGGTTGATCTGTCTCGTTTATTTCTCAACAGGTTTTTTCTAGCGTCGCGTGCAGCCGAGTTAAGAAGAGAAATAGTGGGCATAAGGCAAAAAAAAACAAAGACTCTGTATGACTATTGGGAGCGATTTAAAAAGTTGTGTGCAAGTTGCCCACAACACGGTATAATGAACAGTCTTTGCTCCAGTACTTTTATAAAGGTCTGAAACCTATGGAGATGAATATGGTAGATGCTGCAAGTGGAGGAGTGTCGGCCAACATGACTCCACAACAAGCAAGAGACTTAATCTCCACAATGGCTGCAAATTCTCAGTAATTTCGAGCTAATCCTGAACCCCCTAGAAGGGTTTATCAGCTAAGTAATTCAACCTTAGAAGATAAAATTGATAGACTTACTAATATTATGAGCTCTCTTGTCACAGAAAAAGCCAAACCAGCCCGAGTATGCGGAATATGTGCTACCCCTGAACATACAACTGATGCATGTCCCAGTTTGAATGATGATACTATGACTCATTTAGATGCTATGGGAAATTTTCCTAGGCCACCACAAAGGTGATACGACCCTTACGCTAACACCTACAACTCAGGATGGAGGGACCACCCTAACTTAAGTTATGGGGCCAATCCACGATATAACCAGCCATACCAAAATCAGGTTCCACAGTAGCCACAAGATTTAGGTAATTCTCTAGAAACATTTGTTAATAAATTAGCAGCTAATATGCTTGATTTTCAACAGAAAACTGAGGCATCTATAAGAGAATTGACCATATCAATTGAGAAATTGAACTCTCAAGGGAAGCTGCCGTCACAAACAGAACCTAATCCAAGACAACATGCAAATGCAGTGACGTTGCGAAGTGGAAAGGTACTAGAACCAATTCCTGATAGGAATCTTGGCTAAGAAACCACCCAGAAAAATCCCGAAAGCGACGAACAGGTTAGAGCAAAACCCCCACTGCCGAAAATCCAACCTCCATTCGCAGGACGATTAAACTAGTGTCGAAAAAGTAAGGAAGATAAGGAGATCGTAGAAACATTTAGAAATTTCGAGATCAATTTACCACTATTGGATGCAATCAGACAAATTTCGTGGTATGCCAAGTTCCTTAAAGAAGTCTGCACCAACAAACGAAAATTGATAGGTAACGAAAAGGTAAATGTTGGTGAGAATGTATCCACAGTGCTACAGCGGAAAATGCCGGCAAAACGCAAAGATAGAGGTATGTTTGCAATACCTTGCAAAATAGGCCATTTAGGAATTAAGAAGGCTATGTGTGATTTAAGGGCCTCCATAAACATCATGCCTTTTTCCATTTATGAATCACTTAACACGGGTTTTTTGACAAAGACAGGTGTTATCATTCAGTTGGCAGCCAGGTCCATTGTACATCCCGAAGGAGTCTTCGAGGACGTATTAGTCAAAGTCAATGGCATTATCTTCCCTGCAGATTTTTATGTGATAAAAATGGAGGAGGATAACGCTTCTGGGTCTTCAGATATCTTGTTGGGGCGACCTTTCCTTAGTACTGCAAATACTAAGATTGATGTACAAAGCGGAACCCTCACGATGGAGTTTGACGGGGAGATCGTGAAGTTTAACGTTTATGGAACTATTAGTCACCCAAGTGACGTAAACCGTGTCGACATAATTGACTCATCAGTAGAAAAAACTTTTGAGTCATCTTATGGAGATAAATCTAAAATAATGTTTGATGATTTTGAATCTGTTAATAAATTATTGGCTCCCATTAATACTAAACTTCTACCTTTTGTTGTGCAGGCACTAGATCTGAAATTAAAACCACTTCCTGAACATCTCAAATGCACATTTTTGGAGAATAATGAGACCATTACCGACTTAAAAGGGATTAACCCCTTGGATGAAAATACGGAACCAAAGAAAGAGGCGCAAGGACGATTAAAAAGAGGCGCAAGGACGATTAAACCTAAATATGGTGGACGTGTTAAAAAATGAGAATTTCCAAGCTCATAAGAACGAAAGAATTCAACTGGAACAGCCCTAATACTAGTTGGGGCATCAAGCTAGCGACGTTAAACAAGCGCTTGTTGGGAGGCAACCCAATTTTTAATTTTCTTTTCTTTTCTTTTAGTTTATTTTATTTCTATTTATTTTTTCTTATTATTTTATTATTTATTATTTTCAGATATTAATAAAATTCTCTTCTTTTGTCTAGGTAAACCGAAGCAACAATAGGAAGAACTCATTACCATAATACACGAACGACAGTAACTACACGGGGAGTTCTTTTAAACTTTTCTTCTACCTATTTATTTATTTATTTCACATCGAGGACTATGTGTTTTAAGTAGGGGGAGGCAATTCTCATTATTTCTGCGTTTTAGATGCTGATTTGGTTGTTGCTGCCCATATAATTTTCTTAAAGAATATTCTGCTTCTTTTCATGCCTAAGAATTTGACCACGACTTGCCCACTGTTTGACCCACATCATCATTCTTATCTACTGAGTTAATTATGATTTTGCTTGATAGATTTCATCTCCACTGTTTTATTTCTTTTAGTTTAAATAATTATGATTAATGAAGTTAACCCTATCTTGATTATGGTAAATTTGATTAAGTCTAAATACAAAGAGGACAATTAATATAATTGCATGCTTAAAATATGTTCATGACTATTAAGGTGGCTACTGAAACTTATGTTTGACACTTGATTATTTTTCCTAAGTCCTCCAAAATTAAATTTTCGTTTAATAATAAAAATGTTTCTGTGGTTATGAGTGCAGCTTAAGACGTGACTAGCTGAGTAACCGGGGTAGGGTGCTTGGGTTGTTATCCTATTTCGGGTCAAAAGGTTGTGTGACGTGTTAGGTAAAACTCCGCTAACTGGAATTAATTTCTAAGAATGAGTTGGGCTGAGTAACCGGGGTGAGGTGCTTGGGTGTCATTTCTCTTCGCGTCAAAAGGTTCGATATATTCTTAGGAAAAATAAAAATTAGGAGTATGTTGGGCTGAGTAACCGGGGTGGGGTGCTTGGCTGTCATCTCTTTTCGCGTCAAAAGTTTCAATATATTCCTAAGTAAAAATAAGTAAATTAAATTAAAATTCTATTAAAATAAAAGAGAAAAAAAAAGAAAAAAAGATGCATTAATAAAATTTGGAGACTAAAGGAAGAAATAAATTAGGTGTCTTGATAGGTTTGGTAAATTACCTAATTTTCATGAAATAACCCAAGTCGATCTTAATTTTATTTGTGTTAATTGGAACACTTTTTCAATTTTACTTAAATCAAGCTAAAGGTTCTCTTTATTTTTTGTATGCATTTTGACTAATTTTTATAAAACTTTGGAGTAGAATTTTTTTCATAGCAGGTTCTAATTTTCACGGTGGATAGGAACCATACCTGAGGGCAAGCATGGGCTAAGTAGGGGGAATTTGATAATGCTCTAGAATAACGTATTTTTATGTATTAATCATGTGTTTATTCTGGGCTTGATCCTACTAATTTGAGCTATTTATGTCTTTTTATCTTTTAGGGACTGATTTAGAGGCAAAAGTAAAATTAAGGGACAAAAGTGCGAATTTGGAGACACAATGGGCTGATATGTGACACAGGAAAAAGATTGTGCCAAAAGTGTGAGCATGGAAGACACAAGGACTAAAA
The DNA here is from genome assembly GCF_025698485.1 of Gossypium arboreum. NCBI lineage: Eukaryota > Viridiplantae > Streptophyta > Magnoliopsida > Malvales > Malvaceae > Gossypium > Gossypium arboreum. Next base: position 116,403,662 of record NC_069070.1, on the reverse strand, counting down.
ATGCAAAAAGAAGAGATTTTATTTTATAAGACTCTATTTTATTTATATTAGGATAATTAATATTAATATAATTATTAGGATTATTTAATTTTAGGATTTTATTTTAATTATCTTTAATTATCTTTAATTAAATGTATTTATCTTTTTAGAATTTAAGTTAAATTAGACTATCTCCCTAGCGCTATAAATAGGGGGTGAAGTGACTCTATTTGGGGTGTTCATCTTTTTCTGTAAATACTCTCCCCCTGAAAGTCTAGGCTTTTGTTTCTTCATATTTTCTTTTAATAAAATTTCCTTTTCCATTTTTATATTTATTTTTTTTCCACCATTATCATGAGCCACTAAAACCTATCTAGCCGAAAGTTGTCAATATTCCCCAAAAAGGGTTCTTGAGGCTTAGAATCCGTACTTAACCTTCTCGCCAAGTATTCATCGATTCTCCGCACTACGGGCTGACGCTTCCATCTATGGCCCTTAAGAAGTAAGCTTTTCAGCATATGCTAAGGCGGCTACTTTGTATGTTTTGGAAGGATTGCACAGCCGGTTCGTTAACTTACTGCGTCAGAGGTTGGCAAGCTAAATAGACAAAATGGCGTGGGATTGGCCATTGAGAAGCGTTGATCTAGCATAGATTATTGGCTAGAGTCAGGTTCCCTAAAAATCGTAAGTCTAATCTTTGGAGCTAGTGGTCATAGGCGTCCTCTTCCAATATAACTGGCTTACTTGAGTTGAGAAGGGTTACTTAAAAACCAATGATTGAACCCAAGGCAGAACGAGACAACCTGAGGCTAAAATCTCACTACATAAGAAACTTTCTCTTTTCCCAACTCTATTTATTTTTCCTCATTTCATTTTCTGCAATTTATTTAACTTCGCAAATTCAATTCACTTTAAATTCTATTTTTATTTTTCCAGATTCTTAATTTTATTTTTTTTATTTTTTAGGAACACAAGTTTTCTTAGCCAAGAAATTGTCTAGGATTTCAACGAACGAGCATTCGTACAATTCGATCCCTGAGGATTCGACCCTACTTCCCCTTTACTATTATTTTTACTATTTTACAGGGAATAGGATATTTTTGGTGCTCTCAACGACGCATCAAATTTTGGCATCGTTGCCGGGGATCGGTAACGTACTAATCTTGTTTTTTGTTTCTTATGACCAGATCTATTCCAGGAACTCTTTCGTTTGATTCAGAGATTGAAAAGACTGCGAGAGCTAATTGAATGAAACAAAGCTAAGAAAAAAGTAGTCAGCGATGATTGAGACTCAAAGTAATCCACCGCCAGAAATCAGAATCGACGACGAAGTAGTCTAGGTTAATAAAACCCTACTCAAAATTTTGAAGGTGAAAAAGTAAAGGTCGATTCCTCAGAAGAAGTGCTTAACACTAGGGTTGACGAAAACCCTAATTTAGCACCTCAACCTATGACTCAGACAATTTGGCAACTGACCGAAACGCAGACAGAACAACCGGCACTATGCATTGCGTATCCTACTATGGATACTGATTTTGAGTTAAAGTCAGGCTTGATCCAGCTACTGCCAACTTTTCAGGGGTTACAGAACGAAAATCCTCATAAGCATTTGAAAGAATTCCATATGGTTTGCCTTAGTATGAAACCTCGAGGGTAACTGAGGATCAAATTAAAGCAAGCGCTTCCTTTTTCCATAGCAGATTTCGCTAGGAATTGATATTTTATTTACCTCCGGATCAGAACGACTTGGGTTGATCTGTCTCGTTTATTTCTCAATGAGTTTTTCTAGCGTCGCGTCAAATGTAAAGTTAAGAAGAGAAATAGTGGGCATAAGGCAAAAAAAACAGAGACTCAGATGACTATTGGGAGCGATTTAAAAGTTGTGTGCAAGTTGCCCACAACACGGTATAATGGAATGTCTTTGCTCCAAAGACTTTTATAAAGGCTCAAACCTATGGAGATGAATATGGTAGATCTTGCAAGTGGAGGAGTGTGTACCAACATGACTCCACAACAAGCAAGAGACTTAATCTCCACAATGGTCGCAAATTCTCGAATTTCGAGCTAATCCGAACCCTAGAAGGGTTTATCACCTAAGTAATTCAACCTTAGAAGATAAAATTGATAGACTTACTAATATTATGAGCTCTCTTGTCACGTAAAAAGCCAAACCAAATTTAGTATGCGAATATGTGCTACCCCGAACATATGTTGTGAAGGCCTTACCAAGAGGAAAGTTTGAAGATGTTGTTTGACCTCCCAGATGGAGGCATTCCCACATAGTTGGAGGGGAGATTTGTTGAGTATGGGTCCCACTATGTGGGAAACCCATAATTTCTGCCACATTTTATTGTCTCTTTTTGGTTTTGTCAAAAGCCAATTTTTTGGCCTTTTAACGTGGGAGTGAGCTGTATTCTTAATTGAGAGCAAAATTCTCAATTTCATCCAGAGAGAAAGAGAGTGAGATTGAAGCTCGTTGGAGAAAAAGAGAGAATAGAAAAATCAATTTTTCAAGCTTGGTGCAGCAGTGATCAACTCTTCGATCGAAGGTTCATCCGTGGTTCGATTGAGCTGATTTTTGGACAGCAGCTAGGTGATAAGGTGTTCTTGACTTTGTACGGTTGGATTTTTCATCCGAGTCTTGTAGCGTTGGAAATACCCATTTTTCAGCAGCTGCATTTTTTTGGTGTTCTCTCATTTTTCTCTCTTTTGCTAAAGATTACATATTGTTAGCCTTGTTGTAGGCTTGATATTGTGATCTTGTAGTCGAACATTTGATGATAGTGGAGCTCTTGATCGGACTCTAAAGTCCCGTGGTTTTTATCCTTAATTTAGAGGAGTTTTCCACGTAAAAATACCGGTGTCTCTATTTATTTTTGTTGTGATTGTATTAGTTGATTTGTGGTTGATTAAGGCTGCTAGAGAACATATCTTGTGCTATTGTGCTTGCCATAATTTTTGACACGAGTTATAGGGAGAGAAAGAACACCGGTTGTGCTTTCGTTTTGTTTCGGTTGTTCAATTTCTTCCCAACAATATGGAGTCAATTAAACTTCACCTGGGTTCTTAACAATAGCATTCCAGATCTTTGGAATTGGTTTACCTGGGTTTTCAATCAAGGGACGAATGAGCAATGCAGAATTTTTTGTTGCGGGCTTTGGCTCATCTGGGCAAATAGGAACACGTTAATATATGAAGGCAAGTCAAGCACTAGTCAGGATATCTCCAAACAAATTAATAGTTACATTTCAGAACTGGAAGGTATAAAGAACAAGGCACTTATCTTGGAAGCAAATGCGAGACCCAAACAGCACATACAAAGGGCGAACGTGGCTATATATTTCGACGCGGCTTTTGACTCACAAAACTTTCGATCAGCGTCAGGCTTAGTTGTTAAAGATGAGGGAGGCAAAACCATAGCAACAAAATCAATCCTTCATGTCAACGTTGCATCTCCGTTCGCGGCGGAAGCATATGCAGGATTCCAAGCAACAAAATTAGGGATTAACATGGGCTTTCATATTCTGGACATACTAGGCGACTCGAAGACGGTTATCACAAAATGTCAAAATGCAAATTGCGACAGATCAACAATAAGAGCAATTATAAGTGATATTCAAAGCTTAAAGCCACACTTTCAAGAAATAAGTTAATTTCTACTTCATCCCAAGGTTAGAAAATACAGAAGCCCATCGATTAGCAAAAGAAGCACTCAAGAATGGTGAGGAACAATACCTGGAGGGAGGGACTTCAAGGTCGTTCAGAGGAGAAATGGAGCAAAATCGTCTAGGATCTTCAAGTTAAAAGAAAAGATGAAATGAACAAGTCTATCAGCATGGAAAAAGGAAAATGAATTGTGACTTTTGAAATGAAAGAACTGGTGTTGTTTGAAAAGAAGGCAGATAAGCAAAAGATTTTTCAGAAGATCTGCTATAGCTTTAAAGCTGTATTGGGCAGATGAAACGACAGAACTATTAATGAGGATTAGCTGTACCTGTTCGACTGGAGTAAAGATAGAATTTTAATTTCTGTTTGATTTTGTTTTTTGAATTCATGGGCCAATCTGCTGGTAGCCCGATTTCATTATATTTTCCTATGACCAATTAGTTGGCTTTTAACCCAATGGGCTTTTATGTGTTATAGTTTCTAAGTAATAATCCAGTCGAATTTTTCAAAAAAAAAATACATCAATACTCGACTCAGTCATGAAATTAGTTCCATACTATGACGTACCTGTGGAAAACATTGAATAGGAAATTATAAGTCAAGTCGACCACAATTTCTATAAGCTAGAAGTCGTCAGTAAGTCATAAATGTAGACAAATTACGACAAATTGTTTGAATTAGAAAATTTCATTTGATTTTCTATATATGATAAAATTTTGTAAGAAAAGTCGACTCCTTAAAAACAACGTTAGAACAAGTCTCACCACAAATTTCTCCACTTGGAGTAGCCCTTTTTTTTTTTCCATCATCTATAATTAAAAGAATTCTCCTCTCACAAGTTGCATTTCCACGGAATATGATGGGAAACACTAGGTTAATTACGGCTCTGATGATGGCGGTGCTGTTGCTTCATTTTGTGGTTTCATTCTCTACCAAAACAACTGATATCAACACAGATCAATCTACTCTTCTTGCACTGAAAGCCCATGTCGTTAGTGATCCTCGAAATTTTTTGACAACCAATTGGTCTGTTGATACCTCGATTTGTAACTGGGTCGGTGTCACCTGTGGATCTCGTCATCAAAGAGTCAAAGCTCTCGATCTTTTTAACATGAGTCTCTCTGGCACCATACCACTTGATATAGGAAATCTATCTTTTCGTACTTGGCTCGATATCGAATACAACAATTTTCAAGGCCTATTACCAGTTCAGTTGACTAATTTGCATCGATTGAACTTTATAAGCATGTCTGATAACAATTTCTACGGAGAAATCTCATTATGGATTGGTTACTTCCCTAAACTTCAGTATTTGTCTATGAGCAATAACAGTTTCACTGGTCCTATCCCATCTGATATGTGTGATCGGCTACCCACATTGAAAGAGCTTTATTTGTCTGACAACAAGCTTTCTGGGAAAATTCCAATAGGTTTATTCAAGTGCAAAGTGATACAGAATATATCTTTGGCTTTTAATAATCTGGAGGGGATTCTACCAGAAGAAATAGGGAACTTGAAGATGCTTAGGACTCTAGATCTCCGCGGCAACCAGATCCAAGGTAAAAAGCATTTGGATTCAATTTTGGCTTATTTTGTTGTCATTCTCCGACTGCAATTGTTTGCTTTGTTTGATAGGGAAGCCTCAAATTTTCTTTTACCAAATAAAATATTTCTTCTTTTTAACTTTTCATTAATAATAATAGCTTGTTAACATCTTGCACTTCGACGTTTCAATTTCTTTGGTTTACCCAGTAATAATTAAATAAGTACTATATCACATTTCTTCATTATTTATAGGGTAAATTATAAAAATAATTATTTTGTTTGCTTTAAATTAAATTTTAGTCAGTTATGTTTAAAATATTACGTTTTAGTCACTTACGTTATTGTTTTGTTACGAAGTGGCCACTCTACCATTAAGCTTCGTTACCTCTCTAACGACAATCCTATGTGGCAGTCCAAATGGGTTTTAAATGCCAACTTAGATATCCAGCTAAAATGAGAATAAAATTTTAATTAAATAAATTTAATTAATTAAAAATTTTAAATTAATTACAACTAAAAAAATCAGTTGGACATCCAAATTGACATTTAAAACCCATTTGGACTACCACGTAGGATTGCACTTTGGTTACAAAACGATAACGTAAGTGATTAAAACGTATCATTTCAAACATAAATGATTAAAATGTAATTTGAGGCAAACAAAAGTGACTATTTTTATAGTTTACCCTTATTTATATTGATTTTTTGAATTTCTTAACGAAATTTATGTTCAATTTCTACGAATTTGTTTAATATTTATCCTTGTGCATTTCATTATTTTTATAATAATATTTCAACGACTAAAATATAGAAAAGAAAATGGTCAAGTACTAAAATATAGAAAAAGAAAAAGAAAATGGTGAATTATTTCATTTTTTAAAGTAACCTTTATATATTTTTACCCAAATAATTTTTATTCATTACATTATTCGATTTTTATTCAAATCATATATATATATATATATATTAAGTTCTAACACCTAAAACTGGAACAACTTACTCAACACACATATAATAATTATTTGATTAAGAAAGAAAGAAGGAACAAAAGTAAATGAAAATTAATAAAAGAGAAAATTACAAATTGGGCCTTATTTGATTAAGAGTGTATAGAATAAATTATAGGCAATAAAATTTGGATTATTGGACCACACCTCTTTTAATTTAAAGAAAAAAGAGGTACGATAGCATTTTTTTTTTTTACATTTGTTTAACAAATTAATTCTATGGTGCAGGTATAATCCCACAGCAAATTAGTAATCTAACAGCTGTGAGAGTTCTATATTTATCCCATAATTTTTTAACAGGTATTATATAATATTTCTTCACTGTTCAATTTCACTAATTAGTTGTTCAGCATGCATATATATACATATATATATATATATATATATATATGCGCCTTGTGAGAATTAGGAATAGAACCCAACCCAATGAATTAGAAAATTGGAAAAGGGATGATATGGTTAGGTTGAATTGGTTCAGTGTATCGATAATGCAGGACATATTCCAGTTACCTTGGGCAATCTAAGATATATATCTAGAATTGCTGGACCTATCGAATAATGATTTAAGTGGAACACTTTCATCCTCGGAAAGGAGCTTCCTGTCATCATTAGCTAATTGTAGTGGGTTGATAGCCTTGGCATTTGGAAGTAATCCATTAATCAGTGGTTACCTTCCGCCTTCTGTAGCAAATCTCTCGGTTTCTCTTCAATATTTCGATGCTTCGAGTTGCAGCATTAGTGGGAGCATTCCAGGGGAAATTAGTAACTGGAATGTTGCTACATATCTGGATTTTTCTGGAAATCATTTTTCAGGTGCAATCTCAGACAGAGTTTGTAATCGGAATAATGATTTGAGATATCTTTCCGTTAATGACAACCGATTGGAAGGAACATTACCGTTGTCTTTAACTAATTGCAGTGAACTGGTATTTTTGAATGTTGCAGACAACAATCTAAGCGATACCTTTCCTCATTGGTTAGGAATTCTTCCACAACTTCGAGTAGTTATTTTGAGATCTAATAGATTTTACGGTTCCATTCAAAGTTATATAGCCACATCTTTCTCCAAATTGCAAATTATTGATCTCTCTCATAATGACTTCACTGGCCTATTGCCAACCAATTTCTTCCAAAATCTCAAGGCTCTGAAAGAAGCTGAATACGTAGACAATGGTAATTGGTTCTCCCTTGTTGTTAATTTAACTATTAAAGGCTTGGAGCTAGAGTTTACGCTAAAAGTACGTATGCCCTTATTAACATGCATAGATTTGTCGATGAATGGATTCCATGGAGAAATTCCTAAGGTAGTTGGAGAGCTTAGATTGCTTCAAGCACTCAATCTTTCTCATAACAGCCTGACTGGTCCTATCCCACCGTCATTTGGGAATTTGGCAGCACTTGAATCATTAGATCTCTCATTTAACAAGCTCAGTGGCAAAATTCCTTCCCAATTGACAAATTTGACATTTCTTGAAGTGTTAAGGTTTTGGAACAATAATCTTGTGGGACCCATTCCCCATGGGAAGCAATTTGATACATTTGAAAACGACTCGTATCGAGGGAACTTGGGTTTGTGTGGATTCCCATTATCAAAGGAATGTAACAATGATGAAATACCAGAAAGAGCACAAGATGAGGAAGATAATGGTAATGGTAATGGAAATGGAAATGGAATAGCTTTTATTTGGAAAGTTGCAATGATGGGGTATGGATCTGGAGTGGTATTAGGAATTAGCATAGGATACATTGTATTCACGACAGGAAGACCGCGGTGGCTTGTAAGAAAGATTGAGAGAGATTTGCAAAACAAAGTTTCAAGCTGGTTTGGGAAGAAAAGAAAGTAGTCCTGCAAATCCATCTTTATATGTGAGTTATTATATTTCACAGAAATAAACATGCTACTTTTGCCATGCTAAATGAATAATTAGGTAAATCTCGAATTGATTATTTTTGTTTTCATCCATCAGTAATGAGTCCGAGAAAAGATGAAGTTCCTCAGCTTGTATAAGAGCAAGGTGTCATGTATGTTCTGCATCCATAGCTGCTTCTCTCCATGGAATGTATCTTCTGATCATGGGTGTCATGTATGTTCTGCATCCATAGCTGCTTCTCTCCATGGAATGTATCTTCTGATCATGGGTGTTCTCACCGATAGTTTGCTTTGGTAGTTTTTCAGCTTTCATGGTCTGGGATTTTAGCCTTTCGCAAGAAGTTGATTTGTTTTCAAGTTTTGAAATAAATTGCAGCACCCACTATAAATAGCTCTTTATTTTAGACAAGTGTTTGTGTGTGCTAAACTTTACTAATGTTTTGTTTTCAGGGCAATCAGTTCCGCATCGGTAGATGTATTGTTTTGTTTTTATGGGTGTTTGTGGCTTGTAAGAATGATTGAGAGAAAGATGCAAAACAAAGTTTGAAGCCGGTTTGGGAAGAAAAGAAACTAGTCCTGCAAATCCATCTTGACTATGTGAGTTACTGTATATCACTAAAACAAATGTGCTTTTTTTGCTATGCTAAATTAATTATAAGTAGATAGATATCAATACTTTTGTAAAATCAAAATTAGACCATTTTTATTCTCATTCATCAGTCTGAGAAAAGATGAAGTTCCTCAACTTTTATAAGAGCGAGGTGGGTTTGCAAAATCCGAGGAAAAAGAAATATTCACTGAATTTAAAATTTCAAGGTATGTTTTTAACCATCTATTAATTTCTCATTGGTTTCGTAATCTAGAGATTAGACTTAATCTTTTCCGTCTTTTTATTTGTCATGTACAGTGGTTCCAACTGAAGCTGACAGAAGAATGCCCCCTTGCTACAATACAATTGGCTAGAAATTAAAGAGGATGGTTTCTGGGTTCGTTTACAGTGCAAGGTGTCGTTGGAGGATAACTTGCATCGCTTGTTCAATTCGATCATGCTTAAAGTTTGGTCAGCAAAATTAATAATAAGTTTTCCAATTATGTTGCGTTTTTTTATTTCAACTATTAATATGAGTTATAGATATACTAATTCTGTAATTGATTAGGATGCTTTTTAATTTAATTAACCATTAAAATTTTTAATTCAATAATAAATAGTCTTTTTCTGACTAATCTCATTATAAGTTCGATCATATCTTATTTTTTTTTGTACAATATTTAGAACTACCTATAGTCCCTTACCCAACTCATAAGTAGAATAATAATGCGTTTCAGTATACTTAAACTCATATTTTCTAATAACGCCCATACCTATCGAACTAAAGACTCAAGTCAATGTAATAATAAATAGTTAATTTTATTTAATAATATAAATTAATTTATATTTTAATTTAATAGAAATAACACATTAATATGAACTTTAATGGAATAAAACAACCAAGAAAATTAATTATAGTTTAAATATTTAATTTTAAAAATGATTATAGATATAATTACAATTTGAATAGGTAATTTTAAAATTACTAAGAGCAAATACGTCATTCACTGTTAATAATTTTGAGTTGATAAATATTTTTAAAATAATTATTACAATTTTTTAAAAAAATTATATATAGTTTCGATTTTTGGATATATTCTTTTAATTTTTAAAGTTTCAACTTTTAATTATTTAATTTTTTTTTGACTTGAGGTGATTTTATCATAAGCAAATGGGCTCAAGGCCTTTTTTTTTTTTTTTTTTTGTCTCAAACCTTGCAACTTGAAAGTAGTGGCTTGAGGAAGACTGCAATCCACTTGTTTTATTGGATAAAGCTTATATTTATCCTCCAGCTTTTATTTTTGGTGGTTTTTGTAATGATTTAATAGGTTTTTTAGACTTTATCTTAAGAAATTTTTTAGAGTTTATTTATTCAGAATTGTTATGAATGGCTGCCTAAATATGTAGCAATTGGCATGTTGAAGATGCAGTTGGGAGCAAGGACAAAGTTTCAAAAAAAAAATTTTAAGGACCAAAATTAAATTTTAAATTTTAAATTTAATAATTTATATTTTTATAATTTTTAAAAAATTAAATTAAAATTTTACCATTTTAGAAGGCTAAAATGTAAATTTACTTTTAATAATTTAAAATTTTAAAATTTTTAATAAACCTAAATGAATAATTTTTCATTTAAGGGGCTGGCCTCAATCACCACTAGATCCACCACTGTTTAGTTGGAAGAGTGTTCGTGCTGATTTCGTTAGTTTATTTTGCTGTCAACTTATTACAATTTCTTGGGGCTATTTATTGGGGTAATATTTGCTTCTTTTGTTAAAATAAATTAAGCTTTAACAGAGATGATTATATCAATTGTCGAATAAATTATTTATTGAATAAAGCTTTACAAAGTAAAATTATTTGCGAATTATAGAAACAATACATTGTGTGTTTAGCTCTCCTCATCCTCACTGTTTTATTACTGTTCTCTAGCTTGTTCAATCTCGTATTTGGACAATCTATTTAGACAACAATTTAAACAAGAAGCAAACTCACCAGTTACTTTCAATTAGGCAGATTAAAACCAACGGTAACTCATTTTATTTTATATCTTATTTTTTATATTTATTATCAAAAATAGTTTGAATGAGAATCAGGGCTTAGATTTCATAGTCGGTGTAAAAGGGTATAAGTTATGGTGTCCTGAAAATAGAAAAGTTGTAATTTGCAGAGATGTTGTTTTTGATGAAACTTCTATGCTACCTAACTTATCTCTTAAAGACTCTTCTAATAAAGAAAATCAAAAGCAGGTGGAGCATCAGATTAATACAGAGTTGACTCCTCAAACCAACACAAAAATTGAGAATAGAGTTGCTTCTTCACCATAATACTCTATTGCCAAAAACAGAACTAGAAGAGAAATTAAACCTCCAAAGAAGTATGTCGAGGCTGATCTAGTTGCTTATGCTTTAAATGTGACTGAAGATATAGATGCAAACCAAGAGCCATCTAATTATTCTGAGGTGGTTAGCTGTGAAGACTCAGAAAAGTGGATGTTTACTATGCAAGAAGAGATGGAATCACTCCACAAAAATAGAACATGGGATCTTGTGAAATTTCCTAAAGGTAAAAAGGTCGTTCGTTGTAAATGGATGTTTAAAAAGAAAGAAAGGACTCTAGGAGTTGAAGAACCTAGATATAATGCAATGCTTGTTGCAAAGGGCTACAGTCAAATTTCAGGAGTAGACTTCACAGATGTCTTCTCCCTAGTTGTGAAGCATAGTTCGATTCAAGCTTTGCTTGGTATTGTGGCCATGCATGATTTGGAGCTTGAGTAGTTAGATGTAAAAACTGCATTTTTGCATGGAGAACTTGAGGAGGATATTTACATGCAATAACTAGAGGGTTTTACAGTCTCAAAAAAAGAGGACTATGTTTGATTGCTGAAAAGTCTCTTTACGGTTTGAAACAATCAGCAAGACAGTGGTACAAGAGGTTTGATTCCTTTATGACTTCTCATGATTTCAAAAGAAGTAGTTTTGACAGTTGTGTTTACTTTAAGAAAAATAGTGATGGTTCTTTCATGTATCTACTTTTTTATGTTGATAACATGTTGATAGCAGTAAAAGATAAATGAGAGATAAGAAAGGTCAAAGCCCAACTAAGTGAAAAATTTGAGATGAACGATTTGAGACCAGCAAAGAAGATATTTGGTATGGAGATTCTTAAAGATAGAAAAGCAAGTAAATTGTACCTAAGTCAGAAGTGGTACATTGAGAAAATTCTTTGTAGGTTCAATATGCAGAGTGCTAAGCCTGTTAGTACTCCTTTAGCAGCCCATTTCAGACTTTCATCGGCTTTGTTTCCACAATCAGATGATGAGATTGAGTACATGTCACATGTTCCATACTCTAGTGTAGTTGGATCTCTTATGTATGCTATGGTTTGTTCACGTCCAGATTTATCATATGCAGTTAGTGCAGTTAGCAGATACATGGCGAATCCAGGTAAAGAACATTGGAAAGCAGTTTAGTGGATTTTAAGATACTTATGAGGTACTACTGATGTCTGCTTACAGTTTCGAAGAACTAGAGATGGAGTCATTGGGTATGTTGATGCTAATTTTGCTGGAGACCTTGATAGAAAAAGATCTCTCACAAGTTATGTCTTTACAATCGAAGGTTGTGTAATCAGTTGGAAAGTCACTTTGCGAACTACACTCGCTTTGTCTACCACTGAAGCTGAGTACATGGTGATTACTGAGGCTTGTAAAGAAGCTATTTGGTTGAAGGGACTCTTTAGTGAACTCAATGAAGACTTTCAAATCAATACAGTATTTTGTGACAGTTAGAGTGTAATCTTCCTTACAAAAGATCAAATGTTTCATGAGGGAACAAAACACATTGATTTTCGGTATCATTTTATTCGTGATATTATTACTCGTGGTAATATTATTGTGAGCAAAATTAGTACTCATGAAAATCCTGTAGATATGATGACTAAGTCACTTTCTATAACCAAGTTTGAGCATTGCTTAGACTTGGTTGGTGTTCATTGTTGAAATTAAACCCTTAAGGGGTTTTATGGAAGAGGTGGAGAACTTGTTCTTTGAGAGTTAGCGATAAAGAACTTGTTCATTGAGAATTTATATCAAGGTGGAGAATGTTAAAATTAAATGACCCGGATCCTTATTTAAATAAAATACAGTGGTAAAATAAAATAAAAGTAAAATCCATATAGAACTACACTTCTTTTATTTTATTTTAGAATAAGGTTTTTAAACCTTATTAAACTCCATCTATTTTATATTGATTAGAATAAGGTGTTTCAATCTTACTAGAATATCGCTTTATAAGTCTATAAATAGACATTGTCTATTACTCTTGTAATTATTCGAATTCGACATAGTGAATTTTTTTCTCTTCTGCCCGTGATTTTTTCCCTAAAGGTTTCCACGTAAAATTTATGTGTTCTTTATTTTATTTCTCTTTTCTTTGCAATATATTGTCATTACCGACATTCTATTTTATTTTCACACATATTTATTATCAAAAAATAATTTGAATGAGAATCAGGGCTTAGATTTCCTATGCTAATCATCACTAAAATATTAAAAAGATTTAGAGAAAAATGGAAAATTTGCTGCAGATTACTTTATCAGTAGAACCGTTCATGAGTCCGGACTAAATTTCAATAGTTAAGGCATCATTTTAGAAAAAAAGAAAACAATTACAATTATCATGGAAAGTTTTGATTGAGAGAATTCTTAGTTGATATCTTACTTCAATTATTTAGCTTTCTTTTTCTCCATAGATTTACAGCTTTCATGGTCTGGGATTTTGACGGTTTGGCAATAAGTTTGAAATGAATTGCTACATCAATGCTTGACTCAGTCATGAAGTCCGTTTTTCAATGTTCAAGTGCTTCATCTCTGAAAATAAATTCACACTTCACAGTCCTCTTATTCATCCTATTTACTTTGAAACAGTAAATGCTATTAAAGAAGTGAAGAAGGATGGACGCAATTCCAGTGATTTCTCAGAATGACTTTTAAAGTTTGGAAGCTACTAGGAAAGTGAAGATGGAGCCAAATCATTTGAAATTTAATACATGAATGCTTGACTCAGTCATGAAATTAGTTCCTTACCATGATGTTCCTATTGAAAATATTGAACAGGAAACTATTAGTCAAGTCGACAACAATTTTTATAAGAGTAATGAAATTAGTTTCTTACCATGACGTACCTATTGAAAATATTGAATAGGAAATTATAAGTCAAGTTGACCACAATTTTTATAAGAGTCATGAAATTAGTTCCTTACCATGACGTATTAGGAAATTATAAGTCAAGTAGACCACAATTTTTATAAGCTAGAAGTCGTCAGCAAATCATAGATGTATCCAAATTACAACCAATTGTTTGAATTAGAAAATTTCATTTGGTTTTCTATATATGATAATTTTTTGTTGGAAAAGTCAACTTCTTAAAAACAACGTTAGAACAAGTCTCAACACAAATTTCTCCACTTTTGTTTTTTCCCATCATGTATAATTCAAAGAATTCCCTCTCACAAGTTGTATTTCCACAGAACTTGATAGGAAACACTGGGTTAATTATGGCTCTTATGATGGCGGTGCTGTTGCTTCATTTTATCGTTTCATTCTCTTCCAAAACAACTGATATCAGCACAGATCGATCGACTCTTCTTGCACTGAAAGCCCATGTCGTTAGTGATCCTCGAAATTTTTTGACAACCAATTGGTCTGTTGATATCTCGATTTGTAATTGGGTCGGTGTCACCTGTGAATCTCGTAATCAAAGAGTCATAGCTCTCAATCTTTTTAACATGAGTCTCTCTGGCACCATACCACCGGACATGGGAAATCTATCTTTTCTTACTTGGCTCAATATCGGGTATAACAATTTTCATGATCTATTACCAGTCCAGTTGACTAATTTGTATCGATTGAAATTTATAAGCATGTCTGATAACAATTTTCACGGAGAAATCTCATCATGGGTTGGTTACTTCCCTGAACTTCAGTATTTGTCTTTGAGCAATAACAGTTTCACTGGTCCTATCCCATCTGATATGTGTGATCGTCTACCCACATTGAAAGAGCTTAATTTGTCTGACAACAAGCTTTCTGGGAAAATTCCTATAGGTTTATTCAAGTGCAAAGGGTTACAGAATATATCTTTGGATTTCAATAGTCTGGAGGGGATTCTTCCAGAAGAAATAGGGAACTTGACGATGCTTAGGACTTTAGATCTCCGAGGCAACCAGATCCAAGGTAAAAAGCATCTGGATTCAATTTTAGCTTATTTTGTTGTTTTCTCCGACTGCAATTGTCTGCTTTGTTTGACAGGGAAGCCTCAAATTTTCTTTTAGCAAGTAGTTTTTTTAAATAAAAATCATCAGGCTTTTTTCATCAATCATAATAGCTTGTTAATATCTTGCACTTCAACGTTTGAATCTCTTTGGTTTAGCCGGTAATATTTTAATAAGTACTATATCACATTTCTTCATTATTTATATTGATTTTTAAATTTCTTAATGAAATTTATGTTTAATTTCTACAAATTTGTTTAATACTTTAACCTTGTGCATTTCATAGTTTTTATAATAATATTTCAAGGACTAAAATATAGAAAAAGAAAATGCTGAATTATTTCGATTTTTTAAAGTAACCTTTATATATCTTTACACAAATAATTTTTATTTATTAAAAGTATTATATTTCTATCCAAATTATAAGTGCTGACGTGAACAACTTGCCTAACTCACATATAATAATTATTTTATTAGGAAAGAAAGAGAACAAAAGTAAATAGAAATTAATAAAAAGGGAAAATTACAAGTTGGGCCTTATTTGATTAAGAGTGTATATTAGATGTAGAATAAATTATAGGCAATAAAATTTGGATTATTGGACCGCACCTCTTTTAATTTAAAGAAAAAAAGAGGTAGGATAAAAAACCATATTTTTATATTTGTTTAACAAATTAATTCTATGGTGCAGGTGTAATCCCACAGCAAATTAGTAATCTAACAGGTCCGAGAGTTCTATATTTATCCCATAATTTTTTTACAGGTATTATATAATATTTCTTCACTATTCAATTTCACTAATTAGTAGTTCAGTATGCATATATATATGCGCCTTGTGAGAATTAGGAATAGAACTCAACTCAATGAATTAGAAAATTGCGAAAGGGGTGATATGGTAGGTTGAACTTGTTCATTGTATCGATAATGCAGGACATATTCCAGTTACCTTGGGCAATCTAAGAGATCTAGAATTGCTGGACCTATCGAATAATGATTTAAGTGGAACACTTTCATCCTCGGAAAGGAGCTTCCTGTCATCATTAGCTAATTGTAGTAGGTTGACAGCCTTGGCATTTGGAAGTAATCCATTAATCAGTGGTTACCTTCCGCCTTCTATAGCAAATCTCTCGGTTTCTCTTCAATATTTCGATGCTTCGAGTTGCAGCATTAGTGGGAGCATTCCAGGGGAAATTGGTAACGGGAATGTTGCTACATATCTGGATTTTTCTGGAAATCATTTTTCAGGTGCAATCTCAGACAGAGTTTGTAATCGGAATAATGATTTGAGATATCTTGCCGTTAATGACAACCAATTGGAAGGAAAATTACCGTTGTATTTAACTAATTGCAGTGAACTGGTATTTTTGAATGTTGCAGACAACAATCTAAGCGATACCTTTCCTCATTGGTTAGGTACTCTTCCACAGCTTCGAGTTCTTATTTTGAGATCTAATAGATTTTACGGTTCCATTCAAAGTTACATAGCCACATCTTCTTTCTCCAAATTGCAAATTATTGATCTCTCTCATAATGAATTCACTGGCCTATTGCCAACCAATTTCTTCCAAAATCTCAAGGCTCTGAAAGAAGCTGAATACGTAGACAATGGTAATTGGTTCTCCCTTGTTGTTAATTTAACTATTAAAGGCTTGGAGCTAGAGTTTACGCTAAAAGTACGTATGCCCTTATTAACATGCATAGATTTGTCGATGAATGGATTCCATGGAGAAATTCCTAAGGTAGTTGGAGAGCTTAGATTGCTTCAAGCACTCAATCTCTCTCATAACAGCCTGACTGGTCCTATCCCACCGTCATTTGGGAATTTGGCAGCACTTGAATCATTTGATCTCTCATTTAACAAGCTGAGTGGCAGAATCCCTTCCCAATTGACAAATTTGACATTTCTTCAAGTGTTAAGGTTTTGGAACAATAATCTTGTGGGGCCCATTCCCCATGGGAAGCAATTTGATACGTTTGAAAACGACTCTTATCGAGGGAACTTGGATTTGTGTGGCTTCCCATTATCAAAGGAATGTAACAATGATGAAATACCAGAACGAGCACAAGATGAGGAAGATAATGGTAATGATAATGGAAATGGAAATGGAATAGCTTTTATTTGGAAAGTTGCAATGATGGGGTATGGATCTGGGATGGTATTAGGAATTAGCATAGGATACATTGTATTCACGACAGGAAGACCGCGGTGGCTTGTAAGAAAGATTGAGAGAGATTTGCAAAACAAAGTTTCAGGCTAGTTTGGGAAGAAAAGAAAGTAGTTCTGCAAATCCATCTTTATATGTGAGTTATTGTCCTTCATAGAAATAAACATGCAATTTTTTCCATGCTAAATGAATAATTAGGTAAATCAAAAATTGATTATTTTTATTTTCGTCCATCAGGATTGAGTCCGAGAAAAGATGAAGTTCCTCAGCTTGTATAAGAGCAAAGTGTATGTATGTAATGCATCCATAGCAGCTTCTCTCCATGGAATGTATGTTCTGATAATGGGAGTTCTTACTGATAGTTTTCTTTGGTTTTTCTGCTTTTCTTTGCATAGTTTTCCAGCTTTCATGGTCTGGGATTTTCGCCTTTCGCAAGAAGTTTGCGTGTGCTAAACTTTACTAATGATCGTAATGGATTTTTTTCAAGGCAATCAGTTCTGTACTGGTAGATGTATTGTTTTGTTTTCATGGGTGTTTGTGGCTTGTAAGAATGCTTGAGAGAGATATGCAAAACAAAGTTTGAGGCTGGTTTGGGAAGAAAAGAAAGTAGTCCTGCAAATCCATCTTCATTATGTGAGTTACTATATATCACTAAAATAAATGTTCTTTCTTTGACATGCTAAATTAATTATAAGTACATAGATCTCAATAATTTTGTAAAATCAAAATTAGACCATTTTTATTCTCATTCATCAGGTAACTTCCGAGATGAGTCTGAGAAAAGATGAAGTTCCTCAACTTTTATAAGAGCGAGCTGACATGTATGTTCCGCATCCATATCTGCTTCTATTCACGGAATGTTCTGAGTGGTATCTTGCTCCAGTTTTTCAAATTTTTTTCCATAGTTTTTCAGCTTTCATGGTCTGGAATTTTGACAATTTGTCAAAAAGTTTGTATTAAAGTTTTGAAATAAATTGCAACACCCCTATATAAGTAGTTCTCTGTTTTGGATAGGTGTTTGTTTGCAAAATTCCAAAGAAATAAAATAATATCTTATATAATCACGCCTCAAATTTCTCAGGTTTATAATTGAAGTCAAAACTTGTAAAAATATTAAAAGGAGTGAGTTTAACTACTCATTAACTAACTAGCATTTCTCTTGATTGAGTTAAGCAAACATGAAAATATTTAGGCCAAATATCTTATTGAAAATACGTAATTGCAAAATTTATTGGTAACTCGTGATAACATAATCCAAAATATATTTCATGTTAAAACAGTAATTAATAAAAATTAATAATTTCAAAATACACTAATAGATAAAAAAAATCAACTCCTTTTTTGTCACTATGATCACTCTTAACCTTAATGACAAAAGTCAAAAACCACAATTCACCCGAATAGAAATGAGTCAAAACAAAAACCATAAATCTCCCCCAATAGTAATGGTTCAAAAACCACTATTCTAATCTAGTGGCACGGTTAAAACTTATTTCTAAGCACAAAATACATGTCAACATGAACAACATTTGGCAAGGTTAGAACATAGCATACCGAAAACAAATTCAAAATCAGAAAATTGAATTTCTTGTAATGTCTCAAATATACATATAAAACATACTTCATATAAAAGACAGAATTCAATATAATATTTCCTCAAAACATATTATATATAAATATACCAAAACATTATTTGAATAGCATAAATATACTAAAAGCATAGTTCAAAAACATATTTCCCAAAAATAATCACATAATCCAATTTAAATATAGAAAAGTACTAACACTTAACTGATTCAATATTTCACTTTGTTAATTTAAAACCATACTGGCATATTTAACCTAATTTTCATAAAACATGAATAAAATATCATATATTACTTAAATACCATAGAACATTTGAAGCAGATTTTTGAGAATTAAACACCAAAGGAATATTGAGTCACTTGTCCGGTCTATTGAACCGACACTTGAACAACAATTTTATAAATCTCCTAATAACTTAAAATTTAAGAATGAAACTTAAAATCAAAATTTGATCAACAAAACATAGGCTTAAAAGCTATGACTTTTCATGATAATCCTAAGACATTTTAGTTGTGGAGCAATTCCTTAATAAATTAAGACAATTGTTCAATTTAATAAAACTATCTTTTATCTCAAAAGTAAGTAAATTAAATTTAATAAAATACATGCATATTATAAGAAATTTTAATATATTAATAAAAATGAATTTAGTATGGTTTCCAATAAAATAATATGCATTTGGATAAAATATTTTAAAAATAATTAAAAATCAAATTTTCAAAAATTTTGAAATCGTCCTAAACGTCGAGATGATTTGGCTTAGTTGAAGCCATTCTCAAATTTTACTTGGTATTTCTACAAAGCAAAAAGATGATTTTGAATAAAAAATTTAATACTAAAACTAAAAATTTGTTTTATCAAAATAAATTTCGAAATTTAAACATACTGAAATCATCACAATTTATTCAGATTTATCTGTGTTAACAATTTCAACTTACTTTGGAGTCTTTTAGTTTTTAGCACAAAATTCTTGATTGAGATAACAAGAAAGTTTAGTTATTTAGATTAAATTAGAGTTATAATATACTTAAGAGTTTTATTTAGATTTATTTAGCTAGCCTATATATAGGTCTTTCTATTGTACACAATGGAGACAATTGATTATTATTCTATTTCTCTTTTAAGTTAATAATTTTTTTAAGTTTTCTTTTCAAGAATTTCTCTTGAGTTTCTTTTAGAAGAGTTTTTAACAATCTATCTTTTATTTTCTTCTTTATTGTTCTAATATTTGATTTATTTTATTTATTTATTTAATTTGACTTGGACTTGATTGCGTTTTAGGTTGAAATCCAAATTTATTTTCGAACGTCTAGAGCCCTAAGTCAAATTCGTGACTTGAACAAACTTTACGATTTGTTTTCACATTCATCTGCCTCATTCTTTATCATTGGTATCAGATTTGGGTGTTTTAGGTTTTTTTGTGTTCTTATAACATTGATTTCCAACAAATAGCCTCAAAATAATTTTTTTTACCTAGACAATTTTCCGAAAAAAATATATTTCAGTGCGTAAATGCTTTTCAATTTGAAATTTGCATACTATTTATTGGCACTATTTTAAAGTATAAAAAATATTTCCCACAAAAAAAGTGATCGAAAAATTATAGAAAAAAATACAAAAAATAAGAAAATTTCGTGATTTTTGGAAATTGGGAACACCTTGAACGAAGTTTGTCAAGTTGCTTCGTAATTTTTTGGGTTTTCAGGTTTCAACTATTTTCATTGACTCTTAGCCTTAGGTTTTTATTTTTTTTTGCTTTTTATTGTTCATGTATGCATTCTAACACTTTATTGTTTCTGGTGTTAGTAGGCTAAATCACATTGCACATTCCTTCCTCTGTGCAACACAATTCTTTGGTGTCTAGCCAATTTTGAACTCATAGTGTTATTAGGTTTGCTTTGTTAGTTGATTCTAATACATTCTGATTAATTGATATGGACACTTTTTAAAAGACTTACAAGATTAATTCTTACCTCATTAAGAATTTAATTTTTATTTTTGAGTGCATAACAATGAGGTTTGCTTAATCTTTTCTTTTTTTGAGTGTTGTGTTCTTTTTAGTCTTTAGTAATGATTCACAATACTATGATTGAGAAGTTGAAAAGGGATCAAGAGGTTTGAAATGCTCGAGATCAACAACGTGACACTATTCTAGACAAGATCAACAAAAATTTAAATGTCTAAGTATCAAAATTGAGCGTCAGAGTCTTAATTGGGGAGATAAGGTTGATCAACCTCATCTTCGTGCAAAAAATTCTAGACGTGTCTCTTGTGCAAATGATGAAACTTTGGTTGATAATGACCGTGGGCAACATTTTTTAGCTAAACCAAAGTTCAACATTCCACCATTCCAAGGGGAGTATGATCTTGAAGCATATTGTGAGTGGGAATAAAAAATTGAACTTATGTTTCGTTACTATATGTAATACCCTAACCCGTATCCGTTGCCGGAGTAAGATTACGAGTTATTATTGATCAATTCACAACTTATAGCATACATTTATCAAACATAAAGCATTCATTCTCATAAATCATTCGACACAAACACATTGTCCTTTATAAGGTCTTACGAGGCCTTAAACATGCTTTAGAAGTGGTTTAGGATTAAACCGATAATATATGAAAATTTTGAAAACTTGGAAAAATTTCAACCATACAGGGGCCACACACCCGTGTGAACGGGCCGTGTGCCTCACATGGCGCCAGACACGTACGTGTCTTAGGCCATGTGGAAACAGGGCATACATACTGTCTTGGGTCACACGACCGACCACACGCCCATGTGTCTAGACCGTGCCAAATCTGTAGGGTATACTGACTTATGCACGCCCGTGTGCTAGGCCGTGTACCAATTAGGGGGTATACTGACTTGTACCACACGGCCAGTCACACGCTCGTGTATGAGACCATGTGGAGCATACTGACTTCAATTCAATTTAAACACCAGGGGACACACAGCCGTGTAACATGACCGTGTGTCACACACGGCTAAGACACACCCCCATGTGGACAAAAATAGGCTATTCGTAAGGCCAATTTGTCACCCCAACTTCAAAGTACCTACACAAGGCAAAATGATAGCATTTCATTATACAATTAGGCAGCCAAAATCATTAACCAAATGCACAATTCATACCATTATAATTTCATTTATTCCAATTCTCAATTCACTACCATTTACTTAGCCAAATACATGCCAAAACAATATCAAACAATATGGCTCATTTACCATAGTTTACACATACTTAACTTACCCTATAAATAACCAGCACAATATCTAAAATCATATATCATCAAGGCATTTCTCAAGCATTTATACTCCACAAATCAATTAATCAGTTGAGCAACTATAAAACCTTCACCACATTCATACCAAAACATACCAAAATAAGCTGTCACTCATGGCTATATATACAAACCAAAACATATACATTTACAAGTCATTTCTAATAGCCAAACACATATCAATATTAACATCATTTACAAGCCAAAACTCATGGCTATAATCACAACCAAAATACCACATCTAGCCTATACATGCCATATACCATAATTGTATAATTCAAAAGTACCAACTTAGATATTTGATAGTGTGATGATGTTCCCGATGACTCCAGGATCCAAGCTAGCCTTGATTCACTATAAAACATAGAAAAATAACACGAAGTAAGCTTTTAAGCTTAGTAAGCTCGTATGAGATAAACTTAATGCAATCACATAAACATAAATCAATATGTAACATTCATTAACTATCAAACCTTTCAAGTACTCAGTCACAAAACTATATACTCTCATCATCATTTCTTCGATTCAAATTTAAAATGGTTTATTCACATACCTGTACCATCTCGTACCAATCTCATATACGTTCTCGTCTTTCATTTACCTATTGAACCATTCAGAATAGTAGTCGGATACTCAAGGCTCTCACATGATAAGTACCTATACCATGACCCGAAGCCAAATCAAGATATCTTATCTGAAATACTGATATCATGGCCTGAAGCCAAATTAGCCCATATACATGGCCCAAAGCTAAATCGGTTTATCTCGTACCCAAAGTGCTAAATCATGGCCTGAAGCCAACTCAAGGTATCCTTAATCACATGTCGTTAGCATCCTAAACTATTCCTAAGGTTCAACCGGAATTCCAACTGTCAAATCTTTGTTGAATCATTTTCGAACTTGTCCGTAATCACATAATCGCAATTCATGCTATATCAAAGCACATAAAATACATTTGAAATGAAATTATAACATAAGAATTTACCTCGTATTCAGAATTGACGGATCAAGTCGACTACTCAAAAACCTTGTTTTTCCCCTGATCTAAATCTGAATTCTTTCTTTTTTCATCTATATGAATTCCAAATTAACTTATTTAATCAACCATTCATTCAATTTAGTCCAAAACATAAATGTAGGCTCATTTTCACATTAGCCCCTAAACTTTCACACTTTTAACAATTTAGTCCTTATTTCACAAAACACAAAATTCACATAATTTCAATAAACCCATGCTTGGACGAATTATTTATAGGTCTCTAGCAGCCCAAAACTTTCATTTATTTCACATTTCAACCACACAATTTTCACATTTCACAATTTAATCTCTATTATGCATTTTCATCAAAAATCACTTTACAGAACATGAAAATCTATCATCAAGCTTTCATATTTCAACATTAAACATCAAAGAACACATAGATTCAACAATGGAAACTCTCAAAATCTTTAACATTTTCGAAATCTAAGGTACGGACTAGCTAGAATACGAAGCAACGATATCAAAAACGTAAAAATCATCAAAAATTGAGCTCAAAACACTTACCAATTAATCTCGTAAGTGTCGAACCCTAAAACTCAATCAAAGGATTTCTTCTTCATTAATATTCAGCCAAAAGAGAGAAAAGATGGACAAAAATTCACTTTGTTTTTATTAATATAACATTTATTAACTATTTTACCATTTTAACCTTAAAATTAACACAAAAATTCATTTATGCAAAACCATTAACATCCACTAACCAAATAATGGTATATTTACCACTTAAGGACCTAAAATTCAAATTTCTATGGCTATTTGACATCATTAGCTAATAGAACAACACTTTTGTAATTTATACGATTTAGTCCTTTTTACCGAATTAACCATTCAAACAGTAAAATTAGATCATGAAATTTTCACACATATCAAATAACATGCTGTAAATACCGAAAATAATATTAAATAATTTTTTTAACATCATATTTGTGGTTTCGAAACCACTGCTCCAATTTAGCTAAAACTGGGCTATTACACTATAACTGCCGGGAAGAGGAAAAAGTCCCATTGGCGACCCATCGATTTTTAAATTATGCGTTGAGGTGGTGGATTCAACTTGGAATTAATTGTAAAAAAAAATAAGGAAAGGGTAAATTGAAACATGGTTAGAGTTGAAGCAAGTGATGTGAAAGCGTTACGATCATTCTCATTACTACAAAGAGGTCAAAACGAGACTTCAACCCCTTGTTCAAGGTAATCAATTTGTTGGTGAGTATTTTAAGGAGATGGATATGCTTACGCAAAGAGAAAATATACAAGAGGATGAAGATACTACCATGGTGCAATTTGTAGATGGCTTGAACGTTTCGATAGCCAATGCTCTTAATCTTCAAACCTATATTGATCTTGGGGAGATGGTACACAAAGCAATTGAGATTGAACAAAAATTTCGACAACATCAATCTCGTCCATTTGGCGCATCACACTATTATCGAGGTAAAAGTTCTAATTCTACTTTTAAGAATTCGAGACCTCCTTATGCTACTAATAAGTTGCTGCCAAAACAAGTTGAAACCAAACCTTTTGAATGGCTGCCAAAACATGCTAAGACTAAACCTTTTGAGTGGAAAAGTGGGGCTCCTACAAAACATTCTTCTACATCTTTCAAACCCATGAAGACATCGCAACCCAGAAATGTCAAGATCCCATCTAAAACGTCATCGCAAGTTTGCTGATTTCCCAAACTTGAAAGTTGGCAGCTTCTATGAATGGAATTTAATAAATTTTATCCCATTCGTGCATGTATCATTCTCACTTTCCTCGAATCTTGTCTTTGATTAAATCTTGGTTTGATTTGCTTGGCCTTTGACACTGTTGTTGAGCCTTAAGATAGTATGAGTCCATCACATTCTTGGATCTGAAATTGTGCCTTGAGACTCACATCACTTCTCCTTCCTTAGAGTTAAAATTTCCCAAATTACCAAAGCTAAGAAAAATACAATAGAGTAAATAAATTTTCTTTTCTTTTCTTTTCTTTTCTTTTATAAAAACTCTATGAAAATACATATAAAATTGAGTGTCATAAAAAAAACAACTAATAAACCACAAAATTATTGAGCTTTTACAATAATAACCATTTAAAAAATTGTGGGTGTTACAACTTATCCGTATTTATGTCAATTTTTTCATTGTACTTTAATTATACTGATGGTTAAGGTGTTTATCGTCTCAAGTGTGACTTGAATTCGAATCGCGCTAGTCGTGTTAGTGTTAGGGCTTTACCATTCTCTTATAATTAATTATACTTGAATATACAATAGGTTAGTATTAAAATTTTCATTATAATGTAGTTTCCTTAAAGTTTATCGATTCTTTAGTATCAAATAGCAGAGTGAATGGAAATATTTTATTTGAGAAAAACCTAGCATATTGTAGAATATTTTAATTTTTATATATGTTAATCTTGATTTGGTGTATATATCTTAAATACAAAATTACGTTTTAGTTTTTACTTATTATTTTTAAATAATTTTTTTATTATTCATCTTTTCTATCATATATGCTTAAGTAATTAAAATTCATATGCTAGTCATCCCTAAAATATTAGAAAAATAAAGGTTGAGATGGTAAACTAAATAGCTTCAAGTATTGGGACCTATTTAGTGGCAGCATTATTGCTGTCCCAGTCCCTTCATTATTTTTTATCAAGTTTTCGTAAAAAAGCAAAAGCACATCATTTAAAAAATCAATGCGTAATCAAAATAGAGGATTGACAAAACTTTGTTTGTTGATTTGACAGTTAATAAATTTATTGTCTAACGTGTGATTTGAATTCGAATCATATTAATCACGTTATTGTAAGGACTTTACTTTCCTCCTATAATTTATCACCTATAATTTATCAAAAAGAAAAATAGAGGCTCAACAAAAACTGAACTAATTTTTATAGTCTTATAATTTCAAGCTACTTCCACATTAGCCCAAGATCACATTACTCTTTTTATAGTCAGCTAATCGGGTAATAACATAAAAAAAAAAACAGTAACCATTCTTTTAAATGAATTAATTTTTATGATGTGGACATGGTTGACGACCAAGACCATATCAGGTCAATATACTGCTCTCCAGTACTACTTTCATCTTCATCAATCATGCATAATTGTCTTCCACACCTCTCTCTTTATTTTATTTTTTTATATTGTTTTCCAATTTTTATTGTGCGAATGCTTAGAAATTACAGTTGCTAGGAACGAAGGCCATGAAAGTAGTGCAATTATTATATTTGTTCCATATTTTTTGAAATGACTTGAAAAGAGAAATCACTATCATACCACACTTGTTCACACTACTAAAATTATGATAAATTATTATAGGTGTTTAAATAGTTAATCGAACGATTAATTATATCAAATTAATATTTATCAAATTAATCAAACTTTTAATATTTTAACTATTAATTAAATTAAAAGTTTTTCAAAAAATTTACCTAAAGCGAAATATTTTGATTAATCCGATTGGTTAATCGAATTAATCGAAATTTATTTACTTTTATTTTTTGGTTAAAACAATTATAAAATATATAAAAAATAAATTGATAATATTTATTTGATAGAATTAATTGAATTAACTGAATTAAAACTACATATAATTTGTATTATTAATTATTAAATTCGGTTTGTTCGTTTAATTTGGTTAATTATCTAATTTCAAACTGAATTAATTGATAATGAACTTCCAAAAAATATTAACCAACTTCTTACGAATTAGATCAATAATTCGATTAATTAACTAAATTTTAACCGAAATTTAAACAACCCCTATAAATTAACTAAAATCATGAATGATACCGATTATGGAATATAAACAAATTACACATTTGAATAAATTTAAAAGACTTGGGAAAGACTTTATAACAGTCCACACGAAATTAGAGGATATAAATATAGGCCCGTGAATAACTTTCGCATAGCATCTCTCAAGTTTACAACCCTCAACTTATAGCAAATTTCCAATTTCGTTTTCCTTAAAATATTGCCCCATTCCATAGTTTCTTCCTTATTAGGTTCTAAAAATGGGAAAGTTTATATGGTTGTGTCAAATCCGTAGTCTCGTCTTTGTGCTGTTCATTCTTTCCGTAGTTGATTGTTGTCTGAGTTTGTCTTCCTCATCTATTAATCCAACTCCTTCATGTTTACCAGAAGACAGTTCAGCCTTGCTCTAATTCACGAACACTATGTCCATTGATGATTCTGCTTTTTTTTCCTACTGTTATCCCAAGACAAACTCTTGGAATGAAAGCACCAACTGTTGCTCATGGGAGGGAGTCACTTGTGAAAAGGCAACAGGTCAGGTGATAAGCCTCGACCTTAGTTGCTCTAAGCTTGTTGGCTCCTTTCCTAAACACCACCCTTATTCGCCCGAGGACTCAAACGACTTGACCTCTCTTTGAACAATTTCAGTGCTTCTTCGATTCCGTCTAGGTTTAATCAG
Organism: Gossypium arboreum; assembly: GCF_025698485.1. Taxonomy (NCBI): domain Eukaryota; kingdom Viridiplantae; phylum Streptophyta; class Magnoliopsida; order Malvales; family Malvaceae; genus Gossypium; species Gossypium arboreum. Next base: position 116,376,226 of record NC_069070.1, on the reverse strand, counting down.
TTAGTAAGTCTGACACATCTTAATCTTTCTGGTTCTTACCTCAGTGGTTCAGTTCCATCAGATATATCTTTGTTATCAAAACTGATTTCACATGATCTTTCTAGAAATGAAATATTGGAATTTGACAGTCACAATTTTGACATGCTTACGCGTAACTTATCTAAAATAGAAAATCTTTTACTTCACTTGGTAGATATGTCTGATGTTGTACCTATATCCTTCATGAACTTGACTTCTTTAAAGTGTTTGAATCTAAAGTCGTGTGGTTCACAGGGGGCTTTCCCTAGTGAAATATTCCAGCTTAGGTACCTAGAGTATGTTGATCTCAGTTGGAACTCTTTAACAGGTTATCTCCCTAAGTCCAATTGGAGTAGTCCCTTCAAATTCTTTGACCTTTCCAGTAATTATTTCAGAAGGTCAATGTTAACATTAATGGGAGACAACATTAATGGAAAACAATACAAAGTGGTACAAGTTTAGCACCCTAAAGTTGACTTTGAAAAAGTGGCATGGGATAATTATTTTTTTGGTCATTGAGATAATAAACTATTTATTGTTTGGTCCTTGAACCTCAAATATAAATAGGCCTTCTTATTTCTCATTTCAATCATCCCAACCAATCTTTCTCTCTTAGTTTTCTCTCTTCTCCTATTTGAGAATTCTTAAGGAATTCTATTTGTAATATTTTGGAGATAGTGAAGTTATCATCTGGTGTTAGTGCCCGAGGACGTAGGTATAATTTACCGAACCTCGTTAAAACTCTTGTGTTCTTTCTTGTCCTATTTTTCTTTCAATATTTGAGGGTATAATAGTAGTATTTAATTGTGCTATTAAATTACGTTAGAAGGGATATTCTGACTAAGGAAAGACTTGGTACTTAAGAGATCTTTGTAATCCACCTCTCTTTCTTGGGAATTGAACTTTGTGTGATTTTTTAGTACAATAATTTACACGCTTCCGACCCTATTGGAACAACAAGTGGTATCAGAGACGAAGGTTAATCGTAGTATGCTCTGTGGTTGCAGTTTAAACTGATCTTCTCTGTGGTTGCAGTTTAAACTGATCTTCCACATCAGAAAAGATTTTCTTAGGTATATTGAAAGATTATGGAGAAAACGATCGGTTTAGGAGCTTCAACATTGTCCATATGGACAAGACCGACAATTGCAAATGCAAGATTGGCCGTTGAGATCTTTGATGGCACAGGCCATTTTGGTATGTGGCAAAGTGAGGTTCTAGATGCCCTTTTTCAGCAGGGTCTAGACATTGCCATTGATGAAGAGAAACCAGATGATGTACATGAGAAAGATTGGAAGGCGATCAATCGGTTGGCATGTGGCACAATTCGATCATGCCTTTCTCGAAAGCAAAGGTATGCTTTTTCAAAGGAGACTTCTGCAAATAAGTTGTGGGTGGCACTTGAAGAAAATTTTTTGAAAAAAAACAGTCAAAATAAGCTCTACTTGAAGAAAAGACTGTTTCGCTTCACTTACGTCCCAAGTACCACAATGAATGATCACATCACCAAATTTAATCAGTTAGTCACTGATTTGCTAAATATGGATGAGACATTCAAAGATGAAGATTTGGCTTTGATGCTGTTAGGGTCACTTCCTGAGGAGTTTGAGTTCCTAGAAACTACTCTACTTCATGGCAGGAGTGATATATCTCTGAGCGAAGTCTATGCGACCTTATACGATTATGAACAGAGAAAGAAGGACAAACAGAAAAACTCAATCGAGATACTGAAGCTTTAGTAGTCCGAGGTCGTTCGTACACTCTAAGAAAACTCGAAGGGAGATCAAAGTCAAAGTCCGGACTGGGAAAGATGAATGTGCCTTTTGTCATGAGAAAGGCCTTTGGAAGAAAAATTGTCCAAAGTGAAGAATAAGGGAAAAGTCTGCTGTAGATGCTTGTGTTGCAAAGCATGATACCAGTGACTCTGAACTATCACTGGTTGTATCATCATCGTCGTTCCATTCAGATGAGTGGATATTGAATTCAGGTTGTACCTATCATATGTCCCTAACCGAGTGGTTCTCCGATTTAGTAGAACTAAATGGAAGAGTTGTTTATATGGGCAATGACAATGCTCAGAAAGCTGTTGGGATAGGTTCAATCCAATTAAAGAATCAAGATGGATCAACCGAGTTCGATCGATGTTGATGCGTGCCGGTTTGAAGAAAAATCTCACCTCATTGGGAGCCTTGGAATCCAATGGTTCAGTTGTTACTATGAGAGATGGGGTTTTGAAAGTGACATCTGGCGCACTTGTGATATTGAAGGGCATCAGGAAAAATAACTTGTATTACTACCAAGGTAGTACAGTTATTGGAGCAGTCGCTGCAGCTTCCGGTAACAAAGAATTGGACTCAATGCAGTTGTGGCATATGAAGTTGGGACATGCCAGCGAAAAATCCTTGCAAATTCTGGCAAAGCAAGGATTGTTGAAAGGTGCAAAGGCTTGCAAATTAAAATTTTGCGAGCATTGTGTTCTGGGAAAGCAAAAGAGAGTGAAATTTGGCACTGCTATCCATAATACAAAAGGTATTTTGGAATATGTTCACTCAGATGTGTGGGGGCCTTCCAAAACACCTTCGTTGGGAGGAAAACACTACTTTGTTACTTTTGTTGATGACTTTACCGGAAGAGTTTGGGTGTATACCATGAGAACTAAGGATGAAGTGCTTGGATTTTTTCTTAAATGGAAAACTATGATCGAAAACCAGACTAGCAAGAAAATCAAGCGGCTTAGGACGGACAATGGAGGGGAATATAAAAGTGATCCGTTCTTCGATGTGTGCCAAGAGTATGGTATTGTTCGACACTTCACAGTTAGGAATACACCACAGCAGAATGGAGTGGCAGAGCGTATGAATCGAACATTGTTGGAGAAAGTTCGATGTATGTTGTCCAATGCTGGGTTGGGCAAGCAATTTTGGGCCGAGGCTGTGACATACGCTGGCCATCTTGTTAATCGTTTGCCGTTATCTGCATTAGAAAGAAAAACTCTTATGGAGGTATGGTCTGGAAAACTGGCTACAGATTATGATTCCTTACATGTGTTTGGATCCACTGCATATTACCATATGAAGGAGTCAAAGTTAGATCCGAGGGCAAAGAAAGCTCTCTTTATGGGAATCATTTCTAGAGTGAAGGGATTTCGTCTTTGGTGCTTAAGCACAAAGAAAATAATCTATAGTAGAGATGTTACCTTTGATGAATCTACCACATTGAAAAAGGTAGCAAATGAAGATATTCAGACAAGCGATACTCCACAGCAGGTGGAGTGTACTCCAAAACAGGTGGAGTTTGAGCAGATGGGGATTTGCCCAGTTAATAAGTCTAATTCTCTAGCCACAATGGAAGAATTAGAGGTTGAAGAGGTTCTGACCCAAGAACCGTTAAGTACACCAAAACCAGTTGCAATTGCAAGGCCATGGAGAGAAATTCGTAGACCTGCTCGATTTACTGATATGGTGGCCTACGCCCTTCCCGTTGTTGATGATGATATTCCTGTCACTTATCAAGAAGCAATCCAAAGCTTAGAAAGTGACAAATGGAAAAGTACCATGGATGAAGAAATGCAGTCTCTCCAGAAGAACAATACTTGGGAGTTAGCGCAATTACCGAAAGGTAAAAGGGCAGCGCAATTACCGAAAGGTAAAAGGGCAATCGGATGCAAGTGGGTATTCGCAAAGAAAGATGGATCTCCTAGCAAGAAAGATGTTCGCTACAAGGCAAGATTGGTAGCTAAAGGCTACGCCGAAGGAGGAATTGACTACAATGATGTATTTTCCCTGCTGTGAAGCATTCCTCCATTAGAATTTTGTTGGCCTTGGTAGCACAGTTGAATTTGGAGCTAGCTCAACTTGATGTTAAGACGGCTTTCTTGCATGGTGAGTTAGAAGAGAGAGATCTATATGACTCATTCAAGGATACACAGATGCTGGTGGTAGAAATTGGGTTTGTAAGTTGAACAAATCGCTATATGGATTGAAGCAATCCCGAGCAAAGGGTACAAGCGATTTGATAGCTTTATGAAAAGGCGTATACACAAGAAGCAAATATGACAATTGTGTGTATTTGCAGAAGTCTGCATGACGGATCTTTCATTTATCTACTCTTGTATGTTGATGATATGTTAATCGCTTAGAAGAGCCAAAAGAGATAGATAAGCTGAAGGCTCAGTTGAATCAAGAGTTCGAGATGAAAGATCTAGGTGAGGCCAAGAAGATTCTCGGCATGGAGATAAGGAGAGATAGACAGAGAGGCAAGCTTTGTTTGAATCAGAAGCAATATCTGAAAAAGGTATTACAATGTTTTGGTGTAAATGAAAACACAAAACATGTAAGTACCCCACTTGCTTCTCATTTGAAACTTAGTGCTCAATTATCTCCGAAAATTGAAGAAGAAAGAGAATATATGGCAAAAGTCCCATATGCAAATGCAGTTGGGAGTTTGATGTATACGATGGTGTATACGCGGCCTGACATTTCACAAGCTGTTGGAGTTGTGAGCAGGTATATGCATGATCTTGGAAAAGGACATTGGCAAGCTGTGAAATGGATTCTACGGTATCTTCGAAAAACCGTAGATGCTGGTTTAATTCTTGAACAGGATGAAACACTTGGTCAGTTTGTAGTTGGATATGTTGATTCCGACTTTGCTGGTGATTTAGATAAATGTCGTTCAACTACGGGGTATCTGTTTACTCTCGCGAAAGCCCCAGTGAGTTGGAAGTCTACCTTACAGTCTACAGTAGCTGTGTCTACTACAGAGGTAGAATATATGGCAGTTACAGAAGCTGTTAAGGAGGCTATTTGGCTTAATGGATTGTTGAAAGACTTGGGACTTGTTCAAAGTCACATTAGTCTATATTGTGACAGTCAGAGCGCTATTCATTTAGCGAAAAATCAAGTCTATCATTCAAGAACCAAGTATATCGACGTAAGATATCACTTTGTGTGGGAAGTCTTTGAAAAAGGAAAAATTCTACTTCAGAAGATTCCGACAGTAGATAATCCCGCAAATATGATGACCAAGGTGGTAACAACAATCAAGTTTAATCATTGTTTGAACTTGGTTAACATCCTGAGAATTTAAGCACCTTCAGGTGTATGGCGCTCGAGAGCGCATTTGTAGGCACTACAAAAGATAGCTTTATCGAATTTGGGGAGTTGAAGGAAGTGCGTGAAGATGTGATTATCCTAATCAAATCTTCAAGGTGGAGATTGTTAACATTAATGGGAGACAATATTAATGGCAAACAATACAAAGTGGTGCAAGTTTAGCACCCTAAAGTTGACTTTGAAAAAGTGGCATGGGATAATTTTTTTTTGGTCATTGAGATAATGGGCTATTTATTGTTTGGTCCTTAAACCTCAACTATAAATAGGCCTTCTCATTTCTCATTTCAATCATCCCAACCAATCTTTCTCTCTTTGTTTTCTCTCTTCTCCCATTTGAGAATTATTAAGGAATTCTATTTGTAATATTTTGGAGATAGTGAAGTTATCATCTGGTGTTAGTGCCCGAGGACGTAGGTATAATTTACCGAACCTCGTTAAAACTCTTGTGTTCTTTCTTGTCCTATTTTTCTTTCAATATTTGAGGGTATAATAGTAGTATTTAATTGTGCTATTAAATTACATTAGAAGGGATATTCTGACTAAGGAAAGACTTGGTACTTAAGAGATCTTTGTAATCCACCTCTCTTTCCTGAGAATTGAACTTTGTGTAATTTTTTAGTAAAATAATTTACACGCTTCCGACCCTATTGGAACAACAGTCAATTCCTTCTTCACTTGGAAACCTCACAAAAATCACCTATCTTGGTTTTTATTCAAACAAATTAGAGGGAGAAATTCCAGATGTCTTTGGAAACCTTAACAAACTTACTACTTTGGATTTCTCTGGTTGTAATTTTAGTGGTCAACTTGCCCCATCGATGTTCAGCCTCACACAACTTACTGATTTAGCCTTAGCATCCAATAGGCTAGAAGGTCTCCTTCCAACTCATGTAACAGGATTTCAAAATTTGAAAGTCTTCGATTTAAGTCATAACTTATTAACAGGAGAAGTTCCATCTTGGCTTTTTACTTTGCCATCTTTAGAATACTTATACCTCAGTAATAACAGTCTCACAGGTCCAATCAGTCAAATTCAAAAGCCTAATTCAATTCAAGTGGATGATTTGGCGGATAATGACATCCATGGTGAAATACCAAGTTCTTTCTTTGGTCTTTCAAAGCTTACCTACCTTGATCTTTCATCAAACAACTTGAGTGGAATCATTAGGTCAGATATGCTTTCAAAGCTACAGAGTCTTGAAACGCTCGATCTTTCGACAAATAATTTTAGTGGTGTTATCAACTTAGATGTGCCATCAAAGTTGAAGAATCTCACTGAAGTTAATCTTTCCAATAACAAGTTAAGGCAATTCCCGAGTTTCTTGCGATCTACGATGAGCTTGAGAAGTCTTGATCTTTCCAATAACAAAATTCAGGGTTCAATTTTCAAATGGGAATCAGAAGGTTGGGAATAATTGATTGATTTAAATCTTTGCAACAATTCATTGACGAGTTTAGAGCAATTTCCAGGGAAGAATATTCTTTTCCTTGATCTTCGTTCCATCCTATACTCCAAGGTCCTCTTCTATCTCCGCCACCTTCATTGCAAAAATTCCTGATTTCAGATAACAAATTGACAGGAGAAATACCACCTTCAATTTGTAATTTGACTTCACTTGATATGCTTGATTTGTCTAAGAATTACTTTGGTGGAATTATTCCATCATGTCTTGGAAATTTTAGTCGGGGGATCAGTATCATAAACCTACAAAAGAATAGCTTGAATGGCAAAATCCCTGATTTTTGTGTTGAATTAAGTAGTTTGACAACTCTTGCTCTTAATGACAACAAATTAGAAGGGTTATTGCCACGGTCCCTTGTTAATTGTACCTTGCTACGTTTCTTGAACCTAGTAAACAACACCTTGAACGATCTCTTTCCCCATCGGCTCAGTGTACTTCCAGAACTGCAAGTTCTTATCTTACGGTCTAATAGATTTTATGGTCGCCTAGACTATTCCATGGCTACCTCTAGCTTTTTAAGCTTGCAAATTCTTGATCTCTCTAAAAATGAGTTCACTGGCCCCTTTCCGAATAAATTCTTCCAAAGTTTTAGACGTATGAAATTAGTTGCAGCTTCACAACCACATCAAAAGAGAGGTTGTGATGATGCTGATGCTAATTATCGTGAAGGTGGTTATGAAGGATTCCATAACTACAAAAAAATTATGAAGGTAACCATGAAAAGGTTGGAGATAGAGCTAGATCTGGACAAATCTTTAACTGATTTCACACTCATAGATTTTTCAAACAATCAATTCAATGGACGAATCCCTGAGGCACTTGGTGAACTTAATGCTCTTTTAGTGCTCAACCTCTCACACAACAGCTTAAACGATACCCTACCACCGTCATTGGCAAATATGGCAGCACTTGAATCATTAGATCTATCATCTAACAAGCTTGGTGGTAGAATTCCTTCCAAGTTTACGAAACTGACATTTCTGGAAGTGTTAAACTTGTCGAAAAACAATTTTTTCGGACCAATTCCGGTTGGATCTCAATTCAATACTTTTGATATTGATTCCTATGCTGGAAACTCGGATTTGTGCGGCTTCCCACTATTAAAGAAATGTGGTAGTGAGGAGGAACGAAAGCCACAAACACCAAAGCTTGTGGAAGATGAAGATTCTGCAATACCCTTTATTTGGAAACTTGTAATGATGGGGTATGGCTGCGGAGTATGTTGGGATTGAGTATGGGGTACATAGTATTCGCAACTGGAAGACCATGGTGGTTGGTTAGAACGGTTGAGAGAGACTGGCAGAGGAATTTTACAAGATGGGTTCGCAGGATTGGAAGAAAAAGAAACTAGCACTTCATCCAAATTGCATAGGTGAGATTCAAATATGTTTTGCTTAAACTTGGACCAAAATTTGTATTTACTTTTGAATTGGTAATACATGTAGAGTAATTTAGACTTAATTCTTCCATTCTATTTCTCATAGTTGAACCTGAGCTGAATTGGAGGGAAAATGCACAACTCCTGCTTCTGTAAGATTTGGTTCGAAGCCTATGTTCTTACCTTTTGGGTTCAATTTCAACGCAGTAGTTTAAAGATATGATTAAGGTGATGATAGAGGATAGCTTGCTCTTTCTTGGCTTATTATTCAACTTTAATACAATGGGTGTTTGTATTTGTAAGAATATGTACTGTTCTAAGTCCTTTTTTCAGGTGTGTTTTATGTTTGATGTGTTTGAGTAAAACTTTTCTCGAAGATTCAAAGAAAACTTAGTAGTTTTAGTCATCTTTGTTTGAATTGTTTATAATTTGCCAATTCTTGCTTTGTTTCCGTTGTAGGATTGTTAAGATTTATTTTTGGATATTAATCAGATTTATTTGCTGTTTTTATTTTTTTATATTAGACAATGGTTAAATTTTGATTTTGATATCCATACTATGCTCAAATTAAGATTTGATCCTTATATATTAATTTATGATATAAATTGATCTTTGTATCTTATAATATTATTAATTAATCTAAATTATTAATATTTCTATTTATTTTGATTGTAATATTTTCGTAAATTTATCTTTTAAGAAAAACAGTAACAAAAATTTACTTCATTATGTTGAACTGGAATTAGTGTTTTAAGGAATTCGGCTTCCATCCTCGGATTCGCCTTAGATGATAAATTAGACCTTTTCTTTAAATTAAAAGTATAATAATTAATACCTTTAAAATTTTCTATTAAATTCATCTCTATTATAACAATTTTTTATTATATGTATAGTCATTAAATTTTTAATTTTAAAATATCACATCATCAAATTAAATAAAAAACAAAATTATAAATATATTTAAATTTTAAAATCTGAAAAAAAATTGAGTATAAAAGTAAAAGTGTGAACCCAGTGAATACGGTAATGTCATTGCGTGGATAGTGTTGACGAAGACTTACTTTTGTCGGTTGGAAGTGGTTGACCTAGAGTCTTTGGTCCAAGACCATTCCAAGTCAATAGACTGCTCTCCACTACTGACTATTTGTCTGCAATCCCATAAATAATTTTAGGGTAAATTGTAATAATAATCTAACTATCATTAAATTAAAAAAATGAGAAAAAATTAAAATGGATTATTTTGCGTATTTGAGTGTTTTATTTTGTTTATACTTTTACTTAAATTTAGTTAATAATTTTTTAATTTTATAAATTAAAGAATTAAAAAAACTAAATTACATCATATATATATAAATATATAAAGATTAAAGATGAAATTTTTTGAATCAACAATAAATTCATACTTTTATAATAAGGGCTAGTGATAGTTTTGTAATACGGACTGCATTTCATTGATGTAAATTCCTATCTGCATCATATTTTTATAACTTGGTTTTTCTTTTTCTTTTTGTCATTCTATTTAAACAGGAAAAAATGTTTTTGGTCAATACATAATAATATGTTTGGTTAAAGAGAAAATCAATTTGTGAACCACTGAAGAAGATGAATGCTTGACGGTAAGATAAACCGCCACTACACAACCACATAAGAATGGCCATCAGATGAGTCACTATCAAACCATTTTTATCAATAATTTACCATCGAAAATCCACTGGAAAGGATTATGGCATATTTTCCAATTCCATGGTAAGGTCATTGATGCTTTTATTCCGCAAAATAGGGCAAAAAGTGCACGTAGGTTTGGGTTCATTCGATATGAAAGTTTGAGAGATGTTACTAGAGCAATAGAGAGACTGAACGGTTTTAGATTGTATGGACATCGCATTGCTATTAGTATGGCAAAGCTTGCCGTAAGGTCTTCTTTGTGGCATAAAGTTTAATTTGGTCAGTTTTTCAGCTTTTAAAATGCTTTTGAAGTTTCATGGTGGATGCTCGTGATAAAGCCGGGGAGATAGGATTTTCTATGTTTCAGGATTGGTTCTGATTGTGTGTTTTTTTTTTTTTTTTTGATGTTGCATCAGTTTTTTGTTCTTTTATTCTTGTAGCATTTGTAATGGATTTTGCTACATAGTAACTTTATTTTTATAAACATAGGCATATGAAACCAAGTCTACAGGACATGTTCTCCAGAGAACAGCAAGCTTTAACCCCCTAAGCAGTAGGGTAATAGGCCGAGAATTACAGATCTTATCCCCATGTACCGGCTATGGAACATATCGAAAATGGCGAGTCTTATCTCCATGTATCGGTTATGGAGCAGATTTTAACCACCGGCCTTATCTCTCTGAGGTAGCAAAAGAGTAAGTTGAAAATTGCAGATCTTATCTCCATGTATCGGCTATGGAGTAGATCGAAAATAGCGAGTCCTATCTCCATGTATCGGCTATGGAGCAGATTTTAGCCACCAGCTTTATCTCTCTGAGGTAGCAAGAGAGCAGGTTGAAAATTGTAAGTCTTATCTCCATGTATCGGCTATGGAGCACACTAAAAATTACAGATCTCTCCTAAACAGTAGTGGAGCAGATCGAAGACAGTGTGCCTTAATCCCCTAAGTAGTAGGGTAATAAGCTGGAAAATACAGATCTCCCCTAAACAGTAGTGGAGCAGATCGAAGATAGCAAGCCTTAACCCCCTAAACAGTAGGGTAACAGGCTGGAAAGTACAGATCTCCCCTAAACAGTAGTGGAGCAGATCAAAGACAACAAGCCTTAACCCCCTAAGCAGTAGGATAACAGGCTGGAAAATACATATCTCCCCTAAACAGTAGTGGAGCAGATCAAAGACAGCAAGCCTTAATCCCCTAAGCAGTAGGGTAACAGGCTGGAAAATACAGATATCCCCTAAACAGTCGTGGAGCAGATCGAAGATAGCAAGCCTTAACCCCTTAAGCAGTAGGGTAACAGGCTGGAAAATACAGATCTCCCCTAAACAGTAGTGGAGCAGATCAAAAACAGCAAGCCTTAACCCCTTAAGCAATAGGGTAATAGGCTGGAAAATACAGATCTCCCTTAAACAGTAGTGGAGCAGATCGAAGGCAGCAAGCCTTAACTCCCTAAGAAGTAGGGTAACAAGCTGGAAAATTACAGATCTTATCCCTAAATAGCAGTGGAGCAGATCGAAGACAGCAAGCCTTAACCCCTTAAGCAGTGGGGTAACAGGCTGGAAAATACAGATCTCCCTTAAACAGTAGTGGAGCAGATCGAAGACAGTGAGCTTTAATCCTCTAAGCTGTAGGGTAACAAGCTAGAAAATACAGATCTCCCTAAACAGTAGTGGAGTAGACTGAAGATTACCAGATTTTATCCCCTTTAAGTTCTAGTAGAGTAGATCAAAGCTACAAGTGTCTTCCCCTTGAAACTTTAGTCAAAGATATAAGTCCCACCTTTCTGAAGTTGCAATCGAGGCTACCTAAAGAAAGGAAGCATCAAGAAGTTGAGACTCAACAGGTCCAGGCAAAATTGGCCCTTTTATAGTCTTTGTTCCATTCTCGTTACACGACAATGAGCAAAGAGGGGCGAAAAATAATAACCGAAGTCAAAGGATGCAATCGGTCGAAAACAAGCCAAAAAGGGCCAAACTGAAAGACAATCATTAAATTGTGGCAAAATAAAAAAAGATAGAGAAAGCTAAGGGGTTATCAAATTTTGTTGACTTGGTAAAAGGCTAAAAATAGGAAGATATTATTTTATTTTATTTTATTATTAAATTAGTTAGGCTATTTTTAGTAAACCCCATGTATATAAATAAGGGTATTTTGTTCTTTGAAATGGATCGATTTACTTTTGGTATTCCTACTCCAATTTAGAATTGGATTATTCTCTCTTTTTCTATTTTCATTGGAATTGAATTATGTTCTTTTCTCTTTCAATTACGTGGGAATTTTGTCCATTTCATTTCAATTTCTTTGTTTTTTTTCTAAATTCGTCCAATTGCTTTTAGCCGTTCCGTTTTTATTATTATTTTGCAAGTAAGTTTTCATTATTCTTAATTTTGGCCCTAAAATTTGTTTTGACTACATTTTGATCTTCCTTGAAGCTGTGTGTTTTGGAGGGTGGGGATTATTTCCCTTTTGGTCCCTCTTTGTTAGTCGCACGTTCAAATTGGTCCATTTCCTTTTATTTATTTTTGATTTGCCCCAGAATTTTGCTTTAAGGTTTGATTTAATTTTTTTATTGTCGCTATTTTATTATCAAATTAACTAATTTAATATATTATTGCTATTATTATTATGTTTCTATTTATATTTATCTTGTTATTCTAATACTATTATTATTTATCTATTTATATTTCTACTGTCGAAACCATTTTTTGAAAAATGGGAATCGACTTGGATTTTGAAAACGAAAATGAAAAATGGGAGTCGCCACCAATCCTTTTTGATGAGGTGTGATCGGGTCACCTCGTAAAACTGGCTGTTTTTAATAAATGGTTTGATTTATTTAAACAACGATTTTGGTCTACGCAAATCAAGAAAATAGGTTCGGGAGTCAGTTACGCACGAGGAAGGATTAGCACCCTCGATACGCCCAAAAATTGGTGCCTAGTTGGTTAATTAGTGTCTTAGTGTCGAAGATTGAAAACTTGAAAGACTTTGAAATACGATCCCTCCTTGTAAAAAATGCTCAAATGTTAAAGACCTTCTCGTCTCGAAGTAATAAAACACCATGTCCAGTAAGTTAGGACACGACATCTCGAACTTTGAGGACGAGCTTGCCTTTATTTAAAATTCATGTATTTTAGCCCCCTTTTTTAAAAAGATGTTCGGTTGTTTAAGGTGGACGAGAAAAGTCGAAACCCAGTAAGTTAGGGCACGTTTTCTCGAATTTTCCAAATACCGAATATTGCCTTTACTTGCAAAAAAATCCTATTCGAGATAACAAAATGTCATACCCGATAAGTTAGGGCACCACATCTCGTATCTTCGAGAATAAGCATTTTTTAAAACTCGTATTGTGATTTAAAGGAATATTCTGTTATTTGGATTAAATGAGAAAAATCGAAACCCAGTAAGTTAGGGCACGATTTTCTCGAAATTCCAAATACGGATCATTGCTTTTATAAAAGAAGAAATTTTGGGTTGGATAAAACATAAATTCGTAATAAAACGAGATAATAGAGAATGCATAAACAAATAAAATTTCAATATTGACGGGCATAACAGAATAAACATAAACACGAATGTGAACGATAATAATGATAAGAGCAAAAATAAATGAATAAAACGAATAAAAAGAAGATAACGAATAAGCTAGGAAATATTCAAATTAAAAGAACTAGTAATAAATAAACAATCATTATGTAAAACTAAAGAATGATAGTATAGCAATGATAATAATAATATTAATAGTAATAATACAAGTAATAATTTTGGAATGATGTATGAAAGTGTATATATGTATGTGTATATATAAATAAGTAAATAATATATAATGTGAGTGAAGAATAAAACTAAAATAAGTGTATTTAAAGAGTAATGGGTAAAAATATAATAATAATAATATAATAGTAGTAATAACAATGGTAATAATAATAATAATAATAATAATAATAATAATAAATAGTGATAGCAAAATAATGATATTAGTACATAAATATGAATAGAGGTAGGATACTTTAAAATATAATAATAATAAAAATATAGGTAGATAAATTAGATAAAATAAATATAGATGAAAGTCTACTAATAATAATAATACCATAGTGATAATGATAATAAAAATTTAGTAATAATAATAACATGTTAAATAGTAAAAAAGGTAATAACAGTGATTTAAAATAATAATAATAATAATAATAATAATAATAATAATAATAATAATAATAATAATAGTAGTAGTAGTAGTAAAAAATAATAGTAATAGTAATAACAATAATAGATAACATTAAATTTACCACAAAGAAATAAATAAGTAAATAAATAAATTATAATGATAACCATGATAAAAGAACATAAAATATATGTAAGTAAAAGTATAACAATAATAGAGGATAAAACAAAATGAAAGAATATGAAAATGCATGTAGATTTAGAAATATAAAATGAAGGCATAATAATAATAAAATGTAACTAAAACATAAATACCAAATAACGGTTTGATCAAAACTTGAAAACAAATGAATAGATTAACTAAATAATACATGAAACAATAAAAATAAAATCAAATAGACTAGGGTTGAATTGGAATTAGAAGGAAAATTTTGAGTTAAAAGTATAATATAATAAAAGCAAAAAGGACGAAATTGAAGTTTAATTGAAAATTTTGGGACAAATCGAGATGGGACAAGGATATAAGGGCTAAATGCGACATGCGCGAAAGGATAGGGGTCATATGGGGAAATATTCCAGTACCCAAAACGACACTGTTCAGATGTTTATCTGTTAAAAGGTTCTATGGTTAAATTGAAACAAAATGAATAGATTGTGGCGAAATTGGAAAACAGGAAAAGGACCACATTAAAATAGCCTCAAAAGCGGAAGGACCAAGGGCGCAAATAGACCCTTGGTCCAAAAACGTGCGGATCCCCTAGCGGGTCGGGTCGCCTGCGCGGGTTGAGGGCCAAATGACGCCGTTTTGTGATCTCCAAAGTCCCATTAAAACTACGTCGTTTTATCCTTATATATAAACTAATTTTAACCAAAGAAAAGGGTCATTTCTGCTGAAAATAGAAAAACTCAAGAAAGCCCTTCTTCTTTTTCTCTGTTGGGGCACCTGTGCCGCTCATGGGTCCGGTCATCGGACCGACACCGTCCACCGCTCACGGTGGCCGAAACCAAAAAAGGGTAAGATTTTCGTATTTTTTTTTGTCTATAAATATATACGTATATGCTGTTTTTAAAATATAAAATAGAGAAAGATATGTATAAATAGGTCGAAAAAAAAAAGAAAAATAAAAAGAAGATGGATAAACCTTTGATTTGAAATCTTTGGACTCCCTTCTCTGTTTTTTTTTGCTGCGATTTTATGCTTATATTTAAATATGTTTCTTGTTGATAAAAGTCTGCCTAATGTTTTATATTAGCCAAGAAAAAAATTTCCCGACCTTACAATGGATTTTTGCTTCCCTTTTTATAGCCATTTACATGATTTTTATACTATTATCTGTCCCTCTTCTTTTGATCTTTGTAGGCAAGTAGGCAGTGCTGACATGGGCGGTGGAACAGGTGAATGGCATGGGGCGATGGGACGTCGACGATGCCTAGGGTGAATAAATTAGGGTTTTTCTTTTTCTTCTTTTTTTTTTTTGATTTTGGGTTGTATTTGGGCTGTGTGGGTTTGGGTTTAATTTTTTAAGGTTTGGGCTGATGTAATTGGGTTAGGATAGGTTGGGTTTGGGGTGTAATATAAATGTATTGGGTTTGGGTCTGATTGGTAATTGGGTTTAAGTGGGTTTGGGGTTTTGTTGTTTGGGTGGTTTTAGGTTTAGTAGGCCGGGTGAAATTGGGTTTGTACAGCTGCCCCTCTTTGCTTGTTGTCGTGTAATGAGAACAGAGCAAAGACTTAAGAAATACCAATTTTGCCCGGTCTCACCGTGTCTTGACTTGTTTAGCGCTCCTCTTCTTTAGGTAGCTTCATTCCAATCCACTGCATCTTGTTGCTTCACTTTGCTTCACTGCTCTACTGCAGCTTCAGAGATATAAGGTTTGTAATTTATAGCTTCAATTTGTTCCACTGCAACTTTAGGGAGGTAAGAGATCCGCTGAAACTTCAAGGAGATCTGCTATGGCTTCTAGCCGCTCCAACGCTATTTCAGGAGGTAAAATCTATAATTTTCAGCCTGTTACCCTACTGTTTAGAGGGTTAAGATTTGTAAATTCAGCCTGTTACCCTACTGCTTAGGGGTTTAAGGCCCATCTTCTTCGATCTATTTTCCTACTGTTTAGGGTGATAAGATCTGTAATTCGGCCTGTTACCCTACTGCTTAGGGGTTTAAGGCCCATCGCCTTCGATCTGTTTCCCTACTGCTTAGGGGGTAAGATCTTGTAAATTCAGCCTGTTACCCTACTGCTTAAGGGTTTAAGGCCCATCGCCTTCGATCTGTTTCCCTACTACTTAGGGTGATAAGATCTGTAAATTCAGCCTGTTACCTTACTACTTAGGGGTTTAAGGCTCATCACCTTCGATCTGTTTCCCTACTGCTTAGGGGGTTAAGATTTGTAAATTCAGCTTGTTACCCTACTGCTTAGGGGTTTAAGGCCCATCACCTTCGATCTGTTTCCCTACTGCTTAGGGGGTTAAGATCTGTAAATTTAGCCTGTTACCCTACTGCTTAGGGAGATAAGGCTTGTGAATTCACTGATTCCACTGCATTGTCCTCTGAGGAACATGATCTGTAAAATCAATTTCATGTATCTATGCTTATGCCAAATAATTAGGATGCTATGATTGAAATGAATCAAATGCTCCTAACTAGATGTGTTATTATATAAATGTAGAAATGTCAAGAGCCTTTTTTAAAAAGGCTTAAGATATCATCGCTCGTTGTTCATTAGGACATTATCACTGACGTATTACGCTGCCATCTTGTTCGGCTGGTATTCTTGACAGAAAAGTCAGAAAAATAATCACATTTTGCTCAGCAAGCTTGTCCCACTGTAATTTCAAAGGAATAACATTTGGTTTCTTCCATCCATCCTGCTGCAACTCAAAGGTATAGGATTTGTATCATCTTCAACCAATTAATTTGTTACACCATTCCCTGGGTGTAATGACCAGATGTATATGTCTGATATCTGTATGAATGCAGAGTATCATTTTTCTTTTCCTGAGAATGATCCCCTTTTACACTTTGATTGACATTGCTCGTTATTTGTCGAGGTTGAGTCACCGGCTCAATATTTTATTTTTTCGTGCAACTGATATCTTTTAACAAAGAATCTGGAGAGATAGCCACAATTTTAAACTCGTCTCTCTCAAATATTTCCAACCCTTAGACTTGGTGAGTTCTAAATAATGGTCCTATTTTAGGTTCCTATACTATTTAGAAGCTTCCAGGGTAATATGCAGAACTTCTTTTGTGAAAGTATTATTGGTCCATTAATCGTTATTTCAATGCAAAATGCTCGAAAATGATCAAAACAATGGACAAGAAGGAATTGATTGGGAGCATAGCTCAAAATGAATAAATTAATTAAAGATTGCAAATACAATAAGAAGGAAATTAACTTAAAATGAATAAGTTAATCAAATATAGCAAATTCAAAATGGGTAGAATGGAAAACTAGGTGCCCCAGATATCGCAGCTTGAGCTTCTCTGTACCAACTTCTTGAGGACTCTTCTGAGCTTAATATGTGTTTAGGGGATCCGGAGTACTTTGTCGATACCTCAAGATGTAGCATACTTCTTCATTGTTAATTTAGGCATAGTAAGACTGCTGTATGCCCCACTTTGATCCAAATTTGAGCCGCCCTTTTCAGGTTTTCAGCTCAAATCCCCTTTGGTCTCAAGACGCCCTTTGCAGGTGTTCCCCTTGGCCTCTCCTCTATTTTTTTTAAGCGAAATATTTCTTAACCGAATCTGAATTCACAGGATTGGGTAAAGTCTTGCCATCCATTTCAGCCAATATCAATGCTCCTCCAGAAAATGCTTTCTTTACCATGTAAGGTCCTTCCCAGTTCGGCATCCATTTTCCTCTGAAATCCTTTTGTATAGGCAGGATCTTTTTCAATACTAGGTCTCCCTCGTGGAATTCTCTAGGACGAACCTTCTTGTTGTAAGCTCGCATCATTCGCTTTTGGTACATCTGACCATGGCGGATATCCCTTAGCCTATTTTCTTCAACCAAATTCAACTGATCGTATCGGGACTGGACCCATTCTGCTTCATCAAACTTTACTTCTGACAAAACTCTGAGGGAGGGAATCTCGACCTCGTTAGGTAAAACCGCCTCCATTCCATAGACCAATGAGAAAGGTGTTGCCCCAGTAAAAGTCCTGACAGACGTTCGATAAGCATAGAGGGAAAATGGTAACTTCTCATGCCAGTCTTTATATGTCTCAATCATTTTTCCCACAATCTTCTTAATGTTTTTATTAGCTGCCTCAACTGCACCGTTCATCTTTGGGCGATACAGTGACGAGTTGTGGTGTCTGATCTTGAACTGACTGCAGACATTTGCTATCGTGCTGTTGTTTAAATTTAATGCATTGTTAGATATGATCCTTTCTGGCATTCCATATCGATAAATGATTTCCTTTTTTTGGAACTTGCTAACTGCCGATTTAGTAACATTGGAATATGAAGCGACTTCTACCCGCTTGGTGAAATAGTCAATGACCATAAAGATGAATCGATGCCCATTTGAAGCTTTTGGCGAAATTGGCCCAATCACATCCATGCCCCACATCGAGAAAGGTCATGGAGAAGTCATAACATGCAGAGGTGAATGAGGCACATGAATCTTGTCTCCATAGATTTGGCATTTATGATATCTTTTGGCGTAGTTAATACAGTCTCCTTCAATGTTGGACCAATAATAATCGAACCTCATAATTTGCCTAGCCATTATAAAGCCATTAGCGTGTGTCCAACAAATGCCCTCATGGACTTCTTCTAAGATTTTCTTAGCCTTTACAGCATCTACACATCTTAACAATACTTGATCCTTCCTCCTTTTGTATAGGACCTCCCCGTCCAAGAAGTAGTCATTGGCCAGTCTTCTCAACGTTCTTTTGTCATTCTCAGTAGCTTGGTCGGGGTACTCACGATTCTTCACATACCGCAGGATATCGTGGTACCAAGGGTGATCATCATTTTCTTCTTCTTCTTCAAGGTTGTAACAATGAGCCATAGCCTTGTAAATACTCATTTGGATTGGTTTCACATTCTCTTGCTTGTTCACATTGATCATAGAAGCTAAAGTTGCTAGGGCGTCAGCTATCTGATTTTCTTCTCGCGGGAGGTAGCAAAAGACAATATCATCAAACTCTATGATTAATTCAAGGATTAGACTTTGATAATTGATCAACTTGGGATCTCTCGTCTCTCAGTCACCTTTGAGTTGATAAATCACTAGGGCAGAATCTCTATATACCTCTAACACCTTGATTTTACGTTCTATGGCCGCGCAAATTCCCATGATGCACGCTTCGTATTCTGCCATATTGTTCGTGCAGTCAAAATCCAATTTACTAGTGAAGGGATAATGATCTCTGTTTGGGGATACCAGGATTGCCCCGATTCCGTTACCCATAACATTTGATGCTCCGTCAAAGTTTAGCTTCCAAGGATGACCTTCTTGAGGGTCTTCTTCAGTGGTTGCTACGTACATTAGATCTTCATTTGGGAAATCAAAGTTTAGAGGCTTGTAGTCTTCTAGAGCTCTACTGGCTAGAAAATCTGCTATTGCACTCCCTTTTACAACTTTCTGGTTCACGTAGACTATATTGAATTCAGAAAGTAGAATTTGCCATTGGGCCATTCTCCCATTTAAAGCAGTTGACTCCATCAAGTACTTCAGAGGATCCATTTTAGAAATTAGCCAAGTTGTGTGGTACATGTATTGTCTCAGTCTTCGGGTTGTCCAGATTAGGGCACAACATAACTTTTCAATTGGCGAGTATCTTGTTTCACACTCAGTGAACTTCTTACTGAGGTAATATATCGCTCTTTCTTTCCTTCCTGACTCATCGTGTTGGCCAAGCACACATCCCATAGAATTTTCAAACACCGTTAAATACAGTATCAATGGCTTATCTGGACTAGGTGGTGTCAACACTGGGGCATTAGACAAATATTGCTTAACCTTGTCGAAAGTCTTCTGACATTCCTCGTCCCAAACACTAGGGTTGTGTTTCTTAAGGAGACGAAATATGGGGTCACATTTCTCGGTTAGTTGTAAAGTGAATCGAATGAAGTAATTTAGTCTTCCTAGGAATCCCCGAACTTCCTTTTGAGTACGCAGTGGAGGTAACTCTTGTATGGCTTTGACTTTATCTGGGTCAATCTTAATCCCTTTTTCGCTGACTACGAATCCTAGCAGTTTTCCTGACCTAGACCCGAAGGTACATTTTGCTGGATTGAGTTTCAGCTGGAATTTCTTCAACCTCAAAAATAACTTCCTCAAGACTTGCACATGCTCCTCTTCTATCCGGGATTTGGCGATCATGTCTTCAACATAGACTTCAATTTCTTTGTGCATCATATCATGGAACAAGGTTACCATGGCTCTCTGATATGTTGCTCCCGCATTTTTCAGTCCAAACGGCATCACCTTATAGCAAAATGTTCCCCACATGGTTACAAATGTGGTCTTATTCATGTCCTCAAGATCCATCTTTATCTGATTGTACCCTGAGAAACCATCCATGAAGGAGAATAGTGAATAACCTGCCGTATTGTCCACTAAGATGTCGATATGGGGTAACGGGAAATTATCTTTCAGGCTGGCTTTGTTCAAATCCCTATAGTCTACGCACATCCGTACTTTTCCATCTTTCTTAGGGACAGGGACAATATTGGCTACCCATTCCGAGTACTTAACTACTTGTAAGAAACCAGCATCGAATTGCTTCTTGACCTCCTCCTTTATTTTCAACAAAACATTAGGCCTCATTCTTCGAAGCTTTTGTTGAACTGGCTTGCATTCTTCTTTAATGGGGAGCCTGTGTACAACAATGTCAGTACTTAGCCCAGGCATATCTTGATATGACCATGCAAAGACATACTTGAACTCCTAGAGTAACTCAACAAGGTCTCCCTTTGTCTCTGTAGTAATGCAAGCTCCGATCTTTACTTCTTTCTTTTCTAGTTCATTTCCCAAGTTCACAACTTCTACTGTCTCTTTGTGGGGTAGAATTTGTTTCTCCTCTTGTTCTACTATCCTTAACAAATCAGGGAATAAGTCACAGTCTCTGTCATCCTCAAAGTTCTGAGATCCTTCTAGACACATATCCCACTCAAAAGGAGACTCTGAGTGAGTAGCAACGTCGTTCATATCGTTGATATTTGGAGACCTGTTGTAGGTGCGAAGAAAGATACAAAGAACAAGAGAATCTAAGAACAATGATATGTATGGTATGATCATGAATGAAAGAATAAATGAATATTTGCACGGAATAAGACAAAAGGATGCATTTCATTGAAATAACTATTTTGAACATAAGCCTATTTCACCAAAAAGGGACTCTTATTACTCCAAGGCCTAGAGCAATAAGTGTGTTTTGAACATTACTCTGTGTTAGTTCTAAAGACTACAGGAATCTCTTCCGTAGTCCAATTATTCAGAACACTTCCCGGCTCATAAGGGCGAATGTCCGACAAATTTTCTACTCCAGTTCCTTCTTCATATGTGGCCTTGATGTCCAAATTTTCCATCATTCCTTCCACGATCTCCTTTCCCGACGTCCTCCGCTCAGGGTGAATGACTCTTCCAGACACAAAAGTCTTCGATATATAGGGAAAGATCGTTGGTTCCCACTCGATTTCTCCCCCGCTCAATCGCGCTCTCCTTCTCTCTTGCTTCTTTTCTAGCTCCTTCTTTCTTTGTTTCGTGTCTGGCTTAAATCCTAACCCAAAACGGTCTTATTTTTCTTTCATCATTGGTGCATTAATCCTTCCCTGGAGGTATCTCCTGAGTCCTCTTCCGGGTAGGGCCCCTTTTCCAATAGTTAGCCGTAGCCCCATTCTTGTAGTCTCAGATAACCTGGGTATTGGAATCCTATTTCCTTCGGTAATGAATGTCGTATTCACAAACTTTAAAGACCGAAAAGAGCATTCAATTGCTTCATCATTTGCCTCTAGATATGGGGCGTCACTGGTTATTGCTGCGATGATGTCCTCTTCAGCATTGATCGTTACTAACCGACCTTTGGTTACCAATTTCAACTTCTGGTGTAGCGATGAAGGGACTACCCCTGCTGAGTGTATCCATGGCCTCTCCAATAGGCAATTATACGAAGGCTTAATGTCCATGACCAGGAAATCTACCTTGTACGTGCTCGGCCCGATTAAGAGGGGTATTTCAATTCTCCCCATTACCTTCCTTTCCGTGCCATCAAATGCTCTCACTACATTTTGGAATGTCTTCATATGGGAACTATCCACTGGAAACCTATTTAGCGTAGATAGGGGTAGGACATTTAGTGCAGACTCATTGTCAATCAATACCTCCGGTAATGTATACCCTTTACAGCGAGTAGTGATGTGCAAAGCTTTAGTCGATCCTCTGCCTCCTGGCGGTACTTCATCATCATTGAAGAATATAAAGTTGTCGGCGCTTATGTTGTTGACTAAGTGGTCCAGTTTGTTTACGGAAATATCGTTAGCAACATAAGTTTCATTCAGCACCTTCATCAATGTGCTGTGACGGGTTTCTGAGCTTAAGAGTAAGGCCAGTACCGATATACGAGCTAGCTGTTTGTGCAACTGTTCCACGATGCTATATTCATTGTGCTTTAGAACCTTTAAGAATTCCTTTGCTTCTTTTTCCGTCACTGATTCATTAACAGTCGGTTCATGTCCCACCGGCTTCTCTTTCTTTTGCTCAATCGCCAATGATTTTCCTTTAACGTGCTCGACTTTTGTATCTGAGGTATCATAACGTCTTCCGCTGTGCATATAAAAACCCTCGTCTTGACCTTCCTCTGATGCATTAATCGAGATCTCCTCTCCCGGGATTGTCACATTGCAGCTATAGTTTCACGGTACCCTTTTACTATCTTTATAAGGGAAAGCAACGGGCTTTTAGATTACGACCTTTGGCGCAACTTGTGCCCTGGCTTCATTAATTCTCAGGCACGATATGATAACTACTGGGTGGTTGATTTTGTAAACATCCTTCTTCGACCCCTCTTCTGAAGCACACACCTCTGTTCCTTCTGGGCTCCCGACATATTCGAAGAATTCCAGCTCCTTATTATCCATCAATCCTTGTACTAAAGCCCTGAATTCGCTGCATTTCTGAATCTCATGATCCTCTTGATTATGGAACTCACAATAATTCTTAGCTTCTCGGGGTCTGACCCTTGAATTCTGTGTTATCAACCCTCTTTCCACCATTTTTTTCCATACTTCTTTCAGCGGGGTATTCACTTCTGCAATATTCATCTTAATTTCTTTCCTCGAACTCTCGATTATCGCGTTTATCCCCTTATCCTTATGGTTAGGTAATGGATTCTTTGCATTAGATGTATCTTCAAATTTCATGACACCCATGTTGATGAGTCTTTTAACCAATTTCTTGAAAGTGGTGCAGTTTTCTATCGAGTGTCCTGTGGCTCCCGTATGGTATTCGTATTGGGCATTTGCGTCATACCATTTGGGGTATGGAGGTTGCATTGGCTTTAGATAGAAGGGAGACACGACATGTGCATCAAATAAACTTTGGTATAACTCCTTGTAGGTTATTAGAATGGGCGTAAATTGGAGTTTCTCCCTATTTTGTTTTGTGTTGGGCTCTTGTCTGGGTAGGCCCTGCTGACCAGTGGTTGTCGACCTTGGTTGGCTTACGGTGATCAATTTCGAATATGTGCGCACATTATTTACCTCGTGCTCTTTCTTTCTCGGTGCTGACCTTTTGGCATTTTCTCCCGCCTCTATTTTCCCACATCTTATGGCATTTTCTATCATTTCTCCAGACATTACTATGTCTGAAAAACTTTTGGTTGTGCTACCCAGCATGTGGTTAATGAAAGGTGCTTTCAGGGCATTGATGAAGAGTATAGTGGTTTCCTTTTCCAACTGAGGGGGTTGAACTTGTGTGGCTACCTCTCTTCATCGTTGGGCATATTGCCTAAAGCTTTCATTATGCTTTTTCTCCATATTCTGTAAAGTGATTCTATCAGGGGCTATGTCTGCTACATGACCGTACTGCTTCATGAAAGCTTGTGCTAGATCTTTCCATGAACTGATCTGGGTGCGACTCAGTTGGTTGTACCATTTAGAAGTTGCCCTAACCAGGCTTTCTTGGAAGCAGTGAATCAAGAGTTGATCATTACTAACATGGCCTGCCATTCGTCTGCAGAACATAGTGATGTGAGCTTCGGGACACCTAGTCCCATTATATTTCTCAAATTCAGAAGTTTTGAACTTGGGAGGGAGTACCAGGTCCAGAACCAAACTTATTTCCTTAGCATCAATTCCACCACGATAGTCGGTGCTTTCGATTTCTTTAATTTTTCTTTTAACCATCTACACCTTTCTTCAAGTTCTTCCGGGAGTTTTACCCTTGTCTTTTCTGTTTCTGTTACTTCATCGAGATTGAGGACAACAGGGTTAGTCGGGTTATCCCCCAGATTAGAGCTCGAGCCAGCCTGATTATTCATCAGTGCCAAAACACTGGCCTGAAATGGCTGAGGCCTAATTGTGACTGATGGCCTTCTTGGGTACATATTGGGTTATGTCTGAACGTCCACTGGGGTAAAACCCGGAGGGTAGATAGGATCTTCATTATCATCTCCCGCATTGATCATGGGGCTTTTCCCTTTTTCTAATCCACAAGCCAATAGGCGCGTTAATTGATCCATCATACTTTTTTGGGACTCCAGCATCTGGTCCCTTACATCTTGTTAGATTTTGGCCAGCTATTCTTGCATACGTGTTTGTTGTTGATCCTGCATTTCTTTTTGCATTTGTTCCAATCTCTCTAACCTTTGGTCCATTGCTTTTGTTTTTCCTCTTGTACCGTAACGATGTTCCAGGGTAACTGCCTTGATTTTTAGGGTTTTTTATGAGTTTTAGTGCGTATGATGCAATGCTGATGCATGAGTGCAATGTATGCAATGAATGCAAAAAAGAAAAGGTGTTGATTCTAATTCGATTTCATTAGAGTAACTTTTCTAGAAAATAAGTTTCTTTACATAAAACAGATTACATATAAGGCTTGGCCCTGATACTTAAGGCATTGACCTGTTTAATAAGCCAAGCTAGCTCTCAGCCTCGGTCCGATTCTGACTCATATTTTAAACTCAGCACATCGGCCTGTACTGCTAACGTTTGTAAGTGATCCGCCACTTCTCGCACTTGAGTCAAAGCTTCGCCCATGATGTAATCCATGTTCCTGACCTAGTCTTGAGATTGATGAAGTTCCTCCTTTCATCGCTCGTTATTTACAGAGTAGTGGGTAAAAATATAATTATAATAATATAATAGTAGTAATAACAATGGTAATAATAATAATAATAATAATAATAATAATAAATAGTGATAGCAAAATAATGATATTAGTACATAAATATGAATAGAGGTAGGATACTTTAAAATATAATAATAATAAAAATATAGGTAGATAAATTAGATAAAATAAATATGGATGAAAGTCTACTACTAATAATAATAATACCATAGTGATAATGATAATAAAAATTTAGTAATAATAATAACATGTTAAATAGTAAAAAAGGTAATAACAGTGATTTAATAATAATAATAATAATAATAATAATAATAATAATAATAATAATAATAATAATAATAATAATAATAATAATAGTAATAGTAATAACAATAATAGATAACATTAAATTTACCACAAAGAAATAAATAAGTAAATGAATAAATTATAATGATAACCACGATAAAAGAACATAAAATATATGTAAGTAAAAGTATAACAATAATAAAATATATGTAAGTAAAAGTATAACAATAATAGAGGATAAAACAAAATGAAAGAATATGAAAATGCATGTAGATTTAGAAATATAAAATGAAGGCATAATAATAATAAAATGTAACTAAAACATAAATACCAAATAACGGTTTGATCAAAACTTGAAAACAAATGAATAAATTAACTAAATAATACATGAAACAATAAAAAAAAATCAAATAGACTAGGGGTTGAATTGGAATTAGAAGGAAAATTTTGAGTTAAAAGTATAATATAATAAAAGTGAAAAGGACGAAATTGAAGTTTAATTGAAAATTTTGGACAAATCGAGATGGGACAAGGATATAAGGGCTAAATGCGACATGCACGAAAGGATAGGGGTCATATGGGGAAATATTCCAGTACCCAAAATGACACCGTTCAGATGTTTATTTGTTAAAATGTTCCATGGTTAAATTGAAACAAAATGAATAGATTGTGGCAAAATTGGAAAACAGGAAAAAGACCACATTAAAATAGCCTCAAAAGCGGAAGGACCAAGGGCGCAAATAGACCCTTGGTCCAAAAACGTGCTGATCCCCTAGCGGGTTGGGTAGCTTGCTCGGGTTGAGGGCCAAACGGCGCCGTTTTGTGATCTCCAAAGTCCCATTAAAACTACGTTGTTTTATCCTTATATATAAACTAATTTTAACCAAAGAAAAGGGTCATTTTTGCTGAAAATAGAAAAACTCAAGAAGGCCCTTCTTCTTTTTCTCTGCTGGGGCACCTACGCCGCTCATGGGTCCGGTCATCGGACCGATGCCGTCCACCGCGCCGGCCACCTTACCAAAAAAGGGTAAGATTTTCGTATTTTTTTTGTCTATAAATATGTACGTATATGCTGTTTTTAAAATATAAAATAGAGAAAGATATGTATAAATAGGTCCGAAAAAAAGAAAAATAAAAAGAAGATGGATAAACCTTTGATTTGAAATCTTTGGACTCCATTCTTTGCTTTTTTTTGCTACGATTTTATGCTTATATTTAAGTCTGTTTCTTGTTGATAAAAGTCTGCCTAATGTTTTGTATTAGCCAAGAAAAAAAATTGCCGACTTTACAATGGATTTTTGCTTCCCTTTTTTATAGCCATTTACATGATTTTTATACTATTATCTGTCCCCTCTTTTTTTGATCTTTGCAGGCAAGTGGGCGGTGCTGACATGGGCGGTGGAGCAAGTGAATGGCATGGGGCGATGGGACGTCGGCGGCGCCTAGGGTGAATAGATTAGGGTTTTTCTTTTTCTTCTTTTTTTTTTTTTGATTTTGGGTTGTATTTGGGCTGTGTAGGTTTGGGTTTAATTTTTTAAGGTTTGGGCTGATATAATTGGGTTAGGATAGGTTGGGTTTTGGGTGTAATATAATTGTATTGGGATTGGGTCTGATTGGTAATTTGGTTTAAGTGGATTTGGGGTTTTGTTGTTTGGGTGGTTTACATCTGCTATTATTATATTTCTATTTATTATATTTTTATTTCTATTTATATACTAATATTATTTTCATTATTATTTTTCTTATATATGTTTTTTACTCTTGTTATTAACATTCTATTTATTTATTTATTTATTTTTTACATTTTTGTTATTATCTATTTTAACTTTTTATAATGCTTATTTCAAATTTTTATACATTATTTACTTTAATATTTTCATACATTATGTATTTCAAACTCTTTTTACACATTATATATTTTGAATTGTTTATATATTATTTTTAAAGAGTTTTATATATTATTTTATCTTGAATGGATACTAATTTTTTTAAAATTATTTTATATACTTTAGATCGCTTTTATAACATCCATTTTAAATCCTTTTTATGTATTATTTGCTTAGAATTGTTTTATGTTTTATTTTAGATTTTCTTACTTTGTATTTATTTGTTATTTGTGATTCATTATTATTACATTTTGTTTATGAATTATTACTTTATGTTGTACATTATTATTCCATCGCATTTTATTCGCTTAAAAGGTCGCGTTTTAATATTGTTTAAGTTTTAAAATCATTTTATTCAAAAGTTTTCAAAATAAGGCAATATTCGGTATTTGACATCTTCTAGAAGATTGTGCCCTAACTTAATGGGTTCCAATTTTCCTCGTTGAATCTAAGTAACCGAGTACCCTTTTTCAATCAAAATGTATAAGTTTCAAATAAAAGCTTATTCTCAGGAATTCGAGGTGTTGTGTCCTAACTCACTGGATATGACATTTTGTATCTTGAGATAATGATTTCTAAAAAATAAATGCAATATTCTATGTTTGGAATTTTGAGAAATCGTGCCCTAACTTACTGGATTCTGATTTTTCATTTGACCTAAATAATTGAATATCCTTTTTAAATTTCACTGCACGAGTTTTAAAAATCAAAAGAAAAGCTCAGTTTCGAAAATGTGAAATGTCGTATCCTACCTCACTGGGTATGATATTTTATTTCTTCGAAATAAGAGGTCTTAGCATCCAATTTAATTTATTCTAGTGTTCTTTTTAAATAAAAGGATCGTATTCTAAAATCTTTTCAAATTTTCGACATTAAGACATTAATTAATCAATTAGGTACCAATTTTGGGCGCTACGAGGGTGTTAACCCTTCCTCGTGCATAACCGACTCCCGAACCCTTTTTCTCGAATTTCGTAGACCCAAAACTATTGTTTTAATAAATCAAAATGTTTTATTAAAATGATCAATCTCAAGGTGATCCGATCACACCTCTAAAACAGATCGGTGGCGACTCCATTTTTATTTTTAAGTCGACTCTCGTTTTTCAAATTAAAAATAGTTTCGACAAAGGTCATTGATGCTTTTATTCCGTAAAATAGGGAAAAAAGTGGGTGTAGATTTGGGTTCATTCGATACGAAAGTTTGAGAGATGTTACTAGAGCAATAGAGAGACTGAACGGTTTTAGATTGTATGGACATCGCATTGCTATTAGTATGGTAAAGCTTGCCGTAAGGTCTTCTTTGTGGCGTAAAGTTTAATTTGGTCAGTTTTTCAGCTTTTAAAATGCTTTTGAAGTTTCATGGTGTATGCTCGTGATAAATCCAGGGAGATAGGATTTTCTATGTTTCAGGATTGGTGCTGATTGTGTGTTTTTTTTTTTTTGATGTTGCATCAGTTTTTTGTTCTTTTATTCTTGTAGCATTTGTAATGGATTTTGCTACGTAGTAACTTTATTTTTATAAAACTTGGTGAGAAAGAAAAAGACTAAATTGATACTATATATAAATGTTGAGGATTTAATTTGTTATTATGTCTCTATTAAAAATTATCATTGTAAGCTCGTCAATAAAAAAAAGTAAAATTGAATAATAAAGTGAGCATTTTGTTATTTTTCATAATTGAATAATATGAAAAATAAAAATACTGTAAAAATAGAACGTCGATAATGGTAATGAATCACAAAAAAATAGAACATAAATATTTTTACGTAGAAACTCTTTTGTGAAACAAACAACGGGCAAAGGAAAAAAATTCACTATGTCAAATTTATAAGTTTATAAAATCATATTCTAATAAAAGTCAAATAGAAATAATAAAGTAAGGTTAAAACATCTTACTCTAATCGGCCTTCGTAACCGTAGATCCTTTTATCTTACCACTTGTATTTTATTTTTAACAGAAATTTAAATAACGCAACTCTAACAAATACTAATTGTCGAAACCATTTTTTTTATTTCAATTTATAAACGGTGGATCGACTTTTTGGAAAACGAAAATGGAGTCACCACCAATCTTTTTTTTGTTTAGGTGTGATCGGATCACCTAGAAATTTGATTGTTTTAATAAAACATTTTGGTTTACTAAAACAATGATTTTGGTCTACGAAATTTTGAGAAAACAGGTTCGGGAGTCGGTTACGTATGAGGAAGGATTAGCACCCTCATTACGCCCCAAAATTGGTACCAAACCGATTAAATAACTGTCCTTATGTCTAGGATTTAAAATGTTTTTGAAATGAGTTCCTTTTTTATTACATTTGAACAAAATTTTCTTGTTTCAGAGGAATATAGCATCACATCCAGCACGGTAGGACACGATCCTTTATACCCTCGAAACACGATAGATTTCGACTTCCAAAAATTCATAATTTGGAAATTACAAAAGGATGCTCAACTATTTAGTCCAATGAAAAATCGAAACCCAGCACAGTAGGGCACGATTCCTCAAACTTCCAAACATTGAACATTACCTTGCCTTAGAAAACACGAGTGAAATTCAAAAGGGATTGACATGCTGTCGTTATGATGTCAAAAATAAATAGTCTTAATCTCAATAAAATGATTGGAATAAGTAGAATAGGGAGAGTAAGGGTCGATTCCACAGGGACTAGGAGTTTGATGATTTTCTTGCTTTTAACTTTGCTTAGGCGTGATGAGTAAAGGGAGGAGTAGAAGGGGGGTTTGTTTGAAGTGAAGTAAATGATTGAAATTAAACAAGTAAATTAAAAAGATTGAAATTGAAATCAAGAGATAAAATTTAGCCTTGGGCTAAAGACCTTGCCTCGATTTAAATCGATCCTCGAATGGGATTTTACCTCTAGGCACATGCCGGTTACAGCCTATAGGGCCCAACCGCTATAACTTGTTTTTCTCTCAAGTGAATCGAGAATCTAAAATCAATTTTTAGATCTTAATTCTTTATGAGCTAATAGCGTCAATCGCTTATTAATTCAATGCTTTGAAAATCTGGAAAAACCTGACTCAAATTCTGTCGTCTCAAATAAGAATCTAATCCGATTTCAGTTTTCCTTAGCGGAACGCCGCTAAGCGTGTTCACAGGAAGTTGAAGTGCCACAGGCCGATCCTTCCTCCCAACTGTTAATCAAAACCGAATTTTATTCCAATGTGCACTTTTTGAAATCAAACCGATTTGATTATAAAAGGATGGTCGATTACCAATCCTTGATTCCCAAAAACTGAAAATGTAACCCTCGAGGGTATGAAGTGCTTTTCGATTCTCACGACTTAGAACCGAGTCATTGCTTTAGCCTTTGGCTATGGAAAACTTAGCTAAGCATGGTAGAGACCATACTTAACATTTTAAGAAAATAAAGTAAATACTAAATCAAAAAGAGAAATTTATTAAAACTAGAAAGAAACAAAGAGTTTAATAAATGCAAAGTGAAGAATGCTCATAGATCCGTCCCCCCCTTGAGGCTTACCCCAATGGGGTATTTATAGTCATCAAAAATCCTAAAATGTAGCATTCAAAATTAAGAGTAAATCAAAAATCCTAAAATGTAGCATTCAAAATTAAGAGTAAAAATCCTAAATAAACAAATAAATATAGATCTTAATCCTAATTTGAATTTAAATGGGCGGTTAAGTCTCCTTCTCCATGCCAAATGTCTTTTAGAAATTGCTGACTAGACTTTCAAGAAATTGCTGACTGGACGTCACGTCAGCGACATCATGCTCCAAGTCACGCCCAGTAATTCGGCCATGTATCAAAAAAATCCGAAATTGCTCAATTTCGTCGACTTAAGCTCAATTTCTGCAATTCAATGTCCTGAATCAAAAAGGAATGAAAAATGCCAAGTTAGCAACTCAAAATAGCTAATAAAGGAGTAATCAACCACGAAATAATGTATAATTTAAACACTAATCAATTTCCCCCTCACTGATTCAATGCTTGCCCTCAAGCATTTCTCAATTATCATGCAAAAACTCAAAATTGCCAATTCCAATTTCAGAAAATTTCCAAGGTTTCTAAGCAAACCCAACCAAGCAAATGTCAAAATTCAAGCTCAATCAAGCAAGATATAATCAATTAAGTGCAAATCAACCATGGCATTTCAATCAATCATCAATTCCAAAGAATTCAAGACTTAGTTCCTCTCATGGGTTCACTCATTCCGCTCAAGTGTTTCGGGTGAAAGAATCGCTCAAGCCTGAACTAACCAATGCATTACCATAGGCTTGTAACTAAATCTCATCTCCACTACTCAGTATGAAAATGATGCAACAATCAAGAGGACTTCAAACGAGTTGTAATGGGGCTAAGTTCGGGTAGGATAAAGGTTGAAAAATGAGGTTTCAAAATTCCAAGACAATGAAAAAATTATTCCGAAAATTATTCAAAGAAAAATTGAAGGTAGGAGAAACAAGAAATTCAATCAGAGCACAATTCACTCTCTTTTCTTCTTTTTCTTTCTTCTCTTTTTTCGAAACATTCTTTTTTTCTTCTTTTCTGCTCGAACCAAACTATTTTCCTGCTCATTCGAATCAAAACTGCACTGTTAAAAAAATCTACACGAAAAACTGCACTGTTTGAAAGAACTTCTGTTCGAACAGGGTTAACTCCTGGCTGGTTTTGTTCGAATCTGGACTGTTATTTTGAACAGCTTCTTCCTATTTTTTTCTTTCCCGAAACAATCTCACCTTGTCATGAAAAAGGGTAGCAAAAAGATGGTAAAAATAAAATAGCCTCGGGTTTTAAGTGTGGTGAATCAAAGAAAAGGATAAGGCTCAAATTGGCTCACTAAGGGGTAAAACAAAGAGGGTAGGCTGTTTTATTTGGGAAATGAAATAGGTTAGATAAACAAATAGGGTAGGCTGTTTTATTTGGAAAAAGAAATGGGTTAGATCCTAATGTCTCTATCACATCATAGCATCATAATCAACAATGTAATCTCAACAAGCATCAAGTCACAAGTTCTAGAATGGAATCAATTGGTTCGGTATACTCAATTAAAACAAAGAGCAAGAATAAAATATATGCTCAATAGGTTCAAAAACTCACATGAAAGGCTTGTGAACTAAGTCATGCATCCAATTCGATCAATGAAAGCATGAAATTACCAAGAAAAATTTACTCAAATTAATCATGCCATGCTATCTTGAATCCTAAATTCAACAAGAACATGCTTGAATTCAAAAAGAAACACAAAGAAACTCAATAAATTAGAGATTGGCAACCAAGATAAGTCAACAGTCATAATCAAAAAATACTCAATTTCAAATCAACGAATAAACAAGAGTTAACTTGAGTCTAATCCCACCTCCCTGCACTTAAGATCATATTGCCCCAATATGAACAATAAAAATTAAAATGCACAAGAGAGGGTGAAAGTACTCCCTGATTAATGTGGGGGTGTTGGCGGCAAGGGGACAAAATGTGGGTTTGGGTTGTGCTATCTTGCACCGGCCCTATTCTTGCTTCTAATGTGCGTCGAACGCTCCCCTTCACTTAATGTTATGGTGCGTCTAGAACGTGGGGGACCCTGCTGCAGCCCTTTCACGATATTCGCTGGAAATTGGCCTTGAATTCGGTTAATTTATGCTTTAATTAAACCAATTCTTTGCTTCGGCTTTTTTCGAATTAAAATGCCCAGGGTACCTACAAAATTCGAATCAAAGAATTAAAAATAATTAAGCAAAATTAATAAATAAAAAAAATAAAGATTGAAAACAAGAAATGAAAACGAAATGGGTTGCTTCCCATTAAGCGCCATTGTTTAACGTCGTTAGCTCGACGACCCGATGTCAAAGCTTGGGTTCTTCCAATTCAATCTCTTCAACCAATTCGATAGGGGCGTTCTCATAATATTGCTTCAACCTTTGCCCGTTAACCTTGAATCAAACTCTTGAGTCATCTTCTATTTTCATGGCGCCATAAGGAAAAATTTGAGTTACCTTGAATGGTCCGAGCCACTTTGATCGAAGTTTTCCTGCAAAAAGCTTAATTTTAGAATTGAATAGCAAAACCTTTTGATTAACATTAAATAATTTAAAGGATATCCTTCGATCATGGAGTTCTTTCGTCTTTTCTTTATAGATTTTGGCATTATTGTAAGCATTTCGTCGAATTTCTTCTAACTCTTGAATGTGTAATTTTTGTGCTTCTCCAATCGCTTCCATCTCCATGTTACATTGCTTCATCGCCCAATAAGCATGATGCTCAAGTTCAACCGGTAAGTGGCACGGTTTACAGAAAACTAGGCGGTATGGAGACATTCCGATCGGCCCTTTGTAAGCCGTTCTATACGCCCAAAGTGCTTCGGATAACTTTAAACTCCAATCCTTGCGGTCCGGTTTGACAATCTTTCCCAGAATCGTCTTAATTTCACAATTTGACACCTCCGCTTGCCCATTTGTTTGCAGATGGTAAGCCGTGGCAATTCTCTGTGTCACGCCAAATTTTTTCATGAGTGCTTCAATAATTCGATTGATGAAATGGGTTCCTCTATCGCTAACGATCGCCCTTGGTGTGCCAAACCTGGAAAAAATAAAATTCTTTAGAAAATTAACAGTAGTTCGCGTATCGTTATTATGGGTTGCTTTCGCTTCGACCCACTTTGAAACATAATCGACTGCAAGAATTATATAAGTGTTACCGTAAGATGACACAAAAGGTCCCATATAATCAAGACCCCACACATAAAAAATTTTGCATACATGGATTGGATTCATAGGCATTTCATTCCTACGACTTAAATTACCTGCTCTTTGACACTTTTCGCATGATTTACAATAAAAATAAGCATCTCTAAATATATTCGGCCAAAAGAAACCGCATTATAATATTTTATGAGCAGTTCACTTCGGTCTAAAATGACCACCACATGCATACGAATGACAGAAATTAAGGATTGAATTTACCTCTTCTTCGACTACACATCACCGAATTACTTGATCGGAGCAGTGTTTCCAAATATAAGGGTCATCCCAAATGTAATATTAAGACTCCCTCTTAATTTTATTAATTACCGCTCTTGGTAGGTGCATCAGAATTTTACCCGTAGCTAAGTAATTTACCATGTCAGCAATCCATGGTAAATTCCCTTGTTGCGCTAACATTAAGTGCTCTTCGGGAAACTCCTCTTTGATCGGCGGATCAGACGAAGTGATGGGAATTCGGCTCAAGTGATCGGCCACCAGATTCTCTCGTCCCTTCTTATCCTTTATTTCCAAATTAAATTCTTGGAGAAGTATAATCCAACGAATTAGCCTCGGCTTCGCTTCTTTCTTGCTCATCAGGTACCGTAATGCTGCATGATCAGAAAAAACGATAATATTAGTACCTAATAAATACGAACGAAATTTTTCTAAAGCAAATACTATAGCAAGAAGCTCCTTTTCGGTAGTGGAATAATTTCTCTAAGCTGAGTCTAAAGTTCGAGACGCATAGGCAATGACGTGCGGCTCTTTGTCGATTTTCTGACTGAGAACCGTGCCAATGCTAGTGTCGGAGGCTTCACACATCAACTCGAATGGATATTCTCAATTCGGTGGTTGTACAATTGGGGCCGTAATTAGCTTTTCCTTTAAGGTGTTCCACGACTTTTTGCATTCTGGATTGAAATCAAAGATTTGGTCCTTGTAAAGAAGACTGCATAATGGTTGTGCGATCTTTGACAAGTCCTTGATAAATCGTCGGTAAAATCCTGCATGACCAAGAAAAGAACGTACTTCCCTAACCGTAGTCGGGTAAGGGAGTGAGCGAATAACATCGGTCTTGGCTTCATCGACCGCAATACCGTTAGAAGAAACTATATGTCCTAGAATCAACCCTTTATCTGTAGCACCCCAAACCCGGCCCAGACGTTAAGGCCGAATCCGACGTGCCACTTTGAAGTCAAAAACCCGTGTTCCCTTTTTAATGTTTTAAAAAGCCGACTTTTGTCAAACTAACCAAGTGAATGGAAGCTGGGCACCAGGTAGGTATCCATAACAGAGGAGTTGAGCCATGAAGGCTGCTTAAGTACCAAGCTCTCCGATTGGATCCAATCCTAGACATGTCCACATCCATTGTCACACTTGGTTATAACAAGTTGAAATTTCTTTGAGTGGTTATCTTTGGTGAATTGAATATTCGTGACATCGTATTATTTAAAAAAAAACAAGTATCGTTTTGAAATCCTGCCCTAAGTCTAGCCCATTTGAATTATTATCCATCAATTTAAAGTTGTTTAAAATAATATAATCCCAGAAAATCAAAGAAGAAAATAAAGTTAAAATGGCCTTATTACAACCCAAAAATTAAATAGTAATTAAAAATAACTTAAGAAAACCAGTCTCTTTTTCAAACCTAAAAGTGTTCACCATGGCTACTCTGAATCCCCTCCGGCTCCAAGTCACCCACATCAAGGCTCACCTGCAAGGTTAAAGAAGGGGTGAGTTTGGGGAAACTCAGTGTGTAAGGAAAACCCATTCAAAGCCCAAGTTAGCTCAAGCCCATTAGGCCTAAGCCCATTCAGGTAATAGTGGTCTTGGGCGAGCCCTTTTCAGATTACAATAAACGGGCCTTAGCCCTTGTTCAGATAATAAGATGGCCCATAGGCCCATTTCAAAATACATGCAACATCGGTAAACATATGCAAGCCCATTTGGGAGACTACTCAACCCACCAACCACTACACTCCACCGTACCCACCATACACTCCATGTGGGGAATAGCTCAACCCACCCATTTAACACTCCTGATTCTTGACCTTGCTTTGCTCGATTAACGATAAATTGAGGAAAAGCCTCCAAGATGCGTGGACAAGCCACTTTCAGTACTTCCTCCGTCAATATCCCGGTCCATGCATCGATAATAACAACATGGCATGCGATAAATAACAACGATCAAACATGCATTTAGGTCAATTTAACCCTAAGGGTATTTGGTAATTTATCTCCTAAGGGTAAAGCTGTAAATTTTCCACTTTTAAAGGTATTTCAGTAATTTATCTATTTTAGGGTTTTTCATGCATATTCCTACCTTTCACGTACTAACAGAATCACTACCGAGGGTTCTTACCGAATTGGGCCCGTTAGCCCATCATTCCAATTTTGGCCCATTAAGCCCAAAAATATCGAAGGCACAGAAATCATGCACTTTGCAGTCCAAACATTGCAGCTTACCAAAAACATTAATTGATTTACCTCACGAGCATTCGCACACTCGCAAATCTACAAAATACCGATTTTTGGCATTTCGGCTTTTCGACTTTTGCCGATCTAGACTAAGAAAGAGGGTGTTAGTTACATACATTTGCGACTATATCTTGTGAGATCCACACACGAACCGCCTACAATTGGATTACTAACACGTTAATCTAACTATTCAAATACAAACTACGTATTAACCCCTTACAATATTCGGCCAACCACACCTACAGATCATAGTAAGCTTATAAGAAATCAATAAGCAACTCATTAACAAATTTTTGTCAATGTTTACCACATAATCATAATTTCACTGCAAGCTGTCTTCCTGAGCAACAGCCACTAAATCATTTATAACTGGAGCTACGAAACTCCAAATCAAGTTCCGTTAATTTTCCATAAAAATAGACTCATATATCTTCTATCTATAAAATTTTCAGAATTTTTGGTTTAGCCAATCAATACCATATTTTTCTCAAAGTTTCCCATGTTTCACTGCTTGGCTAATCTGACCACTCTTCATTGCGAATCAAATTTCTCATTGTAAAGAATTAAAAATATGTTCTCATTTATTTCATTTGAAACTACACTCATTAAGCTTTAATTACATAATTTATTCAGCTTCTAATTCATCTCCCACAATTTATGGTGATTTTCCAAAGTCACGTTACTGCTGCTATCCCAAGCAGATTTATTACCAAATTACTCTTTCACACCTAACTTGCATGCTTGTTATTTAAACATGTATATCACCAATCAATCATCACATATCTATGATTTTACTTAAGTATAATCTCCATTTCATCATTTTAAAGCACAACATGTTAGCCGATTTTTCCCCTTAGCATCTAAGGCACATGCATGCTCATTTGTTTGGCTCAACTTCACCTATCTTCCATTTTTCATCAAAAGAACATGAAACAACAACCAAAAACCAAAATATGCTTCATGAGTTAGGGTAGAATCAAGAAGAACTCATGAACATCAAGATAGAAGCAAGGTACCAAGAACTTACCTTCAATTTTTCCCCCTCCTAGTGACCGTATATTCAAGGGTTTCCTCCCCTATTTGCTCTCTCTCAAATTCGGTTATGAAGAACAAAGAATGAACAAAAACCTTCCTTTACTTCCTTTTGTTATTCTTATCACTCAACATTTTATGACACATAAATGATATACTAATATTTGTGCCATACTCATGCCATAATTCCAATAAAAATATGCCCATAATGCTTACCATGCCCATCATCCATTAACTATTAAAATGCTAATGCCCATCATCCATTAACTATTAAAATGCTAATGGCCATCATACATTAACTATTAAAATGCTAAAATGCATACATTATCAACTATCCATCACCTTGGCCGGCCACTACATTAAAAGTGGGGAATTTGACATGCAAATCCTCCTATTTTGCACTACTATTTATTTGGCCACTACAAATTAGCCTATAGCATTTTCAAACATTTTCACATAGGTCCTATTTAATAATTTCACCCCCTTTTTCTTATGGAACAAAAATTAACTAAAATTGTCGGTTTCTATCTTAAGCTTGGGCCTTCTAGAGGCCCACTAACATAATTAAACCTATGCCAACATTCACAGAATTCCCGAAAATTGGGGCGTTACAATTTCGACCACAAAATGGCATTTTTCATAGTTTAAAACAAGGTTGTATTCTAGGCATCGCTTCAAAACATTTGATAAATTAAAGAGGCATTTGGTAAAGGTGTTACCATAAACAGTGAAGTCGTCCATAAATACCTCTATACCCTTCTCGATAATATCAGAAAAGATACTAAGCATGCAACATTGAAATGTGGCTGGCGCATTGCATAGACCGAAGGGCATTCGTCTATAGGCGAACGTTCCAAAAGGGCATGTGAATGTCGTCTTTTCTTGATCTTCAAGTGCCATTAGAATTTGAAAGAAACCTAAAAATCCATCAAGACAGCAGTAGTGAGTTTTACCGGCTAATCTTTCTATTAATTGATCAATAAAAGGTAATGGAAAATGATCTTTGCAAGTTAAAGAGTTCAACTTCCTGTAATCGATACAAACTCGCCATCCATTTGGCACTCTAGTCGGAATTAACTCACCTTCTGAGTTTTTGATTATTGTTACTCCAGTCTTCTTAGGCACAACATGTATCGGACTTACCCAACTACTATCCGAGATGGGATAGATAACATCGGCATCAAGTAGCTTTTGAATTTCCTTTTTTACCACTTCCATCATAGGCAGATTTAGTCGACGTTGTCCTTCATGTGATGGTTTCGCTTCTTCCTCAATCTTTATCTTATGCATACACGTTGAGGGACTTAACCCTTTGATGTCGGCAATTGTCCACCCAATGGCTTCTTTTGTGCACGTAGTATTTCCACAAGGTCATTTTCCTCATCTTTACTTATCTTGTTCGACACAATAACCGGCAACGTATCATCGTTTCCCAAAAAAATGTACTTCAAGTGATCCGGTAATTCCTTTAGTTCAATCCGAGGAGCCTGCAAAACCGAAGGTAATAATTTAGTTTTTGAAGGTGTAGTGATTTTGTTAGAATTAATGGAATCAATAGAGAAAGTTTGTTTCAACTCCCTGAATTCATCATCGAAATCATCAAATTTCCTGCAAATTTTATTAACAAAATTAGTCTCAACAAACTCATCAATCGCAGACTCAATTATATCAACAAAATTAATGCCTTGAACATCATCAGGATACCGCATCGCTTTGTAAACATTAAATTTAACGACCTCACCATCGAACTCCATTGTGAGGATTCCACTTCGAACATCGATTTTAGTGTTGGCAGTGCTAAGAAAAGGTCGCCCAAGGAGAATTTCGGATGAAGTGTTTGAGCGGTCATTTTCCATGTCAATTACATAGAAATCGACCGGAAAGATTAATTCGTTTACCTTTACCAAGACATTCTCCAAGACTCCCTCCGGGTAAATAATTGAACGATCTGCCAATTGAATAGTGACCTTCGTTTCCTTCAATGGGTCGGCTGAAAGAGTATTGTACACGGATAGAGGCATCACGTTAATGAAGGCTCCCAAGTCGCACATCGCCCTCTTTATGCCCACTTTACCGATTTTGCAAGGTATGGCGAACATGCCTTGGTCCTTCAACTTCGGTGGAAGTCGTCGGGTCAAAACTGCTGAAACGTGCTCTCCAAGATTTACCTTCTCATGCCCGGTTAGTCTTCTTTTATTAGTACAAAGTTCTTTAAGGAAACTAGCGTACCTTGGCACCTTCTGGATTACCTCTAAAAGAGGAATGTTGATCTCGACTTTTTGGAAAACGTCTAGGATTTCCTTCTCCTCAACTTGCTTATCTATAACACCCTGAATTTGGGCCTAGAAGTATTGGGCCTTGAGTGTGGGTCCGTAAGGAGGTTTTATATAGGTATTTAATTGTGCAATGAAATGACACAATTAAATGTCCGCTTTGGTGGTTAATGGCCCTGAGAAGTGTTAGAGAAATCTTGGGTTCAAATTTGGGCTTTAGCAAAAATTTTGGTATTAAGTGAAAAAAAAAACCTGGATGCTTGGATGAGGGTTTTTAAATTATTGTGTTAAATAAATGACACAAGGAAGCTTGTAGTCTAGTAGTTGTGGCGTCATTAAGGTTGTATGGGAGCCTAGGTTCAAGCCTTGGCTCTTGCAATTTATTTTGGTTTTTTTAAGGGAACCTGGACTTTGGCCTTTAGACCTTATAATTAATTGGAGATAAAATATGACACAAAAAGCCTTGTGGCTTAATGGCAAGTAGCGTGAGGAGCATCTGAGGGGAGGCATGGGTTCGAATCCCATGGCAAGCAAAGAGCATTTATTTTGCTAACAAGGGGCGGCAAGAGTTGGTGTTGAATTTAAACTCTGATGTTGGAAGGATCCCACATCGGGAAGCTAACATAAGAGGGGATGCGAAGCTGGCTTTAAATAGAGAGAACTATGAGGAGAGTAGAGGTACCTTTCTTGGCTGATCCCTTTCGCTGTATGGCGTGCTCGTTTGGGTTGGGCGTCGGCTAAGAGTGCTCGGAGTGTGGATTAACTCCAGTCTCCTATCAGGTGTGTATTTCTTACTACTCTAGCTGTAGGATGGCTACTTCGGGCCGCGATGGGCCGAAAGGGGTCATGTGGGCCTAATGGGCCTATAGGCCCAATTGGATAAGTTGTTTGATTGTGTAGTAAATATTAGGCTAGGCTAGGTGAATCTAATATTTGTGGCTAGATTTGGGCTAAAAGGGCCACACGAGCGTGTGGGCCCATTTGGGTCGAGAATGGGCTTTAGAGCTATTAGTATTGTTATCCATGTTTAGAATACTTTAGTTTACCAATTATTGAAATACCCTCGACTTGTAAAATTACCAAAGTACCCCCGATTTACATAATTACCGTTTTACCTTCGATTTACAAAATTACCGTTTTACCCTCGATTTATAGAATTACTATTTTACCCTTGATTTACAGAATTATTGTTTTACCCTCGATTTAAAAAATTACTAAAATACCCTTGGTTTACAAAATTACCAAAATACCTTCGATCAGTAAAATTACCAAAATACCCTGGTTTGTAAAATTACCGAAATACCCTTAATTTGTAAAATTACCAAAATACCCCTGATTTACAAAATTACATAAATACCCTTGACTTTCTAAAAATTATAGAAATACCATTGGTTTACAAAATTACTGAAATACCCTTATGTTCCGTATGACTGATGTGCTTAGGATTTACATATATTGATATTGGATTAGTTAAGTTTGAGTGATAGGTGGTGGTTATCGTAGGCGATTGATTTTGGAAACGTTTCAACTTCAACCCGTAACAGGTGTGTATTAACCTTTGTAATAGCTTAGATTAATATTTGCTGAAAAGCCGAAAGCTTCATATTTTAGTGATTCGGGAATTAATATTTAGATCTATTTTCTACGCACGTTAAGTTGGAGTCACAACGGATATGGGGTACGAAGGTATTTGGAACGTTCTTCAACAAGTAGATCTCTTGGTAAATATTCGAACCTTCTTTCCATTTGTATCTTGTGGTTTAAGAAAAGCTGAAAACCCCTCTGTCGACTAAGGCTAAAAGGGTTTTTGGTGTTATTTGGTTTGTTGGTGCTAGTGAGGATTAAAGGCTACCGATCGAGGTGTGTGAAAAGCTTGGATCATCG
Source organism: Gossypium arboreum (assembly GCF_025698485.1). Taxonomy (NCBI): domain Eukaryota; kingdom Viridiplantae; phylum Streptophyta; class Magnoliopsida; order Malvales; family Malvaceae; genus Gossypium; species Gossypium arboreum. Next base: position 116,334,561 of record NC_069070.1, on the reverse strand, counting down.
AGTGCACAAATCTAGTCATCAACTTGGCAAAGGTATGAACCCAAGGGCCATTGTGGATGGTGGCCGAATGTGTAAGTGATGATAATAGGTAGTTTTCGATTTGGTTTAATATTAACATGGTCTAATCTATAAGTGGTTGATTATAGGAGAAATCGCATAGGAGATCTCGTCAAGGAATATTCCAAATCAGGTGTGTAACGAACCCTTTTTCATAGCTTAAAGCGATAAAATGCCGAAAAGCCGAAATGCCGAAATTCTGGCATTTCGAGGACTTGTGAGCAAGCGAACGCTTACTAGTTAGTTAGAATCGATGAGATGATGATCGGGAACAATGGAAACGATAAGGACGTGTTTTTGGCGTTCACGATAAGTTGGGCCTCGAGGGGCTGAAATAGGGCCCAAGAGGCTTTCGGGCCCATTTGGGTAAAATTGGTAGAAAACAGAAATATGTTAAATTGCATGTTAAGACAGTTAATATTGTTATGGATATAGGCTAAATGGGCTTAGATGACAAAATCAGCTAAGTAGGGCCCATTAGGGGTTTTAGGCCCAATAACTCGGTTTCGCTAAAAATGGGCCAGAATCACTGTTTGCACCTATGAATTGTTAGTAATCGTTAACGAACATGGAAACCCTAATTTTTGGTAAAATTACAGGATTACCCTTATAATATGAAAATGACCGTTTTGCCCCTAGGTAAAAATGACCATTATACCCCTAGGGTTTATATATGAACTTAATGTATGGGATTTTGATAAACATGATATGTATGATATGCACATGACATGTATGATATGCACATGATATGTATGATATGCACATGAGATGTTCATAAATGCATTGGGTTGGGTTTTTATATGGATGGAGGAAGTACAAAAGGGCTTATGCCCTAGTTATTAAAGGGCTTATGCCCCAGTTATGATAAAAGGGCTTATGCCCCAGTTATGATAAAGGGCTTATGCCCCAGTTATTAAAAGAGGCTAGGCCTCCAGTTATATGATAAAGCAGCTATGCTGCCAGTGGAGAGTTATGGCGGGGTGGGTCGAGTTAATCCCCACATGGTGTGTTGGTTGGAACGGGTGGAGAGTAGTGGATGGTGGGTTGAGTAGTCTCCCCAATTGGGCTTGCATTCTTTCATTTGACATTACATGTGATATTGAAATGGGCCTATGGGCCATACCGCTTCTGATAAAGGCTTGCCCAAGAATATGAAATATGAAAAGGCTTCGGCCCAGTGTTATGAAAAAAGAAATATGAAAAGGGCTACGGCTCAGTACATGTTTGAGATTGGATTTGGGCTTAGGCCCAACAGGCTGTTATTGTTTTGGGCTCTGAAAGGGGCTTGTTGCACACTGAGTTTCCAAGCTCATCCCCTTTCCTCAACCTTGCAGGTGAGCCTTGATGTGGGGACTTGGGCCGGAGGGGATTCAGAGTGGCCACGGTGATCGCCTTTGGACTTTTAAATAAGCGTTGGTTTTCATTAAATTTCCTTTAATTATTATTTATTTTTGGGTTGTAATAATCCCATTTTAACTTTCCTTTTATTTTTTTCGGGATTATTTTAATTTTAATAACTTTAAACCTGGTTGATAATTATTCAAATGGGCTAGACTTAGGACGTGTTTTCAAAACGATACTTGATTTCAAAATATCGTAACGTTACGATTAATTGATTTATCAAAGACGTCCACTTAAATAAATTTAAAACTCGATATAGCAAAGTGTGGCTATGGTTGTGGGCATGTCTAGGATTGGATCCAATCAAAGAGCTTGGTACTTAAGCAGCCTTCATGGCTCACCTCCTCTGTTATGGATTCCTACCTGGTGCCCAGCTTCCATTCACTTTGTTAACTCAACAAAATATATGGTTTTAAAACACTAAAAACGGAACGTGGGTTTTCAACTCCAATGTGGCACGTTAGATTCGACCATAACGTCTAGGCCGGGTTTGGGGTGTTACATTATCTTTCTTTATAAATCTCGATGGAAAAGGAGGTTGTGTGGCGTAAGGAGATGGTGCTGGTTCAGATATTGGATTCTTTATTTTTCTTCAGGTTGTGGCGTCATTTTCCTCTTGGGGATTGGCGCCATTTGCTTCTTCGGTACTTGTGGATTTTTTGACAATTACCTTATCACTTTTACTTATTTCGGCGTTGTTTTTCTCTTGAATTGGCGTCATTTGCTGTTCAACAATTGTTCTGCTCCTAAGAGTGATGGCACTCACGTTCTCCCGTGGGTTCGCTTCGGTTTGTGAGGGAAGCTTGCCTTGCGATTCTAAGCGGCCCACAATTTTCGCCAATTGACTTATTTGTTTGTCAATTTCTTGCAAATGTGACTCTGTTCGGTCTTGAAATTTCTTTTTGGATTGCGCCAATCGCTCCATGAGAGACTCGAGTGAACTTTTTGGCGGCTGATATGGTTGTGGTAGAGGCAGCCTTGGTTGGTAAGATTGGTTTGACCTCTGGTTTTGTGCGTAGCTAAAATTCGGGTGGTCTCACCATCCCGGATTGTAGGTATTACTATGGGGGTTATAAGGTCTTCGAGGTGGCTCCCAGAAACCTCCCCACGGTATTCACCTATTCGCCTATCCCCTCTTGGAGTGTCGGGCAACAATCAGTTGGGTGGTCTGGCATCGTACAAATTTCGTATACTCTGGCTGATCCGTTCTTTCCTGCAATTAGAGAATTAACAACGTTAGTTAATTTATCGATTTTATTTTCAAGTGAAACGGTACTTACCTCGTGAAGCCTTCTGCTAGGTTCATTCGTGGCACCAAACTGTTGAGAGTTGGCTGCCATTGTCGAAATTAATTCCCTTGCTTGAGTGGGGGTCATGTTGACAAGCGCTCCTCCACTAGCAGCGTCAATCATTTTCATCTCCATCGGAAGCAAACCTTCATAGAAATATTGCAAAAGCGTTTGTTTGCTCAATCTGTGTTGCGGACAGCTCGTACATAGCTTCTTGAATCACTCTCAATATTCATAAAGCGACTCGTCATACTTTTGTTTAATTCAAAGGATGCTTCGCCTTAGTTCGCTTGCTTTTGCTGCTGGGAAAAACCTGTCAAGAAAAATACGATTCAAATTAGCCCAAGTAGTAATAGAATTTGGTGGTAAATAAAACAACCATTCTTTTGCTATGCCAGATAAAGAAAAAGGAAATGCTCGTAATTTAATTTGGTCTTCAGATACTCCCTGAGGTTTCATGCTTGAACAAACCAAATGAAATTCGGCTAAGTGTGTGTGTGGACTCTCGCTTGGAAGGCCATTAAAGGTAGGAAGAAGATGAATTAACCCCGTTTTCAGAGTAAAAGGGGTAGTGCCTTGAGGAAATGTAATGCAAAGGGGTTGTTGTTCCGCAGGAGCTATAGCTAATTCGCGAATTGTTTGATCGCCCATCGCTTTTGTTTATTGTGCGTCAGGTGTTGGATCGACAATGGGAGTGTTATCGGCGTCGATCGGATTGGTGGAATCCGTTGATTCTTCGTTGGTAGCGCTAGTTGATTTTTTGGAATTTGTTTGTTGTTGTAGTTTCTTTTTATCCCGAAGTGTTTGACCGTGAATTCTTCTTGCTCGCGCTTTAATTTCCGGATCAAATTCTAAAAATGTGCCCGGATTTTACCTGGTCATAAATCAGAAACAATAAAATTAAATCAGTAACTTGCCGAAGTCCCCGGCAACGGCGCCAATTTTGACATGCTGTCATTATGATGTCAAAAATAAATAGCCTTAATCTCGATAAAATGATTGGAATAAGTAGAATAGGGAGAGTAAGGGTCGATTCCACAGGGACTAGGAGTTTGATGATTTTCTTGCTTTTAACTTTGCTTAGGCGTGATGAGTAAAGGGAGGAGTAGAAGGGGGGTTTGTTTGAAGTGAAGTAAATGATTGAAATTAAATAAGTAAATTAAAAAGATTGAAATTGAAATCAAGAGATAAAAGTCAGCCTTGGGCTAAAGACCTTGCCTCGATTTAAATCGATCCTCGAATGGGATTTTACCTCTAGGCACATGCCGGTTACAGCCTATAGGGCCCAACCCCTATAACTGGTTTTTCTCTCAAGTGAATCGAGAATCTAAAATCAATTTTTAGATCTTAATTCTTTATGAGCTAATAGCGTCAATCGCTTATTAATTCAATGCTTTGAAAATCTGGAAAAACTCGACTCAAATTCTGTCGTCTCAAATAAGAATCTAACCCGATTTCAGTTTCCCTTACCAGACCACCGCTAAGCGTGTTCACAGGAAGTCGAAGTGCCACAGGCCGATCCTTCCTCCCAACTGTTAATCAAAACTGAATTTTATTCCAACGTGCACTTTTTGAAATCAAACCGATTTGATTATAAAAGGATGGTCGATTACCAATCCTTGATTCCTAAAAACTGAAAAATGTAACCCTCGAGGGTATGAAGTGCTTTTCGATTCTCATGACTTAGAACCGAGTCATCGCTTTAGCCTTTGGCTATGGAAAACTTAGCTAAGCATGGTAGAGACCATACTTGGCATTTTAAGAAAATAAAGTAAATACTAAATCAAAAAGAGAAATTTATTAAAACTAGAAAGAAACAAAGAGTTTAATAAATGCAAAGTGAAGAATGCTCATGGATCCGTCCCCCCCTTGAGGCTTACCCCAATAGGGTATTTATAGTCCTCAAAAATCCTAAAATGTAGCATTCAAAATTAAGAGTAAAAATCCTAAATAAACAAATAAATATAAATCTTAATCCTAATTTGAATTTAAATGGGCGGTTAAGTCTCTTTCTCCATGCCAAATGTCTTTTAGAAATTGCTGACTAGACTTTCAAGAAATTGCTGACTGGATGCCACGTCAGCGACATCATACTCCAAGTCACGCCCAGTAATTCGGCCATGTATCAAAAAAATTCGAAATTGCTCAATTTCTGTGACTTAAGCTCAATTTCTGCAATTCAATGTCCTGAATCAAAAAGGAATGAAAAATGCCAAGTTAGCAACTCAAAATAGCTAATAAAGGAGTAATCAACCACGAAATAATGTATAATTTAAACACTAATCAGGGATATTCGATTATTTTGAACAAATGGGAGATTGCAACCTAGCACGATAGGGCACTATCCCCCAAATTGCTAAACATCAAACATTTCCTTCGTTTTAAAAAGTTGTTAGAAAATATGAGTGAAATTCTAAAGAGACATTCGATTATTTTGCGTGTAGTAGCCCAAATTTGACCGGGCTTTAAAACCCAAAAGCAAAATAATAAATAAATAAATATTTATTTATTAAAGTCCATTCAAAAATAAACAGTCCAGGTTACAAAACCAAATAAAATAACCAGCCCAACAGACCCTAAACTAACCCAATACCCTTTAGCTCAAACCCTTTTGGCCCAAATACTTCAGTTCGTTATACCCAAATGCAGACCGGTTACTACCTAGCGTGCCTAAAACTATCCCTTAACCCGCTTACACCCTTAACCCATTACAGATTACAACCTCAACCCAAATACACCAAGCCCAAACCTAAATCAGACCCAAATAGCAGAGGCCCAAAACTTAAGTTACCAGCTAGGGTTTCCAACCCTAGCTCTTTCTCCTCGCGCGCAAATAGAAGATTCCAGAAGCCATCTCAACGGACGCGTCTGCTCATCTCTCATGTCGTTCCAGTGACCCCCCCATCAATGCCGTGACTCTGCCTCCAAAATCAACGCGCGAATCGACGCCAGCCCTCGTCACCACCAGATTTCTCGCAAGTGCTGCAAAAGAAAAGGAAACACAGCAAATACGAAAAAACAAAAAAGGAAACTAAAATAAAAAGATTTCAGCAGATCACAATCAAAGATGTGGTGGATACAGCAGACAAGAAATGGAACGAAATCTTCGATTTCTTTCCCAGTTTATGTAATAGCAGTAGTGGCTATAAAAGCCCGAATCAAAACAGTGTAAAAAGACCCCCTTTTTTCTTTTTTTTTTGAAGAGAGAAATATACTTATACAAATTCGTTCAAGGAAATACCAACAGCCTCTCAAAAGGTGATTTAATCGCATATCTCGTGCTTTATTTTGAACATATATGAATTGTTCTAGCATGTACGAGTAAGGATCTAAGGGATAAGAGATTACCTGTGGAAGGACGAGGGTTTTTAAGCCTTCAGACCACCGTGTACGACAATAGCAGGAGGCGTGCAAGCATCGCGCCGTGGCTCGAGGCCGAGCCGGGACTCTCTTCCCTCGTAGAGCATTTTAGGACCTTTTTTTAAGACCGGTGTTAAAATGATTTTTGAGCTGCAAAATTGGCTTATATAGCCTCCTTGAAACGACGTCGTTTCTGCTTAACTTAATAAGCTCAAAACGGTGTCGTATTAAGCAATAGGATCCTCGCGTTGACCCGATTACCTGGGGAGGATCCGCGTGATTTTTTAGAATTGGGTTAATTACCCAATCGGTCCTACCACCTCCTTTAATTTATAATTACATGTTATTCTATTTTTTAATTTGGCCCTAATATTTTACAATTGTTTCAATTTAGTCCCAACGGTTATTCAATTACATTATGGGAAAAGTCGCCATTTTGGGAATAGGGCAATTTGCCCAATGAGTCCCTTTTATTTTACGCGCGTTTTAGTTAAGGCCTTAATTCAGTTTTATTTCTTTTAAATTCGCCCCGTAATTTTGCTGAACTTTAAATTTAGCCCTATATTTATTTTTATTATTCTATATATATATTTTTTATATATTATTATTTGTTTTATTTTTTTACCTTACTTTTATATTATACATTATAAGATTATTTTATTATATATATTATTATTTATTATATATTATTTTTCATCATTATTTTTATATTATTATTATATTTTACTTGTATTATATATTTATTAATTATTTATATATATTGTTCTTACATATATATTTTCGTTATTTTATATTATAACTATTATATTTCTTATTTCCTATATATTTAAATTATATTTTATTATATAACATTTATTGTATTTTTATTTTTACTCTATATTACTTTTTTTATATATCATATATTATCTATTATATTATTTATGTTTATATTATTCATTATATTATTTAAAATTTTAAAATTTGTAAATTAAATTATATTTTTAACTCATATTATACACATATTAAATTATTAATTATTTATTTATTATGCATTATTTTAAAATGATATTATTATATTATGTGTTATTTTATAAATTCTTTTACATACTTTTATTTTATATATTTTTAAACCCAATATATTTTATATAATTATTATTCTTTTATAAATATTTTGTTATTATGTTTTATATATTGTATAGCAAATACTATTTTAAGATTATTATTAAATATTATGTCTTTATTTGTATTATATGTATATTTTGTTAACAATAACTCATTTCATTTTTTTATACATATATTGCATATATCATGTGTTATATGTTATTTTATATTTATTATTTGATATTACATTTCATGAACATGTACATTGATATTGTATTACTCTTTTTGTATATCATGCATTATTTAATTATTACTTTGTATATTTGTATGCGTTTTGTTTATTCATTCTCAATACATCCTATATATATCTTTGTATGCATATTGTTAATATTTGATATATGTATATTATTTTATATGTATGTATCTAATGCACGATCTTTATATTATTGCCATTATTTTGTTCAAATGCATGTATTATTTACCTACTACAATAATATGTTACTATGTATGATTTGTAATGCAATACAATTCCCCACGCATCATTTTTTAAAAAAAAACAAGGCTCTAAAGTTTTCAAAAAATATAAAGGCAATGCTTGGTGTTTGGAAATATCGAGAAAGTAGTGCCCTAACTTATTGGGTTGCAACTTTTCTTGTTGAGTTCGAATAACCAAGTACCCTTCTAAGTTTTTTAAAGGTTTTCAAAATGTGAGCAACTGTCTTAGAATTGCAAAGCAATATGTCTTAACTTATTGGATGTGGCGTTTTGTTGTTTCGAGATGGAGATTTCTAAAAAGCTAACTTAGTGTCAATACTTTGATACGAGTGAACTCCAATTTACAAAATCAAAATATTTTAAAGAGGATTACTAATTAAAAATTTTAAATTTCCGACATTAAAAACACTTGATAATCAATTAGGTACCAATTTTTGGGCATTACGAGGGTGCTAACCCTTCCTCGTATGTAACCGGCTCCCGAACCCATCTTATGATTTTGTAGACCAAAACTAATGATTTTAAAACAAAATGTTTTAAAGGTGATCCAATCACACCTAAAAAGATTGGTGGCGACTCCTGTTTTTGTTTTTAAAGTCGATACCCATTTTCCAAAACTCGATTTAAAAATGGTTTCGACAGCTTGGCGACTCCACTGGGGACAATAAGAGAGTCAAGCCGTGTAATTGATTATCTCCTGTCTTAGTGTCGGAAATTAAAAATTTTAAAATTTAATCCTCTTTGCATTACATGTGCTTGAATTACTGCATATGTTTGTTATATTTTGGTACGCATTACATTTACATGATTGTTGTGGTCACACCCTTAAGTGGGAGTGAGAAACTATGCCTTCGTCAGGTTTTCGCCTCCGTGTAGGATAGTGGATCACTTTCGGGATACATCCGTACCTATGGTTTCGTGAGATTTTCATCTTCGAGTAGCCATAGGGAAATGTATTCCCCCGAACTGAACTCGTTTCAAATGAGCCTATAATGGGTGAGAATCGAGGAATCTGCTAGTTCGGGTACCTCAAACTTTAGAACCAACCTCATATCGAAAAACCGTAAGAGCCCAACTTAGTTAGGTTTAAACTTTAGACATTACCCTTATAAGTTATCATTGAGATTTATTGATATTATGTGATACTGACTATTTCTTTTCTTTTGTTTGCATGTCATTTTGCATTTACAAATGTATCGATTCGCGATCAGTTTCTAAGTTAGGAAGTTTTATTATGGAGAACGGACTTCTTGATAGAGTGGAAGGCAACGCTAATGTCCATAGATGGTCGGAGCAAACTCAACTAGAAAAGGGAGATAGTATAGCTGTGGGATACGCGTCGGAGTTGTCAGATTACACTCGTATTAGTGTCACGCAGAATAATCTTCAAGAACTTAAGGAAATTTGGGATCGGTGGGGCAAAAAGACCAAGCAGTCATTCTACGATAATTACGGAGACTTACCTTACTTGCTTGATGTTTAGGTAGACGAGCACTTATTTCGAGCCCTTGCTCAGTTTTGGAACTCGGCGTACAGTTGTTTCACTTTTGGGGAGGTAGACTTGGTACCTACTGTGGAGGAGTACACTGCCTTGCTTCGTTGTCCCAGGTTTCAGAACGATAGGATCTATTCTCGAGCTGCTTGTGTCCTTAACTTTTGAAAGAAATTGATGATTATTACGGGGATGAACGAGCAGTGGGCCACGGCCCGAATTAAAGAAAAAGGTGAGTGCAAGTGCATTTCGTGGGATGCTTTGAAAGATTTGATTCTGACACACCTTGATGAGACGAAGAAGGTAGATGTTTTTGCGTTAAGTTTGTATGGATTGATGGTTTTCCCTAGGGCTTTGGGATATGTGGATGAGGCAACCACGGATCTTTTTCATCGACTCAGTGAAAAGGTCACTTCTGTCCCTGCAATTTTGGTGGAAACATTCAGGTCTTTAGGTGCATGTAGGAGAGCTGGTGCTGGCAGGTTTATAGGGTGTGCTCAGTTACTTTTGGCTTGGTTCTACAGTCATTTCTGGTTGATAGATAGGGTGGTTTGTCAGGTCTTCTTCGAGGATTATTCACCGTTGAAAGACATAGTAGCTTCAACTAGGAGAGTTGATGTTCTAGAAGAGAATTGGATAGCGCTACTTCAGAACCTTCAGTCGAAAGATGTCGAGTGGAGGGCTCCGTGGATGATTCCTGGTGAGGTTCTTTACCGATGTGGTAGTTTTGATTGGGTCCTCTTGTTGGGAATTTGGGGTGCCACTGGTTATGTCCCTTTACTCGCGCTGAGGCAGCATGGATTGAAACAGTTTGTACCAGCGACTCAGGGGTTAGCTCAAAGTGAGTTCGTATACAGAGGAGCCGATTACAAGAGGAAGGTTAGTGAATTTTCTAGTGCTTGGAAAAAGACTTGTCGGTTGAAAGGAGTAGCTATTAGCCCTGCAACCACACCGGAATACATTGAATGGAGAGGTAGAAGGGTTAATGATAACATCCCTAAGCTAAGTGTGGAAGGAGCTCAACCAATAGAGGAATATTTACAAGTAAGGCCCTCAGAGTTAGAAATTATGAAGCAGGAGTTCGAGAGAAAGAACTTGGAGTTCGAGAAGAGGGTAGCAAAGCTCGAAGAAGAAAAGATGTACTTGAGCTTGGACGTCGACGTTCAAAAGATGGAGGTCGAAAAAGAGAGGAAAGAAAAGAGGAAGATTGAAGAAGATCGAGATGATCTAAAGGAGCATTACAAAAGGGCACAAGTATCCTTGAAGAGAGTGAGAGTAGGAGGATCTTCAGATCAGTTGCAGAAAGAGGTCCAAGAGGAAAAGGCTAGAGCCAAGTATTGGGAGAGGAAGTTTCAAGAGATGCAGGTGCAGAATTTGGCATTAGAGGAAGAGAATAAAGGGTTGAAGACTAAGGTAACTGAGCTTGGAAGATCCGTACGTTGGCACCAAAACCATAATTCTACGGTCGAATTAAAGGAGCTAAAAAGTAAGGTTGAGGATTTGGAAGTGGCATTGTATGACGGTGAACTCCGGGTTGAGCAGCTCGAAGCGTAAGAAGATCTTCTGAAGGGAGAGCTTTATCAGGCTAGAGGACAGGTCAGAGAAAGGGATCATGTCATTGGTGAAGCCATAGCCCAAATTCGAGAGGTTGCTGAATATGTGCAAGACTTGGAAATTCGAGCTGATACATTGAGTCTGATGTATTCATCATCGTCGGATATAGGACGAGAGTTAGCTCTTTTATTAGATAGAGTTAAAGCTTTGGGCCTTAGGGCGAAAGCGTATTGTAATCCTCTTATATGTAAAGATATTCTTTTTCTAAATAAAATTTTCTAAATAAATTTGAACCAGAATCAATATCCTTTTTGCATTCATGCATTTGCATCTCATAGCATTTCATCACATTGTTTGCATTCAAAGTTATAGAAAGACCCTGATTAGTTAAAGTTTACTTCCTAAGGTAGAAAAGAAAATCTGGAAATCACACATCCTTACGACACTCGCACTAAAACTAAGAGTATGGATCAAAGGTTCGAGCAATTACAAAAAGATATACAAGACCAAATGCAAGAGCAGTTGGTCAAAATGCAGAATGAAATGAGGGAGTAAATGCTAGAGGCTCAGAGGAACATGATGGCTGAAATGGCTCAGCTGCTGAGAGCCACTGATAAAGGAAAAGCTCCCATGGCAATCACTGAAGTGGAGAATGAAGGTCCTCCTCCGGGTTTTACTCCGCCTCATGGGCCACTGCAGACCGAGGCACATACTAGAAGGCCATCTGTCACCATAAGACCTCAACATGGGCCAGTTGATGTTGGAATCCCCGTAAATTTCCCATCTGGGTTGGGAAATAATTTGGGTGATAGCTCGATCAACCCTATCACTCCTGATCTGGATTTGATGGAGAAAGAAAGGATGGCAACCGAATCCAGGAAACAATTGGAAGATCGTTGCAAGTGGTTAGAGGAGAAGTTTAGGGTTTTGGAAGGTGCTGACAATCATCATGGGATTGATGCCAAAGACTTAAGTTTGGTCCCAGATTTGGTGCTTCCTTATAAATTTAAGATGCCAGAGTTTGAAAAGTACAACGGGACTACTTATCCGGAGGCATACATAACAATATTTTGTAGGAGAATGACTGGATATGTGAACAATGATCAATTATTGATCCATTATTTTCAAGACAGCTTAGTAGGAGCAGCGGCTAGATGGTACAATCAGTTGAGCCGTGTAAGAATCAGTTCATGGAGAGATCTGGCACAGGCCTTCATGCAACAGTACAACCATGTGACCGATATGACGCTAGATAGGATCACACTTCAAAACATGGAGAAAAAGCCTAATGAAAGTTTTAGGCAATATGCACAATGATGGAGGGAGGTGGCAATGCAAGTACAACCACCATTGTTGGAAAATGAGACCACCATGTTATTTATCAACACTTTGAAGGTGCCATTCATCACCCACATGATTGGAAGTACCACAAAAAGTTTTGCAGATATAGTTATGGCAGGTGAGATGATTGAGAATGCCGTGAGAGGCGGTAAAATCGAGGAGGAAATGGCTAAAAGATCGGCCCCAAGAAGAAAGGACAACGAGGTAAATAGCCTCAATTCAAGAGAGCAGTCACAATTGGTCAACCCAAAGCAGAGCAACAAAGTACTCAAAGACAGGAATCGGGTATAAGACAGAATTCGGAGAGGATATAATTTACACCTATCCCTGTGACGTATCGTGAGCTTTATCAAAGCTTATATGATACACATGCCATCGCTCCATTTCATTTGAAACCACTGTAGCCACCATTCCCCAAATGGTATGATGCAAATGCTAAATGCGAATATCACGCTAGAATACGGGGCATTTAATTGAAAACTGCACCGGATTCAAGAAGGTCGTGGAGAGGCTTATCAAGATGAGGGTTGTGAAATTCGATAGTACCCCTAATACCGAAAATCCATTACCAGATCATGGCAATCAAGGAGTGAATGCCATCGGTGAAACAAGGGAAGGAAAAATCAAAGAAGATGTTGCTGAAGTGAAGACACCCATGAAAGTAATATGGGAGGAGATGGTGAAGAGAGGTATGTTGACCTCTGGAAAAAGTAGAAGAGGAATAGAGAATTATTGCGAATTCCATGGAGAGATGGGTCATATGATCCAAAATTGTGAGAAGTTCAAGGCCATGGTGCAAGGCCTTATGGTTAACAAAGAGCTACAGATTTTTTAGGGTAGTTCTGGCGAAAGACAAATATGTGTACTGGGAAATGAACGACAAGAAACCCACCGGCCGAGAATTATTATTTCTTTACCAGGAAATAATGAAGTGGGGGCGCAAACCGGGCCCAGGGTTGTCATCCATAAACCCAATCCTTTCCCTTACAAGGATGACAAGAGGGTGTCATGGATTTATGATTGCAGTATAGCAATACCTGAGGGGGAGAGTATAGCCAGTGCATCTAGAGGTGTACAAAATGAAGGTTCCCATTCGCGGAGTGGGAAGCGTTATGACGGGGGGAGCATCAGAGTAGAGCCCGCAAAGACGAAAGATGTCGAGGTTGAGAGGGAGAAAGAAATTGAAGTACCCATCAATGAGCAAGTGAAGGAGGAAGAGGCTAAGGAGTTTCTAAAATTCCTTAAGCATAGCGAGTATAGCGTGGTCGAGTAGTTGCGTAAGTAGCCGGTGCGTATATCAGTGTTAGCCCGACTCCTGATTTCTGAGGTGCATCGGGATGCATTGTTAAAGGTGCTTAACGAAACATATGTCACCCATGACATATCTGTTAACAAGCTAGACCGGTTGGTAAACAACATTAGTGCTGACAATTTCATCTACTTCAATGATGATGAAATTCCACCCGGGGGCGTAGGGTCAACCAAAGCCCTGCACATCACTACTCGGTGCAAAAGATACACACTCCCAAGTGTACTCGTTGATAATGGGTCTGCTTTGAACGTCCTTCCATTATCCACATTAAATATATTACCCATCGACAGTTCGCATATGAAGACATGTTACAATGTGGTGAGAGCCTTTGATGGAACTGAAAGGAAAGTGATGGGACGAATTGACATCTCTCTGGAGATTGGGCCAAATACATATGAAGTTGATTTCTTAGTGATGGATATCAAGCCCTCCTATAATTGTTTATTGGGGAGACCATGGATACACTCGGCAGGAGCGGTGCCCTCCTCATTGCACCAAAAATTGAAGTTAGTGACAGAGGGACGCTTAATAACCATCAATGCTGAGGAGGACATCATAGCGGTAGTCACCAGCAAGGCCCCTTATGTCGAGGCAAATGAAGAGGCTATCAAGTGTTCCTTCTGCTCTTTAGAAATCATTAATGCCACCTTCATTTTGGAAGGAAATGAGATACCGGTACCCAAAATATCTAGAGCCACTAGGATAGCCCTGCAAATGATGATGGGGAAAAGAGTATTGCCAGGAAAAGGACTAGGAAAACAGTTGCAAGGTGGGATTCAGATCCCAAAACTAGTTGAGAAGAAGGATTGCTTTGGCTTGGGCTTCAAGCTAGACCACAAGCACAAGAGGCAGGAAATTGAAAAGCGCCAAGCGAGAAGAAAAGCGCGTTTGAATGGAGGAGAAGTGGAGTGGGAACCGATGACATTCCCACCTATATCCAAATCCTTTAAGTCAGGAGGTTTACTGATAGAAGAAAGTCATCAAGTTAATGCTGTACACAATGAGGGATCAGACCAAGGAAGCCTCGAGGGCATTCGCCCTTACGAACCAGGGAGCTCTCTGAATAATTGGACTGCGGAGGACCTTCCTGTAGTCTTTAGAAATTTTTCAGAGTATTTCTCGAAACATGCCTATTACTCTAGGGCCTAGGAGTAGTAGGATTACGTTTGTGAAATAGGCCTATGTTCATCTATAATTATTTAAATAAAACATAACTTTTATCAATTTAAACGAGTATTGTTTCATTTTTATCGACCAATATTCCTTTGAATTCTGAAAATTCTTATTCTTTTATTCATAGCACATAAACAATCATTCTTAGATTCATCCATTCTTTGTGTATTCTCTCATACCTCCACAGGTCCTTAGATATCAACGATATGAGCACTGATACTGCAACTCCTGATTTCTCTTGCGAGCAAGACATGTGTTTAGAGGAACCTCAGGATTTTGAAGATGTTCAAGATTGTGACGTATCTCTCGATCTGTTAAGAATGGTAAAGCAGGAGGAGAAACAAATCATGCCACATGAGAAAGAGGCAATAAAGAATATAGCTCTAGAGGAAGGGAAGGAGTTGAAAATTGGAACCCTGATTACCGAGGACACAAGGCATGATCTAGTTGAGTTACTTCGAGAGTTCAAGGATATCTTCGCCTGGTCATATCAGGATATGCCTGGATTGAATACTGACATTGTAGTACATCGTCTTCTGATAAGACATGATTGTAAGCCAGTCCAATAGAAGTTACGAAGAATGAGGCCGGATATCATTTTGAAGATAAAGGATGAGGTTAAGAAACAGTTCGATGCAGGATTCTTGTAAGAAGTAAAGTACTCCGAATGGGTAGCTAACATTGTACCAGTTCCTAAGAAAGATGGGAAGGTACAAATGTGTGTTGATTATAGAGATTTAAATAAAGCTAGCCCTAAAGATAATTTCCCCCTGCCACACATAGACACTTTGGTGGACAACACAGCGGGATATTCGTTGTTTTCCTTCATGGATGGTTTCTCAGGATATAATCAGATAAAGATGCATCCAGAGGACATGGATAAAACTACTTTCATAACCTTGTGGGGCACCTTTTACTACAAAGTAATGCCATTTGGACTGAAGAACGTAGGGGCAACATACCAACGGGCCATGGTAAACTTATTCCACGACATGATGCATAAGGATATTGAGGTGTATGTTGATGATATGATTGCCAAGTCGCGTACAGAAAAAGAGCATATTGAGGTCTTGAGAAGATTGTTCATGAGGTTGAGAAAATTTCAGTTGAAGCTCAGTCCAGCAAAGTGTACCTTTGGAGCAAGATCGGGAAAGTTATTAGGCTTCGTGGTCAGTGAAAAGGGAATTGAAGTCGACTCAGACAAAGTCAGAGCTATACGAGAGTTACCTCCACCACGCACTCAGAAAGAAGTCCGAGGATTCCTAGAAAGGTTGAATTACATCGCTCGGTTCATTTCACAACTGACCGAGAAATGCAATCCTATCTTTCGTCTCCTCAGAAAGCACAATCAAGGTACTTGGGATGAGGAGTGCCAGAATGCTTTTGAAAAGGTCAAGCAATATTTGTTGAATGCTCCTGTATTATCTCCACCAAGCCCAGATAAACCGTTGATACTGTACTTGTCAATGTTCAGTAATTTCATGGGATGTGTGCTTGGCCAGCATGACGAGTCAGGGAAAAAAGAGAAGGCAATTTATTATCTCAGTAAGAAATTCACTGACTGTGAGATGAGATATCCACCAATTGAAAAGTTGTGTTGTGCGCTGATTTGGACAACTCGGAGATTAAGACAGTACATGCTATACCATACCACTTGGCTTATCTCAAAGCTTGATCCATTGAAATACATGATGGAGTCAACGGCTCTAAATGGGAGAATGGTGAGATGGCAAATTTTGCTTTCAGAGTTTGATATAGTCTACATAAGCCAGAAGGCTATAAAAGGAAGTGCGATAGCAGACTTTTTGGCCAGTAGGGCTCTAGAGGATTATGAGCCATTGAACTTTGATTTTCCAAATGAGGAGCTAATGTGCATAGCAATGTCCGAGGATTCTCCTTGGAAGCTAAATTTTGATGGAGCTTCTAATGTAGTTGGAAATGGAATTGAGGCAGTCTTGGTATCCTCGAATGGCGATCATTACCCTTTCACGTACAAGTTGGACTTTGATTGCACGAACAATATGGCTGAGTATAAAGCATGCATCATGGGACTTCAAGCAGCCATAGAGCGAGGTATAAAAACCTTAAAAGTATATGGAGATTCTGCGTTGGTAATTTATCAGCTTAGAGGTGAATAGGAGACAAGGGACCCTAAATTGATTAGTTATCGAAAGGTAGTTTTAGGGTTACTTGAGGAGTTTGATGACATCACCTTCAATTATCTCCTACGAGACGAAAATCAGATGGCAGATGCTTTAGCAACCTTGGCCTCAATGATCAAGGTGAATAAAGAATAAGAGATGAAGCCAATTCAAATGAGTGTCTACGAGGCTCCAGCTCATTGTTGTAACATTGAGAAGGAAGGAAATGACAGTAACCCCTGGTATCAAGATATATTGCGATATGTGTGAGATCGTAAATACCCTGAACAGGCCAGTGAAAATGACAAGCGAACTTTGAGGAGGTTAGCTTGCGACTATGTCTTAGACGGAGATATCCTGTACAAGAGACGGAAAGACCAAGTACTTTTGAGATGTGTTGATGCTGTGGAAGCTAAGCTAATTTTAGAAGAAGTTCATGAAGGTGTATGTGGGACGCATGCAAATGGGTTCACGACGGCAAGGCAAATCATGAGGTTTGGCTATTATTGGGCCACTATGGAAGGGGACTGTATCAACTATACCAAGAAATGCCACAAGTGTCAGATTTATAGGGACAAAATTCATGTTCCACCTTCACCTTTGCATGTTATGACTTCTCCATGGCCTTTCTCCATGTGGGGCATGGATGTTATTGGACCAATATCACCGAAAGCTTCGAATGGACATCAGTTTATCTTCGTGGTAATTGACTATTTTACAAAATGGGTAAAGGCCACTTCTTATGCGAATGTTACTAAGTCAGCAGTGAGTCGATTCTTGAAGAAAGAGATCATTTGTCGGTATGGAATGTCTGAGAAGATCATATTAGACAATGCATTAAACTTGAACAACAAAACGATAACAGAGGTTTGCGACCAGTTCAAAATCCAGCATCACAATTCTTCTCCCTATCGTCCAAAAATGAATAGGGCAGTAGAAGCTGCCAACAAGAATATTAAGAAAATAGTGGGGAAGATGACTGAGACCTATAGAGATTGGCATGAGAAGCTACCATTTGCACTCCTGGCCTATCGAACGTCTGTCAGAACCTCTACTGGGGCAACTCCATTCTCGCTAGTTTATGGGATGGAAGCAGTGTTACCTATTGAAGTAGAAATACCTTCTCTTCAAATCTTGACTGAGGTAAAGTTAGATGAAGCTGAGTGGGTTCAATCCCGATATGACCAGTTGAACTTGATTGAGGAAAAGAGGCTAAAAGCCATTCGACATGGTCAGATGTACCAGAAGCGAATGATGCAAGCTTATGATAAGAAGGTTCGACCAAGAGAGATTCACGAGGGAGACCTGGTGCTGAAAAAGATCCTTCCTATTCAAAAGGACTTTAGGGGAAAATGGATGCCGAATTGGGAAGGGCCGTATGTCGTGAAGAAAGCTTTCTCTGGTGGTGCATTGATCCTAACAAAAATGGATGGGAAAAGTTTACCCAATCCAGTGAATTCAGACTCAGTTAAAAAATACTTTGTCTAAAGAGGGAGAATCCAAGGTGAAAACTCGCAAAGGGCGCCTTGTGACCAAAAGGGTTTTGAGTTGAAAACCCGAAAGGGCAGCTCAAATATTGAAGGGCATACGGTAATCTTGCTATATCTGATGCAACAAAGAGTGAAGAATGCTGCAAACTGGGGCATCAACGAAGTACTTTGGATCTTCTAAACACATGTTGAACTCAAGAAAGACTTCATGGAGCTAGTGTATAGACACTCAAGCGGTGATATCTAGGGCATCTAACTTCTATCTTATTTGCTATCTTTAGATTCTATTTCTTCTAGAAGATAGGCTATCAGATTAATTCTCTTTTGTATCTTTTGATAATTCATTCAAATCCAATTATTCTTAAAAATTTATTCATCTTTCGTTATTCTTTAAGTATGTTGCATTGAAATAATGATAGATGAACTAAAATATCTTCACAAATGAAGTTTTCCATATTACTCTGGAAATTTCTAGATAATACAAGAAACTGAAATAAGATAATTGTTTAAGGAATTCCCATATGTGAGGGTCGGATGTACTCGGGGAAACTGAAATTTCTTCTTCAGTCTAAATGATGATTGAACAAATCAAACGATTCGATCCTAGGAGAGGATCATCTTACAGACATTTTTAGTGGGCCATATCATCTGAAGAATGGTACAAACCCACAACTTGAGTTGGAATGAGACTTCAAGAGAAGTAAGGATGAACTTCGATGAAGGAATGAGTGATGACACCCGAAATAAGAATCATTTTCATAACATTTTGCATTATAACATGTCTAATTTGGAGAAATTAACTCATTTTGATCATAGCATTATTAGGCATGAACTCATACGCATTCTACAGGTTATGTCTTTTATGGGACAATGTAGACCAAAGAAACAAGATTTGACATTCCTGTGCTTAAAGCAAAGCAGATCGAAGATTTCAGCATAGTATCCCTGTGTTTATATGAAACAAGTTGAAGATACCAGATTTGGCATCTCTGTATTGGCGGAGAGCAGATCGAAGACATAGCTGATTTGGCTTTCACGTGTTTACGATGAAGCAAATCTAAGATGATTTGTCATCTCTGTATTGTCAGAGAACAAATCAAAGTCTGGCATCTCCACTTCAATGGAGAGCAGATACACAGCAGATCTGACCTTCAGACGATTAGACTGAAGCAAGATCCAAGATGATTTGGCATCCTTGTGCTTACAAGGAACAAATCGAAGACATAGCTGATTTGGCTTTCACGTGTTTACGATGAAGCAAATCTAAGATGATTTGTCATCTCTGTATTGTCAGAGAACAAATCGAAGTCTGGCATCTCTACTTCAATAGAGAGCAGATACATAGCAGATCTGACCTTCAAACGATTAGACTGAAGCAAGATCCAAGATGATTTGGCATCCTTGTGCTTACAAGGAACAAATCGAAGACATAGCTGATTTGGCTTACACGTGCTTATGATGAAGCAAATCTAAGATGATTTGTCAGAGAACAAATCGAAGAAGCAGATTTGGCGTCTCTGTGTTCGGCGGAGAGCAGATCAAAGATATCAACATGACAGTTAAGAAGATTGAAGACTATGATTTGATAAGACCGGTCAAATTTAGTCTTTCTAAATCTTTGCTCGATTCCCGTTATACAGCAATAAGCAAAGAAGGGCAGCTGTAGGTAGCCCAAATTTGACCGAGCTTTAAAACCCAAAAGCAAAATAATAAATAAATAAATATTTATTTATTAAAGTCCATTCAAAAATAAACAGTCCAGGTTACAAAACCAAATAAAATAACCAGCCCAACATACCCTAAACTAACCCAATACCCTTTAGCTCAAACCCTTTTGGCCCAAATACTTCAGGCCCGTTATACCCAAACAGACCGGTTACTACCTAGCAGGCCTAAAACTATCCCTTAACCCATTTACACCCTTAACCCATTACAGTTACAACCTCAACCCAAATACACCCGAAGCCCAAACCTAAATCAGACCTAAATAGTAGAGGCCTAAAACTTAAGTTACCAGCTAGGGTTTCCAACCCTAGCTCTTTCTCCTCGCGCCGCAAATGGAAGATTCCAGAAGCCATCTCAACGGACGCGTCTGCTCATCTCTCATGTCATTCCAGTGACCCCCCATCAGCGCCGTGACTCTGCCTCCGAAATCAACGCGCGAATCGATGCCAGCCCTCGTCACCACCAGATTTCTCGCAAGTGCCTGCAAAAGAAAAGGAAACACAGCAGATACGAAAAAACAAAAAAGGAAACTAAAATAAAAAGATTTCAGCAGATCATAATCAAAGATGTGGTGGATACAGCAGACAAGAAATGGAACGAAATCTTCGATTTCTTTCCCAGTTTATGTAATAGCAGTAGTGGCTATAAAAGCCCGAATCAAAATAGTGTAAAAGGACCCCCTTTTTTCTTTTTCTTTTTTTGAAGAGAGAAATATGCTTATACAGATTCGTTCAAGGAAATACCAACAGTCTCTCAAAATGTGATTTAATCGCATATCTTGTGCTTTATTTTGAACATATATGAATTGTTCTAGCATGTACCAGTAAGGATCTAAGGGATAAGAGATTACCTGTGGAAGGACGAGGGTTTTTAAACCTTCAGACCACCGTACGACGGTAGCGTGGAGGCGTGTGCAAACACTTCTTGGCCGTGGCTCGAGGCCGAGCCGGGACCTCTCTTCCCTTCGCAGAGCATTTCGGGACCTTTTTTAAGACCGGTGTTAAAATGATTTTTGAGCTGCAAAATTGGCTTATATAGCCTCCTTGAAACGACATCGCTTCGCTAACTTAATAAGCTCAAAACGGTGTCGATTAAGCTATAGGATCCGCGTTGACCCGATTACAGGGAGGATCCGTGATTTTTAGAATTGGGTTAATTACCCAATCGGTCCTACCACCTCCTTTAATTTATAATTACGTGTTATTCTATTTTTTAATTTGGCCCTAATATTTTACAATTGTTTCAATTTAGTCCCAACAGTTATTCAATTACATTATGGGAAACGTCGCCGTTTTGGGAATAGGGCAACTTGCCCAATAAGTCCCTTTTGTTTTATGTGCGTTTTAATTAAGGCCTTAATTCAGTTTTATTTCTTTTAAATTCGCGCCGTAATTTTACTGAACTTTAAATTTAGCCCTATATTTATTTTTATTATTCTATATATATATATATTTATATATTATTATTTGTTTTATTTTTTTACCTTACTTTTATATTATACATTATAAGATTATTTTATTATATATATTATTATTATTTATTATATATTATTTTCATCATTATTTTTATATTATTATTATATTTTACTTGTATTATATATTTATTAATTATTTATATATATTGTTCTTACATATATATTTTCGTTATTTTATATTATATCTATTATATTTCTTATTTCCTATATATTTAAATTATATTTTATTATATAACATTTATTGTATTTTTATTTTTACTCTATATTACTTATTTTTTATATGTCATATATATCATATATTATCTATTATATTATTTATGTTTATATTATTCATTATATTATTTAAAATTTTAAAATTTGTAAATTAAATTATATTTTTAACTCATATTATACACATATTAAATTATTAATTATTTATTTATTATGCATTATTTTAAAATGATATTTTTATATTATGTGTTATTTTATAAATTCTTTTACATACTTTTATTTTATATATTTTTAAACCCAATATATTTTATATAATTATTATTCTTTTATAAATATTTTGTTATTATGTTTTATATATTGTATAGCAAATACTATTTTAAGATTATTATTAAATATTATGTCTTTATTTGTATTATATGTATATTTTGTTAACAATAACTCATTTCATTTTTTTATACATATATTGCATATATCATGTGTTATATGTTATTTTATATTTATTATTTGATATTACATTTCATGAACATGTACATTGATATTGTATTACTCTTTTTGTATATCATGCATTATTTAATTATTACTTTGTATGTTTGTACGTTTTGTTTATTCATTCTCAATACATGCTATATATATCTTTGTATGCATATTGTTAATATTTGATATATGTATATTATTTTTATATGTATGTATCTAATGCACGATCTTTATATTATCGCCATCATTTTGTTTAAATGCATGTATTATTTACCTACTACAATAATATGTTACTATGTATGATTTGTAATGCAATACAATTCCCCACGCATCATTTTTAAAAAAAAAAAAGGCTCCAAAGTTTTTAAAAAATATAAAGGCAATGCTTGGTGTTTGGAAATATCGAGAAAGTAGTGCCCTAACTTATTGGGTTGCAACTTTTCTTGTTGAGTTCGAATAACCAAGTACCCTTCTAAGTTTTTTAAAGGTTTTCAAAATGTGAGCAACTGTCTTAGAATTGCAAAGCAATATGTCCTAACTTATTGGATGTGGCATTTTGTTGTTTCGAGATGGAGATTTCTAAAAAGCTAACTTAGTGTCAATATTTTGATACGAGTGAACTCCAATTTACAAAATCAAAATATTTTAAAGAGGATTACATCTTAAAAATTTTAAATTTCCGACATTAAAAACACTTGGTAATCAATTAGGTACCAATTTTTGGGCATTACAAGGGTGCTAACCCTTCCTCGTATATAACCGGCTCCCAAACCCATCTTATGATTTCGTAGACCAAAACTAATAATTTTAAAACAAAATGTTTTAAAGGTGATCCAATCACACCTAAAAAGATTGGTGGCGACTCCTGTTTTCGTTTTTAAAGTCGATACCGATTTTCCAAAACTCGATTTAAAAATGGTTTCGACATTGCGCAAACGAGAAATTGCAACCCAGCACGGTAGGGCACGATTCCCCGAATTGCCAAACACCGAACATCGCCTTCGTTTTAAAGAATTTTTAAACAAACAATTATAAAAGCAGCTTGAAATACGCTAATTTGACTTGAAATAAAATGGAATACTTAGTTTTAAAGAGTTAGAAGTTACAAAGCAATATTTGTAAGCCGGAAAGGAAATAAAAACACGGGATAATATACATGTATAAGATGTTATGATGGATGAATAGAGATAAAATAAGTCGTTTAATCAACTAACAAGATAACAATCGAATTCCACCAATCTAAAAATTATCAATTTCCTAATCATGGATGAAGAATAATCAATTGTGATACAAAACGAAAATAATATACCACAATAACATATATAACCTAATACGACACATTCAAATGCAAAACAAAATGAAAGTTAAAGAAAAATATGTATATGTGTATAAGACAAATTTAAAAGGATGAACACATAATATATACTACATGAATTGTTAAACTAGGAACTTTTACAGAGACAAAATAAAGGTATACGATGACCATTAAAATATAATTTAATGACCATTAAAATATAATTTAGAATTAATATTTAAATCAAGGATATACAAAGTGTTAAAAGATATCGGTTTAAATTTGACAACTTATATATAATAAGGGACAATGAAAATTATGTATAAAATATGCAAAGATGGTAAATATATATATATAATGAAATATAATTTGAAGAACATATTAGATTTCCAAATCGTATATATATGTGTAAATAAATTTAGAATGAAAGGAATATGCATACAAAATTAAATTAGTTTTATTAAAAGTTATACAATGGACTTAGAAACATATTTATATATATAAAAAATAGGTATAATATACATGAGTTTAGTGATGTATGCACCAATGCTTACGTATACGTATAATAATAATTTGAATAATGTATAAAACATGTGGTTTCTTTTTAATCAACAAGTATAGGTATTTAAAAATATAAAAAGGGTTATATGTATGAATAACGTAATACTAATAATATATAGAATACAATTAATTTCATTTTTAAAATATATATATATATACATATATATATAATAATGCATAAAACATAGAACAATATATAAAAAGTGAAATTACAATTAATCAGACTACAGCAAATAAATAAACAAAATTATGCAAATGATACAATCAATATCAATAAACACGAATAATAGAGAAAACCATAAAAATGAATCTAAACAAAATCTAATTGAAATTAAATTAAAATAAGGAGGCTAATTCATAAATAAAATAAGCTGCTAGGGTTAAAATAGTGACCCAGGCAAATGCGCGAGTAAACAAGGAGGACCAAATGGGAAATAAAACCCTTCCATCCAAAACGCACCGTTCAATCAGGGACCCAGATGAAACAATAATGAAATTCCAGGGCGAAATTAAAAAAAATAAAAAAGAATGGGACAACATTGAAAACAGCCTCAAAAGCGGAGGGACTGAGGGCGCAAATAGACCCTCAGTCCAAAAACACGCGGATCCTAGGCGGTTTTCGGGGCGTAGTCTGGGTCAGGTGATTAAACGACGCCGTTTTGGTCATTAAGTGTTTGCCCCAAAACGACGCCGTACAAAGGGGCTATAAAAGCAAAATTTTTTTGAAAAATTTCATTTCCTCCTAGTTTCAGAAAAAAATGAGAGAGAGGGAGTTGTTTTCTCTCTGGGCAAATCCCAGAACCGGCCAAAGGGGTCCGGCCACTCCCACCGTGGCTCCGTCGCGGAAATCGCCCAAAGGTAAAATTTTTTATTTTTTTTATTATTTTTTTGTCTAATATATATGTATATCGTTTTTAGCAAGATAGAGTTTGAATATATAAGCAAATGCGAAAAAGAAAAGAAAAAAAAGAAAAATATAAACCTTTGATTTTGTCTTTTTCTCACTGCAATTTGAGTGAATATTTTTGAAGTCTTTTGATAGTGTTTCTCTTTGTATTTTAACGAAAACAAAATCCGAAAAAAAAAAACCACCTCCTTACAATCTACTTTCTTCGGCTTTTATAAAGCCATTACATGCATTTTTCTATCATTTTTACTACTGTTTGCGTGTCTATCTTGCAGGGGCAGTTGGAACGGTGCTGAGTAGGTGGTGGCAGACGTCGGTGATGGATGGGACAAGGGCAAACCTAGGTGCGGCACACCTAGGGTTTCTTTTGACTGAATTTTTTTAATTGAAAAAAATGTGGGCTTGGTGGGCTAGGTCTAGTTTTAGATTGGGCTTAGGGGTTATAGAAATGGGTTTTGGGGTTATAGACTGGGCCGGACAAATTGGGCTTGTAACACTAATAATTAGGTAATTATCAATATAATTTACCCATAATTATACTATATAGGTTGCCTTTCTTTTTCTTTTTTAAAGTGTAAGACTATTTCTCTTTTATCTTTGTCACCTTTCTTTTTATTTTTTGTTTTCTACCCTTTTCGTATGATTGCTTAGAAATTTCAACAACATTGTGAAGAATCACATATCCCCACACCAAAAGGATAGATGTCTGGTGGGAACAAACACCGATGACTACTTCAATTACTATTTTTGTTTAATATTGTTAATGCAAAAGGAAAATATCCTAATAATACATTTTTTTAAACAAAAACAAGCAAGTGGTCAAGATTTTAGGTTTTACTCTAAATATTAACTTATTATTTTTTAAATAAATTACTTTTATTATTCATCTTTCCTATCATATATGCTCAAGAAATTAAAATTCATATGCTAATCATCACTAAAATATTAGAAAAATAAAGGTTGAGATGGTAAATTAAATAGCTTCAAGTATTGGGACCTAATTAGTGGCTGCATTATTGCTGTCCCAGTCCCTTCATTATTCTTTTATGAAGTTCACGTACAAAAGCAAAAGTATATCATTTGAAAAATCAACGCGTAATCCAAACAGAGGCCCAACAAAAACTGAAGCAACTACCAGGGTACTTAACAAAAGCAAAAGCAAAGGTAAATGACCGTATGATTTTTAAAATATATAACAAATTCAAATAAAACAGATAAAATTTTTCAAGAGAAAATTAGTATTTTACATGAATTCATTTATCATTTTTTTTAGTAAATAAAATAAAATACAATTTGATTCTGCTACAAAAATTTTCATGATATATTTGTTCTTCTGCTCGAAATGTATAAGTCCCATTTCTTAAAGATGCATATTCTTTATCCAAATGAACTCCAAACTATGTGAGTGGAAATATAGTATTATATGTTGTTATTTGCTTTTGAAATGATAAAGTTTCGCCAGGTTGAGAAGTTAAACGCTTATATAATTCACCTAGAATTTCAATTGTCGTTAATTTAGCTTTTCCATTTCAACAACAAAGCTTGACGTCTCATGTTGAAATCTTCTAGCACCATGGTAGCTGCAAGAAGGAACTTTTTGTAACTCATTCCTAGGATATAACTTTTTGTAACTATGCGAGCTGTCTCCACACATGACGGAGTGTGAGATGCTCCGCGAAGTGTCAAAGTGCGAAATACTCCGTGAAGAGGCAAACAGTGAGATGGAACCGCGAAGTGGCAAGGTGTGAGTTGACTCTGCGAAGTGTCAAGGTGCAAGATTGTAGCACCCCAAACCCGGCCCAGAAGTTATGGCCGGATCCGGCATGCCACATCAAAAACGTAAAAAAAAAATTTCCATTCTAAGTCTAGAAAATCGTACTTGATGTTCAACAGATTAATTCATTAAGGGTTAAAGTGAATGGAAGCTGTGCACCAGGTAGGAAACCGGAAAAGAGGTGGTGAGTCCATCGGATCGCTATACCAACCTCCTTCGGATCCAATCCTAGACATGCATACCGCCATTGCCACACCTTAACGTCATGGATATTTCTAAGAAACCGATTCGATTAAGTCATTTTTAGGAAAAGTGATTAATTTTGGAAAATACTTTCATTGCGGAAGCTTTGCTTGTTGTCGTGTTATTTTGAAATCAACTGTTACCGCGCCCTAAAGCTATCTAATTTCAACAGTTAAAATAAGTATTACCTATCTTAGTAATACATATTAAAACCATCAAAATAAATAAGCGGCCTTATTACATTTAAAAGCCCAAAACCTCAAACGTAATTAAAAGGATGTCCAGTTCACCGAAGAAAATCAAACTTTCGAACGGTGGCCACTCCGAATTCCCTCACGCTCCAAGCCCACTATGGTTGGGGATTTCTGCGTGGATGAAAATAAAAGGGGTGAGTTTGGGAAACTCAATGTGTAAGGAAAACCCATTCAAAGCCCAAGTCACTCAAGCCCATTGGGCCTAAGCCCATTCAGTAATAAATGGTACTGGGTCGAGCCCTTTCAGATTATAATAAACCGGGCCTTAGCCCTTATTCAGATAATAAGATGGCCCATAGGCCCATTTCAAAATACATGCAACATCAAGAAACATATGCAAGCTTATTTGGGTATAGTGGTACTGGGCCGAGCCCTTTTCAGATTACAATAAACTGGGCCTTAGCCCCTTATTTAGATAACAGTATGGCCCATAGGCCCATTTCAAAATACATGCAACATTATGCAAGCCCATTTGGGGAGACTACTCAACCCACCAACCACTACACTCCACCCGTACTAGCCATACACTCCATGTGGGGAATAGCTCAACCCACCCAACCCAACACTCCACAGTTTTGCGCCTTGCTTTGCTCGATTAATCTGTAGAATTGAGGCAAAGCCTCCAAGACGTGGACAAGCCACTTTCAGTACTTCCTCCGTCAATATCCCATCCCATGCATCGATAATAACAACATGGCATGCAGTAAATAACAACAGTCAAACATGCATTTAGGTCAATTTAACCCTAGGGGTATTTCGGTAATTTATCTCTTTGGTGTAAAATTGTAAATTTTCCACTTTTAAAGGTATTTCAGTAATTTATCTATTTTAGGCTTTTTCATGCATATTCCTACTTTTCACGTACTAATGTAATCACGCATCGAGGGTTCTTACCGAATTGGGCCTGATTGACCCATCATTCCAATTTTGGCCCATTAAGCCCAAAAATATCGAGGGCATAGAAATCATGCACTTTGCGGTCAAACATTGCAGCTTACCAAAAACATTAATCGATTTACCTCACGAGCATTTGCACACTCGCAAATCTACAAAATATCGATTTTCGGCATTTCGGCATTTCGCTTTTGCCGATCTAGACTAAGAAAGAGGGTGTTAGTTGCACACTGCTTATGCGACGATATCTTCGACGAGATCCACACACGAACCGCCTACAATTGGATTACTAACACGTTAATCTAACTATTCAAATACAAACTACGTATTAACCCCTTACAATATTCGGCCAACCACACCTACAGATCATAGTAAGCTTATAAGAAAACAATAAGCAACTCATTAACAAATTTTTGTCAATGTTTACCACATAATCGTAATTTCACTGCAAGCTGTCTTCCTGAGCAACAGTCACTAAATCATTTATAACTGGAGCTACGAAACTCCAAATCAAGTGCCGTTAATTTTCCTTGAAAATAGACTCATATATCTTATATATAGAAAATTTTCAGAATTTTTGGTTTGGCCAATCAATACCATATTTTTCTCAAAGTTTTGCATGTTTCACTGTTTGACTAATCTGACCACTCTTCATTACGAATCAAATTTCTCATTGTACAGAATTCAAAATATGTTCTTGTTTATTCCATTTGAAACTAGACTCATTAAGATTTAATTACATAATTTATGCAGCTTCTAACTCATCTCCCACAATTTATGGTGATTTTCCAAAGTCACATTACTGTTGTTGTCCCAAGCAGATTTATTACCAAATCACTCTTTCACACATAACTTGCATGCATGTTTTTTTTTAAACATGTATATCACCAATCAATCATCACATATCTATGATTTTACTTAAGTATAATCTCCATTTCATCAGTTTAAAGCACAACATATTAGCCGATTTTTCCCCTTAGCATCTAAGCACATACATGCTCATTTGTTTCGCTCAACTTCACATATCTTCCATTTTTCATCAAAAGAACATGAAACAACAACCATTTCCTTCATTTTAATTCATGACCAAATGCTCACAACACAACCAAAAATCAAAATATACTTCAAGAGTTAAGATAGAATCAAGAAGAACTCATGAACCTCAAAATAGAAGCAAGGTACCAAGAACTTACCTTCAATTTTCCTCCTCCTAATGACCGAATACTCAAGAGCTTTCTCCTCTCCTTTCTCTTCTCTAACTTTCAGCTATGATGAACAAAGATGGACAAAACTTTGTTCTTTTCACCCCTTTTTCTTTTAATAAAACTTCATATTTCATCCATTTAATTCTTTAATACAAAAGACATGAAATTCTTATCATGAAACATTTACCTAACCCATTATCATGAAACATTTACCTAACCCATTATCATGGAACATTTACCTAACCTATTATTAATTTGTATCAATTTGTACCATAAATTATGGATATCAAGTGCACATTTTGTCTACAACAACATGATGGCTGGCCACTTCATGTAAAATAGGAGGTTTCTCATGCAAATCCTCCTATTTTGCACTCCTATTTATTTGGCCACTTCAATTTAGCCTATAGCATTTTCAAACATTTTCACATAGGTCCTATTTCATAATTTCACTCACAAATGACAAAATTAAAGCATGAAATTTTGCCAACATTCACAGAATTCCCGAAAATTGGGGCGTTACAAAGATATAATTGAAGCTTTGGTGCATGCAAGCTTTGTTGAGTGATGCATCCTGAATCAACTAAAAATTTGACTAATATAAGTGCACTTATTAATTAATAGTATAGCTACGGTGAGTAATGATACCGTTCCCATGAAGACTAAACGTACTAGTAATTACCGTTTGTCTATTATTTAACCGAATAAATCGAGTGATTGATTAAAAACTAAAATTAACTAAATTAATTAGCTAACAAACACGGCAAATAACAAAACACGAAAATAATCGAGTAACAACCAAGAAGCAAAACAATAATACCCAAGAAAGAATTCACCTAGATTTCATCTGTCACTATCAATCTAAATTACGCAATTTCTTTACTTAGTAACTTGATCTGTAGAAATTCATAAATTATGCTAATATCTCTTTCAAGAATAAGAGTAATTGACTCTAGGTTGATTAATTAAAATTTCTTTCTAATTAAAACCCCTATTTTTGCATTAACTTGTACTATGGATTCCCCTATTAGATTTGACTCTTAATCTAGTAAATTTATGTTGTCTTATTTCTATGATTGCATGCAACTTCACTCAATTACGCAAGATCTACTCTTAAATAAGGTCTATTCAACTACCGATTTAAACACATCAAACATGGATTAATAATCTAAAAATATCAAACTAAGAATTAAGCACACATAATTGAGAACAAGAAATTAGGTATTTATTGCGTAAAAAAAAATCAAACGACAGAATCCATCATATGGTTCATCTTCCTTAGGTATTTAAAAAATTAGTTCATGCTTGAAAATAAAAACATCCAAAAGACAGTATAACTGAAAGAAATAAAAAAAAAACTCATGATAATCTTTTAAGAAATCAAATGAAAACTTCAATCTTGACGGAAATCTGCTTCAATGATATTTTTTGAGTTGTTTTCTTGAATATTATATGATTGTCTATCTTTTTATTTTTGTCATATATACATTTTAGAATGCCCGATAAACCTAAAAATCTCAATTTTCCGTAGTTCAGAGTGCAAATTTGCGAAATTGACACGGCCTACTACATGGCTGTATGGGATGGGTCAGCCTGTGTGGCTCCTGTAGCTTGCTCTGATTTTCTGGTTTGCGCTTGTTTTTCGCTTCTTTTGATCCCAAGTGCTCTATAAACTATAAAAACATAAATTTAAAGGATTAGAAGTATAAAATTCACCATTAACATCGAATAATCACAAAAAAAAATTTAAGAATGAGATTAAAACATATTACTTTTAGTACTTATCATCGAGTAGTTAAAAGTTTGGTTGTATTTGGTAATGGTTTTACTATATATGTTGTATTTTTTAAAGAAGTGAAATACAGATCAATTCAGCAACTTTTTTGCTGTTTTTTTTCTCTGTTTCTCTTTGAAAAAACACCTACAGATACTAATGCTGCAAAGGTATTTGTTGTTTGTTGGCATTTTTTGTTCTCTTAAATATGGTTGGTTAGGCAAATTTGCTTTGATGACCGAATCTACTTTCAAATTTATGAATAGATAATTTTAAAATTTTGAAGGCCATCAGGAAAGTGAGGAAAAATGAAGGCAAATACTACGAAATTTAAGACATCAGTGGTAGACTAGTGACATGCAATTAATGTGGGTGTTGTGGTAAATCAAATCTAAGATTTGTTAAAAGTCTTAGGGTCAACTGAGATACAAATTTTCCAAGCAACTCCAGTTTCCAAATAATAAAAAGACAAATCTACATGAAGCCTACTATTATTGATGAAGGTTAAACATTTGGAAGGTGACTGCAATAAGATGGACATGCATCAAACCGTAGGATACAAGTATAAATTTCCCAATACTATTTACGGGGATGACTTAGTCATAGCCACCAATTTAAGTCATTTATCAAAATGATATGGTCTTTATCTTGACAACCACAAAAAGTAACTGAAGGGCCCATTTGATGAAAGATGATGAGATAATGCTCCATATATCCATGAAATTGATCATAAAATGATGATGTTAAAAGTGAAGATGGGCCAATAATTTGAAATTTAAGACATCAATCATAACTTAATATGTTAAAAGTGATTAGTCAGCGAGGTACCAATCTGAAAAATTCCACAACTTTTCATTTTAGTATTGAAAATAAACATATTTTTATTATTTTAGTCATTCTTATTAATTTATCATTACATAAATTTATTTTAGTCAACGTAAATAAATTTTTATTTTGGTCACTCATTTTATTTTTTAACTTTTTTTTATAATTTTCTTTTAAAGAATTTATCTTATTTTATTTTTCAACAAGGAAAAAATTTGGGTTTTACTTTTTACAAGAGAAAATTTAGGTTAGAAAAATCATTTTATCTTTTAAATTTCTATTATTATTATTTTTAGAATTAATTTCAATTTTTTCTTAATAAAAGGAAAGTTTTGCAGAGAATTATCTGAATTTTTATAGGAAGAGCTTAAGTTTTTACAAGAAAAACTAATTTATCACTTTCTTTTCTTTTTTTAGAATTACTTTTAGCTTTTTCAGTAAGAGGGAAAGATACAAGGTTTTGTAGAAAATTATTTGGATTTTTATAAGAAAATTCTGAATTTTACGGGAAAAACTATTTTTTTTTTTAATTTCCTCTACTTTATCTTTGTCGAAACCATTTTTTAGAAGGAAAAACTAGGATCGACTTTTTTAAAACCAAATGTGGAGTCGCCACCAGTCTTTTTGTTTAGGTGTGATTGGATCACCTAATAAAACATTTTAAATCAATTTTGGTCTACGCAAATTCAAAAATGGGTTCGGGAGCCAGTGGCGTATGAGGAAGGGTTAGCACCCTCACTACGCCCAAAAATTGGTACCAGATTGATTAAGTGATGTCCTCATATCTAAGATTTTTGAAAGGATTTTTGAAGTTTGGTTCCTTTTTAAAACATTTGAGTGGTCAAGTTGGTCATCAAAATCCTCTCGTTTCAAAGGTATGCAGCATCACATCCAGCACGATTGGACACGATTCTTCATACCTTTGAAAACACAATTGATTTTTGACTCCCAAAAGCTCTTAGGTTAAAAATTATAAAAGGATATCCAGATATTTAGTCCAACGAAAAATCAAAACCCAGCACGGTAGGGCACGATTCTTCGAATTTTCAAATATTGAACATTGCCTTATTTGAATTTTTTTTTTAAATAAACCATTGTAAACTATCTCAAAGTTCCTTAATTTTACTTGAAATAAAAAGGGAATAATTAACTTTAAAACAAAAAGTGAAAATAAACAAAAGGCAAAATTACGAACATTGAACAATATACACGAGTAATATATCCTTCTAATGAGTGAAAATATTATAGTCATGAAAAGAAAAGAACAAATTTACGAACATACAATAACAATGAGCTCACATCCATCGTTAATAATCAAAATAATGAAAGTTAAAGATATGACTAATCAAAGAAGTAAATTAGAAATAAATATAACAAATTTTCAAACATAAATGAATAACAATTGAAATAACAATACAAAAGACTAATAAACAACATACAACAATAATATATAAAATAATATGAAAATTAGTATGCCACACATAATATACAAAACAATATGGACACTAAGAGCCAATATAATACAAAAAAAATTGAAAATTAGATGAAAAATTTACAAATGAATAACTCATGCTAGGGTTTGAAATAGTTTACATATACAAAATAGTGAAATTAATAATTCATGAATGATTATTAAAAATAGATATTATGTAGGAAAAAACCTGAAATAGACAATATACAAAATATTTTAAAATGAAACATATTGGTTTAAAAATGATGATATATATGAAATGGAAATTTAATGTAAACAAGGTATATACAAAGATGCTAATATTTTAACATAAATAAAATATACATAAACAAACAAATTATACATAAATAAATTTAAAAGAATATATATATATATATATATATATATATATATATATATATATATATGAAGATTTAAAAGAAAATATTTACATAGAATAATAGGAAATCGATAATATATACTTAGAATAAAAAATAATTTAATATAAGTTATGTATATGTATATATAATAGTATTGGGTTAAATTTCATATAAATCTTTAAACATAGAACTATATACATATAAAAGAAAATTTTAAATAAATAAATTGTAAAAATATATATATAATGGAAGTATAAAATAACAAATTGGGATCAGGCAAAATTAATAAAACAATCTAAGATATTATGTTGAAAGATAGATAACAAATAGATTTTAAAAATAAAAGAATTACAAAGAATAAAAAACTTAAACTGTAATAGAAAAATACTCAATCGAAATAAAAATAAAACCAAAAGGACAATTTACAAAAAAATAAAGCAAATAAACAAAATTAAGGATTAAAAAATAATGCGTATAAACAACAGGGGATTAAAAGCGCAATTATACCAAGTTTCTAAACGCAACGTTTAGATGCGGGCTAAATTAAAACAATGCACAAATTTTGGGGAATAATTAAAAAAAACAAAGAAATCTGGAACAAGCTTAATCAGACACTAGTGGGAAAGGAAGGGACCAAACGCACAAATTTCCCTTTACCGCAGCAAACACGCGGATCCTGAGGGCACCGAATCGGGTCAAAAATGGATCGTTGGGTCATGCCATGCGACGTCATTTTAAGGCCACTAAATCAGTCCTTAAACGACGTCGTTTTATGTTGTATTTAAAGAAAAGAAAACCTAAAAAAATCAGGTCACTTAGCCATTGTACAACAGAGGCCATTCGACCTATTAGGATATGCTGCCAATTTCAACCCCCAAAGTCCCCTCTACAACTCCGATCTCGACGGAGGAAATAGGGACTTCGATGGCGCGTTCGCAAAGGTAAGCCCTTCGATTTCTCCTTCTATTTGTATACACAAAAGAATATATAGAAACACACACAAAAAAAGAAGAGGATGATCGGAAAAGAAGAACAAAATTTGAAATCACCTTAAAAAACGATCTTCTCTCTTGTTGCTCCTTGATTTTCTATTTAGTATTCGTAATGTATTTCTGTGAAAAAAGAAGATCCCATTTACATCGTTTCATTCGGTCTTTATAGCCAAAAAAGAAAAATAAAATAAATAACAAATACAAATTTCCTTGCTGTAATTTGTTGTTATTTGCTGTCCATGGCTTGTTTGTTGTTTTTGTTTGTTAATCTGTTGCAGGAGGAGCTAGCTAGAGGTGGTGGCGCATGTGGAGACCGATTCCATGCGAGGCTGCGGTGCAACTTGGTCCTAGGGTTTCAGCTCCTGGTGCCGAAGTTCGGGCCATCTGGGCTATTTTAGGAGTGGGCTAGGATTTGGTTTATTTATTAATTGAGCTGGGGGTTTCGGGTTTTGGGTATTGGCTGTTAATTTTGTTAGGGATTTGGGCTAATGAATGTAAATGGACATTGGACCTTATTTTATTTTTACTATTTTTATATTTTGGTTTTTTGGTTCTTGTATGGGCCTGGGAGAAATGAGCCTGTTACAATCTTTTTTAGAATTAATTTTAGATTTTTGTGTAAAAAAATTATGGTTTTTCGATAAATGGAAAAAAGTTGTGGTTATAACATATAGGTTGCCTTTCTTTTGTTTTAAAAAGTACTAATACTCCTTTATTTTTGTCACCTTTCTTCTTCTTTTTATTCTTGTTGTACAAGTCCATTTCTGCCCGAGCCCCATAAAATAAACAACCCAAATAACAAAACAAGCCCAAATGGCCTAAATCTAAACCCATTAGTCAAACTAGGGTTTCAAAAAAGCTGAAACCCTAGCTTATCTTCCACCACAGCCATCACCTCTGCCAGCCACCACCTGCTCCACTGCCCCAACTGCTCCTGCAAGAGAAACATGCAAACAACAATAGAAAAACAATAAGAAATATATGTATATGGCTTTAAAAAAGCCAAGCCAAGAACATTTTGTAACGGGGGGGCAATATTGATCAATACAAAAAGCATTAGATTTTAAAGAAAAACAATATCCAAATACGAAAGAAAAACAACAAGCAAGGAGATCGAAAACAAATCCATCGTGAAAAAGGTCGTGATTTTTTCAGTTTACTTTTCCCTTTATTTTTCTTTTGAATATATATACATATTTCCTACATTTTTTTCTTTTTTTAAACAAAAAAACAATATATATACATAGATATATATAAAAACAAAAAAAAAATACCTTCTTTATTTTTTGGCCACCGTGTGCGGTGCGGTGGCGAGGGGCCGGACCTCTCACCGGAGCAAAACCCCCTGCAGAGAAAAAAAGAAGAAAAGATGAGTTTTTTTTAAAACATATGAGAGAATGAAAATTTTTAAAAAAAATCTAACTTATATAGGCCCTTAAAACGACGTCGTTTTGGGGTTGGCCTTAAACACCCAAAACGACGTCGTTTTGCCTTGGTCGACCTGGATCCGACCCGACCCGCCTCAGGATCAGCGTGTTTTTAAGTGAAAGGGCTAATTGCACTTTTAGCCCTTCTGCTTTTTTATTGTTTTGAAATTTAATTTTCATTATTTCTAATTTTACCCTGTAATTTATTTTGGTTTTCATTTTGGTCCTCCCTTATGCTGCGCGTTTTGAAGGGAGGGGTTATTGCCCATTTTAGTCCCTCATGGGTATTTGCGCATGTAATTTAGTCCTTTTCTCTTTCATATATCTCTAGATTTCCCCAAACTTTCTGTTTTGAATTCAATTTAATCCCCTTTTTAATTATTTGGTTACTTTACTATAAAATTAATTAATTTTATTATTTTTACTATTATTATTATTATAAATATATTATTGTTATTATTGTTATTATTATTTACATGTTATTATTTCTTTTGTTTCTTTTATTATGGTATTATTATTGCCATTATTACTATTTTTATTTTTTATTATCATTATTACCATTCTATTTTATTGTCATTTTGTACTATTATTATTATTTTTATATTTTTATTTTTTACTACTATTATTAGTATTATTGTTATCTATTATCAATATAATTATTACTATTATTTTGTTCAATTATTATTTCCCATACTATTATTAATATTTTTGTTATTATTATTATTTTTACCATATTATTATTTCCTATTTTTATATATTATTGTCGAAACCACCCTTTTTATTTAAAATTTCATGTTAAAAATGGAGGAATCGACTTTTGAAAAACAGAAATATGGAGTCGCCAGTGATCTTTCTGTTTTGGTGTGACCGGGACACCTAAGAATTTTGCTATTTTAATAAAATGTTTCTGGTTTACTAAAACAACGATTTTGGTCTACGAACTTTTGAGAAAACGGGTTCGGGAGTCGGTTACGCATGAGGAAGGATTAGCACCCTCACTACGCCCAAAATTGGTATCAAATAGATTAAATACTTTCCTTATGTCTAAGGTTAAAAATGTTTTTGAAATGTGGTTCCCTTTTGATAATATTTGAATAACCCGAGTTAGTCATCAAAATTCTCTTGCTTGAGAGGAATATAACATTACATCCAGCACGATAGGACATGATCCTTTATGCCCTCGAAAACATGATAAATTTTGACTTCTAAAAATTTATACGTTGAAAACCGTAAAAAGATGCCCAATTATCTAGCCCAACGAGAAAATTGAAACCCAGCACAGTAGGGCACGACTCCTCGAATTTCTAGATATCAGACATTGCCTTATTTTTAGAATTTTAAAAAACATGAGTGAAATTCTAAAGGAATATTCGATTATTTTAAACAAATAGGAAATTGCAACCCAGCACAATAGGGCACGATTCCCCGAGTTTCCAAACATCGAGTATTACTGTCGTTTTGAAGAGTCTTTTAAAGATATGAGTGAAATTCCAAAGGAATCTTCGATTGTTTCGAACAAACGAGAAATCGCAACCCAGCACGATAGGGCACGATTCTCAAATTGCCAAACACCGAGTATTGCCTTCGTTTTAAAGAGTTTTTAGAAAACGTAAGTGAAATTCAAAAGGGACCTTCGATTATTTTGAACAAACGAGAGATTGCAACCCAACACGATAGGGCACGATTCTGCGAATTGCCAAACATCGAACATTGCTTTCGTTTTCAAGAATTTTTAAATGGATAATTATAAAACTTGCTCAAAACACATTAATTTTACTTGAAATAAGATGGTATAATTAATTTTAAAGAGTTGGACCTTATAAAATAACATTTCGTAAACCAAAAAGAGCATGGGATAATATATGCATGCATAAAATACGACAATGGATGAATGAAGATAATATGACTTATTTAATCAACTAACAAAACAATTAACTATAATTAATTTAAAATTATAACTCAATGTTCAAGCATGTATGGAGAATAATTGATATAACAATAAGATGAATAAATAATACATAACGATAATATATATATGGCATAATATAAAACAATCAATGCAAGATGTAAAAGAAAACAAAATAGCAATTTGAAGCCAATGTGATATAAGACATTTAAAATAAGGACGAATAAATGAACACATAATTTATACAATATACAAATTGTTGAATTTAAAACTATTTGTAAAAACAACCTAGAGATATATATTTTATTATTAAAATATATGTTATGAAATGAATATTTTAATCGAATAACATACAAAACATTAAAAATATTGGTTTAAAATTAACAATTTATATGTGACATAAAAAAATTAAACTATGTACAAAATATGAAAAGATTATAAAAATGTATAGTGAAATATAATCTTAGAAACATAATAGATTTACAAATCATATATACATAAATAACTTGAAAAATAATTATTTGCAAAAACATGAAAATACATACAAGATTAAATTAATTTTATTATAAATTATATATAATAGATCTAAGAACATACTTATATATCTAAAGAAAACTATATGTATAAAATACACAGATTTAGTAATGTTATATCAAATATACGTACCAATGTATATGTATAAAAATAAATTCAACTAAAGTATAAAGCACGTGGTTTCCTTTCAAACAACAAATATATATCTATTAAAACATGTAAAATAATTCAAAACAATTATATGTATGAAATAATATAATGTTGATAATATACATAGAATAAAATTAATTTCATTATAAAGTATATATATACGTATAATAATGTATAAAAACATTGACATAAAATAATATCCAAAATGTGAAAAATACAATTACCCAAATTAAAATTAATAAGTAAGCAAATGATACAAATAATACAATTAATACAAACATTACAAATGACATCAATGATATGATAAAAATAATTTTTTTAAAAAAAATTATTAAAGTAACTCAAAATATACAAGTAAATAAGCCCAAATTAAAAACTATAAAATGAATCTAAACGAATTACCTAATTGAAATCAAAGTAAAATAAAAAGGATAATTTACAAATAAAATAAACTACTAATAATAAAATAAGGACCCATGTATAACACGCATGAATTCATAGGGACCA
This sequence comes from Gossypium arboreum, assembly GCF_025698485.1. Lineage (NCBI taxonomy): Eukaryota > Viridiplantae > Streptophyta > Magnoliopsida > Malvales > Malvaceae > Gossypium > Gossypium arboreum. Next base: position 116,295,416 of record NC_069070.1, on the reverse strand, counting down.
AGACTGAAATTATCCCTGATCCCGAAACACTGCGTTGAGACATGGGCTAAAATGTAAAAACATACAAATTTTAGGGAACAAGTAAACAAAGTACAAACAGAAGCCAATTGAAATTTGGTGCGAAAGAGGAGGACCAAATGCGCCATTAACCCTTTTGAAACAAAAGAACACGAATCCAATCTTTTGGATTGGGTCAACACGCGTGGGTCCCCTCCTTTAAACTCCATTTCCAAATCTGATGCCTAACATTAATTCCCATTTATTTCCTTTTCAAAACTCAGCAAACCTTTCATTTTTTTTTAAAAAACAGAAGCTTTAACCCCTCCCCTAGGGTTTGATTCAACATGCAGCTGCCTAAACCATCATTTATTTGATGGTCGACGGTGCGCCAATGGCGACCGAACCTTATCGACGGAGGACATACCTACGGAGATCGGGTAAGCGCACTCCTTCTCCCTTTTCTTCCTTTTTTTTTTAAAAGAAAAACTTAAAATCTTATGCTATTATACCAAAAACCAAAGCAAAATCTGATGAAAAATAAAAAAATAAAGAAAACAACCCTAGCCTGAATCTCCATATTTCCGAGACATGTGGGCTTTCATCGGTGTTGTTCAAACACGCTTTTCGTTTTCCATGCTAAAAAAAACAAGTAGATCGAAAATAGAGGAGAAAACAATGTGAAATCACCTTTCAATGACTTTTTGATTTCTTTTTGCTATTCAGTATGCGTGTATCCTTCTCTCTATTACATTCTTTGGCTTTGGCTTTTTGTAGTCGAAAGCAAAATGAAAAAAAAAGAAAAAGAAAATAAAAAATCTGCTCCTCTTTTTTCTCTATTTTGCTATTGTCCCTTTTGTTTTCTTGCAGGTACGGTGCTGGCGTGGCTGGTGGTGTACGAAGGAGCACATGTGATGTGGTACGGTGCTTGGTTGCGACGCAAAACACAAAGGGGGTGACCCAGGGTTTCTGAAACTAAAATTGTTTTAGTTTTGGGCAATGGGTCATGTATTCATTTTAGGTTTTGGACTGTAAAAAAAAGGACTTTTAATTAATGGACTGTTTTATTTATTATATATTTTGGGTTTGGTTGTTGGGCCCGGACGAATTTGGCCCGTTACAATTATTATTGTTATTAACATATATTATTATTATTAAAGTACTATTATTTCCTATTATTATTAATACTAATATCACTATTACCATTTTTTATTATTATTATTATTATTATTATTATTATTATCACTATCTAATATATTATTATACATTATTATTTTTATATTAACCAATTCAATATATATATATTTTAGCACACTTATTTTATTTATATATCATTACCCTTATTATTATTATTTCATTATTTATTTTATTTATATCTTTTAAATAATTTCAAACTTTAGATTATTTATTATTTGTATTATTGTTGTTACTATTTGTATTCACCGTTATTATTACTATTATATTCACTTTTATTACTATTACTACTATTTTTTAGTTTCTATTACTATTATCATTATTATTAATACTAATATTAATATTCTTATTATTACTTTTATTATTATCATCAGTATTATTATTTTTACTACTACTATTATTATTATCAACATTATTATTATTTTTATTATCGTTTTCATCATCATTGTCATTTTTATATTGTCATGTTTTTTATTTACTTATGTATTCGTTTATTTCATTTCCTTATGCATTTGTTTTATATTTTTATATTACTAGCCTTGCTTTTATTTCATCTTTTATAATTTCTCATATTATTGTTATTAATACTGTCACACCTATTATTATGTTATTATACATATTAGTACCATAATTTGTTTTATATTTCACTATAAATCACGTCATATTTTTACTCGATACATTAAAATAATTCTTTCATAAAGCAAGCTTCATATTTAGAAATTCGAGAAAATTGTGCCCTAACTTACTGGGTTTCGATTTTTCTCGTTTAACCTAAATAACGACATAATCCTCTTAAATCGCAACACGAGTTTTGAATAAAATACTTATCCTCGGAGATACGAGGTGTTGTGTCCTAACTTACTGGATATGACATCTTGTCACCTCGAGATGAGGTTTTTGCAAACAAAGGCAATATCTGGTATTTGGAAGTTTGAGATATCGTGCCCTAACTTACTGGCTTTCGATTTTTCTTGTTTACTCTAAATAATCGAATACCCTTTTAAAAAAAGGTTAAAATACACGAATTTCAAATAAAAGGCAAGCTCATTCTCAAAAGTTCGAGATGTCGTGTCCTAACTTACTGGATGTGACATTTTATTACTTCGAGATGAGAAAGTCTTTAACACTCGAGTGTTTTTACAAAAAGATGGATCGTATTTTAAAGTCTTTCAAGTTTTTAATTTTCGACACTAAGACACTAATTAATCAACTAGGTACCAATTTTTGGGCGTTATGAGGGTGCTAATCCTTCCTCGTACGTAATCGACTCCCGAACCCGTTTTTCTAAATTTCGCGGACCAAAATCGTTGTTTAAATAAATCAAATCATTTATTAAAAACAACTATTTTTACGAGGTGACCCAATCACACCTCATAAAAAAGGATTGGTGGCGACTCCTGTTTTTTCGTTTTTATTTTCAAAATCAAAGTCTTCAAAAAAATGATTTCAGACACTTGTTTTTCCAATTTAGTGTGAATGCTGAGAAATTGTAATAAGAAACTACAGATCCCCACACCAAAGGGGTCGATGTTGAGTTGGAAAAAGGACCATGACTATTGTAATTACTATTTTTTGTTTCATATTATTTGAAATGACTTAATGTTAAGTAAATTACATCATAGTACATTTGTTCACACTAGTCATCATTTTTTTAATTAAGATTTGACTGGCATTTATTTGATTTTTTTTCTTTTTACAAAGTCAAGTTACATGGTAGCACACTTGTTCATACTAGCCTTGCTTTTCTTTCCTTTTTAAAGACTACTACTCCTCCATTATCTTTGTCACCCTTCTTTTTATTTTTGTTGTTTTTCCAGTTTAATGCGAATGCCCCACACCAAAAGGGTTGATGTGCGCTATGCTAGGATGTATAACCATGACTATTGCAATTACTATTTATTTTCAATATTGTTTGATATGACTTGATGTTACATATATCTCTCACTTCTCAAAATAAAATTTACATAATAGTCCACTAGTTTACACTAAATTATGTTAAATTTGCTGAGAAAATTTGTTATACTAAATATTAATTAAATTCAGTATTATATAATAATAATAATAATAATAATAATAATAATAATAATAAACTTGAGTGGTAAAATGAAAATAGCATGTTCTATCCAGACTATGCAACTGGTTAAATGTTAAAATCTGTATTATATTAATAATAAACTTGCATTTTGGTTAGATGTTAGAATAATTATGAATCTTTGAGTAGACCAATGCATATTCTGAATAATCCAAGTCAATTTGTATATGGTTGGAGAAGTTAATGTATAGTATGCTTTTGCGTGACATGGTCTTACTGATGACTTAGTTACTGCCACAAAACCATGTTTTAATTCAATAATTGAGCTACATTTAGTCGCTAACTAGTTGTACCGTATGTCTAGATTTCATATTTCAATTTATATATTTTGTAATGTTATTGATTAATGTAGGTGAAAAAATTAACTCACCTGAATATTTATTTGAAAATATTTGAATTTGAATAAACTAATTGAATAATTAAAATATATCTAGATTAAATTAACATACGATGCGATTTAAATGTGAAATTTTAAATTTTCAAACTAAAACTTCACTAGCAATCCGAAAATTTTTCTTTTATACAATGAGCTTAAAACTACTCATAACTCCTTGCCGCTCTTACACATAGGATAATAACGCGTTTCAGCGCATTCGAACCTATGTACTACTATTTTTGAAATAATATCGATGTTAACTAAACAACACTCCAAAAACTGTTTAAACTCAAAAAATCAATAAAGAAATATGTGTTTGGATTCAAACATAGTGGTGATAAAATTAGAATTGAAAATGACCATTAAGTAGATTAAATCAACCTAAAAATCTATTTAGTCAAAGATGCCAAAAAAAAACCTTTTGACTAGAGCCAATTCGTATGCAATAACTTGTTTAAACAACTCTCATAGAATATGGGAAGACAATAGCTGATTCCAAAACGCATTTGAACAAGACATGGAACAGTCAAAATTTCCAACTTATATTACAATTTAACATGATTAAAATATAATAAAATAGAATTAAATAATTAAAATAATTTTTTAAATATTAAATGTATTTATTATATTCTTAATTCTAGCTTTTATAAATTCTACTCTATAACTCACATTAATAACTAGTTTGCTTCATTGGGGAATATGGTTGACGAAGTTTTGGCACCAACTCAAGCCATTATTTCTCTATTAAGCCGTGGGGTATATGGTTGAATTGAATAAAATTGAAGTATAATGATGTGATCCCTGCTTCATTGAGGTATATTGTTGGCAACAAAGTCTTGCGTCCAAATCAAGCCATTATTGCTCATCTGTCAAAGTTAAAACTGTGGGTTATACGGTTGACGAATACTAGGCTTGACTATTCGGGAGTTTTTCATTCTATGGTTCTGGATTTTTAGGATTATTTTATGCCTTTATGTATAACGATCCTATGTTACTCTGTTCCTATAATATATCCTTTTTGTATTTGCAATAATTTATATTTTTACATGCCAACACCATTAAGACTTTCGAATGCACCCATTCTTCCCCATCATCTATAATTCAAAGATTTCCCTCTGATCACAAAATTCCACTTCCTCAAAACTTCATGGGGAACACTCGTTTTATTCCAGCTCTTACAGTCGCACTGCTGTTGCTTAATTTTGTGGTTTCGTTCTCTACCAAAACAACAACCAATATCAGTATAGATCAGTCGGCTCTTCTCGCATTGAAAGCTCATGTCATTGATCCTCAAAATCTCTTGACAACCAATTGGTCCTCAGCTTTCAATATTTGCAAATGGATTGGTGTCACTTGTGGATCTCGGCACCGAAGAGTCATAGCTCTCGATCTTTCTAACATGAGTCTCTCTGGTATTGTACCACCTCACATTGGGAATCTATCTTCCCTTACTTGGCTCAACATGAGGAACAACAATTTTCATGGCTCATTACCCATCCAGTTGGTTAATTTGAACCGGTTGAAATATATAAGGTTGTCTTTCAATAATTTCTACGGAGAAATCCCATCATGGTTTGGTTCTTTCCCTAAACTTCAGTACTTGTCTTTGAGCTATAACAATCTCATAGGTCAGATCCCATCACACATGTTTGAAGGTCTACCTAGATTGCAAGTGCTTTATTTGGCTGTGAATAGATTCTCTGGCAAAATTCCATTGAGTTTATTCCAATGCAAAAAGTTAGAGGATATAGACTTGGCTGGTAATAGCTTGGAGGGGATTCTACCCAAAGAAATAGGAAACTTGACCATGCTTAACACTCTTCAACTCCACAACAACATGATCGAAGGTAAAACGGAAAGCAATTGATGCAATTTTAGCGCTTTTTCTTTTTATTAATTTGTTATTTTTCTCCGAGCGTAACGGACTTATTTGGTAGGAAAACATCCTCTCTTTTTTTCCTTTTATCAGGTAAAATCTTTTAAACGTTCTTTCTTTTAATCTTCATGCTTTTCATAAAAATATGAAAACCAAGCAAATATGATTACGAATTCACATATTAATATGATGATTTTCATAAAAATATGAATTTTTAAGAAGATTAATCTATCAATTATTTAAATTATTACAATAGCTAAAAACCAATATTTTTTTTTCCTTTTAATTACCCATAACATGATCTTTTTTGCTCTCTCTTTTCCGCCTATGATCTTATTGAGTCTTTTTCTAAGAAAGTGTTCTTTCGCCTATATACTTATGGCTTGACATTAAGAAATTAATTGAAATGGGATTGAGCAGAAAACAAAACAAAATTAACTTTAATTTAAGTGTATTTTAGATTTATAATAAAGTGTGCGAAGCAAAATGTGTACTATTGCACCTTGATATTTTGATCTAAAAAAAATAACAAATTAATTTGATTATACAGGTGTCCCGGAACAAATTGGAGATCTTTTCAACTTAGAAACATTAGGCCTTTCTAGTAATCAGCTAAAAGGGTATCTCCCTCCATCCATCGGCAATTTAACACGTTTGAGAATCCTCAATTTATACAATAATAGCCTAACAGGTATTATAAAATATTTCTTCACTGCTATTTTTGTTCATTTTCGTTATTGTTTTTATTAAATTTAATATATTTTTAAGTTATATATATACACATACAATTATCAACATAAGTAAATAGAGATGATTCAAATCCAAAATTATATGATACCAAAATTCCTCAAATTAAAAAAATAATCAAATTCATGTTATTTTTATTTATTTTTTACTTGTTCCTAATATCACATGCAATACATGTGATTTTAATTATATTAATAATGATGATAAAAAACCGTTAAAAATAATGATTGAAAATTGACTTTATTTACAAAACAAACTCACAAAGATGTATCAAACAAATAACAAAAATTTTAAAAATACGGTTCTAAAAATATTTGTTTTATTAATATAAACAACATACAATATAATTATAAAAATTTATAATATTATATTGCCTCATTATCAATTTATTATGAGAAGTCAATGATTTGTTTAGTCCAAATTCTGGGTCTCGTTGTTTTTTATCAATTAAATGATTTTAGTTTCCACTGTTTTCAAGTTTGGGATTTGTTAAGTTTATAAGGCCATGTAAGTTTATTGGGATTTATACAAGTTAGTGAGGGCATTTTTTTATGAAAAATAATTCTAGTTTGCTCACGTTTTATTTTGGCAAAATGAAGCTTGAATGCTAGGTTTTGGGTGGTGATAAGAATCGATAATTATAATGTTAAAAATAAAGCAAAAAAATGTTACGTTAGCAATTGAGAGTGAGTTAAAAAAAAAAATTAACCACAGTGATCAATTTAAATAATTATTTTTGTTGTTAGATAGTATCTGTCTTGTTATTAATGCTAAATTAATTTTTTAAATATATATATATATATATATATTATATAATCACTTTCAATACGTTTGGTTGGGGAATGGAATAACATTCTCTCTTATTCATTGAATGGTAAACCATTTATTTGTTTTATTAAACGTAATACTCATTCAATGGAATGACTATTACTTCTCTATTACTTAGTCTCTCGTAATAGCTATTCTTTGGTTAGAAAAGAATAGCTATTCCATACAATTTTGAATAACAAAACAAAATTAATTTCTAGATTAGTCCTTTGAAATTTGGACTCGAAAATATAAAATAAGATATTTAAAATATTTTATTTCAAAATATAATTTAAAATAAAATATTTTAATATAATTTAATATAAAAATAATTATATTAAGAATATTATTAAATTATATATTATTATTTTTATTAAATATAATTTAATAATATTTATATTAAAATATGATTAAATTATTTATTAAATTATATTTAATAATAATCCTATTATATTTAATAACAACAAAAATAATTATATACTCAAAATAATTCTCGCTAAGGGTATTCTCGGTTATTTTAACTTTTTTCTTATACTATTACATTCAACCAACAATTGAATTACTTATTACGCTTTTATTTTATTACAACTCTATTCTATTACAACCTTATTCAATTCCAAATGAACCAAACGTGTTATATTCACTATGAGTTTTTTCATTATTTTTAAAATAATATTTTATTCTCTTAATTATATTTTTAAAACTAGTCGACATTTAGCATAAATTAAACTAATCCTCATTTAATTAGCACAAATATATCATGTGCAACACACGTGACATTAGAAACTAATTTATTAAAGAAAATTATATGGTTATTGACTTCAACGTTAATATGCCTTTTAGGAAGATAAATTGATATATTTAACTATTATGTATTTTAATTATTACAATTGTAAAAATAAAAATTATCAGAGTTTTTGAGATTTTATAAGTGAATTTAGGGTGTGCTAAGTGTCTTACAAGATATAATAAAAATAAAAAATTAAATAAATGTAAATAAATATCTCATTTGTTACACCTCAATCTATTAAGAAATATAAAAATTGTATATGTAATATATCAAATAATTACTCACATAAACAAGAATTTTTTTTCTCAGTTGGCTTGTTTAAGTACTCTATAAACTCTTTTTGATACTATATCCTGTTAAATTTGAGTTTTTTTTTCTATGAAAATCCTTGAGTTCAATTAAAAGAAGCACACTTTCTAGTCACAAGGCTTTAAGAGGAAATAAGAATATTTAAAGATGACAATACCTTAATGGCAAAAAACAAATATGACAATGTGCGTGTGACTATGCATCATGGTTTCGTAAAAAGACTGTAGTTATAATATATTTGTTGATACTGAGAAGTGGCATGGAGGAAGTTGTGGAGGAGATTGTGGATGGTTCACTCTACTGGGAGGAGAACCGTATGGTTTTAGTGGTTAAAAGAGTGGGGTTGGTTCAAAGGTAGGAACTTGGAGGAGAGAAGAAGTAGAGGAGCTGAAAGAAGAGGGGAGTCAGTAAATGAATAAGAGAGCTTCTAGGTTGAGGGAAGAATAAATATCCGCTTAACCTCCTTACTAAGATCCTTGTTAAGTGGGAAAATGACATCTTAAAGTATGAAGGTGACAAGTGATAATTGTTTAATTAGAATGATCCGATTGTCATAGTTAGTTAACTTACCTATTCTCCAAGACCTTGCAGTATAATACCAATGGCGAAGCTATGTGGGCAGAGCTAATGGGTCTTGGTGTTACATCAGAGGCCGTTAAGTGACGGAGTTCATATGTAAACAAATATTATATAATTTAAGATATCTTTGACTAATTTTATATAACTATATAATTCTCGTTTTAATTTTCTATTTTGTTTTAAATATTGTTAAGAGTGTTAAAATTTGAAAACAAAAATCCATTACTTGTTAAAGGTAAAAGCAATAATCAAACTAGTATGTTTAACTCAAGATCATTGCTTTAATTCTTCTAAACTTATAAATTTGTTTTGATTTTTTCTTGTTTGACATAAAAAAAATTACTTGACTTAAATTACAATACGGGGCAGCTTTCATTTAGTATTAACAAAATTTGGACCATCCATTTATATTTGTATAACAAATTAATTTGATTGTGCAGGTGTACCACACCAAATTGGAAATCTTATGGATTTGGAAAAATTAAGCATTCACAGCAATATGTTAAAAGGACATCTTCCTTCTTTTGATAATCTAACTCGTTTGAGTGTTCTCCAATTATTCAATAATTCTCTAACAGGTATCGTATAACATTCTTACACTATATATGTTCAGTATGTTGATTGTTTTCTTTTCTTTCTTAAATGTTAAATTTATATATATACCATTATCAATTCTTTAAATATTTGATACTTGAGCATTTAATATAAAGCTTAATTGGAATTTATATGCTTCTAATATTACTCAAATTTGAAATATAGTTAGAACTAAATGTGTTACCTGTCACCTTTATATTTTTGTTGTAAAGATGATGCTGAGATAATTAGGTGTCTTTTCCCAAAATACTAAAAATATAGTTTAATTTTTATAAAATTTGTAATATTGTAAATTAAGATAACCATAAAATTACATTTTAAGCTTTTCAAAATTTATAATTTAATTATGATGTTAAAAAAATTCACTTCACCACTACTTTGAAGGGGCATTATGATTTGGAATATCTTGAATCTCAATGTTTGAATTTCTTTGATTTACCACCATAATAATTTAATAATTACTATATCACATTTCACCAATATTTATATTGAATTTTTATTTCTTAATGAAATTTATGTTCAATTTCTACTTAAATATTTTTTATTTTTATAAGTAATTTTTATTCATTCAAAAAAAAAAACCTGCTAAAAATTGCAACCATAATACATCACTTATGTATAGTAGAGGAGCATAATTTTCCCCAAGCCTATGCAACTCACAAGCCTGCAATATTTTTCCCCAAAGTTCTCTTGAATAAGAGCAACACATAATGATATACTCTTTAGATTCAACTTCTTCATATCAACATAGCACATAAACAGAACAGACCTGCAATCCCCAAGAAACCATTTTGTTTTTGGTTGCTAACCTGTCCAAAATATCTAACCAGACAATAAATGAATGCCTAGGAATAGTAAGATTATGCCAGACAACTTTATGCCATGTAACTTTGCATGTTTATGCCTTAAGAGCTCCCAGCTTGTTGCGCAGAAGCGTGTGAAAGAGTAAGATTATTGTACTGAAAAATCACACTAAGTTCAATTTTCAAGAAAGAGAGGTGGATCACGAAAATCACTTAAATACTAGGTCTTTTCTAGCCAGAATATCCTTCTCTCGTAATTTAATAGCACAATAAATCACTACAATTACATTCACAAAATATGCAAAATAAACAATGAAGAACACCAAAATTTAACGAGGTTTAACAAATTTTGCCTACGTCTTCGGACACTACTAAATATATTTCACTCCAAAAATATAAGTGAAAATACAAATAGGGAAAAGGAACAATGCCTTAAGTAGAGAATGACAAGTGTGGGATGAAGAAAATGAGAAAAGGGAAGGCCTATTTATAGTTAAGGTTTCAAGGATCAACATGTAAATGACCTAAAATTTAGGGACCAAAATTGAAATTATCTTGAAACCCCCCAATCAAAGGAATAAGATTTTGTAGCCTAAGGAGTTTCTTCCATGCCCAACAACGAATTTTCTTTGCTTGCATTTGTAGCACATCACGACCTTTAAGGATATAAAGATGAACCCAAGCTACCCAAAGCGACCCAACTTTAAACCATACCGACCACAAATTCTGCATCATACAAACTTAATTCCATAAAACCAATTTTTTACTCTAAGCCCACCTTTAGTTTTGGGATGGCACAACTGTGCAACTTCCTTTATAACCTCAGAAGGAAGAAACAAAACCCTGCACCAAAAATTTTGGATACTAAAGAAGATCGACTATAACAACTGAAGTTTACCAGCAAATTAATGAAAGATTTTGTCATCCAATAATTAATTCTATGAGTGGTTCTCTTCACCAAACCTTTGCAATCAAAAGCACTTAATATTTTTGCAACCAATGTCACGTTAAGATATCTAACTGGTAATGCCCCCATTGTAATTCCAGTACATTTCACAAATCAGAACTGCTCAGAAGGATCAATGCTAAAGAAATACAGCTCACTCTTCACTTTGTTCATTTGAAACATAGAAATGCAATAAAAGAAACCAAGAATATTACTAATTCAAACAATAGACTCAGTTGTCCCCTTCGTAAAAACCAACAAATGATCAGCAAAACACAAATTTGTTAGCTTTAATTTTTGGCATCTTGGATGATATTGAAAAACCTTCTTCTCACCAGCAATATTTAATAAACCTAACAACACATTCTTAACTAGAATAAAAAGGCAAGGGGACCTAACTCCCTTAGCCCTTGAGAAATACATTACCGAGCCACCATTAATCGTAATTGAAAATTACATGCCCTAATCCATTTGCAAAATTTTTCTGGGAACCCAAGCACCCTTCGAATTTGAAAAATAAAACTCCAACTGACCGAGTCAAAAGACTTCCTGATATCCACTTTAAGAGCACATCTTAGAGATAAGTGCTTCCTGCCATAACCATTAATCAATTCTTGAGCTAGTAGAACATTATCAACAAGACTCCTACCCTCCATAAATGCACTTTGATTTGTAGAAATGATAAAGGGTAAACAAACTTTCATTTTGTTGGTTATAACCTTCGTGGTGCACTTATAGATTATTGAACAACAAGAAACAAGGTCTGTAGTCAGTGACAAAACAAGGATTGGGAACCTTAGGACAAAAGCAAGTACAGTAGAATTGAAAAACCCAAGTAAATTCCCATTATCAAAGAAAATTTGCACTGCTCTTACAACATCATCTCCTACAAAGCTCTAAGAAGCTTGAAAAAATTTAGCATTAAAGCCATCAGGTCCGGGTGATTTATTCCCATTCATAGAAAATAAACTGGCCTTGATTTCAGCTATTGCACATAGTGCAACTAATCCCCTTTTAACTCATCAGGCATAGCAATTCGTAGAATCTCTCTAAGTAGATCATCAGGAATACTCATCACATTTTGATCAACAGAACCAAGAGTGCTGAAAATAATCTACCAACATAGCAGAAATTTGATCAAAAATTTCCAACTGATTACCATTACTGTCCTTTAGTTTCTGAATAGTCGTTCTCTTATTTCTGATAAAAAAAAGTTATTTATGAATTAGAAATGAGAAAAAATAGGAAGTTATAGATGAAGTGGGTAGTAACATACTATAAAGTTTGAACACTATTAATTAAAATATTTAAAATCATATATTGAATACGATTTGCATCCCTGATTTTTATGGTTTTTCGAAAAAAGTTAATTATATTAAAATTTTAATATAATAAATAGCATCCACAATATGAGTAAGAAACAAAACTATGTAAGAATACATATATATTTATTAAAAACTATTATAGATAATAAATGAGATTTTTGTTAAATAGATAATAAAGTCAGGGCTTATAGAATATATATTTTGCTATTTTTATGTAAAATATATAAAATCATAAAAATATTCTTAAAATAATATATATAATTTTGTAATAAGGATGTTTTTTTTTATCATTTTACCATTAAAATAAGATTCAGTTAATGAGTAATGTAAACTTAATTAAATGTTTAATAATTGTATAGATAGATATAAATATAGATATAGATAATATTGAGTTTTCACTTTACATTTGAATAGCTTTTGTGTGTGTGTTCAGCTCATTATGAGAATTAAGAATAGAACCCAGGGTGAAATAAAAAAATATGGGAATGGAGTGATATGGTGAGGTTAAACGTTGAATTTATTCAGTGGAATGATTGATAACTACCCACTCGAATGCCTCTCAACTTACATTTGAAGTAATTCATTTTGTAGGACAAATTCCAGTTACCTTGGGCAATCTAAGATATTTGCAAAAGCTGGACCTATCGGGTAATGATTTAAGTGGCACACTTTCATACTCGAAAATCAGCTTTCTATCATCATTAGCAAATTGCAAAGACTTGAGTTTCTTGTCATTTGGAGGGAATCCATTGATCAGTGGTTACCTTCCGGTTTCTATAGGAAATCTCTTGGTTTCTCTTCAATATTTTTATGCTTGGAGTTGCAACATTAGTGGCAGCATTCCTGGGGAAATTGGCAACCTTACTGACTTGGTAGTTTTAGATCTAAGTGACAATAATCTGGTCGGATCCACCCCCACCACCTTGACAAGGCTTAAACATATCCAATGGCTAGACTTGTCTTCCAACTTTCTAAGTGGGCCTCTCCAAATTGAAATTGGTAACTGGAATGTTGTTGAATATGTGGATTTTTCAGGAAATCATTTCTCAGGTGCAATTCCGGACAAAGTTTGTGATCGGAATAATGATTTGAGATATCTTGCCTTTAGTGGCAATCTACTGGAAGGGATTCTACCGCGATCTTTGATTAATTGCCGTGAACTGGTAGTTTTTAATGTTGTAGACAACAAGTTTAGTGATACTTTTCCCCATTGGCTAGGCATGCTTCCAAAGCTTCGAGTCCTTATTTTGAGATCCAACAGATTTCATGGTTCCATTCAAAGTTCGGTACCAACATCTTCCTTCTCCCAATTGCAAATCATTGATCTCTCTCGTAATCACTTCACTGGCCTATTGCCAACTCAGTTCTTCCAAAATCTCAAGGCTCTGAAAAATGTTGAATACCGAAATGATAGTTATTGGTACAATGTTAATGTAACAGTAAAAGGCTTGGAGCTAGAGTTTGCAATAACTGTACGTAAACCCATATTCACAACTATAGATTTGTCGATGAATGGATTCCATGGAGAAATTCCTGAGGTAGTTGGAGAGCTTAGCTTGCTTCAAGCACTCAATCTCTCTCACAACAACCTAATTGGTCTTATCCCACCGTCATTCGGAATTTTGGTAGTACTTGAATCATTAGATCTCTCATTTAACAAGTTGACTGGAAAAATCCCTTCTCAATTGACAAATTTAACATTTCTGGCGGTGTTGAAGTTTCAAAACAATAATCTTGTAGGGCCGATTCCCCATGGCAAGCAATTTGATACATTTGACAAAGACTCTTATAGAGGGAACCTGGGTTTGTGCGGATTCCCATTGTTGAAGCAATGTAGCAATTATGAAAGACCAGAACCAGCGCAAGATGAAGGTAATGGAAATGGAATAGCTTTTATATGGAAAGTTGCAATGATGGGGTATGGATGTGGAATGGTATTAGGAATTAGCATGGCATACATTGTCTTCACAACAGGAAAACCGCAGTGGCTTGTAAGAATGATTGAGAGAGATTTACAAAACAAAGTTTCAATCTGGTTTCAGAAGAAACGAAACTAGTCATGCAAATCCATCTTTATTATGTGAGATACTGAATATCATTAAAATAAAAGCGCTTCTTTTGCCATGATAAATTAATTATAAGTAGAAAAATCTCAATGATTTTGTAATATCAAAATTGACAATTTTTATTTTCATCCACTGGTAACATCCAAAATGAATCCGAGAAAAGGTGAAGTTCCTCAGCTGCTATAAGAACAAGCTGACATGTATGTTCTGCATCTGTAGCTTCTTCTCTTGGTGGAATGTTCTGATTGGGAGTGTTCTTCGTGATAACTTGCTTCAGTTTTTCTGCTTTTCTTTTTAGGTTTTCAGCTTGTATAGTTTGGGATTTTGACACTTGGTAAGAAGTTTGTTTTGAAGTTTTGAAATAAATTGCAACACCCACTATAAATAATTCTCTATATTAGCAGCTGTTTGCATGTAAAATTTTACTAGGAATTATGATAATGGAACCGGCCACAACGTTTCTCACTCGCCTTATTTCGACTTAATGTTTATGTTTCTCACTTTGATCATATGTTCCAAACTTGATTATATTTTAAAATGTAAACTTGAACCTGATCTACTGGAATGGGAATTTTTTTTTATACAGGTATTTTCATAAATTTTTCGACGAGACAATTTGAATTTGATGTAAACTGAATACGAATAAAAAATATTCAATCGAAATCTTGTCTCCTCCTAAATTCGATTTTTAAAAAAGTAAATTCGCACCTGTACAATCAAGTTAGATGTAATTGTACTGCACGAAATATCTACCTCTAGTAAACAAGTTTATGAGATATATAGAGGCTTTTCTTAACAAACAAATTAAGCTTAACCAGGAAATTGCTTTGGTAATATATTTCCCTATATTTTTGTAAGGGAAGTGAGAGAAAACTCGTTGCTACGTAATCATAATATAGATAAATTATTATTTGATACACTTGTGATAAAATTTTTAACTTTACAAATAGAATCAAAAATTGATATGTATATTCTTAAATTATATTTAAAAAATTAAAAAAAACATAAATAAAACATACTTGTATATCGAACAATAATCTATATTCCACTGCTTATATACTGAATGATACTCTATATATATATATATACAAATATGTAACTTCAGGTTTGGAGGTTAGTTTTGCGCTTTGATTGTGAATAAATTGTTTGATTGAGGTTTGATTGTTGTTATAGGGTTAGGAATCTATCTATAACCTCGCTCAATCTTCTAGATAAAATCTTTACAACTATTTTATACAAGTAACCCACCAATTTTATTGGCCGAAAATAAAAAATCTCAACCGGACTCTCTGATAATACTCTAAAATGACATATTTTTATATATTAATCATGTGTTTATTTTGAGCTTGAGCCTACTAATTTGAGCTATTTATGTCTTTTTATCTTTTAGGGACTAAATTGGAGGCGAAAAGTAAATTCAAGGGAAAAAGCGTCAATTTGGAGATTAAATGGGCCAATATGCAACGTGGGACAAATATGGTGCCAAAAGTGCGAACATGGAAGGCACAAGGACTTAAAAGCAAATAGAAGAGATTTTATTTTGGAAGACTCTATTTTATTTTATTTTATTTATATTAGGATAATTAATATTAAGATAAATATTAGGATTATTTAATTTTAGGATTTTATTTTAATTATCTTTATTTATCTTTAATGAAATGTATTTATCTTTTAGAATTTAAGTTAAATTAGACTATCTTCCTAGCACTATAAATAGGGGGTGAAGTGACTCTATTTGGGGTATGCATCTTTTCTGTAAACACTCTTCCTCCAAAAGTCTTTTATTCTTTCCATATTTTTTTTCTTTCAATAAAATTTCTTTTTCCATAATTTTATTTACTTTCCCACCATTATCATGAGCCACTAAAACCCTTCTAGCCAAAAGTTGTCAATATTTCCCAAAAAGGGTTCTTAAGGCTTAGAATCCGAACTTAGCCTTCTCGCCAAGTATTCATCGTTTCTCCGCACTACTGGCTAACGCTTCTGTCCATGGCCCTTAAGAAGTAAGCTTTTCAGCATATGCAAAGGCGGCCGCTTTGTATGTTTTGGAAGGTTTGCATAGTCGGTTCGTTAACTTATTGCGTCAGAGGTTGGCGAGCCAAAGAGACAAAATGGCGTGGGATTCGCCATTGAGAAGCGTTGATCTAGCATAGATTACTGGCTAGAGTCAGGTTCCCTAAAAATCGTAAGTCTAATCTTTGGAGCTGGTGGTCGTAGGCGTCCTCTTCCACTATAACTGGCTTACTTGAGTAGAGAAGGATCATCCAAAAGCCAAGGATTGAGCCCAAGGCGGAATGAGACAACCGGAGGCTGGAACTTTCCCATAAGAATTTCTTTTCTCTTAAAACTCTCTTTATTATTTTTATTATTTTCGTAATCATAATTTTAGTAAACTTTAAATTCTATTTTTATTTTATTTTCACTTCCAAAATCAATTCTTAAATTCTGTTTTTTTTTCCAGGAACGCAAGTTTTCTTGGGCACGATTCTGCCCAGGATTTCGAGAAACAAGCATTCGTATAATCCGGTCCTTGAGGATTCGACCCTACTTCCCCTTTACTATTTCTTTTTCGTTATTTTACAGGGAATAGGATATTTTTGGTACTCTCAACGACCACATCAAATTTTGGCGCCATTGCCGGGGATCGGTAACGTACTAATCTTGTTTTTTGTTTCTTATGACCAGATCTGCTCCAGGAACTATTACGTTTGATTCGAAGATTGAAAAGACTGCGAGAGCTAATCGCAAGGAAACAAAGCTAAGAAAAAAGTAGTCAACAGTGGTTAGAACTCAAAGCAATCCACCGCCAGAAATCAGAATCGACGACGAAGCAGAGTCTAGGGTTAACGAAAACCTTACTCAAACTTTTGAAAGTGAAAAAGTCGAAGTCGATTCCCCTGAAGAAGTGCTTAACACTAGGGTTGACGAAAACCCTAATTTAGCACCTCAACCTATAGCTTAGACAATTCGGCAACTGGCCAAAGCGCCGATAGAACAACCGCCACTATGCATCGTGTATCCTACTATAGATACTGATTTTGAATTAAAGTCAGGCTTGATTCAGCTACTGTCAATTTTCCGTGGGTTACAAAATGAAAACCCCCACAAGCATTTAAAAGAATTCCATATGGTTTGTTTGAGTATGAAACATCAGGGAGTAATTGAGGATCAAATTAAATTGCGCGCTTTCCCTTTTTCCTTAGCAGATTCAGCTAGGGAATGGTTATTTTATTTACCTCCTGGATCCATTACAACTTGGGCTGATCTATCTCGCTTATTTCTTAACAGGTTTTTCCCTGCATCGCGTGCAGCCGAGTTAAGAAGAGAAACCGTGGGCATAAGGCAAAAAGACGCAGAGACTCTATACGACTATTGGGAGCGATTTAAGAAGTTGCGTGCAAGTTGCCCACAACACGATATAACGGAACAGTCTTTGCTCCAGTACTTTTATAAAGGCTTGGAACCCATGGAGATGAATATGGTTGATGCCGCGAGTGGAGAAGCGTTAGTCAACATGACTCCACAACAAACAAGAGACTTAATCTCCACAATGGCTGCAAATTTCCAGCAATTTCAAGCCAATCCTGAACCCCCTAGAAGGGTTTACCAGCTAAGTAATTCTACCTTTGAAGATAGACTTGATAGACTTACTAATATTGTGAATTCCCTTATTACAGAAAAAACAAAACCAGCCCGAGTATGTGGAATATGTGCTACACCTGAACATACGACTGATGCGTGCCCTAGTCTGTGTGACGATACTATGGCCCATTTAGATGCTGTGGGAAATTTTCCTGGGCCACCACAAAGACGATACGACCCTTACGCCAATACCTACAACCCAGGATGGAGGGACCACCCTAACTTTAGTTATGGGGCTAATCCACAATATAACCAGCCATACCAAAATCGGGTCCCACAACAGCCACAAGATTCAGGTAATTCTCTGGAAACTTTGGTCAATAAATTAGCAGCTAATGTCCTTGATTTTCAATAGCAAACTCTTAATTTCCAAAAAGAAACGAAGGCATCTATAAGAGAATTGACCACGTCAATTGAGAAATTGAGTTCTCAAGGGAAGCTGTCGTCGTAAACAAAACCAAACCCGAGACAAAATGCAAATGTAGTAACGTTGCGAAGTGGAAAGGTGCTGGAACCAATTCGTGGAAAGAATCTTGGTCAAGAAATCGCCCAGGAAACTCCAGAAAATGACGAACAGATCCGAGTGAAACCCCCACTGCCGAAAATCCAACCTCCATTCCCAGGACGATTAAATCAATGTCGAAAAAGTAAGGAAGACAAGGAGATACTCGAAACATTCAGAAATGTCGAGATCAACATACCACTGTTGGATGCCATCAGACAGATTCCAAGGTATGCCAAATTCCTTAAAGAGCTCTGCACCAACAAATGAAAGTTAACAGGCAATGAAAAGGTAAGTGTTGGTGAAAATGTTTCTGCAGTGCTACAACAAAAAATGCCGGTTAAATGCAAAGATAGGGGTATGTTCGCTATTCCATGCAAAATTGGCCATTTAGGAATTAAAAAGGCTATGTGCGATTTAAGGGCATCCATAAATGTAATGCCTTATTCTATTTATGAATCACTTAACGCGGGTTTTTTGACAAAGACAGGTGTTACCATTCAGTGGTAGACAGGTCCATTGTGCATCCCAAAGGGGTCCTCGAGGACGTATTAGTCAAAGTCAATGGGCTTATCTTCCCTGCAGATTTTTATGTGATAAAAATGGAGGAGGATAACACTCCTGGGTCTTCAGACATCTTGTTGGGGCGACGTTTCCTTAGTACTGCGAATACTAAGATTGATGTATGAAGTAGAACCCTCAAGATGGAGTTTGACGGGGAGATCGTGACGTTTAACGTTTATGGCACTATTAGTCACCCAAGTGAGGTCTTGGACGTAAACCGTGTCGACATAATTGACTCATCAGTAGAAAAAACTTTTGAGTCATCTTATGGAGATAAACCTAAAATGATGTTTGATGATTTTGAATCTGTTAATAAATTATTGGCTCCCATGAATACTAAACTTCTACCTCATGTTGTGTAGGCACCAGATCTAAAATTAAAACCACTTCCCGAACATCTCAAATGCACATTTTTGGAGAATGATGAGACCATTGCCGACTTAAAAGGGATCAACCCCTTGGAGGAAAATACGGAACCAAAGAAAGAGGCGCAAGGACGATTAAACCCAAATATGGTGGACGTGTTAAAAAATGAGAATTTCCAAGCTCATAAGAACAAAAGAATTCAGCTGGAACAGCTCCAATACTAGTTGGGGCATCAAGCTAGCGACGTTAAACAAGCGCTTATTAGGAGGCAACCCAATCTTTAATTTTAAATTTTATTTCTATTATTATTATTATTATTATTATTATTATTATTATTATTATTATTATTATTATTATTATTATTATTATTATTATTATTATTTTATTTTATTTTATTTTATTTTTAATTATTTTATTATATTAATAAAATTCTTTTCTTTTAAATAGGTGAACCGAGACGGAAGTAAAGTGCAAGGGGAAGAAAAGCCTTAAACCTGCAGCCAAACAGCCCCACCCCAGCCCATATCACTATCATTATTCTAGCCCAAAATGCCATATCCCTGCTGCCAAACAGTTCTATTCCAGCCCAGAATGCCATATCTCTGCAGCCAAACAGTCCTATTCCAGCCCTGGAATCCCCAAAACCTGCAGCCAAACACCTCTTTTCAGCAAATAAAACCCCTAAACCTTACATTTTTTCCCCAAATTTCTCCATAATCATCGACTCCTTTCTCCTCCACCACCCACCATCGATTTCTCAGCCACCACGGTGAGAACCCGAAGCTGAACCGCCGTTGCACACGTCACCCACCCCGTCTCCACCTCTTGCCGCTTCACCATCTTCTTCTCCACCGTGTGCGCCAACCGACGGTAACTACATGGGGAGTTTTTCTAAACTTTTTTTTTCTCCACCTATTTGTTTTCCTTTTACTTTCACATTGAGGACTATGTGTTTTAAGTGGGGAGAGGCTATCTTCGTTGTTACTATTATTATCTGCTATTTTTGCTATCATATTGTTGTTGCTGCTGTTTTGTGCTCGTTTCTGCCCATTTATTTTAAGAATATCCTGCCGCTTTTCATGCCCAAGATTTTACCAGGAATTGCCTACTGTTTGACCTACAAGCATGATTCTTACCTTCTAAGGAAGTTATGATTTTTCCCATAATTGATGCCATCTCCATTGTTTTATTTTTATTAGGCTAAAAATAATTGTGATTAATAGGGTTAATTCTATCTTACTTTTCGTAAAATTGATCAAGTCTAATATAAAGTGAACACTTAAAATGATTGCATGCTTAATTAATGTTGATTGCATGCTTAATTAATGTTCATGGCTATTAGGTGATTATTGAAACTTATTTTTGACACTTAAATTTTTTCTTTCCTGAGTTCTCAAGAATTTTAAATATCGTTTAATTTTTAATAAATGTTTTCCATGGTTATGAGTACAGCTTAGATCGTGACTGACTGAGTAACTGGGGTAGGGTGCTTGAGTTGTCATTCTACTTCGCGTCAAAAGGTTGTGTGACGTGACAAGTAAAACTCCGCTAGTCGAGGTTATGAGTATGGCTCAAATCGTGACTGACTGAGTAACTCGGGTAGGGTGCTTGGGTTGTCATTCTACTTCGCATCAAAAGGTTGTGTGACGTGTTGGGTAAAACTCCGCTAACCGGAAATAAATAATTTTAGGAGTATGTTGGGCTGAGTAACTGGGGTAGGGTGCTTGGGTTGTCATCTCTCTTCGCGTCAAAAGGATTAATATATTCCTAAGTAAATAAATAATAATAAAATTTAAAAAAAAAAAAAGGAAGAAAAAAATAAGTACTAATAAAGTTGCACTTCGGGGACTAAAGGAGGAAATAATTAAGGTGTCTTAGTAGGTTTGGTAATTTACCTAAATAGCATAACTCAAGTCGATCTTAATTTTTGTGTGAATTAATTGGAATACTTTTTCTGTTTTACTCAAAGCAAGCTCAGAGGTCTATTTATTTTTCATATGCAATTTTTAACTAATTTTTATGAAACTTTGGAGTGGTATCTCTTTTATGGCAGAATCTAGCTTTCACAGTTGATAGAAACCATACTTGAGGGCAAGCATGGGCTAAGTAGGGGGAATTTCATAATACTCTAAAATGACGTGTTTTTATATATTAATCATGTGTTTATTTTGAGCTTGAGCCTACTAATTTGAGCTATTTATGTCTTTTTATCTTTTAAGGACTAAATTGGAGGCGAAAAGTAAATTCAAGGGAAAAAGCGTCAATTTGGAGATTAAATGGGCCAATATGCAACGTGGGACAAATATGGTGCCAAAAGTGCGAACATGGAAGGCACAATAACTTAAAAGCAAATAGAAGAGATTTTATTTTGGAAGACTCTATTTTATTTTATTTTATTTATATTAGGATAATTAATATTAAGATAAATATTAGGATTATTTAATTTTAGGATTTTATTTTAATTATCTTTATTTATCTTTAATTAAATGTATTTATCTTTTAGAATTTAAGTTAAATTAGACTATCTTCCTAGCACTATAAATAGGGGGTGAAGTGACTCTATTTGGGGTGTACATCTTTTCTGTAAACACTCTTCCCCCAAAAGTCTTTTGTTCTTTCCATATTTTTTTTTCTTTCAATAAAATTTCTTTTTCCATAATTTTATTTACTTTCCCACCATTATCATGAGCCACTAAAACCCTTCTAGCCAAAAGTTGTCAATATTTCCCAAAAAGGGTTCTTAAGGCTTAGAATCCGAACTTAGCCTTCTCGCCAAGTATTCATTGTTTCTCCGCACTACGAGCTAACGCTTCCGTCCATGGCCCTTAAGAAGTAAGCTTTTCAGTATATACAAAGGCGGCTGCTTTGTATGTTTTGGAAGGTTTGCATAGTCGGTTCGTTAACTTACTGCGTTAGAGGTTGGCGAGCCAAAGAGACAAAATGGCGTGGGATTCGCCATTGAGAAGCGTCGATCTAGCATAGATTACTGGCTAGAGTCAGGCTCCCTAAAAATAGTAAGTCTAATCTTTGGAGCTGGTGGTCGTAGGCGTCCTCTTCCACTATAACTGGCTTACTTGAGTCGAGAAGGATCATCCAAAAGCCAAGGATTGAGCCCAAGGCGGAATGAGACAACTGGAGGCTGGAACTTTCCCATAAGAATTTCTTTTCTCTTAAAACTCTCTTTATTATTTTTATTATTTTCGTAATCATAATTTTAGTAAACTTTAAATTCTGTTTTTATTTTATTTCACTTCCAAAATCAATTCTTAAATTCTATTTTTTTTTTATTTTTTCTAGGAACGCAAGTTTTCTTGGACACGATTCTGCCCAGGATTTCGAGAAACAAGCATTCGTATAATCCGGTCCCTGAGGATTCGACCCTACTTCCCCTTTACTATTTCTTTTTCGTTATTTTACAGGGAATAGGATATTTTTGGTGCTCTCAACGACCGCATCACTCTCTATTTTAGGGATAAGGGCAATGAAAAAGGGGTTAGTACTCTTCTCCAACTTCCCTGAAAGGAAAAAGTTCGACATCATACCTATCAAATCCCCCCTCACCAAATGCCAATTCTTCTTAAAAAAACGCATACTAAAACCATCTGGCCCAGGCACCTTAGCATCATCGTAGCTCCACACCGCATCTCTAATTTCTTCTATAGTGAAAGGTTGTTAAGCCACAGTCCTTCCTTCTCAGAAATTCTTTTGAAGTCCAAGTTTAAACTCAAACCCCAATCTTTTCAAGAACAGCTAAAATGATTGCTAAAATACTCAAAAACTTTTTTTCTTTAAATTCTTAGGATCCTTGCACCAATTTGATCCAAATCTAAGGCCATGAATCGACTTTTTCTTTGCTCTTATTTCCATTGCTTTATGAAAAAAAGATGTATTTGCATCACCTTCCTTTAACCACAGTGCTCTGGACTTCTGGCGACACACTGATTCCCTAACCTTTGCTACATCTCGGAGCTCCACGTTCAATCGTCTCACCTCCTCCAATTTAACCTCATTTAGATTTCTACTACACCCTATGTCATCCCACTCCACAATTTTCCTTTCAATTTCTTTGATTATTTCATCAAACGAACTGCCTGTTTTACCATTCCAATTCTTTAAAGTTGTCTTCAACCTTCTCAGCTTACTAGCCATATTTGTGTTCTCCCTCCCATTCCATCCCAAACATCTTCAATTACTTTCTTACAATGTTCCTAATTGAGCCATGCATTAAACAATTTAAAAGGCCTTGGCCCCAATCGACCGAAGAATTATATAATAGAAACGGGATATGATCAAACCTTAATCTATATATCCATATTGGATAAGATCATTAAAGCAAACCAACCAATAATCATCAACAAGGAATCGATCCAGCCTGCTCATCTTATTGTTCGGACCAAAACACGTAAATCTCTTCTCTATAAGTGGTAGATCCATAACTTTGCTTTCATCAATAAAATTGTTAAAGGCCTTCGATGTAATGCCCCAATTTTCGAGAATCCTATGAATGTTGGCATAGGTTTAATTATGTTAGTGGGCCTCTAGAAGGCCCAAGCTTAAGATAGAACCCGATAATTTTAGTTAATTTTTGTTCCATAAGAAAAAGGGGGTGAAATTATGAAATAGGACCTATGTAAAAATGTTTGAAAATGCTATAGGCTAATTTGTAGTGGCCAAATAAATAGGAGTGCAAAATAGGAGGATTTGCATGACAAACCTCCCATTTTACATGAAGTGGCCAGCCATCATGTTGTTGTAGACAATATGAGCACTTGATATCCATAATTTATGGTACAAATTGATACAAATTGATAATGGGTTAGGTAAATGTTCCATGATAATGGTTTAGGTAAATGTTCCATGATAATGGTTTAGGTAAATGTTACATGATGGGAATTTCATGTCTTTTGTATTAAAGAATTAAATGGATGAAATATGAAATTTTATTAAAAGAAAAAGGAGTGAAAAGAACAAAGTTTTGTCCATCTTTGTTCATCATAGTCGAAAGTTAGAGAAGAGAAAGGAGAGGAGAAAGCTCTTGAATGTTCGGTCACTTGGGGAAGAAAATTTAAGGTAAGTTCATGGTAGTTTGCTTCTATCTTGATGTTCATGAGTTCTTCTTGATTCTACCTTAACTCTTGAAGCATATTTTGGTTTTAGTTGTGTTGTGAGCATTTAGTCATGAATTAAAATGAAGGAAATGGTTGTTGTTTCATGTTCTTTTGATGAAAAATGGAAGATAGGTGAAGTTGAGCCAAACAAATGAGCATGCATGTGCCTTAGATGCTAAAGGGAAAAATCGGCTAACATGTTGTGCTTTAAAATGATGAAATGGAGATTATACTTAAGTAAAATCATAGATATGTGATGATTGATTGGTGATATACATGTTTAAATAACATGCATGCAAGGTATGTGTGAAAGAGTGATTTGGTAATAAATCTGCTTGAGACAGCAGCAGTAACGTGACTTTGGAAAATCACCATAAATTGTGGAAGATGAATTAGAAGCTGAATAAATTATGTGATTAAAGCTTAATGAGTCTAGTTTCTAATGAAATAAACAGGAACATATTTTGAATTTTGTACAATGATAAATTTGATTCGTAATGAAGAGTGGTCAGATTAGTCAAACAGTGAAACATGGGAAACTTTGAGAAAAATATGGTATTGATTGGCTAAACCAAAAATTCTGAAAATTTTATGGATAGAAGATAAATGAGTCTATTTTTGGGGAAAATTAACGAAACTTGATTTGGAGTTTCGTAGCTCCAGTTATAAATGATTTAGTGACTATTGTTCAGGAAGACAGCTTGCAGTGAGATTATGATTATGTGGTAAACATTGACAAAAATTTGTTAATGAGTTGCTTATTGATTTCTTATAAGCTTACTATGATCTGTAGGTGTGGTTGGCCGAATATGATAAGGGGTTAATACGTAGTTTGTATTTGAATAGTTAGATTAACGTGTTAGTAATCCAATTGTAGGCGATTCGTGTGTGGATCTCGTCAGCATATCGTCGCAAACAGGTGTGTAACTAACACCCTCTTTCTTAGTCTAAATCGGTAAAAGTCGAAAAGCCAAAATGCCGAAAATCGGTATTTTGTAGATTTACGGGTGTGCGAATGCTCGTGAGGTAAATCGATTAATGTTTTTGGTAAGCTGCAAAATTTGGACGCAAAGTGCATCATTTCGTGCCCTCGATATTTTTGGGCTTAATGGGCCAAAATTGGAATGATGGGCCAACAGCCCAATTCGGTAAGAACCCTCGACGTAATTACATTAGTACGTGAAAGGTAAGAATATGCATGAAAACCCTAAAATAGATAAATTACTGAAATACCTTTAAAAGTGGAAAATTTACAATTTTACCCTAGTAGATAAATTACCGAAATACCCTAAGGTTAAATTGACCTAAATGCAAGTTTGATGATGTTATTTCTTGCATGCCATGTTATTATTATCGATGCATGGGATTGGGATATTGACGGAGGAAGTCTGAAAGTGGCTTGTCCACGATTGGAGGCTTTGCCTCAATTTATCGTTAATCGAGTAGCAAGGTGCAAGAATCGTGGAGTGTTGTTTGGGTGGGTTGAGCTATTCCCACATGGAGTGTAGGGCTGGTACGGGTGGAGTGTAGTGGTTGGTGGGTTGAGTAGTCTCCCAAATGGGCTTGCATATGTTATTGATGTTGCATGTATTTTGAAATGGGCCTATGGGCCATATCATTATCTGAATAAGGGCTAAGGCCGGTTTATTGTAATCTAAAAGGGCTCGCCCAGACCACCACTATTACTGAATGGGCTTAGGCCCAATGGGCTTGAGTGACTTGGGCTTTGAATGGGTTTTCCTTACACACTGAGTTTCCCCAAACTCACCCTTTTATTTTCATCCACGCAGGTAATCCCCAACCATAGTAGGCTTGGAGCTGTGAGGGAATTTCGGAGTGGCCACCCGTTCTGAAAGTTTGATTTTCTTCCGTGAACTGGACATCATTATATTTACATTTGAGGTTTTGGGCTTTTAAATGTAATAAGGCCGCTTAATTATTTTTGATGGTTTTTATATGTTTTATTAAGATAGGTAACATTTAAATTTAACTGTTGAAATTGGATAGCTTTAGGGCGTTTTCAAAAAAAAAGAATCGATTTCAAAATAACACGAAAATCAACAAAGCTTCCTTAATGAAGATGTTTTCCAAAATTAATCTTTTTCCTAAAATGGACTTAATCAAATTGGTTGCCTGAAAATATACATGACGTTAAGGTGTGGCAATGGCGGTGTGCATGTCTAGGATTGGATCCGAAGGGAGCATGGTACTTAAGTAGTCCGATAGACTCACCTCCTCTTTTTCCGGCTTCCTACCTGGTGTACAACTTCCATTCACCTTAACCCTTAATGAATTAATCTTTTGAACATCAAGTACGATTTTCTGGACTTAGAATGGAAAATGTTTTTAACGTTTATGATGTGGCATGCCAGATCCGGCCATAACTTCTGGGCCCGGTTTGGGGTGCTACATTCGAACTAATCGGTAATCCTACATAGTTGCTTCTTTCACTACTATTACGAATTGAGTTGAAATCACCTCCCAAGATCCAAGGGCTAGGGAACGACACCTTCAACCCGTATATCTCCTCCCAAACCGTCTTTTGATCTGAACAACCATTTGGATCATATACGTTTATTAATGTTGCTGCCATATCCTCATCCACCCACTTCCATTCTATAACCACATAATGTTTCGAACAAAAATCACTTCTCACCTCGAATTTACTTTTATCCTATACTGTTATTATCCTTCTTGAATTTCCTTCAACTGTCAAGAATCAAAAATCAAAATTATCGTTCCCCCAAATCTTTCTTATTATTGCTTCCGAAACATCTTCTAACTTTGATTCCTGTACAAAACATACTTCAGCTCTAGATTTACCAACCACATTTTTCAAGTAGCTTTTTTTCAAATCCGAAGACAAGCCTCTAATATTCCAAGATAATATCCTCATCTATTTTAGTCATAGTATACTACCAAAATCTCATAACAAGAAATTTACAGAATAAAAGCATTGCCCACCTTACCCCAACATCGAAAGGTCTTTACTTTGCTTGAATAGAAGGAATTTACCTTATCTCCCTTCTAATCTCATTAAGTCCTCCACCACTTCTCGCTCATCGCCCTTAATACTAAGACCTAGCTTTTTACCAACCTCCCATACTTTCTTGCCTCCCTAAGAATGACTATTTTCCTGTTGCTAATGTCTAAATCTGATAGCGAAGCATTCACTACTTTGTTTTTCTTATCTCTAATACCTTTTCCTCTTTGTTTCTTTGTCGCCCTGTCTCTCTTCCACTTCTTATTTAGCGAAAGAAATTTATCCTAAATATCAAACATTGATCGGACCTTCTTGCTATTTGAATTAACTTTCTTGCGGTTTTAAGACACTGGCTGAATTACTGCTGTAGCACTACCCTCTTCGGCTGGATAGTTCCCTCTACTTGCCTTATTCGAATTTTCTTTTGAAAAACTAACTGTAATTGCCTTTTATTTGTATTCAAAGCCACCTTATCTAAAATGCCACATTATCCTTCAAGCACGTCCCTCCCCCAATGCCAAAATTATTGATTAAAATTGTTTGAGCTCCTACCCCATTATCCATATCAACTTCTCTCACAGATAGGCCCATATTTACCACATCCTCTCTAGCCCTATTTGTTGACCCACTTGTACTCTGCACCACCTCCCTGCATTCAGCTCTATTTCCACCTAGCAATTCTTCCTCCAGTCTACAAACTTACTGAGGCAAATTCTGACTTTCACCTATGTCGTTTGACTTCTCCAAATGCATTGCATTTCATGCTTCCATTTCTCAATTTGATGTTCTACTTGGCATCTTCTCCAATCCCGCCCCCATTACCGATTCATCTTCTAACGCCACCGACTCCTCCTTGCTCTGCACAAAGGATTTCCCATCCCCACCGTTTATTTTCAGCCTTTGTCAACAATCATCCTCATCTTCTGTCGCCTCTTTTCCACTATTCTAACTAGAAAACATGAATTTCCAACCTTAAAAGCAATCATCCCATTGACTTTTTCCTGTTGTTTGATGCTCACCAGTAATGTCATGGAGTCAAAACATCTCACTTTTCTCGGATTTTTTCCCAACAAAATCAACTTCCCCCAAACCTCTGTTATTCTTTTAACGGATTCATAATTCCAACAATGAAGTGGTATTCCAGAGACCTCAACCCATGTCACCCTTTCTTCCATCTTTAACTTATTTGACCAAGGTTTTATGGAAATAAATAAATCTCTCAAGTATGCTCAGTTTGTAACGCCCCAATTTTCAGGAATTCTGTGAATGTTGGCATAGGTTTAATTATGTTTGTGGGCCTCTAGAAGGCCCAAGCTTAAGATAGAACCCGACAATTTTAGTTAATTTTTCTTCCATAAGAAAAAGGGGGTGAAATTATGAAATAGGACCTATGTGTAAATGTTTGAAAATGCTATAGGCTAATTTGTAGTGGCCAAATAAATAGGAGTGCAAAATAGGAGGATTTGCATGTCAAACCTCCCATTTTACATGAAGTGGCTGGCCATCATGTTGTTGTAGACAATATGAGCACTTGATATCCATAATTCATGGTACAAATTGATAATGGGTTAGGTAAATGTTCCATGATAATGGATTAGGTAAATATTCCATGATAATGGGTTAGGTAAATGTTTCATGATAATGGTTTAGGTAAATGTTCCATATGGGAATTTCATGTCTTTTGAATTAAAGAATTAAATGGATGAAATAGGAAATTTTATTAAAAAAAAAGGGCTGAAAAGAACAAAGTTTTGTCCATCTTTTTTCATCATAGCCTAAAGTTAGAGAAGAGAAAGGAGAGGAGAAAGCTCTTGAATGTTCGGTCACTTGGGGAAGAAAATTGAAGGTAAGTTCATGGTAGTTTGCTTCTATCTTGATGTTCATGAGTTCTTCTTAATTCTACCTTAAATCTTGAAATATATTTTGGTTTTTGGGTGTGTTGTGAGCATTTGGTCATGAATTAAAATGAAGGAAATGGTTGTTGTTTCATGTTCTTTTGATGAAAATGGAAGATAGGTGAAGTTGAGCCAAACAAATGATCATGCATGTGCCTTAGATGCTAAAGGGAAAAATCGGCTAACATATTGTGCTTTAAAATGATGAAATGGAGATTATGCTTAAGTAAAAATCATAGATATGTGATGTTTGATTGGTGATATACATGTTTAAATAACATGAATGCAAGTTATGTGTGAAAGAGTGATTTGGTAATAAATCTGCTTGGGATAGCAGCAGTAACGTGACTTTGGAAAATCACCATAAATTGTGGGAGATGAATTAGAAGCTGAATAAATTATGTAATTAAATTTTAATGAGTCTAGTTTCAAATGAAATAAACGAGAACATATTTTGAATTCTGTACAATGAGAAATTTGAGTCGTAATGAAGAGTGGTCAGATTAGTCAAACAGTGAAACATGGGAAACTTTGAGAAAAATCTGGTATTGATTGGATAAACCAAAAATTCTTTAAATTTTATGGATAGAAGATATATGACTCTATTTTCAGGGAAAATTAACGGCACTTGATTTGGAGTTTCGTAGCTCCAGTTATAAATGATTTAGTGACTGTTGCTCAGGAAGACAGCTTGCAGTGAAATTATGATTATGTGGTAAACATTGACAAAAAATTGTTAATGAGTTGCTTATTGATTTCTTATAAGCTTACTAAGATCTGTAGGTGTGGTTGGTCGAATATTGTAAGGGGTTAATACGTAGTTCAGTATTTGAATAATTAGATTAACGTGTTAGTAATCCAATTGTAGGCGTTCGTGTGTGGATCTAAATCAAGATATCGTCGCAAAATGTGTTTAACTAACACCCTCTTTCTTAGTCTAGATCGGCAAAAGCCAAAAAGCGAAATGCCAAAACCGTATTTTGTAGATTTGCAGTGTGCGAATGCTCGTGAGGTAAATCGATTAATGTTTTTGGTAAGCTGCAATGTTTGGACCGCAAAGTGCATGATTTCGTGTGCCTCGATATTTTTGGGCTTAATGGGCCAAAATCGGAATGATGGGCCAACTGCCCAATTCGTAAGAACCCTCGGTAGTGATTACATTAGTATGTGAAAGGTAGGAATATGCATGAAAAACCCTAAAATAGATAAATTACTGAAATACCTTTAAAATTGGAAAATTTACGTTTTACCCCTAGGAGATAAATTACCAAATACCCCTAGGTTAAATTGACCTAAATGCATGTTTGATTGTTGTTATTTCTCGCAAGCCATGTTGTTATTATCGATGCATGGACTGGGATATTGACGGAGGAAGTACTGAAAGTACCTTGTCCACGATCTTGGAGGCTTTGCCTCAATTTATCGTTAATCGAGCAGCAAGGCTACAAGCTGTGGAGTGTTAATGGGTGGGTTGAGCTATTCCCACATGGAGTGTATGGGTGGTACGGTGGAGTGTAGTGGTTGGTGGGTTGAGTAGTCTCCCAAATGGGCTTGCATATGTTATTGATGTTGCACGATTTTGAAATGGGCCTATGGGCCATATCATTATCTGAATAAGGGCTAAGGCCCAGTTTATTATAATCTGAAAAGGGCTTTGGCCCAGTATCATTGTTACCTGAATGGGCTTAGGCCCAATAGGCTTGAGCTGACTTGGGCTTTGAATGGGTTTTCTTTACACACTGAGTCTCCCAAACTCACCCGTTCTTTAACCTTGTAGGTGAGCCTTGATGTGGGTGACTTGGAGCTGGAGGGGATTCAGAGTGGCCACGGTGAATACTTTTGGGTTTGAAAAAGAGACTGGTTTTCTTAAGTTATTTTTAATTACTATTTAATTTTTGGGTTGTAAAAAGGCCATTTTAACTTTATTTTCTTCTTTGATTTTCTGGGATTATATTATTTTAAACAACTTTAAATTGATGAATACTAATTCAAATAGGCTAGACGTAGGGCGTGATTTCAAAACGACACTTGTTTTTTTTTTAATAACACGTCGTCACGAATATTCGATTTACCAAAGATAATCACTCAAAGAAATTTCAACTTGTTATAACCAAGTGTGGCAATGGATGTGGGCATGTCTAGGATTGGATCCAATCAGAGAGCTTGGTACTTAAGCAGCCTTCATGGCTCACCTCTTCTGTTATGGATACCTACCTGGTGCCCAGCTTCCATTCACTTGGTTAGTTTGACAAAAGTCGGCTTTTAAAATACTGAAAAGGGAACACGGGTTTTTGACTTCAATGTGGCACGTCGGATTCGGGCTTAACGTCTGGGCCGGGTTTGGGGTGCTACATTTAATGGTATCAGAGCATAGGTTGCAACAACTCGGTTGTGGAAT
This sequence comes from Gossypium arboreum, assembly GCF_025698485.1. NCBI lineage: Eukaryota > Viridiplantae > Streptophyta > Magnoliopsida > Malvales > Malvaceae > Gossypium > Gossypium arboreum. The sequence continues at coordinate 116,263,457 of NC_069070.1, read as the reverse complement.
GGGTTTACAAAAACAAAGGTTTTTGAAAGAGAAAATTTTATAAAGAATACGAAAAACTTGATTTTCAAAATTTAGATATTTAGAAGGTGGCATTCTGAATCTCTGGCTCAAGTCTGTAAGTATTCTGAATTTTTCTGAATATTTTCCTGAATTATCTATCTGTACTGAAACCCTACTAGGACACTCTAGATAGGATGATACTGAAACCATAGGAAAATCGATAAGAGATTGAAATTGTAGCTAGACTTGATTCTGCGAAAACAAACTCGAACTCATGTCGATTCATAAAACAAATTGTAATAAACTTTGGAATATTAATTGATGCATAAAATTCATAATCAAGATAATAAGATATGAGTACAAGAGGCGTGGATTTGAGCCGAGGAAGTGCTCGAGCGAGATCTTCGTCTTGAGACATATCTTGGTGGTGGATGCACCGGTACCACCGGTAACAGAGGTAGAGTCTTATGACCGCGGTGCCGAGGATAATGCCCTGTCATAGGCAATGCTTCGTGTTCTGAAAAAGGTTGCCAGGGCAAGTACGGGCAATGGAGTGTAGGGATTTATTTCTAAACGACTTCGGGCCAACGAAGCGGAGATCTTTAGGGGTGTGTCTGGTATAGCCCCGAATGTGGCGGAATATTGGTTGGAGGCCACAGAACGGATTATGGACAACTTGGACTGCTCTGAGGAGATTGTGAGTGGGGTATCTGTACTAAGTCCTTTGGGTCACTCGGTTAGGGTAGAAAAACTGTATAGGGATGTACCCTTAGAAACTCAAGGTAAGATTTTTCCTGGAGATTTGATGGAGTTACCGTTCGGAGAGTTTGATCTCATTTTGGGAATGGACTGGCTTGTTAAGCATAAAGCGACTCTGGATTGTGCTGCTAAACGAATGGTGTTAAGGACCACAACAGATGAGGAGGTTATGGTGATAGGTGAGCGAAGGGATTATTTGTCCAATGTGGTATCGGCATTAAGAGCCGAAAAGTGGATTCGGAAAGGTTGTGAGGTCTATTTGGCATTTGTAAGTCAGTCAGAAGAGGAGGGACTGACAGTGGATAAGGTTAGGACTGTAAAGGAGTTCCAAGATGTTTTTTTCGGAGGAGCTTCTAGGATTGCCTCCGAACCGAGAAGTGGAGTTTAGAATCGACTTATTGCCTGGAACGGCTCCAGTGTCTATCACACCGTATAGAATGGCACCGAAGGAGTTGGTGGAGCTAAAGGAACAAATTCAAGAGTTGTTGGATAGGGGCTTCATTAGGCCAAGCGTGTCTCCATGGGGAGTGTCGTAACCATTTTTTTGTAAAACGGGAATCGACTTGGGTTTTGAAAATGAAAATGAAAAAAACTGGAGTCGCCACCGATCCTTTTTTACTAGGTGTGATCGGGTCACCTCGTTACAGTGGTTGTTTTTAATAAATAACTTGATTTATTAAAAACGAAAAAAAACAACTTTGGTCTACGCAAATCAAGAAAACAGGTTCGGGAGTCGGTTACGCACGAAGAAGGATTAGCACCCTCGATACGACCAAAATTGGTACCTAGTTGATTAATTAGTGTCTTAGTGTCGAAGATTGAAAACTTGGAAAAATTTTGAAATACGATCCTTTTTTGTAAACTGAACATTGAAATATCAAAGACATTCTCGTCTCAAAGCAACGACATGTTATATCTAGTGAGTTAGGATACGGCATTTCGAACTTTTGAGAATGAGCTTGCCATTTAAAATAATATATTTTGACCTCTTTTAAAAGGATATTCGGTTAGTTAGGGTGAACGAGGAAGATCGAGACCCAGTAAGTTAGGGCACGTTCCCTCGAATTCCCGAACACCGAACATTGCCTTTACTTGTAAAAGATCTTGTTTCAAAGTTTCAAAGTGTCATACCCAGTAAGTTAGGGCACCACGCTTCGTATCTCCGAAAACAAGCATTTGTAAGACTTGTATCGTGATTTAAAAAGAATATTTCGTTATTTAGGTTAAATGAGAAAAGTCGAAACCCAGTAAGTTAGGGCACGATTATCTCGAATTACCTAATAACGGATTTTGCTTTTATGAAAGAATTGTTTTAATATATTGAGCAAGAAATAACGCGATTTATAGTAAAATGTAAAAGCATAATATGGTATTAACACGTATAAGAACGAGAATAATAGGTGTGACTATGTCAAGATAATAATATGAGCAAGTATAAAAGGCGTAAGTAATATTGAAGCTTAGAAATATGTGAATGTAAACACGCACGTGAGGAAGATGAAGTAATTGAATGCATAAGCAAATAAATAGATAATGTAACAAAATGGCAAAATAAAATGAAAATGATGACGACAAGAGTATATACATATATGTATTAAGGTACATACATAATAATAGAAGTAATAAGAAATATATGAGAAAAGTATATATATACATAATGATAAACATTCAAAATGCATATGCATGGCGATATATAAAAACGATATCGTAATATAATAAAAATATATAGTATATATACATGTTAGTAATAATAATAATGATGAAAGTGATAATGCAATAGTGACGGCAACAAAAGATATAATAGCGATAGTAACAATACAAAGATAATGATAATACTAAAACATTACATAAACATATATTGAAAATAGATACATGTATAACTAATAACACAAGCGATATATGCATACTATATATAAAGGCATATATGATATATATATATATATTAGAAATGGTAATAAAAAAATAATTATTAGTAATATTATATAAATATATATATAAATAAATACCTAATAATATTAAAGGCATATACGTAATATATACATAGTATACAAAATGAACATACACGTAATATATCAAAATATATACATAGTATTAAAAGGAGGAATATACATATATATACCTATATATAAAAAATAGACAAAATATATTATTAACATACATATGCATTAATAAAAATAATAATATTGAAACTATTAACAATATTTTATAACATATTTATATAATAAAATGATAATAATGAACTATTAATACAAATACAACAATAATAAAATATGATATTATAAATAATATTAAAATTAAATTAGAAAAATGAGGAAAAGTAAAAAGGATGAAATTGAATTAATAATTGGAATTTTGAGGGTAATTTCAAATAAATGAAGGAAAAAAGGGATTAATTTGAACACGCGAGCAACCAGGAGGGACCAAAGGAGTAAATATCCCGATCTACTAAAACGGCATAGTTCTCAAAGGTACCAAATTGAAAACGAAGTAAATTTTAGAGCCAAATTAAAATTAAATAAGACTCAATTGTGAAGCCTTGGAAAAGCAGAAGGACTGAGGGCAAATAACCCTCGGTCAAAACACGCGACCACAGGCATAGGCGGGTCGGGTCCTCGGGTCATTGCCTGAAACGGCGTCGTTTCTGCGTTTTAAACTGGGCACCGAAACGGTGCCGTTTTGGTAGGCTATAAAAGCCTGAAAATTTCTAAAAAACTTCATTTTAGCTGCTGAGGAGAGAAAAAAAAGGGAGAGAGAGGGAGAGGCGATTCGGCCGGGGGCGGCCACGGCCGGTGGCCGAATGTCGTGGCGCCACCTGCACGGTGGCCGGAGTTTTGAAAAAGGTAAAATTTTCTCCTTTTTTATGTTATTTTTTCTTTGTTTTAAGTGTTTATAATATAGGTATATATATATGCAAATAGAAAATTTGAAAAATGGAAAAGAAAAAAGAAACGAATCAAAAAACGCACGGAATGTAATCACCTTAGTTCTTTAGGTATCTGATTCTTGGTATTTGTTTCCCGATTTAGTTTTTTCTTCGATTGGCTGCTTTGTGTTTTTTGAATCACTGATTTTTGTTTTAAAATCAAAATGCTTCCTTTTTCATTTCTCTTTTGTGCCCCATGTACAAAGATTTTAGATTTGGCTTTAAATAGCCATTTACATGCTATTTGCTTTCTGTCCACTCTCGTTTAATGCTTGCAGGTGAAGAGGCAGTGGAGCAGAGGCCATTTGCAGGAGATGTGACTAGGGGCTGTGGGATAGGTGATTTAGGGTTTTAAATTTTGAAACCCTAAATTTTTGGGCTAGTTGGGTCAGATTGGGATTAGTTTTGGGTAGGTTTTGGTTGTTTGGGCTTCTGTTAGGTTTAGTGGGTTGTGGGTTTTGGGCTAGGTAGGTTTTAAGGGTTTTGGGCCCAAAATTGGGCTTGTACAGGGAGCACCGGTGCTATTCATGAAGAAGAAGGATGGTACAATGCGAATGTGCATTGATTATCGCCAGTTGAACAAACTGACAATTAAGAATAAGTATCCACTACCAAGGATTGACGATCTGTTTGACCAGCTTAGAGGGGCTTCTGTATTTTCTAAGATCGACTTCAGATTTGGATATCATCAGTTAAGGGTCAAGGAGGCAGATATCCATAAGACAGCATTCAAGACTCGGTATGGTCATTACGAGTTTCTGGTTATGCCATTTGGACTGACGAACGCTCCTGCAGCGTTTATAGATCTGATGAATCGTGTGTTCTAACCATTTTTAGATCATTTCGTAGTTGTCTTTATTGATGATATCCTGGTATATTCTGAAAATGAAGCGAAACATGATGAGCATCTCCGTATAGTGCTGCAAGTGTTATGGAAGAAGGAACTCTTTGCAAAGTTTAGCAAGTGTGAATTTTGGTTAAGGGAGGTAACCTTCTTAGGACATGTGGTCTCTGCTGAGGGGATTAAGGTGGACCCTCGGAAAATTGAAGCGATTTTGGAGTGGAAGCCTCCTAGGTCAGTGTCAAAAATACAGAGTTTTGTAGGACTGGCAGGGTACTACAGAAGGTTTGTGGAAGGTTTTTCTGTGATGGCAGCACCCCTGACAAAACTCATAAGGAAAGGAGTACCGTTTGTATGGACTAAGAAGCAGCAGGAAGCTTTTGAGAAGTTGAAGAAAGTTCTGACTGAAGCACCTGTGTTAATTCAGCTGGAGTCTGGGAAGGATTTTAGTGTGTACAGTGACGCATCACACGTGGGTTTGGGCTGCGTGTTAATGCAAGAGGGTAAGGCGGTTGCATATGCATCACGACAGCTTAAGCCTCATGAGGAGAACTATCCGAATCATGATTTAGAGTTGGCAGCAGTGATCTTCGCGTTGAAAATCTGGAGACATTACTTATATGGAGAAAAGTGTATCATATACACGGACCATAAGAGCCTAAAGTATCTGTTAACTCAGAAGGAGTTAAACCTTGGGCAACGAAGATGGGTAGAGTTGCTTAAGGATTACGACTGTTCGATTGAGTACCACCCAGGTAAGGCTAACGTGGTGGCTGATGCGTTGAGTCGAAGGGTTGTTTCTGATTTGAGAGCCTTGTTTGCACGTTTGAGTCTGTTTGATTATGGAAGTCTGTTAGCAGAATTGCAAGTGAGGCCTATTTGGACTGAGCAGATTAAAGAAAAATAGTTGAAGGATAACTCGTTGGTTCTTCGGTTTCAGCAAGTTGAGAAGGGTGAGAATGAGGATTTTGGACTGAATACTGAAGGAGTTTTATGCTTCCGAGGAAGAATTTGTGTTCCGAAGGATTCTGACTTGAGACAGTCAATATTGAAGGAAGCTCATGGAGGACTTTATGCCATGCATCCTGGAGGGAATAAGTTGTATCACGACTTGCGAAGAACTGCATCTTGGTGGCACGGGCTTAAACGAGAAGTGTGAGTTCGTGGGAAATGTCGACATGCCGCAAGTGAAAGTGAGCATCAATTACCTTACGGATTTATTACGGCCGGTGAAGATACCATTTTGGAAGTGGGAGAGGGTAACCATGGACTTTGTGAGTGGGCTGCCCTTGACACCATCGAAGAAAGACTCGGTGTGAGTGATTGTGGATAGGTTGACCAAATCGGCCCATTTCATACTTGTTCGTACTGACTTTTCACTTCAAAAGTTAGCCAAGTTGTATGTGGCGGAGATTGTGCGACTTCATGGAGTCCCAGTTTCAATTATTTCTGATCGGGATCCCAGATTTACATCTCGGTTTTGGCAAAAGTTGCATGAGGTGTTGGGGACGCGATTGAATTTTAGTACGGCTTTCCATCCCCAGACTGATGGTCAATCGGAAAGGGTTATTCAGATTCTGGAGGACATGTTGAAGGGAAGCGTGATTGATTTTCGAGGTAGTTGGGAGGATTACTTACCGTTGGTAGAATTTGCGTACAATAACAGTTACAAGGCGAGTATTCGGATGGCACCGTATGAAGCACTGTATGGACAAAGGTGTCGTACACCTAGTTGTTGGACCGAACTAGGAGAACGACAAGTTCTTGGACCAGAGTTGGTAGCTGATACTGAGGACAAGGTTAGAATAATTAGGGACCGGTTAAGAGAAGCATCTGATAGGCAAAAGTCGTATGCAGATTTGAAGCGTAAGGAGATTTAGTACTCAGTAAGTGATATGGTTTTCTTAAAGGTTTCACCTTGGAAGAAGATCTTGAGATTCGGCAAGAAAGGCAAATTGAGTCTGCGGTTTATAGGGCCTTATCGAGTTCTTAAGCGGGTAGGGCCAGTAGCGTATCAGTTAGAGTTACCACCAGAGTTAGACAGAATCCATGACATTTTTCATGTGTCTATGTTAAGACGATATCGATCGAATCTCTCACATGTTGTGCCAGTGGAGGAGATTGAAGTAAAGACTGATTTGACCTTTGAAGAAGAACCCATACAAATTTTAGATGGAGAGGTTAAAGTTCTAAGAAGGAAGTCGGTTCCGTTGGTAAAAGTACTGTGGCGTAATCATGGAAGGGAAGAAGCTACTTGGGAATCAGAAGAGACTATGCGTCAACAATACCCTCAACTATTTGGATCAGGTAAATTTCGAGGACGAAATTTCTTTAAGGAGGGTAGAGTTGTAATGCCCCAATTTTCAGGAATTCTGTGAATGTTGGCATAGGTTTAATTATGTTTGTGGGCCTCTAGAAGGCCCAAGCTTAAGATAGAACCCGACAATTTTAGTTAATTTTTCTTCCATAAGAAAAAGGGGGTGAAATTATGAAATAGGACCTATGTGAAAATGTTTGAAAATGCTATAGGCTAATTTGTAGTGGCCAAATAAATAGGAGTGCAAAATAGGAGGATTTGCATGTCAAACCTCCCATTTTACATGAAGTGGCTGGCCATCATGTTGTTGTAGACAATATGAGCACTTGATATCCATAATTCATGGTACAAATTGATAATGGGTTAGGTAAATGTTCCATGATAATGGATTAGGTAAATATTCTATGATAATGGGTTAGGTAAATGTTTCATGATAATGGTTTAGGTAAATGTTCCATATGGGAATTTCATGTCTTTTGAATTAAAGAATTAAATGGATGAAATAGGAAATTTTATTAAAAAAAAAGGCTGAAAAGAACAAAGTTTTGTCCATCTTTGTTCATCATAGCCTAAAGTTAGAGAAGAGAAAGGAGAGGAGAAAGCTCTTGAATGTTCGATCACTTGGGGAAGAAAATTGAAGGTAAGTTCATGGTAGTTTGCTTCTATCTTGATGTTCATGAGTTCTTCTTAATTCTACCTTAAATCTTGAAATATATTTTGGTTTTTGGGTGTGTTGTGAGCATTTGGTCATGAATTAAAATGAAGGAAATGGTTGTTGTTTCATGTTCTTTTGATGAAAAATGGAAGATAGGTGAAGTTGAGCCAAACAAATGATCATGCATGTGCCTTAGATGCTAAAGGGAAAAATCGGCTAACATATTGTGCTTTAAAATGATGAAATGGAGATTATGCTTAAGTAAAAATCATAGATATGTGATGTTTGATTGGTGATATACATGTTTAAATAATATGAATGCAAGTTATGTGTGAAAGAGTGATTTGGTAATAAATCTGCTTGGGATAGCAGCAGTAACGTGACTTTGGAAAATCACCATAAATTGTGGGAGATGAATTAGAAGCTGAATAAATTATGTAATTAAAGTTTAATGAGTCTAGTTTCAAATGAAATAAACGAGAACATATTTTGAATTCTGTACAATGAGAAATTTGAGTCGTAATGAAGAGTGGTCAGATTAGTCAAACAGTGAAACATGGGAAACTTTGAGAAACATCTGGTATTGATTGGCTAAACCAAAAATTCTTAAAATTTTATGGATAGAAGATATATGAGTCTATTTTCAGGGAAAATTAACGGCACTTAATTTGGAGTTTCGTAGCTCCAGTTATAAATGATTTAGTGACTGTTGCTCAGGAAGACAGCTTGCAGTGAAATTATGATTATGTGGTAAACATTGACAAAAAATTGTTAATGAGTTGCTTATTGATTTCTTATAAGCTTACTAAGATCTGTAGGTGTGGTTGGCGAATATTGTAAGGGGTTAATCGTAGTTCGTATTTGAATAGTTAGATTAACGTGTTAGTAATCCAATTGTAGGCGTTCGTGTGTGGATCTCGTCAAGATATCGTCGCAAAGCAGTGTTTAACTAACACCCTCTTTCTTAGTCTAGATCGGCAAAAGCCAAAAAGGCGAAATGCCGAAAATCGGTATTTTGTAGATTTGCGAGTGTGCGAATGCTCGTGAGGTAAATCGATGTTTGGACTGCAAAGTGCATGATTTCTGTGCCCTCGATATTTTTGGGCTTAATGGGCCAAAATCGGAATGATGGGCCAACAGCCCAATTCGGTAAGAACCCTCGGTAGTGATTCTCGTTAGTACGTGAAAGGTAGGAATATGCATGAAAAACCCTAAAATAGATAAATTACTGAAATACCTTTAAAAGTGGAAAATTTACGTTTTACCCTTAGGAGATAAATTACCAAATACCCCTAGGGTTAAATTGACCTAAATGCATGTTTGACTATTGTTATTTATCGCAAGCCATGTTGTTATTATCGATGCATGGGATGGGATATTGACGGAGGAAGTACTGAAAGTGGCTTGTCCACGATTGGAGGTTTTGCCTCAATTTATCGTTAATCGAGCAACAAAGGCAAGAATCGTGGAGTGTTAATGGGTGGGTTGAGCTATTCCCACATGGAGTGTATGGTGGTACGGTGGAGTGTAGTGGTTGGTGGGTTGAGTAGTCTCCCAAATGGGCTTGCATATGTTATTGATGTTGCATGTATTTTGAAATGGGCCTATGGGCCATATTGTTATCTGAATAAGGGCTAAGGCCCGCTTTATTATAATCTGAAAGGGCTCGCCCAAGATCACTTATTACTGAATGGGCTTAGGCCCAATAGGCTTGAGCTGACTTGGGCTTTGAATGGGTTTTCTTTACACACTGAGTTTCCCAAACTCACCCCTTCTTTAACCTTGCAGGTGAGCCTTGATGTGGGTGACTTGGAGCCGGAGGGGATTCAGAGTGGCCACGGTGAATACTTTTGGGTTTGAAAAAGAGACTGGTTTTCTTAAGTTATTTTTAATTACTATTTAATTTTTGGGTTGTAAAAAGGCCATTTTAACTTTATTTTCTTCTTTGATTTTCTGGGATTATATTATTTTAAACAACTTTAAATTGATGGATACTAATTCAAATGGGCTAGACTTAGGGCGTGATTTCAAAACGACACTTTTTTTTAATAACACGACGTCACGAATATTCGATTTACCAAAGATAATCATTCAAAGAAATTTCAACTTGTTATAACCAAGTGTGGCAATGGATGTGGGCATGTCTAGGATTGGATCCAATCGGAGAGCTTGGTACTTAAGCAGCCTTCATGGCTCACCTCCTCTATTATGGATACCTACCTGGTGCCCAGCTTCCATTCACTTGGTTAGTTTGACAAAAGTCGGCTTTTAAAACACTGAAAAGGGAACATGGGTTTTTGACTTCAATGTGGCACGTCGGATTCGGGCTTAACGTCTGGGCCGGGTTTGGGGTGCTACACAGTTTTTCTGACTCAATATCCCATACAATTCCTCATCTGGAATTTCAATCAAGAAAAATCTGCCATGAATTCTTTTTACAGTGATCTCCCCTAGACCCCCTTTATAACTCTCTCTTGCAAATCCTTAATGTCACAGCAGGTTGTTGTTTCTCCCACCATGCAACATTATAGTTTCTATAATTGTTCTTCATCTACATATCTCTGAACTACAACACAAAGTTTCTCTATTTTGTCATCTACAAAATCTAACCTCTTTGAAGCAAACTGACTTGTCGAAGAGCTTCCTCCTCTTTCCAATCCACCTGAAAATCCTGATTTCTCATATTCCTTTCTTTCAATTCTTCCTTTCATTCCCATAACAGTACCAACATCACTTCGACTCTTCTTCTTCCAACTCTGCCTTCTTCATTTAGATTTTGCAACATCCACCATTATCCTTTTTTCCCATAATCACAAATCTATTCAGTCTACTTATCGCCCTTTTTGCATCCATCATGTTGCTGAATCTCACAAATCCAAATTTCCTTCCTTATTCTTTTCGCTGGGATAAAAACATCTCTCACCTCTCCATGGTACCTAAACATCACCCATAAGCCTAGGCTTAGATTGCGGTATGTTGAGCACAAAAACTATGATCGGGGACGCCATTTTTACTTGAGAACTTCTTAGAAACCAAGAAATTATTTACAATTTTAAAGCATCAACTATAAGTTTCAACTTTAATTTCTATAAAAGTTCCAAATATAAGTTTCTGAACTTAAAACATCATTCAAAAATATACATAGAATCAAAGCAACTAAATCTTTCAACTGCTGACAACATTTATAAGAGATTTTGGAAGAAGAAGAAGTTAATATTTTGATGTTAGCTATTAAGTATCTTTAATTTGTTTGGATTTTTTAAATATTATTTAGGATCAATTTCCTTTTAAGCCTCTTATTGTTTTTGAACTCTAATTTTTCACCGTTTCTCTTTTAACTCAAATTGAGGACTCCAAAGAGATTTTAAGCCACCAATTTAAATCTCTGAGTACACTCTAACTTTTAATTAAAATTACATTTGATTCACTCAACTTTTAAAATTTATATATTTTTAAAAATTATATATTTATCATTTGTCATTAAAGTTATCAAAATGTTACATTTTTGTCGCCAGGCCCATCTCTTAACTTTCGTTAAGATGGTGATGTAGCACGTTAATTTAAAAGGTTCATAACCAATTTATCCCCTAAACTATAACTAAAATATTAATTTGATACATTTGAAATTTTTTTAATAATATTTCTAAAAAATTTAACGAGTAAACTACTCAGATATGTCACAACTGCAAGATGAGGAAGATGATGGAAACGAAATAGCTTTTATTTGGAAAGTTGCAATGATGGGGTTTGGATGTGGAATGCTATTAGGAATTAGCATGGCATATATTGTACTAACGACATGAAGACCGTGGTGGTTTGTAAGAATGATTGAGAGAGACTTGCGAAACAAAGTATCAAGCCGGTTTGGGAAGAAAAGAAAGTAGTCCTGCAAATCCATCTTTATATGTGAGTTATTGTATTTCATAGAAATAAACATGCTAAATGAATAATAAGGTAAATCTCAAATTGATTATTTTTATTTTCATCCATCAGGAATGAGTCCGAGAAAAGATGAAGTATCTTCTGTGATGGTCGCTAAACTAACTAAAAATTTGACTAAGGCAAGAGCACCTATCGAACAGTAGTATAGTTATGGTGAGACTGGAAATATCGTATCCACAAGGACTAAAAATACTAGTAATTATTATCTTTTTATTATCTAGCCTAATAATTAAGGGATGTTTTAAACTAAGACTAATTATCTAATTAACTAAGACTACGACAGAGATTAAAATTGGAAAATACTTTCGTAAAACCAATGAAGAAGACAATACCCAAGGAAGAATCCACCTAGACTTCACTTATTATCTCTAAATTAGATGATTTATTCACTCGACTTAATCTGTAGAAATCCCTGATTTATGTTAATATCTCTCTCGAGACTTAAAATAACTGACTCTAGGTTGATTAATCGGAATCTCTTTCTAATTAAAACCCCTATTGTCGCATTAACTTGATCTATGGATTCCCTTATTAGATTTGACTCTAATCCGGCAGATTTATGTCGTCCTATCTCTAGGATTGCATGCAACTCCGCTTAATTATGGATGATCTATTCTTAAACAGGGATTGTTCCTCCACTGAATAAGCACATCAAAAACCTGAATTAATATTCTGGAATATTAAAGCAAAGGTTAAACTCACAATTAAGAATAAGAACAAGTATTTATCATATAATTCAAACAGTAATAAGATCCGTCTTAGGTTTCATCTCCCTTAGGTATTTAGGGAGTTTAGTTCATAATAATGGAAAACATCTCAAAATTGGGAAAACAACAAAACATAAAGAAACCCAAAGAACTTCTAGGAAATTAAATGGAGATATTCAGTCTTGAAGTAGATCCTGCTTCTGAGCTGATTCCGATGGCTGTCCTTAGGTATTTTCTGCCTTCTACTCTGCGTGTCCCCTTTAATCCTCTTCTAGGGTGTTTATATAGATTTTGGAATGCCTAAAATAGCTCAAAATTAGCCTTTTCCGAATAGAATTAGACCTAGGTTTAACAGGGACACGACTGTATGCCACGCCCGTGTGAAGGTGCTTAAGCCGTGTGTAATTCTGAGTTGGTTTCTAGTTGACACGGCCATGACACACGATTGTGTGTCCTGCCCGTGTGCCTCATGCGGACGTGTGGAAATGCCTAGGTCGTGTGAAACACTGAATTAGGCCCATTTTATCTATTTTTGGCCCGTTTCTTGCTCTTTCACCTTCCTATACTCACCTAAGTATAAAAACATGAATTTAAAAGATTAGGAGCATCGAATTCAATGAAACCAAGGAAAAATCATCCATAAATATGCCAAGCATGGGATAAAAAATATGTATATATTATGGTTTATCATTATACATCCATAGCAGCTTCTCTCCATAAAATGCATGTTCTGATAACCGGTGTTCTTACTGATAGTTTGCTTTGATTTTTCAGCTTTCATGGTGTGGGATTTTAACATTTCGCAAGAAGTTAGACAATTGTTTTCAAGTTTTGTTTACTTTATTTTATTCTACAGGGCAAACAATAATTAGATGTATTTTTTTTTCCTAGGACAACGTGTTTAGTATACCATTTTGAATTTATTGTTTTGTTTAAATATTTTTATGTATAATATTTATAAATATAAATATATTTCAACTACGTACATATGAATATATTTAAATGAAAAAATATTTTATTTTTATATATGTTATATTGATTTGGTGCAGATATTAATAAATACGGAATTATGTTTATAGTCTTTTAATTTGAAGTTACTTTCACATTAGCCCAAGATCACATTACTCTTTCCATAGTCTGCTAAGCGGGCAATAACATAAAAAACAGTAACCATTCTTTTAAATGAATTAGTTTTTATCCTCTGGACATGGTTGACCAAGACCAAATCAAGTCAATATACTGCTCTCCAATACTACTTTTATTTTCATCAATCATGCATAATTGTCTTCCACACCTTTCTCTTTATTTTATTATTATTATTATTTTTTTGTTTTCCAATTTAGTGTGAATGCTTAGAAATTACAGTAGCTGAGAACAAAAACCATGAAATTAGTAAATTAATATATTTCTTCCATGTTTTCTGAAATGACTTAAAGTTATTTGTCTCACAGTGAAAGGAGAAATTATATGATAGCACACTTGTTCACACTAGCCATCCTCTTTAGGACGGGCACTGCCATTTCCTCTTAATTCAGTGTATATATAGGACATATATTAATTGCCAAATGAATCAATAAACTCACTACACTTACTGACATTGACATTTAAGAAATATGATAAAATCAAATTAAAATAGAGTAAAATAAAACTTAAAAAAGACAAAAAAAGTAATTTAACAGACGGACTAAACAAAAAAAAATGAATTTTAGCACATGTGAACCTTATTCACACTTTATCTTGCAGTTCACCAAAACCTTTAACAGTTTGTAACTTAGGTTGAATTTGCATCTTTGACGAGCTCACATCTTTGATTAAATTTGCGTCTTGATGAACTTGCAACTTTGAATGAGCTCATAATTGCGGATGAACTAGTAGATTTGAATGAGTTCGTAGGTAAGCAATCTGGTTTCATCATTTTATAAATTATCACTTTGCAACATTTACATTTAAAAAATCTAATAGGGAATATACAATCAAATTAAAATAGAGAAACCATATCATGTTAACGCATAATTAAAAGAGTAAAATAAAACATAAAAGACAAAATGATATTCTATAATTGAAATAAGGTTTTTTCTGAATAAATAAAATAAGTTTTTTTTAAAGACTCGGGAAAGACTATAACAGTCCACATGAAATTAGAGAATATAAATATAGGCCAATGAATCAACTTTCGCATAGCACCTCTAAAGCCTACAACCCTCAACTTATAGCAAATTTCCAATTCCGTTTTCCTTAAAACATTGCCTCCTTTCATAGCTTCTTCCTTATTAGGTTCTAAAAATGGGAAAGTTTATATGTTTGTGTCAAATCCGTAGTCTCCTCTTTGTGCTGTTCTTTCTTTCCGTAGTTGATTGTTCTCTGAGTTTGTCTTCCTCATCACGTAATCCAACTCCTTCAGGTCTACCAGAAGACACTTCAGCCTTGCTCCAATTCAAGAACACTATGTCCGTGGATGATTCTGCTATTTCTTCCTACTGTTATCCCAAAACAAACTCCTGGAATGAAAGCACTAACTGTTGCTCATGGGAGGGAGTCACTTGTGATAAGGCAACCGGTCAGGTGATTAGCCTCGACCTTAGTTGCTCTAACCTTGTTGGCTCCCTTTCTCCAAACACCACCCTTTTTCGCCTTCGAGGACTTAAACGACTTGACCTCTCTTTGAACAATTTCAGTGCTTCTTCGATTCCGTCTGGGTTTAATCAGTTAGTAAGTCTAACACATCTTAATCTTTCTGGTTCTTTACTCAGTGGTTCAGTCCCATCAGATATATCTTTGCCATCAAAATTGATTTCACTTGATCTTTCTGGAAATGATCAATTGAAATTTGACAGTCACGGTTTTGACATGCTTACGCGCAACTTATCTAAATTAGAAAATCTTTTACTTGGCTGGGTAAATATGTCTGATGTTGTGCCTACCTCCATGAACTTGCGTTCGTCTTTAAAGCGTTTGAGTCTCGAGTTTTGTGATTTACAGGGGGATATCCCCAGTGAAATATTCCAGCTTGGGTACCTAGAGTATGTTGATCTAAGATGGAATTCTTTAACAGGTTATCTCCCTAAGTCCAATTGGAGTAGTCCCCTCAAATTCTTTGACCTTTCCAGTAATTATTTGAGAGGGTCAATTCCTTCTTCACTTGGAAACCTCACAAAAATCACCTATCTTGGTTTTTCTTATAACAAATTAGAGGGAAAAATTCCAGATGTCTTTGGAAACCTTAACAAACTTACTACTTTGGATTTCTCTGATTGTAATTTTAGTGGTCAACTTCCCCCATCGATGTTCAACCTCACACAACTTACTTATTTAGACTTATCAGCCAATAGGCTAGAAGGTCCTCTTCCAACTCATGTAACAGGATTTCAGAAATTGAAGGACTTCAGTTTAACTGATAACTTACTCACAGGAGGAGTTCCATCTTGGCTTTTTACTTTGCCATCTTTAGAATACTTAGACCTCAGTAATAATAGTCTCACAGGTCCAATCAATCAAATTCAAAGGCCTAATTCAATTCAAAGGGTTTATTTAGCGGATAATGACATCCATGGTGAAATACCAAGTTCTCTATTTGGTCTTTCAAGGCTTAACCAACTTGATCTTTCATCAAACAACTTGAGTGGAGTCATTAGATCAGATATGCTTTCAAAGCTAGAGAGTCTTGAAACGCTCGATCTTTCGACAAATAATTTTAGTGGTGTTATCAACTTAGATGTTCCATCAAAGTTGAAGAATCTCACTGAAGTTAATCTTTCCAATAACAAGTTAAGGCAATTCCCGAGTTTCTTGCGATCTGCGAAAAGCTTGAGAAGTCTTGATCTTTCCAATAACAAAATTCAGGGTTCAATTTTCAAATGGGAATCGGAAGGTTGGGAACAATTGATTGATTTAAGTCTTTCCAACAATTCATTGACGAGTTTAGAGCAACTTCCAGGGAAGAGTGTTCTTACCCTAGATCTTCGTTCCAACCTACTCCAAGGTCCTCTTCCAGCTCCGCCACCTTCATTGCAAAAATTCCTGATTTCAGATAACCAATTGACAGGAGAAATACCTCCTTCAATTTGTAATTTGACTTCACTTGATATTCTTGATTTGTCTAAGAATTACTTTGGTGGAATTATTCCATCATGTCTTGGAAATTTTAGTCGGGGGATCAGTATCTTAAACCTACAAAAGAATAACTTGAGTGGCAAAATCCCTGATTTTTGTGTTGAATTAAGTAGTTTAAGAACTCTTGCTCTTAATGACAACAAATTAGAAGGGTTATTGCCACGGTCCTTTGTTAATTGTACCGGGCTACGTTTTTTGAACCTAGCAAACAACACCTTGTACGATCTCTTTCCCTATCGGCTCAGTGTACTTCCAGTCCTGCAAGTTCTTATCTTACGCTCTAATAGATTTTATGGTCGCCTAGACTATCCCATGGCTACATCTAGCTTTTTAAGCTTGCAAATCCTTGATCTCTCTAAAAATGAGTTCACTGTCCCCTTTCCGAAAAAATTCTTCCAAAGTTTTAGACGTTTGAAATTAGTTGCAGCTTCACAACCACAACAAATGAGTAAATGTGGTAGAGTAGGTGTATCTTGTTTTCCTAGTCCTCGAGATCGTTATGACAGTCCCGAAAACTATAAAAAATATGTGAAAGTAACCATGAAAAGGTTGGAGATAGAGTTAGATCTGGACAAATCATTAACTAATTTCACACTCATAGATTTTTCAAACAATCGATTCAGTGGACGAATCCCTGAGGCACTCGGCGAACTTCATGCTCTTTTAGTGCTCAACCTCTCACACAACAGATTAAACGATACCCTACCACCGTCATTGGCAAATATGGCAGCACTCGAATCATTAGATCTGTCATCTAACAACCTTGGTGGTAGAATTCCTTCCGATTTAACGAAACTGACATTTCTGGAAGTGCTAAACTTGTCGCAAAACAATTTTTTCGGACCAATTCCGGTTGGACATCAATTCAATACTTTTGATATTGATTCCTATGCTGGAAACTTGGGTTTATGCGGCTTCCCGCTATCAAAGAAATGTGGTAGTGAGGAGGAACCAAAGCCACCAACACCGAAGCTTGTGGAAGATGAAGATTCTGCAATACCGTTTATTTGGAAACTTGTAATGATGGGGTATGGCTGCGGAGTAGTGCTGGGGTTGAGTACGGGATACATAGTATTCACAACTGGAAGACCATGGTGGTTGGTTAGAATGGTTGAGAGAGACTGGAAGAGGAATTTTACAAGATGGGCCTGCAGGATTGGAAGAAAAAGAAACTAGCTCTTCATCCAAATTGCATAGGTGAGATTCAAATATGTTTTTGCTTAAACTTGGAGCAAATTTACTTTTTAATTGATAATACATATATAGTAATTTAGACTTATTTTTTCCGTTCTATTTGTCATAGTTGAACGTGAGGTGAATTGGAGAGAAAATGCACAACTGCTTCTGTAAGATTTGGGTCGAAGCCTATGTTCTTACCTTTTGGGTTCATTTTCAACGCAGTGGTTTAAAGTTATGATTAAGGTGTTGTTAGAGGATAGCTTGCTCTTTCTTGGCTTGTTATTCAACTTTGGCTCTTGAGTTGGCCTTTGATGACAAATTGGAAGACATACAGATCCACCTGCACCTTCCTCTGTTTAAAGGAATTTGGCTTCGCCCTCAAGTTGGCGTCGACACATATATTTTGAAATTTAAGTCCCCTTGTCTTTTAGTTTCATGTGATTAGCCAAAATGCAACATTAAAATATTGTCAAATATAGGGAAATTAAAATAAATAATATTATAACGAGAAAAATTAAAAGAAATAATATTTATATAATACTAGTGGTATTGTATTTTTCTTAATTATGAAGGATGCACCAAAGACAAAGTTCATGCTAAAGACAGAAAAGAAAAAGATTAATAATAATTAATGACAGCTTACTAGTTAGTTCTATTGTATTTTAATAATTATGACCGCTCATTACGTGGATAGGGTTGACGAAGACTTACTTTGTTGGTTGGAAGTGGTTGACCAAGACCATTTCAAGTCAATAGTCTGCTCTCCACTACTATTCACTATTTGTCTGTGGTCCCTTATAGGGTAAATTTCAATAGTAATGACCTAATTATTACTAATTTTTTCATTTAATTATAAAAATAAAAATATTATTTAATTATTCAATTTTATTTTTTATCATCAACAAGTTAATGTGATAGCTTTTAAAATTGGTAAAATAGTAATTTTAGCCTCAACATTTATAAATTATTTTAATTTTATCTTTATTTTAAAATAAATTTAACCCTTAATACCTATATATTGTGTTCATTTCTTTTGCATTTTTTTATAATATTGAAGGTTAATTTTAAAAATAAAAAAAATAAAATTATCTTAATTTTTGGGTGTTTTCATTTTTATATATTTTAAATTAAATTTAGTTAATAATTTTTAAAAACTTTTTAGAGGAGAGTGTAAAAGAAATCTGTAAAATACCAATTATATAATATGAAAATTTTGAAAACAATGGGTACTTTTATAATACGTCATTGATGTGAATTCTTTTCTGATGATAATTTTATAACTTGGTTTTTCTTTTCCCTTTTGGTCATTTTATTTAAACTGGAAAAAAGATTTTTGGTCAATACGTAATAATCTATTTGGTTCAAGAGAAAATCAATTTGTGAACCACAGAAGAAGATGAATGCTTGACGGTGAGATAAACCACCACTACACAACCACGTAAAAACGGCCATCAGATGAGTCATTGTTAAACCATTTTTATCAATATTTTACCACTGAAAATCCACTGGAAAGGTTTATGGCATATTTTCCAATTCCATGGTAAGGTCATTGATGCTTTTATTCCGTTAAATAAGGGAAAGAGGGGGCATAGGTTTGGGTTCATTCGATACGAAAGTGTGAGAGATGTTACTAGAGCAATATAGAGACTGAACGGTTTTAGATTGTATGGACATGGCATTGCTGTTAGTATGGCAAAGTTTGGCATAAGGCCTTCTTTTTGACGTAAAGTTTTGATTCGGTCAGTTTTTCAACTTGTAAAACACTTTTGAAGTTTCATGGTGGATGCTCTTGATAAAGTTGGGGAGATACGATTTTCCATGTTTCAGGATTGGTGTTGATTGTGTTGTTTTGTTTTGATGTTGCATCAGTTTTTTGTTCTTTTATTCTTGTAGCATGCTTTGGCATCTTTCTTTGCCGTTGTAATGGACTTTTGGTACCTAGTTCCTTTATTTTTATAAAATTCACTTTTACTCCTAAAAGATTAAATTGATACAATATATAAATATTAAAGATTAAAATTATTATTATGTTAATGTTAAAGGTTATTACTGTTAATCTGTTGATGATGAAAAAATATAAAATTGAATAATTGAGTGATTATTTTGTAACCTTTTATAATTGATTAATTAAAAAATTTACTGATACTTGAGTGACATTTTATAAATTTTCATAATTAGATGTCAAATAATTAAATTTAGTATAATATAATTTACCCATAATTATAATATATAGATTACTTAGAAATTTCAACAACGTTGTGAAGGTGTGATAGGAACAAAGACCAATGACTACTGCAATTGCTCTTTTATTTAATATTGTTTGAAATGATCTTTAAAGTTACATATATCTCTTACTCTCAAAATAATTTTTTAAAGAAACAATTCTCAGATTGCAAGGTTAAAGCCAAGATGCAATAAGTTTCTTAATGCAAAAAGAAAATATTTTTTAACAAAAAAGAAAGCAATTGCTCAAGATTTTGGTTTTACTCTCAATATTAACTTATTATTATTTAGATAAAATTACTTTAATTATTCATCTTTCTTATCATATATGCTCAAGAAATTAAAATTCATATGTTCATCATCACTAAAATATTAGAAAAATAAAGGTTGAGATGGTAAATTAAATAGCTTCAAGTATTGGGACCTAATTGATGTCCTTTCATTATTTTTTTTATTAAGTTTACGTACAAAAGCTAAAGCATATCATTTGAAAGATCAACGCACTGAGGTAATTACCATGAGACTTCACAAAAGCAAAAGCAAACATAAATGACCAACCCTAATCAAGTAACAATTGATTTTTAAAATATATAAAAAAATTTCAAATAGAAATAAATGAAATTTTAAGAGATTTAGAAAAGATTTAATCGATTCTAAAGATCCAATTAAGATAAAAAATCTCAGCTTGCAAGTTCCACGTTAGGAATTTAAAGAATTTTAAAAGAGTTATAGTGGACTTGAAATGATATAAATGTTCGCCCCCCATTCTTCCACATTCATACCTTAAGCCTTAAACCCATAGCACATTTCCAAGTTCATTTCCTTAAAACTTTGTCTCCTCCCATCACTTGCTTCAAATATTTTTAAAATGGGAAATGTTATATGGTTGTGTCAAATCCGTAGTCTTCTCTTAGTGCTGTTCTTTCTTTCCGTTGTCGGTTGTTGTCTTGGTTTGTCTATCTCTTCTCTTAAGCCAACTCCTTTATGTCTACCAGAAGACGCCTCAGCCTTGCTCCAATTCAAGAACACCATGTCCATTGATTATTCTGGTGATGCTTCCTCTTGTTATCCCAAAACAAGTTCCTGGAATGAAAGTATTAGAATATACCCATTCATTGCCCATACCTTGCCCATACCTACTCATACCTTGGAAAGGTCAAAGTTATGGGCACCAAATATTTATTTAGTATTGGGCATGGAATAATAGCAATTTTTGGTCCCTAATTGTATAGGGACTTTGCAAGGTGGCCCTTGAACCTCAACTATAAATAGGCCTAACCATTGCTCATTCTAATCATCCCACATTTGCCATTCTCTACTTAAGGCATTATTCTCTCTCCCTATTTGTAAAGTTTCACTTGTATTTTGGAGTGAAATATATTTGGTAGTGCCCGAGGACGTAGGCAAGATTTGCCGAACCTCGTTAAAATTCTGGTGTTCTTTACTATTTATTTTTCCATATTTTGTGAGTGTGATTGTAGTGATTTATTGTGCTATTAAATTACGATAAAGGGATATTCTGGCTAGGAAAGACTTGGTACTTAAGTGATCCTCGTGATCCACCTCTCTTTCTTGGGAATTGAACTTAGTGTGATTTTTTAGTACAATAATTTTACTCTTTCACACGCTTCCGCGCAACAATTGGTATCAGAGCCAGATTCGTACTTGGGGAATACGACCATTTACGGCACTATTCACGTATACAGCACTATTCACGTATAAGGCACTATTTACGATATCAAGATCATTCACGATCGATGAGTTGGGATTGAGGAGAAAATGGCAGAGCATCGTCATCGATGAAGGACTCATCGTGACAAATGCAAAATTTGAAGTAGAGAAATTTGACGGTACCAATAATTTTGGTATGTGGCAATGTGAGATCTGGATGTCTTATGTCGCAAGAGCTAGATATAGCCCTTGAAGAAAAACCCGACAAGATGGATGACAAGGTGGGCCAAGATCAATAGACAGGCATGTGGTACAATCCGCCTATGTTTGGCCAAAGAGCGTAAGTACTCTGTCATGAGGGAGACATCGTGAAGAAGTTATGGGATATCTTGGAAGAAAAGTTTCTAACGAAAAGTCTTGAAAATAGGCTTTATATGAAAAAGAAACTTTATCGATTCACGTATGCACCCGGTATGTCGATGAATGACCATGTGAACTCATTCAATAAAATTTTAGCAGACTTGCTAAATTTGGATGAGAAATTTGAAGATGAAGACAAGGTATTATTGTTGTTGAATTCCCTTCCTGATGAATATGATCATCTTACCACCACATTGCTTCATGGGAAGGACACGATCACATTTGATGCGATCAGAGTGCGTTGTATAGATCTCGAGACTCGAAAGAAAGATAAAAAATCACGAGATACAACTGCGAAGTCTTAACAATAAAAGGCGTTCAGACAATGACAAATCTGTAGAAGGGAAAGTCCAAAGGAGACCCGCCAAAGATGAATGTGCTTTTGCGTGAAAAGGGCATTGGAAAAGAATTGTCCTAAGTTACAAAAGGGCAAGGCTATTTCTAATGCATGTGTAGCAGAGCATGATGAGGAGTCAGACTTTAGCTTGGTTGGCATGGCAATGGCATGTCAAACGGATGAGTGGATTTTGGATTCAGGATGTACTTACCATATGTGTCCTAATAAGGACTGGTTTTCTAGTCTTAAAGAGCTAGAAGGTGGAATTGTTCTTATAGGCAATGATAGTGCTTGTAAGACAATGGGAGTGGGTACAGTCCAATTGAAGAATCGCGACGGCTCAATCTAAATCTTGACAGATGTTCACTACGTACCTAGCCTGAAGAAAAATCTCATCTCATTAGGGGCCCTAGAATCTAAAGGGCTCACAATCACTTTGAGAGATGGATTACTAAAAGTAGTAGCTGGGCAATTGACGGTGATGAAAGGCACAAGAAGAAATAACTTGTACTTTTTAAATGGAAGTACAGTTATTGGATCAACATCAACAGTTTCTACAAAAGATGTAGATTCAGAGGTTACCAGATTATGGCATATGCGATTGGGACATGCTGGTGAAAAAGCTTTGCAGACATTGGCGAAGCAAGGCTTGTTGAAATATGCAAATTCTTGCAAAATGGAATTCTGTGAACATTGTGTTCTGGGCAAGCAGAAGAGGGTAAAATTTGGTCCAGCAATTCACAATACGAAAGGAATTCTGGACTACGTTCACAGTGATGTGCGGGGACCTACCAAAGTGGCTTCTTTGGAAGGTATGCACTATTTTATTACTTTTGTTGATGATTATTCAAGAAAAGTATGGGTGTATCTAATGAAAAGAAAAAATAAATTTTTGGATGCATTTCTGAAATGGAAAAAGATGGTGGAAACTCAGACTGGTCGAAAGGTCAAACGACTTCGATCAGATAATGACACTTAGTACAAAAATGATCCATTTCTACAAGTATGTCAAGATGAGGGTATTGTGCGACACTTCACTGTTCGGGATACACCACAATAGAATGGGGTGGCAGAACGCATGAATCGAACTATACTGGAGAAAGTTCGATGTATGTTGTCCAATGCTGGATTGGGCAAGGAATTTTGGGCTGAAGCAATTATATATGCGTGCCATCTAATTAACCATTTGCCATCAGCTGCAATAAATGGAAAAACTTCTATAGAGATGTGGACTGGTAAATCTGCTACTGATTATGACTATTTACATGTATTTGGTTCCACTGGATATTATCATGTAAAAGAATCTAAGTTAGACCTAAGAGCAAAGAAAGCATTATTCTTGGGTATAACTGATGGAGTAAAAGGATACCGTCTCTGGTGTCCTGATACAAGGAAGATTGTTTTCAGTAGAGATGTGACTTTTGATGAATCAACCATGTTAAAGTACAAGGATTCATAAAAGAAAGACAAAACTAGTAGTATTTTGCAGCAGGTGGAGCTTGAAAAGGTTAACAATGATCCAGCTAATATTGAAGGGACAAATGATGAAGAGGTTCCTACCCAAGAACCTCTACATCAACAAGATTCAATTGCATATAGGAGGCCAAGAAGAGAGATTCGTAAGCCTATCGCTTTGATGATATAGTGGCCTATGCACTTCCAATTGCAAATGATGATGTTCCTTCTACTTACACAGAAGCAATAAGTAACCCTGATGGTGTAAAGTGGAAGCAAGCAATGAATGAAGAAATGCAGTCTTTTCATAAAAATAGGACCTGGGAGTTGGTGACACTACCCAAGGGAAAGAAGGCAATTGGATGCAAATGGGTATATGCAAAGAAGGAAGGATTTCCTGATAAAAATAAAATTTGATACAAGGCTAAATTGGTAGCAAAGGGTTACACTTAGAAAGAAGAAATAGACTACAATGAATTGTTTTCTCCAGTTGTGAAGCATTCGTCTATTCGGATTTTGCTAACATTGGTTGCTCAATATGATCTTAAACTAGTTCAGCTTGATGTGAAGACCACGTTTTTACACGGTGATTTGGAAGAGGAAATCTATATGACTCAGCCAGATGGATTCAAGGTTGTTGGAAAAGAAAATTGGGTTTGAAAACTGACAAAGTAGCTTTATGGATTAAAGCAATCTCCGAGGCAGTGGTACAAGCGATTTGATCAGTTCATGAAAGGGCAAAGGTACACAAGAAGTAAATTTCATTGCGTGTATTTTCAGAAGCTACAAGAAGGAACTTTCATATAATTGCTCTTATATGTTGATGATATGCTAATAGCATCTAAGAGCAAAGTTGAGATTGAAAGATTGAAGACTCAACTCAATCTCGAGTTTGAGATGAAAGATCTAGGAGAAGCTAAAAACATTCCCGGCATGGAAATATGGAGAGATAGAGCTCATGATAGAGTTAGCTTATCTCAGAAGCAGTATTTGAAGAAGGTACTACAGCAATTTGGCATCAACGAGTAGACAAAACCTGTAAGTACCCCGTTGGCTTCTCATTTCAAGCTTTCTTCACAACTATCTCCTTCGACGAATACTGAACGAGAATACATGTTGCAAGTTCCGTATTCTAATGCAGTGGGTAGCTTGATGTATGCAATGGTGTGTACAAGACCCGACATTTCACAGACAGTTAGTATAGTGAGCAGGTATATGTATAATCCTGGAAAAAGACATTGGCAAGCTGTGAAATAGATTCTACGGTATATTCAAAAGACCGTGGATATTGGATTACTGTTCAAGCAGGATAATACACTTGGTAAAGGTGTTATTGGGTACGTTGATTTTGACTATGCTGGTTTGGACAAGCGAAGATCAACCACCGGTTATGTGTTTACACTTGCTGGAGGACCAATAAGTTGGAAGTCTACATTACAGTCTACAGTTGCGTTGTCAACCATAGAAGCCGAGTACATGGCTGAATAGAGGCTGTAAAGGAGGCTATTTGGTTACAAGGTATGGATAAAACCTTGGGGTTGGTTCAGGAGCATATTAACGTGTATTGTGATAGTCAAAGTGTTATTCATTTAGCAATGAATCAAGTCTATCATGCACGTACAAAGCATATCGACATACGATTCCATTTTGTGCGGGAAATTATTGAAGAGGGGAAAATTTGTCTTCAGAAGATCAAGACTGCAGATAATCCCGCAGATATGATGACCAAGGTAGTAACAACAACCAAGTTCGAACATTGTTTGAACTTGATCAATATCCTGCAAGTTTAACAGTTGAAGAAGGCATTATCAAGTATTGTTGTCAAAGGCAGAAAGAATTGTGTGAAGATAAGATTATCCTAATCAAATCTTCAAGGTAGAGATTATTAGAATATACCCATTCCTTGCCCATACCTTGCCCATACCTTTCCCATACCTACCCATACCTTGGAAAGGTCAAAGTTATGGGCACCAAATATTTATTTAGTGTTGGGCATGGAATAATAGCAATTTTTGGTCCCTAATTGTATAGGGACTTTGCAAGGTGGCCCTTGAACCAAACTATAAATAGGCCTAACCATTGTTCATTCTAATCATCCCACATTTGCCATTCTCTACTTAAGGCATTGTTCTCTCTCCCTATTTGTAAAGTTTCACTTGTATTTTGGAGTGAAATATATTTGGTAGTGCCCGAGGACGTAGGCAAGATTTGCCGAACCTCGTTAAAATTCTGGTGTTCTTTACTATTTATTTTTCCATATTTTGTGAGTGTGATTGTAGTGATTTATTGTGCTATTAAATTACGATAAAGGGATATTCTGGCTAGGAAATACTTGGTACTTAAGTGATCCTCGTGATCCACCTCTCTTTCCTGGGAATTGAACTTAGTGTGATTTTTTAGTACAAAAATTTTACTCTTTCACACGCTTCCACGCAACAGAATGCACCAATTGCTTTTCGTGGAAAGGAGTCAGTTGTGATACGGCAACTGGTCAAGTGATTGGCCTCGACCTTAGTTGCTCTTTGCTTGTTGGCTCTCTTTCTCCAAACACTAGCATTTTCCGCCTTCAAGGACTCAAATGACTCAACCTTGCTTCCAATGATTTCAATGGTTCTTCGATTCCGTCCGGGTTTAGTAAGTTAGTAAGTTTGATACATCTTGATTTTTCTGATTCTTCTTTCTCTGTTTCAGTTCCATCAGATATTTCTTTTCCAGCAAAACTGATTTCACTTGATCTTTTTCAAAATAATCATTTGAAATTTGATAGCCATAGTTTGCTCATGCTTACACTCAACTTATCTAAATTAGAAGATCTTTTTCTTAACAGTGTAAATATGTTTGATGTTGTGCCTACTTCCTTCAAGAACTTGCCTTCGTCTCTAAAGCGTTTGCGTCTCGAGTTTTGTGATTTAAAGGGGGAATTCCCTAGTGAAATATTCTAGCTAACGTACATTGAGCATGTTGATCTAAGTTGGAACTCTTTAACAGGTTATCTCCCTAAGTCCAATTGGAGCAGTACCCTCAAGTACTTTAAACTTTACAATAATCACTTTGGAGGGTCAATTCCTGCGTCCACTGGAAACCTCACAAAAATCACCTTTCTAGATTTATCCCTCAATGAATTCAAAGGTCAGCTTCCCTCAACTCTGTTCGGCCTTAAACAAGTTACTCATTTAGGCTTATCATGCAACAGACTAGAAGGTCCCCTCCTAACTCATGTAACAGGGCTTCAAAATTTGGATGAGTTATTTCTAAATGATAACTTGTTAACCGGAGGAATTCCATCTTGGCCTTTTACTTTGCCATCTTTAAAATATTTAGACCTTAGTAATAACAGTCTCACTGGTCCAATTGACAAGATTCAAAAGCCTAATTCAGTTCAAGAGGTTTATTTGGCATATAATCACATGCATGGTGAAATACCAAGTTCGTTCTTCAATCTTGCAAATCTGATCGAACTTGATCTTTTATCAAATAATTTTAGTGGTGTCATCAAGTCAGATATGCTTTTAAAGTTGAAGAACCTTGAAACACTCGTTCTTTCGTCAAATAATTTTAGTGGTGCCATCAAGTTAGATGTGCTTTCAAAGCTGAAGAATCTTACAATGCTTGAGCTTTCAAATAACAAGTTGCTATCATTCAGTAGTGACGATGGTGTTAACTCCACTTTTCAAAAGCTCGAGACTTTATACTTCTCTTCTTGCAATGTACAACAATTTTCGAATATCTTGAGATCAGCTAAAAGCTTGCGTTATCTTGATCTTTCTAATAATGCAATTAAGGGTTCAATTTTCAAGTGGGAATCAGAAGGTTGGGAACAATTGTTCTATTTAAATCTTTCCCACAATTTACTGATGAGTTTAGAGCAATTTCCAGGGGAGAATCTTCATATCTTGGATCTTCGTTCTAACCTACTCCAGGGTCCTCTTCTAGTTCCACTACCACCTTCATTGGAAGAATTCTGGATTTCAAATAACAATTTGACAGGAGAAATCCCTCATTCTATTTGTAATTTGACTTTCCCTCAAATTCTTGATTTATCTAGAAATTACATAGGTGGAATAATTCCGAAATGTCTTGGAAGTTCGAGTTATGGTCCCAGAATCATAAACCTACAAAAGAATAACTTTAAAGGAAAAATCCCTGATTTTTGTGCTGATTACAATGGTTTGATAAATCTTGCCCTTAATGACAACCAATTGGAAGGGCCATTGCCACGATCCTTGATCAATTGTACCTTTTTAAAGTTTTTAAATTTGGCAAATAACAAGTTAAATGATACCTTTCCCCGTTGGTTGGGTGCACTTCCAGCTCTGCAAATTTTAATCCTACGATTCAACAGGTTTCATGGTCTCTTAAACATTTTCGAAAATATTAGACCATCCTTTTCATCATTGCAAATTGTTGATCTCTCTGGGAATGAATTTAATGGAGACTTACCTACAATTTTCTTCCAAAACCTAAATTCTCTGAAGCATGCAAGAAACCTAGGTGATGTTAAAGGTTAATGTAGAAATTATTTGTTACTATTTACTGATTGAATAAGTTAGTAGTTGAGTCAGTCAAAGTCTGTTTCAAACAAACCTAGTCTTTGTTTAGTGCCAATAGTGTTCCTTTTATTTAGGAGATTTAGTTGTTAGCTATTTGAGTATTTATAGTACTCTTCATGGAATAAAGAACACACTTCACCGTTTCTAATTTTTTGAATTCCTTTTGTTTAAATTTAAGTCCTTTGTTCTGTTTTTACTTTTATATTCAGCAGCTTTTTCTTGACATCTGGTATCCGAGCTACTTGAGGCCTATGTTCAAGCTTATGATGGCAAGCAATTGGAATGGAGTGAACCTTTCACAGCCGTTGGTTCCAATTTTTCAAGGCAGCAACTATGGAGTTTGGAGCACTAAGATGAAGACTTTGTTTTTGTCCCAAGACCTATTGGACTTGGTGGAAAATAGATATGGTGAAGAGGAGGTTGCAGCTTAGACTCTCAAAGATTCAGAAAGAGAGATGCTAAAACTTTGTTTTTCATCCAACAAGCTGTGGATGAATCAATTTTTCCTCGCCAAGCAGTGACGCATTCAAAAGAAGCATAGGACACGCTGCGAACAACATATCAAGGTACTGCAAAGGTGATTACTGTTAAACTTCAAACTCTGCGTAGGAAGTTTGATAATTTTATTATGGAATATGATAATGTTCTGGATGATTATGTGTCAAAAGTAATTGATGTTGTGAATCAAATTCGAAAATATGGTGAGGATTTAAGTGAGCAAAGGGTAGTTGAGAAAATTCTTAGGAGTTTACCTATGAAATATGATCATATAGTTGCAGCTATAGAAGAGTCAAAAGATTTGAGTGTGTTAACTGTTGATGAGTTGCAAGGCTCTCTTTATTCTCATGACGATAGGATGGAAAGGTATGGTAATGCGTCTGTTGAGAATGCCTTTTATAGTAGGGCGCAATACTTTCGTGGTGGAAAGGGCACCAGCGAAACAAACTTCAATGACTGGCGTGGAGGAAATTCATCTCGTGGGAGAAGAAGAGGTAGGGCTGGTGGCCGATTCAATGGATAGAACCAAAGTTATAGAGATGGTGATAAAAGATAAAATAGTAGTCCAAAACAATGCTACTATTGTAGAAGGTACGGGCATATTGAGAGGTTTTGCAAGCTTAAAGAGAAACAGGCTAACTTGGCTCATAAAGATAGTGAAGAAGAAAAGACAGAGAGCCTGTTCGTTGCATGCTTCAGTGCTAAGGAGTGTTCTCTTGAAGTTTGGTACATAGATAGTGGTTGTAGCAATCATATGAAAAGTGAATTAAGTCTCTTCAGCAACTTAGATAAGTCAATAACTAGCCGAATTACGCTTGGTGATGGAATTGTTCGTATAGCAAAGGGAAAAGGTACTGTGCAGTTGAATTCCCTAGGTCTTAATTGCATTCATAATGTTTTGTATGTTCCAGATTTAAATTCTAATTTGCTAAGTGTTGGGTAATTTATGGTGGATGGGTATTCACTTGTCTTTGAAGAATTCAATTGCTGCATTTTTAAGGATAAATCGAAAAAGCACCTGTTAGCTAGTGTTCCGATGGAAAAAAAATAAGATTTTTCCTTATAATTTCGCAACTGATGATAGGCTTCCATGGAAGGTAGAATCATTTGATGAAAATTGGTTGTGGCATCACAGATATGGGCACTTAAATTTTGATAATTTAAGACTCATGTCTGAAAAGAGTCTAGTTGATGGTTTACCTCTAATAAAAAATGTTGATGATGTGTGTGAGAGCTGTATATTTGGGAAACAACATCGAGATTCATTTCCAAAGGGCAAGGCAAGGAGAGCTTCCCAACTTGCAGAACTTATTCATGCTGATCTTTGCAGACCAATGAGAACACTTTCTCTCAATAACAACAGGTACTTTTTAGTCTTTTTTGATGACTACAGTAGAATGACGTAGGTGTACTTTGTCAAAGAAAAGTCAGAGGCTCTTTCAGTTTTCAAGAAGTTTAAAGCAAGTATTGAGAAACAAAGTGGCCAGCCTGTAAAGACCTTGCGGACAGATCGTGGTAGAGAATTTCTCTCTACTGAATTCAACAAATTTTGTGAAGAATCTAGCATTCAACGCCAGCTAACAGCAAGCTACACTCCTCAACAAAATAGAATCGCTGAGAGGAAGAATCGGAGTCTTGTTGAAATGGGAAAATGCTTACTGAAAGCTAAAGATCTTCCAAAAAGTTTCTGGGCAGAAGCAATTCACACAGCAGTGTACATTCTCAACCGATCTCTAACAGCAGCTCTAGAACAAAAAACACCATTTGAAGCATGGCATGGGTGGAAACCTGAGGAATTACAAGCAGGTTCAAAAGCATTACTAGAAGATGGTGAATGTCTCAACACTCATCCTAGTCAAGAAAATGGAGATGGAAGTTCTTGCTCATCAGCACCAAACAGTCCTTCAGTAGTTCCAAATACCACTTCATTAAGCTCTTCTAGATCAGAATCACCACCTAAAGAATAGAGATCATTGGTAAAAATTTATGAAAGTACTGAGCAATGCCAATTCGCCCGAATTGAAGATCTAATCATCTTTGAAGAAGCAATCAAATCCAAGAATGGCGAGATGCAATGGATGGTGAAATGGAAGCCTTGGAAAGGAACAAGACGTGGGAATTAATAGACCTTTCAAATGGAAAAGAAGCTATTGGGTTAAAATGGATTTTCAAAACTAAATTCCAGGCTGATGGTTCCATTCAAAAGCATAAAGCAAGACTGGTTGCACGAGGGTACATGCAACGTGAAGGGTTAGATTTCTAAGAAACTTTCTCTCCGGTGACAAGATTTGACACCATACGTGTTATTCTGTCAATTGCAGCTCAATTAAGTTGGGAGGTTTATCAATTCGATGTCAAGTCGGCTTTTTTAAATGGGATCCTAGAAGAAGAAGTATATGTGCAGCAACCAAAAGGTTACGAGATTGCAAATCAAGAAGAGAAAGTGTATAGGTTGAAAAAGGCTCTATATGGCTTAAAGCAAGCACCGCGAGCCTGGTATGGAAGAATTGATGGGCATTTCAGCAATAATGGTTTTCAAAGAAGTCCCAGTGAGCCAAATCTATATGTAAAAAATAGAGGTACTTCTGAGATTCTCATTATTTGCCTTTATGTTGATGATTTGATTTATACTAGCAAGAGTAGTACTTTGTTGAATGAGTTTAAAAAGCTGATGACAGACGAATTTGAAATGACTGATTTGGGGTTGATGAGTTTCTTTCTGGGACTAGAAATTAAACAATGTGCAGAGGGTATTTTTATGTCTCAAGAAAAATATGTGAATGATCTTCTTGAAAAGTTCAACTTGAAGGATTGCAATCTTGTGAGTACTCCAATGTGCACCAATCAAAAATTTTGTTTAGATGATGAGGGAGAGAAAATTGACTGCCAATTGTTTCGAAGTTTGATTGGGAGTCTGTTGTATCTAACAAATAGTAAACCTGATATTTTGCAAGCAACAAGTCTCTTATCTAGATATATGCAGAGTCCAAGCAAGCATCACTTTGGAGCTGCCAAGCGAATTTTGAGCTATTTGAAGGGGACAAGCTCATTTGGAATATGGTATAAGTTCTCTAACAATCTAAGGCTGTATGGTTTTTCAGATAGTGATTTGGTTGGCTGCATTGAAGATCGCAAGAGTACAACTGGTTACGTTTTTAGTATGGGTAGCGGAGCTGTTTCATGGAGCTCAAAGAAGCAACCTTCAACTGCTTTATCATCTTCGGAGGCTGAATATATGGCTGTTACTGCTGCTGCTTGTCAAGCTGTCTGGAAACAAAGAATTATTGATGATTTAAAGCAAACACAAGTGGAGGCAACTACCATCTATTGTGATAATCAGTCAACAATTGCAATGACAAAAAACCCTGTTTATCACAATAGAACAAGACACATTGAAACACGTCATCATTTCATAAGAGAGCTGGTTGCAAAAGGAGATATCAAGATGGAGTACTGCTGCACTGAAGAACAAGTTGCTGATTTGTTCACAAAGCCACTTCCACCGAAGAAATTCGTGTATTTGAGAGAATTGTTGGGTGTTGGAGAGTGTCTACATTAAGGGGGAGTGTTAAAGGTTAATGTAGAAATTATTTGTTCCTATTTACTTGTAACGCCCCTAACCCGAATCCGTCACCGGAATAGAGTTACGGAGCATTACCAGAGTTTCCGATTCATTTATTAGATATTTCATTAATCCAATATCTTTTCTTTTCCACGTTCAAGTCTCGTATTCAAGATATTCAGATCTTTATAAAGAAATTTGATCGTCGTTTTCATTTATTTCATGTTATAATACATTCAACTAATGCTCTAAACAAAATTATCATTTTACCCCTAAACTTTTAATTAATGACGATTTCATCCTTAGGTTAAAATAAAATAAAATTATTACAATTTAATCTTTATTTCCAGCCGTTATTCTCACACAAATTGATAACAACCTATGAATTCTATAAAATGTCGAATTTTCCATAATTTCAACACTTTTCAATTTAATCCTTAAAACATGTTTTTCCACGATCTTGAGCTAAATTAATAATTTCATTCAATTTTGTAATTTAAATAATAAAATAATCCATTTCATGCAAATTGGTCATTTCTAACATTTTTTTTACAAAATTGCCCATAAAATTTTAGTTTTATTCAATTTAGTCCATGAGCCTAAAACATACAAATTAGCCATGCTAGCTGAATATTCATACATATTTTCCTCCTCCTCCTCTCCATTCCACATCCTTAATTTATATAACATGCAACAAGTAACATTATCAATAATTTCACTATTTACTTATGTATATTCAAAACTGTCCATTTGCGTCATAGTCACTAAATTATTTATATCTTAAGCTACAAAACTCAAAATTAAAATCCGCTAATTTTTCCTGAAACTAGACTTACTTATCTTATTACCATAAAATTTTTACAATTTTTGGTTTAGCCAATAAGTACAGTTTATTCCTTAAAGTTTCCCCTGTTCTGCTGTCTGACAGTTCCGACCCTTCTTCACTAAGAATTAATTATCTCATCATACGAGATTCGAATGATGTTCCTGCTTATTTCTATTGAAAATAGACTCTTTAAGGATTTTAAACATATAAATTTAATCCCTTAATTATTTTTCTCCAATTTTTATGATTTTCCAAAGTCAGAACAGGGGAACCCAAAATCATTCTGACATTGTCTCATAAAACTTATTATATCTCACGATTTACAATTTCATTGCTTACACCGTTTCTTCTATAAGAAACTAGACTCAAAAAGCTTTAATTTCATATTTTATTCATCCTCTAATTAGATTTCTACAATTTTTGGAGATTTTTCAAAGTTAGACTATTGCTGCTGTCCAAAACTATTTTAGTGCAAAATGTTGATTTTCATTTTGCCCCAAATTTCACAGTTCATACAATTCAGTCCTTACTTAATTAACCCCTCAACTAAACTAATTTTCTCAATTAATACTTTTCCTAGACATTATAAGTTATTTCATAACTATTGAAATTCAGAATTTCCACATAAAACTTTAACTTCAAACTCTTTTACAATTTAGGTCCCAAACATTTACTTTCTATTCAATTCTTTCAATAAAATCAGCATATAAACAATTTAAAGCTCTAATTCTATGTCAAATCATCATATACTTCCAGCAAATATTCATAGAAACTTTCAATTTCTTTCATAGAATCAAGAACTAATGGATTCAACAAATGGACCTAGTTGTAAAAGTCACAAAAACACAAAAATTTCAAGAAATAATCAAGAATTGCACTTACTTGCAGTAAAAATATGAAAAAACAGCTTAAGGGAACTCTTCCATGGTGTTTTTGCTAATGAGAATGGAGAAAAATAAAGAGAAATCTAGATAATTCCACTTTAGTCCTAGCTTTATTAAGTAAATTTTGCAATTTTGCAATTTTTCCCTTAATTCCCCTTATTTTCTTGGTGATTTCATGCTCTTGCCGTCCAGCCCAAATAGACCTTGGGTCTATTTGCCTTTTAAACCCTCTTTCTTTTATCATTTAAGCTATTTAATCATTTCCCACAATTTTGCATTTGATACAATTTAGTTCTTTTTGTTCAATTAGCTATCAGTACTTTAAAATTTCTTAACGAAACTTTAATACTAACTTATTAACACTCCATAAATATTTATAAAAATATTTATGGCTCGATTTAAAATTCCCGAGGTCTCGATACCTCTTTTTTAATTTTAATTATTTTAATATATATATATTTTTAGTACATTTCACTATTTCAAAATTTTTCCTAACTTCACATTTAACTTATACTCACTAAATTAATAATATTTCCTACTCATTTGTCGAATTTAGTGATCTCGAATCACTGTTCCGACACTACTGAAAATTAGGCTGTTATTAAATAAGTTAGTAGTTGAGTTAGTCAAAGTCTGTTTCAAACAGACCTAGTCTTTGTTTAGTGCCAGTAGTGTTCCTTTTATTTAGGAGATTTAGTTTTTAGCTATTTTAATATTTATAGTACTCTTCATGGAATAGAGAACACACTTCACCGTTTCTAATTTTCTGAATTCCTTTTGCTTAAATTTAAGTCCTTTGTTCTGTTTTTACTTTTATATTCAGCAGCTTTTTCTTGACAAGTGAACTAGTCTTACAAGAATCCGATAAGGAAGGACTGACTCCGCTTTACGCGCTACATTTCTATGATCAAGTTTCGGTCAATGTAACATGGAAAAAATCAGAAATGGAGTTGGAGTATATAAGAACGTTACCCATTTTCACTGCCATTGATTTTTCAAATAATAGATTCTCTGGAAAAATGCCGGAGGCAATTGGAGAGCTTCGTACGCTTGAGGTGCTCAACCTGTCTCACAACAGCTTCACCGGTAATATCCCACCATCGTTGGGGAACTTAGTAGAACTTGAATCATTAGCTCTTTCATCAAATAACCTCGGTGGCGAGATTCCTTCTCAAATGACAAAATTGACGTTTCTCGAAGTGTTAAATTTTTCACACAACAATCTTGTGGGACCCATCCCCTATGGAAACCAATTCAACACTTTTGAGAATGATTCCTATTACAGTAACTTGGGATTATGTGGCTTCCCCTTGACAAAGCAATGCTGCAATGGTGAGGGACCGAAACCACCTGCACCGAAGCGTAAGGAAGCTAAAGGTTCTCCAGTAGCCTTTATATGGAAACTTGTGATGATGGGATACGGACTAGGATTCAGCACTGGCTACATTGTGTTCACCACTGGAAGGCCATGGTGGCTTGTAAGAATGGTTGAGAGATATTGGAAACCGAATGTTACAAGATGGATTTGCAGAATTAGAGGAAAAATAAACATGCACTGAATCCAAATTCCAAGGTACGTTTTTAACCATCTATTAGTGTTTTTTTTTTTTTACAGACTAGGCTTATTGTTTCTTTTTGTCATATGTAGTGGTTCGAGAGGAAGATGCAGCCTTGCTACTATATGTTTTGGCCAGAAATAGCATGTTTTCGGAGTTCATTGTCATGTCCAGTGATTTGAAGAAAGGATTCAAGGTGGCCTTGGAGGATAACTTGCTTTGCTTCTTGTTCAATTTGACCATACGAGTGTTTGCATTTGTAAATTAGTATTTTTGGGCTTTGTTACGTTTATGAGACGTTGTATGCTGTTTTATTTTTTAGTTTTTTTTCTTTTTCTTTTTTCGTTAAATCTATGGTTTTGGTGTGTTTTCTTCGAGTTGTTTGAATTTAAACTATGTTCAATGTTCAAAGGAAATATTGTATTTGCCCTTTGATATATTATTGTATTGTCTTTGATATTTTCTTAAATAGATAACCTATAAAGAAGAATTTGTTAGCAGACACAAAAATGATAATGTAATTTATTTTAATAAATAAAATGATTTTATGGGTAAACTATTAAAATAGTCACTTTTATTTACTTTAGGTTATATTTTAGTTATTTATATTTGAAATGTTATGTTTTAGCCACTTACGTTATTGCGTTATAACATTAAAGATGCAATGGTAAGCTGACGTGGCACGTTAAATCATCATTTCAAATGAAAATTTTAGGTTAATTTATACAATCGATCCTCATATTTTTTCGTTTTGAGCAATTTAATTTTTTTTGCATCGATCCTCATATTTTTTCGTTTTGAGCAATTTAATTTTTTTTTGTTCTTTTAACTTTCTTTTTCTTATTTTCTATTCCCTTCTACTTCTCTTTCTGTTTTCTTCCCTTCTCCATTTATTTAATGTAGTTTTTCTATATTTTCCATTTGTTAAAATTATTCCTTGTACTTTTATTTTTTTTAACAATTTAATTTTTTTCGAGTACATCGAGCTTGTGGACTAATTTTAACAAATGAAAAACATAGAAAAACTATGTTAAAAAAAATGAAGAAGAGAGGAAAATAGAGGGAAAAGCATAAGAGAATGGAAAATAAATAAATAAAAAAAGAAGTTAAAAGAACATAAAAAAAATTTAAATTGCTCAAAATAAAAAAATATAAGGACCAATTGTAGAATTTTAACTAAAATTTCCATTTGAAATGATGATTTAATGTGCCATGTCACCATCTTGTTATATTGTTAATAAACAATTAACCGCGCAAGTGACTAAAATATTATAACACGGTAGCGTTAGTGACTAAAATGTAATACTTCAAATATAAGTGACTAAAAAATAACTTAAGGCAAACAAAATTAATATTTTAATAGTATTTATATATATAATTATCTAAATGATTTTATCACTTTCAAACTCGGTTGTTTTATTTATTAAAGGATTGATTATAATGGATAAAGCCACTGATGTAATGAAATGGAAAAACCCTATAATGATAATTTTGATTGAAATTAGTTTGATATATTTAAAATGATCTTTTATCAATATAACCTCTAGATTAACAAAATAAAATATCAGATTGTACTAATTAATAAAATAAATTTAATAATAAATTTAACTCTTAAATATTAGATTGTACTTTGTTGTTAAACAACTTCATTTAATACTACTCTTGGAATGAATAAAATTCCAAAAGAATATAAAAATTAAAAATAAGTTGTATTCTTCTTTTCTTAAAAGAATAAGTTCTATTCTTATTTAAAATATCAGTTCAACAATATAATATTTTATTTATTTATGTATTTATTTTTAAACAAAATTAATGATAATAAGTAATAATAAGTACCTATCAAAAGATAATTATTAACATACATTAAAAAATTAATTACGTACATGATTTAATGTAGAGCCTCAAATTCTAAACAAATAAAGGCTATCATTTAATATTACACGTTGGTTTGAATAAAAAAAACAATTTGCCTTATATATGACACTAAGTGTATATGTTTTATAATCTTAATGATAATTATGTTCAAAAAATAATCTTATTGATAATCAATTATTATATTGTTTTAATTAAATTAAGATTAAATTATTTTATATTTATTAATTTAATAAAAATATTATTTATAAGAATTTCACATTAATAAGGATATTAATAAAATAATACAGCCTAAGATTTAATTAATTAGATACACAAATCAAAATAGAAAAGTAAAATTAATCAATATAAAATTTTAAATAAAATTATAACATATTAGAATTATTAACGAATAAAAATAATAAAATGTGAAAATGTTTCATTATGCAATTTATTCATATGTATTGATATATAATTATAGTTTAATAATACTTTCATGTTCTCTTCAAATATTTATTCTGCAGAACTAAAAGATGGTGCAATAGTACAATTTGATCCTCTTTCCTTATGTGAAGTTTTTTTTTTTTAATGTTTTGATGCCATCCAATTTCTCTTTTTGGAAACAATAACAGATATTGTAATGGATCATAGCATTCAAATTAATGTTTCACTTTATATTAAGTTCTCAAATGTGTATGTGTCATGGGAATAGACTTTCAATCTAGCAATTCGTTTAACCTTAAGCGATTCCTTTACTTCAAATGCGCCTAAGTTAGCTTAACTCCCATAGAGTGAGGATTCTTGCAGAATTCCTCCAAGGCACCAATTTATACAGCGAAAGCAACTCAAGCTAAAAGAATGCTCAAAAGAATAGAATAGCTATAAAAAACCAATGTACAATAGGTGTTTGAGTAAATGCTTTAAGTTATATTACTTTTCTCAAATAATAAAAAACAATGGGTGATTTACAACTGAGGGAAAGGCTTTCTATTTATAGTTGAGCTCCCACAAAACCGACGGTATAAATCAAATTACATCGACGGACAAGATCAAAGTATGTATACAATTAAGGGATTTGCATAATCTTTTAGATTACAAAATCAAATCTTATCAAATCAAATATCTTTTAAAATTTGATTACTTATTTACTAAGGTAGCCTAATTTTCCAAATTTGCTTCATTGGGCCATTCAGGCTTTAAATAGACAAGTTTCTCTTTAAATTCTTTAAATCGGACCAATTCTCGTGGGTCAAGTGAGCCCCATCTAATCCATAGACCTCTTTGGGATGCATTATGTGCAATGGTCACGGCCTTTGAACATTGGCTCGTGACATTCTCCCCCATCCATTCTCGCAACACCCTTGGTGCAACCTCAGAATGACACTAACTTGATTCACCTTTGAAATTTCTCAACACCTTAGACCTTTCTTAACTTGTCTCACTATTGGGTAGTCCCAACCCTCAAAACTTTTGTCTCGGCTTCTGTCGCCTTCTAGCTCAAACCATTCCACTCGTTGGTACATCTCGCTTGCAAGAGCCCATCGCTCTTACTTTGCCACATTGTGACTTGCTTCAATGGAGATCCCCTTGACCGGTACTACTATGCTTCGACATGCCTACAGCCCATTGGCTTCCCTGCTTCAGAACTTTGAAAAGTTCCCTATGTTCTTGCCAAGTCAATGGTAAGCCAGAATGTAAAATACTACCATAGTGTTTGAGATTTACCTCACTTATTGCATTTACTCAACTCGACTTTCTATTTTGCATCGCTACTTTCCCTCGAAGTCCGATACACAACCCACATCTCCCTTAAGTGTTAGCCCTTCTGATGTCTCAACAAGTCTCGATGTTTTCCCCGAATTGAGCCTCATTGATCCTAACCTCAATGTTTGCATCACTACTTTTTCCTCAAAGTCCGGTGAACAACTCACCTCTTCCTTGGGTGGAAGCATCTCCAGTGACTCAACAAGCTTCGTTGCTTTTATTTTGTCCATGGATAACTTGAATTGCTCTGAACAATTTTGTAACTCATGTGAACCACAACACATGATAAGTGCTAAAAGTAACATGTTTTAATCCCATTTTTAATGTGTTTTTGGGTGATTATTCAATGTTAATTATGAATTTTATGCTCATAATTCTTTAAATTAATATTTCTATACTTAGGATAGCATTTGAGAGCAAAAGGAGCAAAAAAAAGCAAAAATAAAAAAATCGAAGCAAGATACAGGGGCCACACTGGTTGACCCCTTCCACACGATCGTGTGCGCCACACGGGCTGCCACACGACCATGTGGCAGGCTGTATCAATTTGGTGAATTACACTCTAAATAGCGGGAAAACGCGATTTTTAGGGTTTTCTGGCCATTCTAAGACCTATATATTACAAAAATAAGAAGATAGGAGGGAATCATCATAGAATATTCAAGAAAAAAACTTGAAAACACCATTGAAGTCAATTCTGAAGTAGATTTTCGTCAAGATTGAAGACTCCCAATTGATTTCTCAATAGATTATAATGAGTTTCTTTGGTTCTTTCCGTTATATTGTGTTTTGGATGTTTTTATCTTTAAGTATGAAATAATCTTCTAAATGCCTAGGGGAGATGAACCCTATGATGGATTATGTCATTTGATTTTTACTTTAGGTGATGAACTTTTAGATATTGTTCTCAATTATGTATGCTTAATTCTTTGTTTATTATTTCTAGGGTATTAATCCATGTTTGGTGTGCTTAAATCAGAGGAAGAATAGACCTTGTTTAAAAGTAGATTTGGTGTAATTGAGTGGAGTTGCATGCAATCCTAGAAATAGGATGACATAAATCTATCAGATTAGAGCCAAATTTAATAGGGGGATTCATAGATCAAGTTAATGCGATAATAGGGGTTTTAATTAGAAAAAAAATTCAATTAATCAACCTAGAGTCAATTGCTCTTACTCTCATAAGAGATACTAGCATAATTTAGGAATTTCTATGAATCAAGATACTAAGTGAAGAAATTGCGTAATTTAGATTGATAAAGATAGATGAAGTCTAGGTGATTTTTTTCCTAGGTATTATTTAGCTTATTGGTTGTTAATCATTTATTTTCCTGAATTGTTATTTGTTGTGTTCGTAGTTAATTTTAGTTTTTAATTAATAACTCAAATTTGTTGGTTAAATAATAAAAATATGGTAATTACTAGTACTTGTAGTCCTCTTGGAAATGATATTTTTGCTCACTGTAACTATACTATTTATTGATAGATGCACTTGCCTTGATCAGATTTTTAGTTGGTTTTGCAACGCATCAACACAAGAAACATTTCATTGGCTTCTTCTTGTTCCTCTTTGCCTATTGGCTTCAACTCTTCCCACGATTGAACCAAGTCTCATGGGCGCTCTATCTAACAATTTGATAATTTAATAATTGAGTTGGGGCTCGATTATGGGTGACACAAACTCAGTCAGAATCTTTATATATAATAGATATAGAAGTGATGGAAGTAATAAAGTGTGCATAATAAAATTAAAAACTGCAAAAATATTAAAACAAACCTTATTTAAGTGGTAAATTAAAAGTTTTAATTATGCAATTGCTTCAAGTTCAAATCCTACCATATACATATTTTTATTGGTTTTTAAATATAAAGACTAAAGAATCCTCAAAGAATATAACTTATTTTAATTGCAAAAAGATATTTCCATAATTTCCTTAACGGTGACAACAACTCAATTAAAAATTTAAAAATAGTATATAGTAAGTATAGATATACAATTTTTAGAGATAATACAGTGTGCATAATAAAATTAAAATGTATAAAAATATTGAAATAAAGCTATGGGCCTATTTTGCTGGGGACCCAATAAACCAAAATTAAAACCAAAGACAATGTTAATAGCCCAAAGTCCATTTACCCAAATAGCCCGAATCACATTTAACCTATTTTACAAACAAAACCTAAACCCCTAACCCAATTCCTAATGGCCCGATAGGGCTAATGCCCAAACCAGTTTCAGTAAACCTGAAACCCTAGCTAACCCTAGCGCCGCGTCTCCCTCGTGAAACATCGCTCGCGGGTCGGCTCTGCCCGTCCTTTGCACCGAAACGGAAGCCCCACTCATTGACCTTTCTCCCAACCTGTAAGCAGACCAAAAAAGGGAACAAAAACAACACAACATGCAAGGGCAACAGAGGCAAAAAAAATATGTATTCGGCTATATAGCCACTAGAATAAAAAAATGTAATTTTTACAGAGACACATTAAGAAATCAAAGAGCAAAAACAGAGAAAAAAGGTTGATTTGATTTTCTTTTCTTTTGCCTTTCGGTTTCCTGTTTCTTTTTTATTATTTTTGTTTGCAAATTTTTTTTAAATAATAAATAATAAAAGAACAAAAGAAAGATAACCTCACCTTTCACGTTTACACCGTTGGACAGAGGGGAATAGATGAGGGAACCACCCCCAATGAAGGGTGGTTGGAGGCCGAAAGACCCTTTGCCCGTTCAAGGCATTTTTGTCGGGGTATCGAGGTTTTGTGGCCTTGAATCGGGCTTGGGGAAGGCAAAACGACCTTAAAGGCCCCTTCTTGTAATCCGATCGCCGTATGCGGTGGTCGCCACGGTCCGGTGGCTGAAAATCACCTAGGCCAGAGGAACCCCCCTCTCTCTTTTTTTTTTCTTAAGGCACTAGTGAAATGAAAATTTTTAAAAAAATTTTTGCTTTATAAACCCATGGAACGACATCGTTTGGGGTTAAGTCCAATAATCCCAAAACAACGCCGTTTTAAGCCATGACCCGAAATCCGACCCTAACCCGCCTAAGATCCGCGTGTTTTTGGACAGAGGGTATATTTGCGCCCTCAGTCATTCCGCGTTTGAGGGGGGTTTTTGATCTAGCCCTTTTACTTTTTTCTATTTTCACAAATTCGGCCCATCAATTTCATTTCATTTTTAATCTAGTCCGTCACTGGCCAGATGAAACGCTGCGTGTAAGGGCCAAGATTAATTTTCAGATTAGTCCCCTATCATTTTCCGCGCGTTCATTTGGGCCTTGATTTGTGTTTTATTAATTTTCGCATTTTTATAATTTGTACCCCGAGTCTTATTCTGAATGCAATCTAATCCCTTTTATTTAAACCCCAAAATTTATTTTATTTTTAAATTTAATCCTTAATCTATGAGATTTTGATATTTTTATTATTTGTTTTAAAACCATTTTATATATCGTGTTGATTTATTTATCTAGATTTTTAATCAAATATTCTAATGATACTTATTTTTTTAATATCGCATTTATCTTAATTCTTTTTTACATTCGGCTCCTTTTATATTTTCCTTTGTTATGCCCCTAGTTATTCATTTACTTATATACCATATTCTAAAATTTTGATTTCATTCTTTTTATTACTCTTGTTTTTTTCATTTTTTGTGATATCATTAATTATTATTTTTGTTATTCATGTTGTTAGCTATTTTATTTTATTTTAGTTTATTTTCTTTGGTTTTTTATATTAATATTAAAAGTTAGTATACCACATGATTATCTAGAATTGTTTCATTAATATATTCATATTCTTGCTACCTATTAGCGCAATAATTTTATTTATAAATCATTGTTTTAAATAAAATTTACACGTCGTTAAATGTTGCATCTATTATTATTCAAAGCAAGTTTTTCAAAAATAAAGTGATGTTTCGAATTTTAGAAATATGAAAAGTTGTATCCTAACTTACGGGATTTCGATTTCTCTTATTAAACCTAAATAGTCGAATATCTCTTTAACTTTTAAATAGATGAGTTTTAAAGGTAATATTCGATGTTTAAAATCTCGAGAAAGTTGTACCCTAACTTATGGGGTTTCAATTTTTCTCGTTGAATCTAAATAATCGAATATCCTCTTAAATTTAAACGTATAAGATTTTAAATAAAAAATAAAGGCAAGCTAAATTTCGAGAGTTTAAATGTTGTGTCCTAACTTACGGGATGTGACATTTTGCTATCTTGAGACGAGAAGACCTTTAATGCTCGTTTTAATTTATTCAAGGTTTTTTAGAGAGAATCGTATTTTAAATTCTTTTTGAGTTTTCAACTTTCGACGTTAAGATATTAGTTAATCAATTAGGTACCAATTTTGGGCGTTACGATGGTGCTAACCTTTCTCGCACGTAACTGACTCCCGAACCCGTTTTCTCAAATTTCGTAGACAAAAATCTTTGT
Organism: Gossypium arboreum; assembly: GCF_025698485.1. Taxonomy (NCBI): domain Eukaryota; kingdom Viridiplantae; phylum Streptophyta; class Magnoliopsida; order Malvales; family Malvaceae; genus Gossypium; species Gossypium arboreum. The sequence goes on along the minus strand of NC_069070.1, from coordinate 116,219,988 downwards.
TCTAGTAAATCGAAATATTTTATTAAGACGACAAAATTTCTAGGTGATCCGATCACACCTAACTAAAAAGGATTGGTGGCGACTCCCATTTTTCATTTTCAAAACCAAAGTCGACCTTTTTTCAAAAAAAGAGTTTCGACAGCTTGACGACTCCATTGGAGACTATAAGAGAGTCAAGCCGTAAATTGATTAATTTATATCTTTTCATCAAGTAAAGTCTAGGTGGATTTTTCCTTAGGTATTGTCTTAAGTCAATCGATTTTTCCCAAAAGCAATTCCCCAATTTTCTTCTCTATGCGTTCTTAATTTAGATAATTAGTTAATTAAAACAAAAACCTCTTTATTCTTTGGCTAGATAATAAAAAGACAGTTATTACTAGTACTTTTAGTTCCTTTGGGTTTGACAATCCGATCTTACTAAAACTATACTACTGTTCAATAGGTACACTTGCTTACATCGCGATAATAGTTAGTTTCAAGAACAATTAATTATAAATATTTAAAACCTATCACGAAATCACGCGATCAAGTTTTTGGCGCCGTTGCTGGGGAACTAAGATATTAGGAACGCTCAATTTTTATTACTTTAGCCATTTATTTTTCTTGCAATTTAATTTTTTATTATTATTATTTATTAACCTACTATTTCTTTCTCTTGGCAGGTTTTTATAGTTTATGACTAGAAGAAACGCGTCAGGACCATTACTTTTTGATGAAGAAATCGATTATACAGTTCGTAGAAACCAAAGAGAAATAAGGTGCAGCTTAAGATACACGGAGAACGAGCAAGAAGATGATACTCAACCCCCAATCGAAGAGATGGTTGAAAACCAAGGCAATCAGCTACCTCCTGCAATTGCGGCTAATCAAAATCCTGTTCCACGCACTATGTATGATTATGCTAAACCTTCTTTAGCAGGAGCTGAATCTAGCATAGTTAGACCTGCTATAGCTGCAAATACTTTTGAATTAAAACCTAACACTATTCAAATGACACAACAATTTTTTCAGTTTGATGGTTTGAAGGATGAGGACCCCAACGCTTATTTAGCTAACTTCTTAGAACTATGCGATACATTTAAAATTAATGGTGTTTCTGATGATGCCATTAGACTTCGGTTATTCCCTTTTTCATTGAGGAAAAAAGCTAAACAGTGGTTAAACTCGTTACCACGAGGGTTAATTACTACTTGGAAACAAATGACCGAAAAATTTCTATTAAAATATTTTTCGCTGGCTAAAACGGCTAAATTACGCAATGATATCTCTTCTTTTGTGCAGATGGATTTAGAAACACTTTATGATGCATGGGAGAGAGATACAAGGATCTTTTGAGAAGGTGCCCCCACCATGGGTTATCGCTTTAGCTTCAGGTTCAAACATTCCATAACGGTCTGAATCCTTCAACTCGACAAATGGTTGACGCAGCTGCTGGCGGAACCATCAATAATAAAACACCTGAAGATGCTTATGAGTTTATTGAGGAGATGTCTCTGACTAATATCAGTGGCAAGTCATGCGGACAAAGCCAACGAAAATAGCCGGCATTTATAACGTCGATTCGGTCACCATGCTCTCTAATCAGGTAGAACTCTTAAATAAAAAGATTGATGGTTTTCTTAGTTCTTCACAGGTTCACCCAGTATTGTAGTACGAAGTAAGTGGAGGTGGAACAAACCATCCGGAATACCAACCTTATGGCCACAACATGGAGAACGAGCAATTAAATTACATGGGTAATAATCCTCGACCTCAAAACAATTCATATAATAACACTTATAATGCAGGTTGGAGGAACCACCCCAATTTCTCGTGGGGCGGTCAAGGAAATCAAAGACCACAACATCCTCCGGGCTACCAAAACCACCCTACCAGCAGGAAAAGAAGCCGAACCTTGAAGAGATGCTCTCCAAGTTTATTTCTCTGTCAAAAACTTGTTTTCAAAACACTGAGACAGCACTTAAAAATCAACAAGCGTCAATCCAATGGCTAGAAACTCAGATAGGCCAACTGTCCAAACTAATCTCCAAACGACCACAAGGTAGCTTGCTAAGTAACACTGAACCCAACCCAAGGGAACAGCTCAACGCAAGTAATATCCAAGATGACGAAGGAGTCGTTGAGCCTGAACCAGAACCGAGGCAAGAAACCGTGGTAAGCAAAGGTCAAGGTGAGGTAGATTATAATAAAAACAAACCAGTGCCTGTTGAATATAAACAACGTGTGCCATACCCCAACGCGACAAGGAAAGACCGCTCAGATGAACAATTTGGTAAATTTCTTAAACTCTTGAAAAAATTACATATTAACTTACCGTTTATTGAAGCTCTATCGCAGATGCCAAACGCAATAAAATTTTTGAAGGAGCTTTTAGCAAATAAGCGGAAGTTGGACGAGGCATCGCATGTAGAGCTAAACGCAGTTTGCTTGGTTATTCTCCAAAATAAACTACCCAACAAACTAAAAGATCTAGAGAGTTTTACAATTCCTTACTTAATTGTTAGTTTAGATGTTAATAATGCATTAGCTGATTTAGGGGCTAGTATCAACGTCATGCCCTACAAAATGTTTAAGCAACTATGTCTCGGGAAACCCAAATAGACTAGGATGAGCATTCAATTAGCAGATAAAACTATAAGATTCCCTAGGGGTATTATTGAAGATGTGCTAGTAAAAATTGATAAATTTGTATTTCCTGTTGACTTTATTGTTCTAGACATAGAAGAGGATAGCAACACTCCCTTATTCCTAAGAAGGCCCTTTTTAGCAACTGCTAAAACCATCATTGATGTTGGCACAGGTGAACTCACACTCCAGGTGGGAGACAAAACAATCACCCTTCAAGCTTGCAATTCTAGCAACACATCAGGAATCGAAGGTGATCATTTAAACCATTCTCCTAAAACTAACAATTTGGTGCAACCTGCTTTGTAGAAAATAAGTCTAAAGGAAGCACACGAGTCGTTCTCAAGCAATAGTAGAGAACCTGTTCATGAAGATCAGAAATTACAAATCGAGGAACTCGATGAATGGCGGACGCACAAACCAAGAACACCTGAAAAACTGAAACTACGCCAAAACTAGCCCGATACCTCTCCAAACCAACTTAAGGTTGGTGATAAGGTCTTATTAGATGCCGCAGATCCCCATATTGTCACTACCACGCTGAATGACGAAATCCCTCTTACGATACTCAGTATTTTTCCATTCGGTACGGTGGAGGTGAGTCATCCCAAGTTCGGCACTTTTAAGGTAAACAACACCCGTTTAAAACCTTATTTTGATGAGATTGATAGAAGGAATAAGGAGAATAAACTCCTCAAACCACCATGATTATTCGACGGAGAGGTAAGTCGAGCTTAGACTATAAATAAGTGTTTCTCCGGAGGCAACCCGAGCACTAACAATATTAATTTCTTTAAATTTTGGTATTTAACTCCTAACTTACTAATAGAAGTCTTGAATACAGGTGTTTCCACAGAAACACGGCCAAGCACACGGGCGTGCTTAAGGCTGTGTGAAAATAGGGCAAAAGATTTCCCCAACACAGGCTACGATTAAATGCCACGGCCGTGCGATATGGCCGTGGTCGAGCCTGTCAAAACAACACGGGCGTCTGACACGCCCGTGTGGAAGGCCCGTGGTTGAAACTAAAAAACTAGCATAGGCGTTCGACACGCCCGTGTCTAACACCCGTGGTCGAACCTGTTAAATTAACACGGGCGTGGGGCTTGCACACATGGGCGTGGGAGAAGCGAACGAAGCTAGACACGACAGTGCGACACAGCTGTGTGAACCCATACGCCCAAGGAATATGGGCGTGTACTAAATGTCAAACGAGCCCAAATTTGAAATTCGTGAATCACACGGGCTGAAATTGGGGAACACGGGCATGTGCCATGGCCGTGTGCCCCAAAATCTATAAATACCCTACACTATTCACTTTCTTCTCCATTCAAAAACCCTAACCCTAGCCGCTGCAACTCCACAGGGCCCCCTGCCACGCTCGTGCGCCACCTCCAACTTTGTTTTTAAAGCTCAATCTCTCTCCCTTAGCGTTTGTTTACTCTTTTCACTTGTATTTTACTAATTACTAATGCTTATTATTACAATAATCTCTATTTCTTTTGAACTATTTTCCATTTCTTCTCATTACTTTATCATTTAGTTTGCATTTTTAGTTAGTTATTATACAATGCATGTTAAAATCAAGTGATTAGGGAAACTTCATACCCATGACTTTACCATGCCCATTCTCATGATATTTCCATGCCAATGTCTCTCATGAAATTTGTATTTTTTCAATTATTTATCATAAATTTCATGTTGTTAGGAAAGCTTCATTCTTTTGTCTTACACATGCCATTACTACATACAATGATAAGGTCACGAAATTATTATATTAGTTATGTTCGGTTGTGGCTGAAAGTCTGCTTTTTAGTTGAAAATTGTATTCCTTTTACTTGGACCACTTATCAAGATAACTTGATGATTTTAATCGCAGGTACCATGTCATCCTCACGTGGTAAAAAGGCTGTTGTACCTGCCTCGAAGAAGAGGAAGGGAGTGTCATCTTCCGCGGGTCCAACCGTGAAAATTCGTCACCCTCTCCTATAGTTCCCCCAAGGGCCCCAGGAAGAACTGTTCCAAATCCTTTGGGCCCGACCCTTAATTGTGGGTCGCTGTATCGACTGGGCTACCATAGAACAAATTCAGATGGCTGATGCGATTTGGGCCCTTTTAACCACCGACCCGTGGGAGCTGTTCTTCGGGATTCTAGCCGACATACCTCGAGCTCACGATGGAACTCTGCTCAACGTTTTATCTTCAGACCGTATTGATAAGGTACGATGATTCTGGCACGGTTCAATTTCGCCTAGGCGGATTAATCCGCCAGATAAGCATCCCAGAGTTCGGTGCTGCACAAGGCTTATATATGGATGAGTTCAGGGAGGAGAATGAACTACATGCTCTTAGTCGCCACATACATTTCTCTCCCTCGAAGTGCTGGCACACGTTGGCCTCTAACACGGCCTCCTACAATCTTAGCCGTTCTAAGGCATCAGCTCTCCCACCATCTCTGAGGTATTTACATGCTATTTTAGCTCAAACGATTACAGGGAGGCGAGAGAGTACTAGCGTCGTCAACACGCATGATGTGACAGCCCTAATTTGACCTAGTCGAAAAGTGGTTTCGGAACCACAAAATCGAGTCACAAAAATAATTAGATGTTATATTCTGTGCTTATTGTATGTGGAATTGTATGTGTGAATATTTCGTGCCTTGATTTTATCAATTAGGTGTTAATTTATAAGAAATGACTCATGTGATAAGACTTGAAAATGTGATAGATGAATTTTAAAGTGGCCAAATAATACATGAATTATTGACATGGGGGACTTGCATGTCAAATGGACCACTTTTAATATAGTGGTCGGCCATAATGATGGTTGATAGATAATATTTGCATTTTATTTTAGCATTATAAAAGTTAATTGCTTTATATTATGAAATAGAGAATAAAAAAAAGAGTGATAAAAACAAGATGTGTTCATCTTTCTTTTCCACATTGCCGTAACTAGTGAAAGAAAAAAATAGAAGAAGCCAAGGTATTCGGTCATGGTTATTTCATAAATCAAAGGTATGTTAATGTGATTTTTATGTAATTGTTTATCAAATTAAATTGATAAGCGCATTGTATAGTTAACCCATAGTTTAAATTCATGAATTATTGAACATATGTGCATTCGACAATTTGTTAAATTGTGATAATTTGATAGCTTTTGGAAGGTGTTGTTTAGATGTTAAATTTGCTTATATGATGGCCGAATGAGTGTAATGTTAATGAATGATTAAGTTGAATTCATTGTTGAGAGGTATGAAGTTGAAGTTGCCGTATAAATATGCTTTTCGGAAAGAAAATTTGTTTTTATTTAAATTAAGCATGTTCTTATTAAATTTAGCTTTGAATTGATGTAATTAAGTGGAAAATGAATTGATGGAGTTGTGAGTGTATAAATTTCCTTAGTTGGGGCAAAGCATGTATTCGGCCATGTGGGTAAAATGTTAGATTTCGAACGTTTGAAGTTTTAAATTATAAATGGTTATTAGATGAGCCCTAAGCTTGTTAATCTTTGTTTGTGAAGTTGTCAATTGATATCTTAATTAGGGAATTGAGTATTGTTTATAATTTGAGGTTATTGAAAGTCGAATTAGATGATAAATAACAATCAGCTATTGTGTTTATGTGAATATATATATGCTGAATGTAGTCTTGGATAAGTAAATTTTGATGTATTAGATTGGTAACATGGTTATGCCGATTGTGAAAATGTGATAAAGGTGCCAAGAAATAATTTAGTTATTGGTGTGTGAAATTTTGAATTGTAACGTTAAATCGTTAGTATGTGTTCTATGATTTCCGAATGTGAATTAAGGTAAATAATGTGGAAAAAGATGAGTTCAGGTGTAAAATTTATGTTTATGAATTAGTGGTTAATGGACAATCAGTCAAAGTGGTTAATATGCATTTGTATATGTTATAATGGTCGATTGTAATCAAGAATAAAGATGTGAATGAATGGTTGTTAATGAGTTGTTGTATGTTTCTTATTAAGAAAAATTGTTAATGTTTGAATCTAAATAAATTAGTTAAGTAATTAAACAAACCGATTTATTTTACCTAGCTCAAGAGCAAAAAGAATTTAACTCAGAAAAGGGAAAACTGAAACAAATGGAATAGTCGATTCGTAGTTGTCCGATGACATTTAAGGTAAGTTCTTAAGTGTTTGTGTTTGATCATGTTATATGCTTAAGAGTTGAATAATCATAATTAAGAAGATGTTTGATTGTATATATATATATATACATATACATATGTTCTTTGTGTTGAATGAATATTAAATTAAAGTTATGAGCCGTATGTGACTAGCACATCTAATTGACTTTGATACTATTAAATGATGTACTAAGATATGTGTTCCAATGTGGAAATTAAACCCTATGTGGTTGAACGAATGAAAACCTTTGTTCATAGATATGTGTTTCAGTTATACGTAATTGAAGTATAAGTTATGAATGTATGAAAGAACAGGTGAATTGTTTATCGAAATGTGATATTCGGGCCTCGGCCTAGAAAGCTTTAAGCTGGTGAATAATAAAATCGGGCTTCAAGCCTAGCATGCTATAATACCGGTGAGTTAATATCGGGCTTCGAGCCTAGCAGGCTATAATGCAGGTGAGTTAATATCGGGCTTCGAGCCTAGTAGGCTATAATGCTGGTGAGTTAATATCAGGCTTTGAGCCTAGCAGGCGTAATGCCGGTGAATGAGTTCAAACTTAAAATCTAGCAGGCTTCGTGCCGGTGATGAATTCGGGTTTAAAACCTAGCAGGCTAAATGTCGGTGATTTGATAAAAGTCTAAGACTATGAGACCTTGTGTCAAATCGGCAATTGAATTCGTTCAATACATTAAGTTGGCCAGGTATGTGATATATACTTATACATGTTAGATCGATTGGAATTGAATCATGAGTGTGAAATGAGAAGCATAGGTGAAGATGTCACATGTGTATGTGTGTATTCGGTCATGGTGAACTATGTGAAATGCCATTTAGATATGAATGACGAAAGTAACTGTAGTTATGAAATGGTACAATGGTTGAATTCGGTTGAATTAAAGTTGACACTGAAGTATTTAAATGCCTATGTCATATATGTGAGAAAGGGTAAAACCATCGTAAATTATCGATAAAGGTGGGCTATGTGCGGAACCATCTTGTAATTACTAATTTGAACGGTTGTGTGTGAATCATTGAGCATGATATATTGTATTGAGATTATGCTTAAGTGAAATTATAGATATGTGATGAAATTGATTGGTGATATACATGTTTAAATAATATGAATGCAAACAATGTGTGAAAGAGTAAATTTGTAATAAATCTGCTTGGGACAGCAGCAGTAATGTGAATTTGAAAAATCACCATAAATTGTGGGAGTTGAGTTAGAAGCTGAATAAATTATGTAATTAAATATTAATGAGTCTAGTTTCTTATAAAAGAAACCGTGTAAGCAAAAGAATTACTGATAATGAGATATTTGAAGTGGCGTGGGACAGAGTCAAATGACTTCGGGGTCCCCTGTTCTGTTTTTAGAAAATCATTATAATTTTTACAAATATTGTTATAAGATAAAATTTATATGCTTAGACTCCTTAATGAGTCTAGTTTCAAATGAAATCAACAAGAACATATTTTGAATTCTATACAATGAGAAATTTTATTCATAGTGAAGAGTGGTCAGATTAGTTAAACAGTGAAACAGGGGAAACTTTAAGAAAAATCTGGTATTGATTGGCCAAATCAAAAATTCTGAAAATTTTATGGATAGAAGGTATATGAGTCTATTTTCAGGGAAAATTAATGGCAATTGATTTGGAGTTTTGTAGCTCCATTTATAAATAATTTAGTGACTGTTGCTTAAGAAGACAACTTGTAGTAAATTTGTGATTATGTTGTAAACATTGATAAAACTTGTTAATGAGTTGCTTATTGTTTTCTTATGAACTTACTAAGCGTAAAGCTTACTCCCTTTTCTTTCCCATATTCCCAAGGGTTTCCAGATTAGCTCGGGTTGAAGGCCGTCAGAGATATTATCACATTGTCGAGTCTACGCTATCGGCATAAGTTAATCTTAGTGTTTCGAGTCTATGGCATGTATAAGGTTGTAAAGTTGAGTATGTAATATTATGATTAAGCTAAAGAATTTGGCTTGTTATTAAGGTAGTTTGATTATTCACATGCTTGTATGTTATTATCTCCTGTGATGTGGTTTATAGCATGTATATTTAGAATTTGAATTGTGATTCACTGTTGAGTAAGTAAATGATACAAGACTAAGATATTGGTAAATATTTAATGAGGCCTCATGAATGTTTTGGGCCATGTAAGCCCGATTAAAGGATAATATACGCGTGTATGAAAAGTTTAAAATTGATCAAAAAAAATTTTACGGCCTGGTTTTATATAAATGGATGAGTTTAAATCTGGTAGCACCTCGAACCTTGTTCCGGCGAGGGATACGGGCGAAGGGTGTTACACATGACGTCTACTTCTTATGGTGTATGTCCCAAGGGCACATCATTGACCTTACCTATTTCATCGCCCTTGCGGTCCAGCACCAAACGGAGCGACATCAGAAGGGGGCCATCTCTATTGGCACCTACGTGACTCGGCTGGCGCGACACTTCGGGCTCCTCGACACCGCAGCCCAAGAATCATCCCTCACCCTCATCGGTCAGATGTCTCCACAAGGCATCTTGAGCATGCTTAGCATGAGGATGATCGAGAGGCACCGAGGAACCGACCCTCCCCAGTTTCGACTTGCCTAATCTACCGGGGAGTAGGCCTACGAAGATATTCCTGATGATGTCCCCCCACAGCACGAAGACCCACCGACTCAGCCACCACCACCCTCTCGTCCAGTTCATGTGGCGGCTTCATATGCTGACATCTCTGAGCTCCTCACTCGACTTGAGCAGTAGTGTTTTCAACGATTTGATAACATTGATGCTACTCTACAGCAGATTTGTCAGCACCTCCACATCTTATCGCCAGTCCCACCTTGCGAACCATCCAGCGATGAAGATGTTTAAAAATACTTATTTATTATTTTATGTTTTTAATTTTTATTGAAACTACTTTTTCTTTTTATTAGATTTTAGAAATTTTATTTTTAATTATTAATTTCAGTTATTTCTTTTTGAGTAATTATTCTTCCTAATATCCCCTAAAAAGTTCCTGATTTTATCACAGTTATATAGAGCTCTTAAGCTCATCATCACATAGGAACTAAAACTCCACCAGGAAAGGTTCTCCACGACTGCCATGTCCTGCTCGACCACGACCATAGCCACCACTAGATATAATATTCTTGTGGTGCAGGATTTATGGATTAATGAACCTCTACGACCGCTAGAGTATCCTCCACTCTCGAACCAATTACTCTCCAAAACTCCAGTTCGAGGAATTCATCATACAGAAAGATTCACTTCTCTCCCTATCTTATTTTTATATTCTATAATACCTATCTTTGTACATTGAGGGCAATGTACATCTTAAATGTGGGGGGGTATTTATTTCATTATCAGAAAAATCCCTAAACAATCACCTTGTTCTCTTGAAAAGTTTTCATATCATATTTAGGATAAATTTTGATTGATATATCTTGAATTAAAACATAGGGATTTATGCATTGATTGTTTAAACTTTAAGACATTAGAGAATCAAGAATGATAAGTTGATTTTTAAGAATTTAAAATTATAGGTTGTTTCCCCAAGTCTAGGTATTACTTTGAATTGGAATTCACGAGTCTTGTGAGATTTTTGGCCTTTTGAGCATCTATTAATTCTTTCATGCTCACTTTTATTATTGCTTTGAATGCATCAGTATTAAACTGTTATTCTAGAACTTGCTTGATTATGCATGTTAAGACCACACCATTTGATTTGATATGTCAAAATGATTAAGGCACTTAGGATTAACCCACTCATGCCATGAAAAGTCTACCTCTACGATTAACCCCTAGTTAACCCCTTTGAGCCTAACAAGCCATTCTTTGTATTAACCTCAATATTAACCCTTAACCCATTATTGTTGAAATCCCCTAAATTAATTTGATCCCTATTTTTGTCGAGATTTGAGTTGAAGAAATTGCTTAGCTATGTCTTGTTTGAGTCTTTGAATTTTTAACAGTTCTTAAAAAAAAACTATATATATATATCTGTAATTTCATATTCTGAAAGAAGCTCTGTTGTATGCAAATGAAGATTAACTCTTTTTCTAGTTAGGCAATTTTTCAATTCAATCTCGATTCTAACCCTTTCTTTCAGCTTGTGACCACACCCTCTAACCAAACCTCATTACAACCCTCTAAAGACCTTTTGATTGATGTATCATCTTAAATTATAGTGGTGGAGATTTGATTTTCATGCAAGCCTATGGTAATGAATTTTCATTATTGACTATTGAGTGCTTCATTTATTGTCCTTAAACAACTCGAGTGATTTAAGTGAATCTGTAGTGAGGATGTGAAACTCTGTGATATTCTGAATCAAAGGTAATTACTTAAATGAGGAGAGACACCTATGTTTGCATGATTAAATACTCAACTTTGAATGTTTGAAACTTTTATGTTCTTTTAGTTGAATTCTCAATGTATGATTACCTATGGATTAATTTGAGATATTATCGATACAAATTGTAAGTTGAGGAGAATTTATTTTGAGTATGAGTTGAGAATTTTGCTTGAGGACAAGCAAATGCTTAAGTGTGGGGGTATTTGATAAACTGTAAATTATGCATATTTTTGCCCCATGTTTAATGCATTTTATGGATGATTTCTCATTAGAATTGGTGAATTCGATGCTCCTAATGCTTTAATTTCATGTTTTATACTTAGGAGAGCAAAAGGAATGAGAAACAGGCTAAAACAGAGAAAATGGGCCAAAGTACGAACTCAACATGGCTTGGACTTCCTCACACAGGTAGCCCACACGGCCGTGTCAATTTGGCAGAATTGAAGCACGGCTTGAAGTAATCGAACACGGGCGTGTCCCTTCCGAGCCCAAGTTGAGTCCAATTCGGAAAAGGCCAATTTTGAGGGCTAAAAGGCATTCCAAAGCCTATAAATACACCCTAAATGAGGAAGAAAAGGGAGACGGAGAAGGGGGAGTAAGGAATTACTCCAAAGAAGTCAATTGATCCATCTCAGAAGCCGGATTCATCATCAAGACTGAAGATCTCTCCTCAATTTCCCTTCAAGAGTTTTGGGTTTTCTTTATGTTTTGTATTTTTTGTTCTTCTGAGATGTTTTCTTATTTAGTTATGAACTAAAACCCCTAAATACCTAAGGGGAATGAAACCTAAGAAGAATCCTGTTATTATTTTCTGAATTGTATGATAAATATTTAACTTGTTCTTAATTATGTGTTCTTAATTCTTGTTTTGATATCCTAGGATATTGATTCAAGATAAGCTCTTATTCAGAGGAGGAATAGACCCTGGCTAAGAGTACATTTATCATAATTAAGCGGAGTTGATTGCGCGCCTAGAAATAGGGTGACAAGATTTTGCCGGATTAGAGTGAAACCTAATAGGGGGATCCATAGATCGAGTTAATGCAACCCTAGAGTGTTAATTAGAGAAAAGTCTCAGTTATTCAATCTAGGGATCAGACGTTATTAGTCTTGAATAGGGATAATAACATAACTTAGGGATCTCTATGGAACAAGTTAAATGAATAAATCGTCCGATTCGGAGCCAGAATAACAAGTGAAGTCTAGGTGGATTTTTCCTTAGGTATTTGATAAACTGTAAATTATACATATTTTTACCCCATGTTTAATGCATTTTATAGATGATTTCTCATTAGAATTGGTGAATTCGATACTCCTAATGCTTTAATTTCATGTTTTGTACTCAGGAGAGCACCAAGAGTAAAAAAAAAAGCCAAAAACGAGCCAAAAAAGGACAAAACAGACCAAATCAAGAAGATGACATGGCCTAAGCCTTGCCACACGGGCAGCTCACACGCCCGTGTCTTTCGAGGGTGTCGACCAAGGCTTTCACGATTCACACGGCCTGGCCATTGACCCACACGGCCATGTGCAGTTTAACAAATCGAACACGGCCTGACAATCACGTCACACGGGAGTGTCACACGAGCGTGTCCCTGTCGAGCCTAAGTTAAGTCCAATTCGAAAAAGGTCACTTTTGAGGGTTTCTAGGCATTCCAAAGCCTATAAATACACACTAGAGGAGGAGGAAAAGAGAGACAGAGAAGGGGGGTAAGGAATTACCCCAAGGAAGCCGATTGATCCATCTCAGAAGCCGGATTCATCATTAAGACTAAAGATCTCTACTCAATTTCCCTTCAGGAGTTTTGGGTTTTCTTTATGTTTTGTATTCTTTATTCTTCTGAGATGTTTTCTTATTTAGTTATGAACTAAATCCCTTAAATACCTAAGGGGAATGAAACCCAAGATGAATTTTGTTATTATTTTCTAAATCGTATGATAAATATTTAACTTGTTCTTAATTATGTGTATTTAATTCTTGTTTTGATATCCCAGGATACTGATTCAAGACATGCTTTTATTCAGAGGAGGAATAGACCCTGTCTAATATTACTTTTGTCATAATTAAGCGGAGTTGATTGCGTGCCTAGAAACAGGGTGACAAGATTTTGCTGGATTAGGGTGAAACCTAATAAGAGGATCCATAGATCGAGTTAATGCAACGTTAGATTGTTAATTAGAGAAAAGTCTCAGTTATTCAATTTAGGGATTAGACGTTATTAGTCTTGAATAGGGATAATAACATAACTTAGGGATCTCTACGGAACAAGTTGAATGAATAAATCGTCTGGTTCGGAGCCAAAATAATAAGTAAAGTCTGGGTGGATTTTTCCTTAGGTATTGTCTCAAGTCAATTGATTTTTCCAAAAGTAATTCCCCAATTCTTTTCTCTGTGCGTTCTTAGTTTAGTTAATTAGTTTAATAAACAACCCCTCTTTATTTCTAGATTGGATAATAAAAAGATAGTTATTACTAGTACTTTTGGTTCCCTTGGGTACGATATCCCGGTCTTACCATTACTATACTATTGTTCGATAGGTGCGCTTGCCTTTTCGTCATGATAATAGTTAGTCTAGGTTTAATCTTCATTATAAATATTTATTACTTGTTACGAATCACGCGATTAGTATTGTCTTAAGTCAATCGATTTTTCCCAAAAGCAATTCCCCAATTTTCTTCTCTGTGCGTTCTTAGTTTAGATAATTAGTTAATTAAAACGAAAACCTCTTTATTCTTAAGCTAGATAATAAAAAGACAGTTATTACTAGTACTTTTAGTTCCTTTGGGTTTGACAATCCGGTCTTGCTAAAACTATACTACTGTTCGATAGGTACACTTGCCTACATCGCTATAATAGTTAGTTTCAAGAATGATTAATTATAAATATTTAAAACCTATCACGCAATCACGCGATCAAGTATATGGCCTTACTTCGCTGCCCAAAGGTTAAAGTCGACAAGGCCTATTCCAGAGCCACTAACGTCCCGACTTTTGTAAATACATTGATGAATATCACAGGGATAAGCGAGCAGTGGGTTGTAGCCCGGATTAACCAAAAGGGAGACAGTAAGTACATTCCTTGGAAGAACTTGAGAGATCTAATTCTAGCACATTCAGATATGAAGAAGAGGGTTGATGTTTTCACTTTGAGCATCTACGATTTGGTCGTCTTTCCCAAGGCATTAGGACACGTAGATGAAGCAGTCTCAGACCTATTTGATCGACTTGATAAAGGGGTCACACCTGTCCCTGCGATCTTGGCCGAAACGTTTAGATCATTGAATGCTTGCTGGAAAGCAGGTGAAGGTAGATTTATAGGATGTGTGCAACTTTTGCTATCGTGGTTCTATTGCCACTTTTGGAGGGTAGAAAAAGTCTTATATCGAGTTTTTTCTGAGAACTACTCTCCATTGAAGGAATTAGTGGCTACGTCAAGGTGGGATGACCTTTTCGAAGAGAAATGAATAGCGATTCTCCAGAATTTACAACCTGAAGATGTTGAATGGAGGGCCTCATAGATGTTCCCCGATGAGATCTTATATCGGTGTGGTGACTTTGACTGGGTCCCTCTACTTGGGATATGGGGAACCGTTGGATACATTCCACTACTTTTATTAAGACAGTATCGATCAAGGCAATTCATACCAGCGACAGAAGGGTTGGCTTAGTGCGAGTTCTCATACAAAGACGATAATTATAAGAAGAAAGTCAATGAGATATCGAATGCTTAGAACCAAATCCGTGAGATGAAAGGATTCGCTGCAGGTCTAATGACGACCCCCAAGTATGACTGGTGGTGGGGTAAAAGAATCAACTACAACATCTCAATGCCAAGTTAAGAAAACATTTGGCCAATAGAGGAGCATTTACAAGTAGTCTCGTCGGAGTCAGAGATCATCAAGCAAAACTTTGAGAAAAGGAGCTCAAAATTGGGAAAGAAGATAGAGCAATTAGAAGAGGAGAATATGAAGTTGGGACTAGACGTCGATATCCACAAGTTAGAGGCTGAGAAATTGAGGAAAGAAAAGAATAAGGCTGATGAAGATTGGGATATTCTGAAAACTGATTACAAGAAGCTGCGTATGTCGATAAGAACTGCCGGTTTGGGTAAAACGTCAGAGCAGTGGCGTCAAGAAATTAAAGAAGAAAAGACTAGAGCCGATCATTGGAATAATAAGTTTCAAGATATTCGAGTGTGGAAGGACGCTTTAAAAAAGAGTCCGGTGGAAAGCTAAAGCGAAAAAGAGAGGTTACGACCTCAGGTGGCCAAATTGGAAAAATCACTACATTAGTATCGTAGTCGTAACTCCGTAATTGAGTTGAAGGTCAATCTAAGCAAGATCGAGGAGTTGAAAGGGAAAATAGAAGAACTCGAGACTATACTACAAGATAGCAAAATTCAAGTGGAACTCCTTGAGGCAAACAATGAACATTGCAAAGAACAACTTCACTACTCTCAAGATCAGATCAGGGATAAAGATTATGTCATGGGCGAAGCTGTGGCTCAAGTTCGAGAGGTAGCCGATCATTTGTAAACCTTGGCAGTTCAGGCTGATGTATTAAGCTTAAAGTACGAGTCAGAATCAGATCGAGGCTGAAACTTAGCTTGACTTCTTAAGAAGGTTAAGGCTTTGGGTATTAGGGCAAAGTCGTATATGTAATTATCCGCTCTATGTAAAGAAATTTTTCTTCTAGTAAAGTTGTTCTAATGAAATTGAATCAGAATCAACGCCTCTTTTTGCATTCATTTCATTCATTTGCATTACATTTCATTATATGCATTAAATTTTATGAAAAGACCTTAATTAAACAAAATTATTTTAGTTAATTTGGAAACCAACAAGAGCCAACCAACCGAATACCGCTACAATACCCGTCGCAAAACTAAAGCAATGGATCAGAGATTAGAAAGACTAGAATAAATGCAAAGGGATATGCAAGAACAATTGCAAGCATAGATGCAAGAGCAATTAGCTAAAATACAACAAGATATGAGGAAACAAATGCAAGAGTCTCAAAATAATATTATAAGCCAATTGGTTCAATTGCTGGTCAGAGAACGTGAAAAAGGGAAGAGTACTGTAAATGAGAATGAGGATCCTATTTATCCCTCAGGTTTTACTCCAATCAATGTCTAGACACATCCAGAAGTGTACCCACGAGGGGTACCCGTTACTATCAGGCCCCAACAGCATCAAATCGGTGCCGAGATAGAAAAAGAATGGAACTGCCAAAACAACTAGAGGATCGATATAGAAGGCTAAAAGAAAAACTCAAAGCAATAGAGAATACTAATTACCATTGCAGAATGGACGTCAATAACCAAAGTTTGGTCCCGGATTTAGTGCTCCCTCCTACGCTCAAAACTCCAGATTTTGAAAACTATAATAGAACTAGTTGTCCAGAAGCTCACATCACCATGTTTTGCCGAAGGATGGCAGAATACGTTCACAATAATCAACTATTGATCCATTGCTTCCAAAACAGCTTGATCGGGTCTGCCACTAGATGGTACAATCAACTGAGTCGTACCAGGATTAATTCATGGAAAGATCTGGCATAAGCTTTTGTGAAACAGTACAGTCATGTAACGGACATGACGCCCGACAGAATTACATTACAGAATATAGAGAAAAGCAAAATGAGAGCTTCAGGTAATACGCCCAACGGTGGAGAGAGATAGCCACACAAGTCCAACCACCTCTTCTAGAAAAAGAAATAACTATGCTCTTCATTAATACCCTGAAGGCACCTTTTATTAATCATATGCTGGGGAGCGCAACTAAGAGCTTTTCAGACATTGTGATGTCTGGAGAGATGATAGAAAACGCGATAAGGTGTGGGAAGATAGACACGGGGGAAAGTTCCAAAAGATTGGCCCCAAGGAAGAAGAAAAGCGAGGTGAACAATATAAGCACATACAACAAGGGTTATTCAAAACTCATTACTGTAAGCCAGCTAAGGACGGTGACTAGTAGCCATCAAAGCTCTCCAAGACAAGAGTCTAACCGAAGGTCAAATATAGAGAGGCTCCAGTTTACGCCTATCCCAATGTCATATAGGGAGTTGTATCAGAGCTTATTTGATGCCCATGTGGTGACACCTTTCTACTTGAAGCCTATGCAACCCCGTTCCCAAAATGGTATGACGCAAACTCCCAATGTGTGTACTACGCAGGGCTAACAGGGCACTCGATTGAGAACTGCACTGCGTTGAAAAAGTTGGTAGAAAGATTTATCAAAATAGGTATCGTGAAGTTCGACGACCCATCAGGACCCAACGTAGCAGGAAATTCATTGCCCGATCATGCTAATAAAGAGGTAAACTTGATAGTCAAGAACGGGAGTAAAGGAATCAAGGCCAACGTGGCAGAAGTAAAAATCCCATTGAGTTGGGTTTGAAAACAAATGATCGATAGAGGTTTGATCACATAACATTCAGGGGAAAGGCCCAGAGTAGCGAGAAAATACTGCGAGTTTCATGCCGATGAGGGCCATGACATCCAAGATTGCAATAAGTTCAGGTTCATAGTACAAAATCTGATGGACAATAAAGAGACGAAATTTTAGGAAGAAATTAAAGGATCAGAAGAAGGAGGGGTTTACGCCTCAAAGGAGGGAACAACAGAAGGGGTCCAAAGAGTTAATCACCCTGTGGTGATCATTTCGCGACCAAGGAACAATGAAGCAGGAATACAAATGACGCCAAGAGTCATAATTCAGAAACCCGTATCCTTTCCCTACAAGGATAGCAAAAGGGTTCTTTGGAACTATGACTGCAACATGACAATCCCAGGGGAGGAGGATCTGGCTAGTGCTTCAGGGGAGAGCCAAGATGTAGGTTTCTATACACATAGTGGGAGACGTTATGAACCTGCAGGTACAAGAACCGAAATTGTTAAAGAAAAGGCCCCAATAGTCGAACAAATAAATGAAAAGACGGTCAGGCTCGAATCGCCAGTTAACGAGCTAGTGACTGAAAAAGAGGCTAGAGAATTCTTAAAATTCTTAAAGATAGTGAATACAGTGTTGTAAAATAGCTACAAAAGCAGCAGACTCGTATCTCAGTGCTAGCCTTACTTTTGAGCTCAGAGACACATCGGAGTGTGTTAATGAAAGTGCTAAATGAAACCTATTTCGTGGATGACATCTCTGTCAACAAGATGGACCTTCTTGTCAATAATATAAGCACCGACAATTTCATATTTTTCAACGATGACAAAATACCACCAGGGGGAATGGGATCCACCAAGGCTCTACATATCACCACTCGTTTAAGGAATATACATTGCTGGAGTATTGATTGATAATGGATCGGCACTAAACGTCTTGCCCCTATCCACACTAAATAGGTTGCCAGTGGATAGTTCCCATATAAAGACATGCCAAAACATAGTGAGGGCATTTGATAGCACCAAAAGAAAAGTAATGGGGAGTATTGAAATACCCCTTTTAATCGGTCCAAGCATGTACGAGGTGGATTTCTTAGTGATGGACATCAAGCCATCTTATAATTGCTTATTGGGGAGGCCATAGATTCACTCAGCGGGGGCAATGCCGTCATCATTACATCAAAAGCTCAAATTTATAACGAAAGGCTGATTGGTGACCATAAACGCGGAACAAGATATCATTGCATCAGTTACCAGCGATGCTCTATATGTGAGGACAGATGATGAAGTAATAGAATGTTCCTTTGATCATTAGAATTTGTAAACCCGACCTTCATTGTCAAAGGAAATAAGGTCCCGATGCTTAAAATCTCCAAAACTACAAGGATAGGCCTACAACTGACGATTGAGAAAGGAGCTTTGCCCGGGATGGGGCTTAGAAGAAGCCTACAAGAATTGATCGAGGCACCCATGCTCATAGACAAACGAGACTGCTTTGGCTTGGGATTCAAGCCAGATGCAAAGCAAAAGAAAAAGAAGCAAGAGAAGAAATAAGAAAAGAGAAAAGCGTGTTTAAGCGGGAAAGAGGTCAAACGGGAGCCAATGACCTTTCCTCATATATCCAGAACATTCGTGTTGGGAGGGACTATTTACTCTGAAAAAAGATCGACACGGAAGGGGTCTGCCAAAGAAATGTTAGAGAATTTGAGCATTAATGCCATATCTAAGAAAGAGATGAGAGAAGAGAATCTATTAGGCATTTGCCCATACGTGCCTGGAAGCGTCTTAGACAATTGGACCGCGAAAGAGATCCCTATAACTTTTAAAATTAATTTAGAGTAATGTTCAAAACAAGCTTATTGCTCTAAGCCTAGGGGCAATAAGAATCCTTTTATGAAATAGGCTCTTGTCCAATATTGTTATTTTAATAAAAATACATTTTGAGTATCATATTGAACAAATATTCTTTTATTCTTTCATTTCATTCATAATCATACCACACAAATAAATATTCTTAAATTCTTTTGTTCTTTGAATTTTTCTTCATCCCCATAACAAGTCTCCAGATATCAATGATATGAGCAACGTTGTTACTGACTCAGAGTCTCCTTTAGAGCAAGATACGTGTATGGAGGATTCTCAGGATCTTGAAGATGACCAAAACTATAACCTATCTCTTGATTTGTTGAGGATGGTAGAACAAGATGAGAAACAAATCCTACCTCAC
Organism: Gossypium arboreum; assembly: GCF_025698485.1. Classification (NCBI taxonomy): domain Eukaryota; kingdom Viridiplantae; phylum Streptophyta; class Magnoliopsida; order Malvales; family Malvaceae; genus Gossypium; species Gossypium arboreum. The sequence goes on along the minus strand of NC_069070.1, from coordinate 116,200,231 downwards.
AAATAGTCAGTGAAAATTGTGAGCTTAGGAGAGGGAAAAGAGGCGAAGATTGGAACTTGTATCATTGTAGAGACAAAACGAGACCTCATTGAGTTACTTCGAGAATTCAAGGATGTCTTTGCATGGTCAAATCAAGACATGCCCAGGTTGAAAACTGATATTGTAGTACACTGACTCCCCATAAAGGAAAGTTGCAAGCCAGTTCAATAGAAACTCCGAATGATGAGACCCGATGTTCTGTTGAAGATAAAAGAAGAGGTTAAGAAGTAATTCGATGCCAGTTTCTTACAAGTGGTCAAGTACTCAGAATGGGTAGCCAATATAGTCCCCATTCCTAAAAAAGATGAGAAAGTGCAAATGTACGTGGAATACAGGGATTTGAACAAAGCTAGCCCGAAAGATAATTTCCCATTGCCTTACATTGATACCTTAGTGGATAACACGGCAGGTTATTCACTTTTCTCCTTCATGGACGGCTTCTCGAGGTACAACTAGATAAAGATGCATCCTGAAGACTTGGAAAAAACCACATTCGTAACCATGTGGGGAACGTTTTATTATAAAGTAATACCATTTGGACTGAAAAACGTAGGAGCGACGTATCAGAGAGCCATGGTAACCCTGTTCCATGATATGATGCACAAAGAAATTGAAGTTTATGTCGATGATATGATTGCAAAATCCAGGACAGAAAAAGAGCATGTGCAAGTCCTGAGAAAACTATTCTTAAGGTTAAGGAAGTTCCAACTAAAGCTCAATCCTGCAAAATGTACCTTCGGGGCTGGGTTAGGAAAATTGTTGGGATTCGTAGTCAGTGAAAAGGGGATTGAGATTGACCCAGATAAAGCCAAGGCCATACAAGAACTACCTCCGCCACGCACCCAAAAAGAAGTTCGAGGTTTTCTAGGAAGACTAAATACATCGCCCGATTTATTTCACAACTAACGGAGAAATGTGACCCTATTTTTCGTCTCCTTAGGAAACACAAACCAGGTGTATGGGATGACGAGTACCAGAGAACTTTTGATAAGGTCAAGCATTACCTGTCCAATGCCCCAATACTGATGCCACCTTACCTAGATAAGCCATTGATACTGTATTTCGTAGTGTTCGAAAACTCCATGGGATACGTGTTAGGCCAACATGATGAGTTAGGAAGAAAAGAAAAAGCGATATACTATCTCAGTAAGAAATTCACTGAATGTGAGACAAGATATTCACCGATCGAGAAATTGTGTTGTGCTTTAATTTAGACAACTCGGAGACTGGGACAGTACATGTTGTATCACACAACTTGGCTCATATCAAAACTAGACCCTTTGAAGTACATGATGGATTCAAATTCTTTGAACGGAAGAATGGCTTGTCGGTAAATTTTACTTTCTGAGTTTGACATAGTCTACGTGAACCAGAAGGCTATAAAAGAGAGTGCAATAGCAGATTTTTTGGCCAGTAGGGCTCTAGAAGATTATGAGCCTTTGAGCTTTGATTTCCCAAATGAAGATCTAATGTATGTTGCAACCACTGAAGAAGACTCTCAAGAAGATCATTGATAAACGATAATTTATACATATTTTTACCCCATGCTTAACGCATTTTATGGATGATTTTCCATTATAATTGGTGAATTCGATGCCCCTAATGCTTTAATTTCATGTTTTATACTTAGGAGAGCATGGGAGAGCGAAAAGAACGAGAAAAGGGCCAAAAACGGAGAAAATAGGCCAAAGTATGAAATCAACACGGCCTGGACCTCCTCACACGGACAGACCACACGGTCGTGTCAATTTGATTGGCTTAAACACAGCTTGAAGTAATCGAACACAGGCGTGTCCCTGCCGAGCCCAAGTTAAGTCCAATTCGGAAAAGGCCACTTTTGAGGGCTTATAGGCATTCCAAAGCTTATAAATACACCCTAGAAGAGGAGAAAAGAGGACACACAGAATAGGGAGTAAGGAATTACTCCAAGAAAGTCGATTGATTCATCTAAGAAGCCAGATTCATCATCAAGACTGAAGATCTCTCATTAATTCCCCTTCAGGAGTTTTGGGATTTCTTTATGTTTTGTATTCTTTATTATTCTGAGATGTTTTCTTATTTAGTTATGAACTAAATCCCCTAAAAACCTAAGGGGAATGAAACCTAAGACGAATCTTGTTATTATTTCCTGAATTGTATGATAAATATTTAACTTGTTCTTAATTATGTGTTCTTAATTCTTGTTTTGATATCCCAGGATACTGATTCAAGATAAGCTTTTATTCAGAGGAGGAATAGACTTTGTCTAAGAGTACATTTGTCATAATTAAGTGGAGTTGATTGCGCGCCTAGACATAGGGTGACAAGATTTTGCCGGATTAGGGTGAAACCTAATAAGGGGATCCATAGATCGAGTTAATACAACCCTAGAGTGTTAATTAGAGAAAAGTCTTGGTTATTCTATCTAGAGATTAGAAGTTATTAGTCTTGAATAGGGATAATAACATAACTTAGGGATCTCTACGAAACAAGTTAAATGAATAAATCGTCCGATTCGAAGCCAGAATAACAAGTACAGTCTAGGTGGATTTTTCCTTAGGTATTGTCTTAATTCAATCGATTTTCCCCAATGCAATTCCCCAATTCTATTCTCTGTGAGTTCTTAGTTTAGATAATTAGTTAGTTAAAATAAAACCCCCATTATTCTTAGACTAGATAATAAAAAGACAGTCATTACTAGTACTTTTAGTTCCTTTGGGTTCGACAATCCAGTCTTGCTAAAACTATACTACTGTTCGATAGGTACACTTGCTTACATCGCGATAATAGTTAGTTTCAAGAACGATTAATTATAAATATTTAAAATCTATCACAAAATAACGCGATCAATCATTCTTGGAGACTGAATTTTGACGGAGCCTCAAATGCTGTGGGTAACAGAATCGGGGCAGTTTTGGTATCCCCAAATAGAGATCATTATCCCTTTACTAGTAAATTGGATTTTGATTGCACAAATAACATGGTGGAGTACGAAGCATGCATCATCAGTATCCGTGCGGCCATTAACGCAAAATCAAGGTGCTAGAAATATATGGAGATTCTGCATTAGTCATCTATCAGTTCAAAGGTGAAAGGGAGACAAGAGACCCTAAGTTGATCAATTACTGATGTAATAGGCCCAATTCGCCCGGCCCATTATAAACCAAAAATAATAATATAAAAAACAAAAGAAAAAACAATAAATGGCCCAAAATTAGTCAAAGTCCAAGTTCTTTTACAAAAAATAAAAGAACCCAATTAACCCAAATAAATCCCCAAACCCGATAATAAATTTAACCTAAAAAAATATATATAACCCAACTAGCTCAAATAACCCATTACCCAGGCCCAAAACACTAATGAATCTTTTCGGCAGAAACCCTAAGTCACTAGAAGCTTTAGCCGCCGTAGCCTTCAACCGATTCTTCCACGCGTGCCACGCTTCACACCCAAGAACGGTTTCTCCACGCCATGCACACCTGCAACAGACTAACAAGCAAAGGAGAAGTGGACAGCAAATAACAGCAAATGACAACAATGAAATTGTATTTTAATTTGTATTTTCTTCTTTTATTTATTTTATTTTTTTGGCTATAAAATCAAATGAAAATTATGTAAATGGGATCGGTTTTTCCAAAAATACACACGCATATTTTACGAGTACAAATCTAGAAAAGTTTGAATAAGAAATCATCTCAAAAGCAGTTTTTCAAAAGGTGATTTAGATTTTATTTTCTTTTCGATTTAGCTCCTTTTTTTTTTTAAAGCTTTGTTACTACATATGAAAGCAAAAAAATAAGTAAAGGGGAGAGACTTAACTTTTTTTTGGAAGCTTCAAAATCCTTGTTTGCTTCGTGGTAATCGAAGCCTAGATGAGGATTGAAGTTAAAGCCTAGAAAAACTCATGGATTTGCGGTCAAATAGGGCCAGATTAAGCTTTCGTCTGACGCTATCTGTTGAATATGGAAACGAAGTAGTGGTTGTGAAGCTTCCGGCCGAATGAATAAGGATAGACCTTAGGTTTTGTTCTATTTTGATTTGCTTTTATTAGTTTTAGTGTTTTTACCTTGTTTTGTGTAGAACAAGAAACGGTATCGTCTAGAGGAAGAAGATCCGCGTGCCGACCCGTTTTGTGGCCCGGATCCGCGTCCTTTTACTTCGACTGGTCAAATTGCGCGACTAGTTCTTCGTCTTCGCGCAGACCTTTAAATTGAACCTTATTTCCACTTTACTTCATTTCAAATTTGTCATAGAATTTGCGCGTCTTTCCAATTTAATCCGCACCTAAACGCCATGTTTTGGGATCTGGAATATTTTCAGTTTTGCTCCCTGGACATTCGCGCGCATTACGCTTCAGTCATTATTTCAATTTCAATAGTTTTTTATTTTATTAATTATCCTCTAGTTTGATTTTTATTTCAATTAAGTATTTTTTCCATTTTAATTTGTATAATTCATTTTTTCATCTCTTATTTTTATACATTTTAAATTGTTTTGATAAATTATTTTGTTTTTATTACAAAATTATTATTTTAAAATCAACTTTTATATAGTATATTGTTTCAAAATTTTGTATAATATTTAATTTAACTACCCTTATATATATATTATTAATATATATAATTTATATTAAAATTGGTTTTATTTTATATACATTGATTAATTCCATGTTATTTTATATAATTGCTTTTAAATCATTTATTATGTATATAGCTTATTCTTTAGAAGACATATTTTATTATTTCTTTGTTATTTAAGATCCTTACATGTATATATTGTTTTATTATATATTGGTTTGTTATTTTTTCATGTATATTGTTTATCCTTTAGTTTATTATATTTCTATTATATATTGTGTACATTGATTTTTTCTATTATGGCATGTACATTATCACCTTTAATTAGATTTGTTTTTTAATGTTATTGGCTCCAAATTTCTTCTTTCACAATATTTATTTAAATACTCATTTACATATTCTTAGTTTTATTTTTATATATGTACATTATTTCAAACCCAATCATGTGTTGTTCATTTTGTAAATTTTCATATATTTAATAGTTTTCAAATAATTTCCAAATTGTTTTGTATGCTATGTGTTGCTTTAGTTTTCATATTGTTTCATGTATTATCGTTTTATATTGATTATTAGCCTTTTGCACTATGATTTAAATTTTTGTCCATCTATGTTTGAAACTTGTTATATTTCTTTCTAATTAGTTTCTTGGATGCGAGCTCATTGCTATTGTGTGTATGTTAATTTGTTCTTTTTGTTTACTTGTATAATATTTCGTATAGTAATCCATGTTTGTAACTTTGATTTTTCTATATTATTGCATCGTGATTCAAATTTCAATATTTTGATTGATATTAGTTCTCTCATTTTTATTTCAAGAAAAATTAAAGCGTTTTGAGCTAATTTCCCATTTTCCTTATTATTCAAAAGTTCTGAAATAAGGCAATATTCAATATTTGGGAATTCGGGAAATTGTGCCCTACCGTGCTGGGTATGATTTTTCGTTGAACTAAATATTTGGATATCCTTTTATAATTTTAACGTACGAGCTTTTGAAAGTCAAAAAATCAATCGTATTTTTGAAGGTATAAAGGATCGTGTCCAATCGTGTCCAATCATGTTGGTTATGATGCTGCATATCTTTGAAACAAGAGAAGTTTGACAGCTAACTTGAACTACTCAAACATTTTTAAAAGAACCATACTTTGAAAGACCCTTTTTAAAATCTTTGATTTAAGGATAGCATTGAATCAATCTGGTACCAATTTTTGGGCGTAATGAGGGTGCTCACCCTTCCTCATGTGTAACCGACTCCCGAACTCATTTTTTAAAAATTTTACAAAATTTTTTTAAGTGGAACAAAATATTTTAATTGGTGACCTAATCCCACCTAAGCAAAGAGATTGGTGATGACTCCACATGTTGTTTAAAAGTCGATCCCCATTTTTTTCTAACTCTAAAAAATGGTTTCGACAGCTTGACAACTCCACTGGGGATTGAATAAAGAGAGTTGGGCCATAAAATTGATTATTTGCTGTCCTTTTGTCAAAGAATTGAAAATTTATTTTGAAAATCATGATTCTTTTGATTGCATTTGATTGTATGATTGTGTGTCTGGTAGAATAATATTACATTGCATTGCATGACCGCTGCGGTTATACCTTTAAGTGGGAGTGAGAAGCTATACCTTCGTGAGGTTTTCACCTCCGTATGGGCTAGTGGATTGCTTCTGGGATACATTCGTACCTATGATTTCGTGAGATTTTCATCTCCGCATGGTTATAGGGAAATGTATTCCCCTGAACCAAAATTGATCCGTATGAGCCTATAATGGGTGAGGATTGAGGAATCTACTGGTTCAGGTACATTTACTCTAGAACCGAGCTACATATAGTGAACTTTGAGAATCCACCTTAAGTAGAACCTTGCCCAATTTTAGTGGTCACCTGAATAGGTACTTTATTTGATATTTATTTCACTTGTACTAACGTGTTTTGTTTTTGTTTTGTTTATAATTGCATTGCATTACATCGTCATAGAAAAGAGGTGTTGATTCATATTTGATTGCTAAATAGAACAGTTTGTCATAAGAAAATGAATTTCTTGATAAAGTGGATTATAATACGGTTGTTTGAATTGACAGAAGAAGGCGGACAGATTGTGGAGAAAAACAAGTCTTTACTTGAAGATTCAAGCCGATAAAGATTGTTCGAGAGCCGTCGCATCTATATTTTCTTAACGGAGCTAATCAACGTCGTGAGGATAATGAGTCACGGCCTGGATCAAGCAAAGAAGAGCTAGTGGAGGCATTTATTGGAGGCTTGCGAGATTTGGATTTCACGAAGAAAAGGGATCGGTGTCTTCGCCTGGAATATGAAAATAAGGCTGTATATGTAATCCGTTTTATGTAAAGGAATTTGTTTTCTAGGAAAGTTGTTCTAATGAAATTAAATTCAAAATCAACACCTCTTTTTCTTTTGTATTCATCCCATGCATTTGCATTGCATTGCATCATTGCATCATTGGCATTAGGTTTTCATAAAAGGGTCCCTAATTAGTTGAAATCATTTCAGTTAATCTGGAAACCGATAAAAACTTACCAATCAAGCATCGTTACGGTACCCATGCTAAGACAAAAGATATGGACCAAAGATTGGAAAAACTTGAACAACTTCAAAGAGAGATGCAAGACCAGTTACAAATACAAATGCAAGAGCAACTGGTGAAGATTAGGCAGGATATGAGAGATCTGGTGCTAGAGTCTCAAAGGAATATGTTGAATCAGTTGTCCCAATTGCTGACAATGGGCTTGAAGAAAGGAAAAGTTCCATGATCAATACTGGGAAGGACAATGAGGAGCCTCTCTACCCTCTGGGTTTTACCCCGACAAACGCTCAGACATATCCGCAAGGTATACTTATTATCAAAACTCAGCAATATCAGGCCGGTACCTCTACACCAGTGGATTACCCGATAGGCTCAGGCTCCAATCCGGGGGGCAACCTAACCAATCTTGAAGCTCCTGATCTAGATGAAATGGAAAAAGCAAAGATGAGACTGCCAAAATAACTCGATGATCGGTATAGGTGGTTGGAAGAAAAATTGAAAGCAATGGAGAATGTTGACTTCTACTGTGGGATTAATGCCAAGGATCTAAGTTTAGTCCCTGATTTAGTACTCCCACCGAAATTTAAAACTCCAGAGTTTGAAAAGTACAATGGGACTAGTTGTCCTGAAACTTACATCATAATGTTCTGTCGAAGGATGGCAGGGTATGTTAACAATGACCAATTATTAATCCATTGCTTCCAAGACAGTCTAATCGGGTCAGCAGCTAAATGGTACAATCAGTTGAATCGTGCTAAAATCAATTCATGGAAAGACTTAGCACAAGCTTTTATGAAGCAGTATAGCCATGTAACAGACATGGCACCCGACAGAATTACCCTGCAAAGTATGGAAAAGAAGCAAAATGAGAGCTTTAGGCAATATGCCCAGAGATGGAGAGAGGTAGCAATACAAGTCCAATCGCCTCTTTTGGAGAAGGAGACTGCGATACTTTTCATCAATACTCTGGAAGCCCCGTTCATTAATCATATGTTGGGAAGCGCTACTCTGAGCTTTTCAGAAATAGTAATGTCCAGTGAGATGATTGAAGATGCGATAAGAAATGGGAAAATAGATATGGAAGAAAGTGCCAAAAGGTCAACCTCGAGGAACAAGGCAAATGAAGTGAACATCATGAGCATGCCTTCCAAATTGGTCAACATAGGCCAGCCAAGGGTTATAACCACTAATCATCAAAGAGAATCTGAATGACATATCCAAAGAGAGGTCCAGGGAATAAAAGTTTTCAAACCCTTATGTACTTGGGGGTGTTTTAAGCAATGGGACTGTGGAAGAGATCCTTGTAGTTTTAGAGCTAATCTAGAGTAATGTTCAAAACGCGATTGTTGCTTTTAGCCTAGGGGCAATAAGAATCCTTTTGTGAAATAGGCTTGTGTCCAAAATTTTTATTTCAATAAAATGCATTCTTTTTGAGTAAATATTCTTTCATTCTTTTTATATTCTTTTGTTCTTTGGACTATTTTTCAAATATGCTTTCATTCTTCATTCATGATCATACCATACAAATAATTATCCTTAGAATCATTTATTCTTTAGAATTTTCCTTTGTACCTACTATAGGTCCCCAGATATTAATGACATGAGCAACGTTGTAACTGACTCCCTTTTGGGGTGAGATAGGTGGTGTTTAAGCGGATCTCAGGACTTTGAAGATGACAGAGATTGTGACTTATTTCCTAATTTGTTAAGGATGGTAGAACAAGATGAAAAACAGATCCTACTTTACAAAGGGTCAATGAACATTGTGTGCAAGAGGCAAAGATCGAAACCTGAGTCATCACAAAGACAAAATAAATCGTCATTGAGTTACTCCAAGGATTCAAAGATGTTCTCCCATACCTGAGATACTAAGATCTGTGGACAATACAAAATGTCTATACGATGTCAGAAGGACAAATGTTGATGGTTTTATGGTAGCCACACTAATCATGAGGTTTGGGTACTGTTGATTCACCATGGAAGGGGATTATATTAGTTAGGCTGTATTTAGAGAGACAAGATTCATGTGTCTCATTTATCTCTTCACAGATTTTCTCGATGTGAGGCATAGATGTTATAAGGTCATTCTCGTCTAATATATATCGGTTCATCTTGGCAGTCATTGATTACTTCACGAAGAGGGTAAAGGTCGTTTAATCATCAAATCTTAAAAAAAAGGGGGGTTGCTGACAAGTAATGTCAGAAAAGATCACTTCTAATACAACTGCACAATGTCAAAAGTTTGCAGTCTGTTCAAAGATCAGACATTATATCACAGTGCAGCAAAGGCATCCAAAAAGAAAAACAAAAGTACAAAAATAGAAAAAAAGAAAAGGAAAAGCAAACAATAGAACAAAGGTCATAGTGAAAAATGACTGAGTCTTGTAAGGATTGGCATAAAGAAGTTATCATTTACCCTCCATGTTTATCGAACATGGGCTAAAACCTTCATCGGGGTAACACATTAATTTATCGAACTGAAACAGTTTTTGAAAACGAGATATCTTTTCTTCGAGTCTTGGCATAATTAAAGTTGGATGAATCAGAATGGGTTCAATCCTGATATGATCAGCCAAATTTAAAGGATATCCGTCACAGTCAGATGATGCGGGTTTATGATAGAAAGGTTTATCCTCGAGAATTCCATGAGGGGAGTTTGATATTGAAGAAGATCCTTCCTATACAAAAGGACTTCAAAGGAAGAAATATGCCAAACTAAGAAGGACCTTATGTAAAGAAGGCCTGTTTTTGATCGAAAGGATTTGCCCAGTTCGGGGAATTCAAAATGCAATCAAAGAGTGTTCTATGGGAGAGGCCAAGGTGAAAACTCGCAAAGGGCACCTTGAGACCTTAAAAAATCCAAAAAAAATCAAAATCAAAACAAAAAAAAGAGAAATTAAAAAAATTAAAAAAGAAAAAAAAGAAAGAAAAAGGAGAGGCCAAGGCGAAAACCCGCAAAGGGCGCTTTGAGATCAAAGGGGATTTGAGTTGAAAACCTGAAAAGGGCGGCTCAAATTTAGATTAAAATGGGGCATACAATAGTCTTGCTATGCCTGAATTAACAATGAAAGAAGAATGTTACGTCTTGGGGCATTGACAAAGTACTCCGGATCCCCTAAACACAGATTGGGCTCAGAATGGTCCTCAAGAAGTTGGTACGGAGAAACTCAAGCTGCGATATCTGGGGCACCTAACTTTCCGTTTTTCCCCTTTTCTTTGTTATCTTTGATTACCTTTTTCTTTTCAGGTCACGTCCAATAAGTTTCTTTCTTAGTTGCATTTGTTTATTTGTTTCGAGATATGTTCTCAATTAATTCCTTGTCCATGGTTATGATTTTCTTCAAGCATTTTGTATTGAAATAATGATTTTTGGACTAATAATACTTTCATAAAGGGAGTTTCGCATATTACTTTGAGGAGTTTCTAAATAATATAGGAGCCTGAAATAGGACTATTGTTTAAAACCCACCAAGCTTAAGGATTGGAAATATTTAAGCCCAAATTGAGATTATCTCCTTGGATTTTTTGTCAAAGATATTGGTTGAGCAAAAAGAAAATTACATTGGTGTTATAATCCCAGCAAAGAGCGAGTAATGGGGTTATTCTCGAGAAAAGAAAAATGGTATTCTGTATTCATGCAGATATCAGGTATATACATCTATTCATTATACCCAGGGAATGGTGTAACAGATCAAATTGATTGAAGATCCTATACCTCTGAGTTACAGCAGGATGGTTAGAAGAAATCAAATGATTATTCCCCTAAAGTTGCAGTGGGAAGTTCAAACTTTATGTCCCAGAAGTTACAGTGTAAGGGACTCTGGAATTACGGCGGGGCAAGCTTGCTGAACAGAATGTGATTGTTTCTTTGGGTTTTCTGTCAAGGATATCAGCCGAACAAGATGGCAGCATAACAAATCAATGATAGTGTCCTGGTGAACAACAAGCAATGATACCTTAAGTTTTTTTTTAAAAAAAAGATCATTCTCATTTTTGCATTCATTCATAACACATCTAGTTAGGAGCATTTGATTCATTTCAATCATAGTATCCTAATTATTTGACATAAGCATCACATCTAGTTAGGTGCATTTGATTCATTTTGATCATAGCATCCTAATTATTTGACATAAGCATCACATCTAGTTAGGAGCATTTGATTCATTTTGATCATAACATCTTAATTATTTGGCATAAGCATGATACATGAAACCGAGTCTACAAGACAGGTCTGAGAGGACGGTGTAATAACACCGGTGAAGTCAGATCTTATATCCATGAAGTTGCATCGGAATAGATATCTCCCTGAAGTTGCAGTGGAGCAGGTTGAAATGTCAGTTACAGTAAAGCAGATCATAACAAGTCTTATCTCCCTGAGGTTGTAGTGGAGTAGATTGAAGATTGTAGGTCTTATTTCCCTAAGCAGTAGTGGAACAGACCAAAGACGATGAGTCTTATCTCTATGTACCGGCAATGGAGTAGATTTAAGTCACCAGCCTTATCTCCCTAAAGTTGCAGTGGAGCAGGCTCAATATACAAGTCTTATCTCCCTGAGGTTGCAGTGGAGTAGACTGAAAATTGAAAATCTTATCTCCTTAAGCAGTAGTGAAGCAGATTGAAGATGGTGAATCTTATCTCCATTTATCAGAAACGGAGCAGATTTTAACCACTGACATTATCTCTCTGTGGTAGCAAGAAAGCAGGTTGGCGATTGTAGTCTTATCTTCCTGAGGTAGCAAGGAAGCAGACTGAAGATTGAAGATCTATTTCCCTAAGCAGTAGTGGAGCAGATCGAAGATGGTGAATCTTATCTCTATGTATCGGTAATGGAGCAGGTTTTATCACTGGCCTTATCTCTCTGAGGTAGCAAGAGAGCAGATTGGCGATTGTAGTCTTATCTTTTTGAGGCAAAGAAGTAGACTAAAGATGGAGGATCAGAAGAGGCAAATCTTATCTCCACGTATTGACAATAGAGCAGATTTAAGCCTCAGGCCTTATCTCTCTAAGGTAGCAAGAGAGCAGGTTGAAGATTGAGTCTTATCTTTCTGAGGTAGTAAGAAAGCAGATTGAAGATTGAAGATCTTATCTCCCTAAGCAGTTGTGGAGCAGATCGAGGATGACGAATCTTATCTTTATGTATCGGTAATAGAGCAGATTTAAGCCACCAGTCCTTTTTCCCTGAAGTTACAGTCAAGATTAAGTAAAACCGGGCAAAATTGGCCCTATTTAAAGTCTTTGCTCTATTCTCGTTACACAACAATGAGCAAAGAGGGGCAGCTGTAATAGGCCCAATTTGCTCGGCCCATTATAAACCAAAAATAATAAATATAAAAAACAAAAGGAAAAAACAATAAATGACCCAAAATTAGTCAAAGTCCAAGTTCTTTTACAAATAATAAAATAACCCAATTAACCCAAACAAATCCCCAAACCCGATAATAAATTTAACCTAAAAATATACATATAACCCAACTAGCCCAAATAACCCATTACCCAGGCCCAAAACACTAATGAATCTTTTCGGAAGAAACCCTAGGTCACTAGAAGCTTCAGCCGCCACAGCCTCCAACCGATTCCTCCACGTGCGCCACGCTTCACGCCCATGAACGGTTTCTCCACGCCATGCACACTTGCAACAGACTAATTAGCAAAGGAGTAGTGGACAGAAAATAACAGCAAATGACAACAATGAAATTGTATTTTAATTTGTATTTTCTTCTTTTATTTATTTTATTTTTTCGGTTATAAAATCAAATGAAAATGATGTAAATGGGATCGGTTTTTCCAGATATACACGCGCATATTTTACGAGTACAAATCTAGAAAATTTTGAATAAGCAATCATCTCAAGAGCAGTTTTTCAAAAGGTGATTTAGATTTTATTTTATTTTCGATTCAGCTCCTTTATTTTTAAAGCTTTGTTACTACGTATAAAGCAAAAAAAAAAGTAAAGGGGAGAGACTTAACTGTTTTTTGGAAGCTTCAAAATCCTTGTTTGCTTCGTGGTAATCGAAGCCTAGATGAGGATTGAAGTTAAAGCCTAGAAAAACTCATGGATTTGAGGTCAAATAGGGCCAGATTAAGCTTTCGTCTGATGCCATCGGTTGAATATAGAGACGAAGTAGCGGTTGTGAAGCTTCCGGCCGAATGAATAAGGGATAGACCTTAGGTTTTGTTGTATTTTGATTTGCTTTTATTAGTTTTAGGGTTTTTACCTTGTTTTGTGCAGAACATGAAACGGTACCGTCTGGAGGAAGAAGATCCGCACGCCGACCCATTTTGTGGCCCGGATTCGCGCTCTTTTACTTCAAATAGTCAAATTGCGCGACTAGTCCTTCGTCTTCGCGCAGACCTTTAAATTGAACCTTATTTCCACTTTACTTCATTTCAAATTTGTCATAGAATTTGTCTTTCCAATTTAATCCGTGCCTAAACACCATTTTTTGGGATCTAGAATATTTTCAGTTTTGATCCCTAGACATTCGCGCGCATTGCGCTTCAGTCATTATTTCAATTCCAATATTTTTTTATTAATTATCCCTCTAGTTTTATTTTTATTTCAATTAATTTTTTTCCATATTAATTTGTACAATTCATTTTTTTCATCTCTTATTTTTATACATTTTAAGTTATTTTGATAAATTATTTTGTTTTTATTACAAAATTATTATTTTAAAATCACCTTTTATTGGAATGGAGGCAATTTTGCCTATTGAGGTTGAAATTCCCTTTCTACGAGTGCTATTAGAACTAAAGTTAGATGAAGCAAAATGGATTCAGTCTCGATACGATCAGTTGAACTTAATTGAAGAAAAAAGGCTGAAAGCTATTCGCCATGGTCAAATGTACCAAAAGTGAATGATGCAGGCTTATAACAAGAAGGTTCGCCCTAGAGAATTCCATGGAGGAGACCTTGTTTTGAAAAAGATTCTCCCCACACAAAAGGACTTCAGAGGAAAATAGATGCCAAATTGGGAGGGACCTTATGTGGTGAAGAAGGCTTTCTCTGGAGGAGCTCTGATCTTAACTGAGATGGATGACAAAGCCTGCCTAATCTTATGAATTGGGATTCGGTCATGAGATACTTTCCCTTAAAAAAAAGGGGGAGAGGCCAAGGCGAAAACCCACAGAAGGGCGCTTTGAGACCAAAGGGGTTTTGGGTTGAAAACCTAGGAATTGGGCAATTCAAATTTTGATCGAAGATGGGGCATGTGACAGTCTTGTCTTTTCTGAATTAACAATGAGGGATGCTACATCTTGGGTCATCAACAAGGTATTTTTGGTCTTCTAAACACATATCGAGTTCAAAGGATCCTCAAGGAGTTTTGTACAGAGAAGTTCATGCTACGATATCTGGGGCACCAATTTTCATTTTTATTCATTTCTGTATCTTAGCAAAATTTGCTATCTTGATTACTTTATTCATTTCGAGTTTTACTCTCAATAAAAATTCATCTTGTCCATTACGATAATCTTTTTCAAGCGTTCTTCACTGAAATAATGATTAATAATATACAAAAAAGAAGAAGGGAGTTTTGCATATTACTCTGAAATACTTCTAAATAGTGCAAAGACCTGAAACGGGACCAATTAGTTAGAACTAACCCAAATTCAAAGTTTGGAAATGTCAGGGAAAGAATAGCCCTAAATTGTGTCTATTCTTCGGGTTTTCTGCCAAAGATACCAACTGAAGAAAAAAAGACTGAATAATACGTTAATGATAAAACCTCGAAGAACGACGAGTAATGCCAATATAAGCATTAAAAGAACATCATGCTAAAATTAGCATTTTTGCATTCATGCAAACATCATTCATATACATCTAGTTAGGAGCATTTGATTTATTCTGATCATGACATCTTAACCATTTGGCATAAAAAGGCCCATGAAGTAGATTCAACAGGTCATGTTCCCCAAAGATTGGAGTAACAGATAAGAGGAACCAAAAATCCTCTACCTCTGAAGATGCTATCATGGCAAATCTTATCTCTCTGAAGATGCTATCATAGCAAATCTTATCTATCTGAAGTTGTAGTGGAGCAGATTGAAGCCACAAACCTTATCTACCTAAATTTTCAATGAGGCATGTTGAAATTACGAATCTTATCTCCCTGAAGTTGCAGTGCAGTGGATAGAAACCACTAGTCTCATCTCCTTGAAGTTGCAGTAGAGCAGATTAAAGCTATAAATCCTATACCTCTGAAGTTGCAGTAGGATGGATCAAATATGCCATGGTGAATCTTATCTCCCTGAAGTTGCAGTGGAGCAAATTGAAGCCATTACACCTTATCTCCTTGAAATAGCAGTGGAGCAGGTTAAAGTTAAAGTCTTATCTCCCTAAATTTGCAGTGGAACAGATTGGAGATAGCGAATCTCATTTCCTTGAAGATGTAGTGGAACAGATTGAAGTTACAAATAAACAGATCTTATCTCTCTGAATTTGCAGTAGAGTAGATCATAGCAAATCTTATCTCCCTGAAGTTGTAGTGGAGTAGATTGAAGCCATAAACGTTATTCCCCTGAAGCTGTAGTGGGGCAGGTCGAAGTTACAAGTCTTATCTCCCTGAACTTGTAGTGAAGCAGACTGAAGATAGCGGACCTTATTTCCCTGAAGTTGCAGTGGAATAGATTAAAGATACAAGTCACAAATCTTGGTACTTCTGGAGTTGCAGGGGAGCATTTTGAAGATACTTGAAGAAAAGAAGTGCCAAGAGAAGTCGAGACTCTACAGGTCCAGGCAAAATTGTCCCTTTTATAGTCTTTGCTCTATTCCCGTTACACGACAATAAGCAAATAGGGGCAGCTGTAATGGGCCTATTTTGCCCAGGACCCAATAAACCAAAATTAAAACCAAAGACAATGTTAATAGCCCAAAGTCCATTTACATCAAAAGCCCGAATAGCCCAAATCACATTTAACTCATTTCAGAAACAAAACCTAAACCCCTAACCGAATTCCTAATGGCCCGATAGGCCCAACGCCCAAACCAGTTTCAGTAAACTTGAAACCATAGCTAACCCTAGCGCTGCGCCTCCCTCCTGCAAGCCACGTTCGTCCTCGGCGCAAACATCACTCGAGGGTCGGCTCTGCTCGTCCTTTGCACCAAAACGAAAGCCCCACTCGTTGACTTTCCTCCCAACCTTCAAGCAGACCAAAAAAGGGAACAAAAACAACACAACATGCAAGGGTAACAGAGGAAAAAAATATGTATTTGGCTATATAGCCACAAGAACAAAAAAATGTAATTATTACAGAGACATATTAAGAAATTAAAGAGCAAAAACAGAGAAAAAAGGTTGATTTGATTTTCTTTTCTTTTGCCTTTCGGTTTCCTATTTCTTTTTTATTATTTTTTTTTGAAAATTTATTTTAAATAATAAATAATAAAATAACAAAAGAAATAGAACCTTACCTTTCACGTTTATACCGTCGAATAGAGGGGAGGTGTAATAGCCCAAAATTGGGTCTAGTTGGAACAGAGGTTTCGGGACCACAAAATCTGAGATAGAAATAATTATTTTATGATTATTTTGAGGTCTATGATATGATTGCATGATTGTGTGAAAATTTCGTGAAGAAATTCTATGCATAAAGTGCTCAATTTGAAGTTAGGGACTAAATTGAATAAGTTGCAAAACTTGCATTCTAGAAGTTTCTAGTATGAAATTGCTTTGAAATATTAATTAGGAGGTCTTAAATAGAAATTTGACCAATTTCTAAGTTATGGACAAAAATTGGACATGGATGGAATTTTTGAAAGTTTTGTAAGGAAGGGCATTTTGGTCATTTGGTAATTAAAAGAAATAAAAAGGGAAAATAAAGCCAAAATTGACTCATCTTTTTCATGGAGGCCAAAATTAGCATGGGGGAAGCCATGGCTAGGGTTTTCAAGCTTTCCAAGCTCAATAGTAAGTCCGTTCTAACCCCGTTTTTCAAGTTCTTTACGTTTTTGGAATCTCGATAATTTATTAAGCTTATTTTAGCAATAATTTAAGCTAGGGTTCATATTTGGAAAAATACCCATAGGTGAAATGTGTTTATTTTTATGTTTTATGATAGATTATGAGGTTTTAAATTATGTTAGACAACTTGTGCTACTCAGTTTTGAGTGAAAACGAGTAAAAGGGCTTAATCGGTAAAAATACCTAATAGTCATAAGTATATGTTAGAGTGAGAATTTGATGTTTCCATAGAAGGGAAAAGTGATCAGCATGTCATAAAACATAAGAATAAGGGATGAAGTTTAATTCCCGAGCATAGGGGCAAAAGTGTAAATATGCAAAAGTTTAGGGACAAAATTGTAATTTTTCCAAAGTTTGAGTTAAGGACTGTTTTGAATAGTATATTAATTAAATAAGTAAAATATGATGTTTTAGATCCCAGAAAACGAGATTTGAACCTAGAATGAGAAAAAAATCGAAAATTGGGAAAGTTGGTAAAATGGCCGTTTTAGTATCGAGGTAAGTTCATATGTATAATAAGCATTAATTTATGCATGTTCCAATGTAAAATTGATATATTTACTATGATTTCGAGGTGTTGAAAGTATGTAAGTTGGTATGATAATAATACAAAGAATAATCTCAGTAATTTATATTTGAAAGTTAAATTTAGTGAATTAATTGAATTATGTTAAATTAAATGATTATGGTGCCAAGTTTATGAATTGATTTAAAAATATGTCTATGGTACATGAAGTGCATTGAATTATCATACATAAATGTCATTTCTATGATTATGGATATTATAGGAAATTGTAAGTTCATATGATTTTTAATAAGGCAATGTGTAATTTAATGTTATTGCCTTGATATTAAAGATGTAAGTTTATATGTAAGTAATACATCAATATTACTTGTATTATGATATTTTATAATAATATTGGAAATATGTTTGTGGATAATTACTTGATTGGTGAAATTGTTGGAAAAGAGAGAAATCCTATTGAACCTTGAAAAGATTGGATGATCTGAGATAGTATGTAGCTAGGTCACATGTATGGTGCTGAGTGCACATCATGTGTACAAGAGAGCTACAAGACATTATGATATAGCTAGGTCGCATGGGTGATATTATGTGTACACCATGTAGACAAGAGAGCTACGGGATATATGTAGCTAGGTCGCATGCGTGGTTCCAGGTGAAGGACACCATGTAGACAAGAGAGTTACGAGATAAACTGGCTAGGTCACATGGGTGGTGCTAAGTGCTCACCATGTGTACAAGAGAGCCGAACTATATGATGGGCGGAGCTATGTGCTGAAACCACCAAGTATCGAGGATTGATCCGAAGTGTTCAACGGGAGACTCTCTATGTATTGCTTTGTGAGTTTTGTGATGAATAAGTGTAGGAACCTGGTTATGTGAATGATGTGTTCATTAAGTGACCAGGATGTGGTAAGGTTATAAAAAAGTAAGTTATACATGAGGATGATTTTATGGTAACCTTATGATCATGGGCCTATACTTGTGATGTATGAAATGTGGTGAAAATGATATGGTATACGTATGTTAAAGTGAGGTTAATACAAAGAAAGTGTGAAAGAGTGAATTAGCAATAAAACTGTTTTGGACAGTAGCAGTGATGTGATTTTGAAAAATCACCAAAAAATAGTAGAAATTGAATCAGAGACTGAATGAGATATCAAATTAAATCTTAATGAGTCTATTTTCATATAAAAGAAACAGAGCAAGCAAAGGAGTTCTATATTTTGAGATATTTATGTTTTTGTGAGACTGGTTCAGAATGATTACGTGATCCCCTGTTCTGACTTTGGAAAATAACAAAAATTTGGAGAAAAATAATTAGAGGCTCAAACTTATATTTTTAAAATCCCTAATGAGCCTATTTTCAAGATAAATCAACAAGAACATTATCTGAGTTCTGTACTATGAGATAATTAATTTTTAGTGAAGAGAGGTCAGAACTGTCAGAAAGTGAAACAGGGGAAATTTTAATGAATAAACTGTACTAATTGGCTAAAACAAAAATTATGAAAATTTTATGGTGGAAAGATATGTGAGTCTAGTTTGATGTGAGCATTTATTAGTAAATTACGGATCTTAATTTGGAGCTTTGTAGCTCGAATTATAAATAAGTAAGTGACTATGACTCGTGTGGACAGTTTGATGTGAGCATTTATTAGTAAATTGTGAAATCGTACTTACAAGAATGCTATATACATTAAGGATGTGGAATGGAGAGGAGGAGGAGGAGGAAAAATAAATATATGTGGAATACATGGAAACTATGGTATATGAAATAGTGATATAATGAAATAAATGATATGTGTTTATAAGAAAACAGAAAGAGAATGATATGTATCTTGACATGTATATATATATATATATATATGACTAGTCTCAATGTAATGCTTGTTGGGTATGGAGTTGAATTGAAATGTTTTAGGCAAACATGTTATTCTGCGCATCTGAATTGTGGTATTTTATAAAAATATGATCTAGCTTTAAATATGAATGCTTGATGATTAAGCTAAAGATATTTGGTAAGATGATAATCTTGGTATAAATGTATAAGTGGTACTATAATAGACAAGGTAAAATGAGTATGAGAGACACATGTATGATGACATACAAATGCTATGTTTGTGGTTTAAATTGAGAATGTTTAATCATTAAATGAATACCATGTTATATGCTTTTGATTTTGTATAAGTGTGTAAGAGATTAAGGTTGACCAAAGCTTGGAAAATAGCCTAGGTATATTCCACACAAGCAGAGACACGACCATGTGTCTCAGCCGTGTATGGAACACGACTTGGGATACGGGCGTGTGGAGCCTTAAAGCATGAAATTTCCAAGATTTTCGTAGGTTGTCGGTTTAGTCCCAAACCCTTTTTAAAGTATGTTTTGGGCTCCATAGACTCAAATAAGGGACTATGTGTAAGTAAATGAACGTTTTGAAATATGAATGAAATTTTATGGCCCGTATTTTAGTTTAATGTTTGTATGTTTGTCCAGTAACGCCTTGTACCTTATCCCGACCTCGGGTACGGGTATGGGGTGTTACAGGAGGAGATGTGAGAACCACCCCAGGCCAAAAGGCCCTTTGCCCGTTCGAGGCATTTTTGTAGGGGTATCGGGGTTTTGAGGCCTTGAATCGGGCTTCAGGAAGGAAAAATGGCCTTAAAGGTCCCTTTTTGTGATCCGACCGCCGTATGTGGCGGTCGCCAGCGGTCCGGTGGCCGAAAATCGCCTAGGCCAGAGGAACCCCCTTCTCTCTCTTTTTTTTTCTTAAGGCACTAGTGAAATGAAAATTTTAAAAAAAATTGCTTTATAAACCCATGGAACGACGTCGTTTAGGGTTAAATTTAATAACCCCAAAATGATGTCGTTTTAAGCCATGACCCAAAATTCGACCCTAACCCGCCTAGGATCCGCGTGTTTTTGGACTGAGGGTATATTTATGCCCTCAGTCCTTCAGCGTTTGAGGGGGTTTTTGATCTGGCCCTTTTACTTTTTTCTATTTTCACAAATTTGGCCCGTCAATTTCATTTCATTTTTAATCTAGTCTGTCACTGGCCAAATGAAACGCTGCGTGTAAGGGCCATGATTAATTTTCGAATTAGTCCCCTGTCATTTTCCACGCGTTCATTTGGGCCCTGATTTGTTGTAGCACCCCAAACCCGGCCCAGACGTTATGGCCGGATTTGACATGCCACATCGAAGCATTCAAAACATTTTCGATCCAGAAAGAAAACTTACTGAGTGTTTTAAAAGATGATTTCCTTATAGGTTAAAGTGAATGGAAGCTGTGCACCAGGTAGGAAACCGAAAAAGAGGAGGTGAGTCCATCGGACTGCTTAAGTACCAAACTCCCTTCGAATCCAATCCTAGACATGCAAACCGCCATTGCCATACCTTAACGTCATGTATATTTCTAGGAAACCAATTTGATTAAGTCATTTTTAGGAAAAGTGATTAATTTTGGAAAATATCTTCATTGCGGAAGCTTTGCTTGTTTTCATGTTATTTTGAAATCAATTACTGTTTTTGAAAAGGTGCCCTAAAGCTGTCCAATTTCAATAGTTAAATATAAATATTACCTATCTTAATAAAACATATAAAAACCATCAAAAATAAATAAGCGGCCTTATTACATTTAAAAGCCCAAAACCTCAAATGTAATTAAAAGGATGTCCAGTTCACGAAGAAAATCAAACTTTCGAGCGGGTGGCCATCCGAATTCCCTCACGCTCCAAGCCCACTATGGTTGGGGATTTCTGCGTGGATGAAAATAAAAGGGGTGAGTTTGGGAAACTCGGTGTGTAAATTAACCCAACCATAGCCTATATCACTCAAACCACGAAATAGAATAAGTTGGCCTCACCGAGCGTAATTGAATAAAGCCCATAGGCCCATAACGAGTAACGTAATGATATTACATATTTATGCGTAAACCCAACCCAGATTCATCCATAACACCACCGTATCAGCCTTACACCATGTGGGAGACTACTCGACCCACCCAACCGCTACACACCACGTAAATCGCAATGAGGTCGCGGATATTGTGACGAAGTCACCAGATATAGATATTGTGGCAGAGCCACCAGAATAGATATATGTGGCAGAGCCACCAGATCAGATAATTGTGGCATAGCCACCAGGACAGTTATATGTGGCAGAGCCACCAGATCAGATAATTGTGGCATAGCCACCAGGACAGATATATGTGGTAGAGCCACCAGATCAGATAATTATGGCATAGCCACCAGGACACTTCCTCCATAATATAACCCATGTCCCCGTGCAACAGATATATAATCATGGCATACATCATACAGAATCAGATCGACATGCTTTTCAGTCAACATTAACCCTAGGGGTATAACGGTAATTTTGCACCTACGGTTATAATAGTAATTTTCCATACATAGGGGTATTATAGTAATTTAGCTACTTTTAGGGTTTTCATGCATATCCTAACTATTTACGTACTATCGTAACACTTATCACAAGATACTTACGAATTGGGCCGTTGGCCCATGAACCCGATCTTTGGCCCATTAAGCCCAAATTATCAAAATGTACTAAATCGCGCGTACTGCAGTTTATTACTTTAGATTACCAAATATACGAACCCAACTATCTTACGAGCATTCGCACACTCGCAAATTCCCAAATATACCGACTTTTCGGCATTTCGCTTTTCGCTTTTGCCAATCTAGTCTATGAAAGGGTGTCGATTACACACTGCTTTGCATTTATATCTGTCGATTGAGATCCACACACGAACCGCCTACAATTGGATTACTAACATGTTAATCTAACTATTCAAATACGAACTACATATTAACCCCTTACAATATTCGGCCAACCACACCTACAGATCATAGTAAGCTTATAAGAAATCAATAAGCAACTCATTAACAATTTTTTTGTCAATGTTTACCACATAATTATAATTTCACTGCAAGCTGTCTTCCTAAGCAATAGTCACTAAATCATTCATAACTGGAGCTACGAAACTCCAAATCAAGTGCCGTTAATTTTCCCTGAAAATAGACTCATATATCTTATATCCATAAAATTTTCAGAATTTTTGGTTTGGCCAATCAATACCAGATTTTTCTTAAAGTTTCCCATGTTTCACTGTTTGACTAATCTGACCACTCTTCATTACGAATCAAATTTCTCGTTGTACAGAATTCAAAATATGTTCTCGTTATTTCATTTGAAACTAGACTCATTAAGCTTTAATTACATAATTTATGCAGCTTCTAACTCATCTCCCACAATTTATGGTGATTTTCCAAAGTCACGTTACTGCTGCTGTCCCAAGCAGATTTATTACCAAATCACTCTTTCACACCTAACTTGCATGCTTGTTATTTAAACATGTATATCACCAATCAATCATCACATATCTATGATTTTACTTAAGTATAATCTCCATTTCATCATTTTAAAGCACAACATGTTAGCTGATTTTTCCCCTTAGCATCTAAGGCATATGCATGCTCATTTGTTTGGCTCAACTTCACCTATCTTCCATTTTTCATCAAAAGAACATGAAACAACAACTATTTCCTTCATTTTAATTCATGAATAAATGCTCACAACACAACTAAAAATCAAAATATGCTTCAAGAGTTAAGGTAGAATCAAGAAGAACTCATGAACATCAAGATAGAAGCAAACTACCATGAACTTACCTTCAATTTTCTTCCCCAAGTGACCGAACATTCAAGAGCTTTCTCCTCTCTTTTCTCTTCTCTAACTTTAGGCTATGATGAACAAAGATGGACAAAACTTTGTTCTTTTCACCCCTTTTTCTTTTAATAAAATTTCATATTTCATCCATTTAATTCTTTAATACAAAAGACATGAAATTCCCATCATGGAACATTTACCTAAACCATTATCATGGAACATTTACCTAACTCATTATCATGGAATATTAATCTAATCCATTATCATGGAACATTTACCTAACCCATTATCAATTTGTATCAATTTGTACCATAAATTATGGATATCAAGTGCTCATATTGTCTACAACAACATGATGGCTGGCCACTTCATGTAAAATGGGAGGTTTGTCATGCAAATCCTCCTATTTTGCACTCCTATTTATTTGGCCACTTCAATTTAGCCTATAGCATTTTCAAACATTTTCACATAGGTTCTATTTCATAATTTCACCCCATTTTTCTTATGGAACAAAAATTAACTAAAATTATCGGGTTCTATCTTAAGCTTGGGCCTTCTAGAGGCCCACTATCATAATTAAACCTATGCCAACATTCACAGAATTTCCGAAAATTGGGGCGTTACATTTGTGTTTTATTAATTTTCACATTTTTTTTAATTTGTACCTCGAGTCTTATTCTGATTGCAATCTAATCCCTTTTTATTTAAACCCCAAAAGTCATTTTATTTTCAAATTTAATCCTTAATTTATGAATCTTGATATTTTTATTATTTGTTTTAAAACCATTTTATATATCGTGTTGATTTATTTATCTAGATTTTTAATCAAATATTCTAATGATACTTATTTTTTAATATCGCCTTTATCTTAATTCTTTTTTACATTCGGCTCCTTTTATATTTTCTTTTGTATGCCCCTAGTTATTCATTTACTTATCTACCACATTCTAAAATTTTGATTTCATGCTTTTTATTACTCTTGTTATTTTTCTTTTTTTTTTGTGATATCAATAATTATTATTGTTGTTATTCATGTTGTTAACTATTTTATTTTATTTTCTTTGATTTTTTATATTAATATTAAAAGTTAGTATACCCCATGATTATCTAGAATTGTTTCATTAATGTATTCATATTCTTGCCACCCATTAGTGCAATAATTTTATTTATAAATCATTGTTTTAAATAAAATTTACACATTGTTTAAATATTGCATCTATTATTATTCAAAGTAAGTTTTTCAAAAATAAAGCACTGTTTCAAATTTTAGAAATATAAAAGTTGTATCTTAATTTACGGGATTTCGATTTTTCTTATTAAACTTAAATAGTCGAATATCTCTTTAACTTTTTAAAATACATGAGTTTTAAAGATAATATTCGATGTTTAAAATCTCGAGAAAGTTGTACCCTAACTTACGAGGTTTCAATTTTTCTTGTTGAATCTAAATAATTGAATATCCTCTTAAATTTAAAAGTATAAGATTTTAAATAAAAAATAAAGGCAAGCTTAATTTCGAGGGTTTAAATGCCGTGTCCTAACTTACGAGATGTGACATTTTGCTATCTCGAGACGAGAAGGCCTTTAATGCTCGTTTTAATTTATTCAAGTTTTTTTTAGAGAGAATCGTATTTTAAATTCTTTTCGAGTTTTCAACTTTCGACGTTAAGACATTAGTTAATCAATTAGGTACCAATTTTTGGCATTACGAGAGTGCTAATCCTTCGTCGCATGTAACCGACTCTAGAACCCGTTTTCTCAAATTTCTTAGACCAAAATCTTTATTTTAGTAAATCGAAATATTTTATTAAGACGACCAAATTTCTAGGTGATCTGATCACACCTAACTAAAAAGGATTGGTGGCGACTCTTATTTTTCGTTTTCAAAACCAAAGTCAACCCTTTTTCAAAAAAATAGTTTTGACAGCTTTATTTGAATGGTAAATTAAAGGTTTTAATAATGCAACAATTGATTTGGATTCAAATACCACTATATGCATATTTTTGTTGGTTTTTTAAATAAAAAATAAAGTACTTTTAAATAATGTAACTTATAGTTTTAATTACAAAAACATTTTTATAATTTTTCTAACTAAGTTAATCCAATAAATTGTACCACCAACTCAATAAAAAATTAGTTATCTTTTTCGGCTTTGCCTGTTAAGAGTAGTAGAAATTTCTTCCTAACAGTCTGCTTTGAAAGTTCCTCTTTTTTGTTTTTATAAAATATGTTAAAATTATATAAATTTTAATTAAATACAATTATGATTAATAAAAAATTATCCTGGGGATTTGGATGAGTATTTAAAAATATATTTTTATTATTACATTATTTTCAAGTAATTTTTTAATTTTAAAATATCACGCTAAATAATTTAATAAAAATTTAATAACAGTAATAATTGAATATAAAATTTAAAATTTAAAATAAATGATTATATTTTTAAAAATAAAATAAATAAACTAAATTATAAACTAAACATATTTTAACATTCAAATTTTTTACTTTATAATTTACTCAAATAAATAAACTCACCTCAAGCATAGGTGGGAATCATTTTAGTAACTATATATGGAACGAAGGTAGAAAGGAGCAACACGTGGACTAGGCTTTCCTTTTTCTTTTTTCTTTTTCTTTTTTGCATTATATTAAAAATGGTCAAATTTTAATTTTAGTCTATAATATAATAAAATTTAATATTTTATAATAATGATTAAATTTTAATTTTGATTTCCATACTGTACTTAAATTTAAGATTTAAATTTTGTACTTTAACTTTTAACATTATTTGGTATCTCAATTTTATAATGCCATTAATTGACCCAAATATTTTATTTTGATTAAAATGTTAATGTGACTTTTAAAATATTATTTGTTAAATTCAAGTTTATTTCAATTTCATTTTTTATATGATAATTAAGTGAATTTTTTTAATTTTAAAATGTTACACTAATAAATTTAATAAAAAATTAATAATATTAATAATCAGATCTGAATTTTTGAATTTAAAAAATTCTAAAAATAAATTTACGAAAACTAAATTTCAAATATATAAAATATAAAACTTAAAATATATTTTAATATTCAAATATTTATTTTATAATTTAACTAAAAATAATTAATAAATAACAACGCGACCTATAATAAAATTTAATAGTAGAGCCAAGATGCAAAAAATTTGTGTAAGGCAAGTGCTGTATATTCGAGATTTTCTCTCTAAAGATGTGAAGAAAAGACTTCGTACGGATGTCTCTTAAAAATTTATGAATAAAGAAAAGACTAGGAAAGTGAAGATGGGGCCAATAATTTGAAATTTAGCACATCAATGGTTGACCCAGTCATGTCATTAGTCAGCGAGGTATAAATTTCGTAAATTCCACAATTATTTTTATAAATTTTTATTTTTAGTACTAAAAATAAAAAAATTTACAATATGGGTATTCATCTTACATACTTTTATCATTTTAGTCAAGCATTGTTAATTTGTCATTACATAGACTTGTTTTAGTTATCTAACTTAAATAAATTTTCATTTTGACCACTTATTTTATCTTTTAATTTTCTTTATGTTTTTCTTTTTAAGAATTAATTTTTTATCAAGGGAAAAACTTTGGTTTTAAAAGAGAAAATTTGGGTTAGAAAATTTATTTTATCTTTCTAATTTATTTATTTAAAATTAATTTCAATTTTTTTCTCAAGAAGGAAAAACTTGAGATTTTGCAAAGAATTGTTTAGATTTTTATAGGAAGAATTTGAATTTTTATAGAAAAATCAATTTATTTTTTCTTTTCATTTTTTAGAATTAATTTTAATTTTTTCGATAAAAAGAAAGATCTAGGGTTTTGTAGGAAATTAAGATCTAGGGTTTTGTAGGAAATTACTTTAACTTCTATAATAAAATTGTGAATTTTTACAGGAAAAACTATTTTATCTTTTTAATCTGCTTTATGTTATCCTTTTTAAAATTAATTTTAGATTTTTCACTAAAAGTGAACAAAACTCTCTGAAAGCCAAGAGTGCTTTACCAAAGAATCCAAGAGAAAGCAGTAACTGCTGCAGCTTGGCATGGAGGAGAGCAGTGGCGATGACAGGGAGGAAAACGATGAGATTTCTTTACTGGCAAAAAAACTCATCCAATTATTAGTCAAGCATTCGATGGTGGTACCGAACGTGGAACCTACTCTGATCTGTACAATATGGACAAAAAAGCCCTACAACTCGGAAAGTTTTAGGACACAGATGAAGAGTATCTGGAAGACGAGGAAAAAATTTGAGATCCAATTGGTAGGGCAAAATCTCTTTCTAATTGTGTTTGATTTAGAAGAAGACCTGGAGACAATTATGGACAGACGACCATGGTTGTTTTGAAAAAACCTTGTTTTATTTGATCAGTTGATTAAACCGATAGAAAGAAATCAAATCCGGCTTAATTTTTCACCGTTTTGGATTAAGATAGGTTTGTGTTTACCAGAATTCGACAAAAAAGATCTATTGCATGCCATCAGAGTTACTTTTGGAGGAGTAATTAGTTCTGAAATTATTGGTGATTTATGTTGACTGAGGATAAACTTGGATGTGCAGAAACCCCTTCGAAGAGGTATTTTTGTATCAATTGATAATAAAAATAAATGGTGCATTTCCTTTAAATATGAGAAGCTATCGATTTTTTATTTTGGATGTGGAAGAATGGAGCATGGTCTCAATGATTGTCTTGAGCTAAATCATGCAGAAAAAAATAGAATTAGAGACGATCCACCATATTCTATGGCATTAAAAGCCAAAACAAACTTAATTGGGAAGGAGAGTATGAAATTTAATACTTTATCCAAAAAGATGGTGTCTCAATGTTCTGACACTGGAACCACGGAGTCGTTACCCAATTGTATTAAAAAACCTAAAGACGAGAATACTATGAATTAGAAGCC
This sequence comes from Gossypium arboreum, assembly GCF_025698485.1. Taxonomy (NCBI): domain Eukaryota; kingdom Viridiplantae; phylum Streptophyta; class Magnoliopsida; order Malvales; family Malvaceae; genus Gossypium; species Gossypium arboreum. Next base: position 116,171,990 of record NC_069070.1, on the reverse strand, counting down.
ACAAGACAAACTACAATTGATGGGATTAGAGGAGGTGTTAAAGAAGCAGGAGGAAGGATCTACCATGAAGAAAATTGAAAAGATGAATGACAACATCAGTACGTTGGAAAATTCAAATCTAGTCAAAAAGTTTAGCTAGAAAATAATAGTTCTAGGGGCTATGTCAAATCAAAGAAAGGAAGATAGCATTATGGGGAAGAGAAGATCTTCAGAATTTGATAATGGAAAAAGTAGTACAGGAATCTCAAATTAAGATGGAGTAAAAAGATTAAAACATGAAGCAATATATGTTCGTGTTGAAGCTCCCTTAGGTGCGGTGATTGAAAATTTGGAACAAAATGATGTTCCCAACTTTTATGGATCGGCGGCTGCCAAAAGGCAAGCCGACCGGATGTAATGAAAAACATATATTGGAATGTCTGTGGATTGGAGAGTCCACGGTCGGTACAGAGGCTACAACATTTGTTAAGGCAACATAATCTCCACATGGTCTTCTTAATGGAGACAAAAATTGATAAGAAACGCATGGAAAAGGTTAGGAGGAGCTGTGGTTTCATGAACGGGATCGACGTTGAAGCAAAAGGTTCTCGTAGTGGACTATGTTTGGCATGGAAAGGAGATATTGCGGTTAATTTGAGAAGTTTCTCAAATAGTCACATTAATGTAATAATAAAAGATGAAAATGTCAAAGAATATTGGAGGTTTACAGGGTTTTACGGTTCACCTTATTTTAACAACAAGAATATTTCGTGGAATCTGCTAAGAAAATTGGGTTAACAACAAAATCATCCTTGGTTAGTAAGTGGCGACTTTAATGAAATCATGTATTTCTTTGACAAAAGTGGAGGTATACCAAGAGAGCAGAGAAGAATGGAGGCCTTTCGTGAAGCTTTAGAGGAATGCCAACTAGAAGACATAGGATACTCAAGGGTTTGGTTCACATGGGAAAGGGGGAATTTTCCGGAAACAAACATCAAATAAAGTCTTGATAGAGGATTTATGAATGAAAAATGGATGAATCTTTTTCCAACGAGCAGTATTCAACATCTACCTCACACTACAAGAAAACAGACTTTTAGCGGCGTTTTTAGTGGCGTTTGAATGAAAAACGCCGCAAATATTATACATTAGCTAAAAACTGAGCAATAGTGGCGTTTTTATCCAAAACGTCGCTAAAAACTGAGCAATAGTGGCATTTTTATCCAAAATGCCGCTAAAAACTGATCAATAGTGGTGTTTTCATCCAAAACGCTGCAAAAAACTGAGAAATAGTGGCGTTTTATCCAAAACGCTGCAAAAAATAGAGAAATAATGGCGTTTTTGTCAAAAACGCCGCAAAAAACTGAGATATAGTGGTGTTTTTGTTCCAAACGCCACAAAAGGTTGAGCTATAGTGGCATTTTTGTAAAAGCGCCGCTAATATTTATTATTTTAACAACTCTATTTTGTTATCCTCGAAATGCCTTAGTATTTTTCCAAAATTAGTTCCCCCTCCCCAAAATCAAACTTAATCACCTACTTTTGAATGCATCGATTTTTATTTTGAATCTTATAAAATTGAATCCAACTTAAATAAAACTTTACGTCTCAAATTACAAATTCAACTTGAATTCGAGTTTTTTCAATCTCAAGTGAATCATATTAAATTAGGGACATAACTACAGGGTTGAAAGGATTTCGGCCCCCCTAAAATGAAAATTTTTTCATTTAAACCCGACCTTACAAACTAAATCCTTATAAGGGTCTAATTAAACCCTACATAAACATTAAAACTCTAAACCCTGAAAATAAATTATAAATGGAAAAAATATGGGGACTTATAATATTCCAATAAGAAAATGATCATCAGATTGCATTTTCACTTACAATTGAATTTTTGCCCCTAAAGCCTAATCCCAAAACCTTAAACTACCTTAAACCCTAAAATACGAAGCATAACCCCTAATCATAACCCATGACTGCCTAACCCCAAATCATAACCCATGATCTAAACTCTAAACCTTTTAAACCCTAAACTCTAAAGGATATCCCAAAACTTTAAACTACTTTAAACCCTAAAATATAAAGCCTAACCCCTAAATCATAACCCATAAGCTACAAACCTTTTAAACCCTAAAACTCCAAACTCTAAAAACTAAATCCTTAAACCCTTATACCCTAAATTATAAACCCTAAATTTGTAAACCCTGGAAATAAATTTCACAAATTAACAATAGGAAAAAAAGTGAAATGGCAAAATGATGCATTTCAGAAATGGATTACTAATATATCAAAATGTTAATTGATCTCCTTTTCAATTCAACATATATTTCATGTTTAATTACTTTTAGACTTATGAAAAATATTATTTTGGAATTCATAATTATCTCTCTTAAATTATGGTTAGCATTCTAATTTAGTTCTTTTAAAACGTTTTATTGGAGTTATCGAATAACAAGTGTCTTAACAATCATATTCTTCTGTCATTTTAGTTGTTAGCTTTGGGCATTAAAATTTGGCTATCTAGATTAGGGTATAACGTGAATCAAATTTTAATTAAGTTAAACAATAATGGCATTTTTATTAAAAACACCACTAATATGCATTAAAAAGATATTAGAGTGCTACCGTTTAATGTTGCGTAATTAGTGGAGTTTGCCCCAAAACGCCGCAAAATGTTATGATTTAGCGGCATTTTCATTCAAAACGCCACAAATGTGTATAACGAGTCCAAAAAATGACGCTGTATGTGTATAACGAGTCCAAAAAATGACGCCATATTATCCTTGTTGTTAGTGGCGTTTTTCCAAAACGCCGCAATAGGTTATACATTAGCAGCAAAACGGCACCGTTCTATGTTTTATTTTTAGTGGCGCTTTGTATAAACACCAAAAAAATGTATTACGAGTTCAAGAAACGACACCGTTTATCCTTGTTATTGGTGGCGCTTTGACAAAAATGCCACAAATTTGTGTTATGTGTTTTCTAAATGGCGTTGTTTTATTCTTTGTTTTTAGTAGCGTTTTATATAAAAAGCCGCAAATTTGTATTAAGGTTTCAGTAGACGACGCCATTTTGGCAATGTTATTAGTGGCGTTTGGTTCAAAACGCCGCAATAAGCTATACATTACCGGCGTTTTATCCGGAAACGCCACAAATATGAGTTAAATGTTTACAAAACGTCTCCGTTTTGCTCTTTGTTTTTAGTGTCGTTTTATTAGAAACACCACAAATTGATTCAGTTTTATATGAAAACGTCGTCGTTTTTTTCCATCCAGTATATCCATATTGTTAAACCGGAAAGAACTTAGTTTTCCTCCACCCAAATTTCCCCAAATCACTAACTTTTTCCCTAATCACTAAATATTTCCCCGAATCAAAATTGAAATATCCTTCTGCCGTTGAAGACTCCGACTGCCGTTGAAGACTCCGAGTGGATGACCTGCTGCATCGCCGTCTCCTCTATTGCAACCGTCACTTTTGCTCTTCTCTGCCACAACCAATCGGTAACTTTCAGTACTTGGTTTAAAATTTATCAGTAATATTTGCTTGTTTTGAGAGTGTTCATGGCAGATGAGTACTTTGTTTTCCACTTCATGTTAAATCATTTGGTTTTTTTTTCTTTTTTTCTAAACTTGTTTTCTTTTTCCTAATGTTTACTGAAATCTAGCATGTTGTTTGCGTTTTTGTTCTTCATGTTATGTCATATAGGTATTTGTTCAGTTTTGTTGAAAGCTTAAGGTAATCGTTGCTACCTAATCCAATTGAATAAATACACTATTGGTAATTTTTAACTTGCCACTGAAACTAGTCCGAGCTCCCTATAGTGAAAATCAACCAATCGTTAAACCAAGCGATTTATTGGGTTAATTCTGCTCCAAGTCCCTATACATTTTTCTTTTAAAATTAGACCATGATTTTTATTACCAGTTTTTGTCCAGTTTCTTCCCTGATTCTAGCAGCAGCAGATGCATAGTTAACTTCTCCTAGTATTTGTCTACCACTTGTAGTTGAGTATGGAGGGATGTAATCGTCAAACCCCAAAAGTTCAGCTATAAATTATAAAGCAAATAAAATGTGTTAAAATGACAATATATCACCACATGACCAATGAATCTCCAAAAATGAAGTAACATGGAACTTGGGGTTCTCCTTTAACCCCAAAGAACAAACTCAAAACCAACACCAACCCTAAAACCCCATACCATTTCTCCATATTATACTATCAAAATTATATAAATGTGAAAAATAAAATAGAATAAAATAAATAAAAATAAAGAACACATAAATTTTACGTGGAAACCCTTTCGGGAAAAAAACCACGGGCAGAGGAGAAGAAAATTCACTATGTCGAAAAATTTTTACACAAATACAAGAGGAATAGACTATGTCTATTTATAGGCTTGCAAAGCCATATTCTAGTAGGATTGAAACACCTTATCCTAATCAATATAAAATAGATGGAGTTTAATAAGGTTTAAAAACCTTATTCTAAAATAAAATAAAAGAAGCCTAGTTCTATATGGATTTTACTTTTATTTTATTTTCCATCGTATTTTATTTAAATAAGAATTTGGGTCACTTAATTCTAACAATCTCCACCTTGACACAAATTCTCAATGAACAAGTTCTTCATCGCGAACTTTCAATAAACAAGTTCTTCACCTCTTCCAAAAACCCCTTAAGGGTTTAACTTCAACAATGAACACCAACCAAGTCTAAGCAATGATCAAACTTGGTTATAGGAAGTGACTTAGTCATCATATCTGCAGGATTTTCATGAGTGCTAATTTTGCTCACAACAATATCACCACGAGCAATAATATCACGAACAAAATGATACCGAATATCAATGTGTTTTGTTCTCTCATGAAACATTTGATCTTTTGTAAGAAAGATGGCACTGACCGTCACAAAATATCGTGCTGATTTGAAGGTCTTCATTGAGTTCACTAAATAGTCCCTTCAACCAAATAGCTTCTTTACAAGCCTCAAGAATCGCCATGTACTCACTTCAGTGGTAGACAAAGCGATGTAGTTTGCAAAGTGGCTTTCCAACTAATTGCACAACCTCCGATTGTAAAGACGTAACTGTGAGAGATCTTCTTCTATCAAGGTCTCCAAGAAAATCAGCATCAACATACCCTATAACTCCATCTTTAGTTCTTCCAAACTGTAAGCAAACATTAGTAGTGCCTCGTAAGTATCTTAAAATCCATCGAATCGCTTTCCAGTGTTCTTTACCAGATTCGCCATGTATCGCTAACCGACCGACCGACGCATATGATAAACGGACGTGAACAAACCATAGCATACATGAGAGATCCCTCTTGCACTAGAGTATGGAACATGTGACATGTACTCAATCTCATTATCGATTGAGGAGATAAGGCCGATGAAAGTCCGAAATGGGTCGCTAAAGGAGTACTAACAGCTTAGCACTCTGCATATTGAACTCCGCAAAGAACTTTCTCAATGTACCCTTCCGACTTAGGTACAATTTACTTGCTTTTCTATCTCGAGAATCTCCATACCAAGTATCTTCTTTGCTGGTCCTAAATCTTTCATCTCAAATTCTTCACTTAGTTGGGCTTTAACCTTTCTTATCTCTCTTTATCTTTTGTCGCTATCAACATGTCATCAACATAAAGAAGTAGATACACAAAAGAACCATCACTGCTTTTTCTTAAAATAGACACAACTGTCAAAACTACTTCTTTTGAAATCATGAGAAGTCATAAAGGAATCAAACCTCTTGTACCCTTGTCTTGGTGATCTGTTTCAAACCGTAAAGGGACTTTTTCAACAAGCAAACATAGTCCTCTTTTTCGAGACTATAAAACCCTCTCGTTGTTGCATGTAAATATCTTCCTCAAGTTCTCCATGCAAAATGCGCTTTTACATCTAACGCTCAAGCTCCAAATCATGCATGGCAACAATACCAAGCAAAGCTCGAATCGAACTATGCTTAACAACCGGAGAGAACACATCGTGAAGTCCACTCGAATTTGATCAGTAACCCTTTGCAACAAGCCTTGCTTTATATCCGGGTTCTTCAACTCCGAGTCCCTTCTTTCTTTTTAAACACCCATTTACAACGAATGCCTTTTTACCTTTAGGAAGTTTTACAAGATCTCATGTTCTGCTTTTTGTGGAGTGATTCCATCTCCTCTTGCATAGCAAACATCCACTTTTCTCGAGTCTTCACACTAATCGCCTCGAGAATAATTAAATGGCTCTTGATTCGCATCTATATCTTCACCACATTTAAAGCATAAGCAACTAGATCAACCTCGGCATACTTCTTTGGAGGTTTAATTTCTCTTCTTGTCCTGTTTTTGGCGATAGAGTATTGCGGTGAAGAAGCAACTCTATTCTCAATTTTGTACTTGGCTTGAGGAGTTGATTCAGATTAATCGATGCTCCACCGCTTTTGGTTTTCTTTATTGGAAGAGTCTTTAAGAGATAAGTTAGGTAGCATAGCGTTTCATCAAAAACAACATCTCTGCTAATCACAACTTTTCTATTTTCAGACACCATAACTTATAGCCTTTACACCAACTTTATAACCAAGAAAACGCATTTAATGGATCTCGGTTCCAATTTTCCATTATCAACATGAGCATACGCAGGACACCCAAAAATCTTTAAATCGAATAATTAGCGGGATTACCGGACCATACCTCTTGTGGAGTCTTTTCTCAATGGCAACGGATGGAGATCGGTTGATCAAAAACATGCGAGAGAGGTCGCTTACGCCCAAAATGACTTGTAAGTTGGCATTTGACAACATACATCGAACCTTCTCCATGATCGTTCTGTTCATTCGTTCGCAACGCCGCTTTTTTTGTGGAGTATGACGAATCGTCAAGTGTCTCATGATCCTTCGACTTGCACAATCTATTAAACTCATCGAGCGTAACTCTAAGCCATTGTGCAGACGGAGGTATTTTATCTGTTTTCCGTCTGCTTTTTCAATCATAATTTTCCAAGACTTAAATGTGGAAAACACATCGCTTTCGCTTCGGAAGAACGCCCAAACTTTTCGGAAAAATCATCAATAAAGGTTAGCATATAATTAGCTCCACCTCTCGAAGGCACTGGACGGCCCCCACAGATCGTAATGGATATACTCCAACGTTTCCTTCGTGTTATGGATTCCTCTAGTGAATCGAACTCTCTTTGCTTCCCAAAAACACAAGTGCTCACAGAAATTCGGTTTGCAAATTCCTTGCCCATTAAGAAGTCCTCTTTGCTTAATTCGCCATGCCATTCTCACTCATATGCCCTAGGCGCATATGCCAAAGTTTAGTAATATCATCATCCGACAAGGAAGAGGAAGCGGCAATTGCATCACCAAGAATAATGAGAGAACCTCAGAAACATATAACTTGGCAATCTTTCTTTGCCCTTTCATCACAACAAGGACCCTTTGAAATCTTTAAAACCCCACTTTCAGTGTGTATCTGCACCTTTTGAATCAAGAGTACTCAACGAAATTAAATTTCTTTTCAATTCGAACATGCCGACGTCACTAAGTGTTCGACAACTCCATCAAACATCTTAACTTTAATTGTTCCAACACCTGCGATTTTACATGAAGCATTATTTCCCATCAAAACAACACCTTGAGATCATCGTTTCATAAGTTGTAAACCAATCCCGATTGGGACTCATGTGGAAGGTGCAGCTGAATCAAGTATCCACCTCGCTTACTTTAGAATCATTGATGAAGCAACTAGAAGTTCACCATCGCGTAGTCTTCTACAACATCGCCTTCACCGAATTTTTCGTTGTTTTCCTTTTGATTCGCAGCCTCCTTTTAATCTTATTTTGTAGCTTATAGCACTCAGATTTAATGTGCCCTTTCTTCTTGCGAAGTTGCAAGTTTTACCTCTGCTTGAAGATTTCGATCTACCCTTAGATTTACCACGAGGATTCCGTTCTGTGTTCTACCACGATCATCATCAACATTCCGGTCTTGTCTCCCACGAACAATGAGACCCTCTCCCGAGAGTTGGGTTTAACCACAAGATGCTTCATCTTATCATACGAGGTTAAAGAATCATAAACCTCATTAACTGTGAGAGACTCGGCTATATAAAATCGTGTCTCTAAAGGTTGAATAAGACGGGCAACGAACAAAGTAGAATCAACCCTAGATCTTCCTTATCATCTTGAACTTCCATGGCCTCCAAGTTTGAGAGAATTTCTTTAAACACCATTAAGTGTTCGTGTCTGACGCACCTTCCTCCAAACGATGAGCATAAAGACGCCGCTTCATATGCAACTTGCTTGTTAGAGTTTTCGACATACATATTTGTTCTAGCCTCTTCCATAATGCGTGGCGATTTTTCTTTCATCACATCCTCGCAAAATTTCGTTGGACAAATGCGGATGTAATTGTGTTAATGCCTTTCGATCCTTACGCTTCTTCTCTTCATCTGTTAATGTCGAAGGCATCTTATCTATCCTAGCGGGGCATCCTCTAGATCCATCGTGCAAGAACGCTTGCATCTTAATTTGCCACAACGCAAATCGGTGTTGCGATCCAATAGCGAATTTCATACTTCAAAGACGCCATTACCGTGATCGAGATGAATAACCCTAAGCTCGATACCAATTTGTGAAAAATAAAATAGAATAAAATAAATAAAAATAAAGAACACATAAATTTTACGTGGAAACCCTTTCGGAAAAAAACCACGGGCAGAGGAGAAGAAAATTCACTATGTCGAAAAATTTTTACACAAATACAAGAGGAATAGACTATGTCTATTTATAGGCTTGCAAAGCCATATTCTAGTAGGATTGAAACACCTTATCCTAATCAATATAAAATAGATGGAGTTTAATAAGGTTTAAAACCTTATTCTAAAATAAAATAAAAGAAGTCTAGTTCTATATGGATTTTACTTTTATTTTATTTTCCATCGTATTTTATTTAAATAAGAATTTGGGTCACTTAATTCTAACAATAAAAATGTATGAAAAAAGATTGATGGAAATGTATGCGAAAGTCAGCTTAATGTATAGGATGAACAATATAAATGCTAACAGGTAAGTATTTTTATAGAGGGAATAGATGCATATTGGTTTTTTAAGCTTTTACAGGTGAAGAAGTAGGTTAGAACATTAATTGTACGCAGAGATTCTGTGGAAGTCTGTATTTCTGATGCAATGATTTAAGTTTCGATACTAATACATTTATTAGTAAATTTTTATTTTGGTCATTGAACTATTAAAAATTGTCATTGGTATGTTCAATTTTGCGTTTCTATTGGTTTTCTTTTGTGTTGTTTATAGAGAAGATTGTTGGTTTCGATGCTACTTATGTTTTGATTTCTAGTTTCTACTGTAATTATTTTGTCACTTGTGGGTTTCAACTTATCAATTTTGTGGATTTTCTACAAATACCACGTATGGTAGACAAGTATTTTTTCTTATTTTCCTTCTTTATGATGTTTCTCTTCGTAGAATGTAATCTTCTGTCCTTTCTCTTTCGAATTAAACCTGTTTCCTCGGTGTTGTAGGTGATTCAAGGGCAGGCATAGAAAACCCATTGGAATGGCTCTTTTCTAGCAGTTTGGCATCAAATTATCAGGACCTACATTTGCTTCTCTTTTCATACACTAAAGCTTTACACAGAAAGCCTAGATAGCCAAAAGGTTAGTTAATCTTTTATTTTAATTTTTTTTCGTTTTTTAAATTACTATTCTTGTTTTTTAAATAAAATTGTTAATATTTATCTATAAGTCGTATGTAATTTTTTTTTGTTTTTTAAAAATTAGGTCTTATGTTATTATTTGCATTAAATTATCAGGACCTACATCTGCTGCTCTTTTCATACGCTAAAGCAATACACAAAAAGCCTAGATAGCCAAAAAGTTAGTTAATCTTTTATTTTAATTTTTTTGTTTTTAAATTACTATTCTTGTTTTTAAATAAAATTGTTAATATTTATCTATAAGTCCTATGTAATTTTTTTATTTTTAAAAATTAGATCTTATGTTATTATTTGCATTAAGTACTATTCCAAAAAGCAATCAATATTTGATAAGAAGTAAAAAGTCAACATGATATTTTTAAGTACTATTCCAGTTTTGTCTATATGATTCATTAAATGGGTGTTTGTGTGAATGTATGAGTTTAATATTCTATTTTATAAAAACAAAAATACTCATGCCAATGAGGTTTTCATTTAATGCCAAGATTATTTTAAAAAAGATTGTATATTTAAATTTCATCTTATTTTAATTATGCATTTTTCTTTAAAATTTTTTATATAATCTCTACGTTTATTTATAACCTTTATTTTTATATAATCTCTACGTTTATTTATAACCTTTCTTTAATTCTTAAAACGTAAAAGAATATGTTTAAACGCACTTAAGCTTATATTCTCGAAATTGCTACAACAACAATAATACCAATTAAATAAAAGTTGAATTCGATTTCTTTAAAAATTTGAAAATTTAATATTAAAAATAAATTAATATTTTGATATCAATGCTTAAAATAATCAATTCATGTGATTTTGATATTAATAAAATGGACTATCCCACCACACGGATCCAACAAAACAAAATTTATTCATGTGATTTTCCACATTGTCAAATTTTATTTTTATTATTTATTTTTATGGAACAAAGTTGACATTTCATCTTATACGGTTTTCAACTTTTTATACACAATTTTTAAATTACATATTTTGGATTAATTTATTTAAATTTTATTTAATTAAAATAATTTTTTAAAGGAAATAATATTTATCTTAATGTTAAATATATATCATATAATAACTTACATAACTTACAAAACTTACATAATACATAAATATATATCATAAATATATATCATATAATAACTTAAAAACTTATATACCTTACAAAATACATAAATATATAACATATCATAACTTACATAACTTACAAAACTTACATAATACATAAATATATATCATAAATATATATCATATAATAACTTACAAAACTTATATACCTTACAAAATACATAAATATATAACATATCATAACTTACATAACTTACAAAACTTACATAATACATAAATATATATCATATAATAACTTACATAACTTATATACCTTTCGAATACATAAATATATATCATATCATAACTTACACAACTTACATAATACATAAATATATATCATATCATAACTTACATACTTTACATAAATGTATATCATAACAAAACTTACATAACTTACAAAGCTTACTTAACTTACGTAATACATAAATATACACTTGAAAATCCCTCTGCCTGAATTAGTTTACCTATTAGATAATTTATACTTGATATATATTATCTATTTTAGTAAACGCAATTTATTGTCAACTTTAGACTTCAAGAACAACGATATGGATAGGAGTTGGATGAATTTGTCAAGGGTAAGCAACGGCTATCGAAATGGAGTTCAAAATTTTCTAAATTTTGCATTTCAAAATGCAAGCCAAGAGAATATGATTCTTTGCCCGTGTAAGAGGTGTGGCAACATCAATTGGCATTTTCGTGAAGTTGTCTATGAACATCTAATTGTTGATGGCTTTATTCGGGGTATAAAAAAATAGATTTTCCATGGAGAGAGTACATCTAGTGGAACTTCTTCAACGATTAATCTGACTTATCCTGATACTGCTTGCCATCAGTATGTTAGACAAGATGACATGGAAGGTATGTTGCGGGATGCATTTAATATGCACAATCATGGTGAGCAATCGTTTCTACCTAACTTTATTGCATCCGATGATTGTAATATTGGTGGAAATATTTTTTGCGAAACGGGAACAAGTGCACCTGATGAGGAGCCAAATGAAGAGGCGGCGAAGTTCTATGATTTACTTAACGAAATGAACGAAGAACTTTACGAGGGATCAAAATATTCGAAATTGTCCTTCTGTATTCGTCTATTTCACTTAAAATGTTTGGGAGGGTAGACCGGAAACTCTTTTACAATGCTGCTAGAGTTTCTGAGAGAGATGTTTCCATTTGTAAAAATCCCCCAGTCTTGTCAAGATATGAAGAGACTAATAAAAGATTTGGGCCTTGGGTACGATAAAATTCATAGTTGCCCAAATGACTGCATGTCGTACTGGGGTGATCAGAAGAACCAACAGTCTTGTCATGTTTGCGGTAAGTCTCGTTGGATGAATGAGGATGAAGGTGGGGCACATTTAAGAAAGAAGTCAGTCAAGGTTATGCAATATTTTCCCCTAATACCAAGACTTCAAAGGCTTTTCATGTCGTCAAAGACAGCCAATTCTATGAGGTGGCATAATGATCAACAAACCGATGATGGATTATTAAGGCATCCTGCTGATTCTTTAGCTTGGAAATCGTTTGATAGTAAATTTTCAAGCTTTGCAAGCGATCCTCGAAATGTGAGGCTTAGGCTAGCAGCTGATGGCTTTAATCCTTTTCAAATAATGAGTACTTCGTACAGTACTTGGCCTGTAGTGCTTATTCCTTACAATTTGCCTCCATGGATTTGCATGAAGCAATCTTCATTTATTTTATCAATGATTATCCCTGGAGAGAAAGGTCCCAGAAATGATATTGACATCTATTTGCAGCCACTTATTGAAGAGTTAAAACAGTTATGGTCGGGTGTTGAGACATATGATGTATTAAGAAAGGAAAACTTTAATTTACGTACAGCTTTATTATGGACAATTAATGATTTCTCGGCTTATGCTAATTTATCGAGTTGGAGTGCTAAAGGACGTTATGCTTGTCCTTGTTGTACTGAGCAAACTTATTTGAAGTGGTTGTATAATGGGAAGAAGTTCTCTTACATGGCTCATCATCGATGGTTAGATGGAAATCATAAATTTAGATTTCAAATGACTCTATTTGACGGTATTGAAGAATACAGAGGAGCTCCTGAGCAGACCGTTGGATCTGAAATCTTGTTTATGTTAAAAGATATCAATTTTAGTTACGGGAAGATGAATCAACCACCTATCACGCAAATAAAGAGAAGATCGAGGAATGAATCTGATGATGCATCTGACGAAGAGGATGATCCTAATGAGGCGGACTTGTGGAAAAAAATGAGTATTTTTTTTTAGTTGCCTTATTGGGAGCACAACATTTTACGCCACAATCTTGATGTCATGCATATTGAGAAGAATGTCTGCGAGAACATAATTGGGACAATTTTAAATGTCGATGGAAAATCAAAAGACAATCTTCAGAGTCGGCTTGATTTAGTTGACATGAGAATTCAGCGTGATCTTCATCCTCAAGTACTTCCGAATGGGAAATATCGGTTGCCGCCTTCTATTTTTTCAATGTCAAGGAAAGAGAAAGAGGTGTTTTGCATGGTGTTGAAGGATATAAAGGTCCCAGATGCGTATGCGTCAAATATATCTCGATGTGCGAGTTTTAAAGATCGAAGATTATATTCATTAAAATCACATGATTACCACATCTTGATGCAAGATTTACTCCCAGTTGCTTTACAGTGCTGCATGTCAAAAAATGTGACGTCCTGTATAATTGAACTATCCAATATAATGAAAGCTATTTGTGGCAAAGTTATGGATGTTGAAGAACTTAAGAAAGTACAGGATCGAGCTGCTTTGACTTTATGCAATTTGGAGAAGATCTTTCCACCTTCCTTCTTCACTATTATGGTGCACTTGGTAGTACATCTCCCTTACGAAGCAATACTTGGTGGATCGATTTTTTATCGATGGATGTATCCTATAGAAAGGTGCTAATTTATTTGTTAAGTATTTATTCATTCGCCTCTATACATTTAGTTACAACTTTTGATAAATATTGTATATCATGTTTAGGTTCCTAAGCAAATTGAAATCTTATTGTCGCAATAAGCGTTATCTAGAAGGATCAATTGCTGAAGGCTACTTGGCAGAGGAGTGCATGACCTTCTGTTCTAGATATGTAGAAGATGTTGAAACATGATTGAATAGACCAAATAGAAATGCTGGGCTCAATGATCATAACTTGGCCAAAACTTATTTATTCCAAAGTTATGGAGAACCAATCGGCAAAGTTGAAATTGCAGAATTAGATGATATATCGTGGATACAAGCACATCGATATATACTTTTTCACCACGATTTAGTTGAACCGTTACACAAGTAAGTTCCAAAATTTCCTCACATATTTGTCGTTTTGATTTGTTTATCTTCTAACCAATTAAACTTGTTTTTAACATAGTGAGTACAAACAAATTTTGAGATCTCGTGCACGCTCTCGAAGATTACAACATCGAGAGATTAATAAGTTATTCATAGAATCTTTTCATGAATGGTTAAGCCAAACGGTATGTAACTAAAGTTAATAAGTTACATATAATCACGAAATTTAGTTAATCAAATAAGAATGTTTTTACATAATACATTTATAATTATTCAATTTATTTTCGATTAAATAGGTTTGGATCGGAAGGACGTCAATGACGGTTAAATGGCTTTCCCAAGGTCCGAACGAGTAATAAAAGATATAGTGCCTTCTTCATCAATGGATCTGATTTCATACAAAGTATCGCGAGAGAATGAGGAGAACTCAAAATTGTGGAGTTGTTGTTAATTCTTCAATTACAAGTTATGCTAGTGCTAGGGACAGTAATCCGATTGAGGGTAATGTGGAGTATTACGGACTTCTTACCGACATTATTGAGTTGGATTACTATGGCAGATGGAAAGTTATCTTATTTCGGTGTGATTGGGCTGATGTTAATACTGCTCGAAGAATTAAAAAAGATCAATTTGGTTTTACAATGGTGAATTTCTCTCGCTTGATTCACATTGGATAACAATTGATGGATGAGCCATATGTATTTTCCTCTCAAGTGAAACAAGTTTTTTATTTGAAAGATCCAACTGATGAGGGTTGGCATGTTGTACTCCGGAACACCCCTAGAGACTTGTTTGACATGGGTAATGGAAGTAGAGATGACATCGTCGAAAGATCAGAAACATTACCTTTTCTAGAACAAAACTTAGATGAAAATATCCCTAGTATTAGTACACAACATCAATGGGTTCGACATGATGTGGATGAAGATATTTACGAATAATGATGTAGTAAGATTTTAAAATTTTTTTAATTATATGTAATATTATAATTTTAATCTTGGTCATGTTATCTAATTTAACTATTTTATATGTACTATTATTGTTGTAATTTGTTACTAAAACTTTAACTATTTTATGTGTATTGCAGGAAAAATGCGTAGAAGAAGATTACGAGATTTAAGTATTGTCCAGAATACTCCAAATTCGAAAGAAGCAAATAGTGAATAGCAGACAGTTGTTGGATCTTCGAATGTGCTGGAGACACTTGACGAGCCTGAAGAATTTCAAAGTAATGTTAAGTTCATTTTACATATGTTGACTTTTATTATTGATTTATTTGTCAATTTTAATATAATAATAGTATATCAAATTTCAGCTGAAAATGGTGGGACGCGCAGAGTTCGAGGACGTACGCTGCTTAGAGATTTATACGACTTAGATCCTATCGAGCGTGTCAAAGTAAGTAGAAATACTCATGGTCAGCCTGTTGGATCTGAAGCTCGACTTTTAGCAGACTATTTGGGCATTTTAGCACGAAATGCCAATATGTTGCCCATCAACTACGAATCATGGCATCACATGCCTGATAGCAACAAAAATCAGGCTCTCACTAATATTAAGGTAACAAAATATGAATGTAATTTATAATACTTTAGTTTAAGTTTCATTTATATTTACATTCTAAACTTGTGTTTTTTTGGGAGAGATTTTCTTTAGAGGTCTCCGATGATTATATCAAGAAGGCATTGGGAATATTTAAAAAAAACACTTTAAAAAGCACTTTAAAAAAACAATATTTTAAGAAAGACATAAGCCTCGAGGAAAAATTGAGAAATGTCCTGCTGGGAATGTTGAGGTACCAATGGGAAGATGCGGTTAGATTCTGGAATTCAAAGAAAGGAGAGGTATTATGTATTTCCAAACTCTTATATATAGTGTTTACTATATACGTAATAATAATTTCATTATGTAGGACCGTGAGCGAGTTGGAACAAGCAGCAGGCAAAAACAAAAATTTACGCATTACCAGCAGGTCGAGAAGTTTTGCTTTTGTAGCTGAGGCCGAGGTATTATGAATTTATTAATTCTTTCAAATATTAATAACTTTCAACTATTAAATAATATTTTTACTACTGTATTGTAGGAAGTCAAATTTGGATAAAAAGTTGGACGCCTTCAGCTTTTTGATATTACGCATAGGAAGAAAGATGGATATCCTATGACATCCAAGTTGGAGAAATTATGGTATATTTACTTAATAATATTTTATTTATTCTAGATATTTATAATGTTTAATTATAATTGTTTAATTCAATTCATCATTAGTAGTTTTAAATAATGTTAAGTTATGTTGCATTTTAAATAATGTTAAGTTATGTTGCATTCCTTTTTATTATATATTTCGTTTCTAACTCTTTAATTGATTTTTTAGGAGAAACTAAAGGAGAAGAAGGCGGAATATGAAGCGATTGCTTCGACTGATAGTTCTGTTAATCTTGAGAATATTGATAACAGAATTATCACTGAAGTTTTGGGTCCTTAAAGGTACGGTCGGGTTCTATTTCAAGGATCTAGTGTTACCCCGACCTAATTTTTTCGATCGGCTCCCAGCAATACATGCCTTCCGGAAGTCAAGCTCAAGCTGAAGTTCAGAGGTTAAGAGACCAGATAGCTCAGATGCAAGCGAACACGGTTGAGAAAATTGTCGAGGTTCAATGAAAATATGAAGAACTCCAGCAACAACTTAGAGTGGAAGCAATAGAGAGAGAGGTAGCGGCAGCAGTGAGGGAGGCAGAGGCAGCAGCGATGGCAGCAGAGCGGAGCAAAAAGTACGATGACCTCAGTGCGACTTGAGATGATGATGCAGATGTTCAAAGATGCAAAAGTCGCCATCTTAGACATTAGTTTTCTCATTGTAAGAATATTTTTAACTTTGTCACGTTTAACATTATTATAAGAATAAATTAAATTATACTTTATTTATTAATTACATCATATATCTTTCGTTAAATTTGAAGTATCATTTAGAATTAATGTTTTTGGTTGTATTTGCTAAATTTGCTATTTTTTGCTGCATTTTATGCTATATTTGTTGTATTTGGTTGGATTTTAATGCAGGAAGAGCTAGATATTGGTGAAAAAAATGCATTTCAAATCTGCCAAAATTAGCGGCGTTTGTGGGAAAAACGCTACTAAAATAATGGCTTTTAGCGGCTCTTTTCTCACAAACGCCGCTAAAAGCCATGACTTTTAGTAGTGCTTTTTTAACAAACGCCGCTAAAAGCTATGACTTTTAGCGGCGCTTTTTAAATAAACGCTACAAATTTTTGTGGCGTTACCTATAGCGGCTTTTTTTGCGGCGTTTTCAAAAGCACCGCTAAAGGCTAAAAAAGCGCCGCTAAAAGTATATTTTCTTGTAGTGTCACTCAATGTCAAACTATTGTCCTCTCCTTCTAAATACAAAACGTGGTAACATTTATACGTGGAGTCCAAAATTTAAATTTGAGGCATGGTGGACCATGAAGGAGTCTATTGAACAAGAAATCAAGGTATCATAGGAATCATCAACATGTACGTTAATAGAGAAACTTGAAAGACTGCAAATCAGTTTGAAGAGATGGGCAAGCACAATTAAAAAAGACAGAGAGGGATTAAAGAAAAAGCTAACCAAGGAATTTGAAATTCTGTTAGAGAAAGAGAGGGATGATGAAACGATGGAAAAGATTATTGATACCAAAGTTCATCTTAATATGAAGATTGATAAAGATGAAATGTACTGGGAACAAAGGGCAAGAACAAATTGGCTTCAACTAGGGGATAAAAATTCAGTCTTTTTTCACAAGTATGCCTTAGTTTGTAGACGGATAAACATAATACCTAGGCTAGAATTGGATGAAGAAAGGGAAATTACTGATGATTCAGAGATTAATGAGGTTGCTACTGTATTTTTTCAGAAGTTATTTACGTCAAATGGAGTTGGGGATCCATCTCATCTTCTAACGGGCATTGAAAATAATATTTCTTCTAATTTAAATACAGCATTATTATCTTCTTATACGGCAAAATAAGTTTAGTCAGCTTTGAAAGGAATGGGGCCTATTAAAGCATCAAAACATGACGATTTTCTAGCTTTATTTTTCAAAGGAACTGGCACATAGTAGGTAACGATGTTAAAACTTTTTGACTGGGAATTCTGAATAATGATCAGGATTTTGACGCTTTTAACCAAACAGATATTGTGTTATTCCAAAAACCCCAAATCCCACAAATCTTGTTAATTATAGACCCATTAGTTTGTGTACGGTTATTTACAAAATTATGGCAAAAACAATAGCAAATCGCCTTTAAGAAGTCATTGGGAGATGTATTGATAATGTATAAAGCACTTTCGTCCCTGGAAGACTTATTTCTGATAATGTTCTTTTAGCTTACGAAATCCTACAAACTTTTCGTCAAAAGCGCACAAGGAAAAAAGGATATATGGCAGTGAATCTAGACATGAGAAAAGCTTATAATAGAGTTGAATGGGGTTTTCTAAATGAAGTAATGCTACAGATGGGCTTTGTAAGGGAAGGGTGACTCTAATTATGAAATGTATTACCACAGCTTCTTATGCAGTAAACATTAATGGAAGAAGGGGAAGGACTTTTCAACCTTTTAGTGGGCTTCAACAAGGTGACCCCCTTAGTCCGTTTCTTTTTCTTATATACAATGAGGGGCTTTCATCGTTGATGAGATTGCCAATGAGAGAGGGTTTGTTAAAAAGCGCAAAGACAAGTAGAAAAGGACCAGAGATATCATATTTACTATTTGCAGATGGTTGAATTTTGTTCAGTGAAGCAACAAATAAGGGAACGACGATACTGAAAGGAATATTGAAGGAATATGAAAGATGTTCAGGCCAATGTGTGAATTTTGATAAATCAACGATCTTTTATAGCTCGAAACAACAGGAGATATAAAAAAAGAAACTTCGACATTGTTAGGTATAAGAAGTTCAAGAAATCTGGAAAAGTACTTGGGACTCCCTAATATGGTTGGCAGATAGAAAAAGAGTCTTTTCAAAATCTAAAAGAAAGGGTTTCTATGCGAATTGGCGAATAGAGTAATAGATTACTATCACAAGAGGGTAAGGAGGTCTTTATCAAATCAGTGCTCTAGGCAATACCAACCAATGCTATGTCGTGTTTTCTTCTACCAAAGTCATTATGTAGGGAGCTTGAAAACATTTTTACTAAATTTTGGTGGCAAAAAGGCTATGGGAAAAAAGGAATACATTAGTGCCAATAGAAGTACATGTGTCATCCTAAAGAAGAAGGCGGAATGGGTTTCAAGTGTATAACTCAGTTTAATATCGCATTATTAGCAAAACAATGATGGAGGATTTTAAATAACCAAAAATCCTTAGTAGCGCAAGTTCTTAAAGCAAAATATTTCCCGAATGATGATTTTTTAAATTTACGTTTAAAGAATAAGAGTTCTTATGTATGGAGAAGTATATGGGTGACAAAGGGTATTTTAACAGAAGGACTTTGCTGGAAGGTGGGAACAAGTACGAACATTTCAGTTATTAATGACGCTTGGATTCCAAATGCAAGGATTTTATATTATCGTCAATTGCTTTTAATTCGCGAGATTTTAAAGTTGCTGAGTTGATTAATAATAATGAAAGGAAATAGAAAAGTGAGATGATTGTCAATACCTTTCCGGAAAAAGTTGATTTAAGGTTTGAATATACCCTAAGATCAGTAAATGGTTTAGCACATATAGCAACGAAATCGTTAAAGAAGAAGGAGGAGGTGTACCTGGTAGAAAACGTCTCTAGATATGCTAAACATCAGAAGGAAAATGATAGTGTGAGAGAACCAGATTGAAGACGGAAGGAGATGAGAGAAAGAGGGGAAAGTTTCAAAATGATCAAATCAAAGGTTTTTGGTGATTAAAAGCTTTCTTTGAAAATTGAAAATGCCATTAAGATAGAAATGAAAGAATGATAGAAATGATAGGCATCAGAGTTCTCTGATTGGGAAAAAACTACAATGGTAATTATGACATTCTAGAGTATTCTTATTTTATTTTAGTTTTAGGATATTTTTCTTTTCCGGGCCATTTTAAATTTTGGGCCTTCTCTCATGTTTTGCTTATTTTATTTTGAACTATGTGCTTTATTTCTTTTATTATATAAAAGCCCAATCTGATTATTAGCTTCAAAACCAAATTTTAGATTTTTCAATGAAAAGAAAAATTTTGTGGTTATTGATGTGCACAAAACCAACTAAAAATCTAATTAAGACAAGTGCATCTATCAATTAATAGTATAGCTACAGTGAGCAAAGATATTACTCCCACAAAAACTAAAAGTAGTAGTAATTATTGTCTTTCTATTATTTAACCAATAAATTCTACTATTTAACAATTTAAGAAAATAAACGATTAACAACCAAGAAATGAAATAATACCTAGGAAAGAATGCATCTAGCTTTCGTCTGTCATTATCAATCTAAATTCCTAAATTATGTTAATATCTCTCTTCAAGAATAAAAGCAACTGACTCTAGGTTGATTAATTGAAAATTATTTCTAATTAAAATCCCTATTGTCGCATTAACTCAATTTATGGATTCCTCTATTAAATTTGACTCTAATCCAGTAGATTTATGTCATCTTATTTCTAGCTAGGATTGCATGCAACTCCACTCAATTAAAGCTAAATCTACTCTTAAACAGGGTTCATTCTTTCTATGATTTAAGCACATTAAACATGGATCAATAATTTAGAAATATTAAACCAAGAATTAAGTACACATAATTGAGAATAAGATCTAAGTCTTTATTGTGTAAAATAAAAATCAAACGGAAGAATATATCATAAGTTTCATATCTCTACGTATTTAGAAAATTAGTTCATGTTTGCAAATAAAAACATCCAAAGTATAGTATAACCACAAGAAACAAAGAAACTCATGATAATCTCTAAAGAAATCAAATAGGAATCTTCAATCTTGATGGAAATCTGTTTCAAAATCCATTTCAATGGTGTTTTTCGAGTTGTTTTCTTGAGTATTCTATGACAGCTTTTGTAACACCCCAAACCCGGCCTGGACGTTATGACCGGATCTGATGCGCCACATTGATGCGTTCAAAACATTCCGTATTACTTAGTTTGGAAAAGCTGAGTTGGTGTTGTAAAAGACACTTTTAAAAGTAGGTTAAAGTGAATGGAAGTCATGCACCGGTAGGAAACCGGAAAAAGAGGAGGTGAGTCCGTTGATTGCTTAAGTACCAAGCTCTTCCGGATCCAATCCTAGACATGCACACCGCCATTGCCACACTCTAACATCTCGTATAATTTTGAGAAAACCGTTTGATTATGTCCGTCTTAAGAAAATGATTAAGTTTGAAAACGTTTGTTTAAAATATTTATTTTCTTGGAAAAACATTTACTTTATGGAAACTTTATGCGTCATCGTGATCTTTTAAAAATCAAGTAGTTTTTATAAAAGCGAACCCTAGTGCTAACCAGTTTAATAATCCCCAAAATAAAATTAATTAAAAGAGCGGCCTTATTACAACTTTAAGCATAATAAAATAATCCAAATTAAATGCTAAACTTTTTTAAATCGGCAATCAATCTTCATGGCCACTCTGAATCCCTTGACTCAAGTCCACCAACTAGGGCTCACCGCAAGGATGGAAGAGGAAGGGGTGAGTTTGGGAAAACTCGGTGTATCTGAAACCCATCCAAAGCCCAAATCAGCTCGAGCCCATTGGGCCTAAGCCCCACTCAGATAACAGTACATAGTGGACCGAAGCCCTTTCAGAATACAGTAGCAAGGCCTTAGCCCCTTTTTACATAACAGTGTGGCCCATAGGCCCAGTTCAGTAACATGAGTAACAATAGTAATAATGAATGCAAGCCCATCTAGGGAGACTACTCAACCCACCAACCGCTACACTGCCCCGTACCAACCCTACACTCCATGTGGGGAATATCTCAACCCACCCAGCCCTACACTCCATAGTTGCAGCAACGCTGCTCAAATATCAGTAAGTTGAGGCAAAGCCTCCAGTACGTGGATGAACCACTTTCAGTACTTCCTCCATTAATACCCCAACCCCATGCAACAGATATTAATAAAAGCATATCATGTAAAATACAACATTGATCAGTCATGCAGTTCAGCCAATTTAAACCCTAGGGGTATATCGATAATTTTACTCTTTAGGGGTAATTTCGTGATCTATGCAACTACACAAGCTGATTCAGTAATTTTTAACAGCTTTATGCAATTTGATTCCACCATCTACCTAACAGGCTAATTTGCCCATCTCTTACCCATATTGGTCCGTAAGCCCATTGGGCCCAGTTTTGGCCCATCGAGGCCCTTTTTCCGAAATACGCTAAAACGTCACACGAACTTGCTTACCACCTTGCGGTGCCAGATCTAACAATTACTCTATGACTTGAGAGCATTCGCATACTCACATGACCATGAAATGCCGAATTTGGCTTTTCGCTTTTCCGAATTGAACTAAGAAAGGGTGTTAAGACACACCGATTCATGACATCGCTTACGAGATCCCTTCGATGTCCTACAATTTATTAGCACAGTTCTTATTTACAAACCATAATCACTAAACCCCAAAACTTACTTATCCATGATCGAACCATATCCCTAAAACCTTTGAAACCTTACCTTTTGCCAAAATCGATAGTTAGCTTGAATCCGATTGCTCCAATGAACCACGCCTTAGATTCAACGCTTAAGAAGACTCTAGTCACCGAAAGAAAACATCGTTAAAGACCCTTAGAGCCATATGCCCAAATCGATGACCTCCCTAGATTTTAGGGACTTGGCTTTTTCAAGTGTAAAATAAGACTAGATCTGAAGTGATGAGCACTTACCACTTGTTCCTCTTTGATTTCTACGCAGATTTAATGCAGATTTATCCTCTAAACGATGGTAGAACTCGAATCTAGAAGATCTGAAGTTTCGCTATAAGTCCCTAAATCTATGGTATTTCGCTTTTAGGTGATGAAGAAGATGATGGTTTGAGGCTATAACCTTAGAGTAACGTTGCTCGATGAGATATTAAGGGTTTAGAGAAGATGAATGTTGATCACAAGGAACAAAAATCTTGAAGGATTTGGCTTTGGAGAAATCGGCACAAGTAGTGAGTTTTCGAGATTTCGACCTTTTAATGGCGATTGGTGATGAAGGTTTAATGGAAGATGGGATCGACAAAGAAGGTGAATAAGATGGTCGAAGGTTTCGCTAGAAGGAGAAGCATAAAGGAAGAGAAAACATGGAGGAAAAGAGAAGAAGAAAATTCGCACAATGAGAAATAGACTTGAGTTTTCGGCTTTTGTGAGAATTGAGAAAAGATGAAAGAAAGCTTTCGGTGGCTAACCCTAATTCTCCAAGATAGAAAAGAAAAGAACCTAACCCTAATATTAAATTAGAGCAATCGCCCATCTCTAAGGCCCTTGTCGAAATTTACTTGTGTGATCACATGCCTAGTACATGCCTAAAAATTAAAAGAAAAACAATATGCCTACCTTACAACTTGAACCTGGACCTCCAATTCCTTCCCAGCGCCACTTTTTAGGAACTTAGTGGCATCACCTTGCCACTTTACCAAGGCCTTATTTGTGTCATAACTTACGCAGTTCTTCTTAAAAGCCCACTTAACCAAATCTCCTATTCACTTAAAAATCCCACCTTGATATTTTACCGTGTTTAGCTTAGTCTTGGGCCTTCTAAAGGTCTACTAACACATTTAAACATAATTCCAATATTTAGAACATGAAAATTTCAAGATTTACTAAAAATCACAAAACCCAAAAATCCCGAAAATCGTATGCTACAACTAATATTTTTTTCCTTTCCAATAATAATAATAATTTTATAAATATATCTAATAATAAAAATTTCAAATATCAATAATACAGTAAATAATAATAATTTTCATAAAAATTTAAAATATCCGTAATAATAAATATAGTAAGAATTTCCTAGTAGTAAAAATTCTTTCTTAAACGATAATAATTAAAACTTCTTAATTATTCAGGTTTTCTTCTATCCGAATCCCAGACTCAAAGCCCAACTCTTCTAGGCCCAATTTTTGGGGCGTTACAGCTTTCTTCTATTATTATTATTTTCATATATAGGTCTCAAAATATCTGAAAAACCTTAAAAATCACGTTTTCCAGCTCAGAGTGCAATTTGCGAAATTGACACGGCCTGCCACATGACCGTGTGGCAGCTCATGTGGCTTATACGGCCATGTGTCTAGGTAATGTGAAATGGTCCACTCGTGTGGCTCCTATTACTTGCTTCAAATTTTTTTATTTTCGCTCGTTTTTCTCTCGTTTTGTTTCCAAATGCTCTCCTAAATATAAAAACATAAATTTAAAGAATTAAAACATAAAATTCACTATTAATATCAAATAATCATCCAAAAATATATAAAAATAAACTAAAATATATTACTTTTATCACCTATCAATTATAATATATAAGTTAGCTTTTGTTTTGTTTTAAAGAATAGCATTACTTTATTTTTGTCACGTTTCTTTTTTTTTCTTCTTATTTTTCCAATTTAGTGTGAATGATTAGAAATGGTAATAAGAAACTACAGATCCCGACACCAAAGGGTGGATGTTTGGTTGGAAGAAAGACCATGACTACTGCAATTACTATTTTTAATTAAGATTTGACAGGCATTTATTGAATTCTTTTTTTTACTATGTCAAAGTACAGCACACTCCCACTAGCCATCATTTTTAATTAAGATCTGACTGGCATTTATTTTATTTTATTTTTATTACAAATGCAAGGTACATTGTAGCACACTTGTTCACATTAGTCTTGTTTTTCTTTTTTTTAAACACTGCTAGTACTGCTTTATCTTTGTCACCCTTCTTTTTATTTTTGTTGTTTTTCCAGTTTAATGCGGATGCTTAGAAATTGCAACAAGAAATCACATATCCTCACACCAAAGCATCGATGTCTGCTTGGATCAATCACCATGACTATTAATGCAATTACTATTTTTTTTCCATATTGTTTGAAATGACTTAATGCTACATATATCCCTCACTCTTAAAATAAAAATACAACTTTAGTCGTAATGTTAAAAGTTTTTTTTCATTGGTAAATTATCTTCGATAAAATTAAAAACAATAATGATGATGTGATGGTAAGGAGAATAATTATTGAAATAATGAGATTAAAATTAGCTGAGAGATATGTATTTTAATTCAAACATAGTGATGATAAAATTAGAATTAAAAATGATTATTAAATACATTAAATTTGAATATATAATAAATTAATTAAGATTTAAGAACATATTTAAAATAAAGAATAGAATATAAATATATTAGTATTTATGATAAGTTATAATTAAACATTATATTTATATTAAAAATAAATTTATAAAAATAATTATATATTTATATTAAATAATGTTTCATAATAAAATTATATTATATTTGCTGAGAAAATTTATGTTATGCTAAATATTAATTAAAATCAGTATTATATAATAATAATAATAATAAACTTCAATGAAAATAGCATGTTCTATCCCGTCTATGCAACTGGTTAAATGTTAAAACCAGTATTATATTGCATTTAGGTTAGATGTTAGAATTATTATGGATCTTTGAGTAGACCAATGCATATGCTAAATAATACAAGTCAATTTGTATGGTTTTGCATGACAAGGCCTTTCGTTTCTTTTCTTTTGGTAATATAAGTCAAATTGTATGATTTGAGAAGTTACTATTACGAGTCTTGAGTGGGACAATGTATTATATTAATAATAAACTAAGGTCAAATTAATATACATGAGATTTTAATTTTTAAATTAAAATTTATTAGTAATTTAAAAATATTTTTTATACAATGAATCTAAAACTATTTATAACTCTTTCTCACCTTTACATATGAAGATAAATGCGCTTCAACACACATAAATTCATGTACTCCTAATTTGATAATAATATCGATGCTAATTGAATTACACAATTCAAAAACTATTTAAACTCAAAAACATCATAATATTAAAACATTTGTGTAGCCTTCCTTAAAGTGTAATATTAAAACCATGGGTATATAATTTTTTAGGAATATTTTATGCCTTTTTGTATAACGATCCTATATTTATTACTCTTGTTTCCATAATATATCCCTTTTGTATTCGGAATAATTTATATTTTTACGAGCCAACACCATGACTTTGGTATGCACCCATTTTTCCCATCATCTAAATTCAAAAAGTTTCCTCTGATCACAAAGTTCCATTTTCACAAAACTTCATGGGGAGCACTCGCTTCATTCCAGCTCTTATAGTAGCTCTGCTGTTGCTTAAGTTTGTGGTTTCGCTCTCTATCAAAACAACAGCCAATATCAGCACAGATCAGTCTGCTCTTCTCGCACTGAAAGCTCACATCATAAATGATTCTAGAAATCTGTTGACAACTAATTGGTCTATTGCTTTTTCTCTTTGCAAATGGATCGGTGTCACTTGTGGATCTCGGCACCAAAGTGTAGTAGCCCAAATTTGACCGGGCTGAATAAAAAAATTAAATAAATAAATATTTATTTATTTAAAAAGTCCATTACAGTCCAGTTTACAAAAACCCAATTAGCTTAAACCCAAACCCAAACAAACCGGTTACAATTCAACAGCCTATTAACCCATTACCCACTTACATTTGACCCGGCTACCAAAAGCCTTACACCCGGTTTTAAGCCCAAAACTTATCAGACTCATTTACACCCCAAAAATAACTTAACCCCTTTGACCCAGGTTTACACGAGGCCCAAAAGGCCCAAAACTGTAAAAACAGACAAGGAAACCCTAGGGTTTCCTGAGAACTCAGCGCAGCAAAGAATTTCTGGAAGCTTCGGGCACTCCAAGCGATGTGACCTTTCATCTCACAGATTCAACGGCCCAATCGTCGCCACCAAGCATGCCGTGATTCCTCGACTTTGCCGTCATACATCATGCCACCATCGACGCGCAAATCATGCCAGAATCATCAAATCTCCTCGCACTAGGATACGGCGTTGGCTCCATCAGCACGCAGACATCAGTGATCGAGCAAGATCCTCGCGGTTTATTTGTGAACAAAAAAGGAAACAATGACAGATAACACGACAGCAGAAAATAGGAGTAAAGTAGGGAAAGAAATCAAAGATTTCTTTCCAAAATTGTAAATCATTTACAAAGGCTATAAAAGCCGAATGTTTTCATTGTAAAAAGGGCCCCGATTTTTACAAAGACAATAATATACATACATATATACAAAAGAAAGAAAGAAGATCAGGCAGTTTCTTAAAGGTGATATATCCTTGCTTTTTTTTTTTCTCTAAATAACATGCAAACATTATTAAAATAGCTCAAGGTAGAGTTTACCATTGAAATCTCTTTGTGATGTGGAGGCGTTTGGAATTCTGGCCGTCGTACGTGGCAGCGTTGACGATGGCGCGTGAGCGCGTGAGTCCAATGACCAGGGCTCAGCTCAAAGGAGACCATAGCCCGGAGGACTACCCTCAACTCTCTTTTAGAGAGTTTTTCAAGTTTTTTTTTAGAACTGATAAACAAAATAAACTTTGGGCCTAAGTTCTGATATATATAGCATTGCAAAACGGTGCCGTTTTGGCTTAGTCCAATAAGCACTAAAACGACACCGTTTGGGCTAGGATCCGCGCGTTGACCCGTGACCTGGGGAGGATCCGCGTGTTTTTGAAAAATGGGCTAATTTCCCAATTAGTCCTTCCGCATTTTTAATTTTTATAATTTCATTTTGTTTTCATTTTAATTTGGCTCTAATTTTTTATAATTGTTTCGATTTAGTCCCAATGGCTATTAAACTCACGACGTCGTTTTGGGATAAGGGTTAATTGCCCAATGAGTCCCTCGATTTTAATGCGTTTTTTCAAATAGGCTTAATTTTTTTATATTTTTTTTAGCCCAAAATTTTAAGCGCTTTTAATTTTAGTCCCATTATACTTATAAATTTATTTATTTTAAGCTTTATTATTTATTTGATGTATATTATTATTTTATATTTTATATTATTATTAAAATAATGGAAATCTATTTATTTTATTAAATTATATATTATGGCATACATATTGTTTGTATTTTATTAATAAATTTTTATATATGTATTATAAATATAATAAAATTATTTTATTATGTATTATTTTATTATTTTATATGGTATATATATATTATTTATATTTTATTAATTAAATATTTTTTAAAAAATGATAATTATATATAAATAATCAAATTTTTTATGTTATTATATTATTATATGTTTCCTATAAACTTTATATACATTATATTATTCTATTTTATATTTTATCGTACATTTATATTTTAATACATAACATCATGTATAGTTTTAAAATTTTATAAATAATTATTAAACATTATTTTTATATATTATTACAAATTTAAAAGTCATTTATTACTACATTATTTTATTATTTTTATGTGTTATTTTATTAATAAGTATTATACTAATTTTATTATTTGTTTTCATATCATTTTGTTATATATTAGATTTATTTCTTATAATATTTTTAAATTTGTATGCTATATACATTTTATTATATATTTTATATTATTTATTATATGATTTTATTATTTAATTTATATTATATTTTACCGTATTTCCTTATTACCTTTATTTTATCATAAAGTATACATTTTTACTTAATAATTATATACATTTTTTAAAGAATAGCAACATCTAGTACACTATTTTTCTTATATACTAAGTTATTATATCTAATAATATAATCTATATATGTATATATTCTTTCAAAAGGTTCTCTTTTATTGTTCTTACATCGTTTAATATATTTCTAAAAAGCTTGCTTCTATATTTCATACATTTAAATTGCTTATTTATTTTTAAATTCTCTTTTATTTTTGATATAGTTCAATAGGTTAAAATTTACATATCATTTTATTCTTGTATTTATATATTCACGTAAAATTAGTTATTTATGATAATTAGGTATATATTTGCATAAAATGTTGTTATATATATGTTATACTATTAAAATTATTATGCTCTATGTTGTATTGTACATGTAATACTAATGCATCAATATTTATGTTATTTAAGATATATGCCAAGAGATAAATGGTGTAATTTATGCCATTATTTTAAGACATTATACTATATTTGCATGAAATAATAAAGCATGTACATTGTAATTAGATTTATTTAGCTCTTTGTAATACGCAAAACACATCATTATTTTTAAAAACAAAGTTATATCTCACTTAATTAAAAATAAATAAATTTTAAAAGTGAGGCAATGTTTTGATATTTTAGAGATTCGGGAAATAGTGCCCTAACATGCTGGGTTGCGATTTCTCGTTTGTCTAAATATTTAAAATATCCTTTTAAACAAGTTTTATAAATCACGAGATGACTTTAGTTACGAAAGATTAAAGATATCATGTCCAATCATGCTGAATGTGATGTTTGTACTCTTTTAAAACGAATGAATCTTGATTCTTCTCTCAAAACATCACGGTTTAAAGGAAATATTTTTTTTTAAATTCTTTCAAATTTCCGACACAAAGACAAGAATTACTCAATTTGGTACCAATTATGGGCGTTACGAGGGTACTAATCCTTCCTCGTACGTAACCGACTCCCGAACCTATTTTCTCATAATTTCGTAGGCCAAAACATTTTATATAGTGATCCAATCGCACTTTAAAAGATTGATGGCGACTCCCGTTTTCGTTTTAAAAACTCGTTTTTAAAGAGGTTTCGACACAAAGAGTCATAGCTCTCGATCTTTCTAATATGAATCTCTCTGGTACTGTATCACCTCATATTGGGAATATATCTTTCCTTACTTTGCTCAACATGAAAAACAACAATTTTCATGGTCCATTACCCGCCCAGTTGGCTAATTTACATCGGGTGAAATATATAGAGTTGTCTTTTAATGGTTTTTATGGAGAAATCCCATCATGGTTTGGTTTTTTATGGAGAAATCCCATCATGGTTTGGTTCTTTCCCTAAACTTCAATACTTGTTTTTGAGCCTCAACAATTTCACAGGTGAGATCCCATCAGATATGTTTGAAGGCCTACCTAGATTGCAAGTGCTTTATTTGGCAAAGAACGGGCTCTCTGCCAAAATTCCAATGAATTTATTCAAGTGCAAAGAATTACAAGATATATTGTTGGCGAATAATAAGTTGGAGGGGATTCTACCAAGAGAAATAAAAAATTTGACAATGCTTAGGACTCTTCAACTCAACAACAACCTGATCGAAGGTAAAACGAAAAGCATTTGTACACAGTTTTAGCATTTAAAAAACTTGTTATCTTTCTCCCAGTGTAGTATAGGAAAACCTCAAATTCTTTCTTATGATAAACATATTTAATTTTTTATAATATTTATTTTTGATATAATTATTCTTCCCTTATAATTATTCTTTTATTCATAAAAATTAATTTTTATTAAAACAAGTATTTATCCAAATAAAATAATTATAACTGCTAGCTAAATCTCTAAATTCTCAAAATTCTTCATTCCAACACTCTTAAAGTTTTTCTTTAATCTTCATGCTTTTCATCAATCATGATAGCATATTCAATTCATAATTTTAATTAATTATAAAAATCTTAAATATTTTCGTATTTATTTCAATGAAGCAAAGTTTTTTTGGAAGATTGATTTTGTCTTGAATGTTGGAAGATTGATTTATACGCTTATCTATTACATTTTTAATTAGCTCTTAAATATATTCATTTTTTTTATTTTGGTATTTAATTTTTTTTTCTAATTTAGTGTTTAATGCACCAATCGTTTCTCGGTTTGATACTTAAATTATGCCTCCATTATATATTTTTAATCTACTTTTGATAAATGTTAAAAAAAATCATATACCCAATCACAAAAGCATACGAGGCGTCTTTATGTAAAAAATAAGATTTTCTTTTATTAAATATAAATTCACTTTAAAATATATAAAATTTTAAATATATATATAATCATATAATTTATAAAAATAAAATTTATAAAAATAAGATAATTAAAACTAAATTATTTGAAATTAATAATATTATTACAAAAGATGTAAAAATTGTAAAATTAGTAAAATGTAATTTTTTTAAAAGAATTTAAAAATATTTTTATAAAATTCTAAAAGGTATTTAGATTTCAAAGGTTTTTAAATGTCTTTTTAATTTTATAACAATTTCAATTTTATATATTATTTTGAACTTTTAAAATTTACAATTATATATTTTATGGTTTTATAAAAATATTTTAAAATTAATTTTATATATAATATATTATTTTATTTATATTTTTAATCAATATAATAATGTTAAAAAAAAAGACACCAGTGTATTCTAATAGTGTTATGTGACCGGTTAATTCTCATAAACTAAACACTTTTTACTTTAACCTATCATTGACCAGCGTTGATTGGTCATGTGGAACTATTAGAATACACCACGTGTCTTTTTTATTTTAATATTATATATTATGTTGATTAAAAATATAAATAAAATCAAATATGATATTAAAATATTTTTTATAAAATCCTAAAATATATATTTTAAAAGTTCAAAATAATATATAAAACTTGAAATTGTTATAAAAATTAAAAAGGTATTTAATTTCAAGTGATTACAAAAAAAAACTTGACATTTAAATGCCTTTTATAATTTTATAAAAGAAATTTCAACTTTTTTAATTTACAATTTTCTATAATTTTTACAATATTATTAGATTTTTGTAATAATATTATTAATTTCAACTAATTTATTTTAATTATCTTATTTTGTAAATTTTATTTTATAATTTTTTATATTTTTATATGTTTATTTTCTAGATTATATATATATTTCTGAATTTTTATATATTTATTTCTATTTTATATATTTTTTAATGTGTATATACACTTAATAAAATAAAATATTTATTTTTTACATAAAAACATCATATGGCACTTTGTGATTGCCTATGAGATTTTATTTTAACATCAATAAAAATGGACTAAAAATTTAATGAAACATACTTTAGGTATCAAGTTGGGAAGTGATTGATACTTTAGGCATCAAATTGAAAAAAAAAATAGATACTAAAATGAGAAAATAGGTATACTTCAAAAGAAAAATAGTCAGTTAAACCATATTATTATTATAATTATTAACAAAACTATGTTTTCTTTCTCTCTTTGTCATTTAATTGGCTAAATGTCAATTTTTTTTTTAAATTGATCAAATAGGCTCTTTTTTTCAAGAGTTAGAGAAATATGTCATTTTTTAAGACAGAGTGTAAAAGTGCATCCAGTTAAGTGAGCTTTCCTGTTAATATATTAGAGAAAATGTGTTCAGCTGGAAGTGCTTTCCAATAATTACAAAGAAAGCACGTCCAGTTAGGCAAACTTTCCTTGCCATGTCATTAGAAAAGCCTATCTAGTTGGACGCGTTTTCCTGCCAACTGTGTAAAAAGCGCATTCTGCTTTGTAATTATTGGAAAATGCTTCCAGTTAGACACGCTTTCCTACTAATTATGCAGAAAGCGTACTCAATTGGACACACTTTTACACACTCTCACTACAGCAAAACAGACTTTTAGTGGCATTTTTTAGGTCTTTAACGGTGTTTTTAAGTGCGTGCCGCTAATACTATTTGCGGCACTTCCACAAGCGCCTCAAAAAACGCCGCTAAAGACTACGCCGCTAAAATTTGCGACATTTATAAGAGAAAAATGCCGCTAAAGATCATGACTTTTAGTGGCCCTTTTTTTGAAAACACCGCTAAAGATCACGACTTTTAGTGGCGCTTTTTCCACAAACTCCACTAAAGATCACAACTTTTAGCGTCGCTTTATCCACAAACACTGCTAAATATCATGACCTTTAGCGGCGCTTTCACTAGAAACGTCGTTAAAAGCCATGACCTTTAGCGGAGCTTTTTCTACAAACGCCGCTAATTTTTACAGATTTGCAAGTGACCCTTTTCACCAATATCCAACCCTTCCTGCATTAAATCCAACCAAAAACAGCAAATGTAGCATAAAAATCCAACCAAAAACATTAAATCTAAATGATATTTTAAATTCAACGAAAGATATATGATGTAAATTAATAAATGAAGTATAACTCAAAATATTATTACAATAATGTTAAATGTGATAATGTCAAAAATATTCTTACAACGAGAAAATAAATGTCTAAGATGGCGGCTTTTGCGACTGCTGGAACATCTTCATCATATGCTGAAGCTGTAGTTGGAGCTCATCGTACTTTCTACTCTGCTTTGTTGCTGTCGCTGCTGCCTCTACCTCCCTCGCTGTCGCTGCTGCCTCCCTCGCTGTTGCCTCTGCCTCCCTCGCTGTTGCATCTGCTACAAGTTGTTGTTGGAGTTCTTCGTATTTTCTTTGAACCTCAACAATTTGCTCAACTGTGCTCGCTTGCATCGGAGCTATCTGGTCTCTTAACCTCTGAACTTCAGCTTGAGCTTGACTCCAGGAAGGCATGTTTTGTTGGGAGCTGGATCCAAAATATTGGGTCGGCGTAACACCAAATCCTCGAAATCGAACCCGACCATACCTTTCAGGACCCAAAACTTCAGTAATAATTCTGTTATCTATGCCATCAAGATTAATAGAACTATCATTCGAAGCAATCGCTTCATACTTCGCCTTCTTCTCCTTTAGTTTATTCTAATAAATCAATCAAAGAGTTAGAAATGAAATATATAATAAAAAGGAATGTAACATAACATAACTTAACATTATTTAAAACTACTAATGACAAATTAAACCATTATAATTAAACATTATAAATATTTATAATTAATCAAATTTTATTAAGTAAATATACCATAATTTCTCCAGCTTCGAATGTCATTGGAGATCCATCTTTCTTCCTATGCGTGATGTCAAAAAGCTGAAGGCATCCAACTTTTTGACCAGACGAGACTTCTTACAATATAGTAATAAAAATATTATTTAATAGTAGAAAGTCATTAATATTTGACAGAATTAATGAATTCATAATACCTCGGCCTCAGCTACACAAGCAAAACTTCTCGACCCAGCTGTGTGCCTGAATTTTTGTTTTTGCCTGCTGCTTGTTCCAACTTGCTCGCGGTCCTACACAATGAAATTATTATTACGTATATAGTAAATACTATAAACTGAAAAATTTATAAGAGTTTGGAAGTACGTAATACCTCTCCTTTCTTTGAATTCTAGAATCTAACCGCATCTTCCCATTGGTACCTCAGCATTCCCGGCAGGACATTTCGTAATTTGTCTTCAAGGCTTATGTCTTTCTTAAATTATTCTTTTTTCAAAGTGCTTTTATAGTCTCTCCATTTTTTACCCAATGCCTTCTTGATATAGTCATCCGAGACCTCTAAAGCAAATCTCTCCTAAAAAAAACAAGTTTAGAAAGTAAATATAAATGAAACTTAAACCAAAGTAATATAAATTACATTCACGTTTTGTTACCTTAATGTTATCGAGAGCTTGATTTTTGTTACTATCAGGCATGTTACGCCATGATTCATAGTTGATGGGCAACATTTGGCCTTTCGTGCTATAATGCCCAAATAGCCTGCGAAAAGTCGAGCTTTAGATCCAACACACTGACCATGACTGTTTCTACTTACTTTGACACACTTGACAGGATTTAAGTCGTATAAATCTTTAAGTAACGTACGTCCTCGACCTCTGCGCGTCCCACCACTTTCAACTGAAAAATGATATATTATTATCATATTAAAATTGAAATAAAAATCAATAATAAAAGTCAAAACGCATGTAAAATAAACTTAACATTACTTTGAAATTCTGCAGGCTCATCAAGTGTCTCCAGCACATTCGAAGATCCAATAATTGTCTGCTGTTCACTATTTCCTTCTTCCGAATTTGGATTATTCTGGACAATACTTAAATCTCTTAATCTTTTTTTACGTATTTTTCCTGCAATACACATAAAATAGTTGAAATTTTAGTAACAAATAATAACAATAATAGTACATATAAAATAGTTAAATTATATAACATGACCAAGATTAAAATTATAATATTACATATAAATAAAAGATCGTAAAATCTTACATCATAATTCCTAAATATCTTCGTCCACATCCTGACGAACCCATTGAAATTGTGTACTAGTACTAGGGATATTTTCATTTAAGTTTTGTTCTAGAAAAGGTAAAGTTTTTGATCTTTTGGTGATATCTTCTTTACTTCCATTGCCCAAGTCAAACAAGTCTCTAAGGGTGTTTCGGAGTACAACATACCAACCCTCATCAGTTGGATCTTTCGAGTAAAAAACTTGTTTCACTTGAGAAGAAAATACATATGGCCCGTCTATCAATTGTTCTCCAGTGTGAATCAAACGAGAGAAATTCACCATTGTAGAACCAAATTGATTGTTTTTAATTCCGCGAGTAGTATTAACATCAGCCCAATCACACCGAAATAAGACAACTTTCCATTTTCCATAGTAATCCAACTCAATAATGACAGTAAGAAGTCCGTAATACTCTACATTTCCCTCGACAGGATTACTGTCCCTAGCACTAGCATAACTTGTAATTGAAGAATTAACAACTATTCCACAATTTTGAGTTCTCCTCAATCTCTCGCGATATTTTGTATGAAGTCTGAATCCATTAATGATGAAGCCACTATATCTTTTTACTACTCTATTCGGACCTTGGGAAAGCCATTTAACTTCGTCATTAACATCCTTCCCACTCCAAACCTATTGAATTGAAAGTAAATTAAGTAATTATAAATGTTATGAGAAAACATTATTATTTGTCAATAAAAGGTTGAGTTGTATACCGTTTGGCTTAACCATTCTTGAAAATATTCTGTGAATAACTTATTAATCTCTCGACGTTGTAATCTTCGGGAGCGTGAACGAGATCTCAGGATTTGTTTGTACTCACTATGTTAAAAAGAGGTTTAATTGGTTAGAAAGTAAACAAATCAAAAATATGAATATTTATCATATTCTAGAACTTACTTGCATAATGGTTCAATTGAGTCGTGGTGAAAAAGAACATATCTATGTGCTTGTACCCAAGATCTTTCATCTAATTTTGCGATTTCAACTTTACCGATTGGTTCCCATAACTTTGAAATAAATAAGTGTTGGCCAAGTTAGGATCATTGAGCCCAGCATTTCTACTTGGTCTATTCAATCTTGTTTCAACATCTTCAAAATATCTAGAACAGAATGTCATACATTCCTCTGCCAAGTAGCTTTCAGCAATTGATCCTTCCAGATAACGCTTATTATGACAATAAGACTTCAATTTGCTTAGGAACCTAAACACGATATACAACATTAGCAAAAGTTGTAACTAAAGGTATAGAGGTGAATAAATGAATAGCTTTAAAATAAATTAGCACCTTTCTATAGGATACATCCATCGATAGAAAACCGGTCCACCAATTATTGCTTCACGAGGGAGATGGATTACCAAGTGCACCATAATAGTGAAGAAGGAAGGTGAAAAGATCTTCTCCAAATTGCATAAGTTCAAAGTGGCTCGATCTTTTACTTTTTCAAGTTCTTCAACATTCAGAACTTTGTCACAAATAACTTTTATTATATTGGATAGTTCAATTATACAGGACGTCACCTCCTTTGACATACAGCACCGTAAAGCAACTGGAAGTAGATCTTGCATCAAAATGTGATAATCATGTAATTTTAATGAATATAGTATTCGATCTTTAAGACTTACACATCGAGATATATTTGATGCATATGCATCTGGGACCTTTATATCCTTCAATACCATGCAGAACACTTCTTCGTCTTCCTTCGACATTGCAAAAATTGGAGGCGGCAACCGATATTTTCCATTCGGAAGTACTTGGGGATGAAGATCACGCTGAATTTTCATGTCAACTAAATCAAGTTGACTCTGAAGATTGTCTTTCGATTTACCATCGACATTCAAAATTGTCCCAATGATGTTCTCGCAAACATTCTTCTCAATATGCATCACATCAAGATAAGTTTGTTATTTAATCTAACGTATAATCATTAATTTCTAATTTTTTAATTAAAAAATAAAATTTAATCCAAATCCCACTACAATTTATGAATTTGGTTCTATTTTACTTAACATTATATTTACTTAGCGTATGGCTACTATATTGTCTTTGATTTGTGAAGGACCAAATTAACTTAATAAAAAAACATGACAAACTGGATGCCAGATTATAACAGAAAACATAAGGTAGTAAACTAGTGGGCAAATGTAAAGTAAGTAAAATGATCCAAAATTTTTTACAAAAGGAAAACTAGTAATTAAATCTATACAAAATCGGAGCCCCAAAAGATTAATTTTTCTAAAATCATCATGATAAACTATTATTGATTAGAATTTTGAACTAAAACGTACCTTAATAATTTCAACAACCTGGAAATTTACAGTCGACTTACCTCCGTTAGCACAGACAGGGTCTTCCCACTTGGGCTCGATTTTATGTTTGAAACAATGGAAGTCCGCTCCCACAGCCAATTTGCTTGAATTATGTATGTTATTGTAAAGACTGTAATCAGAAAAGTTCGAAAGTTAAATCCATAACTGACATTCACTTGAGAAACAAATAGAAACTAACAAAATAAATGATTATAAACAGCAATAGTTAACTTCATTGTAGTGAGTAGACTAAATTACAAAAAAAAAAATTAGAGTACCAAACAGAAAATTAACTATAGATTATTCAAGGATTTGGTACTACAAATTCATTATGAATCCCTCTTTTGTATAAACCATATCAATTCATTTAATTGATCAATAGCTCCACTCAATAAGCAAACAAGATAATAGAATAGATTAATGATATATTGTGTCGACAACTTACCCTAATTAATAATTATCACACACTTAATCATATAAGATCTGCATATAGATATTGAATTCACATTTCGACAGTGAATTTAACATATTTGCAGAAGCAATTAAATACGACAAAACATAAGTAACCAACCCTCTTTTGGATAGCATTTACATTCCAATTAAACAAGCATTAACATTTGGTAATCATAGGAAACATGTCCTGCTTTGGACAGCTTCAACCTTTCAATTAACCATGCATTCCAACAACTTTAATTTCAAAAAAAAAAAATCAGCCAACATTTATTCACCGACTTTTTAGAAAAAAGAACTCATAGTATGGCTGAATAACCCGAGTTGGTTTCCAAAAATTTCTTTGTTTCGACGTCCGAAAGTTTATAATTAGAAAATCACAAAAGGATGTTCAACTATTTAGTCCAATGAAAAATCGAAACCCAGCATAGTAGGGCACGATTCCTCGAATTTCCAAACATTGACCATTGCCTCACCTTGGAAAATACGAGTGAAATTCCGGAGAGATATTGGATTATTTTGGACAAACGGGAGATTGCAACCCAACACGATAGGGCACTATTCCCCGAACTACCAAACATCGAACACTTCTTTCATTTTACAGGGTTTTTAGAAAACGTGAATGAAACTTCGAAAGGATCTTCGATTGTTTAGAACAAATGAAAAAGCGTAACCCAACACGATAGGGCACGATTCTCAAATCGCCAAACATCGAACATCCTTTGTTTTGAAAGATTTTTAATAAACATGAGTGAAAACCTAAAGGAATATTCGATTGTTTTGAGCAAACGAGAAATCACAACCCAGCATGATAGGGCATGATTCTCGAATCGTCAAACGTCAAATATTACCTTCGTTTTAAAGAATTTTTAGAAGACATGCGTGAAATTTTGGAGGGATATTTGATTATTTTAAGCGAACGGGAAATTGCAACCCAACACGTTAGGGCACAATTCCACGAATTGCCAAATATCGCACATCGCCTC
The DNA here is from genome assembly GCF_025698485.1 of Gossypium arboreum. Classification (NCBI taxonomy): domain Eukaryota; kingdom Viridiplantae; phylum Streptophyta; class Magnoliopsida; order Malvales; family Malvaceae; genus Gossypium; species Gossypium arboreum. The sequence goes on along the minus strand of NC_069070.1, from coordinate 116,133,028 downwards.
TGTTTTAAAGAATTTCTAACTAGCTTAAAACGTATTAATTTGATTCAAAATAAGACGAAATTAATCATAAAATTTGGGTTTTATAAAACCACATGTCAAGAGCCAAGTGAAACAATGAATGGGGTAATATGTGTGCGCATAAAAATACGACAATGAAAAATGTGAAGGTAATTCAATTTATTTAATTGACTACCAAAGACTTAAACAACTAAGCATAACTAGCTTGGAAATGTAATTTGATTTCAATCATGCAAGGAGTATAATGACAATATGAAACAATGAATAAATAATACGCTACGAAAACATACATGGCATAAAAAAATGATTACTATTAGATACACAAAACAAAATGCAATTTGAAGAAATATGGTATAAAACTATTTAAAATAACAACGAATAAATGGATGCATAAAATATAGGTTGACCAATTTGTATAAAAATTAGGGATAGATATATAATTTTTGAAATAGGTATTATAGAATGAGACTTTAAATCGAATTGCACATGAAATATTTTAGACACAAATTCATTCGAAAATTGATAAAGTACATGATAATTTAAATAGTATATAATACAAAAGAATAACAAAGACATATGACAAGACATAATGCACAAAATAGATTCATAAGACATATGTACATATAAATAGCTTTGAAAATAATCATTTGATTAATAAAAATTTTAAATTAGTCTAAAAATTATATACGTATCTTTATATCAAAACATTTAAATAAGAGGCCATATAAAACACAAAAGTAATGTAAGATAAAGAAATATTCAGCCATAATCCTTTTATAATTACAAAGATGAAGTTTCAAAATAATTTCATATATACATAAAGAAAATTCTTGAATACTCATAAAACAAAAAGTGTTTTAAATAGGAAAATCTATTAAACTAATAAGTGTGTTAATATGTACATATAAATTAAAAACAAATACATGATTTAAAAAACACATACGTGTAAAATAACATAGGAATAATAACATGTCTAGGACTAAATTTATTTTGTTATAAATTGCACAATAGATTTAAGAACATGCTTATATATATATATAAAAATACGTATAAAATATACCGGTTTAATAATGTGTGGAAATCCAATATATGTACTAATATAAATAAGTATGAAAATAATTTAAGTTTTATGCAAAACAAATGCAAAATGTATTAAAATAGCAAAAATATATATGTTAGAACACATTGACAGGTCAAAACCATTATATATATATAAGAAATCATTTAACTTTATTATAGAATAGGTATACATATATGTGTATGATAATATAGAGACATTATAATGGAGATTAAAAAAGAAACAAAAGAAAATCATTAAAGTAATTTAAAACTCAAAAAGCAAGTAACGAAAATTAAGGATGTTGAATGCATTATAACAATGATGAACCATAAAATAAATTAGAAGGAAACCCAATTAAAATAGAATAAAACGAAAAGGGAAAATTATAAAAGAAATGAACTATTAAAAAGGAGACCGGTGTGCAACGTGTACGAAGGCGTAGGGACCAAATCTGGAAATAATCCAGACCCCAAAACGCAGCACTGAGGCATGGACCAAAGTGCAAACACGCGCAAACAACCGGGCCGAATTAAAAAAAATGCAATACGAATAAGAGCTGGTTTGCACACGGCGCGAAAGGGGGGACCTATATCGTAAATTTCCCATTTGAGGCGCAGGAGCGTGGATCTGGGTCCTGGGACGGGTCAACGCACGGAGCCCCCCTCCCCTAAGCGACGCCGTTTTTGGAGCCAATGAAACGGGCCCAAAACGACGCTATATTAACATATTTAAAAGAGTCAAAATTTGGCTATTCAGCCATTTTTAAACCCTAGCCCCATTTTGCTTCATCAGCCGACCTCTAGCCCTCCTTTTCAGCACCGATTCATCTCCTTTAATGGCGATCGGTATTTTCATGCCTTGAGGGACATTTTTGTGGCCTCGTGACACCATTTTGACTTCGATTTCGACGAAACCAAAAGGGGTATACGGCGCAAATGCAAGGTATTATCCTATCCCTATTCTTATATTTTTCTAAATGTAACAATGATGGATTTGAATCAATGCCGGTAACAGACCGAAGAAAAAAAAGGTATATAAAACGAAAGCAAAATCACCTTTCTCTTTGTTGCTTTGTATTGCTTATCTTTGTGTGTGTAACCATTACAAGTGATTCTCTTTAGGCTTTATAGCTGAGAGAAGAAGAGAAAAGAAAAAAAACAAAAAAATAAAATATACAATTTTTTTTTTGTCTGTTGTTTTCTTGCACCTCTTTGCTGTTGTGGTTTGTCCTTTTCTTTTCAGGTACAGGTGCGCGCTGGCGTGTGTACGAGAGCCGAGCTGGCGTACGGAGGCTTCGTGGTCACTGGAAGCGTTGTACGGAGGCGTGGAGGCTGGGACTTGCTGCGGCGAAACAAGCTGCTAGGGTTCTGCCCTAATTTTTGAATCTTGGGCCACTTGGGCCTATCGTATTTGGGCTCGGGTTTACTTGTAAATGGGTTGATTTGGGCTTGTATAGATTTTGGGCTTTGGATTGAAAAAAGGTATTTAATGGACTGTGGTTTTTATTTATTTTATGTTTATGGTTTTTTTTGGTTTATTTTTGGTTCTTTTTTTTTTGTTTTTATATGGGTCGGGCAAATTTGGCCCACTACAGCTGCCCTTCTTTGCTCATTGTCATGTAACGAGAATGGAGCAAAGACTATAAAAAGGACCAAATTTGCCCGGTCTGGCTAAGTCTCAGAATCTTGACCCTCATCTTCCCCAAAGGTATTTTGATGTCTTCAGGAGTGTCAAATTGACTATCTTTAACTTGCTTCTTGAAAACTCGGGAACACCAATCTGTTATTTTCGATCTGCTCTCTGCCAATACAGAGATGCCAAATCTGTCATATTCGATCTGCTCTCTGTCAACACAGAGATGCCAAATCTGCTATCTTTTATCTGCCTTCTGACAATATAGAGACGCCAAATCTGCTATCTTCAATCTGCCCTCTGACAATACAGAGACGCCAAATCTACTATCTTCGATCTGCTCTCTGCCGCTACAGAGACGCCAAATCTGTTATCTTCGATCTGCACTCTGACAATACAGAGACGCCAAATCCGCTATCTTTGATCTGCTCTCTGCCCATACAGAGACGCCAAATCTGTTATCTTTGATCTGCCTTCTGATAATACAGAGACGCCAAATTTGTTATCTTCGATCTGCCCTCTGACAATACAGAGACGCCAAATCTGCTTGGATCTACCTCAACGTAAACACGTGAAAGCCAAATCAGCTATGTTTTAGCCTGTTACCCTACTGCTTAGGGGATTAAGGCACATCAATCTTCATTGTCCCTTGAAAGACTTAACCTGTATAATGCGTATGAGTTTATGCCTAATGATTAGGATGTCATGACTTGATTGAGCCAAATGCTCCTAGGTAGATGTGTATGTGTAGCACCCCAAACCCGGCCCAGAAGTTATGGCCGGATCCGACATGCCACATCAAAAATGTTAAAAAAAAAATTTCCATTCTAAGTCCAAAAAATCGTACTTGATGTTCAAAAGATTAATTCATTAAGGGTTAAAGTGAATGGAAGCTGTGCACCAGGTAGGAAACCGGAAAAGAGGTGGTGAGTCCATCTGATCGCTTAAGTACCAAGCTCCTTCGGATCCAATCCTAGACATGCATACCGCCATTGCCACACCTTAACGTCATGGATATTTCTAGGAAACCAATTCGATTAAGTCATTTTTAGGAAAAGTGATTAATTTTGGAAAATACTTTCATTGCGGAAGCTTTACTTGTTGTCGTGTTATTTTGAAATCAACTGTTGTTTTTGAAAACGCGCCCTAAAGCTATCCAATTTCAACAGTTAAAATAAGTATTACCTATCTTAGTAATTCATATTAAAACCATCAAAAATAATTAAGCGACCTTATTACATTTAAAAACCCAAAACTTCAAACGTAAATAAAAGGATGTCCAGTTCACCAGAAGTGCGTGGATGAAAATAAAAGGGGTGAGTTTGGGGAAACTCAGTGTGTAAGGAAAACCCATTCAAAGCCCAAGTCAGCTCAAGCCTATTGGGCTAAGCCCATTCAGTAACAATGGTAATGGACGAGCCCTTTTCAGATTACAATAAAGCGGGCCTTAGCCCTTATTCAGATAACAGATGGCCCATAGGCCCATTTCAAAATACATGCAACATCAATAAACATATGCAAGCCCATTTGGGGAGACTACTCAACCCACCAACCACTACACTCCACCCGTACTAGCCATACACTCAATGTGGGAAATAGCTCAACCCACCCAGCCCAACACTCCACAGATTCAGACTTTGCTGCTCGCTTATCGATAAATTGAGGCAAAGCCTCCAGTACGTGGACAAGCCACTTTCAGTACTTCCTCCGTCAATATCCCAATTGTGACAGCCCAAAATTGACCCTAGTCGAGATGTGGTCTCGGGATCACAAAACCGAGGCATAAAAATAATTTAAAATTTATTTTGATGCCTATGATATGTATTAGTTTGTGTGTGACATTTCTGATGTTTCGATTTAGAGTTATAAAGGTGAATTTCACTAGAAAGGACCTAGTAGTAAACTTTGAAAGTGTGATGGGGAAATGTGTGATGACTTGTTGATAATGCATGCAAAAATAAGGGATTTGCATGTCAAATTCCCCCCCAACATGTAGTGGCCGGCCATGACAAGGTTGTATGGGTTAAACATGTCATGAAACATGTTTTGTTGATGCATTAGGGAGAAATGATAAAATAAAGAGTATGGGTAAGTAAAGAATGAAAAAAAATTGTGTGTGAGTGTGGTATCTTCTCCCTATTGCCGTGAGTTGTAGAGGAGGAAAGGAAAAAAAATTTGTTCATCCATTTTTCTCTTCTTTGGCCGAAAATACTAAGGAAAAAGGAAGGATTTTTGCTTCATGCTTGGTTTAGAAGAGAACTAGAAGGAGATTCGGCTATAATTGCATCAAGATTAAGGTATGTTTGAGGTTGTGTCATGAGGTTCATGCTTGTTTTGGTTGCTAACTTGATGTGCATGTTAGCCATGGTTCAAATCCTTGTTATGCCATGAAAATGGTATTTGGCCAAGGTTGATATTGTGTTAAAGCCATTGCATGCTAAATGTGAAGCTTGTTGATGATGCATGTAATGATGGATTGACTACTCTTGAAATTTCTTTTTAGTATTCTTGAGTAGGACATTGAATTCTTTGTTTAACCATGACCAAAGTTAAAAGGGTATGGTTGTGATGTATTCGACCATGGTGCATTCATGAGCATGATTTATGCTTGTTACTTGATTGGTAAAAAATTGTGTTTGGATGGGTATGAACCCTTGAGATTGACCATGCACCTATATGTATATATATGGTTGCACATGATGTGTTGGAATGACATATATACTACCTCAAAGTATGTATTTTCATGTGATTGTGTTTTGATTATGAAGCAAATGATAGATGTGTATTGAGCTACAATATGTAAAGCATTAGCTAGTAAAATGTGTGCCATGCATGTGTGGTATTAAACATGTAATTGGCCTCAACATCAACATGCATAATCGGCCCATGAATGAGTACCTAAGAGGTTGTGTTGTTCGCCATGAGTAAGCATGTTGAAGGCTTTGTGTGTTGAGTCGATTCATGAATTCGTACTTATGTGACTTTAATGTCTAGTGAATATATGTGGGCTAAGTGCCTTGAGTTCCTCTTTTGATACTCAAATGATTGAATCAATTTATTTGCTAAATTAAGCTCAAGAGCAAAGAGGACCAAATCCGATAAAGGGAAGGAAAAAGTAGTCGAATAGCCATCGGAATCATTTGACAACATCCGAGGTAAGTTTTGAGTATCGAAACTTAGATTTTGATTCGATTGAATGAAGTCATAAGCAATCGAAATTGTGCCTTTGTATGTGGCCATTGAGCCGAAATGATATTTTGCTAAGTGAATTGTGCATAAAAGTTGTGTTATGAAATTGAAACAAAGATGTGTATGAATGTTCGAGTGATATCGGGCTAAGCCGAAGGCAATTGTGCGATTGTGATATCGGGCTAAGCCCAAGGCAATTAGGCGAGTTATGATATCGGGCTAAGCCCAAGGCAATTAGGCGAGTTATGATATCCGGGCTAAGCTTCAAGGCAATTGTGCAAATTGTGATATCCGGTTAAGTCCCGACGGCCTTTGTGCGGGTTACCATAACCGGGCTATGTCCCCGGCGTTTGAACAGTAGCTATATCCGGATAAACTCGAAGGTATGTGATTCGAGAACTTTGAACTTGCTGGAAAATTTTCAGTTAATGCACTTGTGAAATTCCCAACAACAAGGTATGTTTTGTGTGTGCCGCACACTATGAGTAAGTCGTATGAATATTCGCTCTAATGATAAATGAGCTATCGGCATTAACTAGGCCGTTATTTGTGTATGAATATAAGAGTTGGGATTGTGAAGTAAGCATGTCTTTGAGAAATTGTGCATATGAATTATTGTTTAGCTACTTGAATGCTATGCTTTGGTTGTGTGTATATTATGGCTCGAAACTTACTAAGCATAAATTGCTTACTCCGTTTCTTTGTTTCTCTGTTTATAGATTTTGCTCGTTAGCGATCGGATTCAGGATCATAGAAGTTGAAGTCAACCACACTATCAAAGCCCTTTTTGGTACTCCTTTAGTTGAGTTTTGGATATGGCATGTATAGGACTACCCTCGGTTATTTTTAAGTACTTGTGATGTATATGTGTACGGCCATGCGAAAATGGTTCGTAAAAGTGGAGTATGGAATTTGACCATATGTGGTTTGTAATTATATTTGGTTTCATGATGTGATTATGGTTTGGAATGAGAGAGTTGGTCACATGATCAGCCATTGGAATGGCTAAATATGATCATATATGGACCTAAGTATGACTAGACTATAGTTGGTCCATGGGAACTACAGTATAGGTAAAGCCTACCTTCAAAACAGAGGCTGCCAGCTGCAGTGACGTGGATGTGAAAAATCACCAAAATTTTTAGAAATGGTGTTAAATAGTGAATAAATTATGTGATCGAACCTTGACGAGTCTATTTTCATATGAAAGTAACGAAACGATCATATGATCAGTATACCGAGAGATATTAAAGTTCTCGTGAGACAGGGCCGGAACGGTTTCTGGGTCCCCTATCGCGACTTTGAAAATTTTTCATAAATTATACAGAATGAATTAGAAGTCATGACTTATATATGCAGATTCCTTTTTGAGTCTAGTTTCATTGGAAACAAACGGTATCAGTATTGAAACCCTGTACAGAGAGATATTCAAGTTGTAACGCGCGAAGGTCAGTGTAGTCGACCCCTGTAACATGGGAGACTTTAACTAATAAAATGTACCAATTGGCCCAACCAAAAATTCTAGAAATAAATCCATGGATGGATATATGAGTCTAAATTCAGGTAAAATTTACGGAATCAGTTTCCGAGTTGTGAAACTCGAGATATGCTTTTTAAGGCGACAGCAACGCAGTTTTCCAGCTTGCCTGGAATGTCAAATTGGTCGGTGCCATAAGTGGTTTTGGCTTGTTAACCCCTCGTGTCCGACACCGGCAACGGTCTCGGGTTCGAGGTGTTACACCAATCCCATGCATCAGATAATAACAACATGGCATGCAGTAAATAACAACAGTCAAACATGCATTTAAGTCAATTTAACCCTAGGGGTATTTCGGTAATTTATCTCCTAGGGGTAAAACTGTAAATTTTCCACTTTTAAAGGCATTTCAGTAATTTACCTATTTTAGGGTTTTTCATGCATATTCCTACCTTTCATATACTAACAGAATCACGTACCGAGGGTTCTTACCGAATTGGGCCAGTTGGCCCATCATTCCAATTTTGGCCCATTAAGCCCAAAAATATCGAGGGCACAGAAATCATGCACTTTGCAGTCCAAACATTGCAGCTTACCAAAAACATTAATCGATTTACCTCACGAGCATTCGACACATAAATCTACAAAATACCGGCTTTCGGCATTTGACTTTTCGACTTTTGCCGATCCAGACTAAGAAAGAGGGTGTTAGTTACACACCTGTTTGCGACAATATGCTGACGAGATCCACACACGAACTGCCTACAATTGGATTACTAACACGTTAATCTAACTATTCAAATACAAACTACGTATTAATCCCTTACAATATTCGGCCAACCACACCTACAGATCATAGTAAGCTTAGAAGAAAACAATACGCAACTCATTAACAAATTTTTGTCAATGTTTACCACATAATCATAATTTCACTGCAAGCTGTCTTCCTGAGCAATAGTCACTAAATCATTTATAACTGGAGCTAAGAAACTCCAAATCAAGTGCCGTTAATTTTCCTTGAAAATAGACTCATATATATTCTATCCATAAAATTTTCAGAATTTTTGGTTTAACCAATCAATACCAGATTTTTCTCAAAGTTTCCCATGTTTCACTGTTTGACTAATCTGACCACTCTTCATTACGAATCAAATTTCTTATTGTACAAAATTCAAAATATGTTCTTGTTTATTCCATTTGAAACTAGACTCATTAAGCTTTAATTACATAATTTATGCAGCTTCTAACTCATCTCCCACAATTTATGGTGATTTTCCAAAGTCATGTTACTGCTGCTGTCCCAAGCAGATTTATTACCAAATCACTCTTTCACACCTAACTTGCATGCTTGTTATTTAAACATGTATATCACCAATCAATCATCACATATCAATGATTTTACTTAAGTATAATCTCCATTTCATCATTTTAAAGCACAACATGTTAGCCGATTTTTCCCCTTAGCATCTAAGGCACATGCATGCTCATTTGTTTGGCTCAACTTCACCTATCTTCCATTTTTCATCAAAAGAACATGAAACAACAACCATTTCCTTCATTTTAATTCATGACTAAATGCTCACAACACAACTAAAACCAAAATATGCTTCAAGAGTTAAGGTAGAATCAAGAAGAACTCATGAACCTCAAAATAGAAGCAAGGTACCAAAAACTTACCTTCAATTTTCTTCCCCAAGTGACCGAACATTCAAGAGCTTTCTCCTCTCCTTTCTCTTCTCTAACTTTAGGCTATGATGAACAAAGATGGACAAAACTTTGTTCTTTTCACCCCTTTTTTTTTAATAAAATTTCATATTTCATCCATTTAATTCTTTAATACAAAAGACATGAAATGCCCATCATGGAATATTTACCTAACCCATTATCATGGAACATTTACCTAACCCATTATCATGGAATATTTACCTAATCCATTATCATGGAACATTTACCTAACCCATTATCAATTTGTACCATGAATTATGGATATCAAGTGCTCATATTGTCTACAACAACATGATGGCTGGCCACTTCATGTAAAATGGGAGGTTTGTCATGCAAATCTTCCTATTTTGCCTAACCCATTATCATGGAATATTTACCTAATCCATTATCATGGAACATTTACCTAACCCATTATCATGGAATATTTACCTAATCCATTATCATGGAACATTTACCTAACCCATTATCAATTTGTACCATGAATTATGGATATCAAGTGCTCATATTGTCTACAACAACATGATGGCTGGCCACTTCATGTAAAATGGGAGGTTTGTCATGCAAATCTTCCTATTTTGCACTCCTATTTATTTGGCCACTTCAATTTAGCCTATAGCATTTTCAAACATTTTCATATAGGTTCTATTTCATAATTTCACCCCCTTTTTCTTATGGAACAAAAATTAACTAAAATTGCCGGGTTCTATCTTAAGCTTGGGCCTTCTAGAGGCCCACTAACATAATTAAACCTATGCCAACATTCACAGAATTCCTAAAAATTGGGGCGTTACAGTATGAATGACGTTTGTATGAATGCAAAATGTCATTTTTAATGCTTGGCTTGATATTACTCATCATTCACCGAGGTTTTATTGTTGACGTATTATTCTGTCGTCTTGTTTAGCTGGCATTCTTAATAGAAAACTCGAAGAAACAATCTCATCTGCTCGACAAGCTTGCCCTACTCAAACTTTATGGAGTTTTTTGCTTACCCAACCCACTGCAACTCAGGGTATAGGATTTATTTTATCTTCAATCAATTTGTTCTGTTACACCATTCCCTGGGTGTAATGACCCATTGTATATGCTCGATATTTGCATGAATGCAGAGTATCATTTTTTCTTTCCTCGAGAATGACCCCCTTTTACACTTAGGTTGACATTGCTCGTCATTTGTCGAGGTTGTATCACTGATGAAATATCTTGCCTCTTCATTCAACTGATATCTTTGATAGAAAATTCAAAGAGATAGCCGCAATTTGGAAACATTTTCAACCCTTAGGCTTGGTGAGTTCTAAATGATGGTCCTGTTTCAGATTCCTATACTATTTAGAAGTTTTCAGAGTAATATGCAGAACCCCTTTTGCGAAGGTATTATTAGTCCATTAATCGTTATTTCAATGCAAAATGCTTGAAAGGGATCAAAACAATGGATGAGAAGGGAATTGATTAGGAGGGTAGCTCGAAATAAATAGATTAATCAAAAATTACAAATGCAATAAAAAGGCAATTAACTCAACACGAATAAGTTAATCAAAGATAACGATATAATAAGAAGGAAGTTTATTGGGACGTATCTTGAAAAGAATAAGGTAATCAAAGAAAACAAATTCAAAATGAGCAAAATGGAAACTAGGTGCCCCAGATATCGCAGCTTGAGCTTCTCTGTACCAACTTCTTGAGGACCTTTCTGAGCTCAATATGTGTTTAGGGGATCCGGGGTACTTTGTCGATGCCCCAAGATGTATCATACTTCTTCATTGTTAATTCAGGTATAGCAAGACTACTGTATGCCCCACTTTGATCCAAATTTGAGCCGCCCTTTCAGGTTTTCAACTCAAATCCCCTTTGGTCTCAAAGCGCCCTTTGCGGGTTTTCGCTTTGGCCTCTCCTCTTTTTTTTTTTTTTAGGAACTCAAAGTGCCCTTTGGGGGTTTTCACCTTGGCCTCTCATTTTCTAGGTGAAATACTTCTTGACGAAATCTGAATTCACCGACTTAGGCAAATCTTTTCCATCTATCTCGGTCGATATTAATGCCCTTCCAAAACAGGTTTTCTTTACCACATAAAGTCCTTCTCAGTTTGGCATCCACTTTTCTCTGAAGTCTTTTATATAGGAGGGATCTTTTCATTATCGAGTTCCCCTCACATCGTTCAATGGACCATGACGGAAGGCTTTCAACCTCCTTTCTTCAAATTTAACTGATCGTATCGGGATTGGATCCATCTTGCCTTATCCGACTTCAGGTCTGACAAGACTCAGAGACAAGAAATCTCTTCTTTAAAATCATTTCTATCCTATAGACTAATGAAATATGCTACCCCGGTGAAGGTCTTGGCCAACATTCGATGAGTATAGAGGGTAAATAGTGACTTCCTATGCCAATCTTTACAAGTCTCGGTCATCTTCCCTATGATCTTTAATTTGGCGTTGGGTTCTTTTTTTTTTTAGCCTTTGCAATATAGCGCGTAATCTTCAAACAGACTGCAAGCTTTTGACATTGTACAGTTATGTTAAACATGATTTTTCTGGCATTCTTTGTTGGCACCTTTTTTTTGGAATTTGATGACTGTCGAATTAGTGACATTGGCATATGAAACAACTTTTACCCTTTTCGCGGAGTAATCGATGACCCCAAGGACGAATCAGTATCGGTTAGAAGCTTTTGACGAGATCAGCCCCATAATATCCATGCCCCACATTTAGAAAATCTGTGAAGAAATTGATGAGGCATAAAAGTCTTGTCTTCTTTCGTTTAGCATTCGCAGCTTAACTGATACAATCTTCTTCTATGTTGAATTCGCAGCGCTCGATCCTCATGATTAGCCTGGCTAATGTAAAGCCATTAGCATGTGTCCTCCTAACACTCATGTGGACCCTTTTAGCATCCACAGGCCTGAATAGCCCAGGCATATCTTGATACGATCATGTGAAAATATTTAGTATTCTTGACATATCGCTTTGTCTCTGTGGTGTTATACACTCCAATCTTTATCTTTTTCTCTTCTCTCAGGTTCGCGATGTCCATTGCCCTTTTGTAAGGTAGGACCTACTTCTCATATTGTTCTACCATCTTTGACAAATTAGGAGATAGTCTACAATCTCTATCATCTTCAAGGTCCTAAGATCCCTCTAGACACATAGCTTGCTCAAAAAAGAGACTCAGAATTAGTGACAGCGTCGCTCACGTTATTGATATCTAGAGACCTGTTATAGGTACGAAGGCATATTCCAAAGAATAAATGATTCTAACGATGATTATTTGTATGGTATGATCATGAATGAAAGAATCTAAGGATAATCGTTTGTACAGTATGAAATGGAATAAACAAAATAATATTTACTCAAGATAATAACAAGCATGCATTTCATTGAAATAAAGATTTTGAGTACAAGCCTATTTTACAAAAGGATTCTTGTTGCTTCTAGGCTTAAAACAACAAGTGTGTTTTGAATATTACTCTAGATTAGCTCTAAAAATACAAGGATCTCTTTCACAGTCCCATTGTTCAAAACATTTCCAAGTACGTAAGGGCAGATGCTCGAGAAATTCTATTCCCAGGTTTCTTCGTCATTATTATTTAGATTCCTCAATATCAGGTCTTGCACTAGAGTTCTGAGCTTGATGTACCATTGGATCTCATGCCCTTATCCATCATGGAATTCAGATTTACCTATTTAACCTACAGGTTGGGTAACGAATTTTTTGCATTAGAGAGACCATCAAATTTTTCGATACCCAAATTGGTGAGTCTTTTGATAATCTTTTTAAAAGCGGTACAGTTCTCGATGGAATGCCCCGTAATTCCTGCATGGTATTCACATTAGCTGCTTGCATTGTACCATTTAGGGTATGGGGGCAGTATAGGTTTCATGTAAAAAGGGGATACAACATGTGCGTCGAACAGTACGTGGTACAACTCTCTGTACGTGATTGGAATAGGTGTGTATTAGGGTTTTTCTGAGTTTGGTCTTCGATCGGGTTCTCGCCTTGGGGAGGCCTGATGGCTGGTAGTTACCCTCCTTGGCTGGCTTGCTATAATCAGCTCCGAACAACTCTTGTTATACCTACTCGCACTACTTGCTCTATTTTCCTTCTTCTTTGGAGCCTTTAAAGTCCACTCTCCCCTTTCCTTCATTTCTTCCAGAACAACTGGCTTGGCTTGGCTTGATCATCTTCTGGGTTAAAAACTGAACCCATCGAGAAGCTCAACAGTGCCGATGTATCCGTCTGATGTTGGTGTCCTATAACAATGGGTACCCCTTGCATGTCTGGTTGGGTCGGGACGCTTATTGGGGCAAAGCCTGGGGAATAGACGATCTATTGACCACTGGGCCACTTCTTTTTTCAGATTCTCCGGCCAGTAGCTGGGTTAACTGGCCCATCATATTTCTTTGGAGTTCTAGCATTTCTTGCATATCTTGTTGAATTTTAATCAATTGCTCTTACATCTGTATTTGCCTTTGCTCCTTTCTCTCCAACCTTTGGTCCATATATTTTGTCGGTTCTAAAATAATTTTACCTAATTAGGGTTGTTTTAGGAAAATCTAATGCAAATGATGCAATGCAATGCAAATGTATGGGATGAATGCAAAGGAAAGAAAGATGTTGATTTTGAATTCAATTCCCCTAGAACAACTTTTCTATAAAACAAATTCTTTTTCATAAAACAGATTATGTATACAGCCTTGCTCTCATATTCCAGGCGAAGGCACTGATCCCCTTTATTCGTGAAAGTCAAATCTCACAAGCTTCCAATGCATGCCTCTACTAGCTCCTTTTGCTTGATCCAGGCCACGAATTACTATCATCGCAATGTTGATTAGCTCCTTTAAGAAAGTCGGGACGCGACGGCTTTTGGATAATCTTTATCAGCTTGAATCCTTAGGTAAAGTTTTGTTTTATTCCCCGAACTGTTAGCCTTCTTCTGTCGTGTTTACTTAGACCAAATTCAGACAACCGTATTGTAATCCGCGTTATTAAGAAATTCATTTTCTTATGACAAATTGTTCTATTTAGAAATTGAATATGAATCAAAACCTTCTTTCTATGATGATGTAATGCAATGCAGTCATGAACAAACAAAAACAAAACACGTTAGTACAGAAATAAACAACCAACAAAGTACCTAATCGGGTGATCACTAGGGGTTCGGAGTGGCTCTACCTAGGGTAAGCTCCTAGGTCTCTCTATATGTGGCTTGGCTCTAGAGTAAGGGTACCCGAACCAGCAGATTCCTCGATCCTCACCCATTATAGGTTCATTTAGATTGAGTTCGGTTCAAGGGGATACATTTCCATATGACCATATGGAGATGAAAATCTCACGAAATCATAGGTACGGATGTACCCCGAAAGCAATCCACTAGCCCATGCGGAGGTGAAAACCTCACGAAAGCATAGTTTCTTACTCCCACTTAAAGGGTGTGACCACAACGGTCATGCAATGCAATGCAACATTATTCTACAAGACCCGTACCAAAATGATCATACAATCAAATACAATCATGATGAAACAAAATTTTAATTTCTTTGACAAAAGGACAACAAATAATCAATTTTATGGCTAGACTCTCTCTGGTCCCCAGTGGAGTCGCCAAGCTGTCGAAACCATCTTTTTTTTTAAATGTTTTAAAATTTTAAATTTAATAAAAATACGGGGGATCGACTTTTTAGAAAATAGAAATATGGAGTCGCCACCGATCTTTCTTATTTAGGTGTGATCGGATCACCTAAGAATAAAATGTTTCTTTTTACTAAAACAACAATTTTGGTCTACGAAAATATGAGAAGACGGGCTCGGGAGTCGGTTACGTATGAGGAAGGATTAGCACCCTCACTACGCCCAAAATTGGTACCAAATTGATTAAATACTGTCCTTATGTCTAAAATTAAAAATGTTTTTAAAATGTGGTTCTTGTTGATAACATTTGAATAACCCGAGTTGGTTTCCAAAAATTTCTTTGTTTCGACATCCGAAAGTTTATAATTAGAAAATCACAAAAGGATGTTCAACTATTTAGTCCAACGAAAAATCGAAACCCAGCACAGTAGGGCACGATTCCTCGAATTTCCAAACATTGACCATTGCCTCACCTTGGAAAATACGAGTGAAATTCCGGAGAGATATTGGATTATTTTGGACAAACGGGAGATTGCAACCCAGCACGATAGGGCACTATTCCCCGAACTACCAAACATCAAACACTTCTTTCGTTTTACAGGGTTTTTAGAAAACGTGAATGAAACTTCGAAAGGATCTTCGATTGTTTAGAACAAATGAAAAAGCGTAACCCAGCACGATAGGGCACGATTCTCAAATCGCCAAACATCGAACATCCTTTATTTTGAAAGGTTTTTAATAAACATGAGTGAAAACCTAAAGGACTATTCGATTGTTTTGAGCAAACGAGAAATCACAACCCAGCACGATAAGGCATGATTCTTGAATTGTCAAACGTCGAATATTACCTTCGTTTTAAAGAATTTTTAGAAGACATGCGTGAAATTTTGGAGGGATTATTTTAAGCGAACGAGAAATTTCAACCCAACACGTTAGGGCACGATTCCACGAATTGCCAAATATCACACATCACCTCTGTTTTAAAGAATTTCTAAATAAATACTTATAAAACTAGCTTAAAACGTATTAATTCGATTCGAAATAAGACGAAATTAATCATAAAATTTGGGTTTTATAAAACCACATTTCAAGAGCCAAGTGAAACAATGTATGGGGTAATATGTGTGCGCATAAAAATACGACAATGAAAAATGTGAAGGTAATTCAATTTATTTAATCGACTGCCAAACAGTTAAACAACTAAGCATAACTAGCTTGGAAATGTAATTTGATTTCAATCATGCATAGAGTATAATGACAATATGAAACAATGAATAAATAATACGCTATGAAAACATACATGGCATAAAAAAATGATACTATTAGATACACAAAACAAAATGCAATTTGAAGAAATATGGTATAAAACTATTTAAAATAACAAAATAAATGGATGCATAAAATATAGGTTGACCAAATTGTATAAAAATTAGGGATAGATATATAATTTTTGAAATAGGTATTATAGAATGAGACTTTAAATCGAATTGCACATGAAATATTTTAGACACAAATTCATTCGAAAATTGACAAAGTACATGATAATTTAAATAGTATATAATACAAAAGAATAACAAAGACATATGACAAGACATAATGCACAAAATAGATTCATAAGACATATGTACATATAAATAGCTTTGAAAATAATCATTTGATTAATAAAAATTTTAAATTAGTCTAAAAATTATGTACGTATCTTTATATCAAAACATTTAAATAAGAGGCCATATAAAACACAAAAGTAATGTAAGATAAAGAAATATTCAGCCATAATTCTTTCATAATTACAAAGATGAAGTTTCAAAATAATTTCATATACACATAAAGAAAATTCTTGAATACTCATAAAACAAAAAGTGTTTTAAATAGGAAAATCTATTAAACTAATAAGTGTGTTAATATGTACATATAAATTTAATAACAAATACATGATTTAAAAAACACATACACGTAAAATAGCATAGGAATAATAACATGTCTAGGACACTACAGGAAAATAGGGCTTTAGCGGTGTTTTTAGTGGCGTTTTATCAAAAAACGCCGCAAAAATTGTAAAACACAGAGCAATAGCGGCGTTTTACCAAAAACGCCGCTAAAAATAGAAACAATAGCGGCGCTTTAGTAAAAACGCCGCTAAAAATAAACATTAGCGGCGCTTTTGGTAAAACGCCGCTAAAAACGAAACATTAGCGCCCTTTTGAAAAAAACGCTAAAAACAGAACATTAGCGGCGCTTTTGGAAAAACGCGCTAAAGTCATATAACCCTAAACCCAAAAAACACTAATCTATAACCCTAAAGCAATAATTATTAAAATTTATGGTTATACAATATATTAAATATTTTCTTATCTAATCGTAAAAGAGATAGTATTGAATTTAAAATATTGAATTAATTATCATTATAGTTTAAGGTTTATGGTTTAAGATGGTATAGGGTTTAAGGTTTATGAGTTAACTATGGTTTAAGATATATGGTTTAGGGTTTAAGGTTTAGGAGTTAATTAGTATTTGAAGGTTAATGATGAATTATGGGTTTAGGGATTATGATTTAGGGTTTAGGGGTTAGGGTTGGAGTTTAAGGTGTAAGGGATTGGTGTTAAGGGTTAAGGGTTTAGTGTTTAGTATTTATGGGATAGGGGTTAAGAGGTTTAGGGTTTAGATTAATTAGTATTTTTTATTTATATATTAAATGATTTCTTATATAATTGTAAAAGAGATAATATTAATTTGAATATATTAAACTTATGATTATAGTTTAAATTATTTAAGAGATAATAGATAAACTTTATATATATATTAAATGGTTTAAGATTTAATCTAAAAATATTTTGATATATTAAAATAATTCAATTCAATTCAAATTAATTCCTCTACACTTAATTTATTTAAGTGAAATTTAAACTTAAAATTTAGTCCTTATATTTTAATTTGATTAGTTTTAGTCCTGTATTTTTCAAATCAATCAATTTTATCTTTTGTACTTTTCAAAATTTAAAATTTTAGTCATGATCACTCAAATGATAGCAATTATATATGTTTGGTTAAATCGCTATTAGTCTTGGTATTGTGCATAAAGTTGTATGTTGAGTTCATGTTATCCAATTATACTTTATCATGTAATGTTTTAATCAAAAGTTAATAATATTAACTATTTGGATAAATTAATAATATTATAAAATATATAGACTAAATGATATTAAAAATTAAAGTATATGCAAAAAATCTGAAATTTAAATATATTAGAGACCAAATTAAAATTTAACCATTTTAGTAAATAATAATAATAATAATAATAATAATAATAATAATAATAATAATAAAAGAGAAAAAAAAGAAAGAAAAAATTATTGGGCTGCATACTTAGTGGCGTTTTTCAAAACGCATAAAAGATATGAATTACCGTCGTTTTCATAAAAAGCATACAAACATCCCCCTTTACTTTCCCCAATTCAGATTATCCCCGAACGTCTGGTTCCTCAAACTTTGAATCTCCAAATCCCCTAAAATTTCCCCCAATTCGATATCCTCAAATCGGTTTACCAAAATCCCCAAATCAAAATACCTTTGATTTTCGCCGAAGGCCCTTTGATTCTCTTTTTTTTTTATCATTTTCATTTTCATTTATCATTGAAAGAAAATAAAAGAGGAAAAAAAAAGTTCTGATAAACTTGAATGAAGAATAGATGGCAAAATCGTTGAAGCCAGCGTCCTCCGATGAAGAACTGTACAATGCTTCGAGTTCATCGAAGAGGAGCGAATGAACACTCATGTCAACGGCGAAGAAGACGATGAGGAGGAGATTGAAGCTGTTGCTCATTCCGCCGACGCCTCCGACAAAGATGATGACACCGTCCATGAAGAAAACGCCGATGATGCTGATGATGTAATTTTACGATTCTGACACTCTTTTATCTTTCTTCTTTTACTTTGGTTTCGATTTTTTACGATTTTAGCTTTCGGACTTAGCTATTTGGTTCTAGGGTTTGCTGTTGATCAAAAAAATTATTTGTTTCGGATTTATTTTTTCTATGTTCTTTATGTTTGCCAGAGCTTTATTGTTCAAAGAGGTGATAACTGGTACTACTATTGTGTATCAAATGCAGAGCTGTAAACATGAGAATTGGAATGTAGTCGCTAAGCACTTAGCGAAAAATCTTCCCCTTTTGCTCACTTCCAAGAATCTAAAAGATGTTAATGATGTATTATGTATGGTATTTAGATCAACACCTTCTAGTTTGAGGGATTTCATCAAGTGGATTGCAGAGATTCGGAGACAAGATGATGGCAGTACCGTTTTAAGTAAAGAGGAGAAAGGAAGGGTTGCACTCAAGGTATGATGGGCATATTTGTTTATCTTTCAGTAAACTACCATTTATCTTTTTAGTTAATTCCTTCTTTATGAGTTACATCTGCAGACTGTCTCCCAACTTTGCTCCAAGAGGAGGTAATGTCTGGTTTCTTATATATATTTTTCTTTGTTTTTTGTATCAAATTCTTCGTTCCTTTTAGGAATTGACTTTATGAGTTTTTCTTAAACACCAATTTCCAAACTCTTCTGGATATCATCCCCATTTTAGACAATTACTGTAGCCACTTAAAGCTTTTCACATATCCTAACAAATAATCCATAGGCTTTTGGCTAAGAATTCAATAATCTTTCATGGTCTTGCCTGTTTGATACTTGTTATTCAGTTATGATATATATTTTTTCATTAGAAGTAAAAAGTTTATCTCAGGATGTCTGCTTGACAGGATCTCAATATCTCTCCCTCATCTTCTTGATTTTTTCTTCTTAGAGAATCTTGTTAAAGAACAATACTGGACAAACTTCTGTATTGGATTCATTATGAAAATCATTTGTGTCATTTACTACTAATATTTATACATCAACCACATTTTCTTGTGAACATGCAAAATAGAATTTCTATTATTATTATTATTGAATATATTTTTTATGCATGTGTGGAAGTGATTCCTTGTTAATTGTTATTCTATATCCAAAATGTCGATCCTATCAATTCTCCTGCATTCTGCATCCTAGTTAAGTTCATCTGATAAATGCTACAGACAACTGATTTTTTCATCTTTGAACCACTCTTTGTTTAGGAGGAAAAAAATGATGTAACAGATTGATGCCGGTTGTCAAGGTGACGGTGCTAAATGCAGGTTTCGGGGTGGCTCTGGGTAAGGGTAGAAAAGCGATAAGAAGGAAATTAGGAAATGTAACGGTAGGAGAGTGTTAGGAAGGACGTTAGGTAGGGTAAGGGTAAGAGGGAGACTGTATATGAACTAAGCTCACCAAAATCTCGATCCTGATCGGATATCAACAAAAGATAAGTAAAAAAAAAATCATCTTTTTTGGAAGAATGAAACTTATGATTTTATTTTTTATAATAGAGTAATTACATTGAAATTACTGTAGTATTTAGTTACTCTTTAAACTAGTTATATAAACTTCTTAGGAAGTAAAAGGTAATACAATTAATAACTAATGGAAGTTACATTTATGAGGTAAAGAAATTTAAATTTGTTCTCTTGGCAGTTGAGAGAAGGTAAAGAAATCAAGGTTCTGCTTGGTATTGAAATGTTTTCTTTTGTATATGAAATGGTTCCTCTCACAGCATACGTGTGTTGTATTGCATTCACTTGTCAAGGCATTTACCATCATTTTAGCCAATACATGTTCTATATATCAAAGAATTCTTATGCTGAGATGTAGCTACTTAATTAGTGATTATGATTACTGCATGAGCTTGTGGTTCCAGTAATGTTGGAACTACAACCAGAAAGTAGCATTTTATGTAAACTATTATGATTACCAAATGAATTTATAGGTTCCGGTGATATTGGAAGTACAAGCAGAAAATAGCAAATTATGAAAACTTCATCTAAGATAGGAGAAAAGGAAATGGTTCTTAATTCCAGTTGACATGGAAATCAAATTAAGCAATTAAATATAGAAATTAGATTGCACCTCTGATAGTTTGGGGGTTGGGGTGCTTAGAGCGTGAGATTAAAGTATCTACTTAAAGAAATAATCGTTGGTTGCTGGTGTTGCATGTTTCTACCCATTTATCAATGCTCTAAGCCCTAGAGCAAAAGTCCATTTTCAATTTAGATCTGGAATAAGTGAATCTTACTGATGGTTTCATCTAATATAGTTCTTGAAATTCAGTTGTAGACCCTCAAAATTTGCTAGAAGAGAAAGAAGCAATAGAAGAAAAATTAGCACTTAGTGACTATGAATTACGGTTAGCTCGAGAAGATGTTATGAAACTGAAGACTGAGTTACAAAGGAAAGTAGATCTCCTTCAGGATAAATTGAGTAGTAAATTTTCTTATTTATTTGATATTTGAATGGATGCACTTGATCTCTGTTTGGTTGACACTTTTGATATTTGTCTCTTGTTTTCTGTTCATTTTTCTTTTTGTTTTCTTTTTACAGAAAAGAAAAAATGGAACAAATAGTAAAATAATCAACTAAACTCTTCTTCTTCTTCCATTTTGTAAATGATATTTTAAGAGAAAATTTGATCTCCTTGTATGACAGATTTTTTAGCATGCTGTTCGATTGAAAGAGTCTCTATTTATGACTCTAAGAATCATTAGAAGCACCAAAATGGTCAAGACTGCTACTTGGTTATATAGGTTTATTATTGGTGAGGTTCTTGCAATAAAGGTAAACACTGAGGAAATTTTTCTTTTTTTCTTTTCACATCCCATGAGAGATGTTCCCTTCTCTACTTGTAATTTTAGATATTAGAACTAAAGAATAATTTCTATATAATGTTAAACAACAGTAGGAGGTAAAATATAGTTTGGGATGGAATTGAGCAAAGGCTTCAAAACTATGATTTTGAGTTGAGTTTATGTTTACTCCTTGATTGTACTGATAATAATTTGTCAGGGAATCTTATGCATTGGCTTTCTCAAACGTTCTCGCCAGCAAAAGGAAATTACAAGGGAACAAACAGTTCAAGATCTGGAGGTAAGCTATGAGAGTTGTTCAAAGCTGGCATTTTGGTCTACGTCTTGCCTTGATGATTTCTTATTTATGTATTCTTTTGTTTGATCAATTGGAGGTCTAGTCATACTCTGAATTCTTCTTTTTTATATTCAAACCTCTTTTACCACATTATAATCAAGTGTTCTTAAGTTGACAAATGAACTGTAAAAACCCATTCTTGTCGTACGTTACAAGTGATTATTGTTAAGATATTGAACCCACAACCTTTCAGGAGTCTTGAACAGTTCATTTGAAGGATATTTTCTAACATTTAATACATTACTTACTTTAACTGAATTCAAGAAAAAAGTGATGCATTAATTACATGGCATTGGTTAACATTTCTCTTAAGAAATTTATCAATAAACACCTTAACATGATAAGAATATTGGAGATTTTACAATATGGTATTGATTTGTAGGGTATTTCAGGCCAATATTGTGAAAGTATCACAGCTATGAACTAATTTTCTCATCAAATACAGAGAATAAGAGAAGAACTTGAACAATTGCTGTTGGCAGAAAGGGTATGAGAGAATGTGGGTGATTAAGTCAAATGGAGAAAGGGACATCATGTCTTTGTTGTGTGCAAGTGTTTTCTCCCTGAGACAGGCAAGGAACCTGACATCAAGAATGGTTCAACTTAAAGATGCTTCCTTGTACTCATTCTCATCCTCTTTATACTTTCCGATCTTTCTTCAAGTAGGATATTAAGAATTTCCTGTACTATTCTTTCTGATTGCTTATAAAATAGTTTGCTCATTAGAACCTTCATTTTCTCTTATCTTTTATTTATTTGTGTAAATCATTTTTCTTTGTTTAGTGACGCAACGAATCTTTGAACATAATTTCTGTTGAGTTACATAAAAATGATTTTTTAAAATTTGTGTATGGTTTAAAGTTCAAATTTAAAAAATAAAACATAATATAATATTTATCATAGAAAATAAATATTATTTAATTAAAATATATATTTTAAAATTTATATTTTTTAGCGACGTTTATGAAAAAAGCGTCGCTAAAGGTCTGTTATATAGCGGCATTTATGAAAAGCGTCGCTAAAGGTCATGGTCTTTAGCGGCGTTTTTGGGAGAAGTGCCGCTAAAGGCCATGGTCTTTAGCGGCGTTTTTGGGAGAAGCGCCGCTAAAGGTCATGGTCTTTAGCGGCGTTTTTTTAAATAAACGCCACAAAATTTTGCGGCGCCTGCTATAGCGGTGTTTTTTACGACGCTTGTGAAAACGCCGCTAATAGTTTTAGCGGCACTGTTAAGCGCCGCTAAAGACAAAAAAAACGCCGCTAAAAGTCTGTTTTGCTGTAGTGGGACTAAATTTATTTTGTTATAAATTGCACAATGATTTAAGAACATGCTTATATATATATAAAAAATACGTATAAAATATACCGGTTTAATAATGTGGAAATCCAATATATGTACTAATATAAATAAGTATGAAAATAATTTAAGTTTTATGCATAACAAATGCAAAATGTATTAAAATAGCAAAAATATATATGTTAGAACACATTGACAGGTCAAAAACCATTATATATATATAAGAAATCATTTAACTTTATTATAGAATAGGTATACATATATGTGTATAATAATATAGAGACATTATAATGGAGATTAAAAAGAAACAAAAGAAAATCATTAAAGTAATTTAAAACTCAAAAAGCAAGTAATGAAAATTAAGAATGTTGAATGCATTATAACAATGATGAACCATAAAATAAATTAGAAGGAAACCCAATTAAAATAGAATAAAAACGAAAAGGGCGAATTATAAAAGAAATGAACTATTAAAATGGGGACCGGTGTGCAACGTGTACGAAGGCGTAGGGACCAAATCTGGAAATAATCCAGACCCCAAAACGCAGCATTGAGGCATGGACCAAAGTGCAAACACGCGCAAACAACCGGGCCGAATTAAAAAAAACGTAATAAGAATAAGAGATGGTTTGCACACGGAGCGAAAGGGGGGACCTATATCGTAAATTTCCCATTTGAGGCGCAGAGGCACGGATCCGGGTCGACGCGCAGAGCCCCCTCCCTAAGCGACGCTGTTTTTGGAGCCAATGAAACGGCCCCAAAACGACGCTGTTTTAACATATTTAAAAGAGTCAAAATTTGGCTATTCAGCCATTTCTAAACCCTAGCCACATTTTGCTTCATCAGCCGACCTCTAGCCCTCCTTTTTAGCACCGATTCATCTCCTTTAATGGCGATCGATATTTTCATGCCTTGAGGGACATTTTTGTGGCCTCATGACACCATTTTGACTTCAATTTCGACGAAACCAAAAGGGGTATACGGCGCAAACTCAAGGTATTATCCTATCCCTATTCTTATATTTTTCTAAATGTAACAATGATGGATTTGAATCAATGCCGGTAACAGACCGAAGAAAAAAAAAGGTATATAAAACGAAAGCAAAATCACCTTTCTCTTTGTTGCTTTGTATTGCTTATCTTTGTGTGTGTAACCATTACAAGTGATTCTCTTTAGGCTTTATAGCCGAGAGAAGAAGAGAAAAGAAAAAAAACGAAAAAAATGAAATATACAATTTTTTTTTGTCTGTTTTTTTCTTGCACCTCTTTGCTGTTGTGGTTTGTCCTTTTCTTTTCAGGTACAGGTGCACGCTGGCGTGTGTACGGGAGCCGAGCTGGCGTACGGAGGCTTGGCGTGGTCACTGGAAGCGTTGTACGGAGGCGTGGAGGCTGGGACTTGCTGCGGTGCAAACAAGCTACTAGGGTTCTGCCCTAATTTTTGAATCTTGGGCCACTTGGGCATATCGTATTTGGGCTCGGATTTACTTGTAAATGGGTTGATTTGGGCTTTTATAGATTTTGGGCTTTGGATTGAAAAAAGAGTATTTAATGGACTGTGGTTTTTATTTATTTTACGTTTATGGTTTTTTTTAGTTTTTTTTTAATTTTTTTTTTGTTTTTATATGGGTCGGGCAAATTTAGCCCACTACAGTCAGCATTAATATAGTTTCCACGAAGAAACCAATCGAAAGCTACGAAACTTGTGTTTTGGACATATAGTAGAATTATTATGGCGGTGCGTGCATCATAAGGCTGAATTATTGATTTCCATTTTCCAAGTATTGTTGACGCCAACGACTTTCATCAAACTAAGTCTTTAATTTGCCTAAAAGAAGCTACAATAATAACAAGACTAACCTTTCCAAGGTGTTCGTAATCGGTGCTGGACTGCCTTCTTTCCTGACAGATAAAAGAATCCGCATGAGCCTCACAATTATTGATGAAGGTTGGACATGCAGAGCACTATACGGTACATGTTTATATTTCCAAATATCGCTTACTCGGATGACTTAATTATAACCACCTATTTCAATCTTCTGTCCTTATCTTGACTAAAACAAGACACAGTAAGTAACAGCGGGGCCCATTTGATCAAAGATAATGAATCAATTCTCCTTATATTAATAATAATTAAAGGATGATGTTGATGCTGTTTCATAGAGATGAGCGACATTTATATATCCTTAACTAAATCAGTCGATAGTCTCATGGAATTCTTTTTTTTTTTCTTGTAACTTTCACTTTAATAAATACGATTGGTGAATATTTCTCATAATTTATTTATTTTTCTTTTGTTAGCATTAATGTAATTTTCACGAAAAAAACAATCGAAAGCAAATCAAATTTGCTATATGGGTAGATGGTATAAGAGTCTTAATTAGACCAGATTATATGGTTTGAAAAGTTGATACCCACAAAACCAAGTCCTTTGCCTTATCTTGGGGTCTTGATTTTCTTTTATTGGTAAAATTATTTTTATTCTTTTTCAAAATTTATGAAATTTTTATTAATATTTTGAATTTTCATAATTTTTAATATTTATATTATTATATATAAAGATTTTGATTAAATTGATGTCACCTATAACTCAATTTTAATTTAGTTGTTAAATTATTAATATGTCCTTATTTTAACAAAATGATAAATATATTACATAATTAATTTTACCCACGTTGTGGTGTGTTATAATATAATATTATTTAATGTTTTTAATTTTAAAATTTAATAATCAATAATCCACCTATATAGATTTTTTTTAAATTATTTATCTTTTGTTTTTCACCACATTTTACAAACATAAGTGGTTAATACTACATTCAATTATCTTCATTATCCCTCTCAATAGTGTCATCTTTAAAGCTTATCAAAGCTTAAGCACGAACCCTCTTTTTAAGTGTATAATATGTCTTATTATTATATCCAACGTTTGATGATTATAAATATATTTTTACTATGCAATATTTTTATACATCCTATTAGTAAGTATGATAAAATTTGGTATAAATAAAATGATTAAGGCAAATATATATATTTAAACATTAGTTTTATTATAAAATTTTATCATATTTACCTTTTTGAAACGATATTTAGAACTACTCATAATTTTTTCTTAACCCTTAAATATATATAGTTTTAATTACAGGAAAGTTGCCCAAAACTAACTACCAAAAAAGATAGATTGGGCAAAATTCCTGCCTTTTTTTTTAATAAAACAGTGTAAAATTATGATTAAGCAAAACTAATTACAGGAATATTTTTTTCTGGTATTTTGTAGTATAACATTTTAGTAAAACATTTTCTTTTCCATTTCAGAATTGCATTGCAAAATCATAACAAAATTATTGCTGATGCCAATTATGAAAAACAAATCTCACTTTCCATGAAATTTAAATAATTTTAAAGGACTCGGGAAAGACTTATAGCAGTCCACATGAAATTGAAGAATATAAATAAATCCACCTTCGCATAGCATCTCTCAAGCCTAAAGCCCTCCACTCATAGCAACGTTCCAACTTCATTTCCTTAAAACTTTGCCTCCTATCTTCTCTTGTTTCTAAAATTCTGGAAATGTGAAAGTTTGTATGGTTGTATCAAATCCGCAGTCTCCTCTTTGTGCTGTTCTTTCTTTCCGTAGTTGATTGTTGTCTGAGTTTGTCTTCCTCTTCTCTTAATCCAACTCCTTCATGTTTACCAGAAGAAACTTCAGCCTTGCTCCAATTCAAGAACACTATGGCCATTGATGATTCTGCTTTTTTTTCCTACTGTTATCCCAAGACAAACTCCTGGAATGAAAGCACCAACTGTTGCTCATGGGAGGGAGTCACTTGTGAAAAGGCAACAGGTCAGGTGATTAGCCTCGACCTTAGTTGCTCTAAGCTTGTTGGCTCCCTTTCTCCAAACACCACCGTTGTTCGCCTTCGAGGACTCAAACGACTTGACCTCTCTTTGAACAATTTCAGTGCTTCTTCGATTTCGTCTGGGTTTAACCAGTTAGTAAGTCTGACACATCTTAATCTTTCTGGTTCTTACCTCAGTGGTTCAGTTCCATCAGATATATCTTTGCTATCAAAACTGATTTCACTTGATCTTTCTAGAAATGAAAGATTGAAATTTGACAGTCACGGTTTTGACATGCTTACGCGCAACTTATCTAAATTAGAAAATCTTTTACTTGACTGGGTAAATACGTCTGATGTTGTGCCTACCTCCTTCATGAACTTGCCAGCTTCGTCTTTAAAGCGTTTGAGTCTCTACTGGTGTGATTTACAGGGGGATTTCCCTAGTGAAATATTCCAGCTTGGGTACCTAGAGTATGTTGATCTAAGTCTGAACTATTTAACAGGTTATCTCCCTAGGTCCAATTGGAGTAGTACCCTCAAGTACTTTGGTCTTGACAATAATCACTTTGGAGGGTCAATTCCTTCTTCACTTGGAAACCTCACAAAAATCACCTATCTTAGTTTTTCTAATAACAAATTAGAGGGACAAATTCCAGATGTCTTTGGAAACCTTAACAAACTTACTACTTTGGATTTCTCTGATTGTAATTTTAGTGGTCAACTTCCCCCATCGATGTTCAACCTCACACAACTTACTTATTTAGACTTGTCATCCAATAGGCTAGAAGGTCCCCTTCCAATTCATGTAACAGGATTTCAGAATTTGAAGGACTTCATTTTAACTGATAACTTACTAACAGGAGGAGTTCCATCTTGGCCTTTTACTTTGCCATCTTTAGAATACTTAAACCTCAGTAATAACAGTCTCACAGGTCCAATCAATCAAATTCAAAAGCCTAATTCAATTCAAGTGGTTGATTTGGCGGATAATGACATCCATTGTGAAATACCAAGTTCTTTCTTTTGTCTTTCAAAGCTTACCCAGCTTGATCTTTCATCAAACAACTTGAGTGGAGTCATTAGGTCAGATATGCTTTTAAAGCTAGAGAGTCTTGAAACGCTCGATCTTTCGACAAATAATTTTAGTGGTGTTATCAACTTAGATGTGCCATCAAAGTTGAAGAATCTCACTGAAGTTAATCTTTCCAATAACAAGTTAAGGCAATTCCCGAGTTTCTTGCAATCTGCGAAAAGCTTAAGAAGTCTTTGATGTTTCCAATAACAAAATTCAGGGTTCAATTTTCAAATGGGAACCGGAAGGTTGGGAACAATTGATTGATTTAAATCTTTCCAACAACTCATTGACGAGATTAGAGCAACTTCCAGGGAAGAATATTCTTATCCTTGATCTTCATTCCAACCTACTCCAAGGTCCTCTTTCAGCTTCGCCACCTTCATTGCAAGAATTCCTGATTTCAGATAACAAATTGACAGGAGAAATACCTCCTTCAATTTGTAATTTGACTTCACTTCATATTCTTGATTTGTCTCAAAATTATTTTGGTGGAATTATTCCATCATGTCTTGGAAATCTTAGTCGGGGGATCAGAATCATAAACCTACAAAAGAATAGCTTGAGTGGCAAAATCCCTGATTTTTGTGTTGAATTAAGAAGTTTGACAACTCTTGCTCTTAATGACAACAAATTAGAAGGGTTATTGCCACGGTCCCTTGTTAATTGTACCTTGCTACGTTTTTTGAACCTAGCAAACAACACCTTGAACGATCTCTTTCCCCATCGGCTCAGTGTACTTCCAGAACTGCAAGTTCTCATCTTACGCTCTAATAGATTTTATGGTCGCCTAGACTATTCCATTTCTACCTTTGGCTTTTCAAGCTTGCAAATCCTTGATCTCTCTAAAAATGAGTTCACTGGCCCCTTTCCGAAAAAATTCTTCCAAAGTTTTAGACGTATGAAATTAGTTGCAGCTTCACAACCAGCACAAATGAATCCTTGTGGTAGAGGTACTTTTTATAAATATTGTATTCCTGGAAATCGTTATGACAGTCCCGAAAACTATAAAAAATATGTGAAAGTAACCATTAAAAGGTTGGAGATAGAGATAGATGTGGACAAATCATTAACTAATTTCACACTCATAGATTTTTCAAACAACCGATTCAGTGGACGAATCCCTGAGGCACTCGGTGAACTTCATGCTCTTTTAGTGCTCAACCTCTCTCACAACAGATTAAACGATACCCTACCACCGTCATTGGCAAATATGGCAGCACTTGAATCATTAGATCTGTCATCTAACAAGCTTGGTGGTAGAATTCCTTCCGAGTTGACGAAACTGACATTTCTGGCAGTGTTAAATGTGTCGCAAAACAACTTTTTTGGACCAATTCCTGTTGGATATCAATTCAATACTTTCGATATTGATTCCTATGCTGGCAACTTGGATTTGTGCGGCTTTCCACTATCAAAGAAATGTGGTAGTGAGGAGGAACGAAAGCCACAAACACCAAAGCTTGTGGAAGATGAAGATTCAGCAATACCCTTTATTTGGAAAGTTGTAATGATGGGGTATGGCTGCGGAGTAGTGATGGGATTGAGTACGGGATACATAGTATTCACAACGAGAAGACCATGGTGGTTGGTTAGAATGGTTGAGAGAGACTGGCAGAGGAATTTTACAAGATGGGTTCGCAGGATTGGAAGAAAAAGAAACTAGCACTTCATCCAAATTGCATAGGTGAGATTCAAATATGTTTTGCTTAAACTTGGACCAAAATTTGTATTTACTTTTGAATCGATAATACATGTAGAGTAATTTAGACTTAATTTTTCTATTCTATTTGTCATAGTTGAACCTGAGGTGAATTGGAGGGAAAATGCACAACTGCTTCGGTCAGATTTGGCTCGAAGCCTCTATGTTCTTACTTTTTGGGTTCATTTTCAACGCAGTGGTTTAAAGATATGATTAAGGTGTTGTTAGAGGATAGCTTGCTCTTGCTTGGCTTATTATTCAACTTTGATAATATGGGTGTTTTTATTTGTAAATTTACATTTATGGGTTTATGTTCTACTTTGGTAAGAATATGTACCGTTTTAATTCCTTTTTTCAGGTGTGTTTTTGAATAAAACTTTTCTTTCAATATTAAAAAATAATTGTCGTAACCATTTTTTTGAAAAAAACGGGTATCGATTCTGAGAAGAAAAAAATGAAAACATGAGTCGCCACCAATCTTTTTAGGTGTGATCGGATCACCTTAAGTTAATCATTTTAATAAAAGTTAAGATTTACTAAAACGATAATTTTTGGTCTACGAAAATCAGAAAATGAGTTCGGGAGTCGGTTACGCACGAGGAAGGATTAGCACCCTCGATACGCCCAAAATTGGTACCTAGTTGATTAATTAGTGTCTTAGTGTCGAAAATTTGAAAACTTAAAAGAATTTAAAATACGATCCCTCTTTGTAAAGAAAATGCTCAAATGTTAAGGACCTTCTCGTCTCACAATATAAAATGTCACATCCAGTAAGTTAGGACACGACATCTTGAATTTTCGAGAACGAGCTTGCCTTTTATATAAAAATTCGTGTATTTCAAAAGATTATTCAGTTAGTTAAGGTGAACGAGGAAAATCGAAACCCAGTAAGTTAGGGCACGTTTCCTCGAATTCTCGAACATCGAATATTGCCTTTACTTGCAAAAATCTTATTTCGAGGTAACAAAATGCCATACCCAGTAAGTTAGGGCACAACACCTCGTATCTCCGAGAATAAGCATTTTTCAAAACTCGTATAGTGATTTGAAAGAATATTCCATTATTTAAATTAAATGAGAAAAATCGAAACCCAGTAAGTTAGGGCACGATTATCTCTAATTACCAAATACGGAATATCACTTTCATGAAAGAATTATTTTAAAGTATTGAGTAAAAACATAATATGATTCATAATAAAACATAAATGCTATAGTATTAATATGTATAATGACACAATGATAGGTGTAATAGCGTCAATAAAAAACAATTATAAAAGATGAAACAATAGTGAAGCTTAGAAATATGTAAATGTAAACACATACATGAGGAAAATGAAATGATCGAACACATAGCGAATAAATAAATAAACGAATGTAAAAATGGTAAAATAAAATGACAATGGTAATGATAATAATGATAAAAGTATATACATATATGTATTTAGGTACATACATAATAATAGAAGTAATAAGAAATATATAAAAGAAATATATACATACATAATAATAATAGTATAATATTAAAGGATACGTATATGTAGCATATAAAAATGTATACGTAATAAAATTATATAGTATATATATATACATAAAATATACACTAATATATAATAATAATAGTGATAGCAAAAATAATGAAAATATGAGTAATATTAATAATATATTAGAATACAAAAGTAAAATAATAACAATAGGGGTGATAATAATAATAATAATACAAACAATAATACATATATATATATAATAATAGCAGTTAGAAATAAAAATAATAAAAGTAACAATAATGATAGTAATAATATAAATAAATATGGAGAGGGCATATATAATATAATAATATAAATAATAATACATACATGAGAAATAATAATAATAATATAAATGATAGTAAAAATAATAAAATAATAAAACAAAGCTCTCAACTCTTTTCTCCTCTTTTCTAAATCCTATTTGTTGGTCCGCTTTACTTGATCATGGACCCCCACGTCATCATCCATATACGCAATCAGACACGGCAATGGGACCTCAAAAAAAACCTTTTCGTAATGAAAATATGGGTAAGCTTCTTACTTTTATTTTTACTTTAGTATAAAAAAACAAAATAAAATTGAAAGGAGAACAATAAACAAACAAAGAACTAAAGATGAGAATAGACAAAAGAAACCTCTTTTGCTTTGATCTTTGATTAATCTCCAAAAACTAGCCTTTCCAAGAAACAAAAATAACCTTCTTTCCAAAAAAACAAAAAAAACACCTCCAAAAACAAAAAAACCTCCTCCAAAACAAAGAACAATCCTTCTCCAAAAAACCAAAAACCCACCCCCCTCAAAAACAAAGTCTTGAATGGCTTTTATAGCCAAATTTTACAAGTGGAGTGGTTGGGGTGGTTTAGGTGGCCAAGGGTGGTGGAGTTGGTGGCCAAGGTGGGTGGCCAACAAAGGTGGTGGAGTAGGTGGCCAAGGTTTTTATTTATTTATTTATTTATTTATTTATTTATTTATTGTGTTTGGGTTGGGATTAGGTTGGGCCAAAATTGGGTTTGGGCTTGTAACTGGATAATAGGCTAGGTTTAATTCGGGTTTGGTTTTATTGGGTCCCGGGCAAAATTTGGGTCTTACAATGCCCTCTTTGCTCATTATCGTAACGAGAATGGAGTAAAGACTACAAAAGACCAATTTTGCTGTGGCTCACGAAGTCTTGAGTTCTTGATCTTCTTTAAAATGGCCTCTTGACGGCTTCAATCTGCTTCACTGCAACTCAGGAAGGCGATATCTGCTATCTTTGATCTGCTTCACTATAAGCACAGGAATGTCAGATTTGCTATCTTCGATCCGTTCCCTATAAGCACAAGGATGCCAAATCTACTGTTTTCAACTTGTTCCCTATAAGCAGTGGATGTCATCTGAAATCTTCGATCTACTTCACTTGTAAGCAGTGAATATCGATCTGCTATCTTCGATCCGTTCCCTATAAGCACGTGGATGCCAAATGTTGTTTTCAACTTGTTCCCTATAAGCACGTGGATGCCAAATCGATGTTTTCAACTTGTTCCCTATAAGCACGTGGATGCCATGCTGAAATCTTTGATCTGCGCCACCGTAAGCACAGAATGTCAAATCTGCTATCTTCGATTTGTTCCCTATAAGCACGGGGATGCCAATCGATGTTTTCAACTTGTTCCCTATAAGCAGCAGGATGCCATGTGAAATCTTTGATCCGCTTCACCGTAAGCAGTGAATATCGATCGCTATCTTCGATTTGTTCCTATAAGCACGGTGGATGTCAAATCTGCTGTTTTCAACTTGTTCCCCATAAGCACGTGGATGCCAAATCGATGTTTTCAACTTGTTCCCTATAAGCACAGGGATGCCATGCTGAAATCTTTGATCTGCGCCACCGTAAGCACAGGAATGTCAAATCTGCTATCTTCGATTTATTCCCTATAAGCACGGGGATGCCGTCGATGTTTTCAACTTGTTCCCTATAAGCACAGGATGCCATGTTGAAATCTTTGATCTGCTTCACTGTAAGCACAGGAATGTCAGATCTGCTATCTTCGATTTGTTCCCTATAAGCACAGGGATGTCAAATCTGCTGTTTTCAACTTGTTCCCTATAAGCACAGGGATGCCATGCTGAAATCTTCGATCTGCTTCACTGTAAGCACAGGAATGTCAGATCTGCTATCTTCGGTCTGCTCCTCTGCAACTTCAGGGAGATAAGACTTGTTTTGATCTTCTTCTCTGAAACTTCAAGGAGATCTGCGTGGCTTTTAGCCTCTCCAATGCCATTTCGGAAGAAGAGGTTTGCTTGAAACTTCAAGGAGATCTGTTGTGGCTTTTAGCCGCTCCAACGCCATTTCAGGAAGAAAAGATCCTCTAAAATTTCAAGGAGATCTGCTGTGGCTTTTAGCCGCTCCAATGCCATTTCAGGGAAAAAGAAATTTGTAATTTCCAGCCTGTTACCCTACTACTTAGGGGTTTAAGGCCCATCATCTTCGATCTATTTCCCAACCGCTAAGGGGTTAAGATCAGAATTCAACTGTTACCCTACTGGTTAGGGGGTTAAGATTTGTAAATCTTCAGCCTGTTACCCTACTGCTTAGGGGTTTAAGGTTTGTAAATTCGACTTGTTACCCTACTGCTTAGAGGGTTAAAGCCCATCATCTTTGATCTGTTTTCCTACTGCTTAGGGGGTTAAGATCTGTAAATCTTCAGCCTGTTACCCTACTGCTTAGGGGGTTAAGGCTTGTAAATTTGGCTTGTTACCCTACTGCTTAGGGGGCTTAGGGGGTTAAAGCCCATCATCTTCGATCTGTTTCCCTACTGCTTAGGGGGTTAAGATCTTCATCTTCAATCTGTTTCTCTACTGCTTAGGGAGATAAGATCGCAATTGATCTGTTACCCTACCGATTAGGGGTTTAAGACCCTTCGTCTTCGATCTGTTTCCCTCTTGCTAGGGGTTAAGATCAGTAAATCTTCACTGTTACCCTATTGCTTGGGGCTTAAGGCTTGTGAATTCACCGATTCTAGGGACATCACCAGAGAATCGGTTCCATATATCTATGCTTATGTCGAATGATTAGGATGCTATGATCGAAATGAATCAAATGCTCCTAACTAGATGTGTTATGAATGTGTCAAATAATTAGGATGCTATGATTGAAATGAATCAAATGCTCCTAACTAGATGTGTTATTATATGAATGTAGAAATGTCATGAGCCCTTTTTAAAAGGCTTAAGGTATCATCGTCGTTGTTCATTAGGACATTATCACGACGTATTCTACCGGCATCTTGTTAATTTGGTATTCTTGATGAAAAGTCAAAGAAATAATTACATTTTGCTCGGAAAGCTTGCCCCACTGTAATTTTAGAGTCCTTCCACTGTACCTTTTAGGACATAAAGTTTGTGTCTCCTATCGCAATTTCGGAGGAATAACATTTGGTTTCTTCCATCCATTCCACGCAACTCAAAGGCATAGTATTTGTATCATCTTCAATCGTTTGATCTGTTACACTATTCCCTAGGTGTAATGACCGGATGTACATGAATGCAAAGTATCAATTCTTTTCTCGAGAATGACCTCTTTTACACTTAGGTTGACATTACTCGTCATTTGTCGAGGTTGTATCACTGATGAAATGTCTCGTCTTTTGGTTCAACCAATAAAGAGTCCAAAGAGATAATATTTCCAACCTTTAGGCTTGGTGAGTTCTAAACAATAGTCCTGTTTCAAGTTCTTGTATTATTTAGAAACTTCCAGAGTAATATGCAAAACTTCTTTTGTGAAAGTGTTATTAGTCCATTATATCATTATTTCAATGCAAAATGCTTGAAAAAGATCAAAACAATTAACAAGAAGGAAATTGGTTATGAGCATAGCTCGAAATGGATAAATTAATCAAAGATTGCAAATGCAATAAGAATGAAATCAACTCAAAACGAATGATTTAATCAAAGATAGCAATGCAATAAGAAGAAAATTTATTTGGACATATCTTGAGAAGAATCAAAGATAAAAAATTCAAAAGGGGCAAAATGGAAGCTAGATGCCCCAGATATCGCAGCCTGAGCTTCTCTGTACCAACTTCTTGAGGACCTTTCTGAGTTCAATATGTGTTTAGGGGATCCGGAGTACTTTGTCGATGCCCCGAGACGTAGCATACTTCTTCATTGTTAATTAAGGCATAGCAAGACTAATGTATGCCCCACTTTGATCCAAATTTGAGCTGCCCTTGTAGAGTTTTCAACTTGAATCCCTTTTAGTCTCAAGGCTCCATTTGCGGGGTTTCGCCCTAGCTTCTCTTTTTTTCCGCTTTTTTTTTAGAATTTTTTTGTTTTTTTTTTGTTTTTGTGTTTTTGTGTTTTGTGTTTTTTTTTTTTGCCTTTGCCTTTGCCTTTTCCTTTGCCTTTGCCTTTGCCTTTGCCATATAACGCCTAATCTTTAAACAGACTGTGACCTTTTGATATTGTACAGCTGTGTTAGACATGATTTTCTGGCACTCTTTATTGGCACCCTTTTTGAAATTTGATGATTGTCGACCTAGTGACATTGGCATATGAAACAACTTTTATCCTTTCGTGGGTAAACGATGACCCCAAAGGCGAATCGGTATTGGTTAGAAGCTTTCAAAGAGATCGCCCATAACTTCCATGCCCCACATAAAGGGCACATGAATTTCTCTATATAAATTTGGCATTTACAGATATCTCGATGCAATCCCTTTCTATGGTGGGCAGCCAGAACCCAAATCTCATGATTAGCCTGGCCATCGTAAAACCATTAGCATATGTCATTCA
This sequence comes from Gossypium arboreum, assembly GCF_025698485.1. Classification (NCBI taxonomy): domain Eukaryota; kingdom Viridiplantae; phylum Streptophyta; class Magnoliopsida; order Malvales; family Malvaceae; genus Gossypium; species Gossypium arboreum. The sequence continues at coordinate 116,097,052 of NC_069070.1, read as the reverse complement.
AAACCCTGCAACATCCTCCTATCTTAGTAGCCAGGTGTATCTTGATATGATCATGCAAAAAATCTTTAAATTCTAGGAAGTGACTCAATGACATCTCGCTTTGCCTTTGTGGTAATGCAGACACCGATGTTTGCATCTTTCTCTTGTCATAGGCCCTCATGCTCTCTGTCTTTTGTAAGAGAGGATCTGCTTTCATCTTACTCTACCATCCTTAACAAATTAGAGAGTAGTCTACATCCCTATCATCTTCAGAGTGTTGAGATCCCTTTAGGCCCATATTTCGCTCAAAAGGACACTTTGAGTCAATGACATACATTACTCACATCATTGATATCTGGGGACCCATCAAGGCGATTCCAAAGAAATAAATGATTCTAAGGATGATTATTTGTATGGTATGATCATGAATGAAGAATAAATGAATATTTGAAATAAATTCCAAAGAACAAAAGAATCTAAGAACAATTATTTGTACCGTATGAGATGAAATCAAAGAATATTTGCTCAAAAAGATGCATTTTATTGAAATAAAGACTTAGGATACAAGCCTATTTCACAAAAGGGGTTTAATTGCTTCCAGGCTTAAAGCAACAAGCGTGTTTTGAATATTACTCTAGATTAGCTCTAAAAACTACAAGAGGTTCCTCTACAGACTAATCATTCAAAACATTTCCAGGTTTGTAAGGACGAATGCCTCACAAGTTTCTCTACTCAGGATCCGATGCTACTAATCCTCTTCTTATTTTTCCATCTTTGTGAGTCCTTTAATCATTTGCTCTTATCATCGTGATTTGGTAACGGACTCTTTGTACCGGGGTGTCATCAAACTTCACAATCCCCATCTCGAGGAGTCTTTCAACCGTCTTCTTGAAGGCGATCAGTTTTCTATTGAATGCCCCGATACTCCGCATGATAATCACATTGAGCGTTTGAATCATACCATTTGGGGTATGGGGGTTGCAACGGCTTTATATAATATGGGGACACCACGTGTGAATCAAATAAACTTTGATATAACTCCTTATATGACATTGGGATTGGCGTAAATTGGAGCTTTTCAAAATTTTGCCTTACACTTGATTCCTGCTTTGTCGAACCTTGTTGCCCCCTCGTAGTCACCTTTGGTTGATTGACAGTTATTGACCTTGAGTGATCTCTATTGTATGAGCTCATACTGTTCACTTCATTCTCTTTTTTCTTTGGAACTGACCTCTTGGTAGTTTCTCCAACTTTAATCTTGCCACCTCTTATGGCATTCTCAATCATCTCGCATGCCATTACCATATCAGAAAAACTTTTGGTAGTATTCCCAATCATATGGGTGATGAATGGGGCCTTCAAAGTATTAATGAAGAGCATGGTCGTTTCCTTCTCCAAAAGAGGTGGCTGGACTTGCATCGCTATTTCCCTCCACCGTTGTGCATACTGCCTAAAACTCTCACTCGGCTTCTTTTCCATGTTTTGTAGTGTGATCCTATCTGGCGTCATATCAGTCACATGGTTATACTGTTGCATGAAAGCCTGTGCAAGATCTCTCCATGAACCGATCTTTGCACGGCTCAACTGATTGTACCACCTAGCCGCTGCTCCCATTAGGTCATCACGAAAACAATGGATCAATAATTGATCGTTGTTCACATAGCCAGTCATCCTTCTACAAAACATTGTTATGTGCGCCTCTGGGCAAGTAGTCCCGTTGTACTTTTCAAACTCTAGCATCTTAAATTTATGAGGAAGCACCAAATCTGGAACCAAACTTAAGTCTTTGGCATCGATCCCTTGATGATTGCCAGCGCCTTCTAAAACCCTAAACTTCTCCTCTAACCACCTGCAACGATCTTCCAATTGTTTCGAGGATTCAGTGGCCATTCTTTCCTTCTCTATTAAATCCAGATCAGGAGTAATAGGGTTGACCGAGCTATCACCCAAATTATTTCCCAACCCAGATGGGAAATTTATGGGGATTCCAGCATCCACTGGCCCATGTTGAGGCCTCACTGTGACAGATGGCCTTCTAGGAGGTGCCTCGGTTTGCAGGGGCACATGAGGTGGGGTAAAACCCGGAGGGTAGGTAGGATCTTCATTATCTTCTCCCGCATTGATCAAAGGGCTTTTCCCCTTTTCTAATCCGCCAGCCAATAGACGAGTTAATTGATCCATCATGCTTTTCTGGGACTCTAACATATGGTCCCTCATATCTTGTTGTATCTTAGCCAGTTGCTCTTGCATCTGCTCTTGTAATTGTTCTTGCATCTCCCTTTGCATTTGTTCTATCCTTTCTAATCTCTGGTCCATTGCTTTGGTTTTACGGCGGGTATAGTGGCTGTGTTCGGTTGCTTGATTCTCGTTGGTTTCCAGATTAACTGAAATAATTTTGTTTAATCAGGGTTTTTTAGTGAAAGTTTAATGCAAACGTTGCAATGTAATGCAAATGGATGAAATGAATGCAAAAGAAAGGAAGGCGTTGATTCTAAATTCAATTCTATTAGAACAATTTTTCTAGAAGACAGATTTCTTTACATGAAAATAGATTACATATGTGGTATTGCCCGTCATAGTCCAAGTAAACGCTGATCTTTTCTTTATGGTTGAACCTCAGTAAATTCTCCAAAAGATGCCTTTGCTAGCTCCTCATCGCTTAATCGACCCTCGATCTCTTGCTCACTTATCTCCATGATACTCATCAAAAAGTGCCGACTCTTGGATAATCTTTGTTGGTAATTAAATCAAGTCATGTATTCTTTCGTGGACTTCCGGCTTTCTCTCGTCATGCCTTTGTTGGCTTGAATCTCTGGAAATTACATCATGTATTCCTCCATGAACTACCAGCTTTCTCTCATCGTGTTTACTTGGACTATATTAAGGCGACCGCACTATAATCTACTTTATCAAGAAATTCGTTTTCTTATGACAAACTATTCTATTTAGGAATCGAATTTTGAATCAACACATTCTTTCCTTTGATGTAATGTAATGCAAATGCATGAATTCAAAAATAAAGGAAGGCATTGATTCTGAATTTAATTTCATTAGAACAACTTTTCTAGAAAACAAATTCCTTTACATAAAACGGACTACATATACGGCCTTTCTCTCATATTCCAAGTAAAGACACCTTTCTTCCTCTTCATATCTGGATCTTATAGTCGAGTCTGACAAATTCTTCAAGAGATGTCTATATTAACTCCTTTTTGCTTGATCCAGGCTGCGACTCGTTGCTCACTTATTTGTATGATACTTGTCAGCTCCTTTAAGAAAGTCAAGACATGACAGCTCTCGAATAATTTTTGTCAGTTTCTGTCTTCAGGCAATGAAGCAAAGTCTTGTATTTCTTCACGGACTATCAGCCTTCTTTCATGTATTCACTTAGATCATATTTAGACAACCGTATTATAATCCACTTTATCAAAAAAATTCGTTTTCTTATGACAAACTGTTCTATTTAGCAATCAAATATGAATCAACACCTCCTTCCTAGGATGATGTAATGTAATGCAATTATAAACAAAACAAAAATAAAACACGTTAGTGCAGGATAAATAAATAACAAATAAAGCAATTGGGTGACCACTAGGGGTTGGAGTGGCTTTACAGGGTGGGCTCCTAGGTCTCTCTATATGTGGTTTGGTTCTAGAGTAAGGGTACTGAACCAACAGATTCTCGATCCTCACCCATTATAGGCTCATTTGAATCGAGTTCAATTCAGGAGAATACATTTCCCTATGGCTACACGGAGATGAAAATCTCACGAAACCATAGGTACGAATGTATTCCGAAAGTGATCCACTATCCTGCACGGAGGTGAAAACCTCACGAAGGCGTAGTTTCTCACTCCCACTTAATGGTGTGACCACAACGGTCATGCAATGCAATGCGAGAAGATATATGCATAAAAACTTGAAACGATTAAAGAAAATAGGAATAAAATCATGAAAACAGTACGAAAAATGGGTGAAACGCAATGAAGTGATCGTATATCAAAACCAAATTCTCAATTTTCGAAAAAATACAAAAGTTAATCAACTTGTGGCTTGACTCTCTTATAAAAGTCCCGATGGAGTCGCTAAGTCGTCAGAACCATTTTTTGAAAAAACGTATCGATTCTGAGAAGAAAAAAATGAAAACATGAGTCGCCACCAATCTTTTTAGGTGTGATCGGATCACCTTAATTTAATCATTTTAATAAAAGTTAAGATTTACTAAAACGATAATTTTTGATCTATGAAAATCAGAAAATGAGTTCGGGAGTCGGTTACATACGAGGAAGGATTAGCACCTCGACACGCCCAAAATTGGTACCTAGTTGATTAATTAGTGTCTTAGTGTCGAAAATTTGAAAACTTGAAAGAATTTAAAATACGATCCCTCTTTGTAAAGAAAATGCTCAAATGTTAAGGACCTTCTCGTCTCACAATATAAAATGTCACATCCAGTAAGTTAGGATACGACATCTTGAATTTTCGAGAATGAGCTTGCCTTTTATATAAAAATTCGTGTATTTCAAAAGGTTATTCAGTTAGTTAAGGTGAACGAGGAAAATCAAAACCCAGTAAGTTAGGGCACGTTTCCTCGAATTCTCGAACACCGAATATTGCCTTTACTTGCAAAAATCTTATTTCGAGGTAACAAAATGCCATACCCAGTAAGTTAGGGCACAACACCTCGTATCTCCGAGAATAAGCATTTTTCAAAACTCGTATAGTGATTTGAAAGAATATTCCATTATTTAAATTAAATGAGAAAAATCGAAACCCAGTAAGTTAGGGCACGATTATCTCGAATTACCAAATACGGAATATCACTTTCATGAAAGAATTATTTTAAAGTATTGAGTAAAAACATAATATGATTCATAATAAAACATAAATGCTATAGTATTAATATGTATAATGACACAATGATAGGTGTAATAGCGTCAATAAAAAAACAATTATAAAAGATGAAACAATAGTGAAGCTTAGAAATATGTAAATGTAAACACATACATGAGGAAAATGAAATGGTCGAACACGCAAGTGAATAAATAAATAAACGAATGTAAAAAAGGTAAAATAAAATGACAATGGTAATGATAATAATGATAAAAGTATATACATATATGTATTTAGGTACATACATAATAATAGAAGTAATAAGAAATATATAAAAGAAATATATACATACATAATAATAATAGTATAATATTAAAGGATACGTATATGTAGCATATAAAAATGTATACGTAATAAAATTATATAGTATATATATATACATAAAATATACACTAATATATAATAATAATAGTGATAGCAAAAATAATGAAAATATGAGTAATATTAATAATATATTAGAATACAAAAGTAAAGTAATAACAATAGGGTGATAATAATAATAATAATACAAACAATAATACATATATATATAATAATAGTAGTTAGAAATAAAAATAATAAAAGTAACAATAATGATAGTAATAATATAAATAAATATAGAGAGGGCATATATAATATAATAATATAAATAATAATACATACATGAGAAATAATAATAATAATATAAATGATAGTAAAAATAATAAAATAATAAAACAAAGCTCTCAACTCTTTTCTCCCTCTTTTCTAAATCCATTGTTGGTCCGGCTTTACTTCGGTCATGGACCCCCACGGGCCGCCATCGGCGCCATTGACGGTGGCCGGACCTCAAAAAAAACCTTTTTCGGTAATGAAAATATGGGTAAGCTTCTTACTTTTATTTTTACTTTCGTATAAAAAAACAAAATAAAATTGAAAGGAGAACAATAAACAAACAAAGAACTAAAGATGAGAATAGACAAAAGAAACCTCTTTGCTTTGATCTTTGATTAATCTCCAAAACTAGCCTTTCCAAGAAACAAAAATAACCTTCTTTTCAAAAAAACCAAAAAAACACCTCCAAAACAAAAAACCTCCTCCAAAACAAATAACAATCCTTCTCCAAAAAACCAAAAACCCACCCCCCTCAAAAACAAAGTCTTGAATGGCTTTTATAGCCAAATTTTACAAGTGGAGTGGTTGGGGTGGTTTAGGTGGCCAAGGGTGGTGGAGTTGGTGGCCAAGGTGGGTGGCCAACAAAGGTGGTGGAGTAGGTGGCCAAGGTTTTTATTTATTTATTGTGTTTGGGTTGGGATTAGGTTGGGCCAAAATTGGGTTTGGGCTTGTAACTGGATAATAGGCTAGGTTTAATTCGGGTTTGGTTTTATTGGGTCCCGGGCAAAATTTGGGTCTTACAATAATAATAATTTTTACATAATTTGATATTTATACTAAGATTTTATATTTATATATTAATTTCTGATATAATTTCATCTTTCTACTTTATAATTTTATTAAGTAGTTTAAATAATTAATATTGCTAATTTTTTATTTAAATATTCAGGTAAATTTATCTTTTAAGACTAACCAAAAAAATTTACTTTTTATAATGAACTGAAATTAGTGTTTTAAGGAATTCGGTTTCCGCCCTTGGCTTGTCCTTTGATGACAAATTAGAAGACATGTAGTTTCACCTGCACCTTCCTCTCTTCAAAGGAATTTGGCTTCCGCCCCTCAGGTTGGCGTTCACACAGTTATTCTGAATTATAGGTCCCCTTGTCTTCTAGTTTCGTGTGATTACCCCAACATACAACATTAAAATATTATCAAATATAGGGAAATTAAATTATAATGAGAAAATTTAAAAGGAATAATATTTATATAATACTAATGGTATTGTATTTTTATTAATTATGAGACAATACACCATCACTTAACCAAAAACAAAGTTCATGCAAAATATAGAAAAGAAAATGAATAATAATAATTAATGACTACTTATTAATTAATCTATGTTTTAAATTTTAAATTGCAAGTCTAATAGTTAAGTTCTTTAATTTTTTATTAAATTTAATTTCATTATAATTTTTTTGAATGAATAGTAAATAAGATTTGTTTTCAAGTTTAAAAATTCACATCATCAAATCTTAGATATAAGTGGATTTAAATTTTGAAATCAGGAAAATAGAAAAATAAAATCATGAATATGAAAGTAAGAGAAGTAAATTCAAAATTTTGAAGTATATAGATATTTTTGTTAAAATCAACGTATCCACTATCTGTAATAATTATTAATTCTTTTTACACAACTGCTCTTTAAAAAGATAAACGGGCTGACTATAAAATATATTTTATTTCATAAATAAGAATTAAATTTTAACCATATGATTAAGGGATAAAATACATCAAAACTTAAAAATATATTTTAATTGTAAAAGTTTTTATATAATTTAACTAAAAATAATTAACAATGGGTAACCATATGACTTGATACAATACAATTACAAGTGTGAACCCAGTGAAATTCATTATAATGTCATTACGTGTATAGGGTTGACGAAGACTTCCTTTTTGTTTGTTGGAAGTGGTTAACCAAGACGATTTCAAGTCAATAGACCGCTCTCCACTACTATTGAATATTTGCAGGGCGAAAGGTAGAAAAATTTTTTAGAAGGTCGAATGAAATTTTAATTTTTTATAATTTATATTTTATAATTTGTAAATATTAAATTAAATTTTTATAATTTTAGGGAGGACAAAGTGTAATTTTATTTTTATTAATTTAAAATTTTAAAAATTTCAAGGCCCTAAAATGAAATTTTTTATTTTAGGGGGGGCCGGAGCCCATGCCAGCCCCCTCAGCTATGCCCCTGACTATTTGACTACAATCTCGTAAATAATTATAGGGTAAATTTTAATAATAATCACTCAACTATTAGTAAATTTCTTTTTGATCATTTAATTTTAAAAATTATAAAATTATCACTTAACTATTTAATTTTACTTTTTTCTTTTATCACCAACGGACTAACGGTGATAGCTTTTAATGTTGGTAAAATAGTAACTTTAACCTCAACTTTATAAATTATGTCAATTTAGTCTTTATTCTAAAACATTTGTAACCCTTACATTTACACATTGTGTAATTTTTTTTGAAGTTTTGCTTTTCTTTATATCATTCAGAGTTAAATTTAAAAGAATGAGAAAATTAAAATTATCTTGAATTTTAGGTATTTTCATTTTTATATATTTTAACTTAGTAAAATTACATTTTGATCCCCTAAAATGAGAAAATTTTAATTTAATCTTTTAAAATTATAAAGATATAAGTTATTAAAATGGTGAAATTGTATTTTATTATAGTAAAATTATAATTTAATTTCAAAATTTTCTGACTTTGCATTGATGGTAAGATAAACCACCACTACACAATCACTTAAGAACGGCCATCAAATGAGTCACTGTCAAACCATTTTTATCAATAATTTATCACCGAAAATCCACTGGAAAGGATTATGGTATATTTTCTAATTCCATGGTAAGGTCATTGATGCTTTTATTCAGCGAAATAGGGAAAAAGAGTGGGCGTAGGTTTGGGTTCATTGGATGCAAAATGTGAGAGATGTCACTAGAGCTATAGAGAGACTAAACGGTTTTAGATTGTATGGACATCACATTGCTTTTAGGATGACAAAGTTTGGCGTAAAGTTTGATTCGGTCAGTTTTTGAGCTTGTAAAATGCTTTTAAAGTTTCATGGTGAATGCTCTTGATAAAACCGAGTGGATAGGATTTTCTATGTTTCAGGATAATTTGTTTTGATGTTGCATCAGTTTTTTGTTCTTTTATTCTTGTAGCATTTGTAATGGACTTCTTATACCTATTAACTTTATTTTTATAAAACTCTCTTGATTGTTGAGAAAGAAAAGATTAAATTGATATAATATATAAATATTAAGGGTTAAAGTTGTCATTATGTTAATATTAAAAGTTACGTTGTTAGCCTGTTAGTGATGAAAAAAATATTGAATAATTGAATGATAAAGTATTATATGTTCTTATTTGCTCTTGAAATGATAAAGTTTCACCAGATTGAGAAGTAAAAGGCTTATATAATTCACCTAGAATTTGAATTGTAGTTAATTTAACTTTTCCATTAAGACAACAAAACTCGATGTCTTATGTTGAAATCTTCTAGCACCATGGTAGTTGCAAGAAAAGAACTTTTTGTAACTCATTCCTAGGATATAACTTGTTGTAACTATGCAAGTTGTCTCCACACATGACAGAGTGTGAGATGCTCCGCGAGTTGACAATTGCATGGTAAATCGTTGAAAATTGCATGGTTTTACAGCATCAAATTGCATGGCAGATTATTAATATTTATGGCAGCCATCAAGTTTGACTTAAATGTCAAAAATAGGAGGTGCAATTGGCACCGAAAATTTACTTGAAAAATTTGGCATGGGATATTTTCTTTTTTGGTCCTTAAGATAATGGGCTATTTATGGTTTGATCCTTGAATTTCAAGTATAAATAGGCCTTTCCATTTTTCATTTCAAATAATCCCAACCATTCTTTCTCTCTTAGTTTTCTCTCTTCTCCCATTTGAGAATTCTTAAGGAATTCTATTTGTTTGTAATATTTTGAAAATAGTGAAGTTATCATCTGGTGTTAGTGCCCGAGGACGTAGGTATAATTTACCGAACCTCGTTAAAACTCTTGTGTTCTATCTTGTTGTATTTTTTTTCTTTCAATATTTGAGGGTATAATAGTAGTATTTAATTGTTCTATTAAATTACAATAGAAGAGATATTCTGACTAAGGAAAGACTTGGTACTTAAAAGATCCTTGTGATCCACCTCTCTTTCTTGGGAATTGAACTTTGTGTGATTCTTTAGTACAATAATTTACACGCTTCCAACCCTATTGGAACAACAAGTGGTATCAGAGCTAGGTTAATCGTAGTATACTCTGTGGTTGCAGTTTAAACTGATCTTCCACATCAGAAAAGATTTCCTTAGGTATATTGAAAGATTATGGAGGTAACGGACAGTTTAGGAACTTCAACATCGTCCATGTGGACAAGACTGACAATGGTAAGTACAAGATTGGTCGTGGAGATCTTTGATGGCACGAACCATTTCGGTATGTGGCAAAGTGAGGTTCTAGATGCCCTTTTTCAGCAAGGTCTAAACATTGCCATTGATGAAAAGAAACCAGATGATGTACAAGAGAAAGATTGGAAGGCGATAAATCGGTTGGCATGTGGCATAATTCGATCATGCCTTTCTCGAGAGTAGAAGTATGCTTTTTCAAATGAGACTTCTACAAATAAGTTGTGGGTGGCACTTGAAGAAAATTTTTTGAAGAAAAACAGTCAGAATAAGCTCCACTTGAAGAAAAGACTGTTTCGTTTCACTTACGTCCCAGTTACCACAATGAATGATCACATCATCAAATTTAATCAGTTAGTCACTGATTTGCTGAATATGGATGAGACATTCAAAGATGAAGATTTGATTTTGATGTTGTTGGTGTCACTTCCTGAAGAGTTTAAGTTCCTAAAAACTACTCTACTTCATGGCAAGAGTGATATATCTCTCAGCGAAGTATGTGCGGCCTTATACAGTTATGAACAAAGAAAGAAGGACAAACAGAAAAACTCAATCAGAGACACAGAAGCCTTAGTAGTCCGAGGCCGTTCATACACTCGGAGAAAAACTCAGAAGGGGAGATCAAAGTCAAAGTTCAGACTTGGGAAAGATGAATATGCCTTTTGTTATGAGAAAGGCCACTGGAAGAAAAATTGTCCAAAGTTGAAGAATAAGAGAAAAGCTACTCCAGATGCTTGTGTTGCAAAGCATGATACCAGTGACTCTGAACTATCACTGGTTGCATCATTATCATCATTCTATTCAGATGAGTGGATATTGGATTTGGGTTGTTCCTATCATATGTCTCCTAAACGGGAGTGGTTCTCTGATTTAGTAGAACTAAATGGAAGAGTTGCTTATATGGGCAATGACAATGCCTGTAAAACTGTTGGGATAGGTTCAATCCAATTAAAGAATCAAGATGGATCAACCAAAGTTTTGACTGATGTACGGTACGTGCCCAATTTGAAGAAAAATCTCATCTTATTGGGAGTCTTGGAATCCAAAGGTTCAGTTGTTACTATAAGAGATGGGGTTCTGAAAGTGACATCCGGCGCACTTGTGATATTGAAGGGCATCAAGAAAAATAACTTGTATTACTACCAAGGTAGTACAGTTATTATAGCAGTAGCTGCAGCTTCCGGTAACAAAAAATTGGATTCAATGCAGTTGTGGCATATGAAGTTGGGACATGCCAGTGAAAAATCCTTGCAAATTATGACAAAGCAAGGATTGTTGAAAGATGCAAAGGCTTGCAAATTAAAATTTTGCGAGCATTGTGTTCTGGGAAAGCAAAAGAGAGTAAAGTTCGGCACTGCTATCCATAATACAAAAGGTATTTTGGAATATGTTTACTCAGATGTGTGGGGGCCTTCCAAAACACCTTCGTTGGGAGGAAAACACTACTTTGTTACTTTTGTTGATGACTTTTCTAAAAGAGTTTGGGTGTATACCATGAGAACTAAGGATGAAGTGCTTGGAGTTTTTCTTAAATTGAAAACTATGATCGAAAACCAGACTGGCAAGAAAATCAAGCGACTTAGGATGAATAATGGAGGGGAATATAAAAGTGATCCGTTCTTTGATGTGTGCCAAGAGTATGGTATTGTTCGACACTTCACAGTTAGGGATACACCACAGCAGAACAGAGTGGCAGAGCGTATGAATCGAACATTGCTGGAGAAACTTCGATGTATGTTGTCTAATGCTGGGTTGGGCAAGCAATTTTGGGCTGAGGCTGTGACATATGCTAGCTATCTTGTTAATCGTTTGCCATCATCTGTATTAGAAAGAAAAACTCCTATGGAGGTATGGTCTGAAAAATCGGCTACAGATTATGATTCCTTACATGTGTTTGGATCCACTGCATATTACCATGTGAATGAGTCAAAATTAGATCCGATGGCAACGAAAGCTCTCTTTATGGGAATCACCTCTAGAGTAAAGGGATTTCGTCCTTGGTGCTTAGACACAAAGAAAATAATCTATAGTAGAGACGTTACCTTTGATAAATCTGCCACATTAAAAAAAGTAGCAGATGAAGATATTTAGACAAGCGATACTCCATAGCAGGTGGAGTGTACTCCAAAATAGGTGGAGTTTGAGCAGGTGGGGATTTTCCCAGTTAATAAGTCTAATTCTCTCGCCACAATGGAGGAATTAGAGGTTGAAGAGGTTCTGACCCAAGAACCGTTGAGTATACGAGAACCAGTTGCAGTTACAGGGCCACAGAAAAAATTCGCAGACCTGCTCGACTTACTGATATGGTAGCCTACGCCCTTCCCATTGTTGATGATGATATTCCTGTCACTTATCAAGAAGCAATGCAAAGCTTAGAAAGTGACAAATGGAAAAGTGCCATTGATGATCTGGAAAAACAATACTTGGGAGTTGACGCAATTACCGAAAGGTAAAAGGGCAATCGGATGCAAGTGGGTATTTGCAAAGAAAGATGAATCTCCTAGCAAGAAAGATGTTCGCTACAAGGCAAGATTGGTAGCTAAAGGCTACGCTCAGAAGGAGGGAATTGACCATAATGATGTATTTTCCCCTGTTGTGAAGCATTCCTCCATTAGAATTTTGTTAGCCTTGGTAGCACAATTGAATTTAGAGCTAGCTCAACTTGATGTAAAGACAGCTTTCTTGCATGGTGAGTTAGAAGAGGAGATCTATATGACTCAGCCCGAAAGATACAAATATACTGGTGGTAGAAATTGGGTTTGTAAGCTGAACAAATCACTATATGGATTGAAGCAATCCCCGAGGCAGTGGTATAAGCGATTCGATAGCTTTATAAGAAAGCAGAAATACACAAGAAGCAAATATGACAATTGTGTGTATTTGCAGAAGTTGTATGACAGATCTTTCATTTATCTACTCTTGTACGTTGATGATATGTTAATTGCTTCGAAGAGCCAAAAAGAGATAGATAAGCTGAAGGCTCAGTTGAATTAAGAGTTCGAGATAAAAGATCTAGGTGATGTCAAGAAGATTCTCGGCATGGAGATAAGTAGAGATAGAAAGAGAGGCAAGCTTTGTTTGAATCAGCAGCAATATCTGAAAAAGGTATTACAATGTTTTGGTGTAAATGAAAACACAAAACATGTAAGTACCCCACTTGCTTCTCATTTGAAACTTAGTGCTCAATTATCTCCGAAAACTGAAGAAGATGAGAATATATGGCAAAAGTCCTATATGCTAATGCAGTTGGGAGTTTGATGTATGCAATGGTGTGTACGCGGCCTGACATTTCACAAGCTGTTGGAGTTGTGAGCAGGTATATGCATGATCCTGGAAAAGGACATTGGCAAGCTGTGAAATGGATTCTACTGTATCTTCGAAAAACTGTAGACGTTGGTTTAGTTTTTGAGCAGGATGAAGCACTTAGTCAATTTGTAGATAGATATGTTGATTCCGACTTTGCTGGTGATTTAGATAAATGTCGTTCAATTACGGGGTATCTGTTTACTCTTGCTAAAGCCCCAATAAGTTGGAAGTCTACCTTACAGTCTACAGTAGCTATTTTTACTACAGAGGCAAAATATATGGTAGTTACAGAAGCTGTTAAGGAGGCTATTTGGCTTAATGGATTGTTGGAAGACTTGGGAGTTGTTCAAAGTCACATTAGTCTATATTGTGACAGTCAGAGCACTATTCATCTAGCGAAAAATCAAGTCTATCATTCAAGAACCAAGCATATCAACGTAAGATATCACTTTGTGCAAGAAGTCTTTGAAAAAGGAAAAACTCTACTTCAGAAGAATCCGACAGCAGATAATCCCGCAGATATGATGACCAAGGTGGTAACAACAATCAAGTTCAATCATTGTTTGAACTTGATTAACATCCTGAGAATTTGAGCACCTTCATGGGTATGGCGCTCGTGAGCGCATTTGAAGGCACTACAAAAGATAGCTTTATTGGATTTGGGGATTTGAAGGAAGGGTGTGAAGATGTGATTATTCTAATCAAATCTTCAAGGTGGAGATTGTTGACAATTGCATGGTAAATTGTTGAATATTGCATGGTTTTACAGCATCAAATTGCATGGCAGATTATTAACATTTATGGCAGCCATCAAGTTTGACTTAAATGTCAAAAATAGGAGGTGCAATTGGCATCGAAAATTTACTTGAAAAATTTGGCATGGGATATTTTCTTTTTTAGTCCTTGAGATAATGGACTATTTATGGTTTGACCCTTGAATTTCAACTATAAATAGGCCTTCCCATTTCTCATTTCAAATAATCCCAACTATTCTTTCTCTCTTAGTTTTCTCTCTTCTCCTATTTGAGAATTCTTAAGGAATTCTATTTGTTTGTAATATTTTGAAGATAGTGAAGTTATCATCTAGTGTTAGTGCCCAAAGACGTAGGTATAATTTACCGAACCTCGTTAAAACTCTTGTGTTCTATCTTGTTGTATTTTTTTTCTTTCAATATTTGAGGGTATAATAGTAGTATTTAATTGTGCTATTAAATTACGATAGAAGAGATATTCTGACTAAGGAAAGACTTGGTACTTAAAAGATCCTTGTGATCCACCTCTCTTTCCTGGGAATTGAACTTTGTGTGATTTTTTAGTACTAATTTACACGCTTCCAACCCTATTGGAACAGCACCGCGAAGTGTCAAAGAACAAAATATTCCGTGAAGATACAAACAGCGAGATGGCACCACGAAGTGGCGAAGTGCGAGATACAATTGAAGCTTTGGTGCATGCTGACTTTGTCGAGCGATACATCGTGAATCAACTAAAAATTTGAATAATACAAATGCACCTATCAATTAATAATATAGCTATGGTGAGCAAAGATATCGTTCCCATGAAGACTAAACGTACTAGTAATTATCATCTTTCTATTATTTAACCGAATAAATCGAGTGATTGGTTAAAAACTAAAGTTAACTAAATTAATTAGCTAACAAACACGGCAAAGAACAAAACACAAAAATAATTGAAAAACAACCAAGAAGTAAAACAATATCCAAGAAAGAATTCACCTAGATTTCATCTATCACTATCAATCTAAATTACGCAATTTTTTTACGTTGTAACTTTATCTATAGAAATCCTTAAATTATGCTAATATCTCTTTCAAGAATAAGAACAATTGACTCTAGGTTGATTAATTGAAATTTCTTTCTAATTAAAACCTGTATTATCGTATTAACTTGTACTATAGATTCCCCTATTAGATTTGACTCTAATCTATAGTAAATTTTTATTGTCCTATTTCTAAAATTGCATGCGACTTCACTCAATTACGCAAGATCACCTTACTTTTTTTATAGTCAGCTAATCGGGCAATACCATAAAAAAACAGTAACCATTATTTTAAATGAATTAATTTTTTTGATGTGGACATGGTTGACCAATACCATATCAGGTCAATATACTGCTCTCCGATACTACTTTTATCTTCATCAATCATGCATTATTGTCTTCCACACCTCTCTC
Source organism: Gossypium arboreum (assembly GCF_025698485.1). NCBI lineage: Eukaryota > Viridiplantae > Streptophyta > Magnoliopsida > Malvales > Malvaceae > Gossypium > Gossypium arboreum. Next base: position 116,081,609 of record NC_069070.1, on the reverse strand, counting down.
TTTATTTTAATTTTTTATATTGTTTTCCATTTTTTTTTTGTGAATGCTTAGAAATTATAGTAGTTAGGAACAAAGACCATGAAAGTAGAGCAATTATTATATTTGTTCCATATTTTCTTAAAGTTATGTCTCATAGTGAAAAGAGAAATTACATCATAGTACATTTGTCAACACTACTAAAATTATAATAAAATATTACGAGTGTTTAAACAGTTAATCGAACAGTTAATTAAATTAAACTAATATTAATTAAATTAATTAATTTTTTAAAAGTTTAACTATTAATCAAATTGAAATTTTTTAAAAAATTAACTGAACATAAATATTTCGATTAATTCGACGGTTAATTGAATTAATTGAAATTTATATGCTTTTATTTTTTTGGTTAAAACAAGTATAAAACATTTAAAAGAATAAATTGATAATATTCATTTAACCAAATTAATTGAATTAACGAATTAAAACTACATATAATTTGTATTATTAATTATTAAATTCGGTTGGCTTGATTAATTTTGTTAATTATTTAATTTCAAATCGAATTAACAGATAACCGAATTTCTAAAAAAAATAACCGATTTTTGACCGAATTAAATCAATTAATTAAATTAAATAAATTCAAACAATTAATTAGATTTTAATCAAAATTTAAACACCCTATAAATTAACTAAAATCAAGATTGAAACCAATAATGAAATATAAACAAATTACACATTTAAATAAATTTAAAAGACTTGGAAAAGACTTTATAACAGTCCACACGAAATTAGAGTAGCATCCCTCAAGCTTACAACCCTCAACTTATAGCAAATTTCCAATTTCGTTTTCCTTAAAACATTGCCCCCTCATAGTTTCTTCTTTATTAGGTTCTAAAAATGGGAAAGTTTATATGGTTGTGTCAAATCCGTAGTCTCCTCTTTGTGCTGTTCTTTCTTTCCGTAGTTGATTGTTGTCTGAATTGTCTTCCTCGTCTATTAATCCAACTCCTTCATGTTTACCAGAAGACACTTCAGCCTTGCTTCAATTCAAGAACACTATGTCCATTGATGATTCTGCTTTTTTTTTTCCTACTGTTATCCCAAGACAAACTCCTGGAATGAAAGCACCAACTGTTGCTCATGGGAGGGAGTCACTTGTGAAAAGGCAACAGGTCAGGTGATTAGCCTCGACCTTAGTTGCTCTAAGCTTGTTGGCTCCCTTTCTCCAAACACCACCCTTGTTCGCCTTCGAGGACTCAAACGACTTGACCTCTCTTTGAACAATTTCAGTGCTTCTTCGATTCCGTCTGGGTTTAATCAGTTAGTAAGTCTGACACATCTTAATCTTTCTGGTTCTTACCTTAGTGGTTCAGTTCCATCAGATATATCTTCGCTATCAAACCTGATTTCACTTGATCTTTTTAGAAATGAAAGATTGGAATTTGACAGTCACAGTTTTGACATGCTTACGCGCAACTTATCTAAATTAGAAAATCTTTTACTTAGCTGGAAGATATGTCTGATGTTGTACCTACATCCTTCATGAACTTGACCTCTTCTTTAAAGTGTTTGAGTCTCGAGTTGTGTAGTTTACAGGGGGATTCCCCTAGTGAAATATTCCAGCTTGGGTACCTAGTGTATGTTGATCTCAGTCCGAACTTTTTAACAGGTTATCTCCCTAAGTCCAATTGGAGTAGTCCCCTCAAATTCTTTGACCTTTCCAGTAATTATTTCAGAGGGTCATTTCCTTCTTCACTTGGAAACCTCACAAAAATCACCCATCTTGGTTTTTATTCTAACAAATTAGAGGGAGAAATTCCAGATGTCTTTGGAAACCTTAACAAACTTACTACTTTGGTTTTCTCTTATTGTAATTTTAGCGGTCAACTTCCCCCCTCGATGATCAACCTCACACAACTTACTTCTTTACACTTTTCATCCAATAGGCTAGAAGGTCCTCTTCCAATTCATGTAACAGGATTTCAGAATTTGATGGTCTTCAGTTTAACCGATAACTTACAAACAGGAGGACTTCCATCTTGGCTTTTTACTTTGCCATCTTTAGAATACTTAGACCTCAGTAATAACAGTCTTACAGGTCCAATCAATCAAATTCAAAAGCCTAATCAATTCAATGGGTTTATTTGGCGGACAATGAAATCCATGGTGAAATACTGTTGAGCATTGGCCTGCAATGCAACATGTAACCAGCAGCTCGACAAGCAGACCAGCAATGGAGCAGAACCAGATGCAGCAGCTGATTTGGTCCATTTTGTTCATTTTGCTCCTATGTAACTTAGTTTAGTTTCTTTTGTAACTTGTACTCAAAGTTAGTAGGATTATAATTTGTTTTGAAATTGATGTAGTAGCTGATATGTCAGCTTGTTTTTTGTGTTACTCAAGTTTGTATTAGTATGTATTAGTGGGAGCAGTTATGTCATTAGGTAACTGTTCAAATTCTTGCTCTCTTTTCAAATTTTTGCTTCTATTTCTTATTGTTATCTAAGCAAACTTAGTTTGTTTTATGCATTGTTGCTGCCATTGCTCCAACAAATGGTAATCAGAGCCTAAGTCTTTGAGGGCCTCTATTTGTTGATTGCTTTGTCAAAGTGCGAAATACTCCGTGAAGAGGTAAACAACGAGATGGCATTGCGAAGTGCCAACGTACGAGATACAATTGAAGCTTTGGTGCATGTTGACTTTGTCGAGTGATACGTTGTGAATCAACTAAAAAATTGACTAATACAAGTGCACCTATCAATTAATAGTATAGTTACGGTGAGTAAAGATATCGTTACAATAAAGACTAAACGTACTAGTAATTACCGTTTTTCTATTATTTAACCGAATAAATCAAATGATTGATTAAAAACTAAAATTAACTAAATTAATTAGCTAGCAAACACGGCAAAGAACAAAACACGAAAATAATCGAGTAAAGCAAAACAATACCCAAGAAAGAATTCACCTAGATTTTATCTGTCACTATCAATCTAAATTACGCAATTTCTTTTCTTAGTAACTTGATCCATAGAAATTCTTAAACTATGCTAATATCTCTTTCAAGAATAAAAGCAATTGATGGTTGATTAATTGAAATTTATTTCTAATTAAAACCCCTATTATCATATTAACTTGTAATATGGATTCCCCTATTAAATTTGACTCTAATCTAGTAAATTTATGTTGTTCTATTTCTAAGATTGCATGCAATAATTCACTCAATTATGCAAGATCTACTCTTAAATAGAGTCTATTCAACCACTGATTTAAGCACATCAAACATGGGTTAATAATCTAAAAATATCAAACCAAGAATTAAGCACACATAATTGAGAACAAAAAATTAAGTATTTATTGCGTAAAATAAAAATCAAATGACAGAATACATCATATGGTTCATCTTCCCTAGGTATTTAAAAAATTAGTTTATGCTTGAAAATAAAAACATTCAAGAGGTAGTATAATTGAAAGAAATAAAGAAACTCATGATAATCTCTTAAGAAATCAAATGGAATCTTCAATCTTGATGGAAATCTACTTCAATGATATTTTTCGAATTGTTTTCTTGAATATTATATGACGCTTCTCTCCTATGTTCTTATTTCTGTCATATATATGTCTTAAAATGTCCGATAAACCTAAAAATCGCAATTTTCCGTAATTCAGAGTGCAAATTTGTAAAATTGACACGACCTACCACATGGCCGTGTGGAATGGGTTAGTCTGTGTGGCTCATTTAACTTGTTTTGATTTTCCAGTTTGAGCTCATTTTGATCCCAAGTGCTATATAAAGTATAAAAACATGAATTTAAAAGACTAAAAGCATAAAATTCATCATTAACATCGAATAATCACCCAAAAAATTAAGAATGAGATTAAGACATGTTACTTTTTGCACTTATCATCAAGTTAGCGTGGCACATTTTTTTAGTTCCTTTATTATGTAATTCAGCTGAAAATGAATTTAGTTGTTGATGTTCTTGTACAACCCAATTTTGGCCCAGGCCTAATAATCCCTAAAATCTAACCCAAACCCTAACCCATAATATTTTCAGAAAAACAACAAACCCTAACCCCCTAATCCAAGTGGCTACCGCCCCTAGTGCTACCGCCTCTGACCACACTTCAACCACCCTCTAGCCCTGTCCCATCGCCTGCAAAGCCTGCAAAAAGAAAGAAGAAACAGAGCACAGCAGCAAGGCAAAGAAATAGTAGCAGAGATAAATGCAAACAATAACAAACAGTGTAAAAAAAATCGGCTATAAAGGCCATTTTTTATCAATGTAAAAGGGGGATGGAATGAAAAAAGAATATATTCAAATACAAAAAAACATAGCAAGCTGATCAAAAAACAAATTCATCACACAAAGGTCTTGTTTTTTTTAGTTTATTTTTAGCTTTATTTTCTTCCTTTGCACATATATACATATTTCTTTTATTTTTCTTTCTAAAAACAGCATATATATATAGATATAGATATAGATATAAAAAATATAAAAAATACATTTTTTAATTTTCACGGTGGTGCATGAATGCCGCCATGGCAAGAATCGATGGCGAAGATCGGCCGAGCCTTCACGAGCACACACACAGTAGAGAGAAAACAGAAGAACAAAACTTTTTTTTTTCAGAACAGTTAACAAATGATTTTTTTTCATTATTTTTTACTTATATATGCCATATAAAACGACGTCGTTTTGGCCGGCATCCATAAGCCCCAAAACGACGTCGTTTTGATGCGACCCGATCCGACTCGACCCATGCCCGCTTAGGATCCGCGTGTTTTCAATAGAGGGCTAATTGCACTTTTAGCCCTTCTACTTTTTATTGTTTTGAAATTAAATTTTATTATTTCTAATTTTACCTCAGTAATTTATTTTGGTTTTCGGTTTGGTCCTCCTTATGTGCGCATTTTGAAGGGAGGGTTTTTGCCCATTTAGCCCCTCATAGTTATTTTCGCATGCAATTTAGTCCTTTTCTCTCTTATTTACTCTGAATTTGTCCCATAAATTTTGTTTCAAGTTCGATTTAATCCCTTCTAGTCATTTTTGCTATTTTATTATCCAAATTATTGCTATTATTATTATTCATATGTATATTATTATTTATATTATTTTTATTTTTACTATTATTATTATGAATATATTATTATTATTAAAATATTGTTATTATTATTATTATTATCAGTGTTAGTATTATTTTCGTTATTTTTTTTTGTCATATTACTATTATTGTTATATTATCATTATTATTTTTACTATTATTATATTTTCTTTTATACTGATTTGCCTATTATTATTACCTTATTATATCATTAGTTTTATATTGTTATTATTATAATAGATATTATTATTACTTTTATTTTTATGTTTTTTCTCTGTTTTATTACTATCATTACTATTAATATTATTACTATTAATTTTATTTATTACTATTACCTACTACTATTACCCTTATTTACATATTAATTTTACTACACTATCATTATTCCCTTTTTACTTACTAATTATATTATTGACATTAACATATATTAATGTATTATTATTATTATTATTATTAATCTCTCATTATTTTATTTTTATTCTCATTATTTTACTACCACTATTACTTCTACTAACATACTATTATTATTATTTTAAAATATTATTATTTCCTGTTTTATGTATTGTTATCGATATTAGCATATATATTATCAGCCTTAATGTATTGTTATTCTTTATTGTTATTGTTATTACAATTATTAATATTCCTATTATTACCATATTATTATTATTATTATTCCTTCTATTATGTATTATCAATATATTATTGCTACTATCATCACTATTATTATTATTATTACTTGTTATCATTTTCATCACTATTATTTATACTTTATTATTATTACTTATTATTTTATTATTGTTATCTAATATATTATCATTATCACCATTATTATTTTACTATTGTAACTTAATATTTTTGTTTTCATTATTATTATTATTATTGTTATTATTATTATTATTATTAGTATTACCACCTTATTTTATTATTAACATTCTTAATTATTGCCACTATCATATCTTTTATTTAACATATTATTATTACTAACTTCTATTATCGTTATTGTCATCGTATTATTACTATTATATTATTATTATATTTTTACCCATTACTCTTTAAATATACTATATTATTTCTACTCCTCACTCACATTATATATTCTTTATTTATATTTATATGTACATTTTTTATATCATTCGAACTTTAAAATATTTATTACGTTTATTATTACCATCAATATTATTATTACTATTACTATCATTTTTTATTATTTTACGTAATATTTATTTACAACTAGTTTTTTTAAATGCTATTGGCTTATTTATCATTTCTCTTAGCTTGTCATTTATTTATTTATTTTATCTCCGTTTTATCATTATCATTCACATTTGTGTTTATGTTTATTTTGTTATAGCTATCAATTTTTTATTTGTTTTTGTTATGCATTCTTTATCATCTCGTTTCATTACAAATTTAGGTTTTATCCAACCCAATATTAATTCTTCCATAAAGGCAATATTTCGTATTTGAATTCGAGAAAATCGTGCCCTAACTTACTGGGTTCCGATTTTTCTTATTTAACCTAAATCACGGAATATTCTTTTAAATCACAATATGAGTTTTGAATAAAACATTTATTCTCGGAAATACGAGATGTTGTGCCCTAACTTACCGGGTATGACACCTTGTTACCTCAAAATAAGCTTCTTCTTTTTTGTAAATAAAGGCAATGTTCGATATTTGGAAATTCGAGGAAACGTGCCCTAACTTACTGGGTTTCGACTTTTCTCGTCCACCCTAAATAACTGAATATCCTTTTAAAAAAGGGTGCTAAAATACATGAATTTTAAATAAAGGCAAGCTCGTTCTCAAAGTTCGAGATGTCGTTTCCTAACTTACTGGACGTGGTGTTTTATTACTTCGAGATGAGAAGGTCTTTAACATTTGAGCATTTTTTACAAAGAGGGATCATATTTCAAAGTCTTTCAAGTTTTCAATCTTCGACACTAAGACACTAATTAATCAAATAGGTACCAATTTTAGGCATATCGAGGGTGCTAATCCTTCCTCGTGCGTAACCGACTCCCGAACTTATTTTCTTGATTTGCGTGGACCAAAATCGTTGTTTAAATAAATCAAACCATTTATTAAAAATAACCACTTTTATGAGGTGACCCGATCACACCTCATCAAAAAAGATTGGTGGCGACTCCTCTATTCGTTTTCATTTTCAAAATTTAAGTCAATTCTCATTTTTAAAAAAAAAATGGTTTCGACAGTTCTGATGTGTTTAAGTGCTGATTGACATAATCTGCTTATAAAATGATGATGTTCATGTTGCTTTATAAAGATGAGCACTTAATTTACTTTTTTTTTTATTATATAAATATCAATTTAATAAGTGTGATTGATGAACATTTCTCTTTTTTTGTTTTTCTTTTAGATGTTACTTTAACTGATGAACATTTCTTATAATTTATTGTTTATTTGCTTTGGTCAGCATCAATGTAATTTCTATGAAGAAAAGCAATCGAAAGCAAATTAAACTTGCTTTTTGGGTATATGATATACGAGTCTTAAGTCCACTCATACATGTCCCATATCTTTGAAACGCACTCCACACTCCAGCCGCGGCCCCTGATAGTCATAATCCTGCACCAGGTAGAAGTATTATTTACGCGGATGACTTGAATTTAATGTCATTTGATGAAAAAAAAGTATCATATTTCTTAATAATTTCACACACAAAAAAATTCTCAATTTCCATATTTTTAATGAATTATTTTCCTTTCCATTAATCGACCAACAAAAATTATAAATTGCATTGCAGTATCATTATCATATAGCATCTCTCAATCTTAAAACCCCTCATCGTAGCACATTTTCCTAGAACTTTGTCTCCTTCCATTGCTTTTTTCTTAGTGGCTAGACATGAGAAACTTAATCAAGTTCCATAAAATCCATCGTCTCATCTTAGTACTGTTCTTGCTTTCCAAAACCATTTGTTCTCTGAGTTTGTCATCCTCGTCTCTCAATCCTACTCCTATATGTCTACCAAACGACAAATCTGCGTTGCTCCAATTCAAAAACACCATGTCCATTGATGATTCTTTTAGTGATATCACTTATTATCCAAAAACTAACTCCTGGAATGAAAGCACTGATTGCTGTTCATGGGAGGGAGTCAGTTGTGATAAGGCAACTGGTCAGGTGATTGGCCTCGACCTTAGTTGCTCTTTGCTTGTTGGCTCACTGCCTCCAAACACCACCCTTTTCCATCTTCAAGGACTCAAACGGCTCAACCTTGCTCAAAACAACTTTTATGGTTCTTCGATTCCTTTCGGGTTAAGTCAGTTAGTAAGTTTGAAAGACCTTAATCTTTCTTTTTCTTTCTTCTCTGGTTTAATTCCATCAGATATTTCTTTTTTAAGAAAGCTAACTTCACTTGATCTTTCTGAGAATTTCCTTCTAAGCTTTGACAGCCACAGTTTTGAGAAGCTTACACGTAACTTATCTGAATTAGAAAATCTTTTCCTTGACTTAGTAAACACGTCTGATGTTGCGTCTAACTCCTTCAAAAACTTGTCTTCATCTGTAAAGCAATTGGGTCTAAAAGCATTTGAATTGCAAGGTGAATTCCCTAATGAAATATTCCAGCTTCAATACCTAGAGTATCTTGATCTGAGCTCCAACACTGTGACAGGTTATCTCCCTAACTCTAATTGGAGTAGTGAAATCAGGTTGTTGGACCTTGGCTTTACTGATTTTAGAGGGTCAATTCCCGCATCCATTGGAAACTTAACAAAAATCACCTCTCTACTGTTACATACGAGTAATTTTGAAGGGCAAATTCCTGATGTTTTTGGAAGCCTTAACAGACTTACTATGTTTTTCTTAGGTTGTAACTTTAGTGGTCAAATTCCCCCATCGTTGTTCAACCTCACACAACTTACTTATTTACACTTATCATCCAATAGACTAGAAGGTCCCTTCCCAACTCATGTAACAGGGCTTCAGAATTTGAATGAATTTGTTTCAACTGATAACTTGTTAACTGGACCAATTCCATCTTGGCCTTTCACTTTGCCATCTTTAGAATTTTTAGACCTCGGTAATAACGGTCTCACTGGTCTAATCAATCAAATTCAAAAGCCTAATTCAATTCAATTGGTTGATTTGGCGGATAATGACATCCATGGTGAAATACCAAGTTCTTTCTTTGGTCTTTCAAAGCTTACCAACCTTGATCTTTCATCAAACAACTTGAGTGGAGTCATTAGGTCAGATATGCTTTCAAAGCTAGAGAGTCTTGAAATGCTCGATCTTTCGAAAAATAATTTTAGTGGTGTTATCAACTTAGATGTGCCATCAAAGTTGAAGAATCTCACTGAAGTTAATCTTTCCAATAACAAGTTAAGGCAATTCTCGAGTTTCTTGCGATTTGCGAAAAGCTTGAGCAATCTTGATGTTTTCAATAACAAAATTCAGGATTCAATTTTCAAATCAGAAAGGTTGGGAACAACTAAATGATTTATATCTTTCCCACAATTTGTTTACGAGTTTAGAGCAATTTCCAGGGAAGAATATTCTTATCCTTGATCTTAGTTCCAACCTACTCCAAGGTCCTCTTCTAGCTCCGCCACCTTCATTGCATGAATTCCTGATTTCAGATAACAAATTGACAGGAGAAATACCTCCTTCAATTTGTAATTTGACTTCACTTGATACTCTTGATTTGTCTAAGAATTACTTTGGTGGAATTATCCCATCATGTCTTGGAAATTTTAGTTGGGGGATCAGTATCATAAACCTATAAAAGAATAACTTGAGTGGCAAAATCCCTAATTTCTGTGTTGAATTAAGTAGTTTGACAACTCTTGCTCTTAATGACAACAAATTGGAAGAGTTATTGCCACGGTCCTTTGTTAATTGTACCGGGCTACGTTTTTTTGAACCTAGCAAACAACACCTTGAACGATCTCTTTCCCCATCGGCTCAGTGTACTTCCAGAACTGCAAGTTCTTATCTTATGCTCTAATAGATTTTATAGTCGCCTAGACTATTCCATGGCAAACTCTAGCTTTTTAAGCTTGCAAATCCTTGATCTCTCTGAAAATGAGTTCACTGGCCCCTTTCCGAAAAAATTCTTCCGAAGTTTTAGACGTATGAAATTAGTTGCAGCTTGTTTTGGGAATTTAAGAAACTGTTTTGTAGTTAAAGTCTGTTAAAAGTAGTTAGGATTATCTGTTAGCTGTTAAAGGTGGTTAAGGGACTGCATGTATTAAATACGTGGGGATTCCTATCTCTTAAGTAAAAAAGAATGAAAGAAGTTATTTTGATTCAGTTTGTTCTATACTTCAACATGGTATCAAGAGCCAAGAAATTTCTGGTGTAATTTTTTCTTTTCTTCTCTGCTTTCTTTGGTGTTTTTCATGGCTACTAATCCTGTGCCTGGGGTTGATACGTCATGCCCGTCTGCTGATTCTCGGAATACTGCTCCTTCACCTGGTTTTGGCAGTGTTGTGTCACCCATGATTCACTCCTTTTCCAAGCATGACACCATCAAACTTACTGAGGCTAATTTTCTTCTCTGGAAACATCAACTTTTGTTCATTCTTGAAGGTTATGATCTTGAAGGATTTGTCCAAGGTACTCTTCCAATTCCCTCTTCTCTTGTTACTGGAGTCGATGGTCAGTTAATTGGTAACCCATTGTTTCTTGCTTATAAGAAACAAGACAAATTTCTTACTTCTTGGCTACTGTCCATAGTTTCGGATGAGGTTCTAGTTCATCTTACAACAGCCAAAACTAGTTTTGATATTTGGTCTACTATTGAGAACGGTTTGGAGTTAAATCCAATCTAAAGGTTTCAAGAATGCGTCATGATTTGTATTTTCTCAAGAAGGCGAATCTCACAGTTAAGGAATATTTGACAAAGGTAAAACGGTTGAGCGACAGTCTTGCTGCTGCTGGAAGTGTAGTTACTGATCAAGAGCAAGTTAGCATTATCTTGGCTGGACTCTCGCTAGAGTTTGAGTCTATTCGCGTGATTGCTTCAGCTAGTCCTATGTCTCTCGATCTTCTGACTGAAATGCTTCTTGATTGTGAGGCACGACAGATAGAATTGTTAGCAGACGTACCTATGCAGGCTAATGTGTCTTCCTATTCCAAGAATCCTCATCACTCAAAAAATAATGGTAATTCAAATGGTTATACTCAAGAATTTAGACAGGGCAGTAGAGGACATGATAGGAGCTGGTCTCGTGGTAGGTATCGTGGCAATGGTAGGGGGTGGTCGCGTTCCAAACCCCAGTGTCAACTATGTGGTAAAGTTGGACAAGTGGTTCAATCATGCTATCACTGATTCGATGAGAATTTTTCTGGAGTGGAGTCTAACGACTCAAAAACTGTCAATTACCATCGTTATGAGCAGCAGTCTTCTTCTTCTTGTTGCAGCTCCCATTCACAACTGTCTCCTTCCTCAATTCTACATCCTTCCCGATCTTCTTCAGATTCTTTAGTTCAAGCTTGGTATCCTGATTCTGGAGCCACAAATCATGTCACTCCTGATGTAACCAATCTCTCGACTGTCTCTCCTTACACAGGTACGGATCGGGTCTCTATGGGCAATGGTGAGCATGTTTCTATAGCGCATATAGGCTTTTCTTCTATGTCGGCTAGTTCAAGGGTTCTACATCTTAAAAATGTGCTTCATGTGCCTACTGTTTGCAAGAACCTATTGTTTGTTGGACAGTTTGCTAGGGACAATTCAGTTTATTTTGAATTTCACCCATCTATGTGTTTTGTGAAGGATATTCAGACAGGGATGATTCTTCTCGTGGGCCACATGCATAAAGGCCTCTACCGGTTTGATGTCTCCCAGGATGGTTCTTCCAAGATGGTGCTACCCAACTCTGTGTCTATGTATCAAGCTTAGCTCTCTTCCACACCTCTGTTGTGGCATAATCGGCTCGGTCATCCGTGCAATAACACCCTTGTTCGAGTATTAAAGAATTGTAATGTTTCTTTTCAGCATAATGGTTTGCCAAGTGTGTGTGCAGCTTGTCAACTCGGTAAATCTCATAGACTTCCATTTAATGCGTCAAAAACAGTCTATTCTGTTCCATTTGAGCTTGTTGTGTCTGATGTTTGGGGACCCGCTCATGTCAAGTCAAATAGTTTCTGCTACTATGTGTCTTTTGTTGATATGCACAGTAGATATACCTGGTTGTATTTCATAAAGGTTAAGTCTGAAGTGTTGAACTGCTTTATTCATTTTCAACAAATGATTCAAGCACAGTTTGGTTACTCTATAAAAATGCTTCAGACCGATTGGGGGGGTGAATATCGCTCTCTGTCCACTGAATTGTTCAAACATGGTATCCAACACAGAATTACATGTCCCCACACCTCGGAACAAAATGGTGTGGCTGAACGGAGACACCGACAAGTTGTTGACATGGGCTTAACTCTTCTGGATCAAGCATCAATGCCTCTAGAATTCTGGTCTTCTTCATTTTCTCATGCAGTCCATGTAATCAATAGGCTACCTACACCTATTCTCCAAGGCATTAGTCCCTATGAAAAACTGTATAAAGAGCTGCCTGACTACTCTCGTTTGCGAGTTTTTGGTTGTGCCTATTTTCCTTACTTGCGGCCATATAATCAACACAAACTTCAGTTTAGGTCCAAGTGTTGTACGTTTCTTGGTTTTAGACCGAATCACAAAGGCTATAAGTGCTTCGATGACACTGGTCGTGTGTTTGTGTCTCGCCATGTTGTCTTCGATGAGACTCAATTCCCGTTTCAGCAAGGGTGTTCTTCTCGAACTCTAGTTTGTCCCAAGGAGCAACCTCGTCAGCAGTCTCATATTCCTGTTGTTACAGCGCCAGCTTCTAACTCTCATTTTGGTTCTGAAGCTGGCCCAACCACCTCATCTTCAGTCGTACCTCCTACATCAGTTCCTTCTAACCACGGTTCTCATGTTGATCGTGTGTCTTCCTCTCCTCCAGTTTCTGAATCCTCACCTTCTTCTTCTCTCATCAGGCCAGCTATGAATAATCATCCAATGCAGACTCGGTCTAAATGTGGCATTTATAAACCGAAAGTGTTCTCATCAATGGTGGCTGTGAAGGAACCAGCTTCCATACATGAAGCTTTTCAGAGTCCTGAGTGGTCAGCTGCTGCCCAAGCTGAATATCAAGCCTTGCTTGCGAATTGTACATGGGACCTTATGCTCTTACCTGCAGGCAGAAGAGCAGTAGGGTATAAGTGGATATTTAAAGTGAAGAAGAATGATGATGGTTCCATAGCACGATACAAGGGTCGGTTAGTGGTAAAATGCTATGTCCAAGAAGCCGGTATTGATTTTCATGAGACTTTTAGTCCGGTGGTGAAGCCTACAACAATTCGGGTGGTTCTGTCAATAGCATTATCCATGGGATGGTCTCTAAGGCAAGTAGATGTCAATAACGCGTTCCTTAATGGTGATTTAAATAAGGACATATACATGGTGCAACCACCAGGTTTTGAACAAGTAGGGGTTAATGGCCAGCAGCTAGTGTGCAAGTTAAAGAAAGAGTTGTATGGGCTGAAGCAAGCTCCTCGAGCTTGGTTTCACAAGCTGAGGGAGTTTCTCTTAACAAGTCAGTTTGACATATCAAAGGCTGATAGTTCTCTTTTTATCAGAAAGTCTGGAGATCAGCTATTGTACGTACTAGTGTATGTAGATGACATCATAGTCACAGGGTCTGATTCGGGTGCTATAAACCAGTTTGTCAAGGATCTTGATCGACAGTTTTCTTTAAAGGATTTAGGGAAGTTGAGTTATTTTTTAGGCATTGAGGTTCATTATACCTCAGATGGGCTGGTTCTCAATCAGAAGAAATATATTCAAGATCTTCTTAAGAAGGCTTCTATGGAAAAGTCTACTTGTCGACTGTCAGCTCATGAGGGAAGGTCGGTTGACGATGAGACCCTTTTTCGAAGTTTAGTGGGGGCCCTCCAGTATGTGGTAATCACTCAACCGGATATTGCCTTTTCAGTAAACAAAGTCTGCCAGTATATTCACCGACCCTTAGATACGCATTTTAAAGCAGTGAAGAGAATTTTGAGGTATTTGCAAGGCACACTAGACTATGGTCTGCATTTTCATCGAACATCTAAGTTTGTTCTTGAAGGCTACTCGGATTCAAGCTGGGGGTCTGATGTTGATGATCGGAGATCCGTCTCGGGTTATTGCATTTTTCTTGGAGGGAATCCAATCTCCTGGAGCTCTCGCAAACAGCAAGTTGTGTCCCGTTCGACCGCCGAAGCAGAATATAGGAGTTTGGCGAATGTCACAGCCGAATTGGTATGGCTTTAGTCGTTGTTGGCTGAATTAAGTGTCTCGGTTCAGAAGAAGTCATTGGTTTGGTGTGATAGCTCTGCTGCAGTTGCTGTAGCAGGCAATCCAGTCCTGCATTCAAAATTTAAGCACGTAGAGCTGGATGTGTTCTTTGTAAGAGAGAATGTAACACCCCCTACCTGTATCCATTGCCGGAATAGGTACGAGGCATTACTGGAGTTTATTGAACATTTTCAGATAATTCTGAGTCATTTATTATTCATATTTTGAAAATAATCATAACGTCTCTCTATTAGGCCCTTGAAGCCCCAAACATACATTAAAAACCAACCGAAATTAAATCGGGATCATAAAAATTTTGCAAAATCTTAAATATTTTCAACTAAGTACTTACCATTTCAATGCTTCTTATAATTAAACATGTTACCATTCAATCAATAGCTTGACACTTGTCTAAGCGTCAAACAACATCATTGTTAGTATACTTGCACATATTTCATATAAATTCAACATTGATATACTTATTTTCTCGACATGTCACGCTTGAGTTTAATAATTGTCTTTACTTACATAATTTCCTTGTATCAACATATCAAAGGTAATCATATATGTACATGTCATGAAACATATCATTCTCTTACCGTTTCTTCATAAGTATATATCAATCATTTCATTATATCAATATTTCATGTTCCATCATTTCCATTTATTTTATGTATATTTGTTCCGGTAAAGTTTATATCAAACTTAACATAAATTATATTCCATGTACTTATTCTTATTTCGTTTATCTATCTTCATAATTATTTCATACAACTATTTTGTACATACATTTCCATATGACTAGTTCTTGTAAACATTTCACACAACCATTTCATATAACCATTCGTCATCTGATACATATTACCTGAATATCAATTGTTCAATAGATGTTATCGCGTCTCCCATCCACGGTCTTTTTTTTATCTTTGACATGATGCCATAGTGTCTTTCAACTATGGTCTTACTCATTTTCTGTCAGGTTGCCATGGTATCTTTCAACCATGGTCTTGCTCATTTCATGTTACATTGCCATGGTATCTTTCAACCATGGTCTTATTCATTCCCGTCATGTTGCCATGGTATTTTTCAACCATGGTCTTACACATTTTATATCCTGTTGCCATGGTATCTTTCAACCATGGTCTTACACATTTCATATCATGTTGCCATGGTGTCTTTTAACCATGGTTTTACACATTTCATATCATGTTGCCATGGTGTCTTTCAACCATGGTCTTACACATTTCATATCATGTTGACATGGTGTCTTTCAACCATGGTCTTACATATTTCATATCATGTTGACATGGTGTCTTTCAACCATGGTCTTACACATTTCATATCATGTTGACATGGTGTCTTTCAACCATGGTCTTACACATTTCATTTCAGAAAGCACACTCCCACAAACCTCATCCTTACAGCGGGATTACCAGTCCAGGCTAAATCCCCTGTAATATAAACTCATAAAGTATTGTCGGGATTACCAGTCCAGGCTAAATCCCCTGCAACGACAATTACTTTAATGAGCTTGGATCTGAATTACCAGTCCAGGCTAAATTCAGACCCTAATTCAGATTACCCGTCCGGGCTAAATCTATTTTCCACATATTCTTCGGGAGGGCTATATCAGGATAGAATCACCCGTCCGGGCTTGATCCTTTTTACCGTCAATTCCTTTCAGAGATCCATCGAATTTTCCTTTCATTCAACCGGGATTTCTTCCCCTTTTTATCAAATATATCAATGTTTCATAAAATTTCATATAATGAACATTCAAATCATATTCATATCAAAAACATGCATTTCAAGCATTTAAGAATATAATTCAAACTACATGAACTTACCTCATTGCTTGTTTGTGTTTATAATTTCATTAATCCGATTTTTTTTTCCACGATCAAGTCTCGTATTTGAGTCGTCCGGATCTTTATAAATAAATTTGATCATCATTTTCATTCATTTCATATTCTAATGCATTTAATTAATGCTCTAGGCAAAATTACCATTTTGCCCCTAAACTTTTAATTAATGACGATTTCATCCTTAGGGTCAGGAAAATAAAATTCTTGCAATTTAATCCTTATTTCCAGCTATTATTCTCATACATATTGATAACAGTCCATGAATTCTATAAAATATCAGAATTTTCCATAATTTTAGCTCTTTTTAATTTAATCCCTAAAACATGTTTTCCCCCGATCTTGAACTAAATTAATAATTTCATTCAATTTTATAATTTAAATAATAAAATAATCCATTTCATGTAATTTGGTCATTTCTGACATTTTTACAAAATTGCCCATAAAGTTTTACTTTTATTCAATTTAGTCCCTGAACCTAAAATATGCAAATTAGCCATGCTAGATGAATATTCATACATATTTTTCCTTCTCCTCCTCTCCATTCCACATCCTTAATGTATATACACACTTGTAATTAACATTATCTATAATTTTTATTATTTACTTTTATGAATATTCAAGTTGTCTATTTGCGTCATAATCACTAAATTATTTATATCTGGCGATATAAAACTCAAAATTAAGATATGCTAATTTTTCCTGAAACTAGACTCATATGTCTTCTTTCCATAAAATTTTCATAATTTTTGGTTTATCCAATAAGTACAGTTTATTCTTTAAAGTCACCCTTATTCTGCTGTCTGACAGTTGTGATCCTTCTTCACTAAACATTAATTATCTCCTCATACAGAATTCGAATGATGTTTCCGTTTGTTTCTATTGAAAATAGACTCATTCAGGATTCTAAATATATAAATTTAAATCCAATTTTTTATTATTTTACAAAGTCAGAATAGGGGAACCCGAAATCATTCTGACCTTGTCTCACAAAATTCATCATATCTCATGATTTACAATTCCATTGCTTACATAATTTCTTCTATAAGAAACTAGACTTAATAAGATTTAATTTCATATTTTATTCATTCTATAATTAGATTGCTACAATTTTTGATGATTTTTCAAATTTAGACTACTGCTACTGTCCAAAACTGTTTTAGTGCAAGATATTAATTACCATGTTATAACACCCTTATTTTCTTTTTCTACACCATTTCTCATCACTTTCTCTTATTTTCTCTTCACTAACATATCAAGAATATAGGACCTTATGTAAGAAAACTCTACTATTACATTATTTCCATGCTTTGTCAATAATAACAAACTTAAAAACATATTGAAATCTTGATGTACTTACCTTGTTCTATTGATACTAATCTTTAACTTAATTTTCTCTCTCCTCCAACTTCTATTTCTTGAATCCAACTTGATATTCTAACTCCTTATGGTCTCCTTAACATTTTTCTCTCTTAGTAGCTATGGAAATTCTTTTGATTTCTAGGTGAAAATGATGAATTTTTGGTGGAAGGACCAAATTGTAAAGAAAGAAAACTTCTTTTCTTCTTCCTCTCTCTCACGTTGGTTTCATGGGAAAGAAAAGATGATGATTCTTCATCTTTCTTTCCTTATATATACTAAATAAAATAATAATAAAATAATAAAATATCATTTAAAAATTAATTTAAAGGATTAATAAATTAATATTTTTTATTTAATTTATCTAAAATATCTCCAACATCATCATTGTCTCTAGATTTCTCTCTCTTCCAATTGACCATTTTGCCCTTAGTTATCTTTTAAAATTTCATTCTTGAGTCATCACTTAATTTGGTAAAATTGCAACTTAGTCCCTCATAATTCTTCACCTATTCAATTTGGTCCTAATTCATCAATTTTCCTTGATTTCTAGATCATTCCACCCTTAAAATATTTGCACTATTAGTCCTTCAAATTTTCATATTTACATTTTAATTCCTCAAATTTTGAGTATTTACTCTTGGGCCACAAAACTTTTCTCACTTTTACAATTTAGTCCTTTCTTAAATTAGTATATCATAATATACTTCCCAGTGACATAACTCAATTTTTCCTCTTCTTGTCACTTTATTTCCTTATTTTACTATATTAAAGATAATATCTTACTGTAGAAATTTTCAGGGTGTTACAGAGAAGGTAGTATCGGGTGTGCTTCAAGTTGGTCATGTGCCCAGTGAGGGTCAGGTTGCTGATGTTTTGACAAAACCATTGTCTGTATTACTGTTCACCAAGTTCAGGAGGCAGCTTCAAGTTGCTTCATATGAAAGTTAGAAGTGCATGGGGAATGTTATGGGAATTTAAGAAACGATTTTGTAGTTAAAGTCTGTTAAAAGTAGTTAGGATTATCTGTTAGCTGTTAAAGGTGGTTAAGGGACTTCATGTATTAAATACGTGGGGATTCCTATCTCTAAGTAAGAAAGAATGAAAGAAGTTGTTTTGATTCAGTTTGTTCTATACTTCAACACAGCTTCACCACCACTTCAAACGATAGGTGTGGATTTTCTTGGTGTAAGTAAAGATCCTTATGAAAGATTCCACAACTACAAAAAATTTGTGAAAGTAACCATGAAAAGGTTGGAGATAGATCTAGATCTGGACAAATCTTTAACTGATTTCACACTCATAGATTTTTCAAACAATCGATTCAATGGACAAATACCTGAGACACTTGGTGAACTTCATGCTCTTTTAGTGCTCAACCTCTCACACAACAGCTTAAACGATACCCTCCCACCGTCATTGGCAAATATGGTAGCACTTGAATCATTAGATCTGTCATATAACAAGCTTGGTGGTAGAATTCCTTCTGAGTTGACGAAACTGACATTTCTGGCAGTGTTAAACTTGTCGCAAAACAACTTTTTTGGACCAATTCCTGTTGGATCTCAATTCAATACTTTCGATATTGATTCCTATGCTGGCAACTTGGATTTCTGCGGCTTCCCACTATCAAAGAAATGTGGTAGTGAGGAGGAACGAAAGCCACAAACACCAAAGCTTGTGGAAGATGAAGATTCATCAATACCCTTTATTTGGAAACTTGTAATGATGGGGTATGGCTGCGGAGTAGTGTTTGGATTGAGTACGGGATACATAGTATTCACAACTGGAAGACCATGGTGGTTGGTTAGAATGGTTGAGAGAGACTGGCAGAGGAATTTTACAAGATGGGTTCGCAGGATTGGAAGAAAAAGAAACTACCACTTCATCCAAATTGCACAGGTGAGGTTCAAATATGTTTTGCTTAAACTTGGAGCAAAATTTGTATTTACTTTTGAATTGATAATACATGCAGAGTAATTTACACTTAATTTTTCCATTCTATTTGTCATAGTTGAACCTGAGGTGAATTGGAGGGAAAATGCAGAACTGCTTCTATCAGATTTGGCTCGAAGCCTGTATGTTCCTACCTTTTGGGTTCATTTTCAACGCTGTGGTTTAAAGATATGATTAAGGTGTTGTTAGAGGATAGCTTGTTCTTGGTTGGCTTATTATTCAACTTTGATAATATGGGTGTTTTTATTTGTTAATTTACATTTATGGGTTTATGTTCTACTTTTGTAAGAATATGTACTGTTTTAATTCCTTTTTTCAGGTGTGTTTTTGAATAAATTATGTCAATTTAGTCTTTATTCTAAAACATGTATTTTTTTTTGCAGTATTGCTTTTCTTTATATCATTGAGAGTTAAATTTAAAGAATAAGAAAAAATAAAAATATTCTTGAATTTTTGGGTATTTTATTTTTATATATTTTTAACTTAGTAAAATTATATTTTGACCCCTAAAATGATAAAATTTGATTTAATCTTTTAAAATTATAAAGATACAGATTATTAAAATGATAAAATTGTATTTTTATTATAGTAAAAGGTACAATTTAATTTTGACCCCTAACAAAATTTTCTGACTTCGCATTGACGATAAGATAAACCACCGCTACACAATCACTTAAAAACGGCCATCAGATGAGTCACTGTCAAACCATTTTTATCAATAATTTATCACCGAAAATCCACTGGAAAGGATTATGGCATTTTTTCTAATTCCATGGTAAGGTCATTGATGTTTTTATTCCGCGAAATAGGGAAAAGAGTGGGCGTAGGTTTGGGTTCATTCGATGCGAAAGTGTGAGAGATGTCACTAGAGCAATAGAGAGACTAAACGGTTTTAGATTGTCTGGACATCGAATTGCTTTTAGGATGAGAAAGTTTGGCGTAAAGTTTGATTC
The DNA here is from genome assembly GCF_025698485.1 of Gossypium arboreum. Classification (NCBI taxonomy): domain Eukaryota; kingdom Viridiplantae; phylum Streptophyta; class Magnoliopsida; order Malvales; family Malvaceae; genus Gossypium; species Gossypium arboreum. The sequence goes on along the minus strand of NC_069070.1, from coordinate 116,061,066 downwards.
GGTCAGTTTTTGAGCTTGTAAAATGCTTTTAAAGTTTCATGGTGGATGCTCTTGATAAAGCCAGGTGGATAGGATTTTCTATGTTTCAGGATGATTTGTTTTGATGTTGTATCAGTTTTTTGTTGTTTTATTCTTGTAGCATTTGTAATGGACCTCTTGTACCTAGTAACTTTATTTTTATAAAACTCCCTTGATTGCTGAGAAAGAAAAAATTAAATTTATATAATATATAAATAGTAAGGGTTAAAATTGTTATTATGTTAATATTAAAAGTTACGTTTTTAGTCTGTTGGTGATGAAAAAGAAAGAAAATTGAATAATTGAGTGATTAAAAAATTTACTAATATTTAAGTGATTATTTTATATTTTTTATAATTAAGTGTCAAAAGAAAATCATTAATAATTAAATGACTACCATATGATTTTTAAAATATATAACAAATTCGAATAAAACAAATAAAAATTTTCAAGAGAAAATTAATATTTTACATGAATTATTTTATTATTATTTTAGTAAATAAAATAAAATACAATTTGATTATGCTACAAAAACTTTCATGATATATTTGTCCTTGTGCTCGAAATGTGTAAGTACAGTTTCTTGAAGATGCATATTCTCTATCCAAATGAACTCCAAACTATGTGAGTGGAAATATAGTATTATATGCTCTTATTTGCTTTTGAAATAATAAAGTTTCGCCAAATTGAGAAGTAAAAGGCTTATATAATTCATTCCATTGCGACAACAAAGCTCGATGTCTCATGTTTAAATCTTCCAGCACCATGGTAGCTGCAAGGAAGGAACTTTTTGTAACTCATTCCTAGGATATAACTTTTTGTAACTCTGCGAGCTGTCTCCACACATGACACAGTGTGAGATGCTCCGCAAAGTGTCAAAATACCAAATATTCCGTGAAGAGGCAAATAGCGAGATGGCACCGCGAAGTGGCAAGGTGCGAGATACAATTGAAGCTTTGGTTCATGTTGACTTTGTCTAGTGATACGTCGTGAATCAAATAAAAATTTGAATAATATAAGTGCATCTATCAATTAATAATATAGCGACAATAAGCAAAGATATCATTCTCATGAAGACTAAACGTACTAGTAATTACCATCTTTCTATTATTTAATCGAATAAATCGAGTGATTGATTAAAAACTAAAGTTAACTAAATTAATTAGCTAACAAACACGGCAAAGAACAAAACACGACAATAATTGAATAACAACCAAGAAGCAAAATAATATCCAAAAAAGAATTTACCTAGATTTCATTTGTCACTGTAATAACCAAAATTTGCCCGGGCTTTAAAATTGAAAACAAAAAAATAATAAATAAATGTTTATTTATTAAACAGTCCTTTTACAGCCCAAAAGTTAAAACCCAACTAGCCTAAACCCAAACCCAAAACCCAGCTAAATTACCCGGTACCCATTACACCCTGCCTAGCCCAGAACTAAAGTGGCCCAATTGGCCCAAACTATTACATTAAGGCAAGAAACCCTAGAGTTTCTGCCTTTTCCTCCTTGAGCCGTCACTGCTTCTAGAAGATTCGGGGAGCGTCTGTCCAGCTCCCGAATCAAGGCCACCATCGATCATGCCCCCATCAACGTTTCTTCAGTCACGCCGTTTCACCTTGCGTCGTTTCAGCTACCCTTCATAGGTGCTGTGATTTCAGGCCCTGTATCTCATTGAGACGCAAATCAACGCCGTGATCAGTGCCCTTTCTTCTCTTCGATTGCCTGCAAAAGGAAACAAGAGGGAGCAGAACCAACAATTATGGCAAGGAAATAAAATAAAGATGTAAATACACTGTAAACAGTGGCTATAAAACCTGAATACCTTCATTGTAAAAAGGGATCCCGATTTTTTTTACAAAGATAATAATATACACACGTTTTTTCCAGAGAAAAATATACAAACAGATTCAACAAAGCACAGTAGTGCCAACTTACAATACCAGTAGCCAATCGAAAAAGGTGAATATTTTTAATATATATTATAAATAGTAAAAAGGAAGAGAGATTACCTGACTTTCGCTGAAAAGGGAGAAGGTTTTGACCTTCCGACCACCGTGCGTGGTGGCGCGTGAGCGCGTGAAAAAACCTCTGAACGAAGGTTCAACAGCACCGGAGTCAGCCCTCAAATCCTCTTTCAGTGGATTTCGTTATTTTTTTTTTAAATCGGATGTTAAAATGATTTTTGGGCTAAGATTTGGCTTATATAGCCCATGTAAAACGACGTCGTTTGGCTTAATTCAATAAGCATTTAAACGACGTCGTTTGAAACGGAAGATCCGCGCATTGACCCGATTACCCGGGGAGGATCTGCACGTTTTTGGAGAATGGGAAAATTTCCCAATTGATCCTTCTGTTTTTTAAATTTTTTTAATTGCATTTTATTTTTTATTTTAATTTGGCCCTAATATTTTGTATTTGTTTTAATTTAATCCAAACAGCCTCTAAAATAGGTTCCAGAGAACGACGTCGTTTTGGGATTAGGGTTTAAATACCCATTGAGTCCCTCGACTTTAACATGCGTTCCAGATGGCCTAAGTTCATTTTTTTTTTATTTTTAAACTAGCCCTAAAATGTTAATTTTATTTCATTGTAGTTCTTTTAAATATTTTTTTATAATCTATTAAATACTCTATATATTTATAAATATTAATTATAAAAAGGGTATACATCATTTTCATATATTATTTACTATATTATTCATATTATTATATAAGTTTATTCAAATTTAGTATATATTATATATTTTACTATATATATATATTTTTCCTTGTTTTTCATTCTATTATAAAATATGAATTATTTTATTATTTATTAATTATGTAGATTTTTTACATGTTTTGCCCTTATACAATATTTTATTATATCATTTATATTTCATTACATGTTATTCATATATATATATATATATATTATTATATATCATACATTATTATATACTATTCATTACATTATTTTTTTATTATATATTATTTTATTTGTAAAATACTATAAAATAACATATATATATTTATTATATTTAATGTTTATATTTAAAATCTATTATAAAATTCTGTTCTAATTTAACACATTTTTTATATATCAAGTTACTATTTTTTATCCTTCTTTTATATTTTTAGATTGCTTAAAGATATTTCATTTCTTATTTATTGTTTTTATTTCTATTTTTTGTATTTATTAAATATAGTTTTAATGTGCTAATTTTATCTCATAAATTATTTGTTTTTTGTTATATATTCGCATGAAAATTGATTATTTTATGTTGTTATTTTAAGAATATATATTTGCATGAAATATTATTATGAATGTTTTAATTTGTATTTATATATTTTGTCATTTTGTATTTGCATGAAATGATAATTTGTATATTTATGTCATTAATGATCATATATGTATAAATGATAATGTATATTGTATAATTTGTGCCATCACTTATTATTTTCTATACTATATTTGCATGAAATAATAAAGTATATATATATTGTTTTAATTTCTTGTAATATGTAAAACATATCATTTTAAATCAAAAGTCACATCTTATTTAATTAAAAGGAACTTTTAAAAAAAAAGAGCAAGGCAATATTTTGAATACTTAGAAATTAGAAATAGTGCCCTAACATGCTAGGTTACAATTTCTCGTTTGTCTAAATATTTAAAATATCTTTTTAAACAAGTTTTATAAATCATGAGATGATTTTAGTTACGAAAGAATAAAGATATCATGTCCAATCATGCTGGATGTGATGTTTGTACTCTTTTAAAACGAATGAATCTTGATTCTTCTCTCAAGACATCACGGCTTAAAGGAATATCATTTTTTTTCAAATTTCTGACACTAAGACAAGAATTACTCAATTTGGTACCAATTATGGGCGTTACGAGGGTGTTAATCCTTCCTCGTACGTAATCGACTCCCGAGCCTATTTTCTCATAATTTTGTAGGCCAAAACGTTTTATAGTGATCCATCGCACTTTAAAAGATTGGTGGCGAGTCCCATTTTCATTTTCAAAAAGTCAAACACCCGTTTTTCAAACAAACCCCCTTTTAAAAATGGTTTCGACAGCTTGGCGACTCCATTGAGGACGTTAAGAGAGTCAAGCCAAGAAATTGAGTATTTTTGTCTTAATGTCAGAAGTTTGGAACACTTAAATCTTTTTACATGTGTTTGCTGCATATGTTTGTTACTTTATTGCTATACATTGCATTTGCACGACCGTTGTGGTCATACCTTTAAGTGGGAGTGAGAAGCTACGCTTTCGTAAGGTTTTCACCTTCGTATGAGCTAGTGGATTGCTTCCGGGATACTCTACCTATGTCTTCGTGAGATTTTCAACTCCGTATGGCCATAGGGAAAAGTGTCCCCCTAAGCTGAACTTGGTCTATATGAGCCTATAGTGGGTGAGGATTGAGGAATCTGCTGGTTCAGGTACCTTTGCTTTAGAACTAAAACTCATATAGTGAACTTTTAAGTGCTTATCCTAGAGATAATAGTGGTATCCTTTAGAAAATTGCCCTTATAAGGATTTATTTATCGCTTTCTTATATATGATACTGACTTACTGTTTTTATTTTGTTGTCATTGCATGTCATTTTGCATTTAAAGGTGTCGATTCAAGGCTCGGTTTCTAGATTAGAAAGTTTTATAATGAGGAACGAATACTTTAATAAAGTGGAGGACAATGCTTCTGTTTGTACCTGGTCAGAGAAAACCCAGTTAGAGAAAGGGGATAGTGTCACTGAGGGGTATACGTCAGAGTTACGAGACTTCACTCGTGTTAATTCGACACAGAATGAGTTGCAGGAGTTGAGAAACATTTGGGCCCACTGGGATGATAAGGCTAAACAGCTTTTCTATCAGAGTTATGGAGACCTTCCATATTTGCTAGACGTCAAGGTAGATAGACACTTGTTTCGAGCTATGGTACAGTTCTGGAACCCTGCTTATAGTTGCTTTACATTTGGTAGTGTTGATCTTGTACCTACTTTAGAGGAGTATACGACTTTATTGCGTTGTTCAAGGATTTATGTAACAGCCTAATTTTCAGTGGTGTCGGAACAGTGATCCGAGATCACTAAATCCGACAAATGAGTAGGAAATATTATTAATTTAGTGAGTATAAGTTAAATGTGAAGTTAGGAAAAATTTTGAAATAGTGAAATGTACTAATATATATATATATATTAAAATAATTTGAATTGAAAACGAGGTATCGAGACCTCAGGAATTTTAAACCAAGCCATAAATATTTTTATAAATATTTATGGAGTGTTAATAAGTTAGTATTAAAGTTTCGTCAAGAAATTTTAAAGTACTGATACTAATTGAACAAAAAGGACTAAATTGTATCAAATGCAAAATTGTGGGAAATGATTAAATAGCTTAAATGATAAAAGAAAGAGGGTTTAATAGGCAAATAGACCCAAGGTCTATTTGGGCTGGACGGCAAGAGCATGAAATCGGAAAGAAAATAAGGGGAATTAAGGGCAAAATTGCAAAATTGCAAAATTTACTTAATAAAGCTAGGACTAAAGTGGAATTATCTAGATTTCTCTTTTTTTTTCTGCATTCTCATCAGCAAAAACACCATGGAAGAGTTCCCTTAAGCTGGTTTTTCATATTTTTACTGCAAGTAAGTTCAATTCTTGATTATTTCTTGAAATTTTTGTGTTTTTGTGACTTCTACAACTAGGTCCATTTGTTGAATTCATTAGTTCTTGATTCTATGAAAGAAATTGAAAGTTTCTATGAATATGTGCTGGAAGTATATGATGATTTGACATAGAATTAAAGCTTTAAATTGTTTATATGCTGATTTTATTGAAAGAATTGAATAGAAAGTGAATGTTTGGTACCTAAATTGTAAAAGAGTTTGAAGTTAGAGTTTTATATAGAAATTCTAAATTTCAATAGTTATGAAATAACTTATAATGTCTAGAAAAAATATTAATTGAGAAAATTAGTTTAATTGAGGGGTTAATTAAGTAAGGACTGAATTGTACGAACTGTGAAAATTTGGGGCAAAATGAAAATCAACATTTTGCACTAAAACAGTTTTGGACAGCAGCAATAGTCTAACTTTGAAAAATCTCCAAAAATTTTAGAAATCTAATTAGAGGATGAATAAAATATGAAATTAAAGCTTATTGAGTCTAGTCTCTTATAGAAGAAACGGTGTAAGCAATGGAATTGTAAATCATGAGATATAATAAGTTTTGTGAGACAATGTCAGAATGATTTCGGGTTCCCCTGTTCTGAATTTGGAAAATCATCAAAAATTGGATAAAAATAATTAAGGGATTAAATTTATATGTTTAAAATTCTTAAAGAGTCTATTTTCAATAGAAATAAACGGGAACATCATCCGAATCTCGTACGATGAGATAATGAATTCTTAGTGAAGAAGGGTCGGAACTGTCAGACAGCAGAACAGGGGCAACTTTAAAGAATAAACTGTACTTATTGGCTAAACCAAAAATTCTGAAAATTTTATGGTAATAAGATAATTAAGTCTAGTTTCAGGGAAAATTAGCAGATCTTAATTTCAAGTTCTTTAGCTTAAGATATATATAATTTAGTGACTATGACGCAAATGGACAGTTTTGAATATACATAAGTAAATAGTGAAATTATTGATAATGTTACTTGTTGCATGTTATATAAATTAAGGATGTGGAATGGAGAGGAGGAGGAGGAAAATATGTATGAATATTCAGCTAGCATGGCTAATTTGTATGTTTTAGGCTCATGGACTAAATTGAATAAAAGTAAAATTTTATGGGCAATTTTGTAAAAAAAAAGTTAGAAATGACCAATTTGCATGAAATGGATTATTTTATTATTTAAATTACAAAATTGAATGAAATTATTAATTTAGCTCAAGATCAGGGAAAAACATGTTTTAAGGATTTTATTGAAAAGTGTTAAAATTATGGAAAATTCTGGAAAATTCTGACATTTTATAGAATTCATAGGTTGTTATCAATTTGTGTGAGAATAACAGCTGGAAATAAAGATTAAATTGTAATAATTTTATTTTATTTTAACCTAAGGATGAAATCATCATTAATTAAAAGTTTAGGGGTAAAATGATAATTTTGTTTAGAGCATTAGTTGAATGTATTATGACATGAAATAAATGAAAACGACGATCAAATTTCTTTATAAAGATCTGAATGACTTGAATACGAGACTTGAACGTGGAAAAGAAAAGATATCGGATTAACGAAATATCTGATAAATGAATCGGTAACTCCGGTAATGCTCCGTAACTCTATTCCGGTGACGGATTCAGGTTAGGGGCGTTACAATTCATGGTAACAAGGCTTATGTTAAGCCTGCTAGTCTTCCAACTTTTGCGAAGAAATTGATGATGATTACTGGGATGAGTGAGCAGTGGGCTGTAGCTCGTGTGCAGCAAAAGGGTGATAGTAAGTGCATTCCATGGGCCGTTTTGAGGGATTTGATATTGACGCATCTAGATGTGAAGAAAAAGGTCGACGTCCTGGCTTTGAGCATTTAAGGTATGGTAATCTTTCCGAAGGCGTTGGGGCACATAGATGAGTCGGTCGCAGATTTGTTTGATCGACTTAGTAAACAGAATACACCTGTGCCTACGATCCTAGTTGAGATGATAAAATCCTTGAGCGCATGTTGAAGAGCTGGTGAAGGAAGATTCATTGGATGTGCACAGTTGCTGTTAGTTTGGTTTCATAGTCACTTCTGGAAGCTCAATAGGGTTCCTTGTCGAGTTTTCTTTGAGGGTTATTCTCCCTTAAGGGAAGCAGTAGATATACCTAGGAGAGATGACATTTCGGAGGAGAGATGGTTAGACATTCTTCAGAATCTTCGAGAGGAGGATGTTATGTGGAAGGCTCCTTGGTTGGTTCCTAGTGAAGTCCTTTACCGGTGCGGCAGTTCTGATTGGGTCCCTTTACCAGGAATTTGAGGAGTTGTTGGATATACACCGTTGCTTGCTTTAAGGCAATATCGAGTGAGGCAGTTCATACCGGCTACACAGGGTCTAGCTCAGAGTGATTTTTCTTATAAAGGAGATCACTATAAGAAGAGGATGCGAGAGATTTCTGAGGCTTGAAAGAAGCCTTTCTGTATGAAGATCTTGACTGAAGGTTCGACGTCAACCCTCGAGTATAACAGCTGGTTTAGTAAGAGATTCAATGATAATATCCCTAAGTCGATTTTGGGGGAGGCTCGATCATTAGAGGAGAGCTTGCGAGTGATCCCATCGGAGTTGGAGGTTATGAAGCAAGAGTTCGAGAGGAAGAATTCAGAGCTAGAAAAGAGGATTGAGAAGCTCGAAGAGGAGAAAATGTGCTTAAGTCTCGATGTTGACGTTCAAAAGATGGAAGTCGAGAATATGAAAAAGGAAAAGAGGAAGATCGAGATGACCAAAAGACACATTATAAGAAAGCTCAGATGACACTGAAAAGGGTCGGATTAGGGAGATCTTCAGAGCAATGGCAATAAGAGATTCAAGAAGAAAGAGTCAAGGCTGAGTATTGGGAGAAAAAGTTCCAAGAAATGTAGTCTCGTAATCAGGCCCTAGAGAAAGAAAATTAAGGGTTAAAAGTTAAGGTGTCAGAGCTTGGATGATCCCTTTATCATTACCGAAGTCGTAACTCTGCAATTGAGTTAAAGGCAAGCTTGGACAAGATTGAGAATATGAAGCATAACATTGGAGAGTTAGAAGCAGCACTACAGGGCTATGAATCACGGATTGAGCATCTCGAGGCAAGAGAAGAACAGTTGAAGGGAGAACTTTACCATCTTCAGAGTCAAGTGGGAGATAGAGATTATATCATGGGAGAGGCCTTAGTTCAGATTCGAGAGGTCGCTGAACACTTGCAGGAGTTGGGAACACAAGCTAGAATGCTGAGTATGATGTATGAGTCATCATTAGACAAGGGACGAAAGTTAGCGTTATTATTAGATAGGCTTAAGACTTTAGGCCTAGGGCAAAAGTGTATTTGTAATCTGTTTTATGAAAAGATTTTTGTTCCTTAAATAACGTTTTCTAAAATGAAACTGAGTCAGAATCGACATCCTTTTTGCATTCATGCATTTGCATTACATCACATCGCATCATATGCATTTAAGTCCATAAAAAGACCCTAATTAGGAAAATTTTTTTCAGAGAGTTAATCGGGGATATGGAACAAAGGTTGGAGAAATTGGAGCAAAGGCAAATATAGATGCAAGAGTAATTGACCAAAATTTAGCAAGATATACGTGATAAATGTTGGAGCTCCAAAGAAATATAATTGGCCAGCTAGGACGATTATTAGTCGAAGGGCTTGAAAAGAGGAAAAGTCCAGTAGTCAACACTGAAGATGATAATGAGGTCATCGTTTATTCCCCAAATTCTATTCCAAAAGAGGTTCAGACTCAACAAGACGCACATCCGCGTGAGATACCAATTATTATCAAACCCCAACAGCATCAAGCCGGTATATTGGCACCAGTAAATAATTCAGTAGGCTCAGATCCTAATTCGGGAAGCAATTCATCCAGTCTTGTCATCATTAGAGAAGCAAGGAAGGCCAGTGTGGAGTGTCTGAAACAGTACGAAGCTATTAAAAAGCAAGAGTGGAGCTCCCGATACAATACCTCGAGGGCAATGACGAGAAAAGAAAATGAGGTGAAGCTGTTGACTATAAGACAACCAAGAATGTCAACTACTGGCCATCAGGCTCCTCAAAAGCAAGAATCCAATCTGAGACCGAATCCTGAAAAGCTTCCCTTTACGTCAATTCCAGTGCCGTATAAGGAGCTATATCATAGATTATTTGATGCACATGTAGTGGCCCCGTTTTACATAGAACCGTTGCAGCCCCCATACCCTAAATGGTATGATTTGAATGCTCAATGTGAGTATCATGCGGGACGCACAGGACACTCAATTGAGAATTGCACTGCTTTTAAAAAGATGATCGAAAAACTCATCAAAATAGGTGTTATAAGTTTTGATCATCCCTCTAGGTCAGAGAATTTATTACCTAATCATTTAGATGGGGAGGTGAATTCCATGATGGAAAGGGGCATGGGATCTAAGAATATGCCAAGTTTCAGGGCTTTTGAGCAGGACTTGATGTTGGGGAATCTGAATAACGTATCCAAAGAGGAAACCAAGGGATAAAACTTGTGTGCCCTTGCACATTTGGGAATGTTTTGAATAATGAAATTGTGGAAGTGATCCTTGTATTTTAAAGATTAATTTAGAGTAATGTTAGAACACACTTGTTGTTTTAAAGCCTAGAAACAATAAGATTTCATTTGTGAAATAGGCTCATGTTTGGACATTGTTGTTTCAATAAAACATATTTTTCATGATTAATTGGAACAATTGTTCCCTCATTTTTCCTTCATTCATAACATAAATAGATATTCTTGAATTCATTTATTCCTTGTATATCCTTTTGTGCCTATCGAAGGTCCCTAAATATCAATGACAGGGGCAACGATACTATAGATTCAGAGTTCTTTTTGAGCGCTACATGTGTTTAGAGGAATCTCAGTATTCTAAAGATGACAGAGATTGCAATTTGTTTCTAAATTTGTTGAAAATGGTAAAGCAAGAAGAGAAATAAATTCTACCCCGTGAAGCGAGGGTAAAAGATATAGCCTCAGAAGAAAGGAAAGGCTGTAACAAAGCTAGTTTTCCTGTACCTCACATTGATGCTTTGGTGGACAATAGTGCTGGATACTCGGAGCTCCGCAGTTCTTTCTTTGTTTGCTTCTCGATAAGAAGACTCTGATTTTTATGGGCTATGAAAGCAGAAGAATCTGTTTGAGTATGACATCGTGACTCAGTGTATGGCGCCAATTAAGGTGAATGATCAGTCCTTTACAAACCTGCTTCTAGAAAATCAATGCAAAGCTTGGAGGACTGAATTCCATGTTAGTAATTGAGCAAATACCTTCAATTCCAGTTGTTTGAAAGGTTCCAACTATTATCCGTAGAAGGGATGCATTATTTGGCTCTCCTGAGCAATCTGATATACTGTCAATAGCTGAGGTAGTTAGTTTCATGAAGTGGCTATTGATTTCCAGTTATAGGGCATCAGGCTGTACACAGTCTCTGAAGCTTGAAATGATAGATTCTCTCTTCAAACTAGTTTCTGACAAAGTGGATGAGGGTATCGTAAGGAAAGCTTTCTTAAGACTTCTACACAGGTTAAGGAAAAGGAAGTCTGATTAAATTATCCTGTTCAGGGATGGAGTTTGCAAGTCACAGTTCAATCAAGTATTGAACATTGAGCTGGATCAAGTAATTGGGGGTGGCAAATTTCTTGATGAGAGTTGAAACCCCAAGTTTGTGGTCATTGTGGCACAAAAAAAAGAGAGAGAAAAGAAAAATGGAAAATGGAAAAAGAGAAAAAATGGAGAGGCCAAGGTGAAAACCCGCAAAGGGCGCCTTGAGACCAAAGGGGTTTTGAGCTGAAAACCTGAAAGGGCGGCTCAAATTTTAGCGGGCAGCAATGACCTTGCTATACCGGAGTCAACAAGTAGTGAAGTATGTTACATACTGGGGCATCAACAAAGTACTTTGGGTCTTCTAAACACATGTTAAACTCAAAACAGTCTCCATGGAATTTGTATATAGAAACCCAAGCTGCGATATCTAAGGCATTTGATTTTTGTCTTGTTTACTATCTTTGGATTCTCTTTTTTCTCAAAGATAGATTCTTAGATTAATCTCCTTTGTTCTTCTTTTGATAAATCATTCAAACTCTAACTTTCCTCAAGATCAATTTGTTATCTATTATTCATAAAGTATGCTACATTGAAATAATAATGGATGAACTAAAATATCTTCACAAACGAAGTTTTGCATATTACTCTAGAAATTTCTAGATAATACAAAGAAGCTGAAACATAACAATTGTTTAAGGAATTCCCATTGAGTGAGGATTGGAGGTACTCAAGAAATTTTCTTCTTCTAAATGGTGATTAGACGATGTTGATCCTAAGAAAGGATCATTTCATAAATATCTCCAGTGGGTCGTAACATGTGGGAATGATACAGTGGACCAAATCGATGGAGAGGGTTCTAAGCATACGAGCAAAATAGGGTTGGTACTTTGAGTGAAACAAAACGAAACTTGAATGAATCAAGATGTCTGAAATAAAAGTCATTTTCATTTTGCATCATAATATGTCTAAATAGAAGCATTTGACTCATGGCATCCTAATCATTAGGCATAGGCACATATACATTTTACAGGTTATGTCCTCTAAGGGACAACGAAGATCGAAGATTTCAACATGGCATCCCTGTGCTTATAGGGAACAAGTTGAAGATAGCAGATCTTATCTCTCTGTAATAGATAGGGAGCAGATCCAAGATAATAGATCTTATCTCTCTGAATTCGGCAGGGAGCAGATCGAAGACATAGCAGATCTGACCTTCATCGCGACAGATCCAAGATGACAGATCTTATCTCTCTGTATTCGGCAGGGAGCAGATCGAAGACATAGCAGATCTGACCTTCATCGAGGCAGATCCAAGATGACAGATCTTATCTCTCTGTATTCGTCAGGGAGCAGATCGAACACATAGCAGATCTGACCTTCATCGAGGCAGATCCAAGATGACAGATCTTATCTCTCTGTATTCGGCAGGGAGCAGGTCGAAGACATAGCAGATCTGACCTTCATCGGGGCAGATCCAAGATGACAGATCTTATCTCTCTGTATTCGACGGGGAGCAGATCAAAAACATAGCAGATCTGACCTTCATCGGGGCAGATCCAGGATGACAGATCTTGTCTTTCTGCAATGGACGGGGAGCAGATCCAAGATGACAGATCTTATCTCTCTATAATCGACGGGGAGCAGATCAAAGACATAACAGATCTGACCTTCATCGGGGTAGATCCAAGATGATGGATCTTATCTCTCTGTAATGGACGGGGAGCAGATCCAAGATGACAGATCTTATCTCTCTGTATTTGATAGAGAGCAAATCGAAGACATAGCTGATTTGGCTTTTGCATGCTCACGCTGAAGCAAATCTAAGATGATTTGGTTTTCTTGTGTTTACAAGGAACAAATCGAGGACATAGCAGATTTGACTCTCAGATGTTCTCAAAAAGATTCAAGATGATTTGGCATCCTTGTGCTTACAAGGAACAAATTGAAGATATAGCTGATTTGACTTTCACGTCTTTACGTCGAAGCAAATCTAAAATGATTTGGTATCTCTGTGTTCGACGGAGAGCCGATTGAAGATATCAACATGACAGCCACAAGTTTTTAAGAAGTAGATCGAAGATATCAATATGGCATTCCTGAGGTTGTAGGGAGCAGATAGGTTGAAGACCATGCGAGGAAAATATCTCAAAGACTGGGCCAAACCGGGTAAATTTAGTCATTTATAGTCTTTGCTGGATTCCTATTACATAGCAATGAGCAAAGAGGGGCAGCTGTAATAACCAAAATTTGCCCGGGCTTTAAAATTGAAAACAAAAAAAATAATAAATAAATGTTTATTTATTAAACAGTCCTTTTACAACCCAAAAGTTAAAACCCAACTAGCCTAAACCCAAACCCAAAACCCAACTAAATTACCCGGTACCCATTACACCCTGCTTAGCCCAGAACTAAAGTGGCCCAATTGGCCCAAACTATTACATTAAGGCAGGAAACCCTAGGGTTTCTGGCTTTTCCTCCTTGATAAAATCATCGCTTCTAGAAGATTCGGGGAGCGTCTGTCCAGCTCCCGAATCAAGGCCACCATCGATCATGCCCCCATCAACGTTTCTTCAGTCACGCCATTTCACCTTGCATCGTTTCAGCTACCCTTCATAGGTGCCGTGATTCCAGGCCCTGTATCTCGTTGAGACACAAATCGACACCGTGATCAGTGCCCTTTCTTCTCTTTGATTACCTGCAAAAGGAAACAAGAGGGAGTAGAACCAACAAATATGACAACGAAATAAAATAAAGATGTAAATACACTGTAAACAGTGGCTATAAAACCTGAATACCTTCATTGTAAAAATGGATCCCGATTTTTTTTACAAAGACAATAATATACACACATTTTTTCCAGAGAAAAATATACAAACAGATTCAACAAAGCACAGTAGTGCCAACTTACAATACCAGTAGCCAATCGAAAAAGGTGAATATTTTTAATATATATTATAAATAGTAAAAAGGAAGAGAGATTACCTGACTTTCGTTGAAAAGAGAGAAGGTTTTGACCTTCCGACCACCATGCGTGGTGGAGCGTGAGCGTGTGAAAAAACCTCTGAACGGAGGTTCAACAGCACCGGAGTCAACCCTCAAATCCTCTTTCAGAGGATTTCGTTTATTTTTTTTTAAATCGGATGTTAAAATGATTTTTAGGCTAAGATTTAGCTTATATAGCCCCTGTAAAACGACGTCGTTTGTGTAACACCCTAAACCCGGCCTGGAAGTTACGACTGAATCTAGCGTGTCACATTGAAGTGTTTTTCGGAAACCATGTTTCCATTAAAAATCCTTCTTAATAATTAAAAACTTGTACCCTTTTTAAACCTTGTTAGAAAACCTCAGCTGAATAACATACTTAACAACTTTGTAAAAAATCCTGGCAGTTACGGAAGCTTAATTTAAAAACAATTGCGGTTACGTGATGTTTTGAACAATAGTAGTTGCTTTGGAAAACCGTGTTCTAATACTAGCAATTATAAGAACAATAAATAAAATTTCAAATTTGAAATCCAGAAAATTACAACGGCTTTACTACAACCCACATAAAACATTTAAAAGTAATAATCAAAACTATAAAATAAACAGTGTGTGTGGCTTCTTCCGAGCCCCTCGCAGCTCCGATCCATCTAAGGCTGGAAATTACCTGAAAGGTTAATAAACAGGGTGAGTTTATGAAAACTCAGTGTGAAATCCCCTACTATAAAAGGAACATTCAGTCACATAAAAGAATTAAAAGTCTGGCCCCAGCCTTACTTACAATTTCAGTATCAATTGGGTTTAACCCATTTTAACAGACAGTACCAGATGGGCTTTAACCTATTACAGAATAAGAAACATTATCAGGACTAGAATTAGAATCAGAAACAGAATCAGGTGACAAAATCAGAATCAGAATATGAATGCAATCCCAACCCAATCCAGCCTATAACCAACCGCTACACTCCACCGTACCAACCCTACACTCCATGTGGGGAATAGCTCAACCCACCCAAATTTCTATACTCCACGATTGTAAAGATTGTTGCTCGGTTATCGATATTGTGACAGAGTCACCAGATATGAATATTGTGGCGAGCCACCGAGCGTATATTTGTGACATAGCCACCAGAAGCAGATAATGTGGCAAAGCCACTAAACAGAATACGTGGCACAAAGCCATCGATAATCGCATTATGTTAGGCACATAGCCATCAACTAGAGTAACATAACAGGCACACACTCTAGGTAAATGTGATCGACACGAGTCGTCAATAACCATATATTGGCACATAGCCTTAGGCAAATACGTTTGGCACACGTACCATAATCAGTTGGCACAGAGCCATATGTAGGTTGACACAAAGCCATAATCGAAGGCTTTAAGCCATCCAGAGTCAGATCATGTTAGGCATATAGCCATCAGCGACGGTAATATAGTCGGTACACAGCCTCGGGTAAATATGATCGGCACTCAGCCATTGATCGGTCCACAGTCGTCTTGGGCAACCCGTGCGACCTTATCAAATCAGTACGAATATACGGCTCTTAAGCCTTCGGTGGATCCACAGTCGTCAAGCAACCATGCGATCCTAACAGATCAGATCTTCCTCCGTACAAAATCCCAACCCATGCAACATGTCATGTATGCAGAATGTCATGCCCATATTTGAATCAATCAATCACAGTCAAGTCATTCATATACCAACATATATTCACAATCAAATTCGTCAACCACACAGTCCAAGTTAGTCACTTGGCCACAAGGGCAAAACAGTCATTTAACACCTTAAGGGCAAAATGGTAATTTTACCCCACAAGGTATCTCGATAATTCCACCCTACAGGGGTATTTTAGTAATTCTACCCTACAGGGGTATTTCGGTAATTCTACCCTACAAGGGTATTACAATAATTCTACCCTACAGGGGTATTTCGATAATTCTACCCTATAGGGGTATTTCGGTAATTCTACCCTATAGGGGTATTGCAATAATTCTACCCTACAGGGGTATTTCGATAATTCTACCCTACAGAGGTATTTCGGTAATTCTACCCTACAGGGGTATTGCGATAATTCTACCCTACAAGGGTATTTCGGTAATTCTACCCTACAGGGGTATTGCGATAATTCTACCCTACAGGGGTATTTCGGTAATTCTACCCTACAGGGGTATTTCGATAATTTTGTAAATCGAGGGTAAAACAGTAATTCTATAAATCAAGGGTACTTTGGTAATTTTACAAGTTGAGGGTATTTCAATAATTTTACAGGTCGAGGGTATTTTAGTAATTTCACAAATCAGAGGTATTTTGGTAATTTTACAAACTAGGGGTATTTTGATAATTTTACAAACTAGGGGTATTTTGGTAATTATACAAACTAGTGGTATTTTGGTAATTTTATAAACAAAGGGTATTTTAGTAATTTTACAAACTAGGAGTATTTTGGTAATTTTGTAAACCAAGGGTATTTTGGTAATTTTACAAACCAGGAGTATTTTGGTGATTTTATAAACCAAGGGTATTTTAGTAATTTTATAAACAAAGGGTATTTTAGTAATTTTACAAACCAGGGGTATTTTGGTAATTTTGTAAACAAAGGGTATTTTGGTAATTTTACAAACCAGGGGTATTTTGGTGATTTTATAAACCAAGGGTATTTTAGTAATTTTACAAACTAGAGGTATTTTGGTAATTTGGTAAACTAAAGTATTCTAAACAGGGATAACAATACGAATGGCCCTAAAGCCTATTCTCGGCCCAAATGGGCCCACACGCTCGTGTGGCCCTTTTAGCCCAAATCTAGCCACAGATATGAGATTCTCCTAACCTAGTCTAATATTTACTACACAATCAAACAACTTATCCAATTGGGCCCATAGGCCCATTGGGCCCACATGGCTCCTTTCGGCCCATAGTAGCCATCCTACAGCTAGAGTAGTAAGAAATACACACCTGATTGGCGACTGGAGTTAATCTACGCTCCGAGCACTCTTAGCCGACGCCCAACCCAAACGAGCACGCCATACAGCGAAAGGGATCAGCCAAGAAAGGTACATTTACTCTCCTCATGGTTCTCTATATTTAAAGCCAGCTTCGCATCTACTCTTATGTTAGCTTCCCGATGTGGGATCCCTCCATCATCAGAGTTTAAATTCAACACCAACTCTTGTCGTCCCAACATAGCAAAATAAATGCTCTTTGCTTGCCATGGGATTCGAACCCATGCCTCCCTTTAAATGCTCCACACGCTACTTGCCACTAAGCCACAAGGCTTTTTGTGTCACAATTTCTCCAACAATATTCTTAAGGCCTACCTACTACACCCAGGGTTTGATTCACCTTAAACCAAAATTTTTGCTAGAGTCCAGGTTTGAACCCAGGACTTCTCCAACACTTCTCCGCACACTTAACTACTAAAACAAGCCTTCATTAACGAAATTTTCACGCACAACAGAATATTATAAGCTGCCTTCAACCGCTCCAATGCTCAAGGCCCAAAACTTCTAGGCCCAAATTCAGGGTGTTACAGTTTGGCTTAATTCAATAAGCATTTAAATGACGTCGTTTCAAACGGAAGATCCCGCATTGACCCGATTACCCGGGGAGGATCCGCGCGTTTTTGGAGAATGGGCAAATTGCCCAATTGATCCTTCTGTTTTTAAAATTTTTTTAATTGTATTTTATTTTTTATTTTAATTTGGCCCTAATCTTTTGTATTTGTTTTAATTTAATCCAAACAGCCTCTAAAATAGGTTCCAGAGAACGACGTCGTTTTGGGATTAGGGTTTAAATACCCAATGAGTCCCTCGACTTTAACATGCGTTCCAGATGGCCTAAGTTCATTTTTTTATTTTTAAACTAGCCCTAAAATTTTAATTTTATTTCATTGTAGTTCTTTTAAATATTTTTTTATAATCTATTAAATACTATATATATATATATTAATTATAAAAAGGGTATACATCATTTTCATATATTATTTACTATATTATTCATATTATTATATAAGTTTATTCAAATTTAGTATATATTATATATTTTACTATATATATATTTTTCCTTGTATTTTCATTCTATTATAAAATATGAATTATTTTATTATTTATTAATTATGTAGATTTTTACATGTTTTGCCCTTATACAATATTTTATTATATCATTTATATTTCATTACATTTTATTCATATATATATTATTATATATCATACATTATTATATATTATTCATTACATTATTTTTCTTTTATTATATATTATTTTATTTGTAAAATACTATAAAATAACATATATATTTATTATATTTAATGTTTATATTTAAAATCTATTATAAAATTCTGTTCTAATTTAACACATTTTTTATATATCAAGTTACTATTTTTTATCCTTCTTTTATATTTTTAGATTGCTTAAAGATATTTCATTTCTTATTTATTGTTTTTATTTCTATTTTTTTGTATTTATTAAATATAGTTTTAATGTGCTAATTTTATCTCATAAATTATTTGTTTTTTGTTATATATTCGCATGAAAATTGATTATTTTATGTTGTTATTTTAAGAATATATATTTGCATGAAATATTATTATGAATGTTTTAATTTGTATTTATATATTTTGCCATTTTTTATTTGCATGAAATGATAATTTGTATATTTATGTCATTAATGATCATATATGTATAAATGATAATGTATATTGTATTATTTTCTATACTATATTTGCATGAAATAATAAAGTATATATATATTGTTTTTAATTTCTTGTAATATGTAAAACATATCATTTTAAAACCAAAAGTCACATCTTATTTAATTAAAAGGAACTTTTAAAAAAAAGAGCAAGGCAATATTTTGAATACTTAGAAATTTGAGAAATAGTGCCCTAACATGCTGGGTTGTAATTTCTCGTTTGTCTAAATATTTAAAATATTTTTTTAAACAAGTTTTATAAATCATGAGATGATTTTAGTTACGAAAGAATAAAGATATCATGTCCAATCATGCTGGATGTGATGTTTGTACTCTTTTAAAACGAATGAATCTTGATTCTTCTCTCAAGACATCACGGCTTAAAGGAATATCATTTTTTTTCAAATTTCTGACACTAAAACAAGAATTACTCAATTTGGTACCAATTATGGGCGTTACGAGGGTGCTAATCCTTCCTCGTACGTAATCGACTCCCGAACCTATTTTCTCATAATTTCGTAGGCCAAAACGTTTTATAGTGATCCAATCGCACTTTAAAAGATTGGTCCCATGATACAGGCCTTATATTCCGCTATGTTATTGGTACAGAAGAAGTTCAGTCTTGCAGTGAACGGATAATGATTCCCGTCTGGTGATACTAAGATTGCTCCAATTCCATGCCCCAAGGCATTCGACGCACCATCAAAACTCATCTTCCATTGCTTCTCTTTTGATGACTCAGATTCCTTTTCTATGATGCACATTAAGTCTTCATCTGGGAAATCGAACCTCAAGGGCTCATATTCCTCTGTCGTTCGAGCCGCTAAGAAATCAACTATTCCGCTCCCTTCTGATACCAATCAAATTGTAACACCCCAAATCCGTGACCATCACCGGAGTTGAACACGAGGTGTTACCGGGCTTTCTTCACTTATTTCCCCCTTTATATTTTTTTTTCTGTTCCAGGCAGGCTAGATAACTGCATCACTGTCACCTTAAAAATCATATCTCGAGTTACAGAACTCGAAAACCAGTTCCGTAAATTTTTCCTGAAACTAGACTCATAATTCCATTTACACATTTTTTTATAGAATTTTTGGTCAAGCCAATTAGTACAGTTTATTAGTTAAAGTCTCCCCTGTTACAGGGTTCGACTACACTAACCTTTGCGCATTACGACTTGGATATCTTCCTGTACGGGGCTCCAACACTTATGCCGTTTGTTTCTAATGAAACTAGACTCGATAATTAATCTTTACATATAAGGAATATCCTCTAATTATTTCGATATAATTTACGGTGAATTTCCTAAGTCAAGACAGGGGATCCAGATTCCGCCCGGGCCCTGTTCCACAAGAAATTAAATATCTCCTAACATACAGCTCATATGGTCGTTTCGCTTCGTCCATATGAAAATAGACCCATCAAGCTTTGATTACGTAATTATTTTAGCATTTAATTCCACTTCTACTATTTTTAGTGATTTTTCGATCTCACATCACTGCTGCTGTCCGCAACAGTTACTGAAATAAACTATGCCTATTTCATGAATTTTTCCTTGGCCTTACTAATAATCCATCATACATAACACAAATTATGACCACCTTATCAAAATTAAGATTTCTAAGACTCGCGACTATAAGTTTTAAAACCCCACTCAACCGACCACATAGGCCATATTCGCATGGCTTAAAGTTTACAACCCAAAATTTCACAAAACAAAGAGCTTATACATTCAACAATGTCATCATTCCATACACATACATTTTATATACATATTGTCTCATTAAAATTTGAAAATTTGAAAACCGACTTTCGATTTTATTAAAAGAGGGAGTCGCCACCGATCATTTTTCTTAGGTGTGATCGGACACCTAATAAATCACCTTTTTTAAAAGAGAATTTATTCTTGAACAAAAATGAAGGCCAAATTTGGGTCTACATGAAAATCCAGAGAGAAAAAAAAATAGGGTTTGGGAGTCGGTTACGCACGAGGAAGGTATTAGCACCCTCGTGACGCCCAAAATTATTATCTTATTAAACACGTGTTGTCTTGATTTTCAAAAATACGAGTTCAATGCAAGATTTAGTCACAATCCAATTGAAACACGAAAAATTTTAGTCTTTTTTTTTTGGTTTTTTAGAAGGGCATACCGTTTTAACACGAGTCGATTGATGTTCACCCAACATAGCGATGAAATCGGTGACTTAGTATTAAACTGATACGTTGCCTTACTTATTAAAAAAACAAGAATAAGATTTTCGAAATAATGCAAAGCGAATTGATGAAAATAGATGGCAGAGCTAGAAATATATTGAAGCGAATGTAAGTGTGACAAATATATTACAAACAATAAAGATATATGTAATACTAGAATTGAACATGAAATGGAAATAATGAATGTACATACATGATATTAAGAGTACGACGTAAACTATATATAATATTTGATAGTAAAAATATAACTAATAATGTTAAAATAGATACATAATAAATACATATATTTACGTGAAAATGTATGTACATGATATATAGGAAAATATATACATAATAATGACATTAGGAATATGTACGTAAAATAGGATGAAAAAGGTTTACATGATAATACTAATATGGGTACATAATATATATATATATAACATATTTAAAATGAACATATACAATATACATATATAATGATATATATTAATAATAATAGTAAAAAGAGAGATGTATACACACCAAATAACACATAATAACATTAAAATAAAATAAGTGATAATAGTGAAAATAATAGATACAATAATAAATATGATGATGTATGAAAATAATACTAATATAAAAGTATATATATACTCATATAATAAAATATATGTACTAATATTAACAATTAACATAATAGGGTAAAAAGTAGATATAATAATATATATAATATATAATAATATAATAATAAATATATATATGTGTAATATACAAAAACATATATAGTAGTATTAAGAATATAAATATAAGATAGTATATATACAAAAAAATAAGTAATGAAATAATATGTACATAAGAAATATATACCAATATATATAATGCAGAAAGAAACAAATAATGAAAACTACTAAATATACATATACACGTATATAATGAAATATATAATAGTATCAATAACAATAATAAGGATTATATAAAATACATACATGAAATAGCATGAGAAATATATACAATTGATTAAAATATACATGTGCGTATTACAATACATGCACAACAATAAAAATAATAAAAATACACCATTAAAAAACATATAGGTACATTCAATAAAGATATATAGATAAACACATGCTAATATCAATAAAGACAAAAGAGTAGTGAAGATATATATGAAATAGAATAAAACATGTAACTAATAATACTAACAATATATACAAACTATGTATAAAAGCATATACGATACATATGTACATTAACAATGATAATAATGTGATAGAAAGACAATTATTGACAATATTACATAAATATATATTAAAATAAATATATAATAATATTAAAATTACATACATAATATGTACGTACTATATACAAATACTATATGTATAATATATTAAAATAGAGACATAATATACGTGGATAAAATATATATATATATATATATATGTATATAAAACAAATGTATGTAATATAATTTTAGGATATATGCGTAATTAATATATATATATTTAAAAATGCATAAGTGATATACAAATATATTAACAAGATAATAATATTAAACCATTAATAATACTAAATAACATATATAGGTTAGTATTAAGTAGAATGACAGCGATAAAATACCAAAAGTATAATAATAATATTATTATTAAAATTTATTAGTATAAATAATATTGAAATTAAGACTAAATAATAAAGAAAAGTAAAAAGGATGAAAATCGAAACAAAAAACAAAGTTAGAAGTAATTTAAAAGAAATAAAGAAGAAGGATCGGAATGTAAAACGAGCGTAACCTAGGGGGACCAGATGTAACGCCCCAATTTTCGGGAATCCTGTGAATGTTGGCATAGGTTTAATTATGTTAGTGGGCCTCTAGAATGCCCAAGCTTAAGATAGAACCCGATAATTTTAGTTAATTTTTGTTCCATAAGAAAAAGGGAGTGAAATTATGAAATAGGACCTATGTGAAAATGTTTGAAAATGCTATAGGCTAAATTGAAGTGGACAAATAAATAGGAGTGCAAAATAGGAGGATTTGCATGACAAACCTCCCATTTACATGAAGTGGCCAACCATCATGTTGTTGTAGACAAAATGTACACTTGATATCCATAATTTATGGTACAAATTGATACAAATTGATAATAGGTTAGGTAAATGTTCCATGATAATGGGTTAGGTAAATGTTTCATGATAATAGGTTAGGTAAATGTTCCATGATAATGGATTAGGTAAATATTCAATGATAATGAGTTAGGTAAATGTTCCATGATAATCATGATAATGGATTAGGTAAATATTCCATGATAATGGGTTAGGTAAATGTTTCATGATAAGAATATCATGTCTTTTGTATTAAAGAATTAAATGGATGAAATATGAAGTTTTATTAAAAGAAAAGGGGTGAAAAGAACAAAGTTTTGTCCATCTTTGTTCATCATAGCTGAAAGTTAGAGAAGAGAAAGGAGAGGAGAAAGCTCTTGAGTATTCGGTCATTAGGAGGAGGAAAATTGAAGGTAAGTTCTTGGTACCTTGCTTCTATTTTGAGGTTCATGAGTTCTTCTTGATTCTACCTTAACTCTTGAAGTATATTTTGATTTTTAGTTGTGTTGTGAGCATTTGGTCATGAATTAAAATGAAGGAAATGGTTGTTGTTTCATGTTCTTTTGATGAAAATGGAAGATATGTGAAGTTGAGCCAAACAAATGAGCATGCATGTGCCTTAGATGCTAAAGGGAAAAATCGGCTAACATGTTGTACTTTAAAATGATGAAATGGAGATTATGCTTAAGTAAAAATCATAGATATGTGATGATTGATTGGTGATATACATGTTTAAATAACATGCATGCAAGATAGGTGTATGAAAGAGTGATTTGGTAATAAATCTGCTTGGGACAGCAGCAGTAACGTGACTTTGGAAAATCACCATAAATTGTGGGAGATGAATTAGAAGCTGAATAAATTATGTAATTAAAGCTTATTGAGTCTAGTTTCTAATGAAATAAACAAGAACATATTTTGAATTCTGTACAATGAGAAATTTGATTCGTAATGAAGGGTGGTCAAATTAGTCAAACAGTGAAACATGGGAAACTTTGAGAAAATTCTGGTATTGATTGGCTAAACCAAAAATTCTGAAAATTTTATGGATAGAAGATATATGAGTCTATTTTCAGGAAAAATTAACGGAACTTGATTTGGAGTTTCGTAGCTCCAGTTATAAATGATTTAGTGACTGTTGCTCAGGAAGACAGCTTGCAGTGAAATTATGATTATGTGGTAAACATTGACAAAAATTTGTTAATGAGTTGCTTATTGATTTCTTATAAGCTTACTATGATATGTAGGTGTGGTTGACTGAATATTGTAAGGGGTTAATACGTAGTTCGTATTTGAATAGTTAGATTAACGTGTTAGTAACCCAAAACCGCTTTCCGACTAGGGTCACTATAGGGCTGTCACAACTCTCCCCCACTTAAGAAATTTTTGTCCCCGAAAATCTTACCGGTAAATAGGTTTGGGTATCACTCTTTCATAGAGTTCTCGGGTTCCCAAGTAGCTTCTTCCATCCCATGTTTGAGCCATAACACTTTTACTAAAGGAACCTTTTTGTTTCGTAACTCTTTCACTTCACGAGCTAGGATACGAATCGGTTCTTCTTCATAACTCATATCAGCTTGAATTTCGACCTCGGAGGGGTTTATTACGTGTGAAGGATCGGA
Organism: Gossypium arboreum; assembly: GCF_025698485.1. NCBI lineage: Eukaryota > Viridiplantae > Streptophyta > Magnoliopsida > Malvales > Malvaceae > Gossypium > Gossypium arboreum. Next base: position 116,036,259 of record NC_069070.1, on the reverse strand, counting down.
TCTATAACGTCGAAGCATCGAAACATGAAAAACGTTGTGGATCCTTTCGAGTTCAGGGGGTAAAAGCAACCTATATGCAACTGGGCCAACTCGTTCGGAGATCTCATACGGCCCAACGAATCTCGGACTCAATTTGCCCTTACGGCCAAATCTGAGTATCTTTTTCCAAGGCGACACCTTAAGAAACACTTTGTCTCCCACCTGATACTCAATATCTCTTCGTTTTAAATCTGCATACGACTTCTGACGATCTGATGCTGCCTTCAGACTTTCACAAATTATTCTTACTTTACGTCAAAGCATCTTTAATCAAATCCACTCGAAAATTTTACTTTCACCGAGCTCGGTCCAAAACAATGGCGACGGCATTTTCGACCGCATAAAGCCTCGTAAGGTGTCATCTTAATACTTGACTGAAAACTATTGTTGTAAGCGAATTCAATCAAAGGTAAATACCGTTCTCACGAACCACTAAACTCGAGGATGCAACATCTCAACATATCCTCAAGTATCTAAATTATCCGCTCAGATTGACCATCTGTTTGTGGATGAAAAGCGGTGCTAAAATGCAGCTTGGTACCCAAAGCTTCTTGCAATTTCTGGAGTCGGAAACGAGGGGTTCACAGACTAAATTCACTTATCGAGCATTTACCGTTTAACTTTCACAGTCCATTTTAACATTTCCAGACAAGCTGGCTAACTGCATCACTGTCACCTTAAAAATCATATCTCAAGTTCCAGAACTTGAAAACCAGTTCCGTAAATTTTTCCTGAAACTAGACTCATAATTCCATCTACACATTTTTTTCTAGAATTTTTGGTTGAGCCAATTAGTACAGTTTATTAGTTAAATTCACCCCTGTTTCAGGGTTCGACTACACTGACCTTTGCGCATTACGACTTGGATATCTTCCTGTACAGGGCTCCAACACTTATGCCGTTTATTTCTAAAGAAACTAGACTCACAAAGAAATCTGTACATATAGAGAATAAATTCTAATTCTATCTGGTTAATTTATAGTGAATTTTCAAATTCGGAACAGGGGATCCAGAAACCGTTCTGGCCCTATTTCGCGAGAACTTGAATATCTCTTAAAATCCGACTCATATGACTGTTTCGTTTCTTCCATATGAAAGTAGATTCATCACGGTTCAATTACATAATTTATTCACTATTTAATTCCATTCCTACTATTTTTAGTGATTTTTCACATCCACATCACTGCTGCTGCTAGCATCTATTTTAAGGGTAAACTTTACCTATTCCATGATCCTCCATGGATCAACTAAGGTTTATCATACATATACCAAAAGTGATCATGCATAACTATTCCCATGGCTAACCGTTACCAACATTTCCATACCTCTCGACGGGCAACATACAAAATGATTATAATGCTATGATCAAAGTATACTTAAGCCATTTTCGCATGGCTATCCAAATTTACACAAAGATCAACTTAGCCAAAGGCCGGTAGCTCATTTAGCAACTGAGCGAATACTCATTTGTAAGGGCTCAACTAATTCAAAGCACATACGAAACATACCTCATTGTTGGGATTTCACAAGCGTATTAACTGAAATTTTTACAGCAAGTTCATTCATTCCCGAATCACGTACCTTCGGAGTTTAACCGGATATAGCTACTCGCTCGAATGCCTTCGGGACATAGCCCGGTTATAGTAACTTGCACAAATGCCTTCGGGACTTAGCCCGGTATTCTAACTCGCACAAATGCCTTCGGGACTTAGCCCGGATATAATAGCTCGCACAAACGCCTTCGGGACTTAGCCCGGATATAGTAGCTCGCACAAACGCCTTCGGGACTTAGCCCGGATATAGTAGCTCGCACAAACGCCTTCGGGACTTAGCCCGGAATTAGCCACTAGCTCAAATGCTCTTGGGACTTAGCCCGGTTTTCATCCGAACATTCATGCACATATCAATAAATCATAACACATCTAATTTCATTTTCATAATTAGAGTTCAAACACAAGTCATGTATTAAGCATTCCCATTTCGGCTCACTAGCCACATACAAACAGCATGGTTTAGTTTGCTTATAACACGATCTCTACGCACATACATTATGACTTAATCAAATCATAAACTAAGTCTCATTGCTCGAAAACTTACCTCGGATGTTGTCGAACGATTCCGATGGCTATTCGACCACTTTTTCCTTCCCTTTATCGGATTTAGTTCCCCTTTGCTCTTGAGCTTAATTTAACAAATAAATTGATTTAATCATTTGAGCATCGAAAAGAGGAACTCAAGGTACTTAGCCCATATATTTACATTAGACATTAAAATCACATACATATGAAATCATGAATCAACTCAACATATTAACCAATATTCTCCTTAGCCGAATTTTCTAAGTCGAGATAAAGCCATCAATATGGTTAACTATGGCCGAATATACACATCAACCTATGTACTCATTCATGTGGCCGAATATACACATTAACTAAGCACTTAACAATTTTCGTTAGCCATTAAACTCATTCGGCACAAGCCTACTTCATTTCAATTTTGTCACTCTCGAACTTATCCATAATATCCTAAGTTCATTTAGTAGCTAGGCAACAATTATACAAAACAACAAGCATTTAACAACAATGTACTTAACCAATTCCTCAGGCATACATTCGGCAATATATATATATATATATATATATGTTAATGACGAAAACACTTAGGCCAATTCTAAAACATCCACGAACCATACTTCCAAAATGAGCTACTTCCATGGCCGATTATATTTCATCATTAACATACCTCATTTTTGAATCATATAATCAACATCACAACACATCTCCAAAACAAAAATCATACCTATCATATTTACTCATATGGCCGAATATACATACCCCCATATAATATCATTTTCATTTCATTTAACACTTAATTTCTACCACATAAACACTTGGCCGAATAATCCTAAACTAGCAAAACTCCACATTTGTTCATACCATCTTTTAAATTCGCATATATCTATTTAGGTAGCTCATATTTTCCCCTTTCTAATATTTCTATCCAAAACATCAAAACACTATCCTTTTTGCATTTACCCCATAATACCGTATGCACAATTTGTCACCAAAACTAAAGAAAAATCAACATATGGGTTACAATAAGAGCTTGACTACTAGCTAGATTCTCATAAAAATCAATAGAAATAACATGAACTCCTACCTTATTTAACCTCCAAGATAGTCGAATGCCCTAGACAAGTTCCTTCCTCTTTCCTCTTTGTTTCGGCTGTGCAAGAAGGTAAGGAAGATGAACACACTCTTACCTTTATTTCCTTAAAGGTGACCAAATGCCTTAACTTCAATTTCTTCTCTTTTTTTTCTTTAGGTACGGCAATGGGGAGAAGAAGGATGAACATACCTTGTTTCTATCACTCTTCCATTCTTTTAATTATTCTTTCTTCCATACTATAAAGCCATTAACTATTATCATGCTAAAATAAAATGTATATAATATCTATCAACCATCATTATGGCCGGCCACCAAATTAAAAGTGGTCTATTTGACATGCAAGTCCCTCATGTCAATAACTCATGCATTATTTGGCCACTTTAAATTTCACCTATCACATGGGTCCTTTCTTATAAATTAGCACCTAATTGATAAAATCAAGACACGAAATATTCACACATACAAATTCCACATACAACAAGCATAGAATATAACATCTAATTATTTTTGTGACTCGGTTTTGTGGTCCCGAAACCACTTTCTGACTAGGGTCACATTAGGGGTGTCACAACTTTCCCCCACTTAAGAGATTTTTGTCCCCGAAAATCTTACCGGTAAATAGGTTTGGGTATCGCTCTTTCATAGAGTTCTCGGGTTCCCAAGTAGCTTCTTCCATCCCGTGTTTGAGCCATAACACTTTTACTAACGGAACCTTTTTGTTTCGCAACTCTTTCACTTCACGAGCTAGGATACGAATCGGTTCTTCTTCATAACTCATATCGCCTTGAATTTCAGCCTCGGGGGGACTTATTATGTGCGAAGGATCAGATCTATAACGCCGAAGCATTGAAACATGAAAAACGTTGTGGATCCTTTCAAGTTCAGGGGGCAAAATCAATCTATACGCAACTGGTCCTACTCGTTCGGATATTTCATATGGCCCGATGAACCTCGGACTCAATTTGCCCTTGCGCCCAAATCTGAGTATCTTTTTCCAAGGTGAAACTTTAAGAAACACCTTATCTCCCACCTGATACTCAATATTTCTTCGTTTCAAATCCGCGTATGACTTCTGACGATCGGATGCTGCCTTTAGACTTTCACGAATTACTTTTACTTTCTGTTCAGCATCTTTAATCAAATCAACTCCGAAAATTTTACTATCATACCACAATTTTGTCTCACCAAGTTCTCAACCAAGGATTAAACTCATACATGTCCATTTTCACTTCTTCAACACATCCATCATCGAATCATGAGTACATAGGTTGATGTGTATATTCGGCCATAGCTAAGCATATTGATGGCTTTTTCTCGACTTAGAAAATTCGGCCAAGTGTTTATGTGGTAGAAATTAAGTGTTAAATGAAATGAAAATGATATTATATGGGGGTATGTATATTCGGTCATATGAGTAAATATGATAGGTATGATTTGTGTTTTGGAGATGTGTTGTGATGTTGATTATATGATTCAAAAATGAGGTATGTTAATGATGAAATATAATCGGCCATGGAAGTAGCTCATTTTGGAAGTATGGTTCGTGGATGTTTTAGAATTGGCCTAAGTGTTTTCGTCATTAATATATATATATATATTGCCGAATGTATGCCTGAGGAATTGGTTAAGTACATTGTTGTTAAATGCTTGTTGTTTTGTATAATTGTTGCCTAGCTACTAAATGAACTTAGGATATTATGGATAAGTTCGAGAGTGACAAAATTGAAATGAAGTAGGCTTGTGCTGAATGAGTTTAATCTGTTCCAGGCAGGCTAGATAACTGCGTCACTATCACCTTGAAAATCATATCTCGAGTTCCAGAACTTGAAAACCAGTTCCGTAAATTTTTCCTGAAACTAGACTCATAATTCCATTTACACATTTTTTTCTAGAATTTTTGGTCAAGCCAATTTGTACATTTTATTAGTTAAAATCTCCCCTGTTACAGGGTTCGACTACACTGACCTTTGCGCATTACGACTTGGATATCTTCCTGTACAGGGCTCCAACACTTATGCCGTTTGTTTCTAATGAAACTAGACTCGATAACGAATCTTTACATATAATGCACGTCCTCTAATTATTTCAATATAATTTACGGTGAATTTCCTAAGTCAAGACAGGGGATCCAGATTCCGCCCGGGCCCTGTTCCACAAGAAATTAAATATCTCCTAACATACAGCTCATATGGTTGTTTCGCTTTGTCCATATGAAAATAGACCCATCAAGCTTCGATTAAGTAATTATTTTAGCATTTAATTCCACTTATACTATTTTTAGTGATTTTTCGATCTCACATCACTGCTGCCGTCCGCAACAGTTACTGAAATAAACTATGCCTATTTCATGAATTTTTCCTTGGCCTTACTAATAATCCATCATACATAACACAAATTATGACCACCTTATCAAAATTAAGATTTCTAAGACTCGCGACTATAAGTTTTAAAACCCCACTCAACCGACCACATAGGCCATATTCGCATGGCTTAAAGTTTACAACCCAAAATTTCACAAAACAAAGAGCTTATACATGCCAAATGTTCCCCTAGATCGACTAAGAAGACAATACCAAAAGATTGCTCACTTGGTGTGATGACTTAGTTGACGGTTCCGAGCACACAAAAGAGACGAGTCCAAGAGACCTAAAATGGGTGACAAGAAAACACCGAATGAGTATATAACTCAGTAAGTCATAAGCATTCCACAATCATCCATTAGCAAAATTATCACAAAGTGAAACAATGAAACGAGGCTAAGTACTCCATCAATACCGAACTATACCATAGTCCCTTGAACCTTTTGGTTCAATCTCATACTAATTCACCCAATGACATTTCATATACTATTCAATAGGGTGATTGAGGCATTTCGATACATCAACTCATTTTCACCACAATCATGCAAGCAAATGAACTTTCATCTATTCCATGATACTTTATTTACGCGACTGCAATTTTAACCATCACATAGATTTAAAGCTTACCAAGCTCAGCCCCGAGCATGATCATAGCGCCTATTCGCCATGAGCTCAAGGTACTTACTCTTTCCGCTGTCCATGATCAACTCGATAAGGTCACACCCTCCATGTAAGTAATCGATCGAATATATATATTAAATTCGCATACGTAGTGCTTAATAATCGATCACGCACACTTAGTGCCATGTGATTTAAGCTTGCACACATAGTGCCATATAATTTAAGTTCGCACACTTAGTGCCATACTTTTCAAGCTTGCACAGTTAGTGCCAATCTCGTCACCATGCCCATTTATTGCCCGCACACTTAGTGCCGAGACTAAACACTCTACGCATTTTACTACCTTTATACATTCAACAATGTCATCATTCCATACACATACATTTTATATACATATCATCTCATTAAACACAATTACATAGATATTATGATAATTTAAATCAATACCAAATATATGCTTAATGACTTACTTTGTGTTGGGTAAATAATTCCAAGTCGGTTACTCGATGACCTTCGATTTCCCCTTGTTGGACGCCTCTCCTTTAGGATCTTGAGCTTAAACAAATAAATTAACTCATTCAACCGCTTTGGTACATATATTGGTATCCACATTTTAATGATCTTATGACATACGGAACGACATGGTAAAATTTTTATCTTACTACCTTATGTTCTTAGCTATTCGGCTAATAGCCTTATGCAATTTCCATACTATCAAAAATCCAATCACACATACACATATACATATTCGTATATTAGGTAACCACCCTTACTAACTACCCATTTTAGTCGATTTTATACAATCAAAGGCAATATCATAAATGGGTATACTTATATAGCCGAATGTGCTAAAATTCGATCTAACATCACCTATACACTTGATTGAATGGCCGAATACCTATACTATCAATTATAGTATCATTTTTATTCTTTCAAACACATAGTTTCCTCCCATGAACACTTGGCCGAATTTTCTTTTCTCTTCTAGCATAGCTTCACATCTTAAAATTAAGAGTTACAAATTACAATTAGGTTACAACAATGCCCATAATTGACCGAATGCCTAAGCACACGGTCTATTAATGCATGTTGTGAAAATGATGGGTTTGCATGTCAATTTACCCAAAATTTAAGCATGATGGCCGGCCATGCTAAGAGTGGAGACATGTTGCAAACATGTTGGGTTAGTGGTTATGTTAGAAAGAATAAAATAATGAAAAAAAAGAAATATGATGAAAACAAAGGAAAAAAAAAGTGTGTCCATCCTTTCACATTGTTCTACCTTGGCCGAATGTTCTAAGAAAAAGAGGGAGTGTTCATCTTCTTCTCCATCTTGCCAAAACCGAAAACCAAAGGAAGGAATTAGAGAGCTTGTCATTAAGCAAATTCGGCAACCCTTCTTCTAGTTGGAGGTGAGTTTTGAGATGTTGGCTTTAACTTCTTTAGTTTGTGAGTTAATTGTCAAAATGCATTTTGGCAATGTCATGAAAAATCAAACTTTTATGGTGGTTTGAACATCAAGCCGTGTATCAAGAAGTTAGGAGAAGAGGTTGTTTCATGTTGTATTGATCAAGTAAAGGTCGATATGAGGTTAAAAATTTGTGAAATTTTAGTTAGGTAATGCTTGGTACATTCGGCCATGGTTGATAGTGAAGAGGTTGATTTATTTTCTTTATGTTAAATGAATGAGTGTGGATGGGTGAAGTTTGAATTAGTTAAATGTTCATATAGGTTGTCTTGATGAAAAGAGAAAGAGAAGAATTAGATATCATATTTGATGCTAGTGTGGTATATGAGGGTGTTGAACTTAAATAAGTAATATTCGGCTAGCATGATAAGTATGAAATATTAAGTAGATGAGATAATTGATGGTGAAGTGGCTAATAGGGACTTTTAATGAAATTTATGCTAAGGCCGAATGTATCAAATGCTAAATGTGCTTATATGTGTATTCGGCCAAGGAAGCATGATATGAAGCTTGATAGGCTTGAGAGATGAATGACCGAATGAGCTATAGGTCATGTATGGGTTAATTTTATGCATATGTGTGTGTGTGGCATTAGTAGTTAATGGCATTCGGCATTATTTAACTAAAATTGGAAATGAATGCTTAAAAGTTAAATAGGTCGCCCTAGTGACCGAATGTGTTAAAAGCTAATATATGGACAAATGATACGAATGAATTGGTTTTTGAAATGTATATGGTTGCCGTATGTGTGTGTTTGATTGAGAAGTAAATTTGTTTGATTTAGCCCAAGAGCTTAAAGGATCAAAGTTGGACAAGGGGAAAGAAAAAGTAATTGAATAGCCGTTGAAGACGTTCGACAACATCCGAGGTAAGTCATTAAGCATATGTTTGATGTCGATTTAAATGAGCATGATATCTATGCGATTACGTTCAATAAAACGAAATGTATATAAAAAATGTATGTGTATGGGATGATGACATTGTTGAATGTAAAAAGGTAGTGAATGTGTAGAGTGTTCGGTTTCGGCACTAAGTGTGCGGGCAATAAGTGTGCGTGGTGACGAGATTGGCACTAAGTGTGCAAGCTTGAAATGTATGGCACTAAGTGTGCGAGCTTAAATGTATGGCACTAAGTGTGCGAGCTTAAACTATATGGCACTATGTGTGCGAGCTTAAATCACATGGCACTAAGTGTGCGTGAACGATTATTAAGCACTATGTGTGCGAACTCAATATATATATATATCTTCGATCGATTATTTACATGGAGGGTGTGACTTTATCGAGTTGATTATGGACAGCGGAAAGAGTAAGTACCTTGAGTTCATGGCTAATAGGCGCTATGATCATGCTCGGGGTTGAGCTTGGTAAGATTGAACCTATGTGATGATTTCAATTGCATTCACGTAAATAAGGTATCGTGGAATAGACGAAAGATCATTTAGTTGTATGATTGTAACGGAAATGAAATGATGTATGGAAATTGCCTCAAATATCCTATTGAATAGAATATGAAATGTGAATGTATGACTTGGTATGAGATTGAACCGAAAGGTCTAAGGAACTATGGTATAGTTCGGTATGGATGGAACACTTAGCCTCGTTTCATTCTTTCATTATGTGATAATTTTGTTAATGGATGGTTGTGGAATGCTTATGACTTACTGAGTTATATACTCATTCGGTGTTTGCTTGTCACCTATTTTAGGTCTCTTGGACTCGTCTCTTTTTGTGTGCTCGGAACCGTCATCGAAGTCATCACACCGGCGAGCAATCTTTTGGTATTGTCTTCTTAGTCGATCTAGGAGAACATTTGGCATGTATAGGCTCTTTGTTTTGTGAAATTTTGGGTTGTAAACTTTAAGCCATGCGAATATGGCCTATGTGGTCGGTTGAGTGGGGTTCTAAAACTCATAGTCGCGAGTCTTAGAAATCTTAATTTTGATAAGGTGGTCATAATTTATGTTATGTATGATGGATTATTAGTAAGATCATGGAAGAATTATGAAATAGGCATTATTTGCTTTCGCAACAGATGCTGACAGCAACAGTGATGTGAGATTAAAAAATCACTAAAAATAGTAGAAGTGGAATTAAATAGTGAATAAATTATGTAATTGAACCTTGATGAATCTACTTTCATTTGGAAGAAACAAAATGGTCACATGAGTTGGATTTTAAGAGATATTCAAGTTTTTTCGAAACAGGGCCAGAACGGTTTCTGGATCCCCTGTTCCGACTTTGAAAATTCATTATAAATTAACCAGAGAGAATTAGAAGTTATGCTCTATATATGCAGATTCCTTTGTGAGTCTAGTTTCTTTAGAAACAAACGTCATAAGTGTTGGAGCCCTGTACAGGAAGATATACAAGTCGTAATGCGCAAAGGTCAGTGTAGTCAAACCCTGAAATAGGGGAGACTTTAACTAATAAACTGTACTAATTGGCTAGACAAAAAATTCTAGAAAAAAATGTGTAAATGGAATTATGAGTCTAGTTTCAGGAAATATTTACGGAACTGGTTTTTGAGTTCTGGAACTCGAGATATGATTTTTAAGGTGACAGTGACGTAGTTAGCTAGCCTGCCTGGAACAGAAGAAAAAAAATATAAAGGGGGAAATAAGTGAAGTAAGCCCGGTAACACCTCGTGTTCAACTCCGGTGACGGTCACGAATTCGGGGTGTTACATTTGATTGGTATCAGAGCTATGGTTTAGTCGGTTCTAGGACTACCATAGCGCGTGTGAGTCTAGCTATACATGCCATAATGTTAGTGCTTAATAATGTGATGACTTTTGACGGTTGAAATTTTTGTTTTGATTAGCAAATAGAGCCCGGGGTAGAGAGACCCTTAGTGGATGACGTTGAAAGTGTAGCGGCTGCTCCTGCGTAAGGGACACTGCCTGTTGAGCCTCAGTCATCTGGGAATAATCAAGATGAAGGGGCGAAACAAGCCTTCTTCACCATGATGAACGAGTGGGTCGCGCAATATGCCCGAACCAATCCGGCTGTCCAACCATTCCCGAATTTAAATACTCCAACCCAAGAGCCCATAATGCCATCCGTTACTGATCTTGTGAGGCTGAGTAAACCACCTGTGGACTTGATTAGGAAGCGCGGGGCCGAAGAGTTCAAGGCCATAGTTACTGATGATGCCGAAAGGGCCGAGTTCTGGCTTGATAACACCATTCGGGTGTTTGATGAACTGTCATGCAGACCCGATGAATGTCTAAAATGTGCCATATCCTTGTTGCGAGACTCAGCCTACTATTGGTGGAGGACCTTGATTTCCATAGTCCCAAAGGAACAAGTTACTTGGGATTTCTTTCAAACGGAATTTCGAAAGAAATATATCAGTCAACGGTTCATCGATCAAAAGTGTAAGGAATTCTTGGAGCTCAAGCAAGGCAGTATGATGATGTCGAATCTGAACATGAGTTCGTAAGACTTAGTCGGTATGCTCGGGAGTGTGTGGCTGATGAGGTTGCTATGTGCAAAAGATTTGAAGAAGGATTGAATGAAGATTTAAAGCTACTGGTGGGTATTTTGGAGATAAAAGAATTTGTAACACTAGTTGAACGAGCCTGCAAGGCGGAAGAACTTGGAAAGGAGAAAAAGAAGGCTGAATTTGAAGCTAAAGACTGTCGTAAGAGATCGACGGGTAAAGCCCCATTTTCGGCTATGAAGAAATTCAGAGAGGACACAAATAGGTCAAGGACGACTGCAGGGATTTCCATTAGAGCACGACCATCGATGGACTCACGAGCTACTTCGGTTACTAGTGTGGACAATAATCGTCAAGAAAAGCCTGAATGCCCCCAATGTGGAAGACGACACATAGGTGAATGTTGGGGTAAGTGCGCTAATGAGGCACATTACATGATGCGGTTCGAAGGACCACTTCATTAGAGATTGCACGGAGCTAGATGAGAAGAATAAGTTGCAAGGTGCGAGACCTAGTGGAACGACGGCTAGAGGTAGACCCCCGAGAATTTCAGGAGGTAGGGGTGGTAATCAGAGAGGGGCCTCTGATACGGTTGTTCGATCCGAGACCCGTGCTCCTGCTAGAGCATATGCCATCCGCGCACGAGAAGAGGCATCCTCCCCTGACGTTATCACTGGTACTTTTACTCTCTTTGATACTAGTGTGATTGCATTGATTGACCCTGGCTCTACTCATTCATATGTATGTGAAACCTTAGCATCCGGTAAGACTCTACCTGTTGAGTCTACTGAGTTCGTAATTCGAGTGTCAAACCCTTTGGGTCAATACGTACTCGTTGATAAAGTGTGCAAGAGATGCCCCCTAATAATTAGAGAATCTGTTTTCTACCGATCGATGCTTTTACCATTTGACGAATTTGATGTTATTCTTGGTATGATTGGTGACCAGACGTGATGCAATGGTGAAGCGCAAAAGGAAAACCATTGATTTGAGGAGTGCAAATAATAAGGTAGTCCGAGTTGAGTCTCTGATTTAAAGGGAGCGTCGGTGATAATACCTTCAATGACCGCTCAAAGATATGTGAAAAAGGGTGTGAAACGTACCTTGCATATGTGTTTGATAGCAAAGAGACGAAGGAAACTTGAATCGATGCGATGGTTTGTGAGTATTCGATGTTTTTCCGAGGAGTTACCGGATTGCCACCGGTTCGAGAAGTGGAATTCGGCATCGAAATTGTACCTGGTACCATGCCAATCTCAATAGCCCCGTATCGTATGGCATTAACAGAATTAAAGGAGTTGAAGGTTCAATTGCAAGAATTGACGGATAGAGGTTTTGCTCGACCAAGTTTTTCACCATGAGGCGCACCAGTGTTGTTTATGAAGAAGAAGGATGGAACCATGAGATTGTGCATCGACTATCGTCAGTTAAATAAAGTGACAATAAAGAATAAATACCCGTTACCACGTATTGATGATTTGTTTGATCAATTAAAGGGAGCCTCAGTGTTTTCAAAGATAGATTTGAGACCGGGATACTATCAGTTGAGGGTTCGAGAATCAGACATACCCAAAACTGCTTTTAGAACGAGGTACGGTCACTACGAATTCTTAATGATGCCGTTTGGGCTCACTAATGCCCCTGCGGTATTTATGGATTTAATGAATCGAATTTTCAGGCCATACTTGGATCGGTTCGTAGTTGTGTTTATCGATGACATTTTGGTCTATTCGAGAGATGAAACTGAACATGCTGAACACCTGAGGCTAGTGTTGCAAATTTTACGAGATAAGCAGTTATACGCAAAGTTCAGTAAATGTGAATTTTGGTTGAGAGAGGTTAGCTTTTTGGGGCACGTGGTGTCCGCATCGGGTGTCAGAGTGGACCCGAACAAAATTTCGGCCATAGTCGATTGGAAACCTCCAAGGAATGTTACGGAAGTTAGGAGCTTTTTGGGGCTTGCCGGATACTATCGACGGTTTGTAAAGGGTTTTTCGATGATAGCTGTACCGTTGACAAAACTACTTCAAAAGATGTTAAGTTCGAGTGGTCGAAATTTGTCAAGAAAGTTTCGATCGATTGAAAACTGCTTAACCGAGGCCCCGGTGCTAGTACAAAGGAGTCCAGTAAAGAGTTTGTCATTCTGATGGACGCATCCTTGCTTGGGCTAGGTTGTGTATTGATGCAAGAGGGTCGAGTTGTGGCTTACGCGTCGAGACAATTAAAGCCGCATGAGAGAAACTATCCGACCCATGACCTTGAATTAGCAGCCATAGTGTTCGCCTTGAAAATATGGCGACATTACTTGTTTGGAGAAAGGTGTCATATTTATTCGGACTACAAGAGTCTTAAATATTTGATGACTCAAAAAGATCTAAATCTGCGACAAAGACGTTGGCTTGAGTTGTTGAAAGACTATGAACTTGTCATTGATTATCACTCGGGAAAGGCCAACGTGGTGGCCGATGCTTTAAGTCGTAAAGCACTGTTTGCTTTGAGAGTGATGGATGCTCACCTATCCGTTTCACCCGATGAGGTGCTAGTAGTTGAATTAGAGGCCAAACCGTTATTGATTCATCAAATACTTGAATCTCAGAAGGTCGACGCTGAATTGGTCGCTAAACGAGCTGAATGTGTTTCGAATGAGGAATCAGAATTTCAGATTGACGACAATGATTGCTTGACGTTCAAGGGTCGATTATGTATTCCAAGGAATTCGAAACTTGTTTCAATGATTTTGAACGAGGCTCATAGTAGTCAAATGTCAGTCCACCCGAGTAGTACTAAAATGTACAATGACCTGAAACGCCAATTTTGGTGGCCCGGTATGAAACGAGAATTTCAGAATTTGTTTCAAAGTGTTTGATATGTCAACAAGTGAAAGCAGAACATCAAGTGCCATCGGGATTACTTCAGCCAATCATGATACCCGAATGGAAATGGGATCGAGTAACAATGGACTTTGTGTCTGGGTTATCGTTGACTCAGGATAAGAAAGACTCGGTCTGGGTCATTGTTGATAGACTGACCAAGTCTGCTCATTTTATCCCTGTCCGCACGGATTTTTCGCTTGATAAATTGGCAGAATTATACGTCTCCCAAATTGTTCAATTGCATGGGGTACCTATTTCTATCGTGTCGGATAGAGACCCAAGATTTACATCGCGATTTTGGAAGAAATTGCAAGAGGCTTTGGGTACCAAGCTGCATTTTAGCACTGCTTTTCATCCCCAAACCGATGGTCAATCCGAACAGATAATTCAAATACTCGAGGATATGTTGAGATGTTGCATCCTTGAGTTTAGTGGTTCATGGGAACGGTATTTACCTTTGATTGAATTCGCTTACAACAATAGTTTTCAATCAAGTATTAAGATGGCACCTTACGAGGCTTTATACGGTCGTAAATGCCGTACCCCATTATTCTGGACTGAACTTAGTGAAAGTAAAATCTTCGGGGTTGATTTGATTAAGGATGCCGAACAGAAAGTTCGAGTAATTCGTAAAAGTTTGAAAGCTGCTTCGGATCGTCAGAAGTCGTATGCGGATTTGAAAAGAAGAGATATTGAGTATCAGGTGGGAGACAAAGTGTTTCTTAAGGTCTCACCTTGGAAAAAAGATACTCAGATTTGGCCGTATGGGCAAACTGAGTCCAAGGTTCATCGGGCCATATGAGATTTCCGAACGAGTCGGTCCAGTTGCGTATCGTTTGATTTTGCCCCCTGAACTTGAAAAGATTCACGACGTCTTTCATGTTTCGATGCTTCGACGTTATAGATCTGATCCATCGCACATAATTACTCTATCTGAGATTGAGATTCAGCCTAATTTGAGTTATGAAGAAGAGCCGGTTCGCATTCTGATGCGTGAAGTAAAAGAGTTGCGAAATAAGAAAATCCCATTAGTGAAGGTGTTGTGGCATAAACACGGAATTGAAGAAGCCACTTGGGAACTTGAGGACTCTATGAAAGAGCGATACCCGAGCCTATTTACCGGTAAGATTTTCGAGGACGAAAATTTCTTAAGTGGGGGAGAGTTGTGACAGCCCTAAATTGGCCCTAGTCGGAAAGTGGTTTCGGGACCGCTAAACCGAGTCATAAAAATAATTAACCGTCATAGTTGATGCTCATTATATGTACATATGCATGTATGAAAATTTCATGTTTGGATTTTGTTAATGGTGAGTGAATTTTATCAACTAGGACTTGTGTGAGAAAATTTAGAAATGTGCTAGGCAAATGTAAAGTGGTCTATTAATGCATGTTGTGAAAATGATGGGTTTGCATGTCAATTTACCCAAAATTTAAGCATGATGGCCGGCCATGCTAAGAGTGGAGACATGTTGCAAACATGTTGGGTTAGTGGTTATGTTAGAAAGAATAAAATAATGAAAAAAAAAAGAAATATGATGAAAACAAAGGAAAAAAAAAGTGTGTCCATCCTTTCACATTGTTCTACCTTGGCCGAATGTTCTAAGAAGAAGAGGGAGTGTTCATCTTCTTCTCCATCTTGCCAAAACCGAAAACCAAAGGAAGGAATTAGAGAGCTTGTCATTAAGCAAATTCGGCAACCCTTCTTCCAGTTGGAGGTGAGTTTTGAGATGTTGGCTTTAACTTCTTTAGTTTGTAAGTTAATTGTCAAAATGCATTTTGGCAATGTCATGAAAAATCAAACTTTTATGGTGGTTTGAACATCAAGCCGTGTATCAAGAGGTTAGGAGAAGAGGTTGTTTCATGTTGTATTGATCAAGTAGAGGTCGATATGAGGTTAAAAATTTGTGAAATTTTAGTTAGGTAATGCTTGGTACATTCGGCCATGGTTGATAGTGAAGAGGTTGATTTATTTTCTTTATGTTAAATGAATGAGTGTGGATGGGTGAAGTTTGAATTAGTTAAATGTTCATATAGGTTGTCTTGATGAAAAGAGAAAGAGAAGAATTAGATATCATATTTGATGCTAGTGTGGTATATGAGGGTGTTGAACTTAAATAAGTAATATTCGGCTAGCATGATAAGTATGAAATATTAAGTAGATGAGATAATTGATGGTGAAGTGGCTAATAGGGACTTTTAATGAAATTTATGCTAAGGCCGAATGTATCAAATGCTAAATGTGCTTATATGTGTATTCAGCCAAGGAAGCATGATATGAAGCTTGATAGGCTTGAGAGATGAATGACCGAATGAGCTATAGGTCATGTATGGGTTAATTTTATGCATATGTGAATGTGTGGCATTAGTAGTTAATGGCATTCGACATTATTTAACTAAAATTGGAAATGAATGCTTAAAAGTTAAATAGGTCGCCCTAGTGACCGAATGTGTTAAAAGCTAATATATGGACAAATGATACGAATGAATTGGTTTTTGAAATGTATATGGTTGCCGTATGTGTGTGTTTGATTGAGAAGTAAATTTGTTTGATTTAGCCCAAGAGCTTAAAGGATCAAAGTTGGACAAGGGGAAAGAAAAAGTAATTGAATAGCCGTTGAAGACGTTCGACAACATCCGAGGTAAGTCATTAAGCATATGTTTGATGTCGATTTAAATGAGCATGATATCTATGCGATTACGTTCAATAAAACGAAATGTATATAAAAAATGTATGTGTATGGGATGATGACATTGTTGAATGTAAAAAGGTAGTGAATGTGTAGAGTGTTCGGTTTCGGCACAAAGTGTGCGGGCAATAAGTGTGCGTGGTGACGAGATTGGCACTAAGTGTGCAAGCTTGAAATGTATGGCACTAAGTGTGCAAGCTTAAATGTATGGCACTAAGTGTGTGAGCTTAAACTATATGGCACTATGTGTGCGAGCTTAAATCACATGGCACTAAGTGTGCGTGAACGATTATTAAGCACTATGTGTGCGAACTCAATATATATATATATATCTTCGATCGATTATTTACATAGAGGGTGTGACTTTATCGAGTTGATTATGGACAGCGGAAAGAGTAAGTACCTTGAGTTCATGGCTAATAGGCACTATGATCATGCTCGGGGTTGAGCTTGGTAAGATTGAACCTATGTGATGATTTCAATTGCATTCACGTAAATAAGGTATCGTGGAATAGACGAAAGATCATTTAGTTGTATGATTGTAACGGAAATGAAATGATGTATGGAAATTGCCTCAAATATCCTATTGAATAGAATATGAAATGTGAATGTATGACTTGGTATGAGATTGAACCGAAAGGTCTAAGGAACTATGGTATAGTTCGGTATGGATGGAACACTTAGCCTCGTTTCATTCTTTCATTATGTGATAATTTTGTTAATGGATGGTTGTGGAATGCTTATGACTTACTGAGTTATATACTCATTCGGTGTTTGCTTGTCACCTATTTTAGGTCTCTTGGACTCGTCTCTTTTTGTGTGCTCGGAACCGTCATCAAAGTCATCACACCGGCGAGCAATCTTTTGGTATTGTCTTCTTAGTCGATCTAGGAGAACATTTGGCATGTATAGGCTCTTTGTTTTGTGAAATTTTGGGTTATAAACTTTAAGCCATGCGAATATGGCCTATGTGGTCGGTTGAGTGGGGTTCTAAAACTCATAGTCGCGAGTCTTAGAAATCTTAATTTTGATAAGGTGGTCATAATTTATGTTATGTATGATGGATTATTAGTAAGATCATGGAAGAATTATGAAATAGGCATTGTTTGCTTTGCAATGAGATCTTGACAAGAAGAGATGATGTGAGATTGAAAAATCACTAAAAATAGTAGAAGTGGAATTAAATAGTGAATAAATTATGTAATTGAACCTTGATGAA
Source organism: Gossypium arboreum (assembly GCF_025698485.1). Lineage (NCBI taxonomy): Eukaryota > Viridiplantae > Streptophyta > Magnoliopsida > Malvales > Malvaceae > Gossypium > Gossypium arboreum. Next base: position 116,018,380 of record NC_069070.1, on the reverse strand, counting down.
TCTACTTTCATGTGGAAGAAACGAAATGGTCACATGAGTTGGATTTTAAGAGATATTCAAGTTTTTGCGAAACAGGGCCAGAACGGTTTCTGGATCCCCTGTTCCGACTTTGAAAATCCATTATAAATTAACCAGAGAGAATTAGAAGTTATGCTCTATATGTGCAGATTCCTTTGTGGGTCTAGTTTCTTTAGAAACAAACGACATAAGTGTTGGAGCCCTGTACAGGAAGATATACAAGTCGTAATGCGCAAAGGTCAGTGTAGTCGAACCCTGAAACAGGGGAGACTTTAACTAATAAACTGTACTAATTGGCTCGACCAAAAATTCTAGAAAAAAATGTTTAAATGGAATTATGAGTAAAACTGTAACACCCCGTACCCGAGACCGTTGCCGGAGTCGGACACGAGGTGTTAACTGGCTTAATCCACATATATACACTATTAAAGCATCCTCTCCCTTTACACTAATTCAACACATGCATTACCCATAATATACAAAATTAGATTCGGCCTTAGCACACAACTTGCTAGCCGATTCTTCTCCATCTAGCAACTAATGCACATACGAGCTCATTTGTTAGACTCTACTTCATCTAAAAACAACCTTATTTCTCTTCTATTTCCTACCATGGCCGAATGCATCACAACACCTTACCATTTCAATTTTGGTCATGGTTGAACAAGGAATTTAATGTCTCACTCAAGGATGCTAAAAAGGAGATTCAAGAGTTATCAATCCACCATCACATGCATCATTACAAGCTTCACTTTTAGCATGCAAATAACATCAACACAATTCCACCTTAGCCGAATATCATCTCCATGACATAGTAAAGATTTGAACCATGGGCTAGTTAGAACTCAAGCTAACAAAAAACATGCATGAATCTCATGGCACAACATCAAACTTACCTTCACCTAGCTACAAGCATGGCGAATCTCTTCAACATTTCCTCCTTCTTTCTTTTGAATTTTCGGTCAAGAAAAGAACAAAGAACACAACTTGTTTTCTCTCTTCCTTAGAACATTCGCCAAGAGCTATGAAGAAAGATGGACACTTTTTTTTCTTGTTTTCTTTCTTACACTCACGGCAATGGGGAGGGGAGAAACAATCTCTCCATTCTTTTCTTTTTTCCATTTCTTTATTACTAACTTTAGTTTATTGTTTCCTCCCATGATGCACCAACACAACATGTCTATGACATGTTTTGCCCATCATCCTTTGTCCACCCTAATGTCATGGCCGGCCACTACTAGATGGGGGAATTTGACATGCAAGTCCTCCCTTTTGATTACATGCACTATTTGATCCTTGTAGATTAGCCTATCATATTTCAAAAGTGTCACACAAGTCCTATGTACTACATTCACATGTAATTAACTAAATCGAAGCTTAAAAATTTTCGCACATTCATATTCACATATTTTAGACCATAAATATCACATTCAAATAATTTGGTGACTCGGTTTAGCGGTCCCGAAACCGCTTTCCGACTAGGGTCACTATAGGGCTGTCACAACTCTCCCCCACTTAAGAAATTTTCGTCCTTGAAAATCTTACCGGTAAATAGGTTTGGGTATCGCTCTTTCATAGAGTTCTCGGGTTCCCAAGTAACTTCTTCCATCCCGTGTTTGAGCCATAACACTTTTACTAAAGGAACCTTTTTGTTTCGTAACTCTTTCACTTCATGAGCTAGGATACGAATCGGTTCTTCTTCATAACTCATATCAGCTTGAATTTCGACCTCGGAGGGGTTTATTACGTGTGAAGGATCGGATCAGAACGTCGAAGCATCGAAACATGAAAAACGTTGTGGATCCTTTCGAGTTCGGGGTAAAAGCAACCTATATGCAATCGGGCCAACTCGTTCGGAGATCTCATACGGCCAACGATCTCGGACTCAATTTGCCCTTACGGCCAAATCGAGTATCTTTTTCCAAGGTGACACCTTAAGAAACACTTTGTCTCCACCGATACTCAATATCTCTTCGTTTTAAATCGCGCACGACTTCGACGATCGATCTCGCCTTCAGACTTTCACAAATTATTCTTACTTTCGCTTTCAAAGATCTTTAATCAAATCCACTCGAAAATTTTACTTTCACCGAGCTCGGTCCAAAACAATGGCGACGGCATTTTCGATCGCATAAAGCCTCGTAAGGTGCCATCTTAATACTTGACTGAAAACTATTGTTGTAAGCGAATTCAATCAAAGGTAAATACCGTTCCCACGAACCACTAAACTCGAGGATGCAACATCTCAACATATCCTCAAGTATCTGAATTATCCGCTCGGATTGACCATCATTTGTGGATGAAAAGCGATGCTAAAATGCAGCTTGGTACCCAAAGCTTCTTGCAATTTCTTCCAAAATTGTGAGGTGAATCTCGGATCTCTATCCGACACGATAGAAATAGGTACCCTGTGTAATCTCACAATCTGAGAAACATACAATTCAGCTAATTTATCCATTGAAAAATCCGTGCGTCTGAGGATAAAGTGAGCCGACTTAGTCAATCTATCAACAACGACCCAAATCGCATCTTTCTTACTTGCCGCAACCGGCAGCCCGGATACAAAATCCATCGTTACTCGATCCCATTTCCATTCGGTATCATGATCGGTTGGAGCAAACCCGAGGCACTTGATGTTCCGCCTTCACTTGTCGACATATTAAACACTTCAAACAAAATCGAAATGTCTCGTTTCATACCATGCCACCAAAAGCGACGTCTTAGGTCGTAGTACATTTTGTACTCCCCATTTGAATTGACATTCGGCTACAATGAGCTTCGTTCGTAATCATCGAAATGAGTTCGAATTTCTTGGAACACACAACCGATTTCGTACCTCAAACAATCATCATCATCAATTTGAAACTCCGATTCCACATTCGGAACACATTCAGCCCGTCTTGCAACCAACTCATCGTCGACTTTCTGAGCTTCACGAATTTGATGAATCAATAATGGTTTGGCCTTTAATTCGGCTACTAACACATTGTCGGGTAGAACAGACAAGTGTACATTCATTGCTCGTAAAGCAAACAGTGATTTCCGGCTTAAGGCGTCCGCAACCACATTAGCCTTTCCCGGGTGATATATAGGTTTAAACTTAGTGCATAAGGCTATTAGCCGAATAGCTAAGAACATAAGGTAGTAAGATAAAAATTTTACCATGTCGTTCCGTATGTCATAAGATCATTAAAATGTGGATACCAATATATGTACCAAAGCGGTTGAATGAGTTAATTTATTTGTTTAAGCTCAAGATCCTAAAGGAGAGGCGTCCAACAAGGGGAAATCGAAGGTCATCGAGTAGCCGACTTGGAATTATTTACCCAACACAAGGTAAGTCATTAAGCATATATTTGGTATTGATTTAAATGATCATAATATCTATACAATTGTGTTTAATGAGATGATATGTATATAAAATGTATGTGTATGGAATGATGACATTGTTGAATGTATAAAGGTAGTAAAATGCGTAGAGTGTTTAGTCTCGGCACTAAGTGTGCGGGCAATAAATGGGCATGGTGACAAGATTGGCACTAAGTGTGCAAGCTTGAAAAGTATGGCACTAAGTGTGCGAACTTAAATTATATGGCACTATGTGTGCGAGCTTAAATCACATGGCACTAAGTGTGCGTGATCGATTATTAAGCACTACGTGTGCGAATTTAATATATATATTCGATCGATTACTTACATGGAGGGTGTGACCTTATCGAGTTGATCATGGACAGCGGAAAGAGTAAGTACCTTGAGCTCATGGCGAATAGGCGCTATGATCATGCTCGGAGCTGAGCTTGGTAAGCTTTAAATCTATGTGATGGTTAAAATTGCAGTCGCGTAAATAAAGTATCATGGAATAGATGAAAGTTCATTTGCTTGCATGATTGTGGTGAAAATGAGTTGATGTATGGAAATGCCTCAATCACCCTATTGAATAGTATATGAAATGTCATTGGGTGAATTAGTATGAGATTGAACCGAAAGGTTCAAGGGACTATGGTATAGTTCGGTATTGATGGAGTACTTAGCCTCGTTTCATTGTTTCACTTTGTGATAATTTTGCTAATGGATGATTGTGGAATGCTTATGACTTACTGAGTTATATACTCATTCGGTGTTTTCTTGTCACCCATTTTAGGTCTCTTGGACTTGTCTCTTTTGTGTGCTCGGAACCGTCAACGAAGTCATCACACCGGCGAGCAATCTTTTGGTATTGTCTTCTTAGTCGATCTAGGGGAACATTTGGCATGTATAAGCCCTTTGTTTTGTGAAATTTTGGGTTGTAAACTTTAAGCCATGCGAATATGGCCTATGTGGTCGGTTGAGTGGGATTTTAAAACTTATAGTCGCGAGTCTTAGAAATCTTAATTTTGATAAGGTGGTCATAATTTGTGTTATGTATGATGGATTATTAGTAAGGCCAAGGAAAAATTCATGAAATAGGCATAGTTTATTTCAGTAACTGTTGCGGACAGCAGCAGTGATGTGAGATCGAAAAATCACTAAAAATAGTAGAAGTGGAATTAAATGCTAAAATAATTACGTAATCGAAGCTTGATGGGTCTATTTTCATATGGACGGAGCGAAACGACCATATGAGCTGTATGTTAGGAGATATTTAATTTCTTGTGGAACACGGCCTGGGCGGAATCTGGATCCCCTGTCTTGAATTAGGAAATTCACCGTAAATTATATCGAAATAATTAGAGTATATGCCTTATATGTAAAGATTCGTTATCGAGTCTAGTTTCATTATAAACAAACGGCATAAGTGTTGGATCCCCGTACAGGAAGATATCCAAGTCGTAATGCGCAAAGGTCAGTGTAGTCGAACCCTGTAACAGGGGAGACTTTAACTAATAAACTGTACTAATTGGCTAGACCAAAAATTCTAGAAAAAAATGTGTAAATGGAATTATGAGTCTAGTTTCAGGAAAAATTTACGGAACTGGTTTTTGAGTTCTGGAAATCGAGATATGATTTTTAAGGTGACAGTGACGCAGTTATCTAGCATGCCTAGAACAGAAAAAAAAATATAAAGGGGGAAATAAGTGAAGTAAGCCCGGTAACACCTCGTGTTCAACTCCGGTGATGGTCATGGATTTGGGGTGTTACAATTTGAATGAGTGTTCATCTTCACTCATTGTTCTACCTTGGCCGAATGTTCTAAGAAGAAGAGGGAGTGTTCATCTTCTTCTCCATCTTGCCAAAACCGAAAACCAAAGGAAGGAATTAGAGAGCTTGTCATTAAGCAAATTCGGCAACCCTTCTTCTAGTTGGAGGTGAGTTTTGAGATGTTGGCTTTAACTTCTTTAGTTTGTGAGTTAATTGTCAAAATGCATTTTGGCAATGTCATGAAAAATCAAACTTTTATGGTGGTTTGAACATCAAGCCGTGTATCAAGAGGTTAGGAGAAGAGGTTGTTTCATGTTGTATTGATCAAGCAGAGGTCAATATGAGGTTAAAAATTTGTGAAATTTTAGTTAGGTAATGCTTGGTACATTCGGCCATGGTTGATAGTGAAGAGGTTGATTTATTTTCTTTATGTTAAATGAATGAGTGTGGATGGGTGAAGTTTGAATTAGTTAAATGTTCATATAGGTTGTCTTGATGAAAAGAGAAAGAGAAGAATTTGATATCATATTTGATGCTAGTATGGTATATAAAACTGTAACACCCCGTACCCGAGACCGTTTCCAGAGTCGGACACGAGGGGTTAACGGGCTTAATCCACTTACTTGCACAGTTCATTTTAAAAATTTCCAGACAGCCGGCTAACTGTGTCACTGTCACCTTAAAAATCATATCTTGAGTTCCACAACTCAAAAATCAGTTTCGTGATTTTTCCCTGAAACTAGACTCATATATGCATCTACAATTTTTTTTCTAGGATTTTTGGTTAGGCCAATTAGTACAGTTTATTATTTAAATTCCCCCATGTTACAGGGATCCACTACACTGACCTTTGCGCATTACGACTTGGATATCTCCCTGTACAGGGCTTCAATACTGATGCCGTTTGTTTCTACAGAAACTAGACTCGAAAAGGAATCTGTAAATATATGGCATGGCTTCTAATTATCTCTGGTCAATTTATAATGAATTTCCAAAGTCGGAACAGGGACTCCAGAAACCGTTCTGGCCCTGTCTCACGAAAACTTAAATATCTCTTAACATACTGTTCATATGATCGTTTCGTTATTTTCCTATGGCAATAGACTCATCAAGGTTCGTTTACATAATTTATTCACTATTTAATTTCCATTTCTACTATTTTTAGTGATTTTTCACATCCACGTCACTGCAGCTGTCAGCATCTGTCTTTAAGGTAGGCTTTACCTAACTCATAGTTTCCATGATTCAACTAGCCCTTTAACATAAATAGCACAAAATATGATCATGATTAACCATCCCAATGGCTAATCGTTTCCAAACATTTTCATACCTCTTAATGAACAACATACAATGATTATAATACCATGCCCAAAGTATACTTAAGCCATTTTCGCATGGCTATCCAAATTTACACAAAACCGAAAGGTACATGACCTACAACAAAAGGGTAGCCCTATACATGCCATTTCAAAGTTCAACCAAAAATATACCAAAAGGAGCTTTGATAGTGTGGGCGACTTCGACTTCAAAAACCCCGAGTCCGATAGCTGAAGAACCAAAATCTCGGATGTTGTCGAACGGCTTCAACGGCTATTCGATCACTTTTTCCTTTCCCTTATCCAACTGTGGTCCCCTAAGCTTTTGAGCTAATTCAAACAAATTTAACTTATTAAAGTCTCATTTTGCTAGCTTATGGCCGAATATGACAAGGAGTTTGATAGGTCATATGGCCACCTTTTAGCTCAAATACACAATGATCATACACATTTTTAATCACATCAAGCAATTTAATACAATTCATTCGAACGTCAAAAGAGAAGCTCAAGGTACTTAGCCCATATATCCATTAGACATTAGAGTCACATATGTACGAAATCACGAATCGAATTCAACATACTAGCTAATATTTCCCTTAGCGAATTTTCTAAGTCAAGCTAAAGCCATCAATAGGCTACCAATGGCGAACATACCCATCAACTCATGTACTCATTCATGTGGCGAACATACACATCTATGCTAAGGCCGATTGCAACACTTAATACATTCTACAAGTATGGTCACTTGTATTGACTAAACACCATTTGTTTCAAGTTCAAAACTTGGCTAATACACATATATACACTATTAAAGCATCCTCTCCTTTACACTAATTCAACACATGCATTACCCATAATATACAAAATTATATTCGCCTTAGCACACAACTTGCTAGTCGATTCTTCTCCATCTAGCAACTAATGCACATCTGAGCTCATTTGTTAGACTCTACTTCATCTAAAAACAACCTTATTTCTCTTCTATTTCCTACCATGGCGAATGCATCACAACACCTTACCATTTCAATTTTGGTCATGGTTGAACAAGGAATTTAATGTCTCACTCAAGGATGCTAAAAGGAGATTCAAGAGTTATCAATCCACCATCACATGCATCATTACAAGCTTCACTTTTAGCATGCAAATAACATCAACACAATTCCACCTTAGCGAATATCATCTCCATGACATAGTAAAGATTTGAACCATGGGCTAGTTAGAACTCAAGCTAACAAAAAACATGCATGAATCTCATGGCACAACATCAAACTTACCTTCACCTAGCTACAAGCATGGCCGAATCTCTTCAACATTTCCTCCTTCTTTCTTTTGAATTTTCGGTCAAGAAAAAAAACAAATAACACAACTTGTTTTTCTCTCTTCCTTAGAACATTCGGCCAAGAGCTATGAAGAAAGATGGACACTTTTTTTTTCTTGTTTTCTTTCTTACACTCACGGCAATGGGGAGGGGGAGAAACAATCTCTCCATTCTTTTCTTTTTTTCCATTTCTTTATTACTAATTTTAGTTTATTGTTTCCTCCCATGATGCACCAACACAACATGTCTATGACATGTTTTGCCCATCATCCTTTGTCCACCCTAATGTCATGGCCGGCCACTACTAGATGGGGGAAATTTGACATGCAAGTCCTCCTTTTGATTACATGCACTATTTGATCCTTGTAGATTAGCCTATCATATCTCAAAAGTGTCACACAAGTCCTATGTACTACATTCACATGTAATTAACTAAACCAAGCTTAAAATTTTCGCACATTCATATTCACATATTTTAGACCATAAATATCACATTCAAATAATTTGGTGACTTGGTTTAGCGGTCCCAAAACCGCTTTCGACTAGGGTCACTATAGGCTGTCACAACTCTCCCCACTTAAGAAATTTTCGTCCCGAAAATCTTACCGTAAATAGGTTTGGGTATCACTCTTTCATAGAGTTCTCGGGTTCCCAAGTAGCTTCTTCCATCCCGTGTTTGAGCCATAACACTTTTACTAAAGGAACCTTTTGTTTCAGTAACTCTTTCACTTCACGAGCTAGGATACGAATCGGTTCTTCTTCATAACTCATATCGGCTTGAATTTCGACCTCGGAGGGTTTATTACGTGTGAAGGATCGGATCATAACGTCGAAGCATCGAAACATGAAAAGCGTTGTGAATCCTTTCGAGTTCGGGGTAAAAGCAACCTATATGCAATCGGGCCAACTCGTTCGGAGATCTCATACGCCCAACGAATCTCGGACTCAATTTGCCCTTACGGCCAAATCGAGTATCTTTTTCCAAGCGACACCTTAAGAAACACTTTGTCTCCCACGATACTCAATATCTCTTCGTTTTAAATCGCATACGACTTACGACGATCGATCTTGCCTTCAGACTTTCACAAATTATTCTTACTTTCCGCTCAGCATCTTTAATCAAATCCACTCCGAAAATTTTACTTTCACCGAGCTCGGTCCAAAACAATGGCGTACGGCATTTTCGTCCGTACAAAGCCTCGTAAGGTGTCATCTTAATACTTGACTGAAAACTATTGTTGTAAGCGAATTCAATCAAAGGTAAATACCGTTCTCACGAACCACTAAACTCGAGGATGCAACATCTCAACATATCCTCAAGTATCTAAATTATCCGCTCAGATTGACCATCTGTTTGTGGATGAAAAGCGGTGCTAAAATACAGCTTGGTACCCAAAGCTTCTTGCAATTTCCGGAGTCGGAAACGAGGGGTTCACAGACTAAATTCACTTATCGAGCATTTACCGTTTAACTTTCACAGTCCATTTTAACATTTCCAGACAAGCTGGCTAACTGCATCACTGTCACCTTAAAAATCATATCTCGAGTTCCAGAACTCGAAAACCAGTTCCGTAAATTTTTCCTGAAACTAGACTCATAATTCCATCTACACATTTGTTTCTAGAATTTTTGGTTAAGCCAATTAGTACAGTTTATTAGTTAAATTCACCCCTGTTTCAGGGTTCAACTACACTGACCTTTGCGTATTACGACTTGGATATCTTCCTGTACAGGGCTCCAACACTTATGCCGTTTATTTCTAAAGAAACTAGACTCACAAAGAAATCTGTACATATAGAGCATAAATTCTAATTCTATCTGGTTAATTTATAGTGAATTTTCAAATTCGGAACAGGGGATCCAGAAACCGTTCTGGCCCTATTTTGCGAGAACTTGAATATCTCTTAAAATCCGACTCATATGACTGTTTCGTTTCTTCCATATGAAAGTAGATTCATCAAGGTTCAATTACATAATTTATTCACTATTTAATTCCATTCCTACTATTTTTAGTGATTTTTCACATCCACATCACTGCTGCTGCTAGCATCTATTTTAAGGGTAAACTTTACCTATTCCATGATCCTCCATGGATCAACTAAGGTTTATCATACATATACCAAAAGTGATCATGCATAACTATTCCCATGGCTAACCGTTACCAACATTTCCATACCTCTCGACGGGCAACATACAAAATGATTATAATGCTATGATCAAAGTATACTTAAGCCATTTTCGCATGGCTATCCAAATTTACACAAAGATCAACTTAGCCAAAGGCCGGTAGCTCATTTAGCAACTGAGCGAATACTCATTTGTAAGGGCTCAACTAATTCAAAGCACATACGAAACATACCTCATTGTTGGGATTTCACAAGCGTATTAACTGAAATTTTTACAGCAAGTTCATTCATTCCCGAATCACGTACCTTCGGAGTTTAACCGGATATAGCTACTCGCTCGAATGCCTTGGGACATAGCCGGTTATAGTAACTTGCACAAATGCCTTGGGACTTAGCCCGTATTCTAACTCGCACAAATGCCTTGGGACTTAGCCGGATATAATAGCTTCGCACAAACGCCTTGGGACTTAGCCAGGATATAGTAGCTTCGCACAAACGCCCGGACTTAGCCGGATATAGTAGCTCGACAAACGCCTTCGGGACTTAGCCGGAATTAGCCACTAGCTCAAATGCTCTTGGGACTTAGCCGGTTTTCATCCGAACATTCATGCACATATCAATAAATCATAACACATCTAATTTCATTTTCATAATTAGAGTTCAAACACAAGTCATGTATTAAGCATTCCCATTTCGGCTCACTAGCCACATACAAACAGCATGGTTTAGTTTGCTTATAACACGATCTCTATGCACATACATTATGACTTAATCAAATCATAAACTAAGTCTCATTGCTCGAAAACTTACCTCGGATGTTGTCGAACGATTCCGATGGCTATTCGACCACTTTTTCCTTCCCTTTATCGGATTTAGTTCCCCTTTGTTCTTGAGCTTAATTTAACAAATAAATTGATTTAATCATTTGAGCATCGGAAAGAGGAACTCAAGGTACTTAGCCCATATATTTACATTAGACATTAAAATCACATACATATGAAATCATGAATCAACTCAACATATTAACCAATATTCTCCTTAGCCGAATTTTCTAAGTCGAGATAAAGCCATCAATATGGTTAGCTATGGCCGAATATACACATCAACCTATGTACTCATTCATGTGGCCGAATATGCACATTAACTAAGCACTTAACAATTTTCGTTAGCCATTAAACTCATTCGGCACAAGCCTACTTCATTTCAATTTTGTCACTCTCGAACTTATCCATAATATCCTAAGTTCATTTAGTAGCTAGGCAACAATTATACAAAACAACAAGCATTTAACAACAATGTACTTAACCAATTCCTCAGGCATACATTCGGCAATATATATATATATATATATATATGTTAATGACGAAAACACTTAGGCCAATTCTAAAACATCCACGAACCATACTTCCAAAATGAGCTACTTCCATGCCCGATTATATTTCATCATTAACATACCTCATTTTTGAATCATATAATCAACATCACAACACATCTCCAAAACACAAATAGGCATTGTTTGCTTTCGCAACAGATGCTGACAGCAGCAGTGATGTGAGATTGAAAAATCACTAAAAATAGTAGAAGTGGAATTAAATGCTAAAATAAATTATGTAATTGAACCTTGGTGAATCTACTTTCATGTGGAAGAAACGAAACGGTCACATGAGTTGGATTTTAAGAGATATTCAAGTTTTCGCGAAACAGGGCCAGAACGGTTTTTGGATCCCCTGTTCCGACTTTGAAAATCCATTATAAATTAACCAGAGAGAATTAGAAGTTATGCTCTATATGTGCAGATTCCTTTGTGAGTCTAGTTTCTTTAGAAACAAACGGTATAAGTTTTGGAGCCCTTTACAGGAAGATATCCAAGTCATAATGCGCAAAGGTCAGTGTAGTCAAACCCTGAAACAGGGGAGACTTTAACTAATAAACTGTACTAATTGGCTCGACCAAAAATTCTATAAAAAATGTGTAAATGGAATTATGAGTCTAGTTTCAGGAAAAATTTACGGAACTGGTTTTCGAGTTCTGTAACTCGAGATATGATTTTTAAGGTGACAGTGATGCAGTTAGCTAGCCTTTGCAGAGAGAAGAAGAAAAAAAAAATATAAAGGGGAAATAAGTGAAGTAAGCCCGGTAACACCTCGTGTTCAACTCCGGTGACGGTCACGAATTCAGGGTGTTACTTTATTTATCGACTTCTGACTTACATAGGCAATGTCGTATTCTGATAGGAGAATCTGCCATCGTGCCATCCTTCCTGAGAGTGCCGGTGATTCCATCATGTATTTTATTGGGTCTCGCTTTGAAATTAACCATGTCGTATGATACAACATATATTGCCTGAGTCTTCGAGCTACCCAAACCAGAGCGCAATAGTATTTTTCAATGGACGAATACTTTGCCTCATATTCAGTGAACTTTTTGCTGAGGTAGTAGATCGCCTTTTCTCTCTTTCCTGACTCGTCGTGTTGCCCCAGTACGCAACCCATTGAATTTTCGAACACAGTCAAATACAATATCAATGGTCTTCCCGGGGTTAGCGGTACTAGCACTGGAGGACTAGACAAATATTATTTTATCTTATCAAAGGCCACCTGGCATTCCTCATTCCATTCTCCCAGGTTATGTAGAAGCCAAAAGATTGGATCACACTGGTTCGTAAGTTGAGCAATGAACCGAGCGATTTAGTTCAACCTCCCTAAAAATCCTCTGACTTCTTTTTGCGTGCGCGGAGGTGGTAGTTCTTGTATGGCTTTTATCTTATCTGGATCAACTTCAATGCCTCTCTCGCTAACGATGAAGCCTAGCAATTTTCCCGAGGTAGCCCCAAACGTACATTTGGCCGGATTGAGCTTCAGCTGGAACTTTCTCAGTCTGTCGAACAACTTCTTCAGGTTCACTACATGCTCTTCTTCCTCTCGGGATTTAGCAATCATATCGTCGACGTAGACCTCTATTTCTTTATGCATCATGTCATGGAATAACGTCACCATAGCCCTCTGATATGTTGCCCCAGCATTCTTTAATCTGAACGGCATCACCTTGTAGCAGAATGTTCCCCACATTGTTATGAAAGTAGTTTTCTCCATATCCTCAGAGGCCATCTTGATCTGATTTATAATTTCGATTTCTTTTGAGAAGGATGTTCTATTTTTAACACAAGCCGATTGATATTCACCCAACATAACGATGAAAACGACGACTTAATGTTAAATTGGTGCGTTGCCTTATTTATTGAAATAAAAAAGGAAAGAAAATATTTTTAAATAAAAAATAGAAATAAAAGAAAACTAATATTGAGATTGAAATAAGATGTGAACTAATATGCTAAATTCGGAGCGAACGAATGATAATAAAAAGTTACAAATATCTGAGGCAAATAATATATAAAACATTAACAATGTATATGTGATAATAATGGTTATAAAACAATAATAATGCATATCGTACTAAACATGATGATAATAGTACTAATACAAATATGAAATAGTAGTGAACATATGTATCTGAACATATAAAACAAGATTAAAGATATATACGATATATATATATATATTAAAAACAATAATAATATATAAAAAGAAACTAATAATAACGATATATAAATATATACAAATATATACATATATGTATTAAAATATATACGTAATAATAGGAATAAAAGGTATATACATAGTATTAAAAATATGTACATAACATAATGTTAAAAATACATACATAATATATTTGTTAAAGATATATATAAGATAATATGTAAGAAAAATATAATATAGTAAGCGAAATATATACATGATATATATATATATAAATACAATATTAAAAAAGGTATATATATATATACATGATAAAATAAATGTATTAATATTAATAATAATTATAATAGGGTGAAAATAAATATATACATAATATATACGTAATATGGTACTAAGATATATATATATATAATATAGTACTTAAAATATATACATAAGATTGTATAAAAATATGTACATGGAAATGTATAAGAAATATATATAACTAGTAATATTAAAATATATAAATAACATATATAAAACATATACAATATATACATACATTAGAAATGATAATAATAATAATAATAACTATTTGTACACTACACAAATACATATATATATATATATAAAAATAATGGTATTAGAAATATACAATATAAGAATATACATACAATAGCATAAAAGGTATATAACTAATAACATTAAAATATATACATAATAGTATATAAAAGCGTAATATTAAAAACATATACACATAACATATATGAAAAATATATACAATATAGTATAAAAAAAATGTACATAATATATACATATTAGAAATAAAACGACTAATAATAATACTATTTAAATATACACATACACAATAAAACATATACTAATATTATTAATAATAATAATAATAATAATATTTTATAAGGCAACAAAAATAAAGAACAATGTACTAAATTGAACAAAAAATAAAGTTTTGGGGAAAATTTATAAGGAAATAAAGGGAAGGGGACTAATTTAAACGCGTGAAAAACAGGGGAAGGACCGAAAGCACAGTATGCCCATTTGCCCCAAAACGCATAGTATCAAAGGGACTAAATCAGAAACCGAAGTAAACTGTTGAGCCAAATTGCAAATAATTACAAACTGGATTGTAAAATCATAAAAATATGGAAGGGCTAGAAGTGCAATTAGCCCTTCCATAGAAAACACGCGGATCTTCCTTGGGTCAGGTCAGACGGATCGGATCTCCATGCCAAACGGCATCGTTTTTGGGTATGGACCTGGGCACAAAACGGTGCCGTTTTGGTAGGCTATAAAAGCCTAAAAATTTTTAAAAAAAAAATCATTTCTTCCAGGTTTAAAAAAAACAGAAGAGAGAGCTCTCCTCTTCTCTCTGGGTCGACCCCGGAGTTTCGTCGCAGGTCCATTGCCGGCCACCGTCACCGTCACCGTCGGCCACCGTCCACGGTGGCCGGAACTTCAAAAAAAGGTAAGTTTTCTTCTTCTTTTTTTGTTATTTATATATATGTAAAATGTAAAAAAATATTAATTCGAAAATAGATTAAAAGTATAAAAAGAAAGCTAAATCACCTTAGGTTTTGATATCGGTATTTTGAATGTCCGATCGTTGTTATTCTTGTATTTTCTCTTATATTTTCCTTGATTCACTGCTTGTGTGTGTGTATTGAAATTGTTTCTTTGTATTGATTCCAGATCCGAACCCACAAACCTTTTTTAATTCGGCTTTTATAGCCTTATTTACAAACTATTTTTCTATTATTTTTTGTCACTTCATTTCTTTTCTTGCAGGTGCAACTTGCTGATGGGACCTTAGGCGTCTTTGAGCCGGTGGCACGAGGCGATTATTATGATCAAGGGTGGTTCTTGGCGCCAACAAGCTAAGGGGATAGGGTTAGATTTAGGGTTTTAGTGTTTGGGCTGTTAGGAATTGGGTTTGGGCTAGGTAGTTAGGTTTTTTCTTTTTTCTGTTTTGGATTTGGGTTGTATTGGGCTTGCTGTTGGGTTTTGGGTGTTTAATGTGTTGGGTTGTAAATAGGGTTTTGGGTAATTTGGTTGTAAATAAGTTTTTGGATAATTTGGACTTCTACAAACCACTTTTCAATCAATACACAATTCACATATTTACACATATTCATAATTTAATTTATTTTTATTTAATTCATTTTTTATTGTCCAATCAAATTTAAAATCGTAATTTCTTTTCAATCAATATACATTTCAAATAATCACATTCAATTCAAATTGATTCAATTCCAATCACTTTTCCAATCAATTTACATTTTAATTTCAATTTCAATTTCAATTCAATAACAATTCACTTTAAAATTCACTTTCCAACAACATACTATCAAATATTTATCTCAATTTCATTCAATTCAATATTGATACTTACCTTAAAATATTTACTTACTATACACATAAATTTAAATATAACATTTATTCATACCTTTATGAGTTCGGACTCATCATAATCATCTTTTACTCATATACTTGAGTATCGCTTTCAACATTATCGAAATTAGCTCGGTTGGAAAACATCTCTATCTTTAAGTAAAATAAATCTCATCAAAGTCAGAAGATATCATACTATCACAAGTTATGTAATGTATTTATAGACTTCACATGTACTACATTCGGTCCGAGAACCGACTAAACCTTAGCTCTGATACCACTAAATGTAACACCCCTAACCTGAATCCGTCACCGGAATAGAGTTACGGAGCATTACCGGAGTTACTGATTCATTTATCAGATATTTTATTAATCCGATATCTTTTCTTTTCCACGTTCAAGTCTCGTATTCGAGTCATTCAGATCTTTATAAAGAAATTTGATCGTCGTTTTCATTTATTTCATTTAATAATACATTCAACTAATGCTCTAAATAAAATTATCATTTTACCCCTAAACTTTTAATTAATGACGATTTCATCCTTAGGTTAAAATAAAATAAAATTCTTGTAATTTAATCCTTATTTCCAGCCGTTATTCTCAAACAAATTGATAACAACCCATGAATTCTATAAAATATCAGAATTTTTCATAATTTTAACACTTTTCAATTTAATCCTTAACACATGTTTTTCCCTGATCTTGAGCTAAATTAATAATTTCATTCAATTTTGTAATTTTAAATAATAAAATAATCCATTTCATGCAAATTGGTCATTTCTAACTTTTTTTACAAAATTACCCATATAAATTTAATCCCTTAATTATTTTTCTCCAATTTTTGATGATTTTCCAAAATTAGAACAGGGGAACCCAAAATCATTCTGACATTGTCTCACAAAACTTATTATATCTCATGATTTACAATTTCATTTCTTACACCGTTTCTTCTATAAGAAACTAGACTCAATAAGCTTTAATTTCATATTCTATTCATCCTCTATTTAGATTTCTACAATTTTTGGTGATTTTTCAAAATTAGACTATTGCTGCTGTCCAAAACTGTTTTAGTGCAAAATGTTGATTTTCATTTTGCCCCAAATTTCTGATTCATACAATTCAGTCCTTACTTAATTAACCCTCAATTAAACTAATTTTCTCAATTAATACTTTTCCTAGACATTATAAGTTATTTCATAACTATTGAAATTTAGAATTTCCACATAAAACTCTAACTTCAAACTCTTTTACAATTTAGGTCCCAAACATTCACTTTCTATTCAATTCTTTCAATAAAATCAGCATATAAACAATTTAAAGCTTTAATTCCATGTCAAATCATCATATACTTCCAGCACATATTCATAGAAACTTTCAATTTCTTTCATAGAATCAAGAACTAATGAATTCAACAGGTGAACCTAGTTGTAAAAGTCACAAAAACACAAAAATTTCAAGAAATAATCAAGAATTGAACTTACTTGCAGTAAAATATGAAAAACCAGCTTAAGGGAACTCTTCCATGGTGTTTTTTCTGATGAGAATGCAGAAAAATAAAGAGAAATCTAGATAATTCCACTATAGTCCTAGCTTTATTAATTAAATTTTGCAATTTTCTAATTTTGCCCTTAATTCCCCTTATTTTCTTGTTGATTTCATGCTCTTTCCGTCCAGACCAAATTGACCTTGGGTCTATTTTCCTTTTAAACCCTCTTTTTTTTATCATTTAAGCTATTTAATCATTTCCCACAATTTTGCATTTAATACAATTTAGTCCTTTTTGTTCAATTAGCTATCAGTACTTTAAAATTTCTTGACGAAACTTTAATACTAACTTATTAACACTCCATAAATATTTATAAAAATATTTATGGCTCGATTTAAAATTCTTGAAGTCTCGATACCTCGTTTTCGATTCTAATTATTTTCATATATATATTTAGTACACTATTCACTATTTCAAAATTATTTCCTAACTTCACATTTAACTTATACTCACTAAATTAATAATATTTCCTACTCATTTGTCGAATTTAGTGATCTCGAATCACTGTTCCGACACCATTGAAAATTAGACTGTTACACTCCTCCTCCGTATGCCACAACTAGCCTAGTACCTGCAAATCAAACGACAACAGACAGAGACAACAAGAAAATAGCAAAATACGAAAGCAAAAAAAAAAACAAAATTTGTATTCGGCTATAAAAGCCACATGAGATTTTTGTATAGGTTTTTTTACACACGATATCAATACAAAAACTAGATTAAGATACACGAATTCAATACAGAGCAAAAATATACTTCAAAGGTGGTCCCTTTATTCATTGTCGTTTTGATTTTTCTGCTTTTATTTTTATTTTTTCTTCCTTATTTTCTTTCAAATCTATCAAATACATAAAAAAGGGGAAGATTTTACCCGTATTTGGTGTAGCGACATAAAATTTTTAGCTCGGTCGCTATTTGTGGCGATTTAATTTTTAGCTCGGTCGCTAATTGTGGCGATTTACGGAAAATTTGAAAACCGACTTTCGATTTTATTAAAAGAGGGAGTCGCCACCGATCATTTTTCTTAGGTGTGATCGGACACCTAATAAATCACCTTTTTTAAAAGAGAATTTATTCTTGAACAAAAATGAAGGCCAAATTTGGGTCTACGTGAAAATCGAGAGAAAAAAAATAGGGTTTGGGAGTCGGTTACATACGAGGAAGGTATTAGCACCCTCGTGCGCCCAAAATTATTATCTTATTAAACACGTGTTGTCTTGATTTTCAAAAATACGAGTTCAATGCAAGATTTAGTCACAATCCAATTGAAACACGAAAAATTTTAGTTTTTTTTTTTTGGTTTTTTAGAAGGGCATACCGTTTTAACACGAGTCGATTGATGTTCACCCAACATAGCGATGAAATCGGTGACTTAGTATTAAACGATCGTTGCCTTACTTATTAAAAAACAAGAATAAGATTTTCGAAATAATGCAAAGCGAATTGATGAAAATAGATGGCGAGCTAGAAATATATTGAAGCGAATGTAAGTGTGACAAATATATTACAAACAATAAAGATATATGTAATACTAGAATTGAACATGAAATGGAAATAATGAATGTACATACATGATATTAAAAGTACGTCGTAAACTATATATAATATTTGATAGTAAAAATATAACTAATAATGTTAAAATAGATACATAATAAATACATATATTTACGTGAAAATGTATGTACATGATATATAGGAAAATATATACATAATAATGACATTAGGAATATATACGTAAAATAGGATGAAAAAGGTTTACATGATAATACTAATATGGGTACATAATATATATATATATAACATATTTAAAATGAACATATACAATATACATATATATGAGACATATATTAATAATAATAGTAAAAATAGAGAGATGTATACACACCAAATAACACATAATAACATTAAAATAAAATAAGTGATAATAGTGAAAATAATAGATACAATAATAAATATGATGATGTATGAAAATAATACTAATATAAAAGTATATATATACTCATATAATAAAATATATGTACTAATATTAACAATTAACATAATAGGGGTAAAAAGTAGATATAATAATATATATAATATATAATAATATAATAATAAATATATATATGTGTAATATACAAAAACATATATAGTAGTATTAAGAATATAAATATAAGATAGTATATATACAAAAAAATAAGTAATGAAATAATATGTACATAAGAAATATATACATAATATATATAATGCAGAAAGAAACAAATAATGAAAACTACTAAATATACATATACACGTATATAATGAAATATATAATAGTATCAATAACAATAATAAGGATTATATAAAAATACATACATGAAATAGCATGAGAAATATATACAATTGATTAAAATATACATATGCGTATTACAATACATGCACAACAATAAAAATAATAAAATACACCATTAAAAAACATATAGGTACATTCAATAAAGATATATAGATAAACACATGCTAATATCAATAAAGACAAAAAGAGTAGTGAAGATATATATGAAATAGAATAAAACATGTAACTAATAATACTAACAATATATACAAACTATGTATAAAAGCATATACGATACATATGTACATTAACAATGATAATAATGTGATAGAAAGACAATTATTGACAATATTACATAAATATATATTAAAATAAATATATAATAATATTAAAATTACATACATAATATATACGTACTATATACAAATACTATATGTATAATATATTAAAATAGAGACATAATATACGTGGATAAAATATATATATATATATATATGTATATAAAACAAATGTATGTAATATAATTTTAGGATATATGCGTAATTAATATATATATATTTAAAAAATGCATAAGTGATATACAAATATATTAACAAGATAATAATATTAAACCATTAATAATACTAAATAACATATATAGGTTAGTATTAAGTAGAATGACAGCGATAAAATACCAAAAGTATAATAATAATATTATTATTAAAATTTATTAGTATAAATAATATTGAAATTAAGACTAAATAATAAAGAAAAGTAAAAAAGGATGAAAATCGAAACAAAAAAACAAAGTTAGGGGCGAATTTAAAAAGAAATAAAGAAGAAGGATCGGAATGTAAAACGCGCGTAACCTAGGGGGACCAGATGTAACGCCCCAATTTTCGGGAATCCTGTGAATGTTGGCATAGGTTTAATTATGTTAGTGGGCCTCTAGAATGCCCAAGCTTAAGATAGAACCCGATAATTTTAGTTAATTTTTGTTCCATAAGAAAAAGGGAGTGAAATTATGAAATAGGACCTATGTGAAAATGTTTGAAAATGCTATAGGCTAAATTGAAGTGGACAAATAAATAGGAGTGCAAAATAGGAGGATTTGCATGACAAACCTCCCATTTTACATGAAGTGGCCAACCATCATGTTGTTGTAGACAAAATGTACACTTGATATCCATAATTTATGGTACAAATTGATACAAATTGATAATAGGTTAGGTAAATGTTCCATGATAATGGGTTAGGTAAATGTTTCATGATAATAGGTTAGGTAAATGTTCCATGATAATGGATTAGGTAAATATTCAATGATAATAAGTTAGGTAAATGTTCCATGATAATCATGATAATGGATTAGGTAAATATTCCATGATAATGGGTTAGGTAAATGTTTCATGATAAGAATATCATGTCTTTTGTATTAAAGAATTAAATGGATGAAATATGAAGTTTTATTAAAAGAAAAAGGGGTGAAAAGAACAAAGTTTTGTCCATCTTTGTTCATCATAGCTGAAAGTTAGAGAAGAGAAAGGAGAGGAGAAAGCTCTTGAGTATTCGGTCATTAGGAGGAGGAAAATTGAAGGTAAGTTCTTGGTACCTTGCTTCTATTTTGAGGTTCATGAGTTCTTCTTGATTCTACCTTAACTCTTGAAGTATATTTTGATTTTTAGTTGTGTTGTGAGCATTTGGTCATGAATTAAAATGAAGGAAATGGTTGTTGTTTCATGTTCTTTTGATGAAAAATGGAAGATATGTGAAGTTGAGCCAAACAAATGAGCATGCATGTGCCTTAGATGCTAAAGGGAAAAATCGGCTAACATGTTGTGCTTTAAAATGATGAAATGGAGATTATGCTTAAGTAAAATCATAGATATGTGATGATTGATTGGTGATATACATGTTTAAATAACATGCATGCAAGATAGGTGTATGAAAGAGTGATTTGGTAATAAATCTGCTTGGGACAGCAGCAGTAACGTGACTTTGGAAAATCACCGTAAATTGTGGGAGATGAATTAGAAGCTGAATAAATTATGTAATTAAAGCTTATTGAGTCTAGTTTCTAATGAAATAAACAAGAACATATTTTGAATTCTGTACAATGAGAAATTTGATTCGTAATGAAGGGTGGTCAAATTAGTCAAATAGTGAAACATGGGAAACTTTGAGAAAATTCTGGTATTGATTGGCTAAACCAAAAATTCTGAAAATTTTATGGATAGAAGATATATGAGTCTATTTTCAGGGAAAATTAACGGAACTTGATTTGGAGTTTCGTAGCTCCAGTTATAAATGATTTAGTGACTGTTGCTCAGGAAGATAGCTTGCAGTGAAATTATGATTATGTGGTAAACATTGACAAAAATTTGTTAATGAGTTGCTTATTGATTTCTTATAAACTTACTATGATATGTAGGTGTGGTTGACTGAATATTGTAAGGGGTTAATCGTAGTTCGTATTTGAATAGTTAGATTAACGTGTTAGTAATCCAATTGTAGGCAGTTAGTGTGTGGATCTCGTCAACATATAAATCATAAGCAGTGTGTAACTAACACCCTCTTTCTTAGTCTGGATCGGCAAAAGTCGAAAAGCGAAATGCCGAAAACCGGTATTTTGTAGATTCTGAGTGTGCGAATGCTCGTGAGGTAAATCGATTAATGTTTTTGGTAAACTGCAAAATTTGGACTGCAAAGTGCATGATTTACGTGCCCTCGATATTTTTGGGCTTAATGGGCCAAAATTGGAATGATGGGCCAGCGGGCCCAATTCGGTAAGAACCCTCGATGCGTGATTACATTAGTACGTGAAAGGTAGGAATATGCATGAAAAACCTAAAATAGATAAATTACTGAAATACCTTTAAAAGTAAAAATTTACGATTTTACCCTAGTAGATAAATTAGAAATACCCCTAGGGTTAAATTAACCTAAATGCATGTTTGATTGTTGTTATTTCTTGCATGCCATGTTGTTATTATCGATGCATGGGATTTGGGATATTGACGGAGGAAGTATCTGAAAGTGGCTTGTCCACGCATCTTGGAGGCTTTGCCTCAATTCTTTGATAATGAGCAGCAATCTTGCAATTGTGGAGTGTTAAATTTGGGTTGGTTGAGCTATCCCACATGGAGTGTGTATGGTGATGCGGGTGGAGTGTAGTGGTTGGTGGGTTGAGTAGTCTCCCCAAATGGGTTTGCATATGTTATTAATGTTGCATGTATTTTGAAATGGGCCTATGGGCCATCTCATTATCTGAATAAGGGACTAAGGCCCGTTTATTATGTCTGAAAAAGGGCTCGCCCAGTACCACTATTACCCAAATGGGCTTGCATATGTTTCTTGATGTTGCATGTATTTTGAAATGGGCCTATGGGCCATCATTATCTGAATAAGGGCTAAGGCCCGTTTATTATAATCTGAAAAGGGCTCGGCCCAGTACCATTATTACTGAATGGGCTTAGGCCCAATGGGCTTGAGTGACTTGGACTTTGAATGGGTTTTCCTTACACACTGAGTTTCCCCAAACTCACCCTTTTATTTTCATCCACGCAGAAATCCCCAACCATAGTGGGCTTGGAGTGTGAGGGAATTGGAGTGGCCACCGTTCGAAAGTTTGATTTTCTTACGGTGAACTGGACATCCTTTTATTTACGTTTCAAGTTTTAGGGCTTTTAAATGTAATAAGGCCGCTTAATTATTTTATGGTTTTAATATGTATTACTAAGATAGGTAATAATTATATTTAAGCTGTTGAAATTGGATAGCTTTAGGGCGTTTTCAAAAACAACAGTTGATTTCAAAATAACACGACAACAAGCAAAGCTTCCGCAATGAAAGTATTTTCCAAAATTAATCACTTTTCCTAAAATCGGTTTCCTAGAAATATCCATGATGTTAAGGTGTGGCAATGGCGGTATGCATGTCTAGGATTGGATCCGAAAGGAGCTTGGTACTTAGCGATCCGATGGACTCACCACCTCTTTTCCGGTTTCCTACGGTGCACTGACTTCCATTCACTTTAACCTTTAATGAATTAATCTTTTGAACATCAAGTACGATTTTCTAGACTTAGAATGGAAATTTTTTACGTTTTGATGTGGCATGCGGATCAAGCCATAACTTCTAGGCGGGTTTGGGGTGCTACATTTAGTGGTATCGAGCCTAGGTTACAACAACTCTTTGTGGAATGTGTTTACAAAAACAAAGATTTTTGAAAGCGAAAATTTTATAAAGAATGCGAAAAACTTGATTTTCAAAATTTAGATCTTTAGAAGGTGGCATTCCGAATCTCCGGCTCAAGTCTGTAAGTATTACTCTGAACTCTTCTAAATATTTTTCTAACTTATCGATCATCTTGAAATCCTACTAGGATACTCTAGATAGGATGATCTGAAACCATAGGAAAATCGATAAGAGGATGAAAGCGTAGCTAGACTTGATTCTGCGAAAACAAACCACGAACTCTTATGCGATTCATAAAACATCGTAATAAACACTTTGGAATATTAATTGATGCATAAAATTCGTAATCAAGATAATACGATATGAGTACAAGAGGCCGTGGACAGAGCCGAGGAAGTGCTCGAGCGAGATCTTCGTCTTCGGGACATATACCAGCGGTGGATGCACCGGTACCATCGGCAATAGAGGTAGAGTCTCATGATCGCGGTGTCGAGGATGATGCCCTGTCACAAGCAATGCTTCGTGTTCTGGAAAGGGTTGCCGCTACAAGTTCGGGCAACGAAATTCGAAGATCGATTTCTGAACGACTCTGGGCCAACGGAGCGGAGATCTTTAGGGGTGCGTCTGGTATAGCCCCGAATGTGGCAAAATATTGGTTGGAGGCCACAGAACGGATTATGGACGACTTGGACTGTTCTGAGAAGATTGTGAGTGGGGTATCTGTACTAAGTCATTTGAGTCACTCGATTAGGGTAGACAAACTGTATAGGAATGTACCCTTAGAAACTCAAGGCAAGGTTTTTCCTGGAGATCTGATGGAGTTACTGTTCGGAGAGTTTGACCTCATTCTGGGAATGGATTAGCTTGTTAAGCATAAGGCAACTCTGGATTGTGCTTCTAAACGAATGGTGTTAAGAACTACAAAGGATGAGGAGGTTATGGTGATAGGTGAGAGAAGGGATTATTTGTCCAATATAGTGTCGGCATTAAGAGCTGAAAAATGGATTCGGAAGGTTGTGAGGCCTAATTGGTATTTGTAAGTCGATCGGAAGAGGAAGGATGACGGTGGATAAGGTTAGGACCGTAAAGGAGTTCCAAGATGTTTTTAGGATGAGTTTCAAGATTGCCTCCGAATCGAGAAGTTGAGTTTGGAATAGACTTGTTGCACGGAATGGCGCTGTGTCCATTGCACCGTATAGGATAGCAAGAAGGAGTTAGTGGAGTTAAAGGCTCAAATCCAAAAGTTGTTGGATAGGGGCTTTATTAGGCCAAGCGTGTCTTCATGGGGAGCACGGTGCTATTCGTGAAGAAGAAGGATGGTACAATGCGGATGTGCATTGATTATCGCCAGATTGAACAAACCGACAATTAAGAATAAGTATCCACTACCAAGGATTGACGATCTGTTTGACCGACTTAGAGGGCTTCGTATTTTCCAATATCGACCTTGATCTGGATATCATTAGTTAAGGGTCAAGGAGGTAGATATCCATAAGACAACATTCGGGACTCGGTATGGTCATTACGAGTTTTTGGTTATGCCATTTAGACTAACGAACACTCTGCGGCGTTTATAGATCGATGAATCATGTGTTCCAACCATGTTGGATCGGTTCGTAGTCGTCTTTATTGACGATATCTGGTATATTCGGCTGAAGCGAAACATGATGAGCATCTCGTATAGTCTTTGCGAGTGTTAAAGGAGAAGGAACTCTTTGAAGTTCACAAGTGTGAATTTTGGTTGAGGAGGTAACCTTCTTAGGACATGTGGTCTCTGCCAGAAGGATTAAGGTGGACCTTGAAAGATTGAAGCAATTTTGGAGTGGAAGCCAACTAGGGCGGTGTCGAAAATACGGAGTTTCCTAGGGTGGCAGGATACTACTGAAGGTTTGTAGAAGGTTTTTCGTGATGGCGGCACCTCTAACAAAACTCATAAGGAAAGGAGTACCATTTGTATGGACTAAGAAGCGATAGAAGCTTTCAAGAAGTTGAAGAAAGTTCATTGAAGCACTGTGTTAATTCAACCGAGTGCGGGAAGGATTTTATTGTGTGCGATGGACGCATCACACGTGGGTTTAGGCTGCGTGTTAATGCAAGAGGGTAAGGTGGTTGCATATGCATCACGATAGCTTAAGCCTCATGAGGGAAACTATTTGACTCATGATTTAGAGTTGGCGATGATATTTGCACTTAAGATTTGGAGACATTGCTTGTGCGGAGAAAGGTGTATTATATACACGACCATAAGAGTCTTAAGTATTTGTTGACTCGAAGGAGCTGAACCTTAGGCAAAGGAGATGGATTGAGTTGCTTAAGGATTATGACTATTCGATCGAGTATCACCCAAGCAAGGCTAATGTGGTAGCCGATGCTTTAAGTCGTAGAGTAGATGTCGATCCGAGACAATGTTTGCTCGTCTGAGTCGTATGATGATGGAAGTCTGTTGGTGAGTTGCAAGTGAGGCCAACTGGGTGGATCGATTAAGGAAAAAGCAGGTTGAACGATGAGTCTTTGGTCGCTCGTTTTCAACAAGTTAAGGAAGGAAACTTCGAGTTTGGGAGCGGAAGAGCGATGCAACAACAATACCCTCATCTGTTTGGATTAGGTAAATTTCGAGGACGAAATTTTTTAAGGAGGGTAGATTTGTAACGCCCCAATTTTGGGAATCTGTGAATGTTGGCATAGGTTTAATTATGTTAGTGGGCCTCTAGAATGCCCAAGCTTAAGATAGAACCGGTAATTTTAGTTAATTTTTGTTCCATAAGAAAAGGGAGTGAAATTATGAAATAGGACCTATGTGAAAATGTTTGAAAATGCTATAGGCTAAATTGAAGTGGCCAAATAAATAGGAGTGCAAAATAGGAGGATTTGCATGACAAACCTCCCATTTACATGAAGTGGCCAACCATCATGTTGTTGTAGACAAAATGTACACTTGATATCCATAATTTATGGTACAAATTGATACAAATTGATAATAGGTTAGGTAAATGTTCCATGATAATGGGTTAGGTAAATGTTTCATGATAATAGGTTAGGTAAATGTTCCATGATAATGGATTAGGTAAATATTCAATGATAATGAGTTAGGTAAATGTTCCATGATAATCATGATAATGGATTAGGTAAATATTCCATGATAATGGGTTAGGTAAATGTTTCATGATAAGAATATCATGTCTTTTGTATTAAAGAATTAAATGGATGAAATATGAAGTTTTATTAAAAGAAAAGGGGTGAAAAGAACAAAGTTTTGTCCATCTTTGTTCATCATAGCTGAAAGTTAGAGAAGAGAAAGGAGAGGAGAAAGCTCTTGAGTATTCGGTCATTAGGAGGAGGAAAATTGAAGGTAAGTTCTTGGTACCTTGCTTCTATTTTGAGGTTCATGAGTTCTTCTTGATTCTACCTTAACTCTTGAAGTATATTTTGATTTTTAGTTGTGTTGTGAGCATTTGGTCATGAATTAAAATGAAGGAAATGGTTGTTGTTTCATGTTCTTTTGATGAAAAATGGAAGATATGTGAAGTTGAGCCAAACAAATGAGCATGCATGTGCCTTAGATACTAAAGGGAAAAATCGGCTAACATGTTGTGCTTTAAAATGATGAAATGGAGATTATGCTTAAGTAAAAATCATAGATATGTGATGATTGATTGGTGATATACATGTTTAAATAACATGCATGCAAGATAGGTGTATGAAAGAGTGATTTGGTAATAAATCTGCTTGGGACAGTAGCAGTAACGTGACTTTGGAAAATCACCATAAATTGTGGGAGATGAATTAAAAGCTGAATAAATTATGTAATTAAAGCTTATTGAGTCTAG
The DNA here is from genome assembly GCF_025698485.1 of Gossypium arboreum. Classification (NCBI taxonomy): domain Eukaryota; kingdom Viridiplantae; phylum Streptophyta; class Magnoliopsida; order Malvales; family Malvaceae; genus Gossypium; species Gossypium arboreum. The sequence continues at coordinate 115,990,724 of NC_069070.1, read as the reverse complement.
TTTCTAATGAAATAAACAAGAACATATTTTGAATTCTGTACAATGAGAAATTTGATTCGTAATGAAGGGTGGTCAGATTAGTCAAACAGTGAAACATGGGAAACTTTGAGAAAATTCTGGTATTGATTGGCTAAACCAAAAATTCCGAAAATTTTATGGATAGAAGATATATGAGTCTATTTTCAGGGAAAATTAACGGAACTTGATTTGGAGTTTCGTAGCTCCAGTTATAAATGATTTAGTGACTGTTGCTCAGGAAGACAGCTTGCAGTGAAATTATGATTATGTGGTAAACATTGACAAAAATTTGTTAATGAGTTGCTTATTGATTTCTTATAAGCTTACTATGATATGTAGGTGTGGTTGACTGAATATTGTAAGGGGTTAATCGTAGTTCGTATTTGAATAGTTAGATTAACGTGTTAGTAATCCAATTGTAGGCAGTTCGTGTGTGGATCTCGTCAACATATAAATCGCAAAGCAAGTGTGTAACTAACACCCTCTTTCTTAGTCTGGATCGGCAAAAGTCGAAAAGCCGAAATGCCGAAAACCGGTATTTTGTAGATTTGCGAGTGTGCGAATGCTCGTGAGGTAAATCGATTAATGTTTTTGGTAAACTGCAAAATTTGGACTGCAAAGTGCATGATTTCTGTGCCCTCGATATTTTTGGGCTTAATGGGCCAAAATTGGAATGATGGGCCAACGGGCCCAATTCAGTAAGAACCCTCGGTACGTGATTCTGTTAGTACGTGAAAGGTAGGAATATGCATGAAAAACCCTAAAATAGATAAATTACTGAAATACCTTTAAAAGTAAAAATTTACGTTTACCCTAGTAGATAAATTCGAAATACCCCTAGGTTAAATTAACCTAAATGCATGTTTGATTGTTGTTATTTCTTGCATGCCATGTTGTTATTATCGATGCATGGGACTGGGATATTGACGGAGGAATCTTGAAAGTGGCTTGTCCACGTCTTGGAGGCTTTGCCTCAATTCTTTGATAATCGAGCGACAATCTTGCAAGCTGTGGAGTGTTAATTTGGGTTGGTTGAGCTATCCCACATGGAGTGTATGGTGAAATGCGGTGGAGTGTAGTGGTTGGTGGGTTGAGTAGTCTCCCCAAATGGGTTTGCATATGTTATTGATGTTGCATGTATTTTGAAATGGGCCTATGGGCCATCTTCATTATCTGAATAAGGGACTAAGGCCCGGTTTATTGTGTCTGAAAAGGGCTCGGCCCATACCACTATTACCCAAATGGGCTTGCATATGTTTCTTGATGTTGCATGTATTTTGAAATGGGCCTATGGGCCATCTTATTATCTGAATAAGGGGCTAAGGCCCGGTTTATTATAATCTGAAAAGGGCTCGCCCAGTACCACTATTACTGAATGGGCTTAGGCCCAATGGGCTTGAGTGATTGGGACTTTGAATGGGTTTTCCTTACATCTGAGTTTCCCAAACTCACCCTTTTATTTTCATCCACGCAGAAATCCCCAACCATAGTGGGCTTGGAGTCGTGAGGGAATTGGAGTGGCCACCGTTCGAAAGTTTGATTTTCTTCGGTGAACTGGACATCCTTTTATTTACGTTTCAAGTTTTGGGGCTTTTAAATGTAATAAGGCCGCTTAATTATTTTATGGTTTTAATATGTATTACTAAGATAGGTAATACTTATATTTAACTGTTGAAATTGGATAGCTTTAGGCGCGTTTTCAAAAACAACAGTTGATTTCAAAATAACACGACAACAAGCAAAGCTTCCGCAATGAAAGTATTTTCCAAAATTAATCACTTTTCCTAAAAATCGGTTTCCTAGAAATATCCATGACGTTAAGGTGTGGCAATGGCGGTATACATGTCTAGGATTGGATCCGAAGGAGCTTGGTATAGCGATCGATGGACTCACCACCTCTTTTCCGGTTTCTTACGGTGCCTGACTTCCATTCACTTTAACCTTTAAGGAATTAATCTTTTGAACATCAAGTACGATTTTCGGACTTAGAATGGAAATTTTTTTTTACGTTTTTGATGTGGCATGCCGGATCCGGCCATAACTTCTAGGCCGGGTTTGGGGTGCTACACCAGAACAGCAATTACCCCTTCCCATCAAAACGCAGCATATCAGTGGGGACCAAATTGAAAACACGTGGAAAATCCCATGGCCAAATTAAAAATGAAGAAATGACTCAATTGCAAAAGCTTGAAAAAGCGGAAGGACCAAAAGATAAAAAAATTTTAAAAAATTCATTTGAAAGGGGTGAAAGAAAAAAAAATGGGGAGAGAAAAGGTAGAGAAAGAGAGAGGAGGAGAGGGAAGAATTAGGCCAAGTGATGGATCCTTTGGACCGCCTAAAATGTCGACGACAAACCACCGTGAAAAAGGTAAAAATCTTATTTTTTTATTTTTTTTTTTGCTTTTTACTTTTATATATATATTGGTATATGTTTATGAGTAGGAAAAGAAAAGAAAAAAAGAAAGAAAGAAAATCGATTCGAAAATGAAAAAAGCAATCACCTTCTTTTATTTTGATTTTTGTTTTTTGATTCTCTGATTTTGATGGTGCTTGAAACGCTGTTTTTGTATTATTGCTTTTATAGTTTTTTGAACTGCCGAATGCTTTTTGTATTTTGCAAAGAAAGAATGTCCAACCTTTTACAAAACTTTTGAATCGGCTTTTATAGCCTATATTTTTTACAAGCTTTTCTTTTTTTTCTATTTCTACTTTCTGTCTTTTTGTTCCTGCTTGCAGGGGCAAGTTGTTGGAGAGGCGGTGAAGACTTGACCGATGGAGCGGCGCTGGTCAGATGGCAGAGGCAACAGGGGGGGTGGTTGCGGCGCTGGTCAGATGAGTGGTTGGGGCAGAAGCAAGGCTAGGGTTTCAGCTTTTCTGAAACCCTAGTTTGACTAATGGGTTTGGGCCTGTTTTATTTAGTGGGCTTGTTGCGGTTGGGTTAGCTTAGGTGTTGGGTTGTTAGTTTAGTAGGTTAGGTGTTGGGCTGTTGGGTTAATGGGTATTGTAAAGTAAATGGGTCAGGGATATTGGGTAAGGGTATTTAGGTTATTGGGCTAAAGTTTGGGTAGTGGTTGGTTTAGGTTTTAAATGGGCCAACTGGGTTTGGGTTTAAAAATGGGTTAAGGGGTTTGGGTAGAATTGGGCTTTAGTATGGGCAAAATTGTAAACGGCCCAAAATTGGCCCGTAACATTTGGCGTTAATATCCTCCGCGTCTGCTTCTCCGATCCAAAAGTTGACGGATCCCTGGGGATCTGGTTAAGGCTACGCCGAAGGAGGTCAAGGGTCCAAAGTTTTGTGTTTGGTTTAGGGGTTTTTTGGTCCTAAATCTTCTTCTGCGTGAAAGAAGGGCTTAGATTGGGCTCAAGGTATCTCTCTGGCCACCACCGGCAGTGGTCACCGTCGCCAGTAGACGGGAGACCGACGGAGCCTAGCGAAACCCTAGGACTCGCCTCAGAGAGAAAAGGGAATAGGGAACCCCCTTCTTTTTTCAGAAAATGGTTGCAAAAACATTTTTTTATCAAAATTTTCAACTTTTATAGCTAAGCCCATACGACGTCGTTTTGGCCTAAGCTCATAGGTCTTAAAACAGCGTCCTTTTGAGCTCAAGACTCGATGACCCGACCCGCTACATTTAGGATCCGCGCGTTTTCTTAAAAAATGAGTTATTTACGCATTTGATCCCTCCGCTTTTTCACCCATTTCTAATTCAATCCGATTCTGTTTTATTTCATTTTTATTTTTTTCCTTTAATTTTATTTCGTTTTCAATTTGGTTCCAAGACCGTTTGAAGAGACTGACATCTGAAACGATGTCGTTTTGAGAACAGGGAATAATTACCCAATTGGTCCCCACCTTTGTTTGCGCATTTAATTTCAGTCCTATTTCCTTTTCTTTTATCTTTTTAAATTCCCCCCGTTTAATTTTAAAATTTTTATTCTGGGTCCTGTATGAAGCGGTGTGTTCTGAAGATAGGGAATAATTTCCTGTTTAGTCCTTGTACTTTTGTGCACGTTTCATTTAGGCCCTGTTTCTTTTCTTTTATTTCAAATTCGGCCATTCAATTTTATTCTTTTTTAAATTTAGTCCTTTATTTATTATTTATTTATTTATCTGCCAGTTTTTTGCCTTTTTTTTCATATTTAAAATTGTTCCTTTTATTTTTATTTTCCTCTTTTGTCGTGCAGTTTTTTTTGGTTTATTTTATCTTTCTTTTTATTTTTGTGTTTTTTACTATCCATATTATTGCCATGATATTTATATGTTCTATTATATTTTATTTCCAAATCATGTTGCATTATCATTATTCATCGAACCCATGTTCTTTATGTTTTGACTGCTTTTCGTACAACATCCAATTAAACTAAACATATCGTTTTAAAAGTGACGTTAATTTTCACCCTAAAATTCATTAAAAAAAAAGATTCTTTAATAAAGGCAATATTCTGTGTTTGGAAATTCGAGAGATCGTGCCCTAACGTACTGGGTTTCGATTTTTCTCGTTTGATCCAAATGACCGAATAACCTTTTAAAATTAAAATGCATGAGTTTTGAAAATCAAAAGACAAACTTATTCTCGAGAGTTTAAAATGACGTGTCCTAATGTACTGGATGATATTTTATTACTTCGGGACAAGAAGGTCTTTAGCATCTGCTTCAATTTATCCAAGCATTTTTGTTTAATTAACATTAATAAAAAAAGGGATCGTATTTTAAATTACTTTCGAGTTTTTAACTTTCGATATCAAGACATTAATTAATCAGTTAGGTACCAATTTTGAGCGTTACGAGGGTGCTAACCCTTCCTCATATGTAACCGACTCTCGAACCCATTTTTTGAATTTCGTAGACCAAAAACGTTATTTTAGTAAATCAAACACTAAAACGATCATGAGGTGATCCGATCACACCTCAATAAAAAAGATCGGTGGCAACTCCCATTTTCGTTTTCGTTTTCAAAATAAAAAGTCGAATCCACTTTTTCAAAAAAAAATAGTCTCGACAGTAGTCATTTTTGGTTCTGTTAAATATGCTTGGTTAGGCAAATTTGCATTAATGACCGAATCTACTTTCAAATTTATGAATAGATAATTTTGAAAGTTTGAAAGCCATCAGGAAAGTGAAGAAAAATGAAGGCAAACACTTCGAAATTTAAGACATCAGTGGTAGATTAGTAATACGCAATCAATGTGGTTGTTGTCGTAAATCAAATCTAAGATTTGTTGAAGTCTTAGGGTCAACTGAGATACAAATTTTCCAAGCAACTCCAGTTTCCAAATAATAAAAAGACAAATCTACATGAAGCCTACTATTATTGATGAAGGTTAAACATTTGGAAGGTGACTGCAATAAGATGGACATGCATCAAACCATAGGATACGAGAGTATAAATTTCCACATACTATTTACGGGGATGACTTAATCATAGCCACCAATTTAAGTCATTTATCAAAATGATATGGGCTTTATCTTGACTACCACAAAAAGTAACTAGAGGGTCCATTTGATGAAAGATGATGAGATAATGCTCCATATATCCATGAAATTGGTCATAAAAAGATGATGTTCATGTTGCTTTATAAAGATGAGCACTTAATTTACTTGTTTTTTTATATAAATATCAATTTAATAAGTGTGATTGATGAACATTTCTCTTTTTTTTGTTTTTCTTTTAGATGTTACTTTAACTGATGAACATTTCTTATAATTTATTGCTTATTTGCTTTGGTCAGCATCAATGTAATTTCTATGAAGAAAAGCAATCGAAAGCAAATTAAACTTGCTTTTTGGGTATATGATATACGAGTCTTAAGTCCACTCATATATGTCCCATATCTTTGAAACGCACTCCACACTCCAGCCGCGGCGCCTGATATTCATAGTCCTGCACAACTAGGCAGAAGTATTATTTACGCGGATGACTTGAATTTAATGTCATTTGATGAAAAAAGTATCATATTTCTTAATAGTTTCACACACACAAAAATTCTCATTTTCCATAGTTTAATGAATTAAAAAGGTATCGTCGAAACCATTTTTTTGGAAAACGAGGATTGACTTTGGTTTTGAAAATGAAAAACGAACAGAGGGAGTCGCCACCAATCTTTTTGATGAGATGTGATCGGGTCACCTCAAATTAATCATTTTAATAAAAGTTAAGATTTACTAAAATGATAATTTTTTGTCTACAAAAATCAGAAAATGAGTTCGGGAGTCAGTTACGCACGAGGAAGGATTAGCACCCTCGATATGCCCAAAAATTGGTACCTAGTTGATTAATTAGTGTCTTAGTGTCGAAAGTTAAAAAAAATTGAAAGACTTCAAAATACGATCCCTCCTTTTGTAAAAAACTCGAATGTTAAAGACCTTCTCGTCTCTAAGTAATAAAACGTCACATCCAGTTAGTTAGGACATAACATCTTGAACTTTTGAGAATAAGTCTGCCTTTTAGTTAAAATTTATATATTTTTGTCCATTTTTAAAATAATATTCGATTATTTAGGGTAAATGAGGAAAATTGAAACCCAGTGAGTTAGGGCACGATCTCTCAAACTTCCAAATATCGAACATTGCCTTTATTTACCAAAATCTTATCTCGAGGTCAAAAGGTGACATACTCGATAAGTAGGGGCACAACATTTCGTATCTCCGAGAGTAAGCATTTTTATTTAAAAGCCCGTATTACAGTTTAAAGGAATGTTACGTTATTTAGGTTAAATGAGAAAAAATTGAAACTCAGTAAGTTAGGGCACGATTTTCTCGAATTCCCAAATACGAAATATTGCCTTTATGAAAGAATTAATATTGGGTTGGATAAAACATAAATTCATAATGAAACGAGATAATAAAGAATGCATAACAAATAAAAATTTCGATATCGACAGGCATAACAGAATAAACATAAACACGAATATAAACGATAATGATGATAAGAGCAAGAATAGAATAAATGATCAAAACGAATAAAAGAAAATAATGAACAAGCTAAGAAATACTCGAAACTAAAAGGAACTAGTACTAAATAAATAAAAATCATGTAAAACTAAAAATGATAGTATAGTAATGATAATAATGATATTAATAGTAATAATACAAGTAACTAGTATTTTAGAGTTTGGAATGATATATGAAAATGCACATATGTATGTGTATATATAAATAAATAACGTGTAATGTGAGTGAGGAATAAAAATGAATGAGAGTATCTAAAGAATAGGAGGTAATAATAATAATAATAATAATAATAATAATAATAATAATAATAATAATAATAATAATAACACAACAAGTCAAAGTAGAAAATAATAAGGGTAGTAATCATATATTTTAATGGTAAAATGATGATGATGATGGTATTAATAATATAAATAAATAAAAATTAAAGCTTAAGAAAAATTATATAAAAGGATGTAAACAAAATGACAATAATAAAATACGGATATATAAAATAGAAGTATGATGGATAGAAATATAAATAAAATTAGAGAAACGGTAATAAAATATAAAATAGAAGTATGATGGATAGAAATATAAATAAAATTAGAGAAACGGTAATAAAATAAACATAAATATAAATATAATGATAATAGTGGTAATATAATAATAGTACTAACAGTAATAGAAGTAAAAATACTAGTAATAGCGGTAATAATTGTGATAATGATGATAATAAATAAGAGTAAAAATAATAATAATAATAGTAGATAATATTAAATTTATGACAAAGTAATAAATAAGTAAATGAATTAATTATGATAACAACAATAATAAAAGATAATACAAAGTAAAAGAATATAGAATATATGTAAGTAAAAATATAAAAATGAAACGAATGTATGATAAATGAAAACATGTAGATAAAACATGGATACTAATAAATGGTTTGGTCATAATATTGAAAATAAATTAATTAAATAATACATGAAACAATTAATAAAAATTTAAATTGAAAAGATTAGGGGTTGAATTGGAATTAGAAGGAAAATTTTGAGCTAAAATTACAGTAGAATAAATGCGAAAAGGACAAAATTGAAGTTTAGACGAAAATTTGGGGACAAATCGAGGTAGAACGAAAACATAGGACTTAAATGCAACGTGCGCGAAGGGACAAGGGCCACATGGAGAAATATTCCCAGTTCCCAAAAACGGCACCGTTCAGATATTTGTCTGTTAAAAGGTTCGGGATTAAATTGAAATAAAGTAAACATATTGTGGCAAAATTAAAAAAAGAAAAGAACCACATCAAAACAGCCTCAAAAGTGGAAGGACCAAGGGCGCAAATAGACCCTTGGTCGAAAAACACTCGGATCCTAGGCTTTCTTGGGTCGGGTTTCGAGTCAAGGCCTAAAACAACGTCGTTTTGGGTGCCTGTGGCTTGGCCCAAAATGACGCCGTATAAGGGGGTTATAAAATTCAAAATTTTACAAAAAAAAATTTACTTTTCTCCTCCCACTTAAAAAAAAACTCAAAGCCATCAAAAAAACCTCTCCCCCCCCTCCCTTTCAATTTTTGGTCAAGGGCCGACCGATCGCCACCATGGGCTCCGCCATACCGGCCACCGTGTAAATCGCCAAAAGGTATTATTTTTATTTTTTATATTTGCATCTAAATATATATATATTGTTTTTTTGAGAGAAAAAAAAGAAAGGAAAAAAAGAAAAAAAAAAGACAAAAAGAAAAGTGAAAAGAAAGAAAAATAATAGTAACCTTTTTTAATCTGTTGTAAAGTTGTAGTTTTGGTACTTGAATCTTTCTATTTCAATTTTATTGAAGCCAAAAAATCGAAAAAAACAATGTTTTTTAGATGGCTTTTATAGCCATTTACAACTTGTTTCTTATTTGATTGTTTTGTTCTTTTTGCAGGTGAATAGGCGGTGGACATGACGGGGGCGGCGTTGCAGACGGTATGGGCGATGGGACAAGGCAGTTGGCCGAATGCCCTAGTTGCGGCGCACCTAGGGCTTGAGCAATCTGATTTTTCTTTTCTCTTTTTTGTGTTTGGGCTAGGGTTAGGTATTTGCTTGGGCCTAAAAATTTGGGCTGGGGTAGGTTAGTTTTGGGCTTGTTGGGGGCTCGGGCAAAAATGGGCCTATACAGGTATCATAAACAACTTTACATCAAAGTTCAAATTTAAACCAAAATAATTTAAATAAAGATAAAACTCATCTCAAAATATCGGATACCCTATTAATATTTCATCTTTGGACAAAATATTAACTTATAAGTTATATATTAGTGTAATAATCAAGCATTAACAATAAGAACATGTCGAACCATAAATCTTCCTTTGGGCTAATTTATTGCTCACATGTAAAACCGAATAATTGTCACATGTTTATTACCATAGTTGCACGTGTAATATTATTAACTTTTATTTGGGTCAAACAATATTAACATGACTTAAGTTACATGCACATAACATTTTATATTTTAAAACAAAATAATTTATAAAAAAATCACTTTGGTGACTTATTACTTCAATTAAGTTATTTTAAAATATACATAAACATATCAATATTCAAATTTAAAATTTTCATAACAATTAAAGGTTAAAACTAATTTTTTATTGCAATATAGTTTCCAAAATAACCCAAAATAAGATTATCTAAATAGCATAATAAAAAAACCCAAAAACTTTAATCTTTAATTGATATATATATTTTAACCATACATGTCAAAACTAAACAGCAATAATATAGTGATTCAAGGCTAAATAATTAACAAGCACATGTCTTCATAATTTTGACATAGACAAAACACCAAAACAATTCACGTATATACGTATATTTAAAATCAAATAGAAAAATTTACTCTACATATGTCACGTAAATCTAAACTTGTATTTTTTATTATGTATTCTATTTATGTGCCTGAGGTTTTGTATTCAAATATCTTTCTTTCAATTTTTATTATTTTTGTTCTAGCCTTTGAGCGAGAATTAAGAGAGGATTGAGAATGAATTGCGATAGAGTGGAAAGTGAATTGAAAAAAAAGTAAGAAATTAGGGGTTTAAATAGGGGGAAAATATTAGTTGAGGGGGAGCTGTTGGAATTCGACCATTAGGATAGCCATTACAGGGTAGCCATTAGGGAAAACGTGTCCATCTGGATGTATTTTCCTTCTCTCTCTCTCCAAAATCAATCTTATCCGATAAATGTAAAAAAATCAGCCTAATCCAAAAAAATTCATAATTTTCAGTATTTTTGCGTAATCCACCGCAATGCTTGACCTGGACATGAAATTCAAGTGACGTTTGTCACAAGTCATCACAAATAGTTTTCCACGAAGAAGCCAATCGAAAACAATTTTACAGAAAATTACAAGTCAAGGCCAACCACTGTTTCTTTAAGCCACAAATCGCGGTTAAGTGATATGTGTAGACAATTACAGGATTAGCAAACTTCTTTAGTTTTCTATATATGATTCAATTTTGCAAGAAATATTAACTATTCCAAAACACCGGTAGATTACTTGGAGCATACCTCTGATCACAATTGTTTCACTTCCACAAATTTTGATGGGGAACACTGGGTTCTCTCTGGCTCTTATGATGGCGGTGCTGTTGCTTCATTTTGTGGCTTTATTCTCTACCAAAACAACAACCAATATCAGCACAGATCAGTCAGCTCTTCTGACAATGAAAGCACATATTATTAGTGATCCTCAAAAGATGTTGAAAACCAATTGGTCTATTGCTACTTCCTTTTGTAATTGGGTTGGTGTCACTTGTGGATCCCGACACCAAAAGGTCATAGCCCTTAACCTTTCTAGCATGTTTCTCATTGGCACCGTCCCACCTCAAATTGGGAATCTATCTTTTCTTACTTCGCTTGACCTGACAAACAACTCTTTTCATGGCTCATTACCCATTCAGTTGACTAATTTGCATCGATTGAAACTTATAAACTTGGTTTTGAACAATTTCTACGGAGAAATCCCATCATGGTTTGATTCTTTCCCTAAACTTCAATACTTGTCTTTGAGTGCTAACAATTTTGTTGGTCAAATCCCATCAGATATGTTTGAACGTCTACCTAGATTGCAAGTGCTTTACTTGGATGGGAATAAGCTCTCTGGCAAAATTCCATTGGGCTTATTCAAGTGCAAAGAGTTAGAGTACATATCATTAGCTTTTAATAGTTCGGAAGGGATTCTACCAAAAGAAATAGGAAACTTGACAATGCTTGAGCTTCTATTTCTCCAGGAAAACCAGATAGAAGGTAAACAGAAAGCATTTGGATGCTATTTTAATTAGCTTATTTTAATTTGTTGTCTTTCTTCATCTGCAATATCACTTTGTTAGATAGGCAAGCTTCATTTGAAATATTGCTTAGCGTATTAACATTTGGAAACAAAGTATCCAATATTTGTTAGAAGTAAAAGCAATAATCAAGGTAGTAAGTATGGCTCACAATTATTGCTTGACTTCTTCTAAACTTGTTTAAGTTTAATTTGATTCTTTGATGCTTGATCTAAACAAACTAATGGCTTAAATTACAAATTCCATAATTTGAGTTTTAATTTAGTGTATTTCAGATTTAGAATAAGTGTGGTGATAAAATATGCACTATTAAATCTCAATCTTTTAATTTATTTTCTTAAGGAGTAAAGTAAAATATATATCTTTATATTTGTTTAATAAATTAATTTTGTTATGTAGGTGAAAAATATATATCTTTATATTTGTTTAATAAAATAATTTTTTATGTAGGTGCAATCCCACAACAAATTAGTAATCTTACGATTGAGATATCTCTATTTATCCTTTAATTCTCTACAGGTATTATATTACATTTCTTCATTATATATGTTCAATTTTATCATCGTTAATTTTATTTTCTTTTTTCCTAAATTAAATTTATGTTCAATTTGTACAAATGTGTTAAATATTTTTGTATTTTATTCAATGATAAATTTACTTAAGGCAAGAATTTTATTAGTATAATAAAATAAGCCAAGTACCATGTACAATGCCAGAGAAGAGTGCTTAAAGGAGATAAAACCTAACACTAAAATATATATATATATATATATATATATATATATAGGTAAGATGTGCACCAGATTTAGCAAAAGGTCTGCAACAACAGTAATTTCCCTAAATACATGATATAGTTTAACATTAGAGATAGGGGACAGCAAGCTGTCCATTTCCATTAGAGTGTTTTCATGTTCGCAAGGTTTAAGAGATACGTTTGAGCATATTTAATATATAGCATATAAAGCATTATATTCAATGATGAGTCTTGTCAAATCTAACCACTAAAAGTTATTCAAAGCATTAGTAATAGCAATGATCTTTGCTTTAACATGTTGACTAGATACAAGGGTCCTAAGAAAAGCTCTAACGTGTTAGATCTCCTTTTAATATAAAAACGTTGACTAAACTATAGGTTTTATTCTATTTTCTCATTCAACTATTAATTTTTTATTTTATCATTAAATCTTTTAAAATTAAATATTTTAATCACTTTCTCATTAATTGTCCTTAGATGAGTGATGAAAAGTAAACATAAATTTTTATTGGTCTAATAATAAATTTAGTCCTCCAATATATACACATTTTATTATTTAATTCTAAATATAAAAATTAAACAAATTTAACTCAATATTTAAAAAATTATCAATTTCATTTAAATTCTAAAATCCAATCTATTTAACCTCAACATTTACTAAATAATAATTTTGTGGTGAGCTGCATATAAATTCAATCTTGATTTAAAGGTACATATCACTAATCTAACATTATTGTATCAAAATTTTGTATATTTTAGTATATTTTGAATGATAAATCGAGTGTGAATGATTTTGTTTAATATTTCGTATAACTGAAGATGTTGCATAACACTTTTTATAACATTTATTGAATTATTTTAGTCCTCAACATTTATAACATTTTTAAAAATCAAACTTTATCATTTTGTAAATGTTGAGAGTTAAATTTGTTGAATTTTTATATTTATAATCAAACTGATAGAATTTGTAAATATTAGAGAACTAAAATTTTATTAAGTCAACAAAAAAAAGCCCAAATCTATTTTCCGTCACTCATTTAACAACAATTAATGAGAGAGTGATTAAAATATTTTATTTGAAAAATTTAATGATTAAATAAAAATATTAATAATTAAATGACTAAAGCAGAATCAAATCAATAGTTTAATGACTATTTTATACTTTTACGTAATTTTTTAGGCACCTAAGGGCTTAAATCATAGTTCTGGTAGGAAAGATTTTTTCTTTGATTAAGTTTGTACACCTCAAATGGTTTTTTTATTATATATTTCTGTAATGAATTAATTTAATTGTACAGGTGTAATTCCATACGAAATTGGAGGTCTTCTCAATTTAGAAGAATTAATAATTTCTAACAATATGTTCAAAGGAAGTATTTTTCCATCCATCAGCAATCTAACACGTTTGAGATTCCCTAACAGGTATTTTTATATATATATATATATATCATTTCTTCACTCTTTTTTTCTTCATTGTTAGTTTCATCTTAAAATTATTTTTTGTTCAATATACATGTGCAAGTTGTTATCAATGTATTAAATATTTGATACTTTAACATAATATTTAATGAGATGACCTAAATCCAAAATTATTTACTGTTAAAAGTAATTACTCAAATTTGAAAATAATTGGATCCAAATAGATTATATGTTTTTGGTGCTAGTCGTAAAAAATTAATTGGTCTAAATTACAAAATCCATTTGGTGCTTATAAAATTTATACTATTCAACCTTCAACTTTAAATTTATTTTTAAAAAGTAAAATAAAAATATACATTTGTTTAATAAATTATTTTTATTATGTAGGTGTAATTCCACAATAAATTGGTAATCTAGCACGGTTGAAATATCTTTATTTATCTTATAATTCTCTAACAGGTATTATATTACATTTTTCACTATATATGCTCAATTTCATGATTGTTATTTTTTACTTTTATTTTCTTCCTTAAATTAAATTTATGTTCAATTTATACAAATATATTAAATATTTTATACTCCTCCAAATTTGCTTTTGAATCATGCTATTGCATAATTTTTGTTTTTGCTAAGGCAAGAACCTTACTAATACGATAAACGCAAGTACTGCCAGAGAAGAGTGCTTAAAGGAGACAAAACCTAAGATATAAAGAACATATAGGTATGATGTGCACTAGATTTAGCAAGATGTCTGCAACAACTTTAATCTCTCTAAAAACATGATAGAATTTAACATTAGAGATTGCGGACACCAAGTTGTCTATTTCTATTAGAGCGTCTTCATGTTCTCAAGGCCTAAGAGACACGTCTGAGCATAGTTAATATATATAGCATATAAGGCATCAAATTCAATGATGAATCCTGTCAAATTGAACCCATAAAAATTTTTGAAGTTATTCAGAGCCTTACTAATAGCAAGGAGCTTTGCTTTCACAATGCCGACAGAATAAAAGCGTGTCCTAGGAAAAGCTACAGCGTGTTAGATTTTTTTGTAAAGTATAAAAATAGTGATTAACCTATTTCTTCTATTTTAATCATTTAACTATTAATTTTTTTATTTAATTATTAAATTTTTAAAATTAAATATTTTAGTCACTCATCCATTTGTTGTTGTTAAATGAGAGACGAAAAGTTGACACAAGCCTTTTTATTAATTTAATAATAAATTTAGTCCTCTATTTTACAAATTATATTATTTGATCCTAAGTATAAAAAATTTAACAAATTTAGGTCAATGGTAACAACAATCTCGTATATATCTTTAATCTCTTACAATGATAGCAAATTTAACCCTCTTAAATTTCTACAAAATTGTAACAACAATCTCTTACATGAAAATTTTAAGGCATGCTTCAGTTCAAAAGCGTAGAATAAGACCTGCAGAACTTTTAATATTTCAATATATGGAAATTCAATCTCGATTAAAAGGTACATATCTCTAATCTAACATTATTGTATTCAAAATTTCACATGTTTACGTATATTTTGAGCGATAAATCAAGTGTGAATGATTTTTGTATTAGATTGCGAAAATAGCCAACAATTTTTTAAACCTGTTATAAAATTTGGACAAAAATCATAATAGAATAATAGTTTAGGTATCAAAAACAAAATTTAGTCTTCAACATTTATAACATTTTAAAAATAAAAATTTATCATTTTGTAAATGTTGAGGTTAAATTTATTGAATTATTTTAGAATTTGAACTAAAAGTATAAATTTTGTAAACATTGAGGTTAAATTTGTTAAACTTTTTATATTTAGGATCAAATTAATAGAATGTGTAAACATTAGAAAACTAAATTTGTTATTATTATATCAATAAAAAAGGTCTCGTAAGCTTTCCATCACTCATCTAATGGAAATTGACGGAAGAATGACTGAAATATTTAATTTTGAAAAATTTAATGATTAAATGAAAATATATTAATAATTAAGTGACTAAAATAAAACTAACTCAATAGTTTAGTGAATATTTTATAATTTACCCGTTTTTAAACATCAAAGGTCTTAATTCATAATTTTGGTAAGAAAGTTTTTTCCTTTTAATTTTCTTTGATTTAAGTTTGCATAATTATCTAGTTATCGTTTTTTTTTCCTCTGTCGTTGGAAATAATCAAATGGGCATTATTTTAATTCTTTTATGCTTGGCATAAAGAAATTGATTGAATTAAATTATCAAACGGGCATTATTTTAAGCTTTATTTTAGTGTGCGACAGATAATAAAATTTGACTTAACTTCAATATTTTAATCTGTAAATTTTTTTTATATTTGTGTAAGGAATTAATTTGATTGTATAGGTATAATCCCACACGAAATTGGAGGTCTTCTCAACTTAGAAGAATTAATGATTTCTAACAATCTATTAGAAGGGCATATTTCTCCAACCATTGGTAATCTAACACGTTTGAGATTACTCAATTTATTTAAGAATTCCTTAACAGGTATTGTATATCATTTCTTCACTTTCTTTTTTCTTAAATTTAATTTTGTTCAATTTATATGCTCATGTTATTA
This sequence comes from Gossypium arboreum, assembly GCF_025698485.1. NCBI lineage: Eukaryota > Viridiplantae > Streptophyta > Magnoliopsida > Malvales > Malvaceae > Gossypium > Gossypium arboreum. The sequence continues at coordinate 115,974,696 of NC_069070.1, read as the reverse complement.
CTGAATGTTTAATTGAAATGACCTAAATCTAAAATTATATAATGTTAAAATTACTCAAATTTGAAAATATTTGAAATCCAAAATTATAAGTTTTGATCAATTATACATATCTAGTTATTTTATTTCTATTTCATATATTTCAATTTAGAATGAGTGTGCTTATAAATTTAGACTATTCAACCTCCACTTTTAAATAAGTTTTAAAAAATTAAAATAAAAATAATTTTATATTTGTTTAATAAATTAATTTTGTTGTGTAGGTGTAATTCCACAACAAATTGGTAATTTAACGCAGTTGAAATTTCTCTATTTATCCGATAATTCCCTAACAGGTATTATATTTTATTTTTCATCATTTATGTTTAATTTTATAATTGTTATTTTTGTTTTTTTAATTAAATTTATGTTCAATTTTCATAAATGTGTTAAATGTTTTATAATTGTGCATTTCATTTAATGGTGAATTTGCTTTTCAATTATGCTAACATAATTTTTTTTTTTTTTGCTAAGACTAGAATTTTATTAATACAATAAAATACGACAAATACAAATGTATGATGCAAAGAGACAAAACCTAGCAATAAGTAAAATACATATAGGTCAGATTTAAGCAAGAGGTTTGCGAAACATTCATACCCCTAAATACATGATAGAATTTAACATTAAAGATTGCAGAAATTAAGTTGTCTATTTTCATTAGAGTGTCGTCATGTTCTCAATGCCTAAGAAACACGTTTGAGCATAGTTAATCTATACCATATAAGATATAAAAATCAATGACGAGTCCTGTTAAATCGAACCCATAAGAGCTTTTGAAGTGATTCAGAGCTTTACTAATGGCAAAGAGCTTTGCTTTCACAATGCTGACCGGATACAAGGATTCTAAGAAAAGCTCCAGCGTGGTAACTTCTTTTTTTTTAATATACATTTATTTTGTTTTGATTATTCAATTGTTAAATTTAAATTTAGGTATTAAACATAAAATTTAGCCTTCGATGTTTACAATATTTTTAAAATCAAAACTTATCAATTATTATTAATATTATTTTAGAATTTGAGATAAAATGATAAATTTTGTAAATATTTAGGGTTAAATTTGTTATGCTTAGAATTAAAATATTTAAATTTAAAAATTTTAATGATTAAATCGAAAAAATTTTAGCCGACAAGGAAATCAATATTTTAGTAAGTATTTTGTTACTTTACCTTTTTTTTTTACATATAAATTCTTAATTCATAATTCTGGTAGGAATTTTTTTCAATTTTCTTTGACTAATTTTGGATAATTATCTGGTTATGGTTTTATTTTTATATTTTGTTTGAAATAATGTTTAGGTATTAAAATTTTAAAAACAAAGATTCTAATATTTATTAGAAGTAAAAGAAATAATCAAATTATTGAAAAGGGTTTTTAAAAATTAAAAATATCTATTTTAGGTATTTTTAAGTGATATTTAAATTTATTAACATTATGATAACTTAAATTATAATAAAAATTAAAAATAATTTATTAAATATTTAACATTATTTTAGTATTAATAAATATTCAACTTAGATTATAGTTCAAATATAATAAAACAATTTATGGTAACTCATTATTAATATTATGAGATATGAAATTTAAATTTAAATATTTTTAGGTAATTAATATAAATTGTTTGTAAAATTTAATTCAAATATATGAATTATATTTATCTGTTCTGGTTAATATAAATTAGGGACAAATTTATAATTTAACACCGAAAGTGGTTTTGAAAAGTAAAAAGCTAATTTTGTTTGGCTTAAAAGACAATTTGATAAGGTTTTTGTTTACCATTATCATTTTGTTGTAAAATTAATTTGGCTTAAAAACCATTTTTCCTAAATTTATAAATTGATTTCAATTCTTTTATGCTTGACATAGTGAAATTAATTGACCTAAATTATCAAACGGGTATTATTTAAATATATATTTAAGTGATATTTAAATTTATTAACAATATCATATTTGGACTATTGAATCTCAATTTTTTTAATTTTAAATAAAAGGTAAAAAACTTTTATATATATATTTGTGTAATGAATTAATTTAATTGTACAGGTGTAATTCCACATGAAATTGGAAGTCTTCTCAACTTGGAAGAATTAATCATTTCTAGAAATTTGTTAAAAGGGCATCTTTCTCCGATTATCGTAATCTAAGACGTTTGAAAATTCTCGTTTATTCAGTAATTCTTTAACAGGTATTATATATCAATATCTTTAATCAATTATATATAATTATCTACTTATCTTTTTTTTTTTTTTTTTTCTATTTCTTTTGAAATATTTCATAATTTGCTAGAAGTAAAAGCAATAACCAAACTAGTAAGTTTGACTCACAACTATTACTGTAATTCTTCTAAACTTGTATAAGTTTGATTTGATTCTTCTAAACTTATGTTTTACTTTGGTTTTTAATAAGTAAAGTAAAAAAAATACTTATATTTGTTTAATAAATTAATTTTATTTTACAGGTGTAATCCCACAACAAATTAGTAATTTAACATGGTTGAAAGGCCTTTATTTATCCTTTAATTCCCTAACAGGTATTATATTATATTTCTTTACCATTTATGTTCAATTTTATGATTATTATTTTTACTCTTTTTTCTTCCTTAAATTAAATTTATGTTCAATTTATTTGAATGTGTTAAATATTTTATACTTGTGCATTTGGTAAATTTACTTTTGAGTTATGCTATAAATTTTTTTTTTGTTAAGGCAAGAATTTTGTTAATACGATAAAATACGGCAAGTACAAATGTATAACGTCAAATAAGAGTGCTTAAAGGAGACAAAACCCAGCACTAAAAAGTAAAAACATACAGGTACAATGTATTTGTGCCTGCAAATATTATAAAACAAAAATAAAATTGACTTATAATATTTTAATTTTTCAACACTTATAAAATTTAACAGTGAAAATTTAATACTTAATTTTTCAACACTTAAATTTTTAATTTATCAAACACAACCTTAATCATATGAATTTAAATGTATAATTAAATATTAATATTAAATTTTTATAACAAATTTGCAGTGACATGTATAGAAGTAAAGAAAAAAGGATAAAACTTGTTTTTTCCTTGTGTGTTTGCAATTTCAATTTGCACATGAGAATGAAAATGAAAGGTTTTAGAATTGGTTGGTTGTTTTATTCAAGCTATCGGTTCGTCAATTCAATCAATTCAATTAATTTGTTTTTCGTCAATTCAATCAATTCAATTAATTTGTTTTATTTTAGTAAATAAATCTTTAAAATTTATAAAATAAAAAAATTCGTTTAATCAGTTTTAGCCTAGTTCAATTAATATATATAGATTCTCAATCAAATGATATGATGTCTCTCTTCATATCAATATCTCAACTAATTCTCGATTCAATCAATTAGTAAGATATAATTTAAACAATCATGTGAAAATGCCGTGCTTAAAAAGTTAACAAGTTTATCACTTCAATTAAAACTAAAACAAAAAAAACATATAATAGTACCTTATTTAACCAAAAAAAATTTGTTTGAACAGCGTGTGATAGTTAGTACATTATCCTAAAATTAAATAACTAAAATTATTTGAGAGAAGTTACGGCTATGGTTGTTTAAAATACAAAAATGTATGCGAGTTGATAGATACTTATTATTTAAAAAAAAAAAAAAGTAAAGTCGTTATATAATTAAAAATTATGGACTAAATTTATAATTTTAGGCATATTACAAATTTAGAAATAGAATTTAACTAGACATATTTAATTCTTACAGTTCAGGTCAATATTAAAATTTTAAATTTTAAAAATATAGAGTCTAAAATTGACTAATTCAAAAATACATGGACTAAATTTAATTAAATTAAATTACAATAATTAAATTCACAACTTGCATAATATAAGGACAAATAAAAATTGACTAAAATTTTTACACCGTTGATATATTTTAAAATTTCCAAAATAAAAAAAAATTGTAATTTTCCAATTTAGTTTGTATTCCATTAATATATTTGTGGAGGAAGTTATGTCAATATTAATGTTGTAACAAAATAAATAATAAATAAAACATTTACTTTTTCAAAATTTTATCTGACTTTTCAACGACTATCTTTTTTCAAAGCAGTTTTTTTTTTCTATCAATTTAATTCTAACAATATCAATCAGTTATCAGTACAAAAATAGATCGAGATAAATTTGTGTTTACAGTTAGCTATATAGCAGTTTTAATTTTTGCTTATTGTGATAATTAGGAATAGAACCCAACCCAATGGATTAGAAAATTGGGAAAGGGGTGATATGTTGAATTTGTTCACTAGGTCGATATATAACTGTTCACTTGAATGCCTCTCAACTTACATATCTTTACCTTTTAAGTAATTGATTTTGCAGGAAGTATTCCACTTACCTTGGGTAATCTAAGATATCTAAAAGCGCTGGACATATCGAATAATGATTTAAGTAGCACACTGTCATCCTCGAAAAGCAGCTTTCTATCAGCATTAGCAAACTGCAGTGACTTGGCTTTCTTGGCATTTGCAGGAAATCCATTGATCAGTGGTTACCTTACGGCTTCTATAGGAAATCTGTCGGTTTCTCTTCTATATTTCGATGCTTCGAGCTGCAGCATTAGAGGCAGGATTCCAGGGGAAATTGGGAACTGGAATCCAATTAATAAATTGAGATATCTTGCCCTTAATGAAAATCAATTGGAAGGGATACTGCCGTTATCTTTGATTAATTGCAGCGAACTACGAGTTCTGAATGTTGCAAACAACAACTTAAGTGATACCTTTCCCCATTGGTTAGGCATGCTTCCCAAGCTGCAAGCTCTTATTTTGAGATCTAATAGATTTCATGGTTCCATTCAGGTCTCCTTAACCACTTTTTCCTTCTCCAGACTGCAAATGCTTGATCTCTCTCATAATGACTTCACAGGCTTATTGCCAACCGAGTTCTTCCAAAATCTCAAAGCTCTGAAAGAAGAAGTTGGTCATGAATATGATTTATTTTCATACTCTGTTCTGTTAACAATAAAAGGTTTGGAACTAGAGTATATAATAAAAGCACTTATGCCCATATTCACATGCATAGATCTATCGGACAATGGATTCCATGGAGAAATTCCTAAGGCAGTTGGAGAGCTTAGATTGCTTCATGCACTCAATCTCTCTCATAATAGTCTGACTGGTCCTATCCCACCGTCATTTGGGAATTTGGCAGCACTTGAATCATTAGATCTCTCGTTTAACAAGCTGAGTGGCAGAATCCCTTCCCAATTGACAAATTTGACATTTCTTGAAGTGTTAAGGTTTTCAAATAATAACCTTGTCGGACCCATTCCCAGTGGCAAGCAATTTGATACATTTGAAGGCGACTCTTATCTAGGGAACTTGGGTTTGTGTGGACCCCCATTATCGAAGGAATGTAACAATGATGAAATACCAGAACCAGCGCAAGATGAGGAAGATAATGGAAATGGAATTGCTTTTATTTGGAAACTTGCAATGATGGGGTATGGATGTGGAATGGTATTAGGAATTAGCATGGCATATATTGTATCCACGACAGGAAGACCACGGTGGCTTGTAAGAATGATTGAGAGAGACTTGCGAAACAAAGTTTCGAGCTGGTTTGGGAAGAAAAGAAAGTAGTCCTGCAAGTCTATCATTATATGTGAGTTATTGTATTTCATAGAAATAAACATGCTACTTTTGCCAGCTAAATGAATAATAAGGTAAATCTCAAATTGATTGTTTTTATTTTCATCCATCAGGAATGAGTCCGAGAAAAGATGAAGTATGTCTGCATCCATAGCTGCTTCTCTCCATGGAATGTATGTTCATGGGTGTTCTTACTGATGATAGTTTGCTTTGGTTTTTCAGCTTTTCTTTGCATAGTTTTTCAGCTCTCATGGTATGAGATTTTTACACTTCGCAAGAAGTTGATTTGTTTTCAAGTTTTGAAATAGATTGCAGCACCCACTATAATTACTTCTTTAATTTAGATTAGTGTTTGTGTACTAAATTTTAGCTGAGGATCGTAATGTTTTTTTTTTCAAGACATTCAACTAGATGTATTGTTTATTTAGTAGTACTAATACATTCCATTTTAAATTTATCGAATTGTTTAATGTTTCTCGAACACCCATGGTTAATACGTAGGTACATTTGTTCACTGACAATGCAGTGACTATTGGCAATGAAAGTGCTTCTGCTAGAGGTGTACTGCAAACCAATATGCGAACTGGATCTTGGGTTTCAACCATCGCAATGCTTAATTTTTGAGGCTGAGTTATGAGGAATTTTAGATGGTTTATTGGTGTTGCTTAGTAAAAAGTTTAGAAGGGTCACAATTTAGACCGATAATCTTGAGGTAGTCACGATTTTACAAGAAAATTTATCAACAGATTTTAATATTACAATGCTCATGAGGGTTCAAAAAATTATGAGAACTGAAGGGCAATGGTGCATTCGGCATGTCTTTAGAAAACTTAACCATGAACTTAGTGGGAAAGACAAGACTTCAGGTTTTTTATAATGCCTCGAATGAAGTTCTAGAGCTTATTCAACAATATAAGGCTAATGATGCTTTTGTCTAATTTATTGTGAGTAATTATATTTTTTTGTTTTCACAAAAAATTATCGATTTGTTTAAATATTTTTCATATATAATATTTATTAAAATATAACTTAGTTATATACATATGAATATATCTTAATCTAAATATAAAACTTAAAATTATAAATTAAATATATTATCTAATATGTTTGATAGTGTATTGAAAAGATTAAATTAACTGAAAATTAATATTTTTACTAATTTAATTTTTAAGGACATTTGATATTTCATAATAATAAAAATGATAAAACTTTTTCAATAAAAAATTGTAGAAAATGATAAGTAGATATGTACTTATTTGTAATATCTCAAAAAGCGGTTTAGAAGAAATTGAGTTGTGAAGTCAAGAGTAGTTATCTCTCGATTTTGAGTTAAGATTTTAGAAATTTTGAAGAAGGAATTTCATTTTGTTCAATGGTTAAGTGTTTTGGTGATGTGTGTGAGATTCTAAGTTAGAATAATGTTTCTTGAAATTTTTCTAAGAATGAGCATGTTGGTTCAATGGTTAAACTTCTGTACACCTTTAGGTCTTGTGTTTGAATTTTTGCGTATGCAATGAGAATATTTTTTATATTATTCTGCACATTAGTTTAGTTTTCCTTTTTAATTAATTTATTCATTTAAAATTTAGTAACTTCCTTCTTTCTATTTTTGGGGACAAAAATGTTCTCCCTCTCTTTCTTTGTTTCCAAATCATCTTTGTTTTGCTATTGGACGTGAATTAGGTCCTATGCAAGGTTTGATCTTTTCTCTTGGTTCCATTCTTAGCGTTAGATTGAGCGATGTCTAACATTCTTTCAACGACTTAAGAATCGCATGTTTGCTGTCCATTTGCCGATAAGTTCCAATCTGGGGTTGGTGTCAAAAGTTAATTGACATAGTTTTAGTTGGATGCTTATTTAAGAGATTTGATCCAATTTAATCGTCTGACTTGGGCACTATAACGTTGTTTTAGGCTCAGGAATCATCTTTGTTGCTTCCACATCAAAGCTGTATCAGGTGGGTACCGATAACCCAACTTTTGTTTTTAGTTTAGGCATTAGAAAACTGACTGTTGACACTACACGGCTGTGTGGCAGGCTGTGTAACTCACTGTTCATGAAAATTAGAGGCACATGGGCGTTTGCCCAAGCCATGTGTGGTTATGTGTTATACAGGATTCACACGGGCCAATGACACGGGCATGTGTTCAAGCCGTGTAACTCACTGATTACGGATTAGGACCACACTAGCAGGTGACATGAGTGTGTATCAAACCGTGTGGAACGCACGAGCAAGCACATAGACGTGTACTAGACCGTATGGAGGCAGACAGACTAGCTATCCAGGCCATGTGAGACCACATGGGCCAACTATCCAGGCCGTGTGAAAAAATTTTCCCCTCGAACCACAAGCGTCGTTCGAAACGAACACCAGCCTACTGTAGGGTCCGTATGATCTGAATTAGGCTATATAACTTGATATCTGATGATCTAATGATGAACAACTTGTGATCTATACGTATATCTGCTATGTTTGAACCTAAGTAAGTAGGGCCTATCAGAACGTAATGTGCTCTTGCTTAATGCATATGAACTATCCAAGTACGATCTGTATTCTGTTAAGTTTGATGGTACGCCTCTACGTCACACTGTTGATTAAGAAAATGTGATATCTGAATATGTTGAATCGATTGGTATTGATTCATATATATATATATATATATATATAACCATGCATAAGACTTCATGACAATCTGATGCGATCTATTGAGGTTTGCTAAATCTGTTTTACAAAGCATGGACTCTCATGCCTACTAGTTCTGTTATGGTTCGTTAGCATGATCTACATGCTTATTATGCATACCATGATATATTGCATGTGATTCGGGAGGATTTGAAAGGAGGAAGTTTCTGGCAGTTTAATGATTTGTTTTATCTGGTGGTTTATCCACAATTCTGTTTTGGCAGCTTGACTGCAATATTGTGGCTTAACCACATGTATTTGATCTGACAGTTTTAATTGCAAATTCAGGTGGCACTATCCATAGTTATCAGTTGGTGTGATTTGGTTGGACGAGTACTGGGGAAACTCTATTTTGGTGTGTAGCGGAGTTGGGTAGGATGTTTTCTGATAAATCTACATTCTGAATGGTTTTGACAAATACTGTAATGATGTAAACATACATTTTTTGTTCTGTTATGTTCTGCTTTGTTATGTTTTGCTCTGCTCTGTTTTGTTTTGTTATAGTTGTAACGCCCCAATTTTCGGGAATCCTGTGAATGTTGGCATAGGTTTAATTATGTTAGTGGGCCTCTAGAAGGCCCAAGCTTAAGATAGAACCCGATAATTTTAGTTAATTTTTGTTCCATAAGAAAAAGGGAGTGAAATTATGAAATAGGACCTATGTGAAAATGTTTGAAAATGCTATAAGCTAAATTGAAGTGGCCAAATAAATAGGAGTGCAAAATAGGAGGATTTGCATGAAAAACCTCCCATTTTACATGAAGTGGCCAGCCATCATGTTGTTGTAGACAAAATGTACACTTGATATCCATAATTTATGGTACAAATTGATACAAATTGATAATAGGTTAGGTAAATGTTCCATGATAATAGGTTAGGTAAATGTTCCATGATAATGGGTTAGGTAAATGTTTCATGATAATAGGTTAGGTAAATGTTCCATGATAATAGGTTAGGTAAATGTTTCATGATAATGGGTTAGGTAAATGTTTCATGATAAGAATATCATGTCTTTTGTATTAAAGAATTAAATGGATGAAATATGAAGTTTTATTAAAAGGAAAAGGGGTGAAAAGAACAAAGTTTTGTCCATCTTTGTTCATCATAGCTGAAAGTTAGAGAAGAGAAAGGAGAGGAGAAAGCTCTTGAGTATTCGGTCATTAAGAGGAGGAAAATTAAAGGTAAGTTCTTGGTACCTTGCTTCTATTTTGAGGTTCATGAGTTCTTCTTGATTCTACCTTAACTCTTGAAGTATATTTTGATTTTTAGTTGTGTTGTGAGCATTTAGTCATGAATTAAAATGAAGGAAATGGTTGTTGTTTCATGTTCTTTTGATGAAAAATGGAAGATAGGTGAAGTTGAGCCAAACAAATGAGCATACATGTGCCTTAGATGCTAAAGGGAAAAATCGGCTAACATGTTGTGCTTTAAAATGATGAAATGGAGATTATACTTAAGTAAAATCATAGATATGTGATGATTGATTGGTGATATACATGTTTAAATAACATGCATGCAAGGTATGTGTGAAAGAGTGATTTGGTAATAAATCTGCTTGGGACAGCAGCAGTAACGTGACTTTGGAAAATCACCATAAATTGTGGGAGAAGAATTAGAAACTTAATAAATTATGCAATTAAAGCTTATTGAGTCTAGTTTCTAATGAAATAAACAAGAACATATTTTGAATTCTGTACAATGAGAAATTTGATTCGTAATGAAGGGTGGTCAGATTAGTCAAACAGTGAAACATGGGAAACTTTGAGAAAAATCTGGTATTGATTGGCTAAACCAAAATTCTGAAAATTTTATGGATACAAGATATATAAGTCTATTTTCAGGAAAATTAACGGCACTTGATTTGGAGTTTCGTAGCTCCAGTTATAAATGATTTAGTGACTGTTGCTCAGGAAGACAACTTGCAGTGAAATTTTGATTATGTGGTAAACATTGACAAAAAAATTGTTAATGAGTTGCTTATTGATTTCTTATAAGCTTACTATGATCTGTAGGTGTGGTTGGTCGAACATTGTAAGGGGTTAATCGTAGTTCATATTTGAATAGTTAGATTAACGTGTTAGTAATCCAATTGTAGGCGGTTCGTGTGTGGATCTCGTCAAGATATCGTCGCAAAAGCAGTGTGTAACTAACACCCTCTTTCTTAGTCTGGATCGGCAAAAGTCGAAAAGCTGAAATGCCGAAAACCGGTATTTTGTAGATTTTGAGTGTACAAATGCTCGTGAGGTAAATCGATTAATGTTTTTGGTAAACTGCAAAATTTGGATTGCAAAGTGCATGATTTACGTGCCTCGATATTTTTGGGCTTAATGGGCCAAAATTGGAATGATGGGCCAACAGCCCAATTCGGTAAGAACATTGATGCGTGATTCTGTTAGTACGTGAAAAGTATGAATATGTATGAAAAACCTAAAATAGATAAATTCTGAAATACCTTTAAAAGTGGAAAATTTACGCTTTACCCTAAGAGATAAATTGCGAAATACCCTAGGGTTAAATTGACCTAAATGCATGTTTGATTTGTTGTTATTTATTGCATGCCATGTTATTATTATCTGATGCATGGGATTGGGATATTGACGGAGGAATCTGAAAGTGGCTTGTCCACGTCTTGGAGGCTTTGCCTCAATTCTATGATAATCGAGCGCAAAGGTCAAGAATGTGGAGAGTGTTGGGTGGGTGGGTTGAGCTATTCCCCACATGGAGTGTATGGCTGGTACGGGTGGAGTGTAGTGGTTGGTGGGTTGAGTAGTCTCCCAAATGGGCTTGCATATGTTTCTTGATGTTGTATGTATTTTGAAATGGGCTTATGGGCCACATGTTATCTGAATAAGGGGCTAAGGCCCGTTTATTGTAATCTGAAAGGGCTCGCCCAGATACCATCATTACTGAATGGGCTTAGGCCCAATGGGCTTGAGCTGACTTGGGCTTTGAATGGGTTTTCCTTACACCGAGTTTCCCCAAACTCACCCTTTTATTTTCATCCACGCAGAAATCCCCAACCATAGTGGGCTTGGAGTCGTGAGGGAATCGGAGTGGCCACCCGCTCGAAAGTTTGATTTTCTTCCGTGAACTGGACATCCTTTTAATTACGTTTAAGGTTTTGGGCTTTTAAATGTAATAAGGCCACTTATTTATTTTTGATGGTTTTTATATGTTTTATTAAGATAGGTAATGTTTATATTTAACTGTTGAAATTGGATAGCTTTAGGGCGCATTTTTAAAAACAGTAATTGTTTTCAAAATAACATGAAAACAAGCAAAGCTTCCGCAATGAAGGTATTTTCCAAAATTAATCACTTTTCCTAAAAAGGACTTAATCAAATCGGTTTCCTAGAAATATACATGACGTTAAGGTATGGCAATGGTGGTTTGCATGTCTAGGATTGGATCCGAAGGGAGTTTGGTACTTAAGCAGTCCGATGGACTCACCTCCTCTTTTCCGGTTTCCTACCTGGTGCACAACTTCCATTCACTTTAACCCTTAATGAATTAATCTTTTGAACATCGAGTACGATTTTCTGGACTTAGAATGAATTTTTTTTTTTACGTTTTTGATGTGACATGCCGGATCCGGTCATAACTTCTGGGCCGGGTTTGGGGTGCTACAGTTCTGATTTGTCTTGTTCTGGTTGGGTTGTATTGTTCTGTTATATTACACTTACTATTAAGTTCAATGTGTTTACATTGATTTATATATTATGTTTTGTTAACTATAATTGATGTTGGTTTTACACTAGCCTTTTTAGCTCACATTTTGGTTTTATCTTTGTGTGTTCAAGTAAGTATCTAACTTAGGATCGAACGATGTGTGGGAGCTCAGATTTTTTTACAATAATGTAAAAATGCTTTTGATCTTTTGGGTTTGTAGTCTGTTTCTGATCTCGTCTTGGTTTTTTCTAAATTCATCAGTAATTGATATTTTTTAACGTGAAACTACAAAACCACTCAAGTCAACAAAACGAATTTTGGTTTTCAACATTAAACTCCGAAAATATTTTTCCGCCATGAATCAAGTAAAGTTTTGAATATTTTTTGGATAATTACTGAAATCAATTTTCAATATGTTGGTGTAACTCGTCCAAATTTGAGTTAAACTTCTAGGCTGAGTATGTTACATTATCACTTATTATAGAATTTTTAGCTATTTTGTTATTTAAAATTAATTTTGAAATATTTAACCTTTAAATTTTTAAAATTATATTTATCAAATAATTTAATTATATTCCATATTTAATTTCAAGTAATATACCAAACTATATTTCATAACTTAAATTAAATATTTAAAATTTCAATACTTTTTAATTCTTAACTTCTCGATACTTAAACTTTCAGTTTATTAAACAACCTCACTTAAACAATTATATTTTATTTTAAAATTATTTATTAAAAATAATAAATAAGATAAAATTATTGGAAATTGATTTAAAATATCATAATCTTGTACGAATTGAAACAAGCCAATACATAATGATAAACACTGATAATGGCTGAAATGATGTAAAACAAAGGCTACAATACCTCAATCATGATTAATTTTCCCATGATACATACCATTTCTTGTCATTTTTGATGCTTTTTCTCTTGCTGACCTTACAAGAGAAGATGAGCTTAGCCCATCTGTAATGTAATGTCATCAGTGCACTTTCTACTCTATCAGATTTGTTTTTTTTTTTCCCATGCATTGCCAAAGCTATCCCTTGTTTCTCTCCCCTAATAATTCCCAGTTCTAGCTTTTTCTATGATGTATTTTTCTCAGAGAAAATCTTAAATCAAAATCATAGACTTTGTTTTTAACTCCATAAGTTTAACTTATTTGGTACCCTTTAAATCAGCTACCCTTTCTTACCAAACACCAACCACACCATCCATGGCTTCCTCTTTCTTCCCTTTGCTCTTCTTTCTTCCCCTTCTATTTCTTGACCCTCTCTTCTGCAAAGCCAATCTTCACCATTCCAAAACCTTCCTCAGATCATCCCTTATTTCCCAACCATTAACCAATGCCACCATTCTACCAACTCTCTTTTTTGAAGTCACCAAACCCATCGATGTCCCAACTACCAGGCCCTGTACCCTCTCTGTCCTTCAACATGACTTTGGTTTCACTTATGGCAAACCTCCTGTTTTGGCAAACTACAGCTTCCCATCCGATTGCCCATATCAGGAATTTTCCAAGATTGTCCTGGAATGGAATGCTACCTGCAAAGGAAGGCAATTTGACAGGATTTTTGGAGTTTGGTTATCTGGAGTGGAGCTTTTGAGAAGCTGCACAGCTGAACCTAGAGCTACTGGGATCATTTGGAGTGTGAAAAAGGATATTACAAGGTATTCCTCATTGCTTTTATCCAACAAGACTCAAACTTTTGCTGTTTATATGGGAAATCTTGTTGACAAAACTTATACCGGTGTTTACCATGTCAATGTCACTCTTTATTTTTACCCTGCTGTGGAAAAAATGAACCTTTATGAGGAAAAGGCAAGAAATTTAGGGTCTGGGTTTGGTTCTAAAGCCGATTTGATCATACCCTTTTCGCTTGATTTGCCATTGAATGATGGGTTGTGGTATGAGATCGAGAATTCTACTGATGTTAAAGTGAAGGAATTTGAAATTCCTCAAAATGTTTATAGGGCTGTATTGGAGGTGTACGTGTCATTTCATGAGAATGATGAGTTTTGGTATGGGAATCTTCCAAACGAGTATATTGCTGCCAATAATCTTACAGGTTTTGCTGGAAATGGACCTTTTAGAGAGGTAGTGGTTAGTTTGGATGATGAAGTAGTTGGTGCCATTTGGCCTTTTACTGTGGTTTACACAGGAGGAATTAATCCGCTCTTATGGCGACCCATTAGTGGTATTGGTTCATTTGATCTCCCCACTTATGATATCGAAATTAGTCCCTTTTTAGGGAGTTTATTGGATGGGAAAAAACATAAACTAAGTTTTGGTGTTACAAATGCCTTGAATGTGTGGTACATTGATGCCAATTTGCATCTATGGTTAGATAGCAATAGTGCAAAGACCGAAGGGAAGCTTTTGCAACATAAAGTGGCTCCTCTTGCTGTTTCTTCTGTGTTAGATTTTAAGGGATTGAATGGAACCTTTGTTACTAATACATCCAGGTTCGTATCCTCTAGTGGATGGGTCAAGTCCACTTATGGGACGGTCACAACTGAATCCATTCAAGATTTAAGGTATAGCAACTCCATGTTGATGGGCAAGGATGGGAATCTGCAGATTGTGAATCAGACGATCCATTTTGATGACAGTGTTTATGCAAAGTCACCAGCTTCTAATGTCGAATCAAAGAAATCACTCAAGAGGTTTCATTTATACTTATACACTGATGATGTTGATCAAGGAAATGGAACTCTATCGATGGTAGCTAATGTCACATTAGGATTCAATGAGAAGAAGTTTAAAGATGCCGATGCCAGGTCGCCTAGCAGTTCACTCAGAAATTTGCAGAAAGGAAAGGGTGTAATAATTATAAAAGACAACCTGGTTGTGAGTGGAGTCGGAAGTACCCAACAATCATATAATTACGATAGTAGTAAATTTTGCTACTCTAGAAACATAAGCAGCTCAAACTACACCATTCTTCACGATGAAGTGCAAAACACATGTAATAAAAGAGCAAAATCTCATTTTGGATACGGTCTTAGCAGAAGGTGGTCATTTCCAGCTAGAAGAGCTTTTCTAACGTCTCATGTAGTTGATCCGAATGGAAACTAGTATTTTGGCTCCTTTGATTCTTGACTTGCTTTATTTGGAGTTCTCGAATTAGATAATCAAGATTCGTGCATATGGATACTCCAAATAAATAAGTGTTTCTACTCTTGCATCCTTTTCTTTTTATCACATTTTTTGCAATTGAATGAACTTAGGTGATTCTTCTATCTGACCTTAAGTTTGACAACTCAAATCTAAAACTAAGCTGTTGTAGTTTATAACGAACTTCGTTGGATCCTAGAAGTATTATTTTGCAACCAAATGCCATGTATAATCTACCTGAATTAAATTCCAAATATATTCAGATACTTTTGGTGTACTGTACACTGTCTATCCTTTTGACTTTATACCACAGTTTAAATTTCTCTATGAATAATCTAGATAAAGTTGAATTTTCAACCATTCATCTCTGCCAGTCCCATAATCTAGTTCATGCTACATTAGAGCATGTGGAACTGTCTTTGCTAGTACCAGATATATGCAAAACGATGGAAATGTTTTTTTCTCTAACAGAGCTAAATATGTGCGGATATCTTTCATTTAGATTGTTAAACTTGGTCTTCCCTCACCTGTCGGGTCTTCCATCCGAAGTTCATTTGCTCGGGTCTGCCATTGGATGTCTTGCCAAAAGACAGAATCCCAAGACTTGAGAATAGGATATGGAAAAAGAAGTAGCTGAGGCTGCTTAGAAGCCACTAGACATTGCATCGGCTCTTATTAGACTATTATTTACAGTTTAACAGCCTCAAGGATTTCCATTTCTTCCTCATACAATACTGTTTATGCACCAATATGCATCATTGTAAAACATGAATCTCTCTTACTAATAATATTCATTGTCTTTTTTGTTGCAGCTAGCGTTCATGGTTTCCGTTTATGTGAAAAGGTTTTATGGGACGTAGCTTCAGGTGACAAAACTTGAAGATGATATTTAATTGTTGGTGTGGGAGTACTGGATTGTTACAAATATCTCACATTTTTTATGTTTGATGAACATTAATAGGGAAGAGCAAATATGCCAATTCCATTCTCTTCTCACAAGTCGTCGGTGATATTATGCTTCTAATAATTTCCTCTCTTTTGTTGATAAACTTATTTTGTGAAATATGTTAAACCCTAATTGGAAATTATATAAATTAGATTTCTGATTTTTAATTCAATTTAGTCTCATTAATTGATTGAATTTTGATTTTTCTTTTAAGTTCTATTAAAAAGTACTGATTATGCCTTCACTTTTAGATTTTAATTTTTAAATTAGGTCTTTGATTATTAAAATGGTCACAAATTTAGATTTAATTAAATTAATATAGGTAGAGATGAGTTTCAGTATATTAAAACGTGTTTATTTTTATATTAAAGGGTTAAGAAGTTATACAAGTAGTTCTGAATAAGAAAAAACAATTGATATAAATTTAGGTCGGGTCACCTGGTCATGCCTACGGTCAGTCTAAAATGTGAGAGGATTTGGATAAAAATATAGGCTTAAAAAATAGGTTTGAACAAAAAAAAATGTAAGTTTAAAAAACAAGTCGGACCTCGGGTAAGGTATTTTTGGCCTGGGCTCAACCCGGTCTGAATTCACTAAATGACAATTTGCTTTTTAGTGCTATTTTTTAATTTTTATTCTTATTTTGCTACAATTTTACTATTATGTTGCTACTATTTTGTTGTTATTATTTGGATATTGTATAAAATTTATTTAATTGTTAATTTTGTTATTATTTTAGAGGCATTTGTTAATTTTGTTATTATTTTAGATGTATTTACTTGTTAAGTTGCATCTATTTTAGTATTAGTTAAGTATACAAATTTTTAGTAGGTCGGAATCTAATTTTAACATTTTTATTCAGGTCAAGCTTGAATAAAATTTTAAGCCTATTTTTTAACTAAACTAGGCCCGAACCTAGCAAACTGACTTGAATTTTTAGTTTGAGATGAATTTTTAATAATTTATTTAATTTAACCAAATTGATTTAGAAATTGATAGTCTGACTTGTCGGATCCAAAACCTGAAAACACAATATTTACTTCAAAACAGATTGTATGGCCTTTTTATTAAAATAACCCCTTAATTTTAATTAAGTACCAAAATGATCTATTTTTTTAATTAAACACCAAAATGACCTGAAATCTACAGTAAAAGTTGGTCGAGCCAACTATATGGCGCCACCAACTTGCCACGTCAGCAGGAAGCATAAAAAATTAATTTTTTTGTATAAATATCAGGGAAATACTGAAATTTTTAAAAACATGAGAGGACTTCAAAAAAATTAACCATTTTTCTAGTAGAGTCAACTTAAATGGCGCTACCAGATTCTGCCATATCAGTCCTTTTTTTTTTTTACTTTTCTTTTTCTTTTTTTCTTTATTTTCTTTATTTATTTTATTTTATTTTTTATTTATTATTATTAACTTTAAAAATTTTGAAATATATATTTGAAATATTTTATTAATATATATTTTTAAATTTTAAATATATATTTTGAAATTATTTTTAAATTTTAAATATTTAAATATTTTAAACTTTCAAATTTGTTGTTAGTTTTATAATAATTTAAATATTATTTAATTTATTTTATAATATTTTAAATTATGATTTTAAATTATTTTTAAAGATATTCAAATTATTTTTAAATTCTATTTAAAAGTTAAAAATAATATTTTATTTTAAAAGTGAAATTTGAATTAATAAAAAATTAAAAATAGTTTTCATTTGAATAATTATACAACCTTATTTTTTCAAAACTTGCAGTATTTTTAAAAATAAAATAATTTTTATTTTTATTAATTCAAATTTTACTTTTAAAATAAAATATTATAAAACAAATTAAATAATATTTAAATTATTATAAAACTAATAACAAATTTGAAAGTTTAAAATATTTAAATATCTAAAAATAATATTTAAAATTTTAAAAGTAATTTCAAAATATATATTTAAAATTTAAAAATATATATTAATAAAATATTTCAAATATATATTTCAAAATTTTTAAAGTTAATAATAATAAATAAAATAAAATAAAATAAATAAAGAAAAAAGACAAAAGAAAAGTAAAAACAAAAAGTACTGACATGGCATGATCTGGTGTCGTCGTTTAAGTTGGCTCCACCAAAAATGGTTAATTTTTTTGAAGTCTTCTCATGTTTTCAAAAATTTTAATATTTCCCTAGTATTTATATAGGTGACGCCATTCTACATAGCTACACCCAAAAATTAATTTTTTATGTTCCGTATTGACGTGACAAGTTGGTGGCGCCATATAATTTGGCTCTACCAACTTTTACTGTAGATTTCAGGTCATTTTGGTGTTTAATTAAAAAAGTGGATATTTTAGTACTTAATTAAAATTAAGAGGTTATTTTAATAAAAAGGCTCAGATTGTAGGGATATGATTTATCCAATATTCTGAGGTGGCAAGATCACAAGCATCAAATTAGCTTACGATGTAACAAAGTCAAACTATCGATTTCTTTTCAACGATCAGAAAACAGATTGCAAAACTTCCGCCAAACTCCAAAGTTCTGTGTCGCAAATTCTCCACATAAACAAGAAGGAAAAAAGAATGAGCTTCTTTACACTAAGAAGGTCAAAATCCCATTTCAGTTAGAAAATAGGATATTTGGATTTCAACTCCCTTTTAGAATTTGTTTTTTCGAATTTTGTTCTACTTCTTCTTCTACTTTTCATGCAGTGCTTGCAGTTCCTTGGGAGTTCAATCCTCAAGCTTGACAGTTCAGTTGGCTTTCCACTCTAATGAAAATAATAATTTCCTTGGAGCTTTTGTTTCATCTCCTAAAAGAACGGAAATTAAGAAGTTTTCTATAGCTTGCTCTTCTATTACTTCTGGTAAAGTTCATTTCATCTCTTTGGTTTTCTTTTTAGTTTAGGTTTCTGGATTTCATTTGTTTTGGGTTGATTTAAAGTGGCTTCTGGTTGGTTATTAATTAGATTTATTTTGGGTAATTTTGGGTGTTTAGTGATAAAAAGGTTGTAATTTTAGGAGAATTTTATTTTGAATTGGATGCATTTGGTCACAAGCTAGGATTGGCACCTTATGAGTGAAATGGGGTCAATTAAAACGCTCTATGTGGATCATGAAGACTGTTTGTTCTGAAAATGCCAACTTGGTTGGAAGATAAGGCCAGGCCGTGGTTGAAATTGATTACATTGGTTTAAAGTTATGTTTTTGAGTCGTGTAATGATTGAAGCATGGATGGGGATTTATATGCCTTGGTTTTAGGATGTAAAAATTCGCTGCAAGCTTTAATATCCAATTGTATAATGATGAAAATTTACAATCTTTTATTTATTTTTTAAATAGATGATATCATGATAATATGCTTAATGGTGTTTGTTATAAAATCCATGAACTTCCGTGGTATTAACTAATCAAGATGATGAATTTGACATCCCTTTCTGTAACCTGTACAAATTTGACTAGTATTTCTCCTTGCTAGTGAAAAAGTCATTTTTGCAATTATGTTGTATGCCAGGAACGGCAAGAACATTCTTGTCTTTGGAGTTTGGACTTTAGAGATGCTATCAACTTATGCTCTTTATCTCCATTCATCTTTTCTTTTAGATCCATTATTGGTTTAAAGCTGCAAGAGGAGAGCCTGTAAGTCGGCCTCCTGCATGGATGATGCGCCAGGCAGGAAGGTATATGTCTGTTTACAGAAAGTTTGCAGAGAAACATCCATCCTTCAGAGAGAGATCTGAGACAACTGATCTCATTGTGGAAATTTCTTTGCAGCCTTGGGAAGCTTTCCGCCCTGATGGAGTGATAATTTTCTCCGATATACTTACTCCACTGCCTGCATTTGGTGTCCCGTTTGACATTGAAGAAGTAAGGGGTCCTGTCATTCAGTCCCTGATTTGCTCTGAGGATTGCTTGAAAGCATTGCACCCTATTGACCTGGAGAAACTACATTCTGTTGGGGAGTCCCTTAAGATTTTGCGCCAGGAGGTGATTTGTCTGTTTTAATAGCATGCACTGTATAGACAATGTCTTCCTAATATACAAACTTTATAATTGCCAAATTTCTTTTTCTTTCCTTTTATATCTTTTATAAGTTCTTTTTTACGTAGGTTGGAGATCACGCTGCGGTGCTGGGTTTTGTTGGAGCACCTTGGACAATTGCAACATATATAGTAGAGGGAGGTACAACCCGCACTTACACAACCGTAAAGAGTATGTGCCACACAGCACCAAATTTATTGAGGGACCTTCTTTGTCATTTAACAAAAGCAATATCTGAATACATTATTTACCAAGTGGAGTCTGGAGTACATTGCATACAAATATTTGATTCATGGGGTGGGCAACTACCACTTGATATGTGGGAGCAGTGGTCAAAGCCTTACATAACAGAGGTACTTTGGAACTTGGTTGGATAAAGCATCATTATATTGCCTTACTGAATCATTCTCACCTTGTTCCTTAGAAATTGCAGAGCTAATTATTTTTGTCATAGAGCTAATGAAACGGTGCACGAAATGAGTAGAACAGTTGTCTTGTATTTTGCCTTGACTGTTAGTTCTGTTGTTAATTTACCAATGTGGCTATTAGTTAACTATTTAAGTTCCTCCAGGCTCTGTTTGGATTGCTGTCTCTCTACTAACTTTTTACTTCCTGGAAAATTGGTATAAGAAACAGAATCATATTTTCCTAAAATGAGTGAATGGCTAAAATGTAAAGCCAATCAAGTATATCATTTGATATAGAAGTGCAAGAATGAATGTTCTCATCCATGAAAGTTAATTTTTTTTTTTTTTAATTTCTTCAAAAGATTGTTTCCTGTGAACCTAAAAATTTATTTTGCTTTTTGGTTCTAGCAAAAAGCAGCTAGCAAAGCCATACAAGGTTAAGAATTTTGAAAATTAATTTATTATAACGAAGAACTCTGCATTTTATAAATTATATAGAAAAAGGAGGAGACAGAGACATTAGCTCAGACTCTCTTCTATTACCAACCAGCAATCGACTCCTATTGAGTGGTTTGAGAAAATTTGCGTTAGATAACATATTTCTATGCCTTTTAATGTCTATCTTGTACTCATTTGTTGGGTTCCTAAAATTGCAGATTGTGAGCATAGTACAGAATAAATGCCCTAAGATACCTCTTGTTCTCTACATTAATGGAAATGGTGGCCTCCTTGAGCGCATGAAAGGAACTGGGGTTGATGTGATTGGACTTGACTGGACAGTTGATATGGCTGATGGAAGGAAGCGGTTGGGTAATGATATCAGTGTACAGGGAAATGTTGACCCTGCTTACTTGTTTTCTCCGCTTCCAGCTGTAACGGAGGAAATCCAAAGGTTTTTCATATCCATTGAACTTTGTGTTTGAATTCCCTTATTACATTGCCAACTTTTATCTATATTTTAAGTTAGATTCTTGTTTCTTTTGTTGCTAATATTACGGGCACACACACACAAAGGCCACTTGACTATAATAAGATGGTTCGGTAGATTTATCATGTTGGAGCAGGTCGCTAGGAGGGCGCGCTTATTCCTAGTAGTGGTAGTTCAAATTGTCTCCCCCGGTAGTCCCCATCAGCCACCAAATAAAAAAAACTGGGGAAATGGGTCGTAAAGAATGCCATTTTCAATTTAAATTACTTGGTTTTATTCTTGCTAAAGTTTTGTACCTAACTTGAGGACTCAATTTCTAATCCTGTGTGCCTGACCAACTATTGACTTATGGAATACTTATGAATATGTATGATGGTATATTCAAAGGCATTCAAATGACAATGTAAGAAAGTCAGTCACATTTAAATCCTGATTTTCTGTTTCTGTGTTAGATATAACTTTAATATGCTTCTAATTGGTCCAGTTGTTTAAACTATTGCATCCTATTTTTCAGGGTTGTTAAGTGTGCAGGACCACGTGGGCACATTCTTAATTTGGGTCATGGCGTTCTAGTTGGGACTCCTGAAGAAGCTGTTGCACATTTCTTTGAAGTCACAAAAAGCTTAAAGTACGACAGTTCATCTCAAAATCATGCCATGGAGGAACCTAAATTGTTAGTTTGAGAACATTATGGTTAGGCTAGATCCTGAGGTTTTTTCTATAAATTGGCCCTTTGGTTAAATTCACATCTTATCCTTGAATCACAACCTCATGATGTCAAATCAACTTGCATTTTGCAAAAGGGGTTGATTGGCTTTTGGCTCTTGTACATGCTTGTGGTTTAGCCAGTTAGGTATATTTATTGTGCTAGTTATTAAATGTTAGGAATGAATAAATATCCTGATTTTTTGTTGTACATTTGAAGCCTATGCATGTTCTAGTGATTTGTTCAAGCTTTTTCCCCTTTTACCTGGTTGGTAGAGGATATGAACTGCAGGGAGGATCAAAAGCTTTCCAGTGACTAGTAAAAACATGCCCTAAAAGGACATTTTGACCATAACCAAGTATTCATCTTTGTAATGAATTGATTCTTTGATCTTATCAGTATAGTGCTACCTGACCCCAGCTATTTGATAGATTGAGTTCTTTTGATTAGCTGAAAATAAGACTTGAGAAACTGCCATACAGGACATTTCTCTAATATGGTTGACGGGTTTAACCAACTCAATCAACGCAATAATCTTGCGATAGCTCTATATATTTTAGCTTGGAAAATATGTATGCGTCTATGTATTCATGGGCCTATTAGTGAGATATATCTTTCTATAGTTGTTTGAGTGATATTCTTTTTGTAACTTTTAAGATGGCGCTCTTTGTGTTTGTGTTTGTTTGAGCCTGCTGGTTTCTTTGAATTTACTTTCATAGATGGTTTCTAGTGAAACTCAGATTTTGTTAGAGATGATCAGTTAATTATTAGCATTGACTGGTCTGGCCCCCTGAGAGGAATGCATCACATTATGCATGGACATGCATTAAGTGGAGATATCACCATAACAATGGAAGAAGCAATTTTATTGAAATCTGATAAATATAGCATCAAGTTTATTTTTCCCCTTATTTCTTCAAGATTCTAAATTTCAAGGCACTGTTCCAGAGGTTTTTTTAAAATTATTTTTAATTTAAAATAGATAAGCAATGTTAAGTCAATAGGATACTAAATTTTGCTTTAAGTTCTTTTTTTTCATATTGTCTACTTATTATTTGCAGCTAAGATGCGATCCAACTGGGTTAAGTTTCCACTTTATATGCGAGTTTATCAGTTCTTATGGATCTTCATATCATGGTTTCTCTAATCTTTTTTGTTTGTGTCTTGCTTTAGTATGCTAGTTGTCCTCAATAATGTATTACCATTTTGAAGTTTTATTGTATTTGTAATGTAGTTACCACTGTTTCATGTCATTTTCTGGTCGGGTTACTCTTCATATGAATAGATTAATATTTTACTAGCAGCTGACTGTAGATGCCGAAAATTATTTTATTACTTCCTAGTAAGTGATTTTTCACGCAGATTTTGCTCCAAAATTGACAGACCGCCAAGAGAATATTTGAGCTAAGGCCCTTCCTGCAAAAGGAATGTAGGTTTTGTCTTCCCTACTTCGAATTTTTATCTGGGAGTGTGAAAGCTCTCTTTCTGCAGGTTTGCTCATAAATTTCTAGTAAGCTACTAGTTTTAAACAGTGAAGTTAACCTGAAGTAAAGGTCATTCAGAATTCCGTAAGTTTTACTGCCTTTTGCATGCTTGATTAATAGCAAATGGCTGAAAGAGAGAAGTGAAGTTACTATGATGATTGGGGGTATGGAGTCCATGGCAAGAACTTTTTTTTTTCAATGAATCCATAACAAGGTTACTTGAGAAAGAATAGTATTTCTATGTATAGCAAGGCTTGAGGCTTCTAAAAAATCTCCTTTTCTGCAGCACAAAGGGAGCGGACTGCAAGAATATTCTAGAATATGGACTGCATCGAAGTGTTCTGAAATGTGAAAATATCATGGTTGATTTAGTTGTTTCTTGTTGAGATTTTGCGCACAATGAATTAGTGCATATTACAAGCTCGTTCCCATTGGATAAATGCTCAATTTGGGCCACCTAAACCTTTGAGGCTCTGCTCTCATAAAGATCAAATTTTCAAGGTGGTCAAGTAAAGATTAAGCCTTCCTGCTTATATAAGCATCAAACTTTTTCGGAGTTGCAAATAAGAATTAAGCCCAAGGCTGCTTGTAATTGTTTTGTATTTCTTTAGTTATATGGTGTGAAAAGATAAACTATATATGCTTTACCTAGTTTCATGGTTATTGAACATAATAGTATTGTAATATATATTTTATTGGTCATTATGTGCAGAATGGTTGTTTGAGTATGTCCAAAAAGATTTGGTCCTTATTTAACCACTTTAAAAGGTTTGATCTTTATGTGAGCAGGCTTTGAAAGAGCCTAAATTGGCATATAGTCTATCCCATTTCACGAGCCAAAATCTTGAAGTCAGTGGAACTAAAGTGCAACTAACTTATAGGAGAATAACAATCAATATGAGTAGGTAAGCAACTCAGCACAGAATGGGACGTGAGATTTAATGCGTTTTGATCATGTATTCTTTCAAATATCTGTCTGAACTATGTCATTCCTTAGTGCAAGGGGCAATTCCTTCCTGGTTTTGAGAGATGAAATAGTTCAACCTCTTATGAGAACTGCCTGAATGATAATTGTTCCCAAATGAAGAAAGATCCATGTTTTTCTTGTGATATAATTGGATGCAACAGGCCAGTTCTTTGGAGTTATTTCCTTGACTATTAATATAGATTGACGTCTTCTCATAATAGTTGCTCAATTTGAACTCTAATTTCTGACTCTTGGCTGAAAAAGTAGAATTTTGGTCGATGAACAAATTGACAAGTACTCGTATTTTTATGGAGATACTGGCTTTTCCATGTTTCCTGGTTCCTCTAGAAGCTGATTCAAGACTTTGAATCCAGAAATGATATCCACTTTTGACATCAAAACCTGCTCTATTGAACCTGCAGCAGGCGAGTATTCCCTAATGTAACAAACCCATCCCCTGAGCAGAAATGCCACTCACTTTTTGTATCTATCTGCAACTATGATTGTTGATTGTAGAGATTCAGCTCCCAAGCTTCTATATATGTGTTTTGAGATAAATACAAATTCTTGAGCCATTTCTTATTAGTTTAAGCAGCAAGGAAAGTGTTGGTTCCTCCTAAAATAAACACCTTAATTTTCTTCAGGTGATTTCAGCTTAAAGAACCCGTTTTTTGGTTGGTATTTGCACTATGGGAAGTTAAAATACTAAATAATTCTTTGTTGGCATCCCAAGAATCAGGTTTTGATCCTCGTAATTGTCATTCCTTTCCCCCAAAAATATAGCTGCTTTGTTGGAATATAAAATTGAATAATTAATAGAAACTTGTATTTTGCTTCCTTGATATATGTATATATATACACGCACTACCATTATTATCTTTCATTTTCATGGAGTCAAGCCATCTTAATCCCTTGTTCATCTACAGTATTACAGAAAGTCTGATTAAATTATTGGTTTGAAACCTGCTGCAACAGTGCAACTTTAAGAGCCATTCAAAAAACCTGCCATATGACTAGGACAATGTAGGGTCTTTGAAAAAGAAATGGAGTGGGAGGGAATGGCATTCTTTTACCTATTTGTTTTAGAATACTATGAAATGAGTTTTAGGGCATTTTTAACTTGCTTGGAGAAGAAGAAATGTTTGAGGTTGAAATATATCTTTTCATCTTTAAAATACTATTGAAGATCTTGTTTGTATATGCTTTCCGCATTTAAAATATATTATTGGGACACGCTTTAAGCGAGACAAATTTTCTAGTGATTGGACAATATCTTTGGTAAATCTATTAATGATTATTTTATTATAAAAGAATCTTATAAATAAATTGATATATTTTAAAAGTAGCTCTTTAAAATAAAAAATAAAAAATATCTTTATTAGTCAAATCATATCTTTTTTTATCTCGTTTGTTAGA
The DNA here is from genome assembly GCF_025698485.1 of Gossypium arboreum. Taxonomy (NCBI): domain Eukaryota; kingdom Viridiplantae; phylum Streptophyta; class Magnoliopsida; order Malvales; family Malvaceae; genus Gossypium; species Gossypium arboreum. The sequence goes on along the minus strand of NC_069070.1, from coordinate 115,948,670 downwards.
AAGAGAATCAAACGATAAAAGATAAAAGACAAATTTCTTGACAATAATCATTCAAAAGCATTATTATGTGATTTTTCTAGTTTGAATCCAACTACTTACAAATAATCCTGTCAAAACTAAATAAATTTTAGAACATTGATTTCTCATCTCTTGTAAGATACTTTATTTTGAAATACTTTATTTTGAAACTTTAAATAGCCTTAAACAAACTACTTAGACAAGAATTTTAGCAATATTTTTTAATACGAATCCTATTACTATTTATACACTCAACTAATAAAACGAAATATAATAAATACTTAAGTGTGTTAAAATCCACATCATCCCGATTATTGCAACAATAACCGTATCAATTGAAATAATACTCTTAACAATTCTATTTAAGTATCAATACAGATTTTCTTTCTTTGAAGCAGATCAGTAACCTCTATGAAGTTCACCCATAACTAGTTGTAAACATTAATTACACTTCCCATAGCCTAAAATGATTCTATATGTCTAGATAAGTATTTGCATTTACTTTCGAAGTTTGCTTAGAAAGAAAGATAGAAAGGAGTGAAGATGAAGACTTTGTTAATAAAATAGTTAAGATTAACTATTTTCCATCCTTTAATTTCCTTCTTTCCCTCCTAAGTGTTGCAATTTCTGCAACATGGAAACATATATGCATACAAGAAAAATGCATACAATATTTAAAGAGAAATTTGAGACAAGGGAATAGATTGAGCAAATGAATGTACACTTCTTAATTTTAGCACTTAACAAAAGAACAAATAAATAAAGAGTTAGATTTATTGAAGTTATGATATTTTATGCAGTAGTTTTCATGCTTGTATTTGCTCCTTCTGATAATATCATAGTTCTCATCGTACCATTGATTTGATCCATGGTTTAGTGCTATGACTATATTCCATTTTCAAGTACTTTCACCCTAATGGAGCATTTGATTTTTTGAAAATAACATGAAAGCCAATACCCAATCCCTTTTCCCTCCCCCTACCCCCCATTCCCTATTTTTATGATACTTGTCTAATCGCCTGTTTGACAGAACATTATGGAGAAAAAAATGCAAGCCAAGTTGCAAGTGTGCTGTCAATGTTCTATGGATGTTGCATCTAATACACACACACACACACACATATAGCATGGTTCTTCAGCAAATTCATGAAGAAATGGGTATAGAATAAGGTGTCATTAGTGTTAGGGATGCCCCCACTTTTTGCTAGTGCTGAGAATTGAAGCAAATGTAACATCCTTGATGCATAGGCATTGGCTAAAAAGATGGTGCTATAATGAATGCAAAGAAATATCTATCTGAAAGTCCAAACTGCTGTCTACAAATCAAGATAACTTCATCTTCCTAGTACAATCTGAGTGACATCCAATGTTTGTGGCTATGACACTACCATTGAACTAGCCTAGAATAATGGTTAGGTACACATCAGATTGATAGAAAGCAACTTAACTGGTTTACTTGAACTGTATGGGAAAGAAAATTCAATGTTTTAACTCCGCAGATTCATGTAATCACATTTAAGAGACGATATCAAACATGTTTGAGATTCAAATCTTAGAATCTACAACCCTTTTTCCTATTCCCACACCCTCCTTTCTAAAAGAATGAAAGAGAAATTATACCATAGTTTTATGATGACAAGTAATGAGACAACTCTATAATGTAGCTATATATGTTCACCAATTTCTTTCCATGGCCCCTCAAGGCATATCAGTCTCTCCTGGTTCTAAGGAAATTGCTTTTTTTTTCAAGTTGCATTAGGTTATTGCAGTTCTGTCTCTAACCTTTGTCAATAATTTTCTGCAGAACTTTTTATTGACTTGATTTTTTTTTCCTTTTTAGCTATCACTTCAAGAATCTTTACTTTGCTTATATGTTCCAACTCTGATAATTGTACATTATATTCTCAATGTCCCACCTTTAGTATATCAAATTTCCTTGAAATTTAATTCCTAGTACATGTATAATTTTTTAATATGATTGACTGAAGTTGATCAGATTTAATTATATGATACATGTACCTTGATGTTATCTCTTTTTTTTCTTAGCATTTTATAATGATTACCATTTTCTTATCTTTCTAAAATGGGGGCCATGGTGTTTGCAATAATTAATTCTAAACTAGGTATTTATAAATTTTGGAACTATTTCTTATTTAGGTATGTAGGACAAATAAACAATCAATACTCTTAATCATTAAAGTATTTCTATACTAGTATTCATCATATCAATTCAAATTTTAGTTTGTACATAAAGAGGTTCATTTTATTTTCTTACACTTTCTAGAGTTTGACACTAATGTTCATAGACCTACAAGTTTATGGTTGATTAATTTAGAATGTTTTCACCCCAAATTCTCATATATGATTAGTTCCCAACTCATTTATGATGCCATATGTTATGAATACAATGAAAAATTGAAAGGAAAGGTAATATGTTCATCAAGGTTAAGATCATCTTATACTTAAAACAAAAATGAGAGGTAAAGATCATACTCATCATGAGTGCAAAAACATAGAAAATGGTATGCAGAGTTTAATTTATTCCTCTAGATAGAAAAATAATTAATAGGAAATGCTTTTATATATATAGTAAGTGTCATGATATGATCAATCTATGAGGTCTCTCAAAATTGTCCTTTAGTGTGCCTCTATTGAATATATATTAATTTATTTACTTGATGAGGTGGATTTGAATCTTTGGATACACATTTAAAAGTTACGAAATTTTAAAAGACCTATAAATATTTAAAAATACAATTTTAACTTATATTATCACAACTCAGTTCATATTAAGTAAATTGGTTCGAGTCATGATGAATTTTAAAATTCATATGAAAATATGCTGGACAAAAGAAAAGGAAATACTATGTGGTATTTAATAGTACTCTATCCATTGATAGAAAAATAATTTAATACTCTTCCATAAAAAAAACAATATTGCTCTCTCTATCCATTTATATATTCAATCTAATAATTTAATATATATAATAATTATGATACTCTATCTATATCTATATATTCAATCCAAAATTTAATATATATATATATATAGACATGGAAATTTCCAGATGGGAGGACTCCCACCACATAAAGAGAGGTATAAGCATTGCAAAAACCACATGAAGTGTTGTTTTCTTGAAAACATCAGAAAAAAAAAATGGCAATTGCAGATGAACTAAAGCTAGTTAAGGAGCTTGAAATGGATGGGTTTTGCACTTTAAAGTTCAAAATGGTGGGAATTAAGAGAAATTTGATCATTGAGTGAAAGAGGGAACATTAATCACAGTAATTACTAGCTTATGTAATTTTTTATTAACCCTGAAGAGGGATCCAATGATGCACTGTATAAATCAAAGAACATTATGAAGATGTGGGACAAGATATTTCAGTGGGGGAATGGAAACTATGAAATAGGAAAAGAAAATATTTTAAAAAAAGGGTCTCCAATAATCTTATATTATTTTGACTGCCATGACCCTTCAAATCCTAATATTTAAAACACAACTCATGGAATTAACATGCCTAATTGCTCATGCTATAATTTTATATTCATACATATTTGGTATATTATTATTTGTACCTTCCAGTGATAATCTATACTAAAGATAATTGTGTATATATATATAGGTCCTAGAGAGCTAAGCACTTTTCATGTAATAATTTAATGTGCAATATTGTACCATCCTCCTAGTCCTAGATGTTGAAGAAGATCCCCTTATATACAAAATCATAAAAACAAAATTTGGAACAGTTGAAGTACAAAATTATTGTAGTCATTTGCATCATCAAATTATACATATACCTGGAGAATAGTTTCATGTGACAAACTTGACTGCATTTAACAAAATACTAATTAACTTGACTTGAAATAGAAAAGAAAATATAAAATATAAAAAAAAGAACAAAAATAAAAATAAAAAGCAACTTACCCTCTTCAACTCCAGTTTATATATATATTTATATATATATTGCCCCCATTTCCTGCTTTGATTCTCATTTAAAAACAATAAACACAGTGCTGATAAACTAGCTATCTACCAATATCTTGATGAAGGAGCTTTGGCCATGATGATTTGTAGCAGTAGCAAACTGATTCAATACTCTTGGAATTTTTATTTTAGGACCTGAAAAAAAAATGAAATTATTCAAAACATTGGGGGGGGGGGGGGGTTGAGCTAATTTGAAAGGATATGATAGTGAAATTTTGTTAATGATTTTGAGGCAATTTCATGATCATAGATAAGCATAATTATGATGCTTTTGCAGAGGGTTTTTTTTCCTCTTTTTTTTTTTTCCTTTTTGTCATATTGCTTGACACTAATATTAGCTGCAGAGCATTTATGGGTTATAAAATAGAGAAACAATTAGCACTTTTATGATACAGACAAAAGAAAATCTGATTCTGGTCGATTTCATATAGAATTATCATCAAAGAAAAAGACATTCATATAATGGCAAGTTAAATTATAAGATAAAAAAAAAAAAAAGCTGCTACTATTAATATAATTATTATAAATCTAATAGATTTTAATCTTATTATATATCCAGTGTAGGATATCTTAGTGATAGCTTATTTATCCCCAGCAAAAGAACAAAGACAATGAGCAAGCATTTTGGGTTTATCCTACTGTCCTTAGATCTTCAATCATGAAATTTTGTTAAGATTATAAAAAGGACATTAATATATATATATATACATATATTATATTTAAAGTGTTATGGCCATTAATGGAGAGCACAAGTTAGTGCAGAATCCTAAAAGCTTGAAAATGGGAAATTTATATTAAATTTACAATACCATTAAAACTATACAGATTTTTGCATGTAAGAGAGAGTTTTTAAGGCGAAATTTCTGTATGTTGAAAGCAAACAATGTCTGTTATTCATATATATTATTTTTTGTCTTTCTTAAAACAAAGCTACTATACAAATTAGGGTTTTGAAGCACTAGGGTTTATAACTTTATATTATCAATGGAAAAAGAACTTTAAAATGTTTGGACAGAATGTCATAGTTTTATACAGGCTTTTTCAATATTTTTCTTCCTATAAAGTAATAATTAAAGCTTATTTAATGTATTAATTACAGTAAACTTCAATTATTTTTCTTGTATTTGGATGGCTATGGATAGCAGTAGCACAGATCTTGTACTGTTAACTAAGCTAATATGACTTGTGATGAAAGAGAAAATGTAACTAAATTAATTACCACTATTTAATACCAAGAAGAAATCAAGGTTGCTGAATGGGGAAGCTTGTTGAGCTAACTTCGTTAGCCTTCAATGGATTCCGCTTCTTCTTCTTCTTCTTATAAGGGATTCCCCGAGCTTTCGCTTGTGAGTCCCTCACTTCACGAAGGTAAATCCGAATAGCTCCGCTCGCGAAAGGGTTGGTCTCCGGCAAACCGCCATTCTCTTCGTAAGCAGCTCGGAGTCGACCGATGAGAGCGTCGAGACTACCCCAAGCTTGTCTAAGAGGGCACGTACATGGTCCCGGCGGCTCCGGTTGCCCGAAGAACACGCAACCTTGTAAGTGCACCTTAGTCTTACCGAACTGATCGAGATAACGAAGGAATTCAAGGACATGATTAGCGTTACACTGAGAAAGTGCAACCGGTGGCCTTTGGTTCCTTAAGTACTGACCAAACGTGTTCCAATCCCGTCTCTTCTGCGACTCGTACCTGCTCAACGGCGGTGGATTCCGCTGATCACCCCCACCAACACCACCAACAACAGCACCAACAGCAACAGCAGCCGGTCCTGAAGAACCTTCAGCTATTTCTTTCCCTTTGTTAATTGACATCATTGTATCTGTCTAAACAAAGAAGAAGGAAAAAAAGAAAAGAAAAGAAAAGGAAAGAAAATTTGCAGAGAAGATAGGGAAATGAAGATCACATCAATGGAGCTAATTGAAGGGACAAGCAATGGGGCCTATGAAAGTGCTTTAGTTCTTCTTTTTCTAGCTATCACAATATTTTCTTCCTTTAATCGTACAATTAGCATTAACTATGCTTTTTTTTTAATTTTTTTCTATATATTTATAATTATGCTTCCATCATCCAAGCAATCATTATAGACTACATTAGTCTAATTACCACTAAGTTTTAAAATTTCTGACCTGTTCTTTTCTTTTTTTACCTTGAATTAAAATAACCCTAGTTAGAATTTAGTTGATTAATAAGAAATTTTCTAATTTTGGACCCTACCAAAAATTACACTCCATAGAATCTATAATGTTAGAGAATATATAGGATCATAAGATGATAAAAGGTTGCATTAATTATACTCCCCCATCACCCAGCAACCTTTACTTTGATGGACGAAAATTTTATTTACAATAGTCTTAATTTGATTAATATGGGCAATATTGCTAATATAGAAAAATTTGAGTTTGAGTGTATTGAAATACATTATCATCCTATTTATGAGTTTGAGAGAAGCTACGAATAGTTCTAAACATTATATCAAAAAGAACAGATATGATCAAAACTAATAAAATTGTTCAAAAAACAAAATTTATCGTTTGCACTTCTATTCTAATAAGTTTTATATATATAAATTCTTTAGTAAATAAAGTTATCTTATTAATTATCATATATATGTATATATTGTTGCTTTTAAGATTTGATCTATAAATTAAGAAATAAATTAATACTCTTTAATCCATGTGGTATTTGTGGAATTAAAATTGGCAGCCCTTTTTTGTATTTCATGACTTACACTTTAGGTCAAGTCAGATAACTTTATTTAGTATGGAACTTTTTACAACCACTGTTTCATTAAAAAATTTTGTTTATTTTTATCTTTGACAACTCTCCTTTATTTTATTAAAATCTACAAATTAGTCCTTTTACTTTAATTTATTTGAATTTACTTATTTTTCCTTTACTAAAACATAGAAATGAATCCAATTGGACAAAACTGTTAAACCTTTGCCATTAAATCATTGACCAAAAAATCAACAATTTAAATAATTTACATTATTAATTAGAAAAAATCAACAATTTAAAGAGACTAATGTTTTAGTTCTTGTAAAGTACATGAATCAAATTCTAACAAATAAATTAGGACTAACTTCTTAATTTTCAGGAACTAGAGGGACGAAATTAAGAATTGGACCTATAAGACAAAAAACAGTGATAAATGCAGCTTAAAATTAACCTCTCCTTGTTTTCAACAGTTTGATTTTGACTCCCGATGATGGGGTAGGCACAAAAATACAGTATAATTTAGATTAGCTGGTTGACCCTCAAAAAGGATTTTTGTGTATATTATAATGAGCAGTGATGGAGTAACATCTGCATCCCATACCAAAAACCATGAATGCCCAATGAAAATGGTTAAGCCGCCGCCACGTTTCAAAGTTTCAACGGAGGAATTCAGGGTGTTTTCTGAATTCGCCTGTCACTGTAACAACTTTTCTTCAATATGGAAGTCACTACCATCACTATACCCCCATTGACGCCACCATCAAGACATCTCGCACTTCTGCTCATGGCATTAAATATATATTAAATTCTATTTTATGATTATCTCTTCTAATAATATTATCTTTAAAATAGACTTTAATATGTAACCAATATTATTATATATATATATATAAACATTACACACTTATGTATGATTTTAATAATATTATAATATTTGATTACAAGTGATGTTTTTTTGTTGTTTCCTTTATGGGTTTTCCTTTTACTTTATTATAATAATTTCTTTTTTTTAATTTGAGATTTGGATTCAAAATTTGAAGCATGCTTCCAAACACTCTTTGTATTTTTGTGCATATATCATATTTTCCCAAGAATGCCTGTAATTTGCATGCAGTAACATGCTTTATTTTACTTAAATACAATTGTTAACTTTAAATTCAAATTCTCCGTTACAATTTGTTATTCTATTAATCTGAAATAGGAATGAAGTCAAAAATTTTATCAAAGGGAAATCGAGATAAAATTTTAAGAGGAGTCAAATACAAAAATTTTATTCTAAAAAATTAAATTAAATTATTAATTAAAAAGGGTTAAAATTATAATTTTTTCAAATTGTTTGAATGATTAATAAGCTTAAAGTGAAAATTCAATACTATTAATTAAATTTTCCTTTTGACTAAGGGTTAAGGCCTTGCCCACCTCTTGGCTTCATCTCTTATTTTAGAGATGACTCTTATTGTATAGCACTTAGCTCTTAGATTTGGTTTAGAGATTGCTTATATACCAATTATGGATGCCAACACTTAACTTGAAAAGTATTATCCATTTTAATTCAAAAATCTCATTATGTTATTTCACATAAACTATCTTACAAGTATAATTTTATAAATATATATATAGGGTACATTATAAAAATAGTCACTTTTGTTTGCCTCGGTTTACATTTTAGTTACTTATGTTTGAAATATTACGTTTTAGTCACTTAAATTATCGTTTTGTTACAAAAATCTTATGTAGCAGTCCAAATGGATTTTACATGTCCAACGGGGGCGATAATAGATTTTTAATTTAATAAATTTAATTAATTCAAAATTTTAAATTAATTACACCTTGAATTTGAAAAAAAAACCTTCGTCTTCTTCTTCTTTTAGTTTTTTTTTTCTCATTTTGACTGAAAAAACTGATCTCATCTAAGTTGACATTTAAAACCCGTTTGAACTATCATGTAGGATTGCCGTTAGAAAGGTAACGAAGCTTAATGGTAGAGTGACTACTTCATAACAAAACAATAACATAAGTGACTAAAATGTAATCTGAGGCAAACAAAAATGATTATTTTTATAATTTACCCTATATATCATAAATTCCAATGGGATGTTAAAATCTTTTCTTACCATATATATACATTAAAGCTAATAATAAAACCAAAAAAAAAAATATGAGAGAGAGAGAGGAGGATACTTGTAGAGGAGGGAAAATGGTTGAATAAGAAAATTTTGTCAATTAGTAATCCAGATTCAATTATTCATAATGTACCAAACAATTATGCAAAGAAGATATGATAACATAAAAGCATATCGCATGTTACAAGAATGTTTTAAATCGATAAAATCATGACAATAATAGATTGCATTACTGAAAAGAAAATAGAAGTTTCTTCATCAACACGTTTCCCAGGGCTTGAAATCAATCTTACCTATTTCTGTAATTAATGCAACATTTGTTAATTTAACTACATTATAATTGAATATTATTTGCAGCCACCCTTCCTCAAATGTAAATACACCCATTTTAGACTTTTAATGACGACTTCCAATCATAAATTACTCTTCTCCATGGGAAACTCGTTTATCATATTTTAATGTGGTTAATATAATTCCAAATTTAGAAATTCGGTGGAATAATTATATTTTATTAAATAGTAAACACAACTTATCTAAATTTAATAGATTTATTCAAATTTTAAAATATTTAGATAAGCTCGAAAAATAAGATTAGAGAAAAAAATAGACTCGTTTATATTATAAGTTACTACAATTCCAACATTCAAAGTTCAAGTTGACTTATTTTCAAGCCTATATATGTTTTTTTTATACATTATGTAATTTCTATTATATAAAAATTAAATAAACTGTATTATTAATGTAAACATTAAAATATATATGTTAAGTCATTTATGTTTAAAAATTAATAAAATATATATAATGATTGTAAAAGATATATATGATTAGTAAATATTAAATGGAAATCATTATAGTTTTTAAAACATGTGAAAATTTAAATAAACTTAAGTTTATCGTTTACAAATAGAAACAGGCATGGAAAAATATAAAAATATAAAAACGATAAATATTATAAAAAATATATAAATTGAAAATTTTGATAAAATTTATTTAAAATGTTATCAAAATTATAAATATATATATATATATATATATATATATAAGAAAATTGTAGGAAATTCTGTTATTTTGAAGGTTTGCATTTGGTTTTAATGGAGAGTTTATGATATTGACCAAATTTATATGGGTGTCGAGTAAGGGGTCTGATTTAAAGTGAGTGATGAGCAATGATTTTGGTTGAGGAAATATGATGCAACAGACATTGATAAGGATGATTTAAAGTATGATGTAAGATAGTGTATAGGGAAACAAAAAGGGTAGTAATTTTTGTTAAATTTTTTAAACATTATTAGAAATTATAAAATATTATAAAAATTATATAAGTTATTAAAATTATTAAATCTTATAAAATTTTAAAATACTCCTTTTATAAACTTTAATAAATTTTATTATTTTATAAATTTTAAGATTTTTATATAATTCCTAAAAATCAATTAAGTCCTTATAAAATAATTAGAAAACTAATTAAGCCCTTCATGTCATCAATGTGTCCACATTAGATGCCATGTCAATTGTCATATCAGCATTTAATGGTTCTTTAGGGGCCTAATTGATTGTTAACTCTCAATTAAGGGCTCAATTGATTGCACTTTTTAACTAGGTGTTCAATTGATTTTTCAATTATTTTACAAGATTTTTAGTATTTAAGTCCTTTTATTTTATATTATTTAACTAAAACCCTTTTTATAACTTATTTCAATGTTAATAAACGATTCCATTATTTCAAACTAATAAGATTTTTACCCACATTTGAGTATGGTTAATTATTTATTTCTTAACTAAATTATAATGTAAAAATTTAAAAGTTGCAAATTGCTTAAAGTTTTTCTCGTACTCTTTGTATATTTAAAATTTAATCTCCATACATTTATTTTCATGAGTTTAGCCTCTCTACTTTTTAAGTTTAAAATTTTAGATTCATTTATTAACACACAGTTAAACCTTTTTTCGGTTGGTATGGCATTTTGAAAAAATAAATTTGGTATTCACGTAACAAGAAAATAACATTATAACAAACCTGAATTTAATAAAGAATTTTAATAATGCTAATTTTTTAAAATTTACATCATCATTTTAATTGGAATAAAATATTTAGACTAACTATGGCATTATAAAAATTGAGGTGTAAAATTATAACAAAATTAAAGTATATAGATTAAATATCAAATTTAAGCAAAATATAAGAATTAAATTGAAATTTAACTATTCTTATAATCGAAAAAATAGAGAGATTGGAATAAAAATTTACCCATAATATTTTCATGTAAAAAGAAGTGGACAGGTGTTCATTGTGGAATTATATATAATTGTATAGATATCAATACAATTAATTTATAATATACCGTTTTTATAATAAATTATTTTAAAATTTGATTTTATATACAAATTAATTGTATAGCTTTCGGTGCAAACAAATATTGATTTTAAAATACAAACACAAGCAATTGTCATATTATAAAAATGTTTTATTTAAAAATTAATAAATTAATAACTTATTTATGATCAATTCTAAATACTTAAATTAAGTCACAATAATTATATTTAAACCTAAAACTTAAATCCTAAATCTTACCATTAGCTCTTCCTTGAAAAATTTAAAAAATTATTTTAAAATAATTTAAACTCAAAATTATTTGAAATTTTCATACTTATTGTTAATATCTAAATTATAAAAGATCTTGAATAAAAAATTATAAATGACCCAAATTGAAATCTATTCAATTGAGTCTTAACTCGATTAGCATAAATATTATTGCTTATGTAGAAAAGAACATGATTTCGAGTACGTTGAAATGCATTATTCTTCTATTTATAAATTGAGGGCTATAAGTAATTTTAAGCTTTATACTAAATAGAATAGATATGATTAAAACTTATAATGAGATTATTTTTAAAAAATCTACTCAAATTGACCTCGTCCCGTATTTAGCAAGAAAATAAATAATTAAATAATAACATTTTAAATTTAATTTTGGAATTAAATTACAATTTGAAATAAATTAGCGTAATTGAAGTGGAGTAAAAGCCTCAACTACAAAGGTTTACATTATTGTTTTTGGTTGAAGACCGGTAATTGAGACGCACGTGAAATGTCTCTTAGGCTGCCCAGCTTGTGGATTGTGACAGCTGCGTGTTCAATCTTTAATTTGGATCTTAATTTGACTAATTTTTTTTTTTTCTCATTAACTTCATATTTTATTTGAAATTTTGAATTCAAATTCTTTTATTTAATTAATAATCTACAACACTTTAATCAATTAACTGATTTTTATTAGACTCTTAAAAGATTAAGAGGGTGTTTGGTAAGCAGAGTTTTAGGTTTTTTTTAGTTGATTTGAACATTAATAGAGGATTGGATATTCAAATCTTCTAATTGTAGTGCTTGGTGAATGGATGCTTATAAGAACTTGTTGAGCTAAAACCTCCAAAAACAAAAACAAAACAAAAAAAAAAAAAGAAGATGAGATAGAAATGTTTTTCACAGTTGATTGAGAATGAGATATATGAAATAGCATATCTAACTATGCTTGCTAAAAAATTATTCCCTTTGCCACAAATTCTTATTTGTGGCATACCCTTATTTGTCATTCTACACATATCAACTTTCAACTATCAGTTAAGTTTTACCAAACACTTTTAAATAAAACAGTTAATAGAATCGGTTGGTCAAACTAGTCACTACAATCAGCAATCAACAATCAGTTATTAACTATCAACCAATTGCCAAATAAGACTTAAACCCTTCACATTAATATTAACCAAACCTACACATATTAAAATTTAAATCAAAATAAATAAATAAAATCACATATAACTTAAACATAATATTTCAAAATTCTTAAAAGTGTCAATCTTATTATTAAATCAAAACTTCTTTTACATTAAATAAATATGTTTTATAATATAGTATATGAATAGATATATAAATGTGCATATATATATATATATATATATATATATATATATATATGTGTGTGTGTGACGTACGGAACAATTTTACCAATTTTAGCTATAATGCAAGCTTATGTTCAATAATGTTTTTGTCTGTATTGTCTTATTATTATTAGAGGTGCAAAATACAATATATATACATACAACTTCTCTAGATTCATCGCTTTTTATTTTTATTTAAGCTTAAAATTTTATTCTAAATAAAGATTTAAATAAAAATATAAAGTGTAGAGAAATACTAGATTGTTTAAAATATGAATCTAGCTTGAATTTTAACATTTAAGGTTCAAGCCTAGTTTAACCTAACCTATTTTCTAATTATATAATACATTTTATTTTATCGTTTTATAGTATATAATTTGTATCACATTAAAATTAATTTTATAATAATATTATAATTTAATGTAAAAATTAAAAATATGATAAAGTTGTCTATATTTAATTTTTTATTAAATAAAAATATATTAAATTATTGAATAATAAATTAAAATTATTTTTTTAAAATTTAAAATAATATAAAAATATCTAAAACGGATTTGAGCTAATTATTTATAAATATAGATATATTTAGATAAATTTTAAAACTCTTATTTTAAATTTAGTTAGACTTATACAAACATGAAATACACCCATATCATATATAATCGTCCCCGATTCGATCTGCTCAAACCCATGAATGCATACTATGGTAATAATATAAAAAAGGATTTCATTTCTCCTTTTATTATTTTCTTTTTATGTTGTTTTTCATTTCTAAGCTAGTGTAAAACTACTACATTCTATTTCGATTAAAATATCTAATATATATATATATATATATATATATATATATACATACTCTTAGTCTCTTACTTGTTTAATACTACAAGTATTACTATTATTATCTATATATTATATTAATATCGCTTACTAACTTGATTTAATCAATTAACTAAACATAAACACAATTAGTGAGATTATTCAAAACATAAGAAAAATATTAAATATAAATTAAGAATATTTATGTTCTATATCTAAAAGAAAACTACTCATAATTTTTTTTGAATGTATTCATTTATACTCGCATTTTCTTAAACCACCTACCTACGTATGATTACAAAATTAATGTGACATTATTAATACTTTTTTTTATAATGCTTAAAATTACTTATAATTCTTCTCTAATTTTTAAATAGTAGGACAAACGTGTTCAACGCGCTCAAACTAACATCCTCCTACACTGGTAATAAAGGTGATACCAACCAAGTTAATCTTAATCTACTTTTTTTTTTTATCAGTCTCATTATAAATTTTGATCATATCTGTTTTTTCTGATACAATGCCTAAAACTACCTATAGCCCCTCCCCAACCCATAAATAGGAGGATAATGCGTTTTAGTACACTCGAACCCACGTCTCCTACAATAGTAATAATGTCCATTACAATCGAGTTAACACTCAGTCGACTTTAACTTACTATTTAAATGACATAAATGGGTTGACAGAATTGAAATATAAGGAATAATAATTGTAAAATATAACATTATTCTAGATTTTGGAATTGCGATAATTAGTTCAACTAAATTTATCAAGTATTATCTCAAGTCAGAAATTAGAACGAATTAAAATTGAAACAATTTAATAGTCAATTTTCTCGAGAAAAACAAGAGCTTGAGGTAGCACTCATGTTAGCTCAACAAATGTTTAAAAAATATGTAAAAATTTCAAACAATTTAATAGCCAATTAAAATTCCAATTCTAGCCTAGGAAAGGGATTTTTTTTTTCTGAACAATAACAAAGGGACGGAATTAAGTGAAAGAAAAAAAAACAAAGGAAATAAAAAGAAATACAAATATAAATCCTGTTCATGAGTCAGATCATCTGTTAAGTTTATAATTATAATTTTAATATTAGATACTGTTTATGGGTCGATCATTTGTTAGGTTAATAATTATGACTTTAATATTAGGTACGATTTTATAAATATGATTTGATATGATGTAAATGTTTTTATTTTATTTAAATTAATGTTAAATATAAATATATAAAAGAGTTACTCTAAAATTTAAACAAACATTTAAAAATGTTAAATCTGTCACAACTAATTAATCCCTAAGATAAAAATTTGGCAACCATGATGAGCATCTTGTCTTACCTTGAAAGAAAATCTGATTGGAGACAAGAAAATAAAGGAGAAGCATTCTGTTTGTCAAACATATATTAACACATCCATACATACATTTTGTTTATTTATATACTCACTGGGGTCCATCAAGTTTAATTAAGAGGAAACTATAATTGGACTTATAATCTTGATGCATTGCAAGTGATGCAACAATCATTGAGCTCAGACCCTAAATTAAGATGGTAAATATACACATAAAGGTGGTCTCATACGATAGAGGAATTAATTGTAAATTTTAAGTTATTCATATTTTTAAAGATTAATTACGTAATTTTTTTATTAAACAACTAACTACATAAAATTTAATCAAAATAATCTTTAAATTAATATGATATATAAATTTAATCCGAATCTAATTTAACTCAATTTATAAACACCTTGGGTAGATGCCTTTTTAAGGAGAAAAGGCAAATAACAGCTTGGGAAAGGAAGATCTTTGACAACAAATCTTGAGCCTCTTGTATTGGAAGAGAAAAAGGTGGATGCTCACCCAATATTTGGGCTTCAAATGTAAGGAAAAGAGGAGAAAAAAGGTTTATATACTCACCCCATTCCCATGCGCTTTATTAATTGGGATTTCATTTTCCCTGGGATTCTTGCATATAAAAGGCAATGAATGCTACTAATTGCTCTACAAGAATATATGACAAGAACAACTACCAAAAAGATTAAATGGGATTTTGGAATGTTGGTCGAAGAAATGAAAACAACCATCCTTTTAGGGGAAAAAAGAAACATTAATTAACTTCCATTGATATTGGTTAAAGTAATCTTCTTCTTCCTTTTTTAAAAAAAAATACAATATAGGAATAGTTAACCATATCTATAAGCAATAATTAACCAAAAACCTTTAAAAACTATTTAAAAAGTTAAATATATATATGTTAATATAAAAAAAAAAAGATCAAAAGAAAGTTGTGGCAAAGAATTACTATGGGTTAATGTAGGAGAATCAATGCCTATTGCCTACCCATATTTCAATGTGTTAGAAGGTGGGGAAATGGTAAGGTGTCTTCTTAGGATGGAAACCTAAGCCAATAATACCAAAGAAATGATGACACAAAGCTGGCTAATTGACCATGTAATAATTAATTAATCTAAAAAGGTATTTGTGGTAGAATTTTTTTTAAGCATTAAAATTGTCAACATCACCTTCCAATAAACCTATAAATCAAAGGTTAATTTAATTATTCCATTCAGGTAGTGAAGGGTTTAAAATATTATTCTTAGGGAAAAAAAAAAAAAAGGTTACCCACCTTTCTCATATCCAAATCCTTGACAGATTTGGGATTGGTTAAAAGTTTCATAATATTCATGTAGAAATTGATGCTCAAATTATTGGAGAGTGGCAAACTTTGTGAATTATAATTTTTAGTTTTTTTTGGTTGGGTTAAATCATGGTACGGTTTTAATATATTTTATATTTTTATTTAAAATTTTATGTATTTTTATTAGAATTGTAAACATGGATGATGTAATATTTTTATATTATTATAGATTTAATTTTTATATAATATTAAAACGGAAAAAATATGATTGGGCTTAAGTCTTGAATGTTAGAGTCCAAATCCGACCCATTTTCAAATGATTTTAATTTTTTTTATTTAAACTCATTTTTTGAATCTATACTCAAATCCTCTCAAATATCAAGTTGGACTTCGAGCTTGAATATATAACCTAACTTTTAAGAGAATATTAACTTTTGTTTTACACTAGGATACAAGCAAATTGGTTTAAAACGTGTGGATGACTAGATATATAAAGGGTTATTAGTATGCTTTATGGAATTCATATGCTCATATAGTAAATGGCATTAGGAAATGTATCATCATCTCTCTATTAATCTAATTCATGTATACGTTCTGGTATATTGTAGTATGAAATGTATCATCCCTTATGTATTTATGACGAAAAGTTCTATATAAGGGACTTGTTTCACCCAAGAACATGAATAAGAAAGATTAGTAGCTTAACTAGTTCTTGAAGAATTAGAATTACCAAAAATCTATTATTTGTTTTGATCTTTCTTTGTTTTTCTTTACAATATTTTATCGACATGATGAAGTCTCTAATAGTGTAGCAAAATCACTCCTACTTGTCATTATATCAATGTAAAAACCTAATTCATTTGACATATTTTATCTAGAAATTTAGAATACTTCATGATGGAATTCACCTTAAATCTATGAATCTGGAAGATACAATTAAAGAAGGAAACCAAGCTTTCTTTCAGGATTGCTTGAAAGCAATGTGGGTCAGGCAGGGGGCCCTTACCTCAACCCTTAAATTGAAAAATTTTGCTTTTGGTCCCTTGAAGAGCTATGTTTTTATATTTTAAGTCCTTTTAGAAAATATAATGTTATGAGTTAATATAATAGTAAAATTGTATTTCAACTGTCATAAAAATTTATAATTCAATCTCACTCGAAAAAAATTTTAGCTTTGCCTTTGATTATCTTCCATCACCATCTAGAAACTAAAAACCTTATTGTTAAGGACCGATTAACCCTTTGGAATGTTTTTAAGGAAATAATTAAAGAAACGATGACCAAAAATTGGTGATTTGTCTAAATATTGCTCAATATGAGTGGGTACACTTATGGTTACAAGATTTTAAAAATGTAAGTGAAAATAATTTGGTGTTGTTTAAAATTATTTCTAAATTGAAATTATATAAAGAGAAAATTAGTTATGAGGATACCTTAGAGAAAATATATTTGACTTTCCATGCATCAAATGTGCTTTTGTAGGAGCAATATTGAGAACATAAATTCACAAAATATTTTAAGTTAATTTTTAATCTCGTCCAATTAGTTCAATATCATTTCTTGAAGTGAAAGTGACGTTTTCTCAAAGTCACGGATAAAGTCATGTTGACAAAAGAGTTTGTATTAAAAAAATTAAATATTAAATATATGATTATCGATCTTTTGAACTTTCGAAATAAAGTTACTAAAAGGAATTCAATGAAATGGATCAAACATGAGATAAATTCTAAAACGAATAATATGGTGCAAAACAATGAAAATATTTGTTATGAATGCAGAACTAAAGGTTATTGATCTCAAATATGTCGTACTCCAAAATATTTAGTTGACCTTTACAAAACATCTATTGGGACTTTAACTTCTTCTGGTGCATTGTTTCATTCTTTGTTCGAAAACACTTGGGATAACAAGTTAGGAGAGCACTTGAGACAGCATGTTGGGACAGTTAAAGTGCAGTCAGTGTATTTCATTGTTAGAAGCTTGTGCTTCGAATGAAAGAAGGAAGAAGAAAGTTTGATTGAAGTAAACTTTATCCTTGTTATTATCCTTATCTTTTAAGAGTATTTGAGTATTTGAAAAGCCTGCTTGATGAGGACTTGAAGAAAGCCTATAGAAAGGCAAATGTTTGGCATCACTTAGAGAGTAGTTTTTGAGTATCTTACTGAGCCATTGTTGTGTTATTCTAGCTAAGTATTTTCGACACTCTTTCTAAGTATTTGTTGGAGAGAGTTTTATTATTTGTATGTGAGGATTTTTTGGGTGAGAGATTGTAACAGTTGGATTGCTTCTTGGTGTAAGAGTAGAGGGGTTTTAACCAATAAATTTTCAAATCCGTTGTTGTGTAAGAGTAGAGGGGTTTTAACCAATAAATTTTCAAATCCGTTGTTGAATAAATCTTTCATTAAGCTAGGCTTAGCAAAACAGGATTGATGAATCCAAAATACGTTAACAAATATCAAGTATTGATTTTTCTCATTGTCTTAGTCTCCTCTTATAATCTATTTGTTAAACTGCCTTATTCTAATCTATATTGAAACAAAAGTTGAGATATCAAATTAAAACAACCAATAAACCAAAAGCTGCATCACTAAAGAAAAAATAGAAAAATGTTGTTGTGAATTTATCTAAACTTGTTGATCCTACTTATAAATCCCCTTCAAATGTTTATTTTTAATGTTTTTAACTTGTTCGAGGATCGTGGCCGCAATCATTCACTTGAGGGTAAAAATGTTTAAAGATTTTCATTTTATCATATACATATAGGAAGGAATCTATTTATATTTTTATATATTTTTATACGGTTAATATCTTTAACGACTTAACCGTTAAATTTATCAATACAATTGTACTTGTCATACATGTAAACTTAAAATTTTTATTTTTTAATTAATTCAATCCGATGAAAGAAAAGCTTTTAATTGATTCGATCACTATTTTAATCAAATTAGCATAAAAAAGGCCTCTTGTTTTGTAGTTTTTTTTCCTTGGTAAATTTTGGATGTCTTCGTAACAAATTTTATTGGATTGTTAAAAAAACTCAAATTTAGTCCATCAAATGATTAGCCCACATCAACTAATTATATATGGGCCTAACCGATGTTCCATTGCCCAATTAGAGAAAAGCAGAAAAATTTTTTGACAAGCCCAGGCATTTGAGAATCAAGCTATTGCACTAGAGATGGGCCAATATGGAGTAAACAAAGACTAAGGAATTTCGAAGATAGAACCTAAAACATGAAGCCCAAACTGAATCCAATAAGATTTAAATAATTAAATTTTAATTTATTTATGGTTTAATGATAAATTTGGTCACTGATATTTTGCATATCTTTTCAAAACAGTCTTAATTATATTTTTGAGCCTTTTTGGCCATCAACCTTAGATTTTTTTCAAACTGTTTTTTCTAGTAGATTTAATGAATAAATTCAAGGTTTTAATATTTCTTTCTTTCTTTTTTAAAAAGGTTTCAATCTTTTATACGTTTATTTACTAAGAGAATTTTCTACTAAATTAATTTTTTAGATAATTATGTTTATTTTCTTTAAATTAAGAGTTTTTTAACTTCATGTGTTATTTATTTTATTATTTTCCACTTCGATTATCATATAAGGTTATTTTAAGTAATAAATTAGATTTAATTAAAATATTTCACATAACCCCCGTTAACTTTTTTAACGGTATTTTCATTGAATCTGTTAGAAAAAATAATTTGAAAAAAAGAACAAAGTTGATGGCCAAAACAGGTTAAAAAATACAATTAGGATCATTTTGAAAAAATATGTAAACATTAGCGGCCAAAATTGTCTTTAAACCTTTATTTATTTAGTTTCTAAATTCATGTCATAGTAATTTGGGAATAAGTTTATGAAATTACTTGTAAGGATATATATTGCACAACGTTGTACTTAAACGCATACGACATTTTATCATTTATTTAAGCATTACACGAAATTATTTGAGTTCTTAATGACCTAATACTCAATAAATAAACTTAATTTTCACCAAACTTTAATACAAAATCACAAAATAATTAAATCTACTTTGAGTACTTAATATATCCCACAGATGTAGTATTCACATCTTTGATCAAAGTCCCAAGCACCGGAGCCGTTAAGCACCTTGATGTATCTTCCTTGTAAATGAATCCCTTACATTTGCAATCTTTGCTGCATTTGTCCCTGCATTTTTCAACCTTCATTGGACCTTCACCATCATCCAAATATGGGTTCAAAAAATGTTCCACCCCCAGGATTTTGTAGTAATCGAACTTAGCTCCGGCCCGGCAAGGTACCGGCTTCGGTGGTTTACAGCTTTCGCTCCAACCCAACAGCCCGTTCGGGCTTGGGCAAGCCACGCACATTCTCTTGTCACATAACCCGTATGTACCGCACTTGGATGGCAAAGCGCATTCCCTAACGAAGTAACTTGAGAAGAAAGCAAAGCTCTCTTCCCATTTTAAGTAACTCGCTGGGGGAAAATATGTGAAAGCCCTTAGGTTTCCATCGGATCCGAGTCTTAAGAATGAATATGTGCCATTGTAGTTGACTTTATTAAGGTTTATTGTGCTGCCTCCACCTATCGGACGAACTTGGAGGAGTCGCCGGCCGTTGCCTGCCGGGGAAGTGCTCGGTTGAGCTTGTAGATGTGTTAAACCTAACACCAACTCGTAAGGGGTATTTGTTTCATTAACGTCAACAGGCTCGGCGGCAAATGTCACAATGTCAGCAAAATCCTTTGTAGGCCAGCCCCCGTAAATAAGTTGCTGGCCCAAATTATTTAGATACATAATGAACCCATTATGGTCTAGTATCAGACTATACGGTCCATCGGAGC
Source organism: Gossypium arboreum (assembly GCF_025698485.1). Lineage (NCBI taxonomy): Eukaryota > Viridiplantae > Streptophyta > Magnoliopsida > Malvales > Malvaceae > Gossypium > Gossypium arboreum. Next base: position 115,927,604 of record NC_069070.1, on the reverse strand, counting down.
CGTCCATGTCAGATTTCCGGCTAACAAGCTTGTTCCGACCGTTGATTTTAACCGATTGACCCACCAACAAAGTATCAGTAGGGTAATCAAAGCTTTGCCAAATAAATTTCCCATTTTTATCAAACAGTACCAAGTTACCATTTGGTAGTAACCTAATCCCAGTGACACCTTTGTTAGCCGTATTGGTTTGCCACACGACACGACCATCCGCATCCGCCAACATGAAATTCCCGTCCTCGCCAAATTTGAGGGTGGCATTTTCATGAACCGGATCGTTCCGGTTAGCGTCCCACACCCATCTCATTAGGCTTTCGTCGTTGGGAATGCCAGCTCGCATGGCAAAAATGTAAGCATCAGGAGTGGTATTATAGAAGCAAAGGCGAAAAGGGTAGGTGTAAAAGGTGTACACATCGTTTCGGATCACTCGATAGCTAGCGTCGTATTCGATAATCCGATCTCCGAACTCACCTTCATTGATGAATTCAAAGGTTTCGTTTGCAAGGACTTTGGCTAGAGTGGTAGCAAAGGCAAAGACAGAAATGAAAATGAATTGAAAGAAAAGGGAAGATAATTGAGAAGCCATTAAAGCTCAATTGTTTTTTCCTTGTGAGTAAACGTGTTTGGATGAGATAATAGGAGTGGTATATATAAGTAGTGGTTTTCAAAGGGGGATTAAACGTAGCATTCAAAGTCAAAAAAATCAGGTTTGGCTTTATGATTAATTTCCTCAACATGTGCCCACTTGAGCTTAGCTATCATTATCAAATCATGCTACAAGACTTTTCAGTGTGGGAGAGAAAATAACCCGACCCCGGTCGGGTTTCGGGTTGAGACAAGGTAGGTGTTATTCTAATATTAGTCGTGGTGAAACAGGACAGGACAGGTCTCGAATTTAAATCAAAATAAATTTATAATTCCTTATAAAAAAATTGATTAAAACTAACAAGTTAGCTCATAGTTAATGTTAATCGTCCATGGAACTCCATCTTAAAATGAAGCAAATGTAAGCTATAGTTTGGGTGGAGGGAATGATTATCTTTAGATTTTGGAATCACAGAGCATATGCTATTGTATTGAAGCAATCTATGGTCCACTAAATTGAAGATAATGTCCCCATTTTATCTTCAATTAGTTGCTGATGAGAAATTTAATACTGTGTCCATCAATAGAGACATACACACCCCAGATTCTGCGTATTACTGTTAAAGAGATGACCACGCGTTTGGCCTTCCCATACCCCATTTAATTTTATACAAGTGCAACATAAATCTAATTAATTTTATAACACCAATCATTCGTTTAAATATCTCACATTTTTTTAAGAATTAAAATTCTAATTCCTTAAATATCATCAAAATATATATTCTTTACAAATATTTATCAGTAATATATTTAAAATAATAAGAAATTAATTTTTTTAAATTGACTATAAATAAAACAAAATTGATAACATTTAATGGTTTCGAAGAAAACTACTGACTTTTTAGTTTATTTGCCTAAACAAGTTGTAGAATTAGCTGTAAAAAATTCATTGACTGCTATTTTTCCTTTCATCCCGGTCCAAGGTCTAATTGGATTTCATGATGATTGACTGTTTACTTGATTTTTTTCTCGTACACATGTTATATATATATATATATATATATATATATATATCATACACGCACCCGCTATATTCAAAAAGAGTTACTTGAATAAAAGTTTATCATTTATTTATCTAAGGCTCGAATTTAAATGAATTTTTTTTTGTTTAAAAGAAATGAGTATTCCAAACTATTACATAATAATTAATCTAGGAACAACTATATCGGTAAGGTCTTCATGCAACACATTCAAAGTAAAATCAGGGGGTTGAGACCAAAGGTGAAAGTCGATGTTCATTCCTTCTGCAGCCTTTGCTAAACAATCAGCCAACGTTACGCGTAAGTTAAACTGGCATTCTAATCATGCCTCAACAAATTTTGAATCGCATTTACGACATATGATTCTGGGTGATTAATTATCATGTTCCCCTTAATATGGTATAGCGCTTCGAAACAATCTGATTCTAACAACACATCTCAACAACCAAGCTTTCAAGCCTGTTCTAGATCAAGTATGCCTCAGAGTTCTACGTTATATGCGCTATACAATCCTTTGTTCCTTGTAAATCTCAAACACCACAAACTATCTGTATCTCGGATCACACCACCAATCATACCTATTCCATATTTCTCAAATTCTGACCATCACATCCATATTAATTTTCCTAAATGAAACTTATTTTTATAACATTTTAAATATAATAATATTGATAAAATTCTAGATATAAGTCCTTGTTTTATACAATTTTTATGAATTTGATCTCTCTATTATAATTTTGTTATTTCTAATATTTATTTTTCAAAATTGAGCATTTTCAATCCCGATGCCAATTTCTTTTTTTTAGTTTTATCAAATATTTTGACATAACTTATTTTTAAAAATATGTAATGACATGACATATATACTTTGATATACTTTGTAATTTAATATTCTTTTTACATTAAAAGAAAATTTAATTTTTTAAGCAGAATTAAATTGTATATTTTACAATAATAAAAATACAATTTTACCATTTTAATAGCCTATATCTTTATGCTTTTTATAGGATTAAATCAAATTTTTATAATTTTGGGAGGTCAAAGTGCAATTTTACCATTACCAATTTAAAATTTTATAACTTATAAAGGGGCCTTTAGGGGGTCGAGGCCTCTGCCAACCCCACTAACTTTGCTACTGTGACAGCCCTAATTTGACCCCAGTCGGAAAGTGGTTTCAGGACCACAAAACCGAGTAATAAAAAAATAATTAATCGTTATATTCTATGCTTATTATATGTGTAAATGCATGTGTGAAAGTTTCATGCTTGGATTTTGTCATTTGCATGTGAAATTTATTAAATAGGACTTATGTGAGACATTTTGAAATATGATAAGTTAAATTATAATGGTCTATTAATGCATGTTATAAAAAGAATGGACTTGCATGTCAAATTATCCATTTGTAGATAGTGGCCAGCCATGTTGTTAGTTAATATATATTATATGTATTTTCTATTAGCATTATTTCAATTAAATGGCTTTAAATTATAGAATAATGATTATTAAAATAGAAAATGGGTGAAGAAAACAAGGTGTTCATCTTTGTTTTCTTCTAAGCTGATTGTAAGAAAAAAAAGGGGGAGAAAACACTATTCGGTCATCTTAGGCTTGAATTAAGGTAAGAAATTCATGTTAGTTCTTGAAATTATAGTTAATTTTAAGTTAGTTACCAAATTCTTTATTTAACCCATGTTAAAATTTTGATTTTGGGGATGATTTGAGCTTTCAGTCATGGTAGATAATGAAGGGGATAGATGGTTGTCTTCAAGTTTAATGAATAATTATAAATGAGTGATGTTTGAGATAGTTTAATGTTCATGTAAGTAGTTTAGATGATAAAAAAAAAAAATCAGCTTGTGTATTTGTGTAATTGCCGAATTTGAACTAGGGATATCTTTGAGTAATGCTTGTATTTAAATGATGGAATGGAGTGAATGCATTGAATGTGATATGCAAAAAAATTATAAGTTGGATTAAAGGTGTGTTATATTGCCTTTGTCATTGCTGAAAATGTGCTTGGTTAAAGAAGTTGGTTGTTGGATGTTTAAGTGATTTAGATAGTTATAAACTAATTTTGAGTTTTGATATCTAAAGCTATTTTGTTGTGTTCGAATTTCATAAATAAATAAAATGTTTTAATATGATTATACCATAGCAAAATTTATGCTTTAATTTTATTTTCTTTTCAAATTGTAATTCGGCACCTGTGCATAATTTGATAATTGGATGTGTATATGTTTAATTTATAATATCATACTTGAACATGTTATATATATAATTGGTCTTAACGTATACATGCTTATAATTATAAACTTGATAATGCCTAGTAATGTGTTCGGTTGTGCATGAGTAGGGAATATATATGGTGTTTAAAAAGCTAGTTATTAAAGTCATTTGTACCTTAAATAAATGATATACATGTATTAAATTGAATTGCCTATTTGTTAAGTAATTAAATAAATCTATTTGTTTTAAATTAAGCTCAAGAGCAAAGAGGGTCGAAGTTGGATAGGGGAAAAGAGAAAGTAATTGAGTAGCCTTTCCGCAACCGTTCAAGTATACCGAGGTAAGTTTTGTGTAATCACATTTATTATATAATTGATGATGTCATGAGATAAGTATGATAGATGAATTGCGACCTATTGTCTCTACTTGAATGAGGTTGTTTGATAAATAAATTGAGTATATGACATGTAACCGAATGGTTATTAGGAGTTAAGCTGAGATAGTGAAATGGTTATGTGTTCTTATGTATGAATATTAAACCGAAAGTTATGTTGATGGTGTATTCTTTTCGTGCTTATATTCGAGTGAAGAAATTGAATTAGTAATGTGATATGTTATGTGAATTGAGTTATCATGTGAGTAAATATGCTTAGCACTCGATATATATCCGGGTTAAGTCCCGAGCTTCGTCTTTGGTAATATATCCGGTTAAATCCATGAGCTTCGTCTTTGGTAATATATCCGGTTAAATCTCGCATGTGCTTAGTGCTGGTATTATATCCGAGCTTAAAGTCCTGCAGGCTTGTTGTTGGTGACTGGATTCGGGTTTTAAACCTAGTAGGCTTAACGCCGGTGATTCGAGTAAGATTATGAATTCGAAAGTTCGAGGTAAACTACTATGGATTATGTATGATACATTATGATGGTCTGGTATGTATTATGTACTCATATGCGAATTGATTTTTTTTTAAAGTGAATTATTATTATCAAAGAACGATATATGTGTGTGGATGATTACTATATCTACGAATAAGAGAATGACCTATTCGGTCAATGTCTGTCATTATATGAAAGTATGTGACTTAAATTAATTGTATGAGCTATAAATTAAAGTAAAGTATGTGCTGAAATTTCTTTGTGTATTCATATATATATACACATATATATTCGACCAATAGGCTTTATAATTGGTGTACTTGTGTATATTCGGCCAAGTGATTTGTAATTAGAATACTAGTTTTGTGATACTAAATGCTCGATTTAAATGACAAGTTTTAATTGTTGTATTGCTTAAAACTTACTAGACTTTGAAAACTTACTAGACTTTGAAAGCTTACTCTGTTCTTTAGAATTAATGTATTATTGTTATGTTATGTATTTCATATGTTATGTAATATCTTAGACTTTTATAATTTACTTTCAAATGCATATTTTATATATATACATTGATATATTGTATTATATGCATCATTTCATTTATTAATCCATTCATGTGTACATTAAATTATTGGATTGTATATTTTATATTTTATGTAGATTCTATTTATCCATTTGCTATGCATGTCATCTATTTTTACTCATACATATCTTACACATTAATATTTACCATTTTTTATATTATTTAATGTTTTATTTATGATATATTGTATATAATTAGTGCATTTATTATGCTTTCTTTTGGGTATATTCCTATTTGCTTAGCATGATTATTTTTATTATTCTATTTTACCTCTATATAGTGATTGCATCTATATAAAGTGTTATAATACTTTGTAATATACGCTATTTGAATATCTATATTTCGTAATATAGAATTGTCACTCTAAAAGGTTATTTAAAACAATATTTAAAAGTTTTATAAAAATAAAAAGGCAATGCTTAGTATTTGAAAGCTTCGAGAAAAGTAGTGCCCTAACTTATTGGGTTGCAACTTTTCTCGTTGAGTTCGAATAGTCAAGTACCCTTCTAAGTTTTTAAGATTTTCAAAATACGAGCAACTGTCTTGGAATTTCAAAACGTTGTGTCCTAACTTATTGGATGTGGCGATTTATCATTTCGAGATAGGGATTTCCAAAAGGTTAACTTAGTGTCAATGTTTTGATACGAGTGAACCCAAATTTTCAAAATCAAAGTATTTTAAAGAGGATTACATCTTAAAATTTTTTAAATTTCCGACATTAAAGACATTTGATAATCAATTAGGTACCAATTTTTGGGCATTACGAGGGTGCTAATCCTTCCTCGTACGTAACCGACTCCCGAACCCGTTCTTTTATTTCGTGGACCAAAACTAATGATTTTAAAACAAAATGTTTTAAAGGTGATCCAATCACACCTAAAAAGATTGGTGGCGACTCCCGTTTTCATTTTTTAAAATCGATTCTCATTTACCAAAACTCAATTTAGAAAATGGTGTCGACATGGTGTACTTGTGTATATTCGGCCAAGTGATTTGTAATTAGAATACTAGTTTTGTGATACTAAATGCTCGATTTAAATGATAAGTTTTAATTGTTGTATTGCTTAAAACTTACTAGGCTTTGAAAGCTTACTCTGTTCTTTATTTCCCTATTTTATAGATTGTTGATTTTGGCCACTAACTCGGGGATCGTCAGCAGTTCATCACACTATCGATCTTTTTGGGTACAGTTATATTTTGGACTCGATATGGCATGTATAGGTTAGGCTGATGATAACGATGTTTTGAAATTGTAAATATTTTGGTCATACGAAAATGGTGTATAACTTAAATATCAGTATGTATTTCAGCTTTATCTCTGTTTATGTTTATGTAACACCCCGTACCCGAGACCGTTGCCGGAGTCGAACACGAGGTACTAACAGACATAATACATTTATTTTCACAGTCCATTAAAAAAATTTCCAGACAAGCTGGTTACTGCGTCACTGTCGCCTTAAAAATCATATCTTGAGTTTCAAAACTCGAAAACCAGTTTCGTAAATTTTTCCTGAAACTAGACTCATATATCCATCTACAAATTTTTTTCTAGAATTTTTGGTCGAGCCAATTAGTACAGTTTATTAGTTAAAGTCTCCCCTATTTTAGGGTTCGACTACTCTGACCTTCACACACTACGACTTGGATATCTCCCTGTACAGGGATTCAATACTGATGCCATTTGTTTCTATAGAAACTAGACTCTAAAAGGAATCTATACATATATGGCATGACTTCTAATTATCTCTGGTTAATTTATAATGAATTTCCAAATTCGGAACAGGGAATCCAGAAACCGTTCTGGCCCTGTTTCACGAAAACTTAAATATCTATTAACATATGACTCATATGATCGTTTCGTTTCTTCCATATGAAAGTAGATTCATCAAGGTTCGATTATTTATTCACTATTTAATTCCATTCCTACTAATTTTAGTGATTTTTCAAATTTACACCACTGTTGCCGTCAGCATCTACCTTTAAGGTAGACTTTACCTATTTCATAGTTTCCGTGATTCAACTAGCCCTTTAGCATATATAGCACAAAATATGATCATGATTAACCATTCCAATGGCTAATCGTTTCCAAACATTTCCATACCTCTTAATAAACAACATACAAAACGATTATAATACTATGCCCAAAGTGTATATAAGCCATTTTCGCATGGCTATCCGAATTTATACAAAACCCAAGGGTACATGACCAACAACAAAAAGGGTAGTCCTATACATGCCATTTCAAAGTTCAACCAAAAGTGTACCAAAAGGGACTTTGATAGTGTGGACGACTTCGACTTCGACAATCCCGAGTCCGATAGCTGATGAACCAAAATCTATAAAACAGAGAATCAAAGAAACGAAATAAGCATTGAATGCTTAGTAAGTTTTGAGCAGTGTCAACAGATAACAATCAAATTATAACCTAGTCGTTCGTATTTTTATTTCACTCTTCCGTCGGGCATACCATCCCTTTACCGAATATGCCCATCTCATCATATATAATAGGCAGATAAATTCTCACTTGATAGTGATCTCTTATAAACATAGGTACATTACATATTTTCGCCTAACTTTCCACATTGACCAAACGCACAATAATCATAGAACAATCTTATTGCTTTACTCACATATGCATCACATAACGACCTTGTGATTTAGTCCAAATCACGCTTAAATATAATCTCAAAATACATACCTGACCAACTTAACGCATTGAACGTATTTATTACCAGTTGATACTGTGAAGTCGTATGATCCTATGCTTTACTTGAATCTTCAGTGAAACCTTTAGCTCGAATAGTCCCCACACGTAGTTATCGGGTCTTACCAGGACAAAATCTCCGCACGTAGTCATCGGGTCTTACCCGGACAAAATCTCCACACGTAGTCATCGGGTCTTACCTGGAATACATTTCCAAGTTTCATGTACATTTAATCACATGTTACAACATTCACATTAGCCATTCGGCTTTACCACATATACCTATCTCATACATATTTCACATTCGCCATTCGGCTTTACCACATATACATATCTCATATATATTTCACATTAGCCATTCGGCTTTACCACATATACATATCTCATACATATTTCACATTCGCCATTCGGCTTTACCACATATACATATCACACATATATTTCACATTAGCCATTCGGCTTTACCACATATACATATCACACACATATTTCACATTCGCCATTCGGCTTTACCACATATACATATCACACACATATTTCACATTCGCCATTCGGCTTTACCACATATACATATCTCATACCAATATATTTCACATTAGCCATTCGGCTTTACCACATATACATATCTCATACATATTTCACATTCGCCATTCGGCTTTACCACATATACATATCTCATACATATTTCACATTCGCCATTCGGCTTTACCACATATACATATCACACATATATTTCACATTAGCCATTCGGCTTTACCACATATACATATCTCATACATATTTCACATTAGCCATTCGGCTTTACCACATATACATATCTCATACATATTTCACATTCGCCATTCAGCTTTACCACATACACATATCACACATATATTTCACATTAGCCATTCGACTTCACCACACATATATATATTTATCTTGTACATCAATTTCAGCCATAGCTTATAAGCAACTCAAATAGTTTCATCAATGTTTACAACAAATTCACATATTCACCACAAGCTGTTTTCCTGAGTAATAGTCACTAAATTATTTATAACTGGAGCTAAAAAACTTAAAATCAATTGCCGTTAATTTTCCCTGAATATAGACTCATATATCTTCCAACCATAAAATTTTCATAATTTTAGGTTTGGCCAATCAATACCAGATTTTTCTTAAAGTTTCCCCTATTTCACTGTTTGACTAACCTGACCATTCTTCACTACGAATCAAATTTCTCATTGTACAGAATTCAAAATATGTTATATTTGATTTCATTTGAAACTAGACTCATTAAGGAGTCTAAGTACATAAATTTTATCTTATAACCATTTTTGTACAAATTATAATGATTTTCTAAAAACAGAAAAGGGGATTTCGGAGTCATTCTGACACTGTCTCACACAACTTTAAATATCTCTTTATAGGAAGTTTCTTTGCTTACACGGTCTCTTTTATAAGAAACTAGACTAATTAAGCTTTGATTACATATTTTATTCAGCCTATAATTCCACACCAACAATTTATAGTGATTTTCTAAAATCATGTTACTGCTGCTGTTCTAAGCAAATTATTACAATTTGCTCTTAAATTTCCAAGTCCAAACACTTATGAACTTACCATTTGAGTTTAAGACATATCATGGCCACATCATATCTTATTAAATCAACTCATTATGTCCTATTATGACTGAATTTACTCAACGTTTAATCACTTAAAACTTACCTCGGATGCTGTTGAACGATTTCAACGGCTATTCGATCACCCTTTTCCTTTTCTTTATCGGATTTAGTTCCCCTTTGCTCTTGAGCTTAATATCAACAAATAAATTGATTTAATCATTTTGAACATTAAAGAGGAATTCAAGGTACTTAGCCCTTATATATTAGGCATTAGAGTCATATATGTATGAAATCACGAATCAAATTCAACATATTAGCCAATATTCTCCTTAGCCGACTTTTGTAAGTCGAGATAAAGCCATCAATATGCTTACCTATGGCCGGACATACACATCAACCTATGTACTCATTCATGTGGCCGAATATGCATGTCTATGTTGAGGCCGATTGTATACTTAATACATTCTACAAATATGGTCACTTGTATTGACTAAACATCATTTTGGTTCAAGTTCAAAACTCGGCTAATACACATATATATACACTAGTAATCAAATACTAACATTTGCACTTCACCTTAATAGCTAGCTTAGCAAACCTTGATTTAACATATAATTGTCATAATACAATTTAAGCATACACTCCATTCCATCAATTTCAAAACACATACATTACTCACTAATGTTCAAAATTATATTCGGCCTTAGCACACAACTTGCTAGCCGATTCTTCTCCATCTAGCAACTAATGCACATATGAGCTCATTTGTTAGACTCTACTTCATCTAACAACAACCATATTTCTCTTCTACCTCCTACCATGGCCGAATGCTCAAGATACCTCAATACCGAAACTTTCAACTTGGGTTGCTTAAAGAACTTGGTGATGAGTTCAAATTTATCTAACACCTCAAGCATCATAACACATCCATATAGCTAACATGCTAATGGTATCAAGGCTTCAACTAAAACTTTTGAAGCCTCTTAGTCGAATACTAACTCTCTAATAACCCCAAATCCATCCATAAGATAATTAGAATTTAGACTAATCATCCAAGGGATGTATGAACTTTCAAAGCAACACTAAACATACCTTAATCTAGTGAACCACCATAGCCGATTTTCTCCAAGCTTTTTCCCTTCCTTTCTTTCCTCTATTCGGCCAACTTAAGCAACATGATAACTTTTTTTTCTTTTTTTTTTTCATCATTTTCCTTTTTCCCTTTCTTTATTACTAACTTTTTTTTTATTTTATTGTTTCCTACATACCACATTAACACAAAGTGTTTATAATATGGTTAATCCCATAGCATGGCCGGCCACTAGTTCATCTTTTGGGTATTTTGACATGCAAGGACAACATTTTCTAACATGCATCAATAGGCCACTTTAACATTTGCCTAGCACATTTCTAAATTTTCTCGCACAAGTCCTATTTAGCAAAATTCACTTACAATTAACAAAATTCAAACATGAAATTTTCACACATGCCTATATACATATAATAAGCATCAAATATAATGGTTAATTATTTTTATGACTCAGTTTTGTGGTCCCGAAACCACTTTCCGACTAGGGTCAATTTAGGGCTGTCACAGTTTATTTACAATGTGAATGAGATTATTAAATGTTTAGTTCGGTAATACCTCTTAGCCTTAATCCGGCGATCTGATTCAGGTTAGGGGTGTTACAGCTACTGCTTACCTCGTCCCTTAAACATGTAGTCGGGGGTTCAGTCCGCGCTCATAAGAATAGAACACATATCATGACCAGTTATAGAGAGCACTCATAGCGAAGATATTAGTCACTAATTTCGATAATGAATACCTTAATTTTAACTAAAAAATAAAAGAAAATATATAATATTTATTTAACTATACAAAAATCCAAGGTATATATATAATATCATGTGTTTAAAATAAACTTCATCAAATTATTTAATTAAATTCACACAAAAACTACATCAAAATTGAAAATGCACATTTCAAAAAAAAACTAAAAATATTGAAATTGTAATAGAGGACTAAATCAGTTAAAATGCGTAATACAAAACATTCCATCAACCTAAATCAAATCTATTGATAAATAAATCTAATCTTTAAACAATTTTAAGTCTAAATATCTTATTCCTCATGCTTTTTGAAATTAGAGAAGATTAGCCAATCAAATTAATTAGATTAATTTGATCGGAGTTAGTTGAGCTATTCATTGAAATAAGATTTTGAATTAATTAACTTGTGAAAGAGCACAATTAAATTAAACTAAAAATAATTAAACTGGCAGTTGAACTAAATTTTATTTTTTATTTTTATTTTCATTACTTTTAATAATTTATTTAATAAAATCAATAATATTGGAATCATTAATTCAATTTTGAAAACCTTATTATTCCTCGTTTTTTTTCTAACGTAAAAATATTAAGTATAGTTTGACTTTGAAAATGTTCTTAGATTCACTTAACCATACAGTGAAAGAAGAAAACGACCTCAGCAATTTGCAATTATGCTCCCGATATTATCCAAATCAAAAGCATGCCACGTGTTTTCTCTAGTAATACTAAATCTTTTATAATAAAATTGTCGACAAATTACATAATATATTCATTATTCTAAAATTAAATTTCCTTTTCTTTTCTTTTTTAAAATTGTATATAGAAATTTTATTTGATTCCAAACGTAAGTATTATATATGAAAATTAATTTCTATTTTTGTAAAATGTATGGATAAATTGTGTGTATTAAATTTTTAATATTTTTATAACATAGTTTTTGTTTAAATTTTTATTTATTTTTGAGAATCATTAATAAATTAAAATTATTGTAATTAAAAATATTATAAACATATTTAACTAATTTAAAATAGATTATATTAATGTCATTTAGTCTTTAAAATATCTCCAAAATATTTTAAACTAATGATATTCTTTTACTTTTATTGTAATTAATCTTTCTCTTCGTAGTTTGTGTTGATATTTTTTATAATAATCCCAAACCATTTTATTAGATGAAATACATTAATATTTTTACATTTTCATAGTTCTTTTTATTTTAATTAATCTTTCCCTTTCTGTTAAATTAAAATATAAATTTATTTACGGCATATTTTAACATAAACTTTAAATTATTAATATTTTATTAAGTAAATTTAATAGACACTACTTTAATTTACTTAATAAAATATTGATCTTTCCAATTTTATTGTAACTTATAATCTTGCCATAATTCTTTTTAATTTTTTATTGGGGATTGACCCGTATAAACAATAAGATAATAAAATTAGAGAAGAACGAACACAAATATTTTACATGGCCCATGGCTTGAAATAGGGGAAAACCACAGTTAAAAGAGGTTTCGACTTTTCACTAAATAAGTAAACAAACAATAATACAATATGGAGAAAATTAACTTAAATGTACTAAACATACATTACCCTAAGCCTCGAATACAAAGATTAAAATCTCAAAGAGTAAACCGATAAACAAAACCCTAAATCTCATAGGGCACTCACAAAAAAGGGTATAAGATACTCTCCATAATTACCACGACACTATCACCAAAACTCATATGCGGTTACATTTTGTTGCCCCCAAAGAAAAACCCATTTTCTGATTGGCCTCTTAAAGTAAGGATACAAGGCCCCTTTAAATAGGCTAAGGTTAGAGTTGTAATCATACTAAAATATCTTTGAAATAATCAGAGTTTAACTGGGAAAAAATAGCAGAGTTTAGCTGAGAGAAGAATACAAGGCACACCCCACAAAATTCCACATTGACTCATATTTATCACGCCTCCTTTTTCGTTTCCCGTTACGAGCCTAACTCGAATTATGAAGAATGTCAACCAATTCTAAACTGTGCTCGATCTTGGAAACTGAAAGACTCCTAGTCTTAAAATCAAAGCTGTATAATGCAACAAGGGCCAGTAATACCCGAACAGGAGAGAAAACATCAACTCTCTCCACCTGATAGATGCATTAGCGCTTAACCATTCAATCTATGTCTTATTTCTTGCTTATTTTAGTCAGTCAATTGTATATATTTATTTCGAGCTCAACTTACATATTCTTCATTAGCTTACACATTTACTCAATTTTTTTCTTAGTAACTTATTTAACTTTATCTTTTTTTAACACATTCCTATTTTAGTTTATACACAATAATTAATACTCATAGTCAAGTCTCATTATTAATATTTTAATTCATTTTACCCATTTTCCAATTAGGTCCTAACTCAATTAAAACACACTATTTTCAAATTAAACCTCGTAATTAAGTTTCATTTTAGATTAATTAATATAATCATATATGATTATATTATGTTAATACTTTAATTAATTATTTATTACCCTAATTTTGGTATCTGTTTCAAACCCTTGATTTTATAAATGTTCAAAGATAACCTTACAAATCGGGGCATGACCACATTCAGTTTTCACAAACCTGATACTTCTAACCCAATTTTTGGGGTGTGACAGTTATTGTCTTTGGAAATAAGTGTAGAAAAAAAGGAAATTATAATATTTCAATATAAAATTTAATAGAATGATTTATTGTTTGAACATACATATGTTAAATATTTGGTAAATACAACTACATTGTAATGAAAATAAATGGACCGAAGAAGGGAAGCCTTGGAAGGGCAACTAAGAAGGTCAGGGACGAGATGAGGATCCACCAGATGATGAGGGAAGGAAAGATCCTATGGATCCTTTTACTCCCAAAATGGTTTCATTCAGGGACATGGTGATGAATTTGTCGTTAGCAGACAACTCTAAGGAAGACTCCTAGGCAGATGATGATATTGAATTAATAGATGATGATATGAGGAAAGAGATCATTGATAGTGTCCCTTCCATTGATTTCTCTGAGTGAGTTCATTCACTAATTAAGAAAAGCATGTCCAAGACTATTGTTGTTAAGTTGTTTGGGAGGAAAATATGTTATAATGCTTTGTAGAACAAAGTGTGCTCCTTATGGAAACCAACAATGTGATTTCAATTGATGGACATTGAGAATGATTATTATCTCACAAAGTTTGAATCTGTTGAGGCTTACAGTATTTTCCTTATCTCACAAAGTTTGAATCTTTTGAACTTTAACCAATTTCCTCTCTAGAGGACCTTGGGTGATCTTCGAACACTATTTGACGGTCCAACTATGGATGCCTCAATTTACAACATTACATCCATACCCCTACAAAGTTGTAGCATGGATTCGTATTCCCAATCTATCAAGAATGTTGTATAATAAAAGTATTCTTAAGGAGATTGGAAAGATGATTGGAACTGTAATCAAGATCGATCTTTAGACTAATAAAGATTCAGGGGGACAATTTGCTAGATTTTCTGAAGCCTCTTGTTTCAAAATTTTGGATTGCCAAAAGAATCCACAAAGTTAAGTAAGAGTCTATTCCAATAATATGCTATCAATATGGAACATATGGCCACTTGAAAGAAGGATGTCCCTAGTACCAAAATGAGAAAATTTTAGAAGAAGTAACTTCTGTTGTTCATGAGCCAAATGTTCCTAGTACCAAATGTTCCACTGCACTCGATATACTTTGCTAGACTTACATCATTTATCTAAGAACTTTACAATTATTATATAACTACACCTCACCAGAAAAGACCTTGCCAAAGGACAAGACTTTACCCTACATGGCTATAATTAGCTATCCCTTACGTGTTTTGCACGTGGCCCCTCACATGGTCACATCCCTAACCTAGCCAAGGGAACTACAAAGACAACACATTCTTATCTCTCAAGCACACATATGGTAAACTCCTAATCTTCAAGGGGTATATGGCTTCTTAAGATTTGCAAGAAGGACTCCTTAAAGAACTTTGGGGTTAACCAACATCAAGACCATGCAAACACTATTAAAGACCATACTTTCTACCACTATCTTCTAAAGACCCTTCATCACAATTTCACTCTTGTATAACTCTTTGCCACCGAGGGAATTGTCCTCAACCTTTAACCCATTTGTTTGTATCAATAATTGATAAACCGTAATATATACATATTTTTATCCCATGCTTGGCATATTTATGAATGACTTTTCCTTGGTTTTAGTGAATTCAATGTTCCTAATCCTTTAATTTCATATTTTATACTCAGAAGAGTTTAGGATAGCAAAAGGAGCGAGAAATGAGCCAAAAACGGACAAATTAGGCTTAAATCAGTGTTTCACACGGCCTAGGCACTTCCACAAGGGTGATTCACACGCTCGTGTGAGGTACACGGGCATACCACACCCCTGTGTGTCATGGCCGTGTCGACTAGAAACCAACTCAGAATTATACACAGTTTGAGCACTTGCATATGGGCGTGGCACACGGCTGTGTCTCTACCGAGCCCAAGCCTAGTTCTATTCGAAAAAGGCACTTTTGAGGGTTTTGAAGCATTCTAAAGCCTATATAAACACCCTAGAAGAGGATTAGAGGAGACACACAGAGTTGGAGGCAAAAAATATTCAAGAACAGCCATCGGAATCACCTTGGAGCCAGGATCTACATCAAGACTGAAGATTTCCATCCAATTTCCTGGAAGTTCTTTGGGTTTCTTTATGTTTTGTTGTTTTCCAAACTTTGAGATGTTTTCCATTATTATTATGAACTAAACTCCCTAAATACCTAAGGGAGATGAACCCTATGACGAATCATATTACTATTTGAATTATATGATAAAGACTTATTCTTATTCTTAATTGTGAGTTCTAAATTCTTATTTTAATATTCCAGGGTATTAATTCAGGTTTTGATGTGCTTATTCAGTGGAGCAAAAGTCCTTGTTTAAGAGTAGATCATCCATAATTAAGCGGAGTTGAATGCAATCCTAGAGATAGGACGACATAAATCTGCCGGATCAGAGTCAAATCTAATAAGGGAATCTATAGATCTAGTTAATGCGACAATAGGGGTTTTAATTAGAAAGAGATTTCAATTAATCAACCTAAAGTCAGTTGTTCTTATTCTCGAGAGAGATATTAACATAAATTAGGGATTTCTATGGATTAAGTTTAGTGAATAAATTGTCTAATTCAGAAGTAATAAGTGAATTCTAGGTAGATTCTTCCTTGGGTATTGTCTTCTCCATTGGTTTTTCCTAAAGTATTTTGCAAACTTCATCTTTGTCATAATCTTAGTTAATTAGAAAATTAGTTTAGTTTAAAAACACACTTTAATTCTTAGGCTAGATAATAAAAAGATAGTAATTACTAGTACTTTTGGTCCTTGTGGATACGATATTTCCGGTCTCACCATAACTATACTACTGTTTGATAGGTGCACTTGCCTTAAGTCAAATTTTTGTTAGTTACACGACCATCAATAATGCTAGATCAAGTTGTAGCATTTTCATCCAAAAATGTCCTATATGCTATAGGGAATGTATTTGGGTCTAACCATGTGCAATTGCACATGATTCATCTTCTCAGGCATCATACAAGGCACTCCCACTATGAACCTATCACATTTTATGGCACTTGGACTTTCAACAGAACCACTTTGTGAACCAACTTGAGCTTTTGATAGAATCAAGAGACAAAACCCTCCACCAAAACCAATATCTAACAATTGTTGGTGCATCCCTTTACCTTTAAATCCATAAAATTCTAGATAATTAAAATTAAAGCACACCATCTAAAAAAATTACAACCTTGAAACATATTCTCATATGAGTTAAAAGGTTATTTATTTTTAAATTTGTAGCAAAATTTTTTGAAAGAAAGTTTAATAAAATTATTTGAAAATAATAAAATCTTCATAGCACTTATATCATCCTTTACTTATCAATAGCATTTATTTGAAAATAAAAATTATTTGAAGGCTTGATTATTATTTGATGTTTAGTGAACTTGTTTTCCAAAAGAGTTCATTTCCTAACCCTAAATATTTTCAGGAATTAAGTTCAATTTTTAAGTAAGTTTTTCTTTAAAATTTTCGAAGTTGAATGGGTATCTAATTTTTATTAAATTAAATTAAATTGATACAAAATAATTTTTTAATGCATAAACTTTGATCAGTATGACCAATTCATTAATGAAAAAAGAAAAAAATAAATTTTGAATTCAAAGATAAATTGAATCATAATTTTTTAAAGGTTAATATTATAATTTTATCATGTATTAATTTATGATTTCATGATTTTTTAAAAGGATTAATTTATTTATTTATTTTAACCATCATAACTTTTTCAGGCAAAAATACAATATTTTATTTTGGGACCAACTATTGCTTACCTTTTTACCTTTGTCTCTGTTTGAATTGATGTGGTGAATCTCAAGAAGAGCAATGATTCAAAGACGTGTCGACTTGATTCTACAATTAAACATTTGAAGCAATAGTTCAAACATTGTTACCAGATACAGCGTAACCAAAACAACATGCTTGAGTTGCCTTATCTTTCAATTGGCCCGCCATTCAAATATATATAATTGCACCACAGCTAAGCTAAGACTTTCAAAGCCATCACAAAAGACTCCACTCACGGTTTGTTGCCTTTGCTCGTATTTATCCATTGTGGTTGCAAAATTCTGTCGGTGACGACGGTCTATAATCTTATAACACAATTTATTATTTTCTTCTAATAAATATACATATGGTTATAATGATATTTCTAGTATAATAAAAAAATTTGTCATGTAAGTAAAGTATATTGGGTTTCTTATTTTATCCATTAATGAAAGTTTTGTTCAACTTCAAAATTTTATTTGATTGCTAATTATTAGACACATTTATAACTCAATTCATTGAGTTGACATTATGAGTTAATTAAACACTAATTCAGTTAAATAATAATTAAATAGTCACTTTTTAAAAAGTAAATTATATTATTTTGAAAGTATTTTTTTATCTTTTACTTTTTAATACATAAAATATACATAATAAGATTTGAACTTAGGACACAATAATCTTAAATATCTTTATTTTACCATTTCAACCACAACATTATTTGTATATAAATTATATATTTGTTACATAAATAAATTTTATAAATATTTATACTATACATTAAGCATTTGACCGAGTTGATATGTCACTCATCAACTAGGTTAATTTGATGGATCGAACTTAATTATAAAGTAATCAAAATTCATTCATTTAATAAAATAATAAATATTATTTTATAGGTATTTTTATGATCTTTACTTTTTATTTTCTTTTGCATAAATTCTTTTCCTTACTTCATGAATATGTCATAATCTAATATTCGTAATACGAATATGATAAAGAAAAAAAGTTAATTTTAATGTGTAATAATATAGAAAGAAACACATTGACAGTACGTGCCCATACGTGCTTGCTTCACGCAAATGATTTTGAATTTAATGATTTGATGACGAAGTTTTCTTAGTCCTTCATCCATAATCTAGACTCTTATAGATAACTATATGATTATGATGCTTGTCCTTTATATTATTAATGTAACAGAGACATGCACGTAACCATAAGAGTTAAAAAAGCTGTCTTGTCTTAAGCAAATTGAAGACACGTTTTTTGGCGTCTCACCTTCTAAATTATGTCCTTTTATTATAACGGTATAAATGATATTTTTTTTCCTTTTATAGGACTATTAAAATGCCAAGTGTTGATAATTCCAGACAGGAAATGACAGCAGGGAGGTCCAGAATCCTGAAATTATTTTGGTCAAACGACACCCTTTTTATTATTAAGGTCTAATTTGTCCTTATGCTCTAGAAAATATTAGTCCCTTTGCTTTTCATTCCATAGATTTAATCTCTCTACGTATCTGATTTAAAGATTAATTTGTGTTTTTAATATGCCACACATTCAAATTAAACAGAAGTACATTAACACTTTCATCAATTAAATTTAATTGTTTAAGTTAAACAAGCATAGGGATTAAATTTCAAAAGTTTTAAGATTACAGGGACAGTGAACAAATTAAACCAAAATTTAATTACTCTTTTGAATCATCTTAAATTTTCAGCCTAATCCTAACTTTAAAAAAAGCTGATTATAAAGCTAATTAAACATCTAAGTGGATTAATTTTAAAATAATTATTTAATACATGAGTTTCAAAAAATTTTAACTTCACACCTGAGATTGAGATTTTATTACATGTTACTTAATTTATATTAAAATAATAAATAAAATATGTAATAAAATTACAACCAATTTCATCACGACCAGGGAAAACTCTTCGTCAGTGATGCAATTCGAAGAATAATTAGTTCCATTGTAGCAGCCTCTGCTTTAACCTGGCTGAAAGAATTCCCAGAATTTGCAGTGTCAACATCAACTGCACCTAAGATAATATAAGGTCAAAATCATTGTGGATCAGATTGATATCTTCTAGTAGAAGGCAAAGATTATTATTTTTTTTTTCAAAATATTTTTGAAAATCCAATTTTTTAATCTCATGAACTTATGTTATTATACTTTGACCGAATCCAATGTGCCTTTATTGAAATTTGAATCCTTATAAATAGACCATGCTTGGCTGCTCCATCTCCATATCATCAAAGCTTTCATATCCAACAATGTCTCTTCACTCTTCTCTCACCATGTCATTGCTGTCTTTCTCCTTCTTGTTGCTGTTTACTTTTAGTGCCAAAGCTGTTGTTCCTCCATCTGAAACTTTTAGGTTTGTCAACGACGGAGAATTTGGGCCGTTTGTTGTTGAATATGATGCAAATTACCGTGTCATAAGCATAGCTAATGCCCCCTTCCAGCTTGCGTTTTATAACACCACCCCTAATGCCTTCACCCTTGCGTTACGCATGGCTACAACGCGTTCCGAGTCGCTCTTCCGATGGGTTTGGGAGGCCAACAGGGGGAACCCTGTTCGCGAGAACGCCACGTTTTCTCTCGGGACTGACGGGAACCTTGTCTTGGCTGATGCCGATGGTCAGATTGCTTGGCAAAGTAACACTGCCAACAAAGGTGTGGTAGGGTTCCAATTGTTGCCTAATGGTAACATGGTGTTACACGATTCCAATGGCAAGTTCATTTGGCAAAGTTTTGATCATCCAACTGATACACTCTTGGTGGGTCAGTCGCTTAGAATCGGAGGGGCGACGAAGCTTGTGAGTCGGGCTTCTGCTCAAAACAATGTCAACGGAGCCTATAGCTTGGTGATGGAGCCTAAACAGTTGGTTTTGCAGTACAAGGGAATGAACTCTCCTAAACCACTTGTCTATTTCAAATCATCTGTTTGGCCAAGTACACAAGATGGTACTTTACAAACTGTGACACTAAATGTTGAGGAAACAAATGATGGCTTTGCTTATAACGTTTTGTTAGACTACACAGTGGCTAACTCGTCCATCGGGACCGGAAATCTCATCTTGGCAAGGCCGAAATACAACAGCACATTGTCGATTCTTCGACTCGGGATCGATGGAAACCTGAGGGTTTTTACCTACTATGACAAGGTTGATTCACAGGCATGGGAAGAGACTTTCACTCTCTTCTCTAGGGACTCAATATGGGGCACTGAATGCGAACTGCCGGAGAGGTGTGGGAACTTTGGACTCTGTGAGGAGAACCAATGCGTTGCTTGCCCGTCAACAAACGGATTACTCGGTTGGAGCCAAAATTGTCAGCCGAAGAAGGTGAATTGTAGGCCGAATGGTTTCAGCTACTACAAGCTAGAAGGAGTTGACCATTTCATGAGCCAGTACAACGAAGGAGAAGGGATAAAGGAGAGTGATTGTGGGAGGAAATGCACCTCTGATTGCAAGTGTTTGGGGTACTTTTACCACAGGGAAACATCCAAATGTTGGATCGCTAATGAGTTGAAAACCCTTGCTAAAACCTCTAACTCTTCCCATGTTGGTTATATAAAGGCACCCAACAAGTGACGGGAATCCTATTAAGTATTTGTACTTTTTCCTCTGTATTTTCCAGTTTCTTTATTGTAAGCTAATAAGTATTTGTAAGTTTGAATTACAAATTAAAGTTTTATTTAAAAGTATCAATCAAGTGTATTTGTAGTCAATAAACTAAATTCGAAATGCATTGAGTGGATCAAGTGCAAGTTCTCATGGCTCTTCTCTTTTGGCGCATAAACGAATAGAGACAGAATGGTACAGAATAGTAAAGGAACTCAGTAGTGTTCCCAGAATAGGAAAACTATTTTTGTTAATCAATACTTATTTTTCTTAAAATCTTAAATTAAATTAAATTAAATTGATACCATTAACTTGAAATATCGTGATCTAAAATTTCTATATTGCATCATGTTTTGATTGGTATTATCAATATAATATTGAGAAAGGGATGGAAGATAACAGAATTTAAATTCATATAATTTAAGTGCTTGTGAGAAGCTTTTATTATTGCTCTAAATATCTGTTGGTTTAGTTGATATGATCAAACGTTGAAAAAAATTATTTTTTAAGGAATTTATCAAGTGAATTAATCCTTCATATTATATAAGTTTATTAAGAGATTAGATATTAATCACGAGTTTTAAAGGTGTTTTATATTTAGGACAAGTATCAAAACCTTAATCATTGATGAAGGTAGGAGAAAATTTTATATCTTCCCTAAACAATTGGAATATATTTAAATTGTGAACTTGAATATGAAAGCAATTAATAGCTAAAATTTTGTTACCGGATACAGCGCAACCTAAACCACAAGCGAGGGTCCCGTAGAGATGCTTTGTTGCCTTATCTTCCAACCGGCCCGCCATTTAGATGTAATTGCACCACAGCTAAGCTTGATGTCTTCAAGACTTTCAAAGCCGTCACAAAAGACTCAAACCAACGGTGGCTTGCTCGTGTTTATCCATTACAATATCTCCTAACACTGAAAAATTAGTAAAGTATATTTTTATAAATAAAGTAATTATATTATTATGAAGGTATTTTTATTTTTTTTATTTTTTTATATAAAATTAATATAAATTTAATTACGATGAAATTTGAATTCATAATATAATGAATTTTAAATATTTAATTTTATTTTTAAATCACATATAATTTCTACCTCAAGTTTTAATAAATATATTATTGTTACATAAATCGTGGGTATGACTTAATTTAATAAATTGTTAAATAACTTATGAACATCTCTTTTATCACTAAAATTTTAAACTAAAAGTGAATAATTTATTTACCTAAATAAATATAAATGTGTAGTTAAGGTTTAGTGCAGGGCTTTGGCCTCCTAAAAATTAGAAAATTAAAATTCTAGTTCTCTGTAAATGATCAAATTATAAATTAATATAAAGGAAAATTCTGCTTTGGTTTTCTAAAAAATTTCCGAATTCACCCCTAGTTTAGGGCATTATTTTCATAAACATATTGAATTAGTTAATTAGATCAGTTGAACCGAGAACCAACTGAAGTAGTACTAAATACACAAATCATCATCTATACCTATACCAAAATTATTTTTATCAGATGCACTAACATTGAAAACTAATTTTTTTCACAAGTAAGTTAGTGGTGGTGACAAATGTCTCATTTATTTAATTTTTAAAAAAATTAAAACTATTCAAAAGACACTCATCATCATGGTAAGAATACAAGTGAATTTATGATAAACTAAATAATTATCTATTACTTATTGGTCGATTGAATTGATGCCACGAGATGAAAATCACTTATAAATAATTATAAGACACGTTAAAATATACATATAGTGACCTAAACCTAAGAGACACTACTTTAGTTTCCTTGCTGAACTTCAAAACTTTATTTGCTTGCCAGTAAATATAGATAAAAATAATAATACAAGTAGGATATGATATGATTGGTTATCCCCACGATTGTAGATATAAATTTTGTTTTACAATTAAAAATATAGAAAGGAAGATCACTTAGACGCACTACGTGTCCCAGCTTGCCTTTACGCAAAATGATAATGAATTTATTTATTAATGTTTTGATGACCAAGTTTTTCCGTAATCTTGACCTCTTAATAGATAATTTACATGATGCTGACCCTCTAAATTTAACTAATTAAATCCTATTTACTTATCAATATTTTATAAATCTTAAAACATGACAAATTATGAAATAATCTAACAGAGACATGCACGTAACCATAGGGTTTATAAGAACTGTCTTGTCTGTAGCAAATTGAAGAAACGTTTTTTGGCGTCTCACCTTCTAAATTATGTCGTTTTATTATAGTATAAATGATTGATGCTTTAGCTTTGATTTTCGTTTTCCCTTTTATAGGAATATTAAAATGCCAAGTGTAGATAATGCAAGACAGGAAATGCAGTAGGTGGGCCTAGAATCCTGAAATTATTTTGGTCAAGCAAGGCCCTTTTAATTATTAATTGAGCAGCCAACTTTTGCCAAACTATTAAAGTTGAGGTCTTATTCTTCCTCCACTCCCTGTAATATCGAGAACTTTAAATTTAAGTCCTACCTTTCATACTAGTCCCTTTACTTGTTTGTTTGAAAATTAAAGTACAATTGATGACACTTTTATTGAATTTGAGTTATCAATTGGACTTCATTCAATTTTTAAATCAGACTTTTGATTTTTTTTTTAAGTTTTACTATTACAAATACAATACAAGTACAAATATATGTCCGATCAACTATAATATAGAATCAAACCAACACAAAGGCAAAACCTTCACATGGTAAATGTGTATGGTGAGACAAGAGACTCATTGCAATTATGCATGATGAACTCAAACTTGGGTATTCAAATTTAAAGAAATTTCATTAATACTATTATCAATTAAACTTTAAATTTTAAGTTAAACAACCGGAGGGATTTAATTTTTGGAGCTAAAGACATAGGGATTAAATTTTAAAGGTCTTAAGATTACACAGACTGTGGGGAGAATTAAAACAAAATTTAATTACTCTCTTTTCAATCGACTTAAATATTTAGCCTAAGTCAATCCTAATCCTAAATTTAAGAGAAGCTAATTAAACATTTAAATGGCTTACTTATGAAGGGAAAATTATTCAGTTGGCGGTGCAATTCGAAGAATAATTATAGTTCCATTGTAGCAGCCTCTGCTTTAACTTGGCTGACCAGATTTTGGAATGTCAACATCGACTGCACCTAAGATAATATAAGGTCTAAATCATTGTGGATCAGATTGATATCTTCTAGTAGAAGGCAAAGATTGTTTTTTTTTTTTCAAAATATTTTTGAAAACCCAATTTTTTAATCTCATGAATTTATTTTATTATACCTTTGATGGTATGCAATGTGCCTTCATTGAATCCTTATAAATAGACCATGCTTGGTTGCTCCATCTCCATATCATCAAAGCTTTCATATCCAAAAATGTCTCTTTACCCTTCTCTCACCATGTCATTGCTGTCTTTTTCCTTCTTGTTGTTGTTTGCTTTTAGTGCCAAAGCTGTTGTTCCTCCATCTGAAACTTTTAGGTTTGTCAACGAAGGGGAATTTGGGCCTTTTATTGTTGAATATGGTGCAGATTACCGTGTCATAAGCATAACTAATGCCCCCTTCCAGCTTGCGTTTTATAACACCACCCCTAATGCCTTCACCCTTGCATTACGCATGGCTACAACGCGTTCCGAGTCGCTCTTCCGATGGGTTAGGGAGGCCAAAGAGGAACCTGTTGGCGAGCATACGTTCTCTCTCGGGACTGACGGGAACCTTGTCTTGGCTGATGCCGATGGTCGGATTGCTTGGCAAAGTAACACTGCCAACAAAGGTGTGGTAGGGTTCCAATTGTTGCCTAATGGTAACATGGTGTTACACGATTCCAATGGCAAGTTCATTTGGCAAAGTTTTGATCATCCAACTGATACAATCTTGGTGGGTCAGTCGCTTAGAGCCGGAGGGGAGACGAAGCTTGTGACCCGGGCTTCTGCTCAAAACAATGTCAACGGAGCCTATAGCTTGGTGATGGAGACTAAACAGTTGGTTTTGCAGTACAAGGGAATGAACTCTCCTAAACCACTTGTCTATTTCAAATCATCCGTTTGGCCAAGGACACAAGATGGTACTTTACAAACTGTGACACTAAATGTCGAGGAAACAAATGATGGTTTTGCTTATGACGTTTTGTTAGACTACACAGTGGCTAACTCGTCCATCGGGACCGGAAATCTCATCTTGACAAGGCCGAAATATAACAGCACATTGTCGATTCTTCGACTCGGGATCGACGGAAACCTGAGGGTTTTTACTTACTATGACAAGGTTGATTCACAGGCATGGGAAGAGACTTTCACTCTCTTCTCTAGGGACTCAATATGGGGCAATGAATGCGAACTGCCGGAGAGGTGTGGGAACTTTGGACTCTGTGAGGAGAACCAATGCGTTGCTTGCCCGTCACTAAAGGGATTACTCGGTTGGAGCCAGAATTGTCAGCCGAAGAAGGTGAACTGTAGACCGAACGATTTCAGCTACTACAAGCTAGAAGGAGTGAACCATTTCATGAGCCAGTACAATGAAGGAGAAGGGATAAAGGAGAGTAATTGTGGGAGGAAATGCACCTCTGATTGCAAGTGTTTGGGGTACTTTTACCACAGGGAAACATCCAAATGTTGGATCGCTAATGAGTTGAAAACCCTTGCTAAAACCTCTAACTCTTCCCATGTTGGTTACATAAAGGCACCCAACAAGTGATGGGAATCCTATTAAGTATTTGTACTTTTTCCTCTGTATTTTCTAATTTATTTTTTCTCTGCTAATAAGTAGTTGTGAGTTTGAGTTACATATTAAAAGTAATTAAAGTTTGTTTACAATTATCTATTAATGTATATGTAGTCAATAAACTGAATTTAAAATGTATTTCCTGGATTAAGTTCAAGTTTTCATTGCTTTTCGGATTCGGGTTCTTTTTAGTGTATGAACGAATCGAGACTGAACAGAAAAGGAACTCTGTAATCTTCAAAGTAGAGTGAAAACTCAATTTGAACAATGCCAGAAGTAAGATGACGAAGTTTAATGTTATAAAAGTATAAACTATAAAGCACCCACAGTAATCTATATCTCCATTTCTGAATCTACTAATCCTAAACCCCTGAACAAAATAAAAAAAATCATGAACTCGGCAATGTAAGTTGGTTAAAACTAGAACCTGCTGTTTAACATTTTGTGACCTCTGTTAAAATGTGAAAAGATTAGGGAAGCTACTGCCGAGAGGTTCCAAAACCTAGAAAACGGTCAACAATTTTGGCGATAGATTTGGCCAAGCTGTCTGCAGCTTCCTGGGTGGAGGCTTCTGCATAAACACGAATGTCATCCTCTGTACCTGATGGTCGTATGAAACACCGGCCTTTAGGGTACTTCACTGCATTTTGTATAAAAAATTTCAAAAATATCCCACAAAAGTGAGATTAATCGAACCATACAATAAGCCGAGTATAAGCACCAAAACATGCATTGAGATAAGATCAATGGCAAAATTTTACCAGTTTCAGCATCAATAGCTTCTTGAATGCCAGGGGGTCTAATAGCTACGGTTTCGGCATTTGTTGTTGCAACAGGACAGCTGTTCTGTCTACAACTTTGACCTAACACAAGCAATGGAAACATACAAGCAATATATTTTTGCTCTAATTTTGCGCACTTATATCATACTTTCTCCCTTGTAAGGTGAAAAAGAAAAGGTCTTAGTCAAAATATGGAAAACTAGCGAGAAAAAGTAGATATGAACTCTGCTATAGATGAGAGAGTGATATAGAAAACTGACCTTAAGTTGTCGACTAGGTAAATCCTGGTAAAGTTCATTCCATTAATGTATTGACCAACCCTTTTGTTGCAAAATAGCCTCAACCGAGAGCAAGCAACTCAAAGCATCTCCAACAGCTTGGTTGATCAATTTAATCACTGAGAGTAGTCTTAGAGCAGCTTTCTGTTGTCCAGATCCTCAAAAAAAATGAAAATAATACTCAATAAACTATCATAGATAATTCTTAAAAGAAAAGGACTTCATTCATAAATTACCTTCAGACGCCAAACCGAGTTCATTGTTCCTGGCCTCTAACCAAGACAACCAGGATTCCAATATCAAACTCAGCAGCTTTCTCATGCAAGTGTTTCCCCTGTAGGAGTAAAAATGACTTCCAAATCCAACTGTTTGAGATAATCGGCGGATGTTCCATTAGCATAAGCTGTCTGTACAATACCAAGTCGAGTTTGAGAATTATTATTTGGTTTTCCATTGCCATCCTTGGCTAGAATGCTTGGTTGCTCTTTGATGAATAAAGTGAATAAGGTTAATATTTAGTCCCCGTCAACTAGATCAAATTTTCTGCTACTGTTAGTTGAGACCGAAAAATATACGAGGCGATCAACATCGCCATCCAAACTTGCGCACCTGATAAGGAAAAATTCGGAGCATGACCAGATTTCATAACATACAACAGAAATACCATAGCAACTATCATACTAAAAATACAGTCAAATATCATCATGAATCAACCATCCAAAATAGCTTTCGTACTAGTCAATGAGTGATCATCGAAAATTTATAAATGACGACGACATGAAATATCAAACACCAGTTATAAAAAGAAAAGAACATTACAAGTTTTTTTCATGTTTAGTTGTCATCTTATTTAACATATGCACTTGTCAGAAAGAGTTGAAATTAAAATGAGCCTTTAACCTTTGATCAACAATTCAGCAGATGCAAGACTAATTAGCTTGTAAACAGTTGATAACAGTAATTTACTCCCAAATATGAAGAGATAGCGCACCTTAATCCAACATCATTGGAACCAATTCAACGTGGAACAACCTTCTCTTTCTGTACCTAATCGGCACCAACACCATCATTGAACACTAAAATGTAGCACCAATCTTGAAGCAGCCAATATCCCAACTCTGTGAACTGTTGATTTGAGGATGGATGCATCTGCCCTGAACCCTGCTATCCCATATGATAGCTTTACTCCTAAAACAAAAAAAAGTAAAATTTTTTTGTTAGCAACAAAAGTGAAAAGAGGTATGTTTTGGTTTTTGAAGGAAAGGAAAGACCTTGAGGAGTAGAGAAAAGAGAAGATGAGTGGAGAAGAAGCGAGCGTTGATACTCTTTCATGGTTTCAAAGTATCAAACTCCTGGGTTGGATTAAATTTATACCAGAAAAAGGAAAATTAATTCAATGGTCGCTTAAATAAAATAGATATTGAAATTCTGAGAAGCAATCTCGAATTTGATACTAAAATAAAATATTCCTTTTTTAAAAAAAGATTTGATTATTAATCTTCATTGGTCTGATAAGATGAATGTGTTACTTAATGGTTTAACCAATCATTAGAACAACCTGTGGAAGCACATTTTACAAGGCAATCTATTTGAGGGATTCCAACTCGAAGAATACATGGCTATGATGGCAAAACAAGTACAAAATTTATATCAGAAAGTAGCAAGTAATGTATCGTATTATTAGTAAATCCTTCACAGAAATGTGTGAACTATAGACAAGTTTGCAGACTTTGTGAACCCATATGGACTTCATTCTGCATCTTAGGTTGATTCCCACACTTAATCGGATCGATTATACCAATTCGGATTAATATACAATTATCCCGAATTTGAGCAAATGTTTGTGATGAAAATCTTCCAAACTTGAGCAATGTGAGCTCCAACTAAGCTGATTCGAACAATCAAGGTTTCGAACAGCAATTATTCATCTTCTGCATGTACCACCAAATATATATAATGGTAGAGAGGCTCCATATTATTAAATCAAAGTAAATTTATAAATTATATTATGGAAATTGGTCACAAAAACAATGAATATAAGAAATAATCATTGCAATTTACAAACATGAGTGAAAGGATCCCTTGCAAATTACAGACTTGAATGAAAGAAATAGATTTAGGATAATTGATTTAAGTTACCTTCCAACTGCCAAGCCAAGCTATACATTCAAGGAATAAATATCTAAATCCATACTTACACATCAGCCTTGTCTACTTTCTCTGTTACCACAATTTTGCATCCTGCAGAAGCCCTTGAAAATCCAATTAACCTGTTGAAACCTTCCTCCCTTTCAATAGTTATAGCTGTCTGTTTCAACACCCTTCCATTATTCAAAAGATATTCAATCATTTTCATGGCTTCTTTCCTCCCACAGAGCATATGAATTTGTATAATCTCAAGATGTAATGTCAAACACTTGAGGACCCTTTCTGGTGGGCACTGTAACGCCCCCTTACCCGAGACCGTCACCGGAGTCGAGCATGAGACATTACTAAATTTATTTTAGCATTTAAACAAGTTCAAACAATTCTCGTAGTAAACTGTCCATCTGCGTCACAGTCGCTAAAAAAATCATATCTTGAGTTACGAAACTCGAAATCAAATTCCGTAAATTTTTCCCGAAACTAGACTCATATATCTACGTACTAATTTTTTCTTAGAATTTTTGGTAAGGCCAATTAGTTAAATTCTCCCCTATTTCAGGGTTCAGCTACTCTGACCCCTTTGCACTACGAACCAAATTTCTTCCTGTACAGAGATCCAATGACCATGTTGTTTGTTTCTCTTAAAAATATACTCAATAAGGGATCCACACATATAAAGTGTGAGTCCTAATTATTTTTACACAATTTATGATGAATTTCTAAAGTCAGAATAGGGAATCCAGAAATTGCTCTGACCCTATATCACCAAAACATAAATATCTCATAAAATACAATCTTTTACCTATTTTGTTTCTTCCACATGAAAATATATTCATTAAGCTTCAATTCCATATTTTATTCATCATCTAATTCTATCTCTACTATTTTTAGTGATTTTTCAAACTCACGTCACTGCTACTGTGTGATTCAGTTTTATAGCCAATTTCACCATTTTATGGATTTCCATAGATTAGTTAGCACATAAAGCATACGTGTTATCAAATATAATCTTGATTAGCCACTCCAATAGCTAATCATTCTCAAACATTTCCATGCCATCCATGAGCCATATCATAAGATTATATACACAAAATAATTATAATGCTATACATGCCATATTGTCAAAATATACAAGTCATTATACCGAAATAGTTTGTTGATAGTGTGAGCGCGCCTCCGACCGTTCCCGATCTCCTAGCCGGCTTGACAAAACTACAAAGAATAGAGAGGAGGGAGTAAGCATAATTTCTTAGTAAATTCACATGTAAATAGCAAGTAACATAACCATGCAATAATACGAAATCCACATTTGTATAATATCACCAAAGTATTCATATCATATTTCTCATTCATGATCCTACCATATTATTATTATATTGAAGTCTCAACCCGAGGGTTAAGTACATACCTGTACAAATTTTCTCATTCACCACACTTACCAACATGTCACCTTCGTTTTAGGTACTCACCTTATCCACTTAAGATTTACCCGTTGAACGCATCAAAATATGATTCGAATACACGGATTTCATACGCATAAGTGCCATACCCGTAGCTCTACAAACTCAATAGCCTGCGGAAATTACGTAGCCAAGCTACCATGTAACCCGCCCATAAGTGAACTCGAACTCAACTCAACGAGTTCGGGCGTTCGCATCCATAAGTGAACTCAGACTCAACTCAATGAGTTCGGATGCCTAGTTACATCTCACGAACTCGGACTAAACTCAACGAGCTCGGATGCCTAGTTACATATCATGAACTCGGACTCAACTCAACGAGCTTGGAACTCAAATATCCTAGTGACATGTCACTTGTATTCTAATCTATTCCCAAGGTTCAAACGGGCTTTTTCCTCGATCACACATCTTTGCCGTCTTCCACGGAATATCGAAACCGATACTCGGTAGCAATTTATATTTAACAAGTAGCACACATAATTTGCATATTACTCAATAATAACCACAAAGCATAATATTTCATGATATTAATCATCATATCATATAAATACCATTAAATTACTTAAAATTACAATTATGTTACTACATTTACACATGAACTTACCTCGGTACAAAATAAAGAAATTTTGCAATTTAGTCCACAATCTTTTCCTTTCCCCGATCAAGGTCGATTCCACGTCTTTCTTGGTCTAAAATAACACATTTAGCTGATTTAATACTCACATTTATCAAAATAGTCCTTAACTCTAACTTTGGAAAATTTACGATTTTGCTCCTAAACTTTTGCATATTTACACTTTTTCCCCAAAGCTCAAAAATTAATTTTTTTTCCAAAATTATTATGTTTTATGACATGCTGATAATTTTTCCCTTCTATGGCAACATCAAATTCTCACTCTAACATGTAGTTATAAACATTAGGTATTTTTACCGATTATGTCATTTTACTCGTTTTCACGTAAAATCGTTTAGAAAAAGTTGTTTAACACAATTTAAAGCTTCATATTCTACCATAAAACATCAAAATGAACACATTTCACCTATGGGTATTTTTCCAAATATAAACCCTAGGTTAAATTATTGCTAGAATAAGCTAAATCAAGTTACCGGGACTCCAAAAACGTAAAGAATATTAAAAACGGGGCTTGGAATCACTTACTATGGAGCTTGGAAGCTTGAAAAATCCCTAGTTATGGAGAACCCTTGAAATTTCGTCCTAATGAAGAATATGGACATATTTTGCCATCTTTTTCCTTTTTTTAATCTTTTAATTACCAAATGATTAAAATACCCTTCATTAAAAACTTTGGTTATTTCTACCTATGTATGTCCACTTTTGTCCATGAAAACCTAATGGTATAATTACTATTTAAGGACATCTACTTCAATTAAATCCTTTAACATCTAAAACTCATATTTTTCAACTTTTGCAATGAAGTCCTAATAGGCAAATTAGACATGCAATTCATGAAATTTTCTATCGATATTCTAACACATGCATCTAATCACTCAATAAATTATAAAAATTAATCGGAATAAATTTTTCTACTTCAGAATTGTGGTTTCGAAACCACTAGTCCGTTTAGGCCCTAATTCGGGATATCACAGGCACCACATGAATCCCCGGTTGAAGAAAAACTACACATAAAAATACTTTTTTTTAATTACAAAGGATGGATTCAACAGAAAAAAAAACAAGTGATCACAACTCTACTTACACTATTAAAGCTGAGATGTTTCAAATAAGGTGACTTTTGAAGAATGAGAAGAACAATATCATTATTTCCACATTCCCCTGTTTGCACATGCTGAAGACAAAAGCTTGTAATGGACAATATACCATTATTATTCGCAGTTAAAAAAATCCCATTAATGAAATTAATTTAGCTACTGGTCCAAATAAAAAAGAATCTAATGGCCCAGTGGCCCAATAACCTAAACATTTTTTCAGTAAAACTAAAAAATCCTAGCCTCCAACGCCGCTACCTAGCAGGCACGCCACCCGAGACCTAACGCGCCTCTACCGCCCTTGGACCAAAATGGCAAATGCAAGGGTCTTCGTCCCACCTTTAACCGTGTACCGTCACCTGCAAAGAGAAAGAAACAAACAGTAGCAGAAACAGCAAAAAAGAGGAAAATATATTGTAATCAATTGGTTATAAAAAGCCTAAATAACTAGATTGTAAAGGAGATTTTTTTGAAATAGAAATTGAATACAAAAAAAAAAGCAATCAACAAAAACCAGAATACAAAAATTTCGAAGGTAATTCTTTTATTTATTTATTTATTGTGAATCTGTTTTTATATATTAACGTAAAACAAGAAATAAAAAAAGTTCTTACCTCGATGCCGTAGCCGGAGTCCTCTCTGACTTAAAAGGCTGTCGCACCTTTAGGGGTTCACCTAAAGCCGTGTCGAGGACAATTGGAAGTCAAAAAGCCCTTCTTTGTTACTGTCGAACTTTAACCGGATCTAGGGTTTCGACCTCGGATTCGGATTCCCAATAAAACAGGGATGAAAATACACATTTTTTTCGTGATCTCCGGCCACCGGAGGCGGCGGTCTCCGTCGCTGATGACCGGTGGCCGCGGCGGAGACTCGCTGGCGCCAGGGCCGGATGTGGAGAGACGAGAGAAAAAAAAGCCAACAGATTTTTTTAAAAAAACTAGGTTTAAAAATAAAATTTTAAGAATTTTTTTGCATTTATAATAGTCAGGATATGACGTCATTTTGGCTAGGCTCTAGAAGCCTCAAAACGGTGTCGTTTTGGAGCAGACCCGAATGCTAGCAAGATCCACGTGTTTTCGCGGCAAGGTTCTATTTGAGACATTGGTCCTTCCAGTTTTGGACCCCTTTTTAATTTGGTCCTAAGTTTTTCTTGTTCCTTTTTTTAATTGCACTGGTAATTTCAAATTTCTTTCAATTTGGTCCCCCGTTCGCTGACCTTTTGGGGAGTAACGCGTGTCCTGGGGTTTGGGATAATTTTCCATTTAGACCTTTCTCTTTGTTATGCGTCGCGTTTTAGTCCTTTATTCATTTATATTATTATAATTTAAACTTTTAATTTCATTTTAATTTCGATTCAGCCCTTGTTTTATTTAATTTCAACCTTTTATGAATTATTTATTTATTACTTTTTTTACCTTTTGTTAATACTCAAAAGTTGTGTTATTTATGTTACCATTTTATTGAATATTTTTTCTTTAATACACTATATTGTCATCAGCAAAAAATGTAGGATGTTAGGACTTCCACGACAAACCTTGCACCCCTCATCCACCCGTCCTAATGCTCTATTTTTAGTAAGGATGAAAAATATTCACTGCAAATTAGGAATAAATATGGGCTCAAAGGATCACCCTATCGCAATCCCCTAGATGGAATGATATTTCCCACAGTTTGCCCATTCATCACCACTAAATACAAGACAATAATATAAGACAGTAGTAATACAATGCATAATTAAAGAAACCCAATCCCTGGCAAAACTCATTTTAATCATCATAACCTCTACAAAATGTCATTCAACCTTATCATAGGACTTGATATCCAGTTTAACTGCAAAAGACCCTCATCTCCCCTTCTTTTCTTATTAGCAGCATGAAAAATCTCATATGCTACCAAAATATTGCATGTAATAAGTCTAACAATAACAAGGGAACTCTAAGCTATATTAGCAAAATTGTCCAATACTAATTGAAATTTGTTAACCAATACCCTAGAGATGATTTTATAGACTACCATACATAAAAGGATCGATCTGAAATAAGACATATTCCTCGAGTTAGACACCTTGAAAATGAGAATTATATTCGTCCGATTTATTTCAGTCATAGTAATCTCTCTATTAAGAATCGCAAGACAATACTCTCCTACATCTTTTCCCACAATATGCCAATACTTCTGATAAAACATACTTGACATCCCATCATGGCTCGGTACTTTAGTAGGAGACATCTTTTTGATGGCTCTTATCACTTCTTTCATATGCATTAACATATTATCCATATCATCTGTAATACAAGAGAAGCACTTGATAACAAGTGTGCTGAGTCCCGTGCCCTTAAGAAGTAAACAATGCTAAAAAATAATGTTAAGCAACCCTCCATATATCATCAAAGTTCTTTCTAAATGACCCCAAGTTATCCTCCAATCCATGGATTTTATTAATGCGTCTTCGAAAGCTAGTGAAATTGTGAAAGAAAGTTGTATTTTTATCCCCTTGTCGCAACCAATTAGCCTTCCTCTGCTCCTAATAAAATTTCTCTTTATCCACTTCAAATAGCATTTCCAAATTAACATCAATAATTTCGCCCATAACAACATCATCAATCGGCAAATCATATAGAGCTTCTAATATGTGTCGAAAGCTAGTTGACTTTTATCTACATTGTTTCTTCTGTTGTTTACTCTATGCAAGCAAACCCCTACCCAAATTATAAAAGTGATGTGGCATAGAACCTGTTAATACACTCCATAATCTTGAAATTTCTTGCTCACATTCCAACTACATAATCGGTGCAAAAATTTATTTTGATTAGAATTGAGAGATACAGTAGAGAAGAATATCGAAGAATTAGGAGGAGAACCTAAAATCTCCTTACATGCTATTATTGGTCATGTACATGCAAAAGACTATGCAATTACAGGCTGTAACAAACTGACAACCCTTGTTGAGCCTGATAGATTCGAAAAGTACATGTTGGAAAAATTCGATTTAATAAAATGGTTTTCTATCATAGCGAAAAATTAAAATTTTGAAAATCGGATTGGTTTGTGATATTTAAAACAATAAACTTTTTCCCGAAAGGTACTTATGCTTTGAGCAAGGCGGATCCTAAATGTTCTCGGCTATCAACTTAACGGTCTTCTCTAGTATTCTCATACCACAAATTACTTCAAATGTGGGCTTGAACAATTACGAACCAAACATAGAACCAGAAATAATTTCTATTTATAGGAAGAGATAAAAGAATCTTGGTTGAATTAGTAAAATACAAATGATATTATTTATTTAATAGAAAAACTAGTTTTCTAGTTTAACTATAAGAGGGGGTGGCACTCCCTAGTTAAATATACTAGGGTTGTCACCCCTATGAGGGGAGTTTGGGTCTCTCTTGTACAAGATTCAGTAATATGTGCTTCTTGAACTTTTAACTTAATATTTTATAATTTAATCCAACTCAATACATGTTTTCCTATTTACCAAAATAAATATTATTTATAAATTAATTTAATCAGATAAATTCATTTTTTGATTAAATAATTTTCTCAACTCAATTCTAATTCCGTTAAAGTAATGGCAACTTTACCGTAAAAGAATCTATGAGAAAATATATTTAATTTCCATATTCAATGAATTCACTGATAGCAGAATAAATTCGTATTTTTAATATATTTATTTTTGGATAATTATCAAATAAAATGCTATTAAATTTAGATTTTTCTTATTAGGAATGAAGTTGGTGTGCTGAATTCAAACTCTTACAAAAAAGGACTAAATTGGAACAAAAAGCAAAGAAGAGGGCTTGATTGAAAGATTGAAGATTCAAATATGATTGGATAAAGATTGAAGGGTTGAAGATTTTTTTCTTAAGTGGCTGGATAAAGATTGAAGGATTTTTTATATTATTACAACTCCGTAATTAGTTTAAATTCTAGTTTAAATTTGATTTTTAAATTTTGAATTATTTAGTGATTATATTTAGAATTATTTAGTGATAATATTTAGGAAAAATCCAACTAAATTTTAGCACTAATAGTGTGTTTGGGTTTGGGCTTTAATATTTTTTTTTTCCTTTCCATTACCTGCCTCACTTCATTATGCCAATTTCAATTTTTTTCTTTACTTCCAATCTTTTGGTTTAATTTCCTTCCAAGGCCCTTCCCCTTTCAGCATGATTTTTTCCCATGATTAACTAAATCCTTTTTAACTTTAGCCTTCCAACAAAACAATCGTGAGATTTGAACCCGCTCAAAAAACCTATCAACGCAGTATTTTCTATCTCTCTGGTATATGGGATAGTACAAATTCGTCCCTTAAAGTTGATTCAGCTTTAATTCAAAAAGTGGACGTTGGGTTGGAGTTGTTTGGCGTACAGTTGGGAGATGAATCGGCTGTGTTGTTTTCGAATTCCCACAAACAAATTGGCGTGTCTAGATGGGAAAAGCCAGTTGGATTCTGTCAAGAGAGATAGAGATAGGATTTAAACGACCCAAGCAGTTAAGGCCATTGATTTGAGTTGGGCTTTTCAGATCGTAAGGCTGTCAAAATCTTAAATTGCGTACACATGTATCGTAGTTAGATAATTGGCAAGAGCTAATTTGCAGGTCGTACTGAGATTGACTACATAAGGAAAAGTTGGCGATATGGACGTTCTTGGTCGCTAAAACCAACTTATTGCTTGGAAGGGAAAATCTATTTCAAGGATTGATTCAAGATTGGAGTACATCGAGGCTAAGGCTAAGCTTAAAAAATATATTTTATTTATCCATTTATTTTATTTTCTTAAATTTATTTTTACATTTTTAATCTAATTTTATTTTATTTTATTTTTCGTATTTCCTTATTTTATTATCTTAATCAATTTAAACCCCCTATTTTTTTATTGTTTTTCAGTACTACTATGCACACGACTATGGCTGTGACAACGAATCTAGTCATAATAAAAGGCGAAATTAGATAACCAGTCCATATGGATTTGACCCTACTACTCTATATTTCAATTTATTGGTTTCGACGCCCATAATTTCACAATGACTAATTAATTTCATTCTATTTTTTAATTTCAACTATTTAATTAAATAATAATTCAAAATACTTAAATTAATTCTTAAGTCATTTTTATACTTATGAGAAAACATTTTATTTCCGAATGTGATTCATTTAGCTAACTTTATCATTCATTTGATTCTTTACAAATGGGGTGCAATTTATTAAATTAAATTAAATTCACCAAATCTGTCAATTCTCAATTCTGGAAAATCAGTCGAGTTGCGATTAGTTTTTTTTACGAGATCTTGATATTTTTATATTGAGATGTCTTCTAATTGATAAAAGATGTATCTTTAAACTTCTAAACCCACTTTGAATCATCTTATTTTAAGGTCTAGAGTTAAAATTTAATCGTTTAATGAAGACTGCACGAGCAAAAATTTATAGACAAAATTATTACAAGTAATAAACCTCCATTTAACATATTTACTAATATGTTTTGCTTTTCTTTTTCTACATTTAATATATTATTTTAGTTGTTGATTGAGCCTTAGCTCGATTAGTATGGGCATTGTTGTTAATGTAGGAGAATATGAGTTTGAGTACATTGAAATATATTATGCTTCTATTTATGGTTTGAGGAAGGACTATGAGTAATTTTACGTATTATATTTAAAAAAACAGATATGATTAGAACTTATAATATGATTATTAAAAAATATATATTTTAGTTACTATATCTCAAACTCTACGTTGGTAAGACAAAAAGATGATGCTAGAAAGAAAATAATCAACCTGTTTTTTTATCTTAAACCTTTTGCAATGATCTCGAGGTACTCGGCGAATTTCAATGGCCGACAAGCTATCCTCAACTGATTTTTCCACAGATTAGTCTTCGTTCGTAAATGAATTGATATCATATCAAAAAAATGCTCAGACTTTTCTGAATAATGGCAAATAGTGGCAAGGCACCATCATACGAGTGAACCAACTGTTGGCTCCCAACTTCTTCGGACTGGTTGAGCCTAATTGCAGGTGAGTAGGGAAGGGAGTTCTTTTCTTGGGTCATTCTTTGCCTTTTGACCTAGTCCAAACTTCATTGTGGGTATAATTCTTACCCATTAAATTAGTTGTAATTGTCATTATTTTTTAAAAATATATTTTTATTATTGTTAGTAAAAGAGAAATGGGAAAGTCCAAAAAAAAAAAAGAATGGAAAGGAAAATAAATTCAAAAAGAACGAAAAAATAAGAAAAAGAAATTCAAATGGAAAGGATACGAGAAAGGACACGGAGGTTGAGTTAAGCTTAATTTAGTATTGTTTCTCAAAAAGTGGTTTTAATACCAAAAGCGCTTTTAAAATTATAAGCAATACTAAATAAACAACTTTTGAGGTTAGAAGTGCTTTTGAATCCAATAATAAAAGCATATTTTTTTAAGTTAATGCTTTTAGCAACTTTTGGTGAAAACACTTTTAAAAACAAAAGAAAATTTTAAGCCGTATTTTATAAAATTCTCAAAATCACTCTTTCACCACACGTTTAATCATTAATCACGTACAAGATAGCTCCAACATGTCTGTATAAATGATTGTAACCGTGATATTGGGAAGAAAAAAGAGAACTTGGGAACAAAAAACAAAACCTTTTACTCTTGAGAGTGGTTATAAAGTTGAATAAATTTTGACATTTCCGTATAATTGATTGTAACATAACCGTGATATTAGGAAGATATCCCCAACTTTTGTTTCAAAATTAATAATATAATTCAAAATGAATTTTGATTTTCTCCATTTTTTTCTCAACCATAAAAACAGTGTTTTAAATGAATATATATATATATATATATATATTCCTTCAAAAAAAAGAATATATACTTATTTAAAGATAACAAAAAGAAAGTAGAAGATACGAATATAATTTGTCCTCTTTAAGCATTTTATTCACCTTCATTTTTTCTTTTCATTTTTCAGTCCCAAATTTGACATTTCAATTCCCCCAGTCTCAATCAAATTCACTTTAATTTATTATGTCCGAATATTATTGATCATAAACTATCATCTCCTTCCATTATTTTTTATTGATATATAACTTCAACACACACACATATTGTCATGAATCTGACTAAAATGGAACACTGTGATTAAAATTTTATACTATTCCAATATGATTGAAAATATGAATAATTATATATAACTGAGCATGTCATGTGATATGAGCATGAGTGTATGAATAATTGAGTTTAGTTTTCATTTTAATTCCACAAATTTGTTGTAGTTGAATTTTTAATTATGTGGATCACAACCTCTCTTACTATATATATATAAGATGTGATAAGTTAATTTTGATTATCTAATAAACCGCCCACTTAATAATTGAGAATGAGATAGCTTATTCAGGTTAACTTATCATAAAAATCAAATAATTGAAAAAAAAAAAAATATATATATATATATATATATATATATATATATATATGAGGCCTAATTGAAGGGCTACTACTACGTACTAAAAAAATTAATTAATATTGTGAAAGTTTAATATATAAAAAAAACCATTCAAGTCAACCGAGTTTTTTGCCTTGGCATACTCAACTATAATATTTTTTTATTTTAAAGGTTTTATATTTTAATAAATTTAGAAAAAGAAGGGTTTTATCCCATTAATATAAAAAATAATTAATTACGAAAAAGGTATAGAAAATCAATTAATTACAAAAATAGGCATTTGTTGATGTGTTCTGACGATGTTGCCTGCCAAATTGGCTGCACTAGACTGAAATGTGATGGTCTAAAATTTTCAGAGACTTGATATGTAAATTTTTTGTTTTTATTGGCTGCTGAAAAAAAGGAATAACAACACCATACTTATACAAGTACACATATGGTATTCTTATTTTTTTTTCCATCATAAGCATGCTGAAAATATGCTTTGAGGTTTCAGAAAAAAATATGGAACTTGCAACTTCTCAGACTCTTTAACTGCTACCTCTTAAATGGGCAGAAAAAGAACAACTTTTCCAATTTTTGTTCTTTTCCTACTGTGATGTTTCTCCCAAATGAATTGATGCTTCTGTTTCATTCAAATTGACCCGTATGAAATGGCCACTTCTTTTGGTCTTACCTGCAAGATTATTAGCGATCGGCAAGAAAAG
Source organism: Gossypium arboreum (assembly GCF_025698485.1). NCBI lineage: Eukaryota > Viridiplantae > Streptophyta > Magnoliopsida > Malvales > Malvaceae > Gossypium > Gossypium arboreum. Next base: position 115,886,872 of record NC_069070.1, on the reverse strand, counting down.
ATACTGAAGTTTCACCATCATTACAAAGAATTCAAATTTTCACTTGAATAAAAGATATTAGTAGGCCCCTTTTATCCCATATCAATGAAATTTTCCTATGACAGGAAAACAGACTTTTAGCGGCGTTTTTAAGCGCCGCAAAAAACGTCGCTATATGTAACGCCGGTAAAATTAGCAGCATTTTTTTGAAAAAAGCGCCGCTTATTTGCAGTACTTTTAGCGGCGCTTTTTTTAAAAAACGCCGCTAATTTGCCCAGTTTTGCAATATGTATTTTTGCACCTATATCCAACCCTCCTGCAAGAAATTCAACCAAAAACAGCAAATATACCATGAAATCCAACCAAAACTTGTAAATTTAAATAATACAAAATTATACGAAAAATATATTATATAAATTGTAAATGAATATTCAAAATTTTCTTACAATAATGTTAAAAGTTACAAGAAAACAAATGTCTAAGATGGGGATTTTGAAATTGCTGGAACATAGTCATCATAGACTGAAGCTGTAGCTGGAGTTCATTGTATTTTCTGTTCTGCTCCGCCTCCCTTGCTGCTGCCTCCGCCTCCCGCGCTGCTGCCTCCGCTCTAAGTTGAGAAATTTGCTCATCTGTGCTAGCTTGTATCTGAACTATCTGATCTTTTAGCCTCTGAACTTCAGCTTGACTTTGACTCCCGGAAGGCATGTATTGGTGCGAGGCGGATCCAAAATATTGGGTCGGGTTAACACCAGATCCTTGAAATCTAACCCGACCATACCTTTCAAGACCCAAAACTTCATTAATAATTTTGTTATCAATATCCTCAAAATTAACAGAACTATCAGTCGAAGCAGTCGCTTCATACTCTGCCTTCTTATCTTTTAGTTTCTCCTAATAAATCAGTTAAAGAGTTAGAAACGAAATATACAATAAAAAGGAATACAACATAAAATTATTTAAATTAAACTAATAAAAACGACAAATTAAAACATTATAATTAAATATTATAAATATTTATAATGAATCAAATTTTATTAAGTAAATATACCATAATTTCTCTGACCTCGGATGTCATCGGAGTTCCATCTTTTTTCTTGTGCGTAATGTCAAAAAGCTGAAGGCGTCCAACTTTTTGACCAGACGAGGCTTCCTACAATATAGTAGTAAATATTATTTAATAGTAAAAAGTCATTAATACTTGATAGAATTAATAAATCCATAGTACCTGCTGGCTGAGCTACACAAGCAAAACTTCTCGATCTGCGGTAATGCGTAAATTTTTGTTTTTACTGCTTGCTTGTTCCAACTCACTCACGGTCCTACATAATGAAATTATTATTACGTATATAATAAATACTATAAACCGAAAAATTTATAAAAGTTTGCAAGTACATAATACCTCTCCTTTCTTCGAATTCCAAAATCGAACCGCATCTTCCTATTGGTACCTCAACATTCCCGGTGGGACATTTTGCAATTTTTCTTCGAGGCTTATGGGTTTTTTAAAATATTCTTTTTTTAAAATGCTTTTATGGTCTCTCCATTTTTTACCCAATGCCTTCTTGATATAGGCATCAGAGACCTCTAAAGCAAACCTCTCCTAAAAAACACAGTTTAGGAAGTAAATATAAATGAAACTTAAACCAAAGTATTATAAATTACATTAACGTTTTGTTACCTTAATATTAGAGATAGCTTGATTTTATTGCTATCGGGCATGTTATGCCATGATTAAGTAGTTGATGGGCAACATATTGGCATTTCGTGCTATAATGCCCAAATAGCCTGCTAAAAGTCGAGCTTCTTGTCCAACAGGCTGACCATGGCTGTTTCTAGTTACTTTGACACGCTCGGCAGAATTTAAGTTATATAAATCTGTTAGGAGCGCACGTCCTCGATTCTCTCTAGCGTCCGACCATTTTCAGCTGAAAAATAATATATTATTACTATATTGAAATTTAAAATAAATCAGTAATAAAATTTAATACAATTTGTAAAATAAACTTAACATTACTTTGAAATTCCACAGACTCGTCAAGTGTCTAAAGACGCTTGAAGATCCAACAACTGTCTGCATTATTCAAGATTTACTTCTTTCGAATTTGTAGTATTCATACAATACTAAGATCTCTTAATCTTCTTCTAGGCATTTTTCACGCAACACATAAAATAGTTAAAATTTTATTACGAAATAACAACAATAGTAAATATAAAATAGTTAAATTATATAACATGACCAATGTTAAAATTATAACTTTACATATAAATAAAAACTCATAAAATCTTACTACATCATAAATCGTAAATATCTTCGTCCACATCCTGACGAACCCATTGAAATTGTGTACTAGTACTAGGGATATTTTCATTTAAGTTTTGTTCTGGAAAAGGCAAAGTTTCTGATCTTTCGACGATGTCATCTCTACTTCCATTCCCTATGTCAAATAAGTCTCTAGGGGTGTTTCGGAGTACAACGTACCAACCCTCATCAATTGGATCTTTCGAGTAAAAAACTTGTTTAACTTGAGAAGAAAATACATACGGCTCGTCTATCAAATGTTCTCCAGTGTGAATTAATCGAGAGAAATTCACCATTGTAAAACCAAATTGATCATTTTTAATTCCGCGAGCAGTATTAGCATCAGCCCAATCACATCGAAATAAGACAACTTTCCATTTTCCATAGTAATCCAACTCAATAATGTCGGTTAGAAGTCCGTAATACTCCACATTTCCCTCGACAGGATTACTGTCCCTAGCACTAGCGTAACTTGTAATTAAAGAATTAACAACTACTCCACAATTTTGAGTTCTCCTCAATTTCTCGCGATATTTGGTATGAAATCTGAATCCATTCATGATGAAGCCACTATATCTTTTTACTACTCGATTCGGACCTTGGGAAAGCCATTTAACTTCGTCATTAACGATATTCCCACCCCAAACCTATTGAATTAAAAGTAAATTGAGTAATTGTAAATGTTATGAGAAAACATTATTATTTGTCAATAAAATATTGAGTTGCATACCGTTTGGCTTAACCATTCATGAAAAGATTCTGCGAATAACCTATTAATCTCGTGATGTTGTAATCTTCGTGAGCGTGAACGAGATCTTAAGACTTGTTTGTACTCACTATGTTAAAAACATGTTTAATTCGTTAAAAAATAAACAAATCAAAAAAAGATGAATATTTATCATATTCTAGAACTTACTTGCGTAATTGTTCAAGTGCATCGTGGTGGAAAAGAACATATCTATGTGCTTGTATCCAAGATCGGTCATCTAATTCTGCAATTTCAACTTTGCCGATTGGTTCTCCATAACTTTGAAATAAATAAGTTTCGGCCAAGCTAGGATCATTGAGTCCGGCATTTCTACTTGGTCTATTCAATCTTGTTTCAACATCTTCTAAATATTTAGAAAAGAATGTCATACACTCCTCTGCCAAGTAGCCTTCAGCAATCGATCCTTCCGGATAACGTTTGTTACGGCAATAAGACTTCAATTTGCTTAGGAACCTAAACACTATATACAACATTATCAAAACTGGTAACTATAGGTATAACGGTGGAATGCCTTTGAAATAAATTAGCACCTTTCAATTGGATACATCCAACGATAGAAAACCAGCCCACCAATTATTGCTTCACGAGGGAGATGAATGATAAGGTGCACCATAATTGTGAAGAAGGAAGGTGGAAAGATCTTCTCCAAATTGCATAATGTCAAAGCGGCTCAATCTTGTACTTTTTCAAGTTCTTCAACATTCAGAACTTTGCCACAAATTGCTTTCATTATATTGGACAGTTCAATTATACAGGACATTACCTTCTTTGACATACAGCACCGTAAAGCAACTGGAAGTAGATCTTGCATCAAGATGTGATAGTCATGTGATTTTAATGAATATAGTCTTCAATCTTTAAGACTTACACATCGAGATATATTTGATGCATACGCATCCGGAACCTTTATATCCTTCAACACCGTGCAGAACATTTCTTTCTCTTCCTTTGACATTGAAAAAATTGTAGGCGGCAACCAATATTTTCCATTAGGACGTACTTGGGGATGAAGATCACGCCTAATTCCCATGTGAACTAAATCAAGTCGACTCTGAAGATTATCTTTGATTTACCATCGACTTTCAAAATTGTCTAGATGATGTTCTCGCAGACATTCTTTTCAATATGCATCACATCAAGATTGTGGCGTAATATGTGATGCTCCCAATAAGGCAACTCAAAAAAAATACTTCTTTTCTTCCACAAGTCCGCCTCATTAGGGTCATCCTCCTCGTCAGATTCATCATCAGATTCATCCCTCGATCGTCTATTTGTTTGCCTGTTAGATGGTTGATTTAGCTTCCCGTAACAGAAATCCATATCTTTTAACATGAATAAGATTTCAGATCCAATGGTCAGCTCAGGAGCTTTTTTCAACTCTTCAGTACCGTCAAATAAAGCCCTCTGAAATCTATAGCTATGATTTTCATCTAACTACCAACAATGCCCCATATAGCAGAACTTCTTCCCATTATATAACCACTGTGAACACGTTTGAGCAGCACAACAAGGACAAGCATAACGTCCTTTGGTACTCTAACCAGATAAATTCGCATATGCTGGGAAATCATTAATTGTCCACAGCAAAGCAGGACGTAGGTAAAAGTTCTCCTTTCTCAATACATCGTACGTCTCAACACCCGCCCATAATTGTTTTAACTCTTCAATAAGTGGCTGCAGATATATGTCAATATCATTTAGGGGCCTTTCTCTCGGGGATAATCATAGATAATATCAAAGAAGATTGCTTCATCTGAGCCATGGAGGCAAATTATAAGGAACAAGGACCACGGGCCAAATAATTGACGAGGTGCTCATGATTTTAAAAGGATTAAATCATCGGATGCTAACCCGAGCCTTACACTCCGAGGATCACTTGCAAAGCTTGGAAATTTATTGTCAAATGATTTCCATGCTAAAGAATCTGCAGGATTCCTTAATAATCCATCATCTGTTCATTGATCATGATGCCACGTCATAAACTCGACTGTCTTTGACGACATGAATAGCCTTTGAAGCCTTGGGATTAGCGGGAAATATCACAAAATCTTGTTCGGCTTCTTTATTGACTGTGGCCCATATTCATCCTCATTAGCATCTTCTGCATCTCTATTCATCCAACGAGATTTACCGCAAACATGACAAGACTGTTGATTTCTCTGATCACCCCAATACAACATGCAATCATTTGGGCAACTATGAATTTTGTTGTACCCAAGGCTCAAATCTTTTATCACTTTCTTCATGTCTTTACATGATTGAGGATTTTGCAAGCGGAACATTTCTCTCAAAAGCTCTAATGACATTGTCAAAGAGTTTCCGGTCCACCCTCCCAAACATTTTAAGTGGAAAAGGCGAATATAGAATGACATTTTCGAAAATTTTGATCCCTCATAAAGTTCTTCATTCATTTCACCAAGTAACGTGTAGAACTTCGCCGCTTCTTCATTCGGTTGTTCATCCGGTACACTTCTTCTCGTTTCCATAAAAGTATTCCCACCGATATTATAATCATCGGATGCAACATAGTTTGGTGGAAATGATTGGAAACCTTCACTCGCATATTAAATGCATCCCGCATCATACCTTCCATGTCATCTTCTCTAACATCTTGACGGTAACCACTATAAGGATAACCGGATTAATCGTCAAGAGGCTCCACTAGGTGTACACTCTCCATTGAAAATCCATTTTTATACCCCGAATGAAGCCATCAACAATTAGATGTTCGTGAGACAACTTCACGATAATGCCAATAGATATTACCACACTTCTTACACGGGCAAAGAATCATATTCTCTTGGCTTGAATTGTGAAATTCAAAATCTAAAAAAGATTGCACTCCATTTTGATACTCGTTGCTTGCCCTTGAGAAATTCATCCAAGTCCTATCCATTTCGTAGTTGTTGAAGTCTAAAGTTGGCAATAAGTTACACGGGTAAGTTGTTTATTATGTAAGTCTTGATATGATATATATTTATGTTTTATGTAAGCTATGTAGATTATATAAGTTATGAAATTTGAACTTTAAACTATATGCTTTTAAGGAAATTATTAGATTAAACTACATGTATTAGTTAAGTTATGTAAGTTGTTATGTACGTTATGTGAGTTATGTAATTTATTTAAGTAATGATCAATTTTAATACTATTTTGATAAAATTAGTTATAATATATTTAAACAATGATCAATATTATTATATTGATAAAATTATTTATAAGTGGCCCTTCATCGTTGAAATTTTTAATTCTTTTTTAAGGTCGATAGAATTATTTATAAGCTCCATAGAACTTTTTTGAAATCTTTTTTATACAAATACATTTAAAAATATTAAATATTAAAATCAAACATTATTAATATAAAAAAATAGTAATTTGAATATAATAATATCAAAAAAGAATCGTAGTTTAATTTTTGTAAGTAAATTGGAAATAAATTAAGGTTATATAAATATTCAATAGCGATAGAACTTTTTTCAAGATTTTTTGAATTTTTTAAGATTCATCATACGTGGCGTTGTTACACCTAGGGAGGATCCATTATATCTTGTAGCTCGATATAAGACAACCCGTCAGGTTTCCAGCCTATATACTTTGAATCTTTAAAATATTTAAAATAATGTTAGAGAGAAGGTCACTATTGTTGTAATTATAATGGACAAGCAAGCTACATATATGGTAATAAAATTGTTTATAAGCTCCATAGAACTTTTTTGAAATCTTTTTTATACAAATACATTTAAAATATTAAATATTAAAATCAAACATTATTAATATAAAAATAGTAATTTGAATATAATAATATCAAAAAGAATCGTAGTTTAATTTTTATAAGTAAATTGGAAATAAATTAAGGTTATATAAATATTCAATAGCGATAGAACTTTTTCAAGTCATTTTGAATTTTTAAGATTCATCATACGTGGCGTTGTTACACCTAAGGAGGATCCATTATATCTTGCACTCGATATAAGGCAACCCGTCAGTTTCCATCCTATATACTTTGAATCTTTAAAATATAAAAAATAAGGTTGGAGAGAAGGTCACTATTGTTGTAATTATAATGGACAAGCAAGCTACATATATGGTAATAAAATTAATTCATACTTATTCATACTTAAGTTGAATCAAATAATAATTAAGTTGAACCAAATATAAAAAATTAATTTGAAACAAAATAGTTCGCTCCAAATGAACCAGCAATTAAATCTTTACAAAATCGCAACCCCAAAATATTAAATTTTCCAAAATCATCATGATAAAACTATTATTGATTACAATTTTGAAATAAAATGTACCTTAATAAAACGTGCACAGTCTACTCCACTCTCACCAAGACAAGCAGGTGGAGTCCAAAAAGTAATATTTGTTAAGTAACTTAAAGTGAAAATGCATAGAAATAAGGAAAAAATTTAGCAAGAAACACAGACGCACCTAGAACAAATGTCAATGGTCGTGGTGTATTTAGTTGCACCAAATATTATTTCAGGTGCTCGATAGTACCTAGAACATATGTAAGATTATAAGAGTAGCACTAAATATATTTCAGTTTAAGCAAATATAAAAACTTTATCTATATCAGTACCAAATATTAATTCGAAGATTAAATGGCAGCTTCAGTTGAACCAATACTTGCAAGAGAAGCAGGAAGCAGTAACTGAAATACATACAACATTAATTCACTAATACAGACACATGGAACTATATCCTAAAAGTCAAAACACAAGGAATTAAAGTATATGTATCATATTTAGTATACAATATAATTTTACTTCATATATATTACTTCATATTTAGTATACAATAAAATTATTACTATCATTTGGATGACATACAGTTTCCAAATTTATTGGGTCCATCTACTTCAACTTCGCAAGTGCCCACTTGTACCGGGATCAAAGACACGCCAATGAAGTGTACACCTCAAAAAATCTGCCAAACTGCCTTTGTATAGAAAGCACACTTATCATCAATGGGACAAAGGAAACTTAAGAATGTGATGACAGAACTACTCAAGAAGACACTGATTATCACGTGTTCTTATTCATACTTATTCATACTTCAAATAATAATTAATACTATTTTGATAAAAATTAGTTATAACTTTTAAAGACATTTAAAAATATTAAATATTAAAATCAATTGCTTCAACGCCAATCAACTGGAATTTGCCAATGACCATGAAAAACATCATAATATATTGAGTCTTACTGCAATTTACTATATCCAATATAAGCTTGCCATTCTAAATACCATTATCAGTGCCATTTTCTTCCTTCACTATAGCATTTATTACCTTCAATCCACATCTCATTTTATAATTAGAAATTGAAAAGCATTTTCAAACAAAATATAACAATTTTTTATATAAAACGTAAGCAACAAGACAGCATTAAACTCTTCAATCAATCTAAGTCCACACTAAACACATAATAGAAACATGAAAACAGACCAAAAGAACATCTAAAAAAACAAAATGGAATCACCATTATTATGAAAACATGAAAATCATACTAAAGCAAAGACTAATTAACCTAACAAATGCTTTAAGTTTTTCTTTTCTTTTCTTTGTGCCGTTGAACATCAACTTCAAAATGCACAGCTTTAAACAAACCAACTTTGCATGTGCAGAATCATACTCCATACAACTCATAAACATTAACTTCTCCTAACCAGAGTACCAACTTTATGTTTACAGAGGCCTTGATGAAAACTAACATAACTGTTGATATATAACTTATCTAATAAGAATCACAGAATATGCAGAAAGTACCTGAGTATTTAGTATCAAGAGAACCATGTATTCAAAGGAAAAGGGGCAGAAAATGATCAATGTATGCAAAACTTGGTCTATATTTCAAAACTGGAGTAAAGCTTTCATCTAGTACCAAATACATACATATATAAAGACACAAACACACAGGCATACATATTCCATTTTCACTGCAATGGAGAAAAGCTGACATAGATGGAACTTTAGAAGCAGGAAGCAGGTGCACATTGTTCTGCTTCTACTTGAAAACACTGTACACCCTAGTTTCACATGATGTCAAAAATATTCCACAAGTAACTCCTAACAACAACATACTGATTTACCAGATTTATTTATTCCTCATCACAGTAATCCATTTTGGGCTGTTATATTTTAAGCAGCAAATGAGGTCACACCCATTATACTTGTTGCAGCAACAAGAGAAATCTTAACAGTGGTAGGCTTACGTCAGTTAATTGAACACTAACCCGATCTTGAAAGTGGAGTAGAATAAATCTTAACACCCATTATGTTTTTATATTATAATATATTTAAACAATGATCAAACTTATTCATACTAGATTGCTAATCCTAGCAGAAAAAATGCATGATTCAGTTTCTAGAGATGTTGAATCTTTCATCATAAACATTAAAAACATAAAAGGAAAAACATGTTGAAAGAAACATAAATGTTAGGGAAGATAATGTTTACCTTGATTGAATTGGAATTGTTTTCTTGAGGGTTTATTTGGAGATGCTTGGGATTGATCTCTAATAATGTCGAGAGACTTCCCTACTCATTGCATTTGAAGAACAGAAGTCTGTTTTTGGTTGACAAAACAATCAAATGAGTTCTAAAATAAACAACATTTAATGATTGGTATAATATTAATTATATTTGCTAATAACGGTAGGAATAAACAAATAAAATGATAAAAAAATAGAAGCTACAAGAATTACTAAAAATAAAGCTACGTCAACACAATGTTTTACTTTAATAATTTTTTAAAAAACTTTAATTTACATAAATTTATAAATTATTAAAATAATTTTTATTCAAATAATAACTGATCATAATTTGATATATCATATATACAAATGAACTTCAATTAATATTCACTTGTATATATACGATTTATTCATAGTTAATTAAAATAATAAATAATAATATCTAAGAACTTTTCAATCGTAATAATGTAATTTTATAATAAAAAATTTTAATTATAAAAATTATTAAATTAGTCTTTACTTGTATAAAGTGATGATTAAAATTCTTGTTAACTAAACCTATTTAGATTGTGTTATTGCGGCATCACAGTGATGATATTTAAATGAATCAGCAAAAGCAAGCACAGGAGGAGAAACCATAAGAATGGCAAGCAAAGACGACGAGATAAAGCCATGACTGAAACTACTTACCCTGCAAATGTGTAGACTAAGATTTGGACTAAGAAAAAAGTGAACACTCAGACAAAAAATTAAAGCTTCTAATATTATGCTTAGTAAGTAACAGTAAGCCCCAGTATCTTCCATGATTGAGAGCAATATTAAAATCAAAGATAGTACAATTTTTTTGAAAAATCGAAAATAATTTTAGTTTCGATGTTTTACAGTCTTGAGACACAAACTTTTGTGTCTCAAGACTCCGATCATGATTATCTTAAGGCTTGCTTGGTAAGTCTAGAGACTTGTACCCAGAAATGTACAATTTGATTATTTTTGTTCTTAGGATCTCAAGACATAATCATTATGTTTTGACAAAACACTAATGTGATATTAACTAAAATGAACATTTAAATGCATTCAAACACCAATCAATTTATGCAAAATTAAGCAAATTTTAACTCAATAAATCACCAAGTCACAAGTAAGTAATATATATATATATATATATATATACTTTAATTCACCAAAGTTTTTTACCTTCCATAAAATCAAGTATTATTATTTTATAACAAATGTTACCATAATCAATTCAACTAATATGATATAAATTTATCTAAGCTTAATCACCAACTTACCCTTATATATATCAACAAAGACAATTATTAATTTCCCCAAGGATGATCACATGAAAATAACTATATTTTCCTCATCAATCTATTATTAATTTAATCATTACTAATCCATCCTATATTGATACCATGCAAATTGCCTCTACTCTTGACTTTTCGCAACCAATAGCTAAAGCCCTTTGTGCACAAAATAAACAAATACAATGAAATCAAGTCACCCTAATGAAGACCATTGTGATAAGAAATAGGACCAAGCTCAATACCATTAAAAGAAACAAAATATTTAAACAAGGAAACCTACAACACCATCCAATCAGCCTAACCTTTATGGAACGCCATACGTTCAACAATGAACATAAGCTTATGTATTTGTATTTGTAAACAAAGACTTAGAAATTAAAAGAAACAGAGACTTAGAAATTAAAGTTACCTGACCTTCTGTTTGCCAGTGAAGGAAAAAAAAACCACCACTCCCCATGAAAATAAATGAAAGTAACAGGATTAAGAGTGTTAATAGAACTTCAGAAACCAAATAACTACGCATCAATTAGGATTTAAAGCAACACTTACGATTTATATTGCCGTAGACAACAAGCAGATTGTTCGGCAGCACAATGAAGGCTCGTCAGATTGGTCTGTGTTAAAATAGTCATAAATTTTGACATTTTATTGATAATGAATTTCTACAACAATTTCAAATTTTAAGATGAAATACAAACGAGAAAGAAGTGCAAACTGAAAAGATGATAAATTTAAAGAATAATAGAAAAAAAAACGTAAGAAAGGTTTGAATATTACCTGGGGAGATCTGGAGAGTGAAGTGGAATCGAGGATTTGAGAGAGAAAGAGAGTTAAAAAAAGGGGATGAAGATCGATTGAGAAGAAACACCAAGCTCAGGCCTTCAATCGGTGAAATATGGAGGAAAGCAACTTAGGGTTTGATTTGGGGAAACTGAGGGTATAGGGAAAATTTTGTTTTGGGAAAAAATACTAAGTATTGGGGCTTAACTTGGGGATAAAGAGAATGAAAGAAAAACGACGCCGTTTAACCTATTAAAACTCAAATATAAAAACACCGGTATAGGTCAACTTTTAGTGGCGTTTTTTATTATAAACGCCACTATAGCTCATTTTTTGTGGCTTTTTTTGAAAAAACGCCACTAATTCACAATTTTAATTTTTTTTCATTTTTAACATATATTTTTTATGCTTTTTTATTTCAAATTTTCCTGCTGAGATTATCATTTTTATATATTTTTATTTAACTTAGTAACTAAAATATTAAATTTTAACTTTTTAAGTTTTTATTTCCAAAATTAAACACTAAACCCTAAATCCCAAACCCCAAATCCCAAACCCCAAACCATAAACCCCGTACCATAAACCTTAAAACCCAATCCCTAAACCCTAAAAGCCTAAATCTCCCTAACCCAATATACCCCTTAAATATTAAATATGTATACTCTTAAACCTGCTAACCCCTAAACACTAAATATAACCCTAAACCCTAACCCTAAAATCCTAAAACGCTAAAAATAAAATCTTATTGCTTACCAGCTAAAACCATAACATTAAACCTTGACAACATTACCCCTAAATCCTTGAACAGTGCTAAGACCCTGACCCTGTACCATAAACCCTAAACTATAAACCTTAAACCCCAAACTCTAGACCCTAAACCTTAATTAACCCCTAAAGTATAAATCATAAACCATAACCCTTAACCCCAACATCTATCCCTTAAACCATAAACCATAAAACATAATTCATAAACCATTGACCCTTAACCCCTAAACTCCTAACCCCTAAACCTTAAACCCTTAAACCCTACTATCGCTAAACACTAATATCTTAGACCCTAACTAATAAACCCTAAATAATAAACTTTAAAACACTAAACCCCTATCCTCTATCCTCTTAACCCATATAAACCCCTAACACCTAACCCATAAACCTTAAACCCATATATATATCCCTTAATCCTAACCACTAACCCCTAACTCTTAAACCCTAAACCCATAACCTTTTAAATTATAAACCTCAAACCCTAAATCATAAAACATAAATCATCAACCATAAATCATAACCCTTAAACCTATAAAAATATTAAATTTAAAAATCAGTTTAAATAGAAAATTTTAAATTCATTTAAAAAATAAGTTAGACTGAAACATTTAATACTTGAGTTTGGTCTAATCCGTTTTCAAATTCATAATATTTTATGAAACGCCGCTAATGCCATTGAAGTTCAAACAAAACGACGTCGGTCTGCTTAATGTTTTAGCGGCGTTTTTGTAAAAACGCCGTTAAAGATTGATATATTGCGGCGTTTTAAGTAAAGCGCCGCTAATGCCATTGAAGCTAATTTAAAACGACGTCGTTTGCCTTAACCTATTAGCGGCGTTTATAAAAAACGCAGCTAATTATGCGACCTATAGCGGCGTTTTTTACAAAAATGCCGCTAAAGTGCGAGCTATTGCGGCGTTTTTAGGAAAGCGCCACTAATGTCATTGAAGCTCATATAAAACGACGTCGTTTTGTTTAACATTTTAGCGGCGTTTTTCTAAAAACGCCACTAAAGTTTGATCTGTTACGGCGTTTTGGGGAAAACATCGCTACTACCAATGAAGCTCATGTAAAACGACGTCGTCTTGCTTAAACTTTTAGCTGCGTTTTTGAAAAAGCGCCGCTAAAGGTCGACCTTTAGCGCCGTTTTTTTAAAAACGCCGTTAAAACTCCATCTATTTGATTTTTTCCGGCGTTTTCTTTTGAAACGCCGCTAAAAGTCTGTTTTGGTGTAGTATGAATGTTCTACCAAGTGAGGTTCTAAACTTTCAAAGACTTTCTGAAATTTCATAATAAAATCATTTTAGTTTAAACAACATCAGGTATAAAAATAGTAAGCTCACTTGCATGCTTTGTACTTATGGAATAATTTACTCATTTACAGTTTGGTGTCGCCACACTGTCAGGCAGCACCCTTAAACTCTTTTTTCCATCTGCCAACAGAAAAGGAAAATTTACATATCAAGTTCCTAAATATTTTAGATCAAGTTACTCATTATGAGAATAATAAAATGTGAACCCAAACATCTTACTCTTGATCATCTTTTTGGTGAATTACAAGAAGAGGGTAAAACCTTAATAGCAATGTGATTAACGCGACTTGAACCCAAACCACACCTAAAATAGTAAACACCTTAACTATCATACCAATACACAAGTTCACACACTAAAAGATTTTAAGTTGAACTTCCAACCAAAAATTTTAAAAGATTATAGTGGGACAAAAGAACAAGAGAAATAAAGGTAGCTCTAAATTGACAAATTTTAGATGAATATTTTTAAAAAAATAATAGAAATCACAACAAGTGCAATCAACCACCACCATGCATTATGATTTTCAAAATGGTCCCTTATGGACCATAAGAAGCATGCTATATTCAATGTATTTAACTAAAGTTTAGGCAATAATAACTCATTCATTGACTATTTCATATTTATACTTAGCCTCCCATTGTTAAGGAAAAATCAGCCAATCACAATAATAATACTTTCTTTATTGAGAATTTAAGATAAACAAAAAAAAAAAAAAAGGGTAAAATCTAATAATAGATGGAATATTATACTCCATAAAGCATTCCCAAATAATCAATAAACCTAAAGAAGTTTCTAAAACGTTTTTCTTTTAATTAATATATGTGCTATTTGAGGTCAAATTTTTAAAATTATTATTTTTAATTGAAATTGATTTAGGGTTTAAATCAATATTTTTCTTACCAACTTACATTTATTTAAACCAGACAATATTAATGTAAATAAATGCATTTTTATTTTTATTTTTGAGGTTAAGATTAATTTACTACGTTTATAAATGCTGAATTTGGCATGGGCTAATTAAGAAAGATAAAATAAGCCATCCTAGAAGTGGTTGTTGTTGAATCTTCCAACGAATTAAAAATAAAAATAATGGTCTTCACGTTATAATCATAGTATAATTTTTATGCAAGTCAACTATACATCTAGATCCAAAACTTTAACCTATTCTATAATAGGGTATTGGATCTAGTGTTTTGGGGATCTTTATGTGTTATTATTGTTAGTATGGTTAATTATTTTTTAAAAATTCAGTCATAAACTTATTACTGATTTGGCACCTAAAAAAATCAACTATCCCCCCAAAATAAATTATGCATTCTGGTCTGAAATGCAAATGTTTTGTAGTGTCTAAGATTTGTAAGGAACGTAGGATTGTGTGGAGCATATGAGGTAGAACTTTGGGACATACTTGATTGTTTTTAATAGGTTTAGAAGATTGGTTGTCGAGATATGTTGTTAGAATCAGATTGTTTGGAAGCGTTGCACCATATTAAGGGAATCTGATAATTAATCCATCGAAATCACATATCGCAAATGCAATTCGAGATTTGTTGAGGCATGATTGGAATGCCAGTTTAACTCATGTGTAACGTGAAAGCAATAGGTTGGCTAATTGTTTAGCAAAGGTTGCAGAAAGAATGGACATTGACACCTTTGGTCTCAACCCCCTCATTTTGCTCTGAATGTTCTACATGAAGACCTTACTAGTTTATATCTATTCGTAAATTAATTATTATGTAATAGTCTAGAATGCCCAATTTGTAAACTAAAAAAATTATATATTTTTGAACTATCATGTGGCTGAAAAAGTCCCTTAAGTTTGTATTTTTTAGCCACACAATAATTTAAAAAACATAAAACTTTTAGGTAATTAAATTTTTATGAACTAAATCATAACTAAATTAATTACTAATTTAGTTATAATATATTTTTTAATTTACCTATAACTTAAAAAATTTTATAACAATGTTATGATTTGAATAAACTCCTAGTAGAATTTGGCCTAATCATACTATGTTTATTATAATTTTTATTATTAAATAAAAGGGAAATTATTATGGCCTCAAATTTATTTCCGTTGTGGACCGACAACTCCTTTTGTCAATTGGTCAAGTAACGAAGGTTACGGCGACTAGAATCTCAAAAGAATATCCGGTAATATGCTGTTTTTGACTGTCACACAAAATCTTCACTTATCACATCTTTTTCAGAAATACATAAATAAATAAATATAAATTTGATAAGCTGTCAATGGTTGAATTAATAAGCAACCGACCCTATCGTCATGCAACTTTACCTCCCTATATAACCCTTGGCTCGTATCCTTCATAGTCAATATTTGACTTCATTGCACTTTGAAAATTAGGCTCTATTCTGAGTAAATCCTCTTTTATCATTAATTAAATACTTTTGAGAAGCAAAGCAGTAATTTTTAAAAAATATATATTTACAAAAGAGATTATAGTTGAGGATAAAAAATAAGTTGTTTATATGAAAAAGAATTAATTTATCTTTAGTCACAATTCAATAGATTTAAGTTTGCGTACATGAGATCGATTGAGTCTTAATTTAATTGGTATAGGTATTGTTGTTAATGTAAAAGAACGTGAATTCGAGTGCACTGAAGCGTATTATCCTATTATTTATGAGTTGGGAGAGAGACTATGAGTAATTTTATGTATCGTCTCTTTATAACCAGACAATTACAATTACATCTATTGTGATTCTCAATAGAAGAGTCAAATTAGAGACCAACATCCATGTGACCCCATAGACCTCTTTTAAAGATTTCAACGTGTAAAAGAAATTGATATCTTCTACTTATGTCGTATAAATTATCATTTCAACTATATACTTTTCCCATAATGATATCTATGCTATCTAGTATCGGGAATCACAATAGGTTAAATACTATAAAATGAAAAAGGGTTAATATATATTTTGGTACCTATATTTGGTTTTAAGATTCAAATTGGCAGCTAATTTTTTTTTGTTCAATTAGGTATTTGAACTTGGTTTATTTTGATCCAATTAAATGCCTAAACTTTGACATCTTAGTTCAAATTAATACCTAAACTTAAGTTGTTGGTTCAAATTAGTACTTACGATAAATGACTTATTTGAATTAAATTGAACTATGAAACTAAATTGAGTACCTTAAATACCAATTTAAACATTAAAAGCTAAATTTAAATAACTATCAAAAACTTGAAAAACCCATCTATAAATTAAATATAATTTATTATTAAAATCTAATTTTAATGTTAGAATGGATTGTTGGCACAGTATTAAAATATCTCAATTATAACCCACAAAACTAAAGAAAAAAAAAAGTAATGATGAAAATTAAATAACAATGAGGACTTGATTACCAACTACTCAAGAGTATTCGAAGCTTTCCTTTATTATTATTATTAAATGACATATTAATATATTTAAGGGGACATTGTTGAGCTAACAACAAAAAAAGGTAACATGAAAAAAACCTAATATCTTAGGAAATTGTCTGTACTAATACCAAATTACCAACCAAACCACATGGTATTACATTTGATTGTCTTTTTTTCATCACATGCATGAGGAGTTGTGTCATTCATGCCCTTATTTGAGCACATAATGCTACACATTTGTCATTATGGTTGACCATCACATAAATATTAACAAATACATAATAACATGTAGTTTAATAGATATATTTTTTATTTATCTATTTATTCAATGATCACTTAAAAAACAACAAGCCTGGCATAAATGTGATGTGACAATTAATGAATATGTATTTTTTTCATATGAGGGATGCATGATTTGATTGATCATATAACTAATATTTGGAAAATAATTTTTTATCCAAATAAATATATAAGACTTTGTGATTATAATTATATGTGTAAATTTTAATCAAACTTACAAAACATCATGTAAATAAATAAAGTACATAATAACTCATAGTTAAGTGTATTTTTTTAAAAAAAATCAAAGTTATTTTCAACTAAAATTGAAAAAATTATCCATGTAATAAATTTATTAAAATATATATAAATTAAATGTGATTTTGATTAAAATAGTAAAAACTAAGATAATAAAGCCCATAAATTTTGGGTTTAAAATATATAATTTTATATATATTTATCTAGATTTATCAAAATATAAAAGATATAATTACTCTCGAAATAATATTTAGTACTTTGTAAAATAAATAATACAATACAATAGGAGATCGAATTATGAACTTCATGCTAATTAACTTGAAACCCACACAAATTTACTACTGAGCTAGTAACGTGATTAACATCCTTGAAATTATATTAAGTGAACCATATTGGGTGAAAGTGTTGATAAATTATGCTACACTAACTCATGATGTGAGTGAAAAAATATAAAATTAAAGATCAAATAAAGTTTTAGTTAAAATAGTGAAGGCATTAAAATTACTTGTTTTTTTTTAAATTTCACATTATTTGAAATGACAAAAATATATTTATAATAACTTTTATTATTTTATAAAAGCAATAGTATTTAATAATTGTTCAACTGAACTGAAACCGATTGAAAATTGATACTATGGGTCTGCTTTGATAAATTAAAATTTTAAGTGTTGAAAAATAAAATATAAAATTTTAATGCTAAATTTTAGAATAGGTGAATTTGTACTAAAAATTTGTTTGATAAATTAGTAAATATAAGTAATGAATACAATTATGTTGTTTGATAAAGTAAATATTGATTTTAAAAGGTTATTTATATTTTTAATTTTTAATTTTAATTTTACTAATATAGTATTTTATATTATTTTAAATAAAAATACATATATGATAATTGAATATCTTATTTAAAATTTTATATTAAATAAAAATTAAAATAATTACGAAATACGATATCTCACTAAATTATGCATATTGATTAGTGCAAACAATTTGTCCTAATACATATAAAAGAGAAGATGATGATAGTGATCCAATTAAGAAACAACATTAATTATTTAGATTATTCAAACACCATTATTTGTCATGTTGATGCTCGTGAGTGCTGACAATTCACCAACATGGTTTATTAATCGAAGGCAACACTCATGTGAAGACATAATTATAATTTAACAAGGATTAAATTGAAATTTCAAGATTTCGATCAATATTAAATTATTTTTTTAAATATGTGTATATATAAATTTTCAAGTTTATATTATGAAAATAATATTAAATTTATTTTTGAGAGAAATGAAATTTCATTAACAATCAAAGGGCAAAACAAATAATATTAAAACTTAAAACTTTATGTTTCCAAGTCTTATTAAATTTTTACTATTACTTAGCGCCTCAAAATACAAAATAAATTTATATATTTTTATATTGGTTAAAGTGTGCCTATAATCTCTCTAATTTCTAAAATTAGAATTTAGCTTCTTTAATTTTAGATTTTAAAATTTAAATCCAATTAAAAGCGTATTTAAGGAGTTTGACAAGAGTCGATAAGGATACTTTAAAATTTTAAATTAATAAAGATAAAATTACACTTTGATTGCCCATAAAATGATAAAATTTTGATTTAATCTTTTAAAAATTATAAAAATATAGGGTATTCAAATAGTGAATATGCGTTTTTACTATCGTAAAAATTACAACTTAATTTCGGCCACCCCTAATCAATTTTTAGCTTACCGAGTCTAACTATTAATACTATTAATTTTTTATTAAATTTAGATTAATTACACTTGAAATTTGAAAACTAAAAATTAAACGACTAAATTATTAGAAATATAAATACAGAAACTAAAGATTTAATTTTCAAAAAGTAGAAGCATTTTAACCTTTTACATATATTCTTCAACTTTTAATAGTGTGTGCTTATGAGGATTTACAATTTAGAAAATTGGTTGCTTTGGCTTTTGCTTTATGATCCAACTTTTTTTTATACATTGATAACCCATCAAAAAGTACAGTATATATTTTTGATTAAGATCGATTAATTGGTATCCCATTCATCAGCATATCCACTAGATTATCCTTTGTTAAAGTTTTATGCTTTAATTTATATTACATTTTTCATGATCTATGCGTTTACAATGTAAGCATCAATGTCTATTAGTGGAACAAAGAAGAATCAATTCTTAACCTGCTTTCTACATTTTATTATATAAAATATTCATACTAAATGAATATTTAAGTGCGGATTGAATCTTAATTCATTTGTTATGAATATTGTTGTAAATATAAAAAGATGTAAGTTCGAGTACGTTGAAACACATTATTCACCTATTAATGGATTGGGAAAGAATTATGAATAATTCTAGATATTGATGGATTGAGGAGGGATTATATTTTCGAATTCGAAAAAATATCTTATAACTCCTCCAAATTTTGTTAATTTTATAAAATTAAGGAGGATAGTAAGTACCTATATCTTGAGCTTAAATTGGTAATAAAATTAAAATAATTTTTTTAGAAAAAATTTCTAATTTTCAAAAACTCAAAAAGTTACTTCATTAAATCCATTAAATTTCCTTTATTACAATTTAGAAAATAGAAGGAGAAGAAACTAAAGTAAACTCAACTTCTGAAATTAAATTTAGAAAAAGAAAAAAGAGGAAGAAGAAGAAGAAGTTTGCATTTGCTTTTTACTTTTCTAATTTGTTTTTCTTTCCTACTCCAATGTCGTCCACACTAATTTCTACAATATAAAAATTAAGAAAAATCCAATTTTTTTCAATATTTGTTATTTTTCCT
Source organism: Gossypium arboreum (assembly GCF_025698485.1). NCBI lineage: Eukaryota > Viridiplantae > Streptophyta > Magnoliopsida > Malvales > Malvaceae > Gossypium > Gossypium arboreum. The sequence continues at coordinate 115,866,456 of NC_069070.1, read as the reverse complement.
CTATAAATAATCGTCTTCCTTTGTTCACTTGCTCATTAACTAGCTTCACACACACTCTCTCTCCCTCTTTTTCTGGTTCAAAGTTGGGTTCTCAGTTGCCCTGATTCAGGTACACTTCTTTATCCTTATCTTTATTTGATCATATCCAAATCTGGGTTTTCTCCAAAACCTTTGAAGTTTGTTTTTTTTTTCTGGCAAAGAGCTATATTTTCTCCTAAAACTATGGGTTGTGTAAAAACCTTTTGATTTTTGATGATTCCACTTTTCTGGGTCTTGGACAGATTTTGTTGCTATTTTTAAACCCAATTTTGGTTTTTATTATTTTGGTAAATTTAGCCTGTTTAATGGTCTACAGGGATTAAAAAGAAAAAAAAGCTAAGTTCTATATTCGGGTGTGACAATGGCTACTAATAACAATAATAGCAAGTTAGAGAAGTTGGCTTCCATTGATGCACAGCTACGTGCTTTGGTTCCCGCTAAAGTGAGTGAAGATGATAAATTGGTGGAGTATGATGCTTTGCTTTTGGACCGGTTCCTCGATATTCTTCAAGACTTACACGGCGAGGATCTTAGGGAAACGGTATGTCATTCTTCAAGAATTGCATATACATAGTTTGATGTTTAAAACTAATGCATATGGTAACATTATACTACTTTATTATCAATTGTTTGTACATTGATTTGTGAGAGTTTCACATTTGGATTACTTAGAATCTTATTTCCTGGTTTTATGTATTACTTTCAGATACGGTTCATAGTGTTCTTTGGAAGATGCTCAATAAATTGATTTGATCTTGAAATTTGTGTTGTGAATTACAGTGATAAAATTGTACCATCTTTTTGTGTGGTTGATTTGATTAGGTTCAAGAATGTTATGAACTTTCTGCTGAGTATGAAGGGAAGAGTAACCCCAAGAAACTTGAGGAGCTGGGGAATGTTTTAACTAGTTTGGATCCAGGGGACTCCATTGTTATAGCTAAGGCTTTCTCCCACATGCTTAACTTGGCTAACTTGGCTGAGGAAGTTCAGATTGCTTACCGGCGAAGGATCAAGTTGAAGAAAGGTGATTTTGCCGATGAGAACTCTGCGACAACTGAATCGGATATTGAAGAAACTCTCAAGAGACTTGTGGTTGATCTCAAGAAGTCTCCTGAGGAAGTTTTTGATGCACTTAAGAACCAGACTGTGGATCTGGTCTTCACTGCTCATCCTACCCAATCTGTTCGTAGATCTTTGCTTCAGAAGCACGGAAGGTTTGTTCTTCGATTCTTGTAGCTTAATGTCTTTTTTATTACATCTTGAGAAGTACAGCAAAGAAGAAATTTTGAATTTAAAACCTGTTGTTTTCATTACATCCAGGATAAGGAACTGTTTAGCTCAGTTGTATGCTAAAGATATTACTCCAGATGATAAGCAGGAGCTTGATGAAGCTCTACAGCGTGAGGTATATCACTGTGTCATGATATTTGTTTATCTGTAAATAAACTTGCTATCCATTTCACAAAGGAGATGACTTGTTCTCACTTGTTTTGTTTCAATTCCTTTTCCATGTAGATTCAAGCCGCATTTCGTACAGATGAGATTCGAAGGACTCCTCCAACTCCCCAAGATGAGATGAGGGCGGGAATGAGTTACTTCCATGAAACAGTATGGAAAGGTGTCCCCAAATTCTTGCGGAGAGTTGACACAGCTTTGAAGAACATTGGAATTAATGAACGTGTTCCCTATAATGCGCCACTTATTCAGTTTTCTTCATGGATGGGTGGTGATCGTGATGGTACATTCCTACTTGGATAACTGAATATAAAAAAAGGCTTTACCCTGTAGTTCAAAAGCTTTTCTTGTTAATATTTGCTTGATATATAATGCAGGCAATCCAAGGGTAACTCCTGAGGTCACAAGGGATGTTTGCTTGTTGGCTAGAATGATGGCTGCCAATTTGTACTATTCCCAAATCGAGGATCTGATGTTTGAGGTATTTAGCTTGTATCATGTAACACTTTCTTATGAGCTTTATTTGAAGGATCCATTTTGGGCCAATCCTTATTGATGTATCTTTGCAGTTGTCAATGTGGCGTTGCAGTGATGAGCTTCGTGTTCGTGCAGATGAACTTCATAGATCTTCAAGGAGAGATGCTAAACACTACATAGGTATACTTTTAGAAATATGCCGGTTTCCATTTTGTTTACCTTTTTTCCTAAATATAGATGATGCACTTTTTACATAAATAGCTGTTCCGAATGGGCTTTACATACATTTCATGTGACCATGTGAACAAAAATGTAAGTCCAGCTATTATTTTTGCATGTGTTTTCAGAATATACTTTGAAGTATTGAGAATACTGTTTCTCTCTCTAATTCCCCATACGGGACAGAATCTTCTATAGTGTATCTTTTATAAAATGCTCAAAGAATATATTTAGACTTTAGGGAAGTTGAAACTAGATATGCTTCTCTGACAAGATTTCCAATGCCATGTGATGATTTACGCGATTTGGAAATGATAGTTTCTATAATATCTTGCTCAATTGATTTCATGTCACTGGTTCAGTTCTCATTTGATGTTACTTCAATGCAGAGTTCTGGAAAAAAGTTCCTCCAAATGAACCCTACCGTGTTATTCTTGGTGATGTTAGGGACAAGCTGTATCAGACACGTGAAAGGTCTCGCCAAATGTTGTCTCATGGTATCTCTGACATTCCAGAGGAGGAAACTTTCACCAACATTGAGCAGGTCTCTGTCAGTTTATCATATATCAGTCTTATTATGAGGTTGGAATCCACCTACTCATCATGAGTAAAATAGAGATTTACATTAGATTGCCCCTCGGCTAACATCTAGCCTTAATAACAATAGGAAAACGGCCTGGAAAACCCGATTTTGTAACTCTTCTCCTTTTTTCGTTTTATGTGCTGGGACAATAATGCCTTGAAAATTTCCATTTCACTTTCTCTGCCCTCATTGTAACATCTGCCCTAATTAACTCTTTGATCTTAAATTTTATGCAGTTTTTGGAACCGCTTGAACTATGTTATAGGTCACTTTGCTCTTGTGGTGACCGGCCAATTGCTGATGGAAGTCTTCTTGATTTCTTGAGGCAAGTATCAACTTTTGGCCTCTCACTTGTCAGACTTGACATTCGGCAAGAGTCTGACCGCCACACCGATGTCTTAGATGCCATCACCAAGCACTTGGAAATTGGTTCCTACCGAGAGTGGTCTGAAGAACAAAAGCAGGAATGGCTATTGTCTGAACTAAGTGGAAGGCGTCCATTGTTTGGTCCTGATCTTCCTAAAACAGAAGAAATTGCTGATGTTTTGGATACCTTCAGTGTCCTAGCAGAGCTCCCGGCAGACAACTTTGGAGCATACATCATTTCAATGGCAACTGCTCCTTCTGATGTTCTTGCTGTTGAGCTCCTACAGCGTGAATGCCACGTGAAGCAACCATTAAGAGTTGTTCCACTGTTTGAGAAGCTTGCGGATCTGGAGGCTGCACCTGCTGCTTTGGCTCGGCTCTTCTCGATAGATTGGTACAGAAATCGGATCAATGGCAAGCAAGAAGTCATGATTGGGTATTCTGATTCGGGTAAAGATGCTGGCCGTCTCTCTGCTGCCTGGCAGTTATATAAAGCTCAAGAGGAGCTTATCAATGTTGCTAAGGAATTTGGTGTGAAGCTAACGATGTTCCATGGTCGTGGTGGAACTGTTGGAAGAGGTGGTGGTCCCACCCATCTTGCTATATTATCTCAACCACCAGAAACAATTCACGGCTCACTTCGGGTTACAGTTCAAGGTGAAGTTATTGAGCAATCGTTTGGAGAGGAACACTTGTGCTTTAGAACACTCCAGCGTTTTACTGCTGCCACACTTGAGCATGGCATGCACCCACCAGTTTCACCAAAACCAGAATGGCGTGCACTGATGGATGAAATGGCTGTCGTTGCTACTGAGGAGTACCGTTCCATTGTCTTCAAAGAACCTCGATTTGTTGAATATTTCCGCCTTGTAAGTGAACTTGCATTATCATGTTCTGAACACCATGCCATTTGTTCAAGTTAATTAAAGCAGTTTTGGATTAACTAATACCTGTTCCTTTTTCTGTAGGCTACACCAGAGTTGGAGTATGGTAGAATGAATATTGGAAGCCGACCATCAAAGCGGAAGCCAAGTGGGGGTATCGAATCTCTTCGTGCAATCCCATGGATCTTTGCGTGGACACAGACAAGATTCCATCTCCCTGTTTGGCTCGGATTTGGAGCTGCATTTAAACATGTCATTCAGAAGGACATTAAGAATCTCCTTATGCTGCAGGAGATGTACAATGAATGGCCTTTCTTCAGAGTGACAATTGATTTGGTTGAAATGGTCTTTGCAAAAGGAGATCCCGGGATTGCAGCCTTATACGATAAGCTTCTTGTTTCTGAGGAACTCTGGTCTTTCGGAGAGCGGTTGAGAACCAACTTTGAAGAAACTAAAAGCCTTCTCCTCCAGGTAAATTCCCTTGGCCTGGATCGCATATAGATGCTTCTGGTTACTTACATCTTTCAAAAAAATCGAGCAACTTACTCTTTTCTTCTTTACTGTTTATCAGATTGCTGGGCACAAGGATCTTCTCGAAGGGGATCCCTACCTGAAGCAAAGACTCGGGCTACGTGATTCATACATCACCACTCTAAATGTCTGCCAGGCCTACACACTCAAACGTATCCGTGACCCAAATTACAACGTGAAGTTGCGGCCACATATCTCTAGAGAGATCATGGAATCAAGCAAACCTGCTGATGAACTTGTCAAACTGAACCCAACAAGCGAGTATGCCCCTGGTTTGGAGGACACCCTCATCTTGACCATGAAGGGTATTGCTGCCGGCATGCAAAACACCGGTTAAACACCGACCTACTACACGAGGTGTGCTTATAGTCTTTTAAGTCCAGAGAAGATGAATTATTCATCAAAGACTGATGTCATTTCGGCAAAAACCTTTCTTATAGGTAAACAAAAGAGGCGGATATATATATAAATGCTCTTTAAAGCTGTATGATTATGCTGTTATGCTTTTAAGACTCGTTTTATTTTTTTATATATATGTATTGCGGCAAGTGTTTATTATTGCCCAAAAGCGGATTGGAATGGAACTCCATGGGAACTGATCCATTATGCTTTAAATACAAGTAATGCCTTTTGAGGCTTCTGGTTTTTGTTTTTACGTATAATCTTGGGTCTTTTTAAGCTTATATAATTTACAGCTTCTTTATGCATGCATGTATTTTTGTATTAATCTAATGAAAGAATTTCATATGATTAAAACAAAAACAGACTAATAGTTAAATGGTCAGAAATGTAATTTCCCTTAATTTTTTGTTTTTTTTGACAAAAGCACTTCCACAAAATTCTTGCAAGTGTTCAAATTTCTAATAAAGATTTAGGTGATCGGATCCGAAAAATTGGCTCCATTTGTCCTTACTTCAACAAAGGAAGCACAGACCTCTTCGGCGAAAGAACTTTTGTTGTCTTGGTCCCAACTCAACACTAAACAAGTCCGAACTAGTTGAATACTTGTGTCAGAAATTCTCCGAGTCGGTTTGCCATTTCCATAAAGGATATAATTGACAGCTCGAAGTTGCATATATAAAGTAAATTTAAATATATAACAATTCAATATATAAATATAGTGTATCTTTCAATATATAAGATCTGGAAATATGCATACCCTAAATCGACTTGAACTAAAATTTATAAATATAGATGAGTTTTAACAAAATTTGAGATTCATATTTTGATTGAGCTTAAACAAACATAAAATATATCAATATTATATATAAACTCAGCCCTCATGAACTTCTTTAATTATTATGTAAATTTTAGTATTACGAGGTAAATAATATATATTCATTTATAGATTGATTAAAATTTTTATTAAATGATACAATAAATATTTAAATAAAGACTTTATAACAATTTTTTCTTAAAAGTAAATTAAAATTTAGATTTTAAAATCAACCCTTTTTGGTTTCTTCCTCCTTTTCTCCCTTATAAAACATGTACCTAAAGTTATTTTATTTTCCTCTTAATTATGTAAATAATAATAAAAATTATCATTTCACTAACAAAATTAAAAAACCAATTAAAAGCAGAATAAAGAACAAGTCTCCCTCACTATTTTTAGATAATTTTAGTTGCTTTTCTTCAGGTTGGTTTGATTAATTAAAAATTCCCTTAAAAACAAAAAAAATTGAATAATTTCCATAGCCGAAAATAGCTCAGTTCCTCACTATAAATTTACCATTTTTTTTACATTGATTATAGTTTATTAACCAATGTATCCGTAGAGTTATTTATCGAAAATTTGATTGATGGAAGCTTATCAGAATCCATTTATCTTCGAAAAAGTTGAAGACAATGAGATCCTATTTCTCTTTGTTCATTTTATGCTACAACATACTACCATTTATACGATTGGAAGCAAAAAAATTAAGGCAACAAGGTTGGGAGAAATTGTCGATGCATCAATCATCTTTTGTTTGCTGATGTAGTTACTATTTTTTTCTAAGTTAGTGTGCATTCATATCTGATTCTAAAATGTGTATGTCGAAACCATTTTTTGAAAATGGGAAATTGACTTTGAAAATGAAAAGTTGGGAGTAGCCACCAATCGTTTTTAATAGGGTGTGATTGGTTCACCTCAAAACACGGTCGTTTTTAATAAATAAATAAATTTTTCAAAACGACGATTTTGGTCTGCGAAAATAAAAAATTAGTTCGGGAGTCAGTTACGTACGAGGAAGGATTAGCACCCTCGACACGCCCAAAATTGGTACTTGATTGATTATTTAGTGTCTCAATGTCGAAAATTAAAGATTTGGACAGAGTTCAAAACGCGATCCTCCTTTTATTGGCTTTTAAAACATTTAGGTAAGTCAAATGTGTATTAAAGACCATCTCACCTTGAGGTAAAACATTACATCCAGTACGTTAGGACACAATATTTTTGACCCTCAGATGTGATCTTGCCTTTAAAACATGCGTTTTTAGCTTTAAGAGGGTATTCGAACATTCAAAGCAGACCAAGAAAGCGAAACCCAGTACGTTAGGGCACGATCCTTTGAATTCTTTAAATATCGAACATTGCCTATGTTTTGAAAAATTTTGAGAGTGAACCGATAAAGGGATATTTTGATATTCAAAATAAACAAAGAAGGCGAAAAAAAAATAACTAATAATAATTTAGTATAAAAAAAATCATTGAAAAAAACTATGGTATATAAAAATAATAAAATAATAAAGTAGGTTTATTAAAAATTATGAAAAAACTTTAACGAAGAATATATACATATAAAAATTATAAATAGTGATAGTAAAATAATAGTAGTAAACGGTAGGAAAAAAATAAATAAAATATGATGAATAAAATATAATAAGTATAATAAACTATATTTAAAATTATTATAAAATATATATATAAAAAGAAATAATACAGGAAAAAATGATTATTAGCAAAAAAAAAAAATGATACGCCAAATAATGTAATACATATAATGACAAGTTATACATAAAATAATTAGTTTTACTTAAAAAAATGTATACAAAACATATAACAAATATAAAAATAAATAAATAATATAATAATGTGAATCATAACTCAAATTGACTAAATTAAATGGAAGAAAAAATAACGAAAATGATATAATAAGTATAATAAATAATAGTGTAAAAAAATAATACAATAAATAATAGGAAAATAACCTAAAATAGTTAAATAAAATAGCAATAGATTAATAATAATAGTACCAAAAGAATTTAATTTTGTGATAAAAGTGTTTAAAATAAGCAAAATAGGGCTTAATTGAGATCAAAACGGAAGTTCTAGGATAAAGCACAAATAAAAGGGGAAAGGAGGACCTCATTGAAGGGCGCGTGGAACAAGGGGGTTTAAAAATGTAATTTACCCAAATTTCTGAACCTAGCATTTAATATGGACCAAATTAAAAGTTGCACAAAATTGCTGGGTGAAATTCAAAAACAAAAGTGAAGCAGATTTGGGCAGCAAGAAAATGTACAGGGACCTGATGCACAAATTAACCCCTTAAGGGCAAAACACGTGGGGCCCACCACTTTAAAAGCTATTGAATGGTTCTGCAGGACCCATTTTATTTCTTATTCCCATTGTTTTTCAAACAAAAAGAAGCAGAATGCTTCTTCTTCCCTGCTCCCTTTCCATTTTTCTTTGCTAGGAATTCAACCTAGCTTGCACCACCCTGGAGGATCATTGGTGCCACGCACCTCCACCCCACCGCCGGTTCACGGATCAAGACCAGGTAAGCCCTCCTTTCTCTTTTAAAACTTTGTTTGATTATTTTCAAAAATAATGAAAAAAAAAGAAAGGAAAAAAATGTAGATGCACAACAAAGGCTAAAAACCTTGAAAAAAAAACTATAATCACCTTTGATTCTATTGGATGGTATTAAAAGTTTACTCAGAAATCTGGTATATCTCTCTGTATTTCCCTTGATTCCCCTGAAAAAAAAACTCCCCTTTATACTGTATTTTCAATGGCTTTTTATAGCCTAGAAATAAAACAAGGGAAAAACAAGTCTCCTCCTGTTACTATGCTTCTTGTTGTTTTCTGTTAAAGATATAGCTGCGAAAATCTCGGAATCGAGAGGCGTGGCGGAGTGGGACGCTGGTGAGAGGCGTGCGGCGCGAGGACTCATGCAACAACTTTGAGTCTCTGTTCGTTTGGGCCTTGTTTGGGTCTATTTTTGTGCCTATTTTTCTTGTATTGGATCATGGCATGAATTTGGTCCTACAGTGTACTACAACCTTTTTGCCATCTGTCAAGTTAGTATAAGGGCAAAATTAGAAATTTTGCATCGAGGAGGGCAAGATCAAATAAAAAAAGTTGGGAGGGGCCATAGTTAAAAATTGTGTTTTAAAATTATTTGAATTGAAGTTTTAATTCCTTGTAGGGTCAAAATTGAAAATCTTCGTTTAATTAAAGAGCTAAAAGGGAATTAATTAAATTATTAATTTCAAAGGAGCTTAAAAACAATTCTACCATTTAACTAAGGCAATGTTTTATAAAATTGAACCGGTGATTAAACATTTAGATCACCGATTCCCCGTTCAAGTGTCGGTACAATAATAATTCTATAAATAATTTAAAAAAATCATAATAATTAATAAAAAATAAAAAAAAATTGTAGAACATTTCAACAGTTGTTTATTATTATTATTTTGAACTACAATTTCTTATTGTTTTAAGCGGTTTGCTCAAAGAGTGATTTAATCCCTTTGTCAAACTAGATTGAGATACCAATCTAGCTTAATTCCAGCAATGTCAATGCTCTTGCTTTAATCATGTTGAAACATTATCAATTTTTGTTAAAATTGAATTATTGATGTGCCATAAAATATTTTTTAAAATTTTTATTAGTATCAATTTCACATTTTATCTTTAAAATATTTTTTATTAAAAATCATATTTTACCTTTAATATATATTTTAAATTTCAAAATACATAGTGACAAGAATTAGAAGAAAATTGAAGCAACTAAGCAAGCAAAGAAATTAACTCGTATATAAAATATTAATAAATAAATTATGAGGAAAAAAGTTAATAACAAATTTAATTACAAGTGAGTGACAGTGGCTACAAGGAACCAAATTTATTTTTAAATTTAACTTGAACAAATATATTCGATTCGATTTTATTCTAAGTTCATCTTACTTGACTCAATTCAAAAAATTTCAAATCGAAATAAGATGATAAAATAAGATCTATCAACTCGACTAACTTAAATTCATTCAATTCAATCCAACACTACCCTATCCATTATTATTTGTTTAGTGGAAACTTTCTTTTAAATACTAGAATTTATAATTTTATTATAGTGATAGAAATTAATTTCACCCGACGTCTCCTTTGGAAAAAGCTTTAAGTAAATAGAAAATCTTTTTCTAATTTAAAACTATTAGTGACATAATTATTTCCGACGAAAGATCCAATCGAAAATACTTATTTGTAATGAAAAACACCTTGAAGCAGCCATTATTAAACCCAAGCGTGCATTGATTGAAGAAGGCATGGAAGCCATTAAAGCAAGCATTGAAAGAAATGGAGGAATTCCATACGAGACGAAACGACGAAGTCCAGGGGAACCTGATCTTCATCATCATTAATAATCATGAATTTTGTTTCTCCTCTCCTTTACCACTTTTCTTTGGAAATAATAAAACCCGCAAATGGTGGCTTAGAAAATTTTGTTTGAATATATGCTAAACCAAATCATTTCCAATTCCTCCATCTTAATTTTCTTTTTCAGTTAAGTAGAATTTTGATTCAATAAAATTAGACTTTTCATAAGATCATTTATTAAAAATGCTCAGCTTACTCAAAAATGGTACTTGCTCCATCCCTATTCGAGCTATTATCATGATTCATCTCAATTTCAAACATATTATCATGATCGAAAATTTATTTAGTTGTGATGTGGAGAATATTTATTTGCAGTTGTTAAAGTTTGAACCGCTGCTTTCAAATGTTATTAATGACATCAAGTGGTAGTACACTTACCCATTAATGCCATTTAAGGGCATGAGTTTAATCTTTACTAAGGTCCCTTTGATGGGTTGCTGTGCTCTATGTATAGTCCGGTCCAACAAAATTCTCTCGTTTTATTGAACCTACCACCTTAAGTATTTGAACTCTTCAAAAAGTTGGGAATGAAACCTCAATCAAAAGTAATACATGTTGTTCCAATAGGGGTGGAAGGTGTAAATTATTGTACTAAAAAATCACACAAAGTTCAATTCCCAAGAAAGAGAGGTGGATCACAAGGATCTCTTAAATACCAAGTCTTAAGAAAAATACTACTATTATACCCTCAAATACTAAAAGAAAAATAAGATAAGAAATAACACAAGAGTTTTAACGAGGTTCAGTAAATTATACCTACGTCATCGGGCACTAACACCAGATGATAACTTCACTATCTCCAAAATATTACAAACAAATAGAATTCCTTAAGAATTCTCAAATGGGAGAAAAGAGAAAACTAAGAGAGAAAGAATGGTTGGGATTATTGAAATGAGAAATGGAAAGGCCTATTTGAGGTTCAAGAACCAAACCATAAATAGCCCATTATCTCAAGGACCAAAAAAAAAATTATCCCATGCTAATGTTTCAAGTCAATTTTCAGTGCAAAGCCTGCACCTCCTATTTATTACATTGTTAGTCAATTTTAATGGCTTCCATTTAATTGTCATGCAATTTGTCAACAATTTACCATGCAATTTTATGCTACAAAACCATGCAATTTTCAACAATCTCTACCTTGAAGATTTGATTAGAATTATCACATCTTCACACACTTCCTTCAACTCCCCAAATCCGATAAAGCTATCTTTTATAGTGCCTCCAATTGCGCTCACGAGCGCCATACACCTGAAGGTGCTCAAATTCTCAGGATGTTAATCAAGTTCAAATAATGATTGAACTTGATTGTTGTTACCACCTTGGTCATCATATCTGCGGGATTATCTACTGTCGGAATCTTCTGAAGTAGAATTTTTCCTTTTTCAAAGACTTCCCACATAAAGTGATATCTTACGTCGATATGCTTGGTTCTTGAATGATAGACTTGATTTTTTACTAAATGAATAGCACTCTGACTGTCACAATATAGACTAATGTGACTTTGAACAACTCCCAAGTCTTCCAACAATCCATTAAGACAAATAGCCTCTTTAACAGCTTCTGTAACTGCCATATATTCTGCCTCTGTAGTAGACACAACTACTGTAGACTGTAAGGTAAACTTCTAACTCACTGGGGCTTTAGCAAGAGTAAACAGATACCCAGTAGTTGAACGACATTTGTCTAAATCACCAGCAAAGACAGAATCAACATATCCAACTACAAACTGACCAAGTGCTTCATTCTGCTCAAAAACTAAACCAACATTTACGGTTTTTCGAAGATACCGTAGAATCCATTTTACAGCTTGCCAATGTCCTTTTCCAAGATCATGCATATACCTGCTCACAACTCCAACAGCTTGTGAAATGTCAGGCCGCATACACACCATTGCATACATCAAACTCCCAACTGTATTAGCATATGGGACTTTTGCCATATATTATCTTTCTTCTTTAGTCTTCGGAGATAATTAAGCACTAAGTTTCAAATGAAAAGCAAGTGGGGTACTTACATGTTTTATGTTTTCATTCACACCAAAACATTGTAATACCTTTTTCAAATATTGCTTCTGATTCAAACAAAGCTTGCCTCTCTGTCTATCTCTACTTATCTCTATGCCGAGAATCTTCTTGGCCTCACCTAGATCTTTCATCTCGAACTCTTGATTCAACTGAGCCTTCAGCTTATCTATCTCTTTTTGGCTTTTTGAAGCAATTAACATATCATCAACGTACAAGAGTAGATAATTGAAAGATCTGTCATACAGCTTCTGCAAATACACACAATTGTCAAATTTGCTTCTTGTGTATTTCTGCCTTCTCATAAAGCTATCAAATCGCTTGTACCACTGCCTCGGGGATTGCTTCAATCCATATAGTGATTTGTTCAGCTTACAAACCCAATTTCTACCACCAGCATCTTTGTATCTTTCGGGCTGAGTCATATAGATCTCCTCTTCTAACTCACCATGAAAGAAAGCTGTCTTTACATCAAGTTGAGCTAGCTCCAAATTCAATTGTGCTACCAAGGCCAACAAAATTCTAATAGAGGAATGCTTCACAACAGGGGAAAATACATCATTATAATCAATTCCCTCCTTTTGAGTGTAGCCTTTAGCTACCAATCTTGTCTTGTAGCGAACATCTTTCTTGCTAGGAGATCCATCTTCCTTGGCAAATACCCACTTGTATCTGATTGCCCTTTTACCTTTCGGTAATTACGTCAACTCCTAAGTATTGTTCTTCCAGAGAGACTGTATTTCTTCATCCATGACGCTTTTCCATTTGTCACTTTCTAAGCTTTGCATTGCTTCTTGATAAGTGACAGGAATATCATCATCAAGAACGGAAGGCGAGGCTACCATATCAAGAATCGAAGGTGTCGTGAATTTCTCTCCATGGCCTTGCAACTGCAACTGGTTATGGTGTACTCAACGATTCTTGGGTCAGAACCTTTTCAACCTCTAATTCCTCCATTGTGGCTGGAGAATTAGACTTATTAACTAGGCAAATCCTCACCTGCTCAAACTCTACCTTTTTTGGAGTACACTCTACCTATTGTGGAGTATCACTTGTCTGAATATCTTCATCTACTACCTTTTTTAATGTGGCAGATTCATCAAAGGTAACATCTCTGCTACAGATCATTTTCTTTGTGTCTAAACATTAAAGACGAAATCCCTTTACTCTATAGGTGATTCTTATAAAGAGAGCTTTCTTTGCCCTCAGATCTAATTTTGACTCCTTCACATGGTAATATGCAGTGGATCCAAACACATGTAAGGAATCATAATCTGTAGCCGATTTTCCAGACCATAACTCCATAGGAGTTTTCCTTTCTAATGTAGATTATGGCAAACGATTAACAAGATGACCAGCGTATGTCACAGCCTCAGCCTAAAATTACTTGCCCAACCCAGCATTGGACAACATACATCGAACTTTCTCCAACAATGTTCGATTCATATGCTCTGCCACTCCATTCTACTGTGGTGTATCCCTAACTGTGAAGTGTCGAACAATACCATACTCTTGGCACACATCGAAGAACGGATCAATTTTATATTCCCCTCCATTGTCCGTCCTAAGCCGCTTGATTTTCTTGCCAGTCTGATTTTCGATCATAGTTTTCCATTTAAGAAAAACACCAAGCACTTCATCCTTAGTTCTCATGGTATACACCCAAACTCTTCTGGAAAAGTCATCAACAAAAGTAACAAAGTAGTGTTTTCCTCCCAATGAAGGTGTTTTGGAAGGCTCCCACACATCTGAGTGAACATGTTCCAAAATACCTTTTGTATTATGGATAGCAGGGCCGAACTTCACTCTCTTTTACTTTCCCAGAACATAATGCTCACAAAATTTTAATTTGCAAGCCTTTGCACCTTTCAACAATCCTTGCTTTGCCAGAATTTGCAAGGAATTTTCACTGGCATGTCCCAACTTCATATGCCACAACTGCATTGAGTCCAATTCTTTGTTACCGGAAGCTGCAGCTACTGCTCTAATAACTGTACTACCTTGGTAGTAATACTAGTTATTTTTCCTGATGCCCTTCAATATCACAAATGCGCCAGATGTCACTTTCAAAACCCCATCTCTCATAGTAACAACTGAACCTTTAGATTCCAAGGCTCCCAATGAGATGAGATTTTTCTTCAAACTAGGCACGTACCGAACATTAGTCAAAACTCTGGTTGATCCATCTTGATTCTTTAATTGGATTGAACCTATCTCAACAGTTTTACAGGCATTGTCATTACCTATATAAACAACTCCTCCATTTAGTTCTACTAAATCAGAGAATCACTCCCGGTTAGGGGACATATAATATGTACAACCCGAATCCAATGTCCACTAATCTGAATGGAACGATGATGATGATGCAACCAGTGATAGTTCAGAGTCACTGATATCATGCTTTGTAACACAAGCATCTAGAGCAGCTTTTCCCTTATTCTTCAGCTTTGGACAATTTTTCTTCCAGTGACCTTTCTCATGACAAAAGGCACATTCATCTTTCCCAAGTTTGGACTTTGACTTTGATCTCCCCTTCTGAGTTTTTCTTCGAGTGTATGAACAGCCTCGGACTACTAAAGCTTTGTGTCTCTGATTGAGTTTTTCTGTTTGTCATTCTTTCTCTGTTCATAACTGTATAAGGCCACACAGACTTCACTCAGAGATATATCACTCTTGTCATGAAGTAAAGTAGTTTCTAGGAACTCAAACTCCTCAGGAAGTGACCCCAACAGTATCAAAGCCAAATCTTCATCTTTGAATGTCTCATCCATATTCAACAAATTAGTGACTAACTAATTAAATTGGTGAGATGATCATTCATTGTGGTACTTGAGACGTAAGTGAAACGAAACAGTCTTTTCTTCAAGTGGAGCTTATTTTGACTGTTTTTCTTCAAAAAAAATTTCTTTAAGTGCCACCCACAACTTATTTGCAAAAGTCTCCTTTGAAAAAGCATACCTCTGCTCTCGAGAAAGGCATGAACGAATTGTGCCACATGCCAACCGATTGATCGCTTTCCAATCTTTCTCTTGTACATCATCTGGTTTATTTTCATCAATGGCAATGTCTAGACCCTGCTGAAAAAGGGCATCTAGAACCTCACTTTGCCATATACCGAAATGGCTCATGCCATCAAAGATCTCCACGGCCAATCTTGTACTTGCCATTGTCGGTCTTGTCCACATGGACGATGTTGAAGTTCCTAAATCGTCCGTTATCTCCATAATCTTTCAATATACCTAAAGAAATCTTTTCTGATGTGGAAGATCAGTTTAAACTGCAACCACAGAGTATACTACGATTAACCTTCGGCTCTTGATACCACTTGTTGTTCCAATAGGGTTGGAAGTATGTAAATTATTGTACTAAAAAATCACACAAAGTTCAATTCCTAGGAAAGAGAGGTGGATCACAAGGATCTCTTAAGTACCAAGTCTTTCCTTAGTCAGAATATCCCTTCTATAGTAATTTAATAGCACAATTAAATACTACTATTATACCCTCAAATATTGAAAGAAAAATAACACAAGAGTTTTAACGAGGTTCGGTAAATTATACCTACGTCCTCGAGCACTAACACCAGATGATAACTTCACTATCTCTAAAATATTACAAACAAATAGAATTCCTTAAGAATTCTCAAATGGGAGAAAAGAGAAAACTAAGAGAGAAAGAATGGTTGGGATTATTGAAATGAGAAATGGGAAGGCCTATTTAAGGTTCAAGGACCAAACCATAAATAGCCCATTATCTCAAGGACCAAAAAAGAAATTATCCCATGGCAATGTTTCAAGTCAATTTTCGGTGCAAAGCCTGCACCTCCTATTTATTACATTGTTAGTCAATTTTAATGGCTGCCACTTAATTGTCATGCAATTTGTCAACAATTTACCATGCAAATTTATGCTGCAAAACCATGCAATTTTCAACAATACCAACCTATTAAAAAATTCATTAGCTTCTGACAAATAATTTTAAAATTTTTTCCAAAATAAAATCTGCCTTTATCATTTATCATCCACCTTTAGTTTCTTTTTTTATGTATGCTTTTTAATCGTTGGTAATCCCCATTGAGTATTTTTGATAAAAAGGATGGAGCTCTTTTTAATTTTTCTGTTTTGGCTAAGCGATTTTGGAGATGGTGGGACATTGGGAGATGGCCATTACACTCACAAATCAGAAAATTACAACCAATTCATTATATATATTTGCAATTTGAAACCATGCATTTGTTGTTAGTGTTACCACATGCAAAATTAATAATATATCCTCTTCTTTTATCATATGTATATTTATGTGTGTAATGGATATACTTGATTATGGCCTAAAATAACCACAAAATTTAAAAATATGTAAACCACAATAAAATAAAGTACAATACAAGAACAGTATTTAAGTCTAAATAAAAGTGTACTAAGTTTTAAAGATTGTGTGATTAAATTATTTAATTATTTGTTAATAAGACACGCAATTAATTTGCGAAGGAGATATGATTCAAGTAAAACTAAGCTTATTTCTCCAAATAGGAGAATAGTATTTTAGTTTAATTAAAAATAGTAAAACTTTTTATCTTTAAGTACACTTTAAGTTTTTTATATTTATAATAACATTTTATCGTATTAAATAAAAATATTATATCTAAACGAAACTTTAACTATATTTAGGGATTTAATTTAAATTGAAATTTTATTACATCCCTACCAAGTAATTACATACCCTATCAATATATATCCCATCTTCACTTTTTCTTTAAGTTCCATAGAAGCTAATAATTTTCGGTTTATTTTTAACGTGTTCGAATTCTACTGGCTTTTTTTAGTCATGAAGAAATATTAGCTTCTGTTCCTAATGCTGTACCTTGCATTACATGTGAAACAATCTTACTAGACCTGAGCATTCTTTATCAAAAGCATGATGTTGATAAAATTGATGAATGATTTCTTGATCATAAGCAGAATGTTACTATCTCGAAAGATTATGAATTAATTAACCTTGTTAAAGTTACAGGTCCTGAAAGTATTGCATTTGGTTGTAAAGGCGAAGGGCCATACGTTGGAGTATCTGATGGCCCGATTCTTAAATGGCATGGACCAAAGTTTGGTTGGAAAGAGTTTGCTATTCCTTCGTCAATTAGGTATTCATTAAATTGTATTCTTTAGGCATTCATTAACTTATAATCTTTTTTGTAAAAATAGTTAACTAACGAATGGATTTTTATTGGATTAGGAAAAGAGAGTTGTGCGATGGGTCTACTGTAACACCCCTTACCCGAGACCGTCGCTGGAGTCGAGCACGAGGCGTTAACAGACTTAAATTATCACTTAAACAATTTAAAACAATTTATTTCACCTTTCATAATAAACTGCCCATCTACATCACAGTTGCTAAAAAAAATCATATCTCGAGTTACAAAACTCGAAAATAAAATCCATAAATTTTCCCTGAAACTAGACTCATATATCTATTTAAATTAGTACATTTTATTAGTTAAAATTTCCCCTATTTCAGTATTCGACTGCTCTGACCTCTATTCACTACGAATCACTTTTCTCTCTGTACAGAATTCAGATGACTATGCCATTTGTTTCTCTTAAAATTAGACTAAATAAGAAATCTATACATATAAAGTATGAATCCTAATTATTTTTTTACAATTTTTAGTAAATTTATAAATTCAGAACAGGGGATTCAGAAATTGCTCTGACCCTGTTCCACCAAAACTCAAATTTCTCATAAAATACAACTCATTTACCTATTTTGTTTCTTTCATATGAAAAAAAACTCAATAATATTCAATTTCATATTTTATTCATTATTTAATTTTGTCTCTACTATTTTTAGTGATTTTTCAAACTCACATCACTGCTGTTGTATGATACTGTTTTATAGCAAATTTTACCTTTTTATGAATTTCCATGGATTAGATAGCACATTAAATATACATAACACCAAATATGATCTTGAGTAGCCATTCCAATGGCTAATCATTACCAAACATTTCCTTACCACCCAATAGCCATATCATAAGATCATATACACAAAATGGTTATAATGCTATACATGCCATACTCAAAATATACAAGTCACTATACCAAAATGGTCCACGGATAGCGTGAGCGAGCCTCCGACCGTTCCCAATTTCCGAGCTGGCTTGTCAAAACTACAAAAAATGGAAAGGAGGGAATATGCATAAATGCTTAGTAAGTTCACATGTAAACAGCAAGTAACATAATCATGCAATCCAACATAAAATATCATTTGTATAAATATCACCAGACATTTATGTTACATTTGCATTTACTATCTTACCACGATTTCATCATACCAAGTTCTCAACCTGAGGGTTTAAGCACATACTTGTCCTAATTTTCTCATTCACCACACTTACCAACATGTCACCTTCGTCTTAAGTATTCTCCTTATTCACTTAAGATTCACCCGTTGAACATATCAGAATATAATTTGGATACACAGATTGCATGCACATAAGTGCCATACCCACAGCTAGACAAACTCAATAGCCTGCCAAAATTATGTAGCCAAGCTACCATGTAACCCGCCCATAAGCGAACTCGGACTCAATTCAACGAGCTCGGGCGTTCTCATCCATCAGTGAACTCGGACTCAACTTAACGAGTTCGGATGCCTATTACATCTCACGAACTCGGACTCAACTCAACGAGCTCGAAACTCAAATATCCTAGTGACATGTCACTTGTATCCTAATCTATTCCCAAGGTTCAAACGAGATTTTTCTCAATCATACATCTTTGCTGTCTTCCACGGAATGTCGGAACCGATACTTGATAGCATTTCATATTTATCAAGTAGCTCACATAATTTGCATATTACTAAATAATAATCCACAAAGCATAATATTTCATGGTAATAATCATCATATCATATAAATAACATTAAATTACTTAAAATGACAATTATGTTACTACATTTACACCTGAACTTACCTCGGTGCAAAATGTTAGAAATCAAGCCTAATCTTCGTAAACTTTATTTTTCCCTCGATCACGACTCGAATCTTGTTTCTCTTGATCTAAAATATCAAATTTAGCTTATTTAATACTCACATTTATTAAAACAGTCCTTGACTCAAACTTTAGAAAAATTACATTTTTGCCCCTAAATTTTTACATATTTATTCTTTTGCCCCAAGGCTCGGAAATTAAACTTCATCCTATTTTCTTATTTTTTATGACATGCTAATCATTTTTCCCTTCTATGGAAACATCAAATTCTTACTCTAACATGTACTTATGAACATTAGGTATTTTTACCGATTATGTCGTTTTACTCGTTTTCACGTAAAATCGCTTAGCAAAAGTTGTTTAACACAATTTCAAGCTTCATATTCTACCATAAAACATCAAAATAAACACATTTCACCTATGGGTATTTTTCCAAATATAAACCCTAGGTTAAATTATTGTTAGAATAAGCTTAATCAAGTTACCGGGACTCAAAAAACGTAAAGAACATTAAAAACGGGGCTAAAATGGACTTACAATCGAGCTTGGAAGCTTGGCCAAACCCTAACCATGGTTGCTCTTGGTACATTCTGCTGTAGCAAGAAGAAAGGGACACATTTGGGATTTAAAATTTGTCTTTTAATTTATTTTATCCCTAAATAATCAAAATACCCTTTTTACTATTCTTTCAAGTTTTACCCAATCAAGGCCATTTTTGTCCAAAAATTTATACAATGGTTTCATTATCTTTTAATGACCTCCCATGTAAAATTTCATGACAATTAGACACCTCTAACATGTAAAACTCAACTTTTACACTTTTTTACAATTTAGTCATTTTTACTAAATTGAGTGTCCAAACGTCAAAATTTTTCACGAAATCATTCCGTGAAATCGTAGACCATAAAAATATAATAAAAATAAAATTTTCCTCATCGAATTTGTGATCCCGAAACCACTGTTCCGACTAAGCTCAAAATCGAGATGTTACATTTCTCCCCTCTTTAGGGATTTTCGTCCCCGAAAATCTCACCAGAAAAGTGGTTTTGGTTTTTCACTTGGATTCCTCAATCCTATAATCAATGTCAAAGAACTTTCACTTAGGTTAAACTTTTACTACCTATCTCTTTAAATTTTACATACAAAAATCATAAGTGGTATTCACTTTACAATACTTTTACTGAAACTTAATCTCTACCAGAAAACTCATGTATTCAAAAGTCCGATCCATACCATCATGTTACATATACATTCGTACCCGAATCTTTACGAATTCGAATAGTAATACTAGTCAGTTCCTCTCATCCTCATACTCTTTATAATTTCACACAGTCCAATTATTTGTCAATTCAACCCTCAGCTACTTTTTATTTCAAGCCTCTTCTGGCTTTCCAAAGAAATCATGATATGAAACTCGGATCTCAATCCGATTAGTGGAGATTAAAATTCCATGATATCCAAAATTCATAAAGACACGAAATTTTATGAATCTGGTGAGCAGACATTCGGGTATACCAGTATAATTTACACATCTCATAACATTTAACAACACTACATATCACTTTCCTCTTTCAAGGACAGGAATGATCCAGACAAGAAAATCCATATTAACCTTTTATATTTCCATTCTAATTCCAAAACGGCAAAAATAATTCTGATGATTCTTGCTATACATCTTTAAACTTTCAACATTTCAAGAATTTGTACTTAAAGATAAACAATGATCGTTTTAGCATTTTTTTAATACCCAGATTATCTTCACATTATCAATATCAGATCTTCTTATTGCATACGATTCTTCTAGGAAACATACACTTCTTAATTATACTATTCGTCTTTTTACCCGTGAAGAAATAAAATCTTATTCTCAAGCATGTACATCTCATTAAATTCTGGACATATATTCCATACAGATTGAACAATCAAGTCTACCTTATTCATCCGTAATTGATATTTAAAGAAATTCTCTCTTCTAGTCAACAGAATGATTCAACATGCATCATTCCAAATTCACTCATCATGCCAATCGAAGACCATAACAAATGCATTAACATAAGTAATACTGATACCTCAACTGAATACATTAACTCTGATTAACTTACTTGAGAAAGGAAATCCACCATACCCATTGGGACTTGAAATTTCACTACATTATCAGGATCAACAAGTTGGAGGTCATGCTCTAAGTGCAAGTCATGATCAACAAGTTACAAGATAAAATATCCAGAAAACCCAAGGTAGAGAAATCTGAAACGGAGAAGCCCAGAATAAGGAAATCCAAGTTAAAGAAATCTATGATAAGGAAATCCTATTTACAGCACTGCATCAGAAGACCAAGAACCAGACTCATAGAAATATGAAAGACCCCAATATTTTTTTTTCAAAGAAAAGAAATCCAGAATAACATCATTCCAAACCACTGACAACAAATATGACCGGAACTATATGCTTCTCAAATATATAAAATCAATCAGAGCAATGATCGGTAGAAATAGAATCATGGCACCATACACAATTTCTCATTGATTCCCAACAGGCAGAATATAACAAAATACTAGAGAAAAACAGAACCATGTAGATTATAATCCAATCAAACTAACAACATATTCGTTTATCATTAAGATCAGTGAACATTTTCATAATATAAGAATTCATCAGGGATTAGATAGCCCCAATAATATTTTCGGTGTCAGATAGTCTCATACCATATCTCAATAGAGACAATCACAAACTGTTCACTGTAATTACCATGCTTGGACATTTCATATTTCGAACATTATTCCTTTAACTATTTTTGCTATCCCAAATTCCATAATATTCCCTTTACTAAGAAAACCAATTCATGAGGGAATTTCAATCAATACATTTCTTGACGTCATACCAGGATAGATCGTTTTACCAAAATTAACCTTTTTCGCTAACTGCGACCTTACGAAAATTAAATAATCTTTCGGTCAATCCGATATCTTTCTAGCTCATGTCTGTACTTATCAACCCATTCTCAATCTCTAATCATGCTTATAACATTCCATCATTGAACTCTTTGGTTTCTCACCTGGAAACTCATTTAACATAAATCTCAGGAATTTTCATTATAAAACACCACTTTGGTAAGGGGGAGGGGGTCGTAGGGCCTCTGACTCAACTCTCATATACATCTAACACAGTTTTCATCATAGCAATCATATTTCAATCATGTCATCCATTTCAAGTAACTAACATTCATATTGATTTTACACTCACTTTCCAGTTATCTCATTTAAACAAGTGTACTTATACATGTATTTCCATGTTTCCTAGATAATCTTACTTATCCATTCATTAAATCAGACAAGTCAAGCACATAATATCATATAAGGGCCAAACAAACATGGATAAGTATATCACAGTCTAAACTTCCATCTTACACATCATCATATACATATCATTACAATCATATAAATCAGTCCAAGCAATTTAATACATTTACTCAAGTTATACGAGCTTACCAATCATAATCATCCCAACCAATATACATGAATATTCATCTTATCAATATTTTTTATAAGTTACTCAAACACATGCACTTGTTCAAATAAATTGATCATATACATCATGGAATTATCTATTAATCATAGATAAGCTCATTTCACCATGTACACATTTCATGAATCCTCATTAGTACCTTTCCAAGTTTCAGTTCATCATAACTATACTATACTTGAATATTTTAACATCACATTCAACATGGTCGGTGTAGCTCAGTTGGAGAGTACCTTTGTCTAAACAAAGTGGCGCTCATACGCGTCGGGAGACATCACACTATCACGGATCGGTGACATGTATAGTTGAACTTTTTCACATGCTATGTTAGTCCGAGAAACGACTAAACCAAAGCTCTGATTCCACCAAATGTAACAACCCTTACCCGAGACCATCGCCGGAGTCGAGCACGAGGCGTTAACAAACTTAAATTATCATTTAAACAATTTAAAACAATTTATTTCACCTTTCGTAATAAACTGTCCATCTGCATCACAGTTGCTAAAAAAATCATATCTCGGGTTACGAAACTCGAAATTAAAATCCGTAAATTTTCCCTGAAACTAGACTCATATATCTATTTACTAATTTTTTCCAGAATTTTTCGTCTGGCCAATTAGCATAGTTTATTAGTTAAAATTTCCCCTGTTTCAGTGTTCAATTGCTCTGACCTCTACTCACTATGAATCACTTTTCTCTCTGTACAAAATTCAGATGACTATATCCCTTGTTTCTCTTAAAATTATACACAATAAGAAATATATACATATAAATTATGACTCTTGATTATTTTTGTAAAATTTTTAGTGAATTTCTAAATTCATAACAGGGGATTCAGAAATTGCTCTGACCCTGTTCCACCAAAACTCAAATTTCTCATAAAATACAACTTATTTACCTGTTTTGTTTCTTTAATATGAAAATATATTCAATAAGCTTCAATTTCATATTTTATTCATCATCTAATTCTGTCTCTACTATTTTTAGTGATTTTTCAAACTCACGTCATTGTTGTTGTATGATACTATTTTATAGCAAATTTTACCTTTTTATGAATTTCCATGGATTAGATAGCACATTAAGTATACATAACACCAAATATGATCTTGATTAGTCATTCCAATGGCTAATCATTACCAAACATTTCCTTACCACCCAATAGCCATATCATAAAATCATATACACAAAATGATTATAATGCTATACATGCCATACTCAAAATATACAAGCCAATATATCAAAATGGTCCACGGATAGTGTGAGCGAGCCTCCGACCGTTCCCAATTTCCGAGCTGGCTTGTCAAAACTAGAAAGAATGGAAAGGAGAGAGTAAGCATAAATGCTTAGTAAGTTCATATGTAAATAGCAAGTAACATAATCGTGCAATCCAACATAAAACATCATTTGTATAAATATTACCAAGACATTCATGTTACATTTGCATTTACTATCTTACTACGATTTCATCATACCAAGTTCTCAACCTGAGGGTTTAAGCGCATACCTGTACAAATTTTCTCATTCACCACACTTACCAACATGTCACCTTCGTCTTAAGTATTCTCCTTATTCACTTAAGATTCACCCGTTGAACACATCGGAATATAATTTGGATACACGGATTGCATGCAAATAAGTGCCATACCCGCAGCTAGACAAACTCAATAGCCTGCCAAAATTATGTAGCCAAGCTACCATGTAACCCGCCCATAAGTGAACTCGGACTCAACTCAATGAGCTTGGGCGTTCGCATCTATAAGTTAACTCAGACTCAACTCAACAAGTTCGGATGCCTAGTTACATCTCACGAACTCGGACTCAACTCAACGAGCTCGGAACTCAAATATCCTAGTGACATGTCACTTGTATCCTAATCTCTTCCCAAGGTTCAAACGAGATTTTTCTCAATCACACATCTTTGTTGTCTTCCACAGAACGTCGGAACCGATACTTGATAGCATTTCATATTTATCAAGTAGCTCACATAATTTGCATATTACTAAATTATAATCCACAAAGCATAATATTTCATGGTAATAATCATCATATCATATAAATAACATTAAATTACTTAAAATGACAATTATGTTACTACATTTACACCTGAACTTACCTCGGTACAAAATGCTAGAAATCAAGCCTAATCCTCGTAAACTTTATTTTTCCCTCGATCACAACTTGAATCTTGTTTCTCTTGATCTAAAATAAAAAAAATAGCTTATTTAATACTCACATTTATTAAAACAGTCCTTGACTCAAAATTTGAAAAATTACATTTTTACCCCTAAAATTTTACATATTTATGCTTTTGCCCCAAGGCTCGGAAATTAAAATTCATCCTATTTTCTTATGTTTTTTGACATGCTAATCATTTTTCCCTTCTATGGAAACATCAAATTCTTACTTTAACATGTACTTATGAACATTAGGTATTTTTACCGATTATGTCGTTTTACTCGTTTTCACGCAAAATCGCTTAGCAAAAGTTGTTTAACACAATTTCAAGCTTCATATTCTACCATACAACATCAAAATAAACACATTTCACCTATGGATATTTTTCCAAATATAAACCCTAGGTTAAATTATTGCTAGAATAAGCTTAATCAAGTTACTAGGGCTCCAAAAACGTAAAGAACATTAAAAATGGGGCTAAAATGGACTTACAATCGAGCTTGGAAGCTTGGCCAAACCCTAAACATGGTTGCTCTTGGTACATTCTGCTGTAGCAAGAAGAAAGGGACACATTTGGGGTTTAAAATTTGTCTTTTAATTCATTTTACCCCTAAATGACCAAAATACCCTTTTTACTATTCTTTCAAATTTTACCCAACCAAGGTCATTTTTGTCCAAAAAGTTATACAATGGTTTAATTATCACTTAAGGACCTCCCATTTAAAATTTCATGACAATTAGACACCTCTAACATGTAAAACTCAACTTTTGCACTTTTTACAATTTAGTCATTCTTACTAAATTGAGTGCCCAAACGTCGAAATTTTCAAACGAAATTTTCATGAAATCATTCCCTGAAATCGTATACTATAAAAATATAATAAAAATGGAATTTTTCTCATCGGATTTGTGGTCCGAAAACCACTGTTCCGACTAAGTCCAAAATCGGGATGTTACATCTACAAATCCTAACCTTGAACCAATATGTGGAAGGCCACTGGGATTTAACCTAGTAACTTGTGGTTTCTATATCGATGATGCTTATTTTGGCCTTCTCATGATTTGACCTAACGGTGGCATAGCACAAACCCTTATTAGCTTAGTTGAAAGAATCCCGTTTAAGTTTATAAATGTGTTAGATATTGATAGTAGTACAGGAGTTATCTATTTTACAGATAGTAGTACTACTTTTCAGAGAATGTATGGTTTTCTTTTGAATTATCGGAATTTTTTAACTATTTGGATATTTATATAATTTTTAATTAAATTTTTAATATTTATGTGTAGGTATGCAGATTGTTTATCCATATCAACTGATAATAGCGAAAGGTTATTAAAATATGATCTACATATAAAAAACACATCCGTTTTATATACAGGTTTGATGTTTCCAAATGGAGTAGCTTTGAACAAAAATTATTCTTTTCTTTTGGTTGCGGAAACAACACGAAGAAGAATATTGAAGTTTAATCTTGGAACAAATAATTTTGAGCCCGAAGTGTTTGCTGAGTTACCTAAAGTTCCTGATAATATTAAGATGAATCATAAAGGAGAGTTCTGGGTATCTTTAAATGCAGAAAGGCTTGGAGAGATCGATGATGATATTCCGGATCCAATAGGAATTAAGTACGATCAAGAAGGAAGGATTTTAAAACAATTGGACGAAAATGGTAAAGATGTATTTAGTTCTATTAGTGAGATTAAGGAGATTAATCGAACTTTATATATTGGTTCGGTTACAAAACCTTATGCTGATATTTTAAAACATTAAGTTCTTATTGAATTAGTGATATTAGTGGGGTTAATCGAATATTGATTCGGTTACAAAACCTTAGGTTGATATTTTAAAAGTTTATGTTTTTTTAAATAACTTTTATGAGAATATTCAATTTTATTTTAAGTTTCATTTTCTTGTATTGATTTGATGATGATTAAAACCTTATTTCGTGAGTTGCGACTTAATAATTAATTTATATATGGGTTTGGTGATAACTAAAACTTTAAACTAATTTGATTAAAGTGTGTATTGAAAATTATGCATTAAATTTATTGTTATATTGATTTTGTTGTTGTTAATTTATTCAAAATTGAATCGTTTAATCATCTTGTTGAATCAGTTAAATAAAAAATTAAAAATTTAATAGATTTCAAATATATAAAATTTCACAAAGATTTTATCAAATAATTTTAATAACTTGAAACTGTTGCAAAGCATTTAAAAATTGCCTTAATATATGATGAAAGAACTAATTTCCAATTCCTCGAGCTTAATCCTTTTTTTTTAGTATACTTTTAATTAAGCACTCTCCACAAAGGGTAAACTGCCTGGGCAGTCACCCAACTTTTGGATAGATTTTATATAGGCACCCAACTTCAAAACTTTCAATTTAATCACCAACATTTTCAAATTTTTAAATTTTAATCACCCACAGTTGAATACTTAATAGAAAACCGCCTTCTTTTATTGGCATAATAATAAATTTAGTCCTCAAATATTTAAACATTTTATCAAATTAATTTTAAATCTAAAAGTTTAACAAATTTATCTAATAACAAAATTTAACTTGAATATTTACAAAATTATCTATTTAATTCTAATTCAATAAAATTGGACTTTTCATAAAATCACCTACCAAAAGATTCTCCACTTCTTAGAAAATGGTACTTGACAATCTTTATCCGAACTATTATCATGATCCGTCCCAATTTCAAACACATTCCTGATCTAGTTGGAAGTGAAAACACCCGAGAAAGTCGGCATATAAGACCCACCACTCCTCTCAGCACCACCATACATGGTTACTCAAATTTGCAGTCACTTCAGACGAACTAGACATAGTTGTATCCCAATTCTCTTGTGTTTGGTTATAAGAAAACAACCCAAAACCACAATAATCAAGACATACCTTAGTAGAATATTCAGACAAGTGCCCATATGCCTCCACTCTCAAATAATCAACTTTTTCAGTAGCTTGAAACTTGGGGTACACTGTAATGAACTTGGAAAAAGCATGATTGAATCTTGAGAGCAAAAAATACGGTCTGCAACAATGGAAGTAGAATCAAGAACTCATTTTGAGCGCAGAGCGTAGCTAATGATCTTGGCCGTCCATTGTTCCCATCTTCAGATGCTTCTTCAAGAGCTTCCCTGAGTTTGTTTTCTTGTAATTCCCGAAGTATTGATGGTTTCTTCTCTGAATCTTCTCTTAAAGCAGAAGCACCATTTCTTCTTTTGGTCTTCTTTTCTTCTCTGCTATCAAAGCTGCATAATGGGATATTGGTTTCCATAATGAAAATTGAATGAATGGCTGCTTCTCTTTTTCTCTTTCAAGAACCAAACATTCAAAGGGGCTTTATCATTTATGTTTTGGTTTCAAGATTCAAGCTTTTAACTTTTTTTTTTTTAAAGCCCTTTATTTTATTGCCTAAAATCATTCAAAATACCAACAAATTAGAATAAAATTCACAAGCTAAATTTATGGATTTTTTAAAATTAGAATTAAATGATAAATTTTGTAAAGGCTAAATTTGTTCAATTTTTAGATTTTGAATTAAATTAATAAAATGCTTAAACTTTGTTATTAGGTAAATATTTTAAATTTTAAAAATATTGGTGATAAAATTAAAAGTTTTAAAGTTAGGTGTCCAAAATAAAACCTATCCAAAACTTAAGTGACCACTAAGGAATTTACCTCTACAACAAGCTTGTCGGTTTTGAAAATTTTATATTTTCGATAAACCAGAAGGATTGATATTGAGAAAAATATATTGTCAATAAATAATAAATTTCTGTTTTATTTTATGTATCAATTTTTCTGATCTAAAATTTATAAAACATATTTTTTCTTAAAAAATAATTTCAAGTTTCCACCCAATGATCAAAACAATATTTTTATTTTTAGTGGTATAGATTTATTAAAAATGTGCTAAGTTTTAAAGATTGGACGATTAATTTATTTAATTGTTTTTAATAAGACAAGTAATTTATTTGCTGAGGACTTATGATTAAAGTAAAATTAAGCCTATTTGTTCTATTTAAGTTTAATTAAAATAGTAAAATCTTAAAATAATGGACCTAGGTTTTCAATTTTATAATAACTTTTTATCGTATTAAATAAAAAATATTATATTTAAACCAACTTTTAATTTACATTGAAATTTCATTATATCCCTACCAAGTAATTACATACCCTATAAATATATATCCCATGTTCAGCTTTTCGATCACTTTCAATTATCGTTTCCTTCAAGTTTCATAGAAGCTAATTCTTTTCGGTCTATTTTTAACGCGTTCGAATTCTTTGGACTTTTAGTCATGAAGAAATATCAGCTTTTGTTCGTAATGCTTTACCTTGCATTATGTGTGAAACAATCTCACCAGCGGATTCTTTATCAAAAGCATAATGTTAAAAAAATTGATGAACTATTTCTTCATCAAAAGCAGAATGTTATTATCTAAAAAAAAATTATGAATTAATTAACCTTGTTAAAGTTACAGGTCCTAAAAGTATCGCATTTGATTGTAAAGGCGAAGGGCCATACGTTAGAGTATCTGATGGTCGGATACTTAAATGGCATGGACCAAAACTTAGTTGGAAAGAGTTTGCTATTCCTTTATCAGTTAGGTATTCATTAAACTGTATTCTTTACGCATTCATTAACTAATAATCTTTTTGTAAAGATAGTCAACCAACGGATGAATTTTTTGTTGGATTAGGAGAAGAGAGTTGTGCGATGGGTCTACAAATCCTATCATCGTACCAATATGTGGAAGGCCACTGGCCTTAAAATTTGACCAAGTAACTTGTGATCACTATATCGGTGATGCTTATTTTGGTCTTTTCATGATTGGACCTAATGGTGGCATAGCACAAACTCTTGTTAGCTCAGTTGAAAGAATCTCGTTTAAGCTTATAAATGGGTTAGATATTGATAGTAGTACAGGAGTTATCTATTTTACAGATAGTAGTACTACTTTTCAGAGAAGGTATGGTTTTCTTTTGAACTATTGGAATTTTTTATTTCAACTTTTTGAATATTTATATAATTTTCAATTAAATTTTTAATATTTATGTGTAGGTATGTAGATTTTTTGTCCAGATCAACTGATAATAGCGGAAGGTTATTAAAATATGATCTACATACAAAAAATATGTCTGTTATATATACAGGTTTGATGTTTCCAAATGGAGTAGCTTTGAACAAAAATTATTCTTTTCTTTTGGTGGCGGAAACAACATGAAGAAGAATATTGAAGTTCAATCTTGGAACAAATAATTTTGAGCTCAAAGTGTTTGCTAAGCTACCTAGAGTTCCTGATAATATTAAGATGAATCATAAAGGAGAGTTCTGGGTAGCTTTAAACGCAGGAAGGCTTGGAAAGATCGATGATGATGTTCCGGATCCCGTAGGAATTAAGTACAATCAAGAAGGAAGAATTTTAAAACAACTGGACGGAAATGGTGAAGATGTATTTAGTTCTATTAGTGAGATTAATGAGGTTAACCGAACTTTATATATTGGTTCGGTTACAAAACCTTATGTTACTATTTTAAAATTGTAAGTTCTCGTTTTATTAGTGATATTAGTGAGGTTAATTGAATATTGATTCAATTGCAAACCTTTAGGTTGCTATTTTTATTCTTGAAGCAAGGTTCCAAAATCTTAGGTTGATATTTTAAAAGTTAAATTTTTTTTTAAATAACTTTTATGAGAATGTTTAATTTCTTTTTAAATTTCTTCTCTTTTTTTTTTTTGCATTGGCTCGATGATAATTAAAATCTTATGTTGCTATGTGATAATTAATTTCTATATGGTTCTGGTGATAATTAAAACTTTAATGTTACATGTCAAAACCATTTTTTTGAAAGGGGCGACTTTAATATTTAAAAACGAAAATAGGAGTCGTCACCGATTTTTTTTAGGTGTGATCGGATCACCTAGTAATTTGGTCGTTTTAATAAAATATTTCAATTTACTAAAACAACGATTTTGGTCTACGAAATTTGAGAAAATAGGTTCGGGAGTCGATTACATGCAAGGAAGGGTTAGCACCCTCGTCATGTCCAAAATTGGTACCTAATTGATTAATTAATGTCTTAAGGTCGGAAGTTGAAATTTTAAAATTAACGATTTTAAAATACGATCCCCTTTTTATTAATATTAATTTTAAAAACGCTTAAATTAAAATGAAACGAGCATCAGAGGCCTAGTCGTCCCACAATGACAATATGCCACATCCCGTAAGTTAGGATGCGACATTTGAGCCCTCGAGAATAAGTTTGCCTTTAATTTTTATTTAAAACTCAAATATTTAAATTTAAAAGGGTATTCGATCATTTAGGTTCAACAAGAAAATCGAAATCTCGTAAGTTAGGGTACGACTTCTCGAATCTCTAAATACAAAACATTGCTTTATTTTGAAAATTTCTTTTTATGAATTTGAGTAAAAAAATGAAATATTTAAAAATGATATATGTGTAGTTTATTTGATCATGTTTAAAAAAATCGTTTAAAACTTCAAAAGGGTCATATGTGGCTATTAATGATAGTGCAACATACATTTGAAATAACAATGACATAATATGCATAATAAAATATAACATATATAGCATTGATATTAACAAATCCTAATGTTAACATGCATAAACTATAATAAGAAATTGCTAATGATAATATAATAACAATAATAATAACAACAACAATAATAATAATAATAATAATGAATTTAAATTTTGAAAGTACATGAAGAGTGACAAATAAATGAATAATGGAATAAAATAACAATGAAGATAAGGGCAAACATAAAATAAACAAGCCAGTTTAAAAAGGGTGGATGAATAAATAAATAAGAGCTAATATAAACTTGATTTGAAAAAGAAATTAAATAAATAAATAAACTAAAAATAGGATATAATTTTTTTAAATAGGTAAATTAATTAATATATTAAGTAGACTAAGGATGACATTGAAATCAAACTGAAATTTGGGGTACAAATCGTAAATAAAAAAAGGCAAACCATGATCAAAATAAGACGCGCTGACACTAGCGAGGCGAGGACCAAATGAAAAAATAGCCCAATCTTCGGACACGCGTCCTTTCTCTAAGTGCTCAGCATGCCACAGATTAAATTGAACCACACGAGAAATATGTTGCCAAATTTATAAAATAAAAAGGTAAGTAAAAGGGCTAGATTGCAGTGCACCGTAAAAGTGGATGGATCACGCTTGAAATAAACCCAAAAGAGTGAAACACGTGGATCCCCCATTTGGAGTGGGTGGGGTTCGGGTTGGCCCTCCCAAAAACCACGCCGTTTTAGCATTTTGGGAGGCCAATTGAAACGGTGCCATTTCAAGGTTCTTATTTAAGCCCCAAAATTTTTTTAAACCTTCACTTTAGCCCTCCCTTCAAAAAGAATTGAAAAAAACTTTTTAACCCTCTCTCTCACCCCTCCTTTTCGACTGAACTCCGGTCAATGGGCCACCGCCCATCCATCACCACATACGGTGGCCAGAGTTCCAAAGAGGGCCTTTTTCGGTCAATTCGGTCTCCCCAAATCTCATTCCAAGGCCAAAAACCCAAAAAATGCCCTCTAAAATTCAAAAAGAATGAAGGAAACCCCTCGGCTTCCTTTTTCGATCGTGAGAAAGGTAAAAGCTTTTGTGTTTTTTTTTATAGATACCTATATATCTATGATTTTTTAAATAAATATGAAATAAAAGATAAGGAAACCACATAATGAAAACTATCGTATTTTCGATCTTTTCTTTCTCGTATATCTCTTTTTTTTTATTTTTAAAAATAACAAATAGAGAAACGAAGCAAATCACCTTATTTGCCTTTTTTGAATTACTATGATGTGTTTGTAAAAAAAAACAATAAATGAAGTTGATGTGGCTTTTATAGCCGAATACAAGGCCGTTTGCTTCCATTTTTTTTTGTCATTTTGCTATTGATGCTTGCGTGCTCCTCTCTGTTATTTCATTTAATTCTCTTGCAGGTGTTAGAAGCGTGGTAATGGCGTGCAGCGGTGATGGCACGCGTGAGGAGACGCGGCGACTGAAGCTCTTAGGGGGTTAGGTTTTTTTCTTCTACTTGTTTTTTTTTTTCTGATTTGTTGTGGGCTAAGGTTTCTAAGTTTGGGCTTAGTTTTAGTTTGTTGGGTTAAATGAATTTGGGCTGTTGAGCTTATTGTTTGGGTTTTGAATTGGATTGTAATTTTTCTGGACCCTTTTTTATTTTATTTTGTAATTTACCCAAGTTAAAATTGGCCTATTACATTACCTTTGGTAAAAGTATTATTTTTAAGCATATTTTAATTT
The DNA here is from genome assembly GCF_025698485.1 of Gossypium arboreum. NCBI lineage: Eukaryota > Viridiplantae > Streptophyta > Magnoliopsida > Malvales > Malvaceae > Gossypium > Gossypium arboreum. Next base: position 115,833,235 of record NC_069070.1, on the reverse strand, counting down.
ATGAGTTACCAATAAATTACTTCAATTAGTAGTATTTAACTACTCTCAACTTATCTTCATCAAGTTTGAAAATTTATTTTTACGAGAACTATCACTTATCTTTTTATTTCAAATTTAAATTTGTATTACTATTTTTATTTTATGTACTATCGTAATATATATGAAATAAATATGTTTTCTCTAATATGTATTGAATTTATATATTTTGATTGAGTCTTAACTTATTTAATATTAATATTGTTGTTAATAAAAAATATAAATTTGAATGGACTGAAAAAAAAAAATTTTTTACGGGTTAGGGAAAATTTAAAATTTTCGCCACATAATGATTTCCAAAGAAGGGATTTGAGTCATTTCTTTTTACATAGGTTTTTTTCACGTGTGGTGGGCATGGCATGGCACTGGTATTTATATACAAAGAATCTTAAACTTTATTATCTCTCTCCATTTCTAGATCCCCAAAACCCTCAAATACTTTTTTTTTTTCCATCCCATCGATCTCGCCAATGGCCAACACTAATCTCCCTCGAAGAATCATTAAGGTTTCTCTTTCGATCTCACTGTCATCCTTCTCGGTTTCCTCATTGAAACCCTCAGAAAATCTTCCTTTTTTTTAGAAAAAAATAGTGTGTTTCCTTTTTTTGTGTTTCTAGAGTTTGATTTAGTAGCTGAATTGTTTTGGGGTTTTAATGAATCAGAAGCTTCAGTAAATTGTTCTAAGTCTTCCTAGTTTGTTTCTGTGAATTATGTAAATGTTTCATGCTTAATTTTTGTTTCTTTATCTTTGATCTAAACAGGAAACTCAGCGTCTCCTCAGTGAACCAGGTAAATACTTTGCTTCTTTTTTTGAAATTCTTGTTGAATATTGTTTGCTATCGGTTTTTTTTTTTTTTGGTTTAAATGTTATGGGCTGAAAAATGTTTAATTTGATTGTTTTTCCCTTAAATACAGCGCCTGGAATTAGTGCCTCACCATCAGAGGATAATATGCGATATTTCAATGTGATGATCCTTGGTCCAACACAATCTCCATATGAAGGTAGTTGTTTTTTTTAATCGGATGGGTTGCTGACGCTTTTTCTTTGTGTTAGAAATGTAAAATTTTAGCAGTTATTGTATAATAGTTGGGTCTCGACTGATTGAATACATAAAGATTGACACCATTGCCAATTTTTAGTCATTAAAATGACCTCTATATGCCTTAAGAGTATGATTTTTTATTTGAGAAAATGGTTATGCGTTGTTTATATTATTTCATTTCTATCTTTTAATGAGAAAGAAGGGGCCCTTGTTTTCAGTGTTGAGTGTTGAAATATAAGTCCAATTAGCATGGTTTTAAGTCTTATGCTGTGGTTAGTCTGGTTTTTGGAAGTTGTTTCCGGTAATATCTCATCACCTTTTTTTTCATTCTGCATTTATGTATAGGATATGATGCATTTTCTTGTTTGGTTATTTGTTTAGGAGGGGTTTTCAAGTTGGAACTATTTTTGCCTGAAGAATATCCCATGGCTGCTCCTAAGGTAGTCAGCATTGAGTTATTCTTAATGTTTAGCATGATCTTCATGTTTTGGCATCTGTTGGGGTATGCTCGATTGATGTTCCTTTGATATATGATATTGATCGACTTTACATTGGGTTTTATTATGAATTAGGGATGCACTAGTTTACATGTAGAGAATGCTGCCTTTGCTTTGTGTGACTGTTTTATCTGTCACGTTTTTACTGTTAGTGCATCTAGTTTCCATCAGTTTCTGTTCTTCTTGGTGATTAAGGATATAATTTCCTTTAGCTTGTCAATGTTTGCTCGACCTTCACTTGTTAAGTTGTTTGTTAGTCAGTGTTGAAGCACACATGCATCATATTGCATATTTGTAGTCTATCTGCTTAAAAATGTTTTTGAATTTCTCTCTATCTAATCGGTACTATATTCTATGAACTTCAGTTTACTGAACAGATGGAGATACATATACTATCAATGCATCCTATTATTAACAGCCTAATTTCCATGACCTTCTTAGCTCTCTAATATCAAACTCTCTTTCATCTCTTTAACTAGTTGGAGAAATTCATCTGCAATCATATGATTTTCTATAATTTGCTAGTGCTTTGTGATCTTCAACCTTCGTTCTAATAGATTCAGGTTCAACAGAATTTTTTTTGCAAAATTGTGTTATTCTCCTTTAAATATGGTGAAGTTTTGGTTCTATATGATTATTTGCTTTAATGACATTTAAGAGGAAAATGTATATTAGAAATGAACATCTAATAGTATGTTATATTCACTGGCTTTCGGAAGTCGTTCTTACTTTCACCTAGGAAGAACCTTTACTTTTGTGGATGCCTTGCCTTCAATTAGTTGCGCAGAACCAACTTTTTTGGTGCTAATGATCTAATCCGTGCTTGCTCTCCTAATTGGACTCTGTATGGCTGATAGGTGGCATTTGAGATTCATTATCTTCTTGTGATCGGTACTTAATTGTTTGATTTCTGAAAATTAGGACCTCTGTCCTCTTTTTGGTGATTGGACTTCATTGTTTGGTTCTCAGAACTTTTCCATCTTCCATTAGTTTTGCCCTTTCTGGTATATTTCGTATTTTTATCCACCTTAACAAATTTGCTGTAACAGGTTCGATTTCTTACAAAGATATATCATCCTAACATCGATAAGGTCAGCTCTACCTGTTCCTTCTTTTGTCCTTATTTTTTGGTGTTAAAGGTGTATTTTATTGTTCTAAGAATTGAGCTTTCTTGCAGCTTGGAAGAATATGCCTTGATATTCTCAAAGACAAATGGAGTCCAGCTCTCCAGATTCGAACTGTACTTTTGAGGTATTATAAGTTTTTGTGAGATGTAACCCTATTACTGTAAATCACAATAGATGGTTTGAGTAACAAGCTTAGAACGTATTACATGTTATTATAGTTATAATTTTTTTTTCTGGAAAATTAGAGATTTCAAGTAAAGATGGCAGTTGAATATTTCTTTTCCACCAATGCCTATTTATAAAGATCGGGGAAGAACATGTTTTAGGGATTAAATTGAAAAGTATTGAAATTATGGAAAATTCTGATATTTTATAGAATTCATGGACTGTTATCGATATGTATGATAATAATAGCTGGAAATAAGGATTAAATTGCAAGAATTTTATTTTCTTGACCCTAAGGATGAAATCGTCATTAATTAAAAGTTTAGCGGCAAAATGGTAATTTTTGTCTGGAGCATTAATTAAATGTATTAGAATATGAAATGAATGAAAATGATGATCAAATTTATTTATAAAGATCCGGACGACACAAATACGAGACTTGATCATGGAAAAGAAAACATATCAGAATAATGAAATCATAAACACGAACAATCAATGAGGTAAGTTCGTGTAACTTGAATTATATTCTTAAATGCTTGAAATGCATGTTATTGATATGAATATGATTTGAATGTTCATTATATGAAAATTGATGAAACATTGATATATTTGATAAAATGGGAAGAAATCTCGGTTGAATGAAAGGAAAATTCGATGGATCTCTAAAAAGGAATTGACGGTAAAAAGGATCTAGCCCGGACGGGTGATCCTATCCTGATATAACCCTCCCGAAGAATATGTGTAAAATGGATTTAGCCGGACGGTAATCCGAATTAGGGTCTCAATTTAGCCTGGATGGTAATTCAGATCCAAACTCATTAGAGTAATTGTCGCGTTGAGGATTTAGCTCTGGACCTGGTAATCCCGACAATACTCTATGAGTTTATATTACAGGGGATTTAGCCTGGACTGGTAATCGCACTGTAAGGATGAGGTTTGCGGGAGTGTGCTCTCTGCTTTTGTTTTGCATGAAAGATTTCACTGCTTTTTTTCAAATGCAAATATATTTATATGTTTTTGTGTATGTGTGTGTGTACGTATTATTACTTAGAAAGGGAATTCTTTTATGTTTGGGTTGAAGACATTATTATCTTAAGTTTTTGCGGTATCTTGATCGAGTTTTAGGTCAATACTAAAATTATTATCTTTATTGCTAGCATTCAAGCACTCCTAAGTGCTCCTAATCCTGATGATCCACTCTCGGAGAACATTGCTAAGCACTGGAAAACAAATGAGGCTGAAGCCGTGGAGACAGGTAAAATCCCATGGTTGCAATCTTAGATCACTACTAGAATCAAGGCTGATATGCTTTGATTCTTACGATTGACTGTTCTCAGTTTCCTTGACTATTTACAGCTAAGGAATGGACCCGTTTATATGCGACCGGTGCATAATACAAGTGGCGGAACCGTTAGTGCTCTTAAAATAACATTTTTATGCAATGTAAGCTATTCAATGTTGAAGTTAATGTGGAAATTCAGAAGAATTAATGTTTGAAAGAGTCTGATATTGGCAAAGCTTTCAGCTGCAACCTGAGTTGGAAGCAGTGCAGTCTCATCTCTGAACTTGTAAGATAATATACATTGTTCTCAAAAACTCTGAAATGCTCAAACTAAGGGATTATTCTCTAATACAGCAAAATGTTTAAACGAAATAATTAAATCTAATTGTAATTGTTTAAATTTTGTTGACTAAAGTAGGTGATCATTTTTAATTTAATTATTCCATTGGAATATTTGGAGACATATTTGGCAAATTCTACCAATTTTTTTACCCGTCTTCTCAATTGCTCAGTACTTGCCTCTTTCAACCAAAACTCTTGTGGTTTTTCATATTTAATGCGCAAGTCCTAATTGTATTTTGGCTTATATTGTTGTACTGAGTAATTAGAGGTAGTAATTACATTTTATTTGATAATATAAAATGTAATAATAAATTATATATTTTTATTCTCTAAACAAGTAATAAATTTTAAAACCAAATTTAATGTAAGAAAATATTGGATAATGCAATTATTAATAAAAATAATTTTTTTAAAAAGTATCTTATATAACTTTATTGAACAGCTTATTCCCTAGTTATCATTGGTTAGTATTTTGTTTAGTGCAAATAATTTATAATAAATACAGGTTAATATTTAATGGGTTAAAATGTTTGAAAAATATATCTTTTCAGATTACTTAAATGAAATTAGTAAAATAACATGTAATCATATTTTTAAATAATATATCATTAAATTAAATTACTTTTATTGTGTAGAATAATAGCTTCTTAATATTTAAATAACGTATTGGTGTGTTTGGATAGTCACATGATAATTAGATTTTAATGTGATTGTTTGTAATTATTAGTATAATTATCTCATTTCTCACCATCACTTAAGAATTAGAGTGTATTGAAGTGCTCTAATTGTTATATTTTGAAACGTTGCAAGCTTTGACATATAACTGAAAATATTACAACATCAATTATCAAATTATGGTTTTATATCGAGAAATAAAATAATTTTAATTTTTATGACATCAATTATTAAATTATGATCTTTAAATCAAGAAAAATAATATTTTTAACTTTCAAATATTATCTAAAACTAAATTTTAACATCGATACCATATAAAATTTGGGAGGAAACATTACAACATCAACTATTAAATTACGGTTTTAAATCGGAAAAATTAAAATAATATTAGTATTTACGACATTAATGATTAAATTACAAATCAAAACCTATAAACTAAAATAATAAATAGCTTTTAAATATAAAGACTAAATTTTAACTTGGACACTATATTTTAAAGGTTAGTAAAATATGAAAACGTTAAAATGTCAGAAGTGGGATTTGAACCCACGCTCTCTTACGAGAACCAGAACTTGAGTCTGGCGCCTTAGACCACTCGGCCATCCTGACATTTGCGTCTGTTGTCATTTTGTTTATAATATTCACAGTATAAGCAGCTGCTAATCACATTAAAAACCAAAAATTAGACTTTAAATTTTTTTTGCTTTAAACTTTTATTTTTATTTTAGAGTTAAATGTGTAAATTTATCATCATATTATAAACTAATATTGATATTTGTTATTATACTTTGTTTTTATTAATATTTGCGACCATACTATAAACTATGAGTAAATATTTCAAATCATATTTTGATTAAAATTTTACATCGAAGTTTTGAATTTTATTAAATTTTACCACCAATTTACCCATCAAGATTAATTTTGATAATTTGATAACATAATTTAATAAGGAAAGATTTTTACTTTGATTAACAAAAATTTAACTTTATAAATATTAAAAAACAACTAATTAAGTTAAATTTTCTATTTTAAAAAAATAAAAACTTGAAAAATTAAAATACATATATCATAAAAGAAAATATTTAAGTTTTTCTTATAAAATAACCATTTTTATTTAATCTTAATTTATATTAATTAAAATATTAAAGAAAAATATAGAAATAATTTTTATTAGTTTATTCTTTAAATTGTTTTAATTTAAAATTACATTAAAAATTCAATAATAACTTTAGTGGCAAAATCTAAATCAAATAAAAGTAAAGCAACAAAATTCAGTATAGTGATAAATTTATTTTTAATTCATAAAGATAATGAAAAAAAATCAATCAAACGGAAGTATATACTGACACCACTTAAAAGAATAATGACAAATTACATATTAACCCTTTATTTTATATTGCATTAGCATACTAGTTTCAAAAGCAAGTTTAAAAAGTTGTCTTTGTATTATATTAAAAGGAAAAAAGCTAAATACTATCAAAAGAGACATGCAGTAGTTTCTTAGGTTAAAAACTCTGCTAAGTAAAATAATATGGTACTTATGGATGTATTTTAATTTAAATCAAATTAATTATGTATAGTATGAAATTATTCGGTACACTGTCAGTGAAATTTTTAAACTCTATAAATAGGGTCAAAGAGTTGACAAGTGTCATATAAAAATATAATAAAATATTTTTAAAAAATTAAATATCTCATATGATTCTATGAATTTGAAATTTACACCAATAAGGAATTGATTTTGGGAGGAAAAAGAGTCAAAAAATTTCAATCAAGTTAATAAATAAATAATGAATGGTCAACCCCCTCAAAACGGCAGCGTTTTTGTGGTCACATAAATAAAACTAAAATTACCCCCACAACGGCTATATTCCCTGCCATAAAAAGTTAAAAACAAATACTTAATTGTAATAAAAATACACAAAAATTCACCGTACTCCGTACAAACGGTAATTCTACAGTACTTTTTACGTACTTTTTTGGATCCGTCCCTCATTTCCGAATGAAGAAAAAAATGACAGGCTTTTACAACGTAGGCCCATTTCAACACGTGCAACCCACCCACACGTGCCGAATTCATCATCATTGTTTTTTTTTTTTTTAAAACTAAATTACTTTATTTATTTATGTCCATCACATTATTATCCATAGTTCACATCAAATTAATATTGATAGGTTTGCCCAATTGACATTGTCAAATTATTCTCCCTTTTCCGTTCCATCCAAGCAAAACCAATGCCCTTTTTTTTGCTAGTTTTACACCACAAAAATCTATTAATGTTGACAGCTTTATTACTATTTCATATCTTAATCATATAAAATTTCAACAGTTTATGCAATTATTATTATTCTTTTATATTTATATATGTATATGATGATGAGGATGGCTTCAATAATTTTAACTTAAATAATTCTTTTTTAAAAAAAGAAAAATAGATGATGAGGTTGTGATGATGATAGGATGGCTTCAATAATGGTTCATGTAAAATAGGGAAAAGACAATACAAAGGTAAAAGTCTAGAAACCCAAACCCCCCATCAGATAATGCAAAGGTTTTATGAATGGAATGGGGGGAATCTTTGAACAACCTGTAAACTTTTGGAACTAAGCTACTAGCCTTAGCTTTTCTGATAGCTCCTTTTTCCTCACTCTAATTTAATATATACCCACAAAAGATTTAATTAAATCAATTTGTCTTGTAGCCAATCAAACCATTGTTTTTTTTTGCTCTTACTTTTTCCCAATCTAAGTTTGTCCTAGAGACAGCATTCATTGGCACAGCACGTCACGTGGCCCAAAGGGTCCAACACAGCCCTCCAAAATAAGAAAGGGCTGTGTGCCTGTGTTGCTATGCTTTGTCATGGTCATTGACAAAGGTGCAACACAAACCCGGCTCATTTCGGCACCCACCATTTGTACTTTTGGTCCCTTTTTTTGGTTTAGGTGGGTTTAAGAGGGCAAATACTTCAACTAAACAACACTTAAATGCCCACATGTGAATGCCCCCTCACATGACAAAGGCAGCAAACAACTTCACTTGCAAACAAAATATATATAATATCAACTCAAATATCCTATAATGGAATAGCTAACATGCATTAATGACTTAAGAAACAGATAATGTGGAGTTAGGGGAATGGATGTTTTAGTTCTTTAGACTAATCTAGCTCTCTCCTATCCCCTATCCTATAGGGCACTAGTTTTATATATATACACGCACACAAATAAGCATTAAATGGTGTCAACTACCCACCCAACTCTTTAATAAGAAAAAACCAGCCTTCATTTATCAACATATGTATTGCTTTTTCTTATACCCTATCCCCAGTCCCAAGTGATTGAAATCAATTTAATAATGGAGTTGCAGAGAGAAAAGAGGAAAAAAATGGGAATTTTTTTATTGATAAAATGGTTGAGAGAAAAAAGAAAAGAAAAAGAAACAACAATATTAATGACAACATATTCATCCTTCTTTCACTAACCCAGTAACTAAGTACCCACCAGACATCCAATCATCTCCCTCATGGCTTCTTCAGATGATGTGTATATATCATCACATATATACATGTACAGATCCTCTGCTACCAGCCTGCCTGCCTGCCAGTCCTCTCACTGTATCTCTAAAATGTAAAACTAAGTATCCACTTTTTCAATAAAATTGTACACATATTTCTCAATTGTTTCTCCCTTTTTTTTTTTGTTCTTTTTTTTTTTCAAGTTTCCCACTGAATGAAAGTAGTGATACAAGAACCAGGCTGGCCTACTTTGAAAATGGAAAAGAGAGGGGGAGAGAAATTAAGGAAAAGGTGAAAGGGAGGAACAAGAACAGGGAACCCTAGAGCAATGAGGAATGAATGAATAAATGAAAACTGCAAAAGGGGGGGAACTAAAAGCTAATTTTATCTGTGGGTTCCTCTGGCATTGCCTGCTAATGGGATTATTATGTAGCTCTGGTTTTATGTCACAGGTACCTGGTAATCCTTATGTGGTGGGAGGGAAAGATTGGAAAGGTAGTGGAAAGAGTTCCCAACAAAATAGACATTTGGGTAGTAGCAAGAAGTGAAACACAAAAAAAAAAGGAGGGTGGACCAAGGAGTACAGTCATTAGTTCTAAAAGCTGTAATGCCTCACCGAGTGTTCCAGCATTTCCCGACTCGGGCACACCATTTCCTTCACCCGGCTACCGTTTTTGTATATCTTGAATGTTGGTACAATCCTCACATTCTCGGCGTTTGCAATCACTGGACTCTCATTGATGTCCACCTTTATTCCAAAGAAGCAACAAAAAAGTAGAGGAGAAATCGTTATTCTCGCTGCAGTGCAATAAACCATGGATGGAGAAAGAAAAATGGGACACTTACCTTAAGAAAATTTATGGAGGGATAACGACCACATAGAGCATCCACAAATGGAGATATCTGTTTGCATTGCAGGTTGGAAGCCATCTTGAAATGGACTACAGAGATGCCTGTGGATCAAAATTAACTCTCAAGAGGATTGCAAGATGGAAAAAAACCAGAGAGAGAGAGCGATTGAAGTAATGAAGATAATTCAAAATGCAAGGTCAACATTACCTGGCAGAGATATTGCAGCTCTGAACTGCTCAAGACTGCATACTTCTTCTACTTCGCCACCGAACTTCATATTATAAACCTCTTCACCGCGGGATTTCTTCAATGCAACTTGTGCATGAAAAAGAGATTCAGCAACTTCATTGTCATCAGGAAGTTCCCTTCTCAAAACTTCATAATCTCGGACAGCTTCAGCCCATCTCTCTAGCTGTACTTCACAATGACTGATGATCAGTATGAAGCAAACAAATTCGGGTACACCCATACACAAAGATGTTGATCATTATGATGAAGGAAAGCTTTAAAGAATTGTTTACCTTGCTATTACATGCTGCCCTTCTAAGAAGGGCTTTTATGTAGTTTGGTTGGATACTTAAAGCTTGGTCACAATCTTCAATAGAACGCTCCCACCGCCCAAGCTTAAACCAACATGCTGCTCTGTTACAATAAAGGATAGAATTCGAAGGATCATGCCTGAGGCCATCCCCATATGCTGAGCATGCCTCAGTGAACCTTTCAGATTTGAAGAGATCATTCCCACGTGCTCGTGCTCTTGCAACCAACCTCACATTGTTAAGCAGTACAGCAACTTCAACATTTCGGGGATCAACCTGTCCAGCCTTCTCAGCAGCTGTAACTGCATTCTCAAACCTGCAAGACATCCATCGTCTATTTTACAATGGTCCCAAAATCCTTGCCATCTTTTATATATGATGAAAGTTGGCATTTTTTAAACTAACCTTCCAAGTGCCATCTCCATTTGTGCTTGAACAAAAAAGATATACGCTTCAACAAGCATGCCAAAGTATTTAGTTTGCAAGGAGTTACTGCATGATTCTAATTTAGGAACAACTGAAAGGCTTGATTCAGCATCATCAAGTTGATGTAGTTTCAAAAGGGCTTCCACTCTACACATAAAAAGCTGTAAATTCAATGTGAACCAGTTCAGCCATTTTCAATGTCTGTTAACTGCACAAAATTCTTTGAAATTTATGGATGGAAAGTTTTAGACAAGTTCTTTACCTGAGGAGAAAAGTCAGCACCAGCGGCAATACCAGCATCAGCTTCCCTTAATGCACTTCTCCAGTCCCTAATTCTCCGGGCATCTGTGCACTTGTTAAGATGCCTTTCCACTGCCTGCAACTTCTGCAACTCCATTGGATCTTGTGGTTGCCCGGGAAACAATAAGTGCTTCCTAGCATTCTCAACATGCCCTACCCTGAAATAGAATTGAGTTAAAATTGGAGCAACCTAAATATTATATGCACATTTGACTAATGTTGCGAAATGAGAAGTGATATCAAAATGCCTACGATCATTAGAAAAGAAAAGGCAGGCACAAAGCAAAGTAAATACTGAAACACATAACAGACAAGTTCATCAGCTACTAATACCCTTTGGCAATGGATCCTTCTAAATAACATACAAGAACTCATCATTCGAAGGAAACTATGGGATATGCAATCCTAAAGATTTCAACTGGATGCGTAAGCCTAGCCAAGCTAATCCTATAAATACAAACAGTAAAATGAGAACCATATAACTAAAAGGAAATTCACAGAACAGACATGACATATAAAGAAATACAGATCAGAATTCTGCCGAGACATACAAAATAAAAGCACAAATGGATCTAACAACCTACAACTATGCAGATGAAAGCATTAGCATTAGTTACATCCATTCACCAGATCAAAAACTTAAGCAACAATCATCAAGACAGAAACCTTGTTATCAATGTAGTACAAGAACCACAGTTGTTACCAGCAAGACTAGATCCAAAACATCTAGAAAACCATCACTAACTCAAAATTATCCCCAGAAAAAAACTCCCACCGACACTCTTTGCTTCACCAATGTAGGTGAAAACATAATGCCAAATATATGAATTTTTATGTATTGTAGCTGTTTTCACCTTAACAATAATGAAGCCAATCTCTGATGAGCCCTCCCATAATTAGGATCCAATCTAACCGCTTCTTCACATTCCTTGACTGCCTCACCTACTCTCCCTAAAGCCGTCAATGCAGCCGCTCGGTTACTCCGGTAAGCTGCGTTCGCCGGTGACAAAGCTATAGCCTTATCATACAAACTCAAAGCCTCTAAAAAATGTCCCTTTTTGTACATCTCATTCCCAACTTTCTTGAGTTCCTCAGGTTCCAAGTTCCCCATTGCCTTCCTCATTACATCACTTGCATTCCCCCGGTTTCCCAGGGTGTGACTGGGTTCAAAGGCGGTGCCTCTGGAAGGCGTAACGGGTCCAGTTCCCACTCCCCCGGCCCGCATTATGCTGCCGTGGCCATAATTACCCGACCCAGAGCCTAAAACGTCGGTTCTGGAGCTTCGGTTCACTGCCATGCCGGTTTTTATGATTCTCCCAGAAGGGCATATGTTTCCGGTCGGGAGAACATTGACTGCCGGCGAGTTGACAGTGCTTTGACCCGAATAGATCAACGGGTGGGTCGTGGCAGTGTTGGGTTTGGATCTGGTCTGAGCCGGTTTCATATTCCCCGTCGATGCTGTTGGGCTCGTTTCGCTTGAACCGGATAGTTCACCAGAGTGGTTATTCCGACCCGATTCAGATCTCCTAGCGGTCGCGTTAGACGAGTTCCGACCCGAAACGGATCTGGACGAACTGGAGCTCGAACTCGTCGTAGTCGTAGTAGTAGTGGTCGTAGTCATCGTCAGACCCTGTTGCCCTGTTCGGAGCGGGGACACGGGTGAACCCAGATCGAGTTCACGGAAATCGGGCTTATTATCATCGTAACTCAACGAGTCACGGAGTTGATCAGCGAGTTTATCATAATCCCGACCCAACTCCGTTTCCGGCTTTCCAAGATGCGACATTTTGCCTTCCTCTTTCTTTCCCCTCTCACTAAAAAAAAATGGGTTGGCTCCAATTTCCTTCCCCTTCCCCTTCCCCTTCCTCCCCTCTCTCTCTATTTCCTTCGAGTCTTTTATTGATAATGTGAGTGAAAAAAGAAAAGAAAGAACTTGAAGTGAATGTAGCAAGAAAGGACAGAGCTTGGAGAAGAATAGGAAACCAAAAAAAATAAAAACTTGGAAGAAGAGATCTAAGAGAGAGAGAGAAAATGAAAGGAAAGGAAAGAAAGAGATGGGGATCTCGTGATATAAAAGTAAGAAGCAAAGAATGAATGTGAAAAAAAAAAATTGAGAGCGAGAAAGGGTTTTACGGAGAGATAAGAAAAAGAAAAGAAAGAAGAACTTGGAAGAGAAAGAGCTTTTTATTTATTTACTCGCTTCTTCTTCTTCTTTTTTCTTGTTTATTAATTATTTTTAATTTTATTTTTCTAAATTTCTTTCACCTGCTGCTTCACGAGACGGGTTTTTCATTTCTTGGGTTAATTACAAATCAGGGGATCAGACCAATGGATCCACAGTAATTATTTCTTAGTATCGTATATGTAAAGTATTTATTATTTAGGAAATTTCTTAAATCCACATTTCTATCTCCAACTTCATCCATATTATTTTTTTATATCCGTTTTTCAAGATTTATGATTGATTCTCTTTACACTTCAATATGAATTCAGTATATACTAAAACTTATTTAGAAATCAAACTTAAAACAAATATTAACAGAAAAATTAACTTATTTAGAAATTAAACTTAAAAAATTCTTGATATTATATACTAAATACTTTCTCATATTACACTAGTGAATAATTATTTTAACTCTATCGGCCTGATTTGTAATTAACACTTCATCTTTAATTTTGCTTTGTTTGTTGTTTCTGCTAACTGCTAAGGGGCTATGTCTTATCCCACTCTCATATCAAAGAGAGTAAAACACACTATTTATAAAATGAGAAATTAGGAGACATAAAATGAGAAATTAATGCTTTTTTTTTTCTATCAGATAATGCAAAATTCCTTTTTTTTTCACAAAAATTATTATCGCATCAATTTTATATTATAGCGCGTGAAGCATACTAAGTGATATAGCGAGTGGGAAAGCAAAACTAAAATTGCATGAAAATAATTAAGAAAGGAGACGTGAGTAAGTGAGCAGGTCATCATCTTGTTCAGTGTTCTATTTTCCTTTTAACTCTCTTTTTACAACACTGCCCACAGTCAAAATATACAGCCAACTTTTTTTAACCGCGGTAAATTTAGTTCAAATTTTACTGAGCTCGAGTCTTTCTCTTCCAAACAAAGTCCAAACAAAGCCATCCCTTAACCACGTGGCACATATACTGATGCTTGTGGCCCCACTTTAGAGCACCAGCAAACATCAATATCAAACCACCAGTCCAAAATTATTATTTTTTTACATATAAAAAAAATAGTATAATTAAACTGTGACCTTTTCAATTATTTTAGCGAAAATTTAGCTTAACATAATCTCTAGTTTAGTGAAAATTTCATATCACAACTAAAATAAATAAATCTAATATTAAATTTTTATATTTTTTAGTCAGATATTTTTATTTTTATAAATTTAAATTCTTAAATTTTCTTTAAAATCTGAATATTTTTATTATTTAATTAAAGTGGATAATAAATTGAAATATTCAAATAATAAATCTAAATTCGTTATCAGTTCAGTATATTTAGATGATTTTTAAACTGTATATGTGAAAGAAAAAAAAGTCAAATTTTTATTTTATTTTTCTTTTTATGGTATTTATGTAGTGACTTAAATTCATGACTGCTAATTTTCATCCCCTAGATTGTTGTACTTCCTACCAGATTTTTTACTTGCTTACGCAATCCATAAAGGCCAACACTTAATTACCCAAATTACCCTCATGTGCCTATTAATTACAAAATTACTTGAAGCCATGCAAAACCCCCACCTGTTCACTCCCTTCGATTGTCTCGAGAAAGTGAGTGAGAGACAATGTCAACTTCAATCGCATAAAAGAAAAAGGACCCCCACAAAAGCCGAAAAAGGCCATCAATGGCTTTATTGTGAAATTGTGGGTTTTATCAGGGTTAAATATGGAAGTTGACGAACCTGGTCCACTGCGACAGAAGTAGCTGGCCATGTGTAGCAGAGAGCGGCGTGCCAGCTGGCCCATTGAGGGGGAAAGACCTTAAGAGAGAGGGCAAAAGAGTGGCGTCCAGCTAAGCAGATAACGGAGTCTGGTAACGGCGTTAGGATGATCTCGAGGATATTCAGTGTAGTTTGTTGAGGTGTTAGGGGTAGGATGTTAACGGAGGCTAAAATGGAGAAAGGGAAGTCGTATTTTTATGGAATGATGAGGTGGCTATCTAATTCATGCCAGGTAGCTCATTTGCCCTTTCTTTCTTTGGTTTTATTCAATGCACAAATGGTCTACAATAAGCCATTAAGCTCGACAATGATGAATTGTTTTTCAATGCAAACATGTTATTTTTGCACAAATGGTCTCTTTTAATCTCAAGAAAGCACAGGTTATGCAAAGGTTCGATTTAGTGAGCAAATAGATTGTACCGATAAATCTAGGAAATGTAACAAAACTACTTGGATTGGACCAACTTGATCCAAATTAAAGATAGTTCACACTATATCCATGAGCGAAAATTTTTTCTATACCATGAGTTGGTGAAAAAAAATATTATAGAGTGAATTGTCACTAAACACCGAAGAAATTTAATCAAACATCTCTAAAAGAGCTTTTGTCTTCTGCCTAGTGTCATAAGGATGAGCAGGGACATTGATGCTTGAAGATAAAGTTGAACATGTTGCAAGATTAGCTTGAGCAGACTTGCGAGTGTTTTTTTATGATGATACTCTTTTCAAAGGTCATTGCAACTTTGAACTTTAACTTTTAGAGATAAGAGGCAAAAGGTAGAGATTGTATCATCAAGTGACCTAAATTTTCGTACAAATAAATTCAAGCTCAAAGTTGACTTGAAAGTTCAGAGTCAATTTTTATTTATGAACTTCGAAAAAAAATTGCAATCTTTGGACTTTTAATTTACAAAGAAAATTCATTAGATTCATCTCTTTAATAGAGCTTTGATCCAAACTTTTTTTTAGGCCAGATGTTTACTTGAGATTTTGATTTGATCTTGATCTTGAATTTGATTTATTTTTAATTAGTGATGATATATTTTTATTATTTATCCCTTAATTAACATAAATTAACTAGAGAAAATGAATTATGACACAGATATTGTGTCATCATTTTACCCATGGTAATTCTGCCTTTGACACATAGTAATTTTGAATTGGCGTGTGTCGCTTTGTAACTTGTCCAAAATTTTCGTTCTCTTTATCAATGTTTACATTTTTCTGTCAATTTATCTATTATTCTTTTTTTTAAAGTTAGTTTTGACTATTAACCTTTTTAAAAGAGTCAAATTAAAAAAATTAATTTTTAATAAAGTTGGCAAGGCAACCCGTGTAATAGCTTAAGTACACTTTATGTTAACATGATGCTATTTATTTAATATGTCACGTAAACTAATAATTTAAATTTTATATAAAATGCTCAAAAAAATTAAAATTCAACTTTTAAAATGTTAAAACTCAATTTTATTTTTTAAAATAAATATTAAATTGATAAATTATGTAAGCGTTAAAAACTAAATTTGAAAGGAGAAAGTTGTGAAGAATAATTTCATAACTGAAGTAGATAATACTTTCTTGATTTGCAATCTAATAGTACCAAAAAATTACCGCGCGCCAATAGTATATATGATAAAGAGTCTACGTCCAAAACTTATACATAGATGTAGAGTGGACAAAGAGGACTCGTAATAGTTCGTACACGTGACTATTTTTATACTAAGATAGGAAACTACGTTTTTATGTACCATGTTTATACATGAAATAAGTGTATACATTTTTTTTAGTTATTTCACTATTTTATTCTTTTAACTATATCCAAGGCCTACAATAATTTAATGATTTTATTTTATTTTATTGCTAAATTAGTGTAAAATCGATTCTACTTATAATAAATATTGTTATAGCTAATGATTATTATAGATAAAATTGATTGTATGTACATTTTAGTACCATACCAACTTATTTCAAACTTTTATATATCTAAATTTAAATTAAATGATATTAAAATAATTTTTAAAATTTAATTATAAAACATAAAAATGTTAAAATTTAATTTATTTTTAACGAAAACGAAATATTGTATTTTTAAAAATTCCAATATACCATAAAATAACTCAACAAAAAATCATTCATTTTAACCCCATAAAATAATTTAGCGGCCAAAATCCAAAGACGGCATGCATGAATTACGTCAAGCTTGGGATAGGTAAATTGTCATGCAAAAAATAATTTGACACATGGAAACACGTGGCAGATGTTTTATATATAGGCCACCATTTTCTTTTTGGTTTTTTGTTTTTGGAACTTTTTTTTGTTAAAATTTGCAACAAGTCCTTATGCTTTTCATAAATTTAGAATTTAATCTCTATACTTTTATTTTAAGGAATTTAGTCTCCCTACTTTTTAGATTTTAAAATTTAGACTTAATTGTTAATACTGTTAAAATTATTCTGTTAAATTTAGGTTTATTACAATATTAGATTTTTAGTTACATAACAATAAGTGAGTACTTTTTTAATTTCAAAATATCAATTTAACAAATTTAACAAAAAAATTAACAGTATTAACAATTGGACCTAAATTTTAAAATTTAAAAAGTAAAAAAAATCTTAAAAATAAAAATATAGACTAAAATTTAAATTTATAAAAAGTATAGGGATTTATGACAAATTTTAAGCTTCTTTTCTTTCTTCCCAAGTTCATTAATTGTAAGTTGTAACGACTAGAGCCGCTTATTTCACTTTTTTCCTCCCTCCTTATTTTCTTACCTTTTGCTTGACTTTCTTACATTACATGCCACGAGTTGTGTCGGTTGAATATATTACCTTTTATTATTTTCTTACAATTCACCATTGTTTTTGTAAATAAATAATAATAATTTGTTCTTCATTTAAGTGTTAGATTTGACTATTAATCGAGTCTTAGCTCCATATATATTAATATTATTATTAATACAGAAATATGAGTTTAAATAAATTGAAACGTATTGCTTTTCTATTTAAGAGTTGAGAAATAACTATAAGTAATTAAGGTAATAAATAAAATAGAACAAATATAATACCAATAAATAAATAAATATTAAAGATTGTGTTGTTATATATTTGAAATATTTTATTCTTTTGGTCCTGCTTTGGTGAATAGATGGTTGACTTATTTGATCTTTTACCTTACACGTAATTAAAGATTGTGTTTTTATGTATTACTTTTAAGGACATGGAAAATATTTTATTTATTGTAAAATGATCCCCATATAATATAATATTATCATCAAGCGGTGAAAATTCAAGTCCTTTCATCTTTTGAGTTTGATTTTTAGCAACTATGATATATTTAAAGTCAAGTGCTATAATAGGGATTAAATTGTAAAAATAATAATAATAATTAACACCTTAAAAGTCTTTCTAATAATATATTAAACTATTCATTAATGCAAAACTTGGACTTTCTAGGGAAGCATGTGATAATAATAATTAACTTTAAAGCATTTAACCTCCAACGGCAAATCAGGTTTTAATTTAATTACAAAGTTTAAATCATATAATAATAATTCAATATTTTAAATCATATAATAATAATTTTTGGCATGTATTAAACAATTTTGAATGATATGTTATTTTCAAACATATTTAAATATTTATTAAATAATATCATATGATATTGAATCATTCACTACCATTATGAACCAAATATTCCTTTATATATATATATGATTTTACAGTAGAGTATTGCTGCAAATAAGATAAATTAGCTTACGTGGCTTAGTTTATGGTTGCCACGTGTAAAGTTTTATTAATAGGTATTCACATTTAAAGAAAAATACAATATACAAACTCAAAAAAAACTAGACTCTCAAAGGAAGATCTTCAATCTGTCTTAACCCTGACTTTTTATCACAACTTATCTTGACAATACTATTTGCCATTGTATTTTTCTCTCGATAAATATGTTGGATCTTCTATTATTTTACCTTTGTTAGGATTTGATGGATTCTTCTAAGAAGAGTTGAGTTCACGATTCTAAAGACACATTCTTAAATAGCATTAGCAGCCTTGCAAATATTCTATCTAAAATAAGTTTTAAACTGTCATTATACAATTCACCATATAATTTTATTGGTAACATTGGCTAAAATCATTATAAAATAAAATTAAATATTCTTTATTTGCAATTTACAATTTTTTATGGCATCAAATACAACTTCCATAAACATTTGGTCAATACCATCCAAACTTTTTGACTTTTTACCATCCATTTATATTTATATATTTTTAGTTCATATTTGTATACAAGTATGGCAAATGATGCTCTCATAAATTAAAATTAGAAACAATTTCCAACATTCAATGTTTATTATTTTGGGACATTCCATAAATATTATTAAAATTCTTGATTGAAAAAAAGCAAAATTATTTTTTAAAATGGTCAAGAAATAATCAAGGAATTAGATGACAATGAAGAAAAGTAAAATCAAAGGAAAAAATATTTATTCCACCACTTTTTTTACTATATTTAATTCAGATAGGTACGCAGTATGATCTCTTTTTTTCATTTTATTTTATTGTGGTATAATTACATTATTAGTCCTTTAAGTTATGTTTATCCGATCAATATCCGCCTTGAGAATATTTTTTATTGAACTTCAGGGTTCTGCAAATTCCTATAACTCATTGCAATTGAAATCGGCAGTTTTGGCTATAGAATCAACAACAATATTATGGTATTGAGGAATATGACGAAACCGTATTTTTCAGTTGCGACACATGAGCTGGTGTACTAAACACAACTCTAAAGCATTATCAGTTTCCACCTCTAATTGTCTGAAACCCAATTCCTATGCCAACTTGAGTCTTTCTGGAACAGCTCTTACCTCAATTTTAAAGATGGACTCTTTTTTGGTCATCATAGCAAATATATATAGCTAATTGACACAACAATCTCTAAAAATTCCTCCCATCGAGGCGCTGTTACTATAGATCAAAACTCCACCATTGATATTAAGCTTGACTCACCCTCTTTTCAGTGGTAACCAATGTGTATCAAACACGTTTTGTATGTAAAACATGTCACAGGATTTAGAGTTCGTCAATATTGTTATGATAATTATTAAATATGAAATTATTTTGACTTTTCCATAACAACCAACATATAATTACAAACCCATTATTAATTTATATATATACAATAATTTACAGATTTTTAATAAATTTATGAACCATTTTAAGTTTAATAAGTTATTTTCATGAATAAAATAAATTGTTCAAATCTCTATGTTATTTTAAATGTAATAATTAATTAATTATATTAACTGAAGTGTCTAAATTTAATCATTTATTCGTAGTTAAAGTTTTTATTAACATTTATTTAAAACTTCATTATAAAAAATTAACCATATTTTATTGATACACAATTAAACCTGTGCATGAGATAAAAATATTAATTATGTTTTATAACGGTTAATTATGAAAATAGCAAGATCCCAACACCAATAAATTAGAAAGGTTTTTTTTCCCATAGGGATTGATACTATATATAAATGCTATAAAACCATGTTCGGTGGATCACCTAGTGGGTGTGTATATATATGTGTTGTATATGTGTAGCTTATTTAAAGGAAATTGATGCTCACCATTAATTTTTTTTTTATTTCCTTAATTGCTTGTGGTTTACATTTGGTATCATTTAAATTACATATATACTTCCTTTTATATCATATTTTATATAAATGTAAAAGTATTATAAAGGCTTCGTACTAATAGTTGGAATGCATTTTGGCCATCCTATTTAAAAGATCGACAATTAGTCTATTTACGTTAGAATAAAAAAAAATTAGGTTATTTTAGTTAAAATTTTCATTCATTTGTATTATTAAAAACTAACGTAGCTGATGGAATAATCACATAGTAATATGTGGTGTGCTACGTGCATCTCATAATGACATATAATGAATAAATTTTAACAATATAAATGGATGGAATTTTTAACAGAATAATCGGTTTGCTCTTTGATCTAATGTACAAGAGTTATTTTGCCCTTTTTTAAATAAATGGGATAAAATATATAATTTAACTCTTAATATAGAGGCCTCCATAATACTTTTACTTATATATAAATACGTGGTTCAAGCTTATTCCATGATGACCTATGTCAATATTATTTCTTTATTTCACTTTTTATTATTATTTCAAAGTGGTAAAGAAAATGCAAATTTAAACTTGAGGTTTAAATGTTTAAAAATATTTTACACCCAACATTAAATTTATTAAAATATCTCTGTTTAATACACAAATACATTTTTAAATATCATTCAACTTGTATTCATATGAATTTAAAGTACACTAAGGGTGATGGTTATTTATACAACAAATAGACCAAGAAACCACAATATGTTGGATCAAACAATCTCTCACTTCAAAATTTTAACAACTATCTAGAATGAATATTGAAGATGCTTGGTAAATAATTTAATTATGAAAGATTACAAGTCATGCTATTTTTTTTATAGTTTGAAAAGTATATAATTCACATATAATTTTATTCGCTTTTCTAAATGCTAAATAGTTAACATTAAAGATTTAATTTGAAATTTGTGAAGAAAATTATGAATATATTGTCAATTTTCGTTGATATACTATCATTATTTCATGTTTTTTTCACTTATAACTACAATAATTTTATATTATATAACTACATAAGATGCATGTTAATTATTCATATTATTGTTATCTCCTATGAAAAAAAATGTTGTCTTTTGCATGAAAATAGATGCACAAAAATAATTGAGAGAAAGAGATTGTAATTCAGCAAAAATTGGAGTTTTCCTCTATAGAGTAAAGAATAAAAAAAAAAAAAATCTTTTTAAAATTACAACTTCTAGTTCTAGGGAAGGTTCATAGTTCCAACCCCTAGGGCATTGCACATATAATATAATACAACATCCTCTTGTTTTCCTCAAACAATTATTTATAATACTATTAATTATAAAGGGACATTGTTTAATATTGGCAAGCAAAGCATCTCTTCAAACATTTATAATCTTATAATATTATATTATGTATATAGAAAGTCATACAAATTGCAAAACCCAAATTTAAACCATCCTATACCTTCCCTCTTTTTCATAGATGCTTTGAAATTTAAAATTCAGATAATGTTTGAAAATCAAAAACTATTATGGAAATGCGTGCTCTTATACTTTAATGACTTTCATTAATATTAAACCTTAAAAAAATATAAAACTTTTTACAATATAATATAATTACAGGCACAACATAGAGGCATGGGTTGAAGTCCGATCAATTATAATGACATGAAAAATTAACTCATTACAAAATCTAATAGAAGAATAATCAAAGAAAATTTACACTTGACGCTTATACACAAAATAATTGCGTATGATGAGATTCGAATTTGAGCTTCCGCCTTAACCAACGAGCTAAGTTGTTATTGGCATGATTTTTTTTTTCAATGTAAAAGAACAATAAAAAAGATTTAAGTGGTGATTAATCAAGATGAATAATTAACCGACCAAAGTGACACTTAATACTATTTGGGTTGAGCCCACCATTGGGTTGACTAAGTCATTATGGGCCAAAAATTCTTTAACCTATTGGGATTAGTTGTCCTTTGGGTCCCTCCTTAAACGTGTTATAGGTGTATAATACTTGTTGAAATTGAGGGGACCTTTTTTGAGTGGAAATTGAGGGAAATATTGTTTTTTAGCCTCTTTCATTTGGGTGCTTTCACCACTCCACCAAATTAAGTGGGGGAATAATAAAGTTTGTTGATATCTATTTCTTTATTTTACTACACGCAATTGAATTGAATGACAATGGGAGAAAATAAAAGGCAAAATCTTGCCCTAAAAGTTTTTATTATTCTTATTGCTTAAGGATCTCTTTTAGGGGCTGTTAACTTTTATATATATATAATTAAGGTAGTTAGGTTTTGAAATTTGTTCCATGATGTGAGGTAAATAGTCATGCTTTTGTCACAAATAATGTAATATATATATGTATATACTTTTTTGACTTTTGGGTATATTTCCATTGTGCATTTGTTTTACAACATTTTTGTATAATAATTTTATTTTTTAAGATTATTAGTTCAGTTACTGTTATTGTTACTACAATAATTTAGAGAAGTTGGAACCTGTTTAAGTATGTATTATTTTCCATTTTTTAGGGATTATCGTGGAGTGTAGATTATATAGTGCAAATCCATGTACAAGGAAGACCATTTCAGAAGGTCAAAGCCACGCCCTCCAAGTAGAACTGGTAATTGGATCTGTTTATGTTCAGATAGAGTTGTTAAGGTCGGCTATGGGGATGTTGTCGTGGGGGTATTATCAGGGATCAACATGGGAATTGGATTCTTGGTTTTAATAGATGATTGGGATACTGTTCGATTTTTAATGCTGAACTTTGGAGTATTTTAAATTGTTTCTTTCTTCTTCAAAGTAGAAGGTATGATAAAGTTTTGATTCGGTCAAACAACTTGGAAGTTATTCAGAAAACTTAAGAAGTATGTTCAAAGACATCTTATTCAGCTCTAATCAGACGCATTCAACAAATTCTGTTACAAACAGGTCTTCGGCAATTTGAACTTATTCCTAAAGAAGAGAATGCAAAAGCATATGATATCGTTAAACTGGCTTTCGATAAGAATGCAGGACTACAACTGTTTACAGCATGTCTGTTGAATATTTCTAGATAATTTTGTTAAATTCTTCTATTTGTTTTACATAAACAAAAAACAAAAACAACGATCTCACCTTTATTAAAACACATGTTTAAAATATGAAAACTTTCAACTCAATAAAACTTAATTGAGAATTAGATAACTAGAGTTTATGTTTATATATTTATATGAAGTCTATGTCTTGGAAAATACTACTTTTTCTTTTCAATTTTCTCTAGATTTAGAACAAACCGATAGAAGTTGAAGGGAGAATAAAGGTCAAAGTATTTATTGCAATTTTATTTATTTATTTAAAAAAAGGGATCTTTTCTTTTACAAGTTTGTATTGCATGTCTCACATGCTTTGCTTTAATGGTTTCTCAACTATATAGAGCTATGAGATTGTGATATTTATTGTATACAATACAATCTCTACTTTTAATTTATTCATGTTTAGTCGGTCCAATTTTCCTTTTTAAGTTTATCTTTATTTTTAGATATAAATATATTTATTAAAATTCTTACGAGTCTCCTTAATTCTTTAAATAGAAAAATAATATATTGATTAAACGATTTGAATTTATATTCTTTTAGTTGTTACATAACAATTGTGCCAACCGAAAGTAAAAGTATTATAGAGTTTAGATTGCATTTTATCTTATTTATTAAAAATGAGTAAATTAATCTTTTATCGTTATATCAAAGAGTAAACTAGTTCTTTCATATATCAATTTCATCCATTTCACTATTAAAAACTAGTGTAATTGATGAAAAAATCAGACAATCACTTGTATCTCAATTTGACATATAAGACTAGTTTTTAACACTAGAAATTAATAAAAATTTTAACAAAATGATCAGTTTACTCTTTGATTTAAAATATATAGACTAATTTCTTATTTTTTTAAGTAGAAAAATAAAAATATAATTTAACTCGTAATACAAAAAATTCTATAACACTAATTCTGCAAATTGAAACTCAATAGACTGATTATATATATCGTAATAAATGATTTTAAATTATAGTTATTTGTACATACTGAATATGCTATAAATATAAAGAAACCGTATGAAATTGAAAAGTGAAAACCGACCCATAATTCTGGGACGGTTTGTCTACCTCCAGCACTTGTGGTTCAGTTAAACTCATTGACTACTATTTTGGCTACAACTTTACCTCACCTTTTCACTTTCACACCATCAATGTCTTATTTAATAATTTTCTTTATAAAGATAATAATTTAACGGGGTTGAATAACGAGATAATTCAAACCTTGTTCTTTAAATTAAATTTTATACATTAATTATTAAATTAAAATATCGGAAGTGTAAACTCCGTGTAATGATTTGATAATTAAGGTATTCACCATATTGTAATTTAAGTTCGAGTCATGCTAATTGCATTGCTGTTAAACCTACCTTTGAATTCTTGCTTTTTTTTCTCTAATCTTTAAATCAACAATGGAATTAAAAAGATGTTTAGATGTTTCAAGAAATTGGTAAATTTGAGATTCCCTCAAACTTTTCCCTCTTATTTTATTGGTGGACATGTTCTTTTTTTTTATTATTTTGACTAGTGTCAATAATTATTTTTGATCGAAAATTAAATATTTGATACATCAATAGTGTATATATAGTTAGTGAATTTGATGAATATATTTAAATAAAATTGATCCTAAAATTTTATTTTATAAATTTATCTTTTGCCTAAAAAAATAGAACTTTTAGCTTGTTCCCTGGTTATAAAACATAGTTTTTTTCCATCAACTTGTGTACATTATTATTATTATTGTACTCCAAATCTGGAGATAAATATTTGAAATATAAAAAAGACAAAATTTTAATATCAGTGCTGCAATTTGAAATTATTTGGGTGCCTGCCAAAAGTAGCTACCTACAATAATATATTTTAAAGCTAGGCAAAATAGCTTTACAACGTATAACCAGACAGCTTCCCTAAGTCCTTTGCTCACACTTAAATTAAATGACGTTTCCTACTGTTCCATTTATTAAAATGATTGCTTTTACTTTTTCTTTTAAGTGATTAAGTTTTATTATTATAAAAAGA
This sequence comes from Gossypium arboreum, assembly GCF_025698485.1. Lineage (NCBI taxonomy): Eukaryota > Viridiplantae > Streptophyta > Magnoliopsida > Malvales > Malvaceae > Gossypium > Gossypium arboreum. Next base: position 115,807,730 of record NC_069070.1, on the reverse strand, counting down.
AAAAACTTTACTTGCATTCAGGTGCTGTAAATTGTAATTCAATTATGTAAAAATTATTCAAAATATCAATTTGATGAGGTGTAGAGATTGTGAAATTTGAATTCGTATATTTAAATGTATTTAGTATTGAATTTAAGTTTTATATCTATGTCATAATATTTTTGTTGGTAAAAATACTCTCAATATATTAAACATTTAAGAGGTTAATTCGTGTAATACCTAATTATTGACTAACTCCTTATGTCGAAAGTGAGAATTTTTTCGAGCAGAACTTTTCATCTACACTTTTCAAGTGTATGTTTCTACCAAAAAAAAAAAAGAAAGAAAATTCATGTGGGGGTGTAATATAGTGATATAGATAGTAAACCAAGGTTGGTGACAATTGGGATACCAAAATTGCAAACTTTGGATCCACCTTTTTTTGTGAATCAAAACCTCTAATCTGACTTCTGATGCCCACAGATTCAGACTCCCAAAGTAAATCCAGGAATTGGTATACTATATAAATTGGGGTTTGAAAATTCCAATGATGAGAGGTGTGGCATGTGAAGGACATGAAGAAATGCTGCACAAAAGAAAATAAAACCCCTTAAGAATGTCTTGGACTTAGCAACTTCATCAGAGATGTACGGATACATTAAAAAAGATTAAATGAGATTAGAATTGCAGACCCAATAATCATGGGGTCACGAACCATCATGTTCATCATCACATGAGACACGGACAAATCATAGTCCCCCCAAAAAACCAAGTCTTGGAATTTGGGGAAAATAAAAAAGAAAAGAAAAGGTAAGGGATATGAATTTTCCTCACACTAAGATCTAACCATTTCAATATATATATATGTGTGTGTTTTATGTTGAATTCAGAGGTGGCGCAGAGGCAAATGAATCATGAATTGATGACCCAAGTTTTTTGGTGGATAAGATAAGGGGAAACCACGTGATTACCACATGGTTATAATGGAGCATGAATAAATAAATAAATAACCATGAATTTAGGAGGAAAGAGAGGACTTTGGCCTTGCCTATTGCACACAGTACTGTTTCATTGAGTGTTGAATCCTTTTCTATCATCTGTCTTTTCTTCTCAATCCATTTTATTTTTATTTAATTCTACAGTCATTTCCTTTTCTTTATCTCCAATCTCTATCTCTTTCTCCATCAAAATCCTCCCTCCTTCTATCTCTTATCCTTTTTATGATTTTCTTGTCACTGCCATTGTTTTTTTTTAATTACCGAATTATACAACAATCAATAGTGGATATGATCTTAATAAAGATTGATGTATCTAGATTTTGAGTGTTTAGATTCAGGTTTTATTATACATGTTTATGCGCGTAGGATTCTTAATCTATGTGTTAATATGGTTTTAAGTTTTATCATATATATGCTTGAATTGATAGATTTCGATTGTAGTTATATAAATGTATTGATTGCAAATATAATTAATTTCATTTGCGCATTATATGATTGATTTTGATTATAGTTATATAAATACAACTCAATATTCAAATAAATATACCATAACACACGCACCCATTTAAACTATTACATAAGTGCGACCTACGGATTGATCTTATGACTTTAGAAAAATACTGGGTTCAAATTGTTATATATATTAAACCCTAATTAGCAACATAAAGTGGGATTTGAAATATCAAAATTATATATAATGAGTCAAAAGAATGTCTTGTGGTTTAAGAGGTGGCCTCAAATATATATTATACATAGAAAAGAGTGGGACAAAGAGGGGGAAAAATCAAGGATGTCAGAGACCAATTTTAAAGAATGAAGGGTCAGTTTCGAAAATTCATAGACTGCAATGTCTCACAAAGAAAGCAAAGAAACCACCCTTTAAGGATTCCATGTCTCATTATAGAACATGTCACAAAAAAGTTAGCAAGATCGATCCCACACTTTGTACTATAGGCTTTTATGCAAGTATTAAAATGGGATTCATTTATATTGTAATTATAGTCTTAAAATACCCTATTTTTATTGACATAAAATAAAACTTTTAACATGCTTTTTTTCCTAACCCAAGTATGGGTGTTTTGTATCAAATTTGTTGTAATAAATTACAAGTTAAGAAAAATGAAAATTAGGTGTTAAATTTTTAATTCCAGGTTTATATTAGAAAATTATTTAATAAATGAGTAAAATTTATTTTTTGTTTAATAAAAGTAAATATTGATTTTTGAAAAAAAATATTTTTAATTTTAATCTTATTAGTATATATAGTATTTTATATAAATTTTAGATGAAAATAAATATGATAATTTGAAAATATTTATTTTAAAAAGAGTAATTTATTCTAAATTTAGTTTTGTTAATAAAATAAAATTAACTTAATATTTTTAACCTTAAAATATATACCTACCTATTTGTCTTATTTAATTTTTTCAAAATTTTATATTAAATAAAATATTAAAATAATTATCAAACATATTTAAAATATTAAAATTTGAAAATGGTAGTGAAATCTTTAATGGTTTATTTTAAAATAAATATTGTGTGATTATTCTATGGAAGACCTTAAAAGAATAAAGAAGACAATTAATTGGCTCAATTATGCCCTTATCCCTACACTTCTCAAACTTTTGAAATTTAGTCCTTCCACTTGTATTTTCAGGAATTTAATCCTTTCACATGCGTGATTTAAAATTTAAAATCCTATCGAACTAATGGGTTTCCGTTAAATTTGAAAATGCAACATTTTAATATTCAAAGTTTTTAATTAAAATCAAAATCCAATTGATCACATACATTTAATTTTAATATAAATCAATCGACAATGTTATCAATAATTAAAATATGTCATGGGTTTTGTACTCTTACTAAATTTGTAATTTAATCCCTTTATCTTATTTCTAAGAATTTAGTCCCTTCACTTTTCAAATTTTAAAATTCAAGTCTAATATTATCATTGTTAACAAGCAATTTTTATTTATTTAAAAATATCATAACAATAAATTTAACAATGTTAATAATTGGACTTAGATTTTGAAATATGAAAATGAAAAGAACAAATTCCTATAAATAAAAATATGAGGACTAATTTGAAATTTATGAATATTTTAACCCATTATCAATACACTTATATAAAAACTAAAAATTTAAAAGTGGGAAGAGTAGAAGCATTAGAAACAAAATTAGAGGTTATTAATTGAAGGGATGGAAGTACCCTTATTTCTAGGGGTGAGGGTGGGGGTCCATTTATAGAAACTGTCTGAAAACAACATGCAGATAAAAACATGCAGAGGGTGAAATGAATGAATGAATGAATGGCAGATGATCTTAAAGCCCCCCCTCTCCCTTCACTGTCTCTGCTCAAAAAGCGTTCCTTGGATTCCTCTTCATATAGAGAGAGAAAGACAGTAAATGATTAATATAAAAAAGCAAAGTAAAAAAGGAAGGTGTTTGAAGAGCTTCATTCATGGCTACCCCCTGCTTCTTTTTCTCTCTCTCTTTTTTTTTGGGGGGTCCAATCTGCCATTTTTTGTTTTTATTCACTACATTTCTGCCCACTTCCTCCTTCTTATGCTTGTCGTTAATTCAGATCCTCCCAACAAACCTTACTTATTTTTTCTTTTATCTTTTATATATATACAGAGTCAGTCGAAAATATTCTTAAACATGGTACAAGATGGCAAATCCATGCTTAATATTTTGGTTGATAAGGAGGGGGTGGAACAGCACGTGACACCCATTTTATATACAAAAGATAATTTCTAATTATAATTATGATTCTAATCCATAATCTTTTCTTAATTATATATACTTTGCATTATGATTTTTTTTATTTTATTTTGATGTGCATGTGCATGCACACGTGAATTGACGCGTATACATGAAAACAATAATCATGGTTTTTTTTTTTTGGGAGCTAATAATCATGGTTTATTATTGTTTATATATACTTTAATTTTTTTTTCTTGGACTTGGTATATATGATTAATAAAATTCATTTAACTTTCCGACCATTCTCGAACTACTTCATTATGATTTGGTCCTTTGTTTTTTTAAATATAAAACAAACTTTTGTTTCTTTTGTTGTCCTTAAATTGTGTATTTGTTTACATGTTCTTGTTAAATGGGTCACTGATTTCATAATTCATCTCTCAAACCCTCATTTCCTCCTCCTTTCACTTCATTGTGAAATATACATATACATGCATACATGAAAAGGTTTTTTTTTTTTTTTTTAATGTAAATTTGATTTTCCCTTTCTTTCTTCAATTAAATAAGAATTTTTATGGCGGATTGAATTTTAGTTCAATTGAGGTTTTTAATTGTAGGAATTAAATTCGATTAAACAACGAACAAAGTGAAAAAATAAGAATTGAAAAGATCGAACATGCAAATTTACGTAAAAAAATTTCTAGGAAAAATAAAAAAACCACATGTAAAAAGAAATTTCACTTTAATAAAGGAGAACACAAAAGATGGAGATAATTAAAAAAAATTTGAAGCCTTATAAAAAAAAAAAACCTTCGAAACAAAGAACAAAATTTTCTCAATCTACAACAATTCTAGGTTAATCAGAATTTAAGTGAGAAACTAAAAATAGAGTTTAACTGGAAGAAGAAGCTTGCTTCCACAACATAAGTTGTGTCTTTGTTATTAAATCTTAGGTTTATAATTTAGGATTGGGTAATATATAAAAATAGTCACTTTTGTTTGCCTCAGGTTACATTTTAGTCACTTATGTTTGAAATGTTACGTTTTAGTCACTTATGTTACTATTTTGTTACGAAGTGATCACTCTACCGTTAAGTTCCGTTATCTCTCTAACGGTAATCCTACGTGGCAGTCTAACTAGATTTTAGATGCCAACTTGGATTTCTAAATAGGTTGAAAATAGATTTTTAATTAAAAATTTAACTAATTAAAATTTTTAAACCTGAACCTTAAGTAAGAAATTAGTTCATCTCCTCTTTTTAATTTTTCTCCAGTCTCTTCTTTTTTTTCAATTTTTTTTTTCATTTGATTGGAAAAACTATTATTAAGATCAAAATAGTTGAAATTAAATTAACTGCTTCATAAAGATGGATTCAATGGAGGGTTCATGTATGTCTTCTTTGCATTCCTCTATCTCTTTTATTCAATACTGAAAAACAAAAGATTGGATTTTTTATTATTTAATGAAAACCCTAAATTAAAATTCTTAATATGAATATTAACAACTAAAAGAATTTCAGATCAGAAAAAAGAGATATCCACAAAGGGATTGTGAACAAACAAGCCGATTCAGATCAGAAAAATCGGATTGAGAAACTAATTATTCAAGAACGTGAAGAATTGGAAAATACAATGATTAGGAACAAAAACGATTATCATCTTCTTATTTGTCGACAACCACTTCATTTTAAGTTTTAGAACATAAATTTGTCGGCGAAGAAGACATACCTGGACCCTCCATTGAATCCTCTTTTGTTTTTGTACGTGAAAATTTTTTTTGATGATAATAGCTTTTTTAGTCAATTGAAAAAGAAAAGTAAAAAAGGGGGAGATGAATGGTTTTTTAAGTAAGATTTAGGGTTTAAAATTTTAAATTAATTAAATTTATTTAATAAAAAATTTATTCTCATCCCATTAGGAAATCCAGGTTGGCGCTTAAAATCTAGTTGGACTGCCACGTAGAATTACCGTTAGGGAGATAACGGAACTTAACGGAAGAGTGATCACTTCATAACAAAATAATAATATAAGTGACTAAAACGTAACATTTCAAACATAAGTGACTAAAATGTAATATGAAATAAACAAAAGTGACTATTTTTATAGTTTACCCTTTAGGATTAGTATCGAGTAGGCTACTAATGGAATTTTTTTGATAAGTTTTCAAGTTTTATGATATTTATATTTTTCAATTGGGTAAATAAAAAGGCATAGTTGAGGGTAAACAAGGCCTTAGACCCCTTTGTGATCGTAGCATTTTTTTAAAGGTCAAATATTCAATTTAGTCCTTTTTAATTTTTATTTAAATAGAACAATTACAATTTTGATCATTTTCAAAAGTTTAAATTTTAATTTAAATAATTTTATTACAAATATTTTTAGCCTTGCACCCACAATTTTTTAGTTTTATCTCAATCCTCCATCACATAACTCAAAAAAAATGCAGGATATTACCATGTGTCATTATAATATATTTATAAAAAAGACATATTTAATATTTTAGCATCATAAACTTGCTTGCGAATTTTATTTTCATGGACAATGTATAGAATAATTGTCCATATTACCAAATAATGATATGTTATTTTAACTAAAAATTAGATGTAATATTTTGTGTAAATATATATTTTGATGTATTAATAATTCATATAATGTTTTATCATAACCTTTTGAATTTGTCAAGGTTCAAAAAGAAACAAAAATGTGAAAATATTTGACAAAATTTGAGTTTGGGCCCAGTTCCTTAAATGCCATTAATTTCCCACTCATTCAAAGGTGGAGGAAAAGGGTGATGTCCATGGGCCACATCTATCTTCATATTGCACATGATTAATTGGTTGAAAAAGTAAATTTAAATAAAATAAAATAAAATAAAAAAAGAGTATGAAAAATGGGCTTATAATCATTAATTTCTTAAATAGCCCAATCAAGATAACAATGATTTTTTTGGCCCATTTCCACCAATTACTTCACTTAAATACCACTTCTTATCCCACTATTGGTAAGAAAATGATTTCCTTATCACTTCCAAATCATTTGCAATTTATAAATATAAATAAACTTCACTTCAACTAGACTCTTTTTACATTTAGCTTTGGGGTCAATCAAGGTTAGTGAAACCCAATCTTTTGGGTCAAAATCCCACTAGTTTCAAACTAATAATTAATCATGATTTTTTTTTACCTTAAATCATCTCTAGATTCTCCATAAAATATTCAATTATTTTATCCTTAGTTTAACATAACAACTCACCAATAGTTTTGTTATGATTATCATTACACTATTTTCTATATCTCCACCATTCCATCCTATTGGATTCTTTTTTTTTATTGCATTGAATTTTCAATGAAACAAAAAGTACTTTGTACTTGTATGTGTATTAAATTCTCTCTAAATTTTGGCATACTTTTAAGCAAAATATCATATTTTGAAAATACATATATCTTAATTTTTAAATTGGGGTTTAATCTAAATAATAGTAGTGAATATTGATCTTGTGCATATATATTGTTGACTTAAATTCGAAAATTAATTTACTGTAAGTTAATAATTTGATCTTAAAACGACCAAAATTTTTTTTCATAAATTTGTATGATACTACTTAAAATAACTTGAATTCAAAACCGTTTATAATTAAAAAATTTGGGTTAATGAGTGGGGACAAACACTTGTGGTTGCCATTGAAAGGTAGGCAGGCTACTCTGGCATGCCAACCACATTGCATAGACAAATATAGCTATTGCAAAGGCAAAGGGAAACACAATCAATGATAATGGTATAGGCAAAAAAACATGGGTAAACCCTATAACATGAAAAATTAAAATGGGGATTAAGGAGAAGAAGTCACATGATTTTTTCTTTTAAGCCAATATTGTGTTGATGGGATTGGCTGTCTCATTGGGTTGTTTTTTTTTCTTTTTCAAAAGTTGAAACATTAAATAAATCTTGTCTTTGTGAGAACATTTGGTGGCTAATTGTTTTAGTAATGTCATGTGTCAATCTTTGCTAATCAACCAATGAAAATTGTGTTTTTTTGGGGGGTTGATTTTGAAGCAGACGAAGGGAGCAGAAGGATGCAAAAAAAGTAGGAATCTTTCACATGTCAATCAGTGGTTAAATTATTGTGAGGGTTTTAGGGATTGGATAAGCTTAAAAACCCACATGGCAAACACACTCCATTAATAATGAAAGAAAATGAAAGGAAAAAAAGAAAAGAAACATGTTCAAAGTTAGTGATGATGGGTCCATTTTTGTATAATTATATGTTTAAAGACTTGTGCATAAGTAACATCTTAAAATGTCCTTATAGATCACATCTCTTTCATATCCAGATGGATTTTTATTAAATTTATTTATTATTTATGTGTTATTTTATTTGTGATTTGATTTTTAGATGGGTATGTATCGACGGAATGGTGTGGTACGTTTAACTTACTTTTAGTCTTAGACTATAGTATCGCTATAATATCTAATTTCACCGTTACCATTATTTTTATACTAACCATAAATAAATATACTGCCTATCTAAACCCACCCTTAGTTTTATTAGGAACACTTCTTTATTTTATAATTAGGAGAAGAAGAAAGAGGTAGAGAAAAAAAAAAAAAACCATGCAAGCCAAAAATATACTTATCTTTTATAACACATTCCATACATCAATATCATCAAAATTAGATTCATTCAATTATTTTTTTATATGTAGACAAAGAATTGTTAATTTATGATTTAAAGAAATTGTTTATTTTTGGAACTAGGGTCTAAATAGTATTTGATTAGATCATTAATGTATAAATAAATTTAAAATTTTAAATTAAAAGAGTGTTTTATAGTGAGAAAAAGAGACATCTTCTAAATACTTTGAACGTATATTGCTACATTTCATAAAATCGAAAACTTGAGTTGTGAATATCTACGTTTGAGATTTACAACTCATAATTATATACGTGGGTTTTCGAGTCTTATTATGTGTTGTTCTCATTAGGGGTGTTCAAACTATCCGTTCGGTTAATACTCGAACCGAATTACCCGAATGTAAAAAAAATTTAACCGTTAATTGAACCGAAGTTTTTTCCAAATACATTAGCCGAATCGAAATATTTTGGTTAATTCGACCAGTTAACCGAATTAATTGAAATTTATATGTTATTTTTTCTTTTGATTAAAATAAGTATAAAACATATAAAATATGTTAAATGGAGGCGAAAACAACAAATAATACATTAGAAACACTACATAAATCTTGAAAGTTAACAACCAAACAAAAAGTTAACAATTATATATAATATATATTATTTATTTTGGTTAATTACCCAATTTCGAATCAAATTAACCAATAACCGAAATTTTAAAAAATCATTAACTAACTTTAGACCGAACAAAATTCGGCTACCGATCGATTAATCGAATTAGATCGATTTAGTCAATTAATTTAATTTTAACTGAACTATGAACACCCCTAATTCCCATGTGTGAAATTTCCAGTTAGTCAAATTTAACCTGAACCGTTCTAATTCTTAATCCGTGCTATAATTGTTTGATTTTACAATTTGTTCCAATTCTTACTTTATCTTTCCTATAATTGTTTGATTCTACTCTTTATGGTTGTTCGAACATGTACTTTTATTTGTGCTTTGACTGAGTTTGTAAAATTAAAAAAAATTTTGTATTAATGAATTATAATTAATTTATAAATTTCCCAGGGTTAAAATATATATTATTTTAAAATTTTTAGAGAAAGCAAACTACAATTTTATATTTCTGGGGACAAAATTATTTTCTTTGATTAATATCTATATTTATATAAGATTCAACATGAAAATTTGATATTTCTCTCTCACCTATTATATTTAGCAAATTGGCTTTCAATCCATAATTCAAAAAATGTTGAATCTTGCCTGAAAATTTGCCCATAAAAGCCCAATGCTTAAATTAAAATCCAAACCACAAAGTCTTTTGGGTGGAAACCATTATAGGATAGCCCACTTCTAAACTAAGTTGGGTTTCTGGCCCAACATGTAATTTCAATATGATATCTATACACTACTTTATTTGATAGCTTATATTTGCATATTATAATTAGTACATATACTTATATACTTTTTATTATGGAAAAAATGCAATTGATTTATTTTCTAAATAAATAATGTCAGAAACATTAAGCTCAATTGAGGGCTTCAATGAATTTTTATTATTATAGAAAAGTATAGCATAAAGCGAAAACAATAATCAATTAAAATTTAATTCGATATTGATATTGACACAATACGATTAATTATCAATAAATTTGAACTACAATCTAGACATCTTTAAATATGTGTAGATTTAAACTTCTTGTTACAACGCATTTAACCATCTGATTAGGAACAAGTTATTGCATTTAGCTTTTGATACCCATTTTTTAAAACAAGATACCATCAATTCATTTATAGGTTACATTCATGTGTTGTATTTTGACAAGTTGAATATGCTTATTATTATTATTATTATTATTATTATTATTATTATTATTAAGGTTAGTATTTGATAAATTGATAATATATATTTTTATTTCACAAGTAATCTTAAAAATTGTCACTTGTTTTTTAGAATATATTTATAGGATATTTGTCAACCCTTAACTTTACACATGGAGTCTAAAAACTCTACTAGCACTATACCAAACATATTATTCCTTTTATTTATATTTGCCCATTAAGGTTTTATCTTGATTGGGTCCCTAAGTGTATCAAGTAACCCATCCTCGTCAAGAATTTTCATCTCCATCCTTGCTCTACGACTCGCTATAGGTACAAAACCCAAAATCATCCCCAGCCGCACCACCCATGTGGGCCCCTAGATCCACCTAATCCTCACTATACCCGCCCCGTGACCTACTTTATATAATATATTTATAAGTATTAGTGAAATAAATATAAACTAAATTTTTTATGAAGAACGTATGAAATACTTATCTCTGGACTCCCACCACATATGTGACATTATTCTAACTGTCACCATTTAAAAAAAAAGTTGTCGCGACCCTTTAATTGGTAAATAAAATATAACTTCAACACGAGTTTACAAAGTTCAGAACATAAAATCCTTACATAATATCTAAATACAAATAATTTCTCAAATACATCATAAATGTCTTCAAATGCAACACAAGTGTAAAAATTCCAAAAATCAATCAATATATGTCACTCCCATTGCTTCTGTATCACATTCATCTTTTAATTCTTCTATCAATTGTGAGCATTATATCTCTTTAACTTCACTTGAATTTACATATGAGAAATTGTGTTGAGTACTCTCCTTTTTTTTTTCTAAAAGAAAAATAGTGAATGCGAGCTAAGTACTGTTACCAAATTAAATTTTTATAAATATTTATTTTTTAAATAGGCTTATTATATTATGCAGAGCGGGCAAGGATGGGATAGATACAAGGTAATACCCACGCCTGCCTCATCACTCACGGTAGGTTTAATTTTTGTCTCTATTCTTGCCCCACCACCCGTGAAACCTGCACCCGTCCCTGCCCAATTAGGTATGAAGTGAGGCGAGACCCTGCAAAACCCACCACACTGATGTCTCTAATTTACCCTATCATCATTTTTTGAAAAGTTAAAATATATTAAAATCCTTATATTCTTTGTACATTTAAAATTTAATCTTTTTATATTTATTTTAAAGAATTTAGTCCATTTACTATTTAGACTTAAAAATACAACTTCAATTATTAATTTCATAAATTTTTTTACGTTAAATCTAAATTTATTACAATATCAATATTATTCTCACGTGGCTATGAAATAAGTAAAATTTATTTTATTTTAAAATATTACACTAATCAACTGCATTAATAATTAAACATAAACTTTGGAATTTGGAAAATAAAAAAGTATACTTCAATCATATTTTAATTTCTGTCAACTAGTAATGGTCGGTTTGACGTAGAATTACGTGTTTTGTGCGTCACAAATCATTTTATGATGCAAATGTGAAAACCAAACAGTGAGTATATGCAAATGCAGAGCCTAAAACAAATAATTATATCAATCGGTCAAAATGTTCGGCTTATTTAAGCTACATCATTTTTTAATTTTTCTTTTCTATTTTTAGGCAAATTTAACCACTATTATTTATATATTTTGTCAAAATTAATGATCATAATTGCATTTTTGAGTCTTTTGTCAATTAATTTTTGTTTTTTTAAACTTTTTTCTAACAGACTTGATGAAAGTACTGTTAAAAATTTTAATAGGATGATTGTAGAATATTTTAATGAGATCTAATTTATTACTTAGGTAATTTAATAAGATAATTACATGTAAAATAAAAAATAAATAAATTATACATGGAATTAAAAATAACTCTTAATTTAAAGAAAATAAACGTAATTATCTAAAAAATATTTTAAAATGAATGCATAGTTTGTTTACTGAAAGGTTTCAAAAGATAATTAATAAATCAAACCGAAAATATTGAATATTTATGTTCATTTTGAAACATTTTTATATAATTACGTTTAATTTCTTTAAATTAAGAGTTATTACTTCATGAATTATTTATTTATTTATTTTATTATTTTTCACATGTAATTATTTTATAGGGTTATCTAAGTAATAAATTACATCTCATTAGAAATATTCCACATATGAAATTCCACATCATCCCATTAACTCTTTTAACAACATTTTCATCAAAACTGTTAAAAAAAGCAATTTGAGAAAAATATAAAGGTTAATGGCCGAAAAGGCTCAAAAATACAATCAAGGCCATTTTGACAAAATAAGTAAATGTTAGTGGCCAATTTGTCATTAAGCCTATTTTTTATTACTCGAGCTTTGCTCAGGTCGAGTCATAAAAAGCCTCCTGCAGACGCTATACGCCCAATCATTCCGGATAATGCGGCTGTTGGCATAGAGTTAACCGATGCTTATTCCCAAGATACCATCATTGCTTCTTCTCCGGGAAAAGAAGTTCACGACCCGTGGACTTTCTATCTTCACGCGGCATTGCTCCGTCAGGCGTTCGCCCATTGCGGAAAATTCCCAAGTGCTACCTCTTGTAGGATTTTGGGTCGTGTCTCAGTCCCATTGTGGCTAATCATCCTTTCGGACCAGCTACTGATCATCGCCTTGGTAAACTATTGCCTCACCAACTAGCTAATAAGACGTGAGCCCCTCCTCGAGCGGATTCTCTCTGTTTTCTAATTGAGATTGATCGAATTAATTGCCATTAGAGAGGCTCTCTCTTTACTGAAGAATTAAGGTCTCGATAATGTTGTTGTGGAATCAAATTATAGTGATATTATTATTGTGCTAAATTCTTCTCACTTTGATATTTCTGAATTTGGTATTGTTGTTTAATATTGTTTGCTATTGAAATATTCATTTCATCAACAATTGTTTTTTTAACAGTATTAGACCAACTATTAATAAGGCGGCTCGAGCTTGCTAGGTGTTATAGGCCAATTTTGGGCCGTTTATAAGACTCAGGCCCAAATATATTACAATTAGACTTAGCTAACCCAATAACCCCACCTAACTAAACCCACTAACCCACTGGCCCATTTACAACCAAAACCCTAACCCCATTTTCGGCCCCCCACTTGCGTCTGACCAGCGCCGAACCCCACCAGCACGCCCAACCTTGGCCACCACGCCCCATGCCGTCTGACACACCCACCACCAGCATCGGCCATGCCTTGCAAGAAATAGCAGACAAACAAAGCAGAGGCAAGAATGGCAAAAATAATAAAAAAGGGCATGTAAACAGGCTATAAAAGCCAAAACAAAACCTTGTAACAGGGAGAGAGATTTTCAATCAATATACATATATTAGCTTCTTAGATGCAAGCAGAACAGTGAACCCAAAAACAAAGTTTAAACTCCGAATCTAAAGAAAACGCTAAGAATCAGATTCAACATTAAGGTGATTTTCAAATTTTTTTTTCTTCTTTCCATCATTGTTTATCTTCTGTTAGTGCATATATATATTAATAACATAAAATATAAATAAATAAATAACACAAAAAAAAAATTACCTTTCCGGCCACCGCGTGCGGTGGCCGGCGCCGGCGCCGGCGACGTTCCGACGACCGGATCGGAGCCCTCCCCCCCTGGCCGGAAATCGCTCCGGGCTCCCCTGTAACACCCCGTACCCGAGACCGTTGCCGGAGTCGAACACGAGGTGTTAACGGACTTAATTCATTAATTAAACAGCTCATACAATTCATTTTAAAATTTCCAGACAAGCTGGCTAACTGCATCACAGTCGCTTTAAAAATCATATCTCGAGTTACGAAACTCGAAATCCAATTCCGTAAATTTTTCCTGAAACTAGACTCATATATATATCTACTAATTTTTTCTAGAATTTTGGTTGGGCCAATTAGTACAGTTTATTAGTTAAAGTCTCCCTGTTTCAGGGTTCAACTACTCTGACCTCAGCGTATTACGAATCAGATATCTCCTGTACAGAGCTTCAATGACTATGCCGTTTGTCTCTAATAAAACTAGACTCAATAAGGAATCTGTACATATAAAGTGTGACTTCTAATTATCTTTGTAAAATTTATGGTGAATTTCCAAAGTCAGAACAGGGATCCAGAAATCACTCTGGCCCTGTTTCACAAAAATTTAAACATCTCATAAAATATAGCTCATATACCTGTTTCGCTTATTCCATATGAAAATAGACTCATCAAGCTTCGATTCCATAACTTATTCATTATTTAATTATATTTATACTATTTTAGTGATTTTTCAAACTCACGTCACTGCTGCTGTCTGAATCTATTTTATGGTAAATTTTACCTATTTCATGGTTTCCATGGATTAGCTAGCAATTTGACATACATAATACCAAATATGATCATGATTAGCCATTCCAATGGCTAATCATTACCAAGCATTCTATCTCCATACCACTCAATAACCATATCATAAGACCATATATACAAAATGATTATAATGCTATACATGCCATACTCAAAATATACAAGCCATTATGTCAAGATGGTATACGGATAGTGTGGCGTGCCTCCGACCGTTTCCGATTTCCGAGCTGGCTTGTCAACACTACAAGGAATGAAAAGGAGGCGTAAGCATAAATGCTTAGTAAGCTCACATGCAAATAGCAAGTAACATAACCATATAAGCAAACATAAAACATCATTTGCATAATCATCACCAAGACATTCATATCACCTTTTCATTTATCATCTTACCATATTGTTGTTATATCGAGTTTTCAACCCGAGGGTTAAGTACATACCTGTTCAAATTATCCATTTCACAACACTTACCAATACGTCCCTTTCATCTTGAGTATTCCTCCATTTGAGTAGAACTTTACCCGTTGAACACATCGAATATAATTGAGATACATGGATAACTTGCACATAAGTGCCACATATTCAATCAAGCAATCATGTAACCGCCCATAAGCGAACTCGGACTCAACTCAACGAGCTCGGGCGTTCGCATCCATAAGTGAACTCGGACTCAACTCAACGAGTTCGGATGCCTAGTTACATCTCACGAACTCGGACTCAACTCAACAAGTTCGGACATTCGCATCCATAAGTGAACTCGGACTCAACTCAACGAGTTCGGATGCCCAAATATCCCAGTGACATGTCACTTGTATCCTAATCCATTCCTGAGGTTCAACGGGACCTTTTTCCCAATCATGTGTCTCAACCATCTTCTACGGAATGCCGATACCGATACTCGGTAGTATTTCATATTTTCCAAGTATATCACATAATTTGACATATTATCAAACAATTATCACAAGTATAATATTTCATAATAATTATCATATCATTTAAAAAACATTAAAACATTTAAAATAATAACTATGTTACCAACATTTACATATGAACTTACCTCGTATGCGAAAATGGCTATTTTTACCATTTCGTCCACAACTTGGTATTTTCCCCATTTTAGCCCGAATTTCAGTTTTCCTTGCTCTATCATTTAAAATACAGTCTAATTAGGACTCACATTATTCAAATTGACCCAAAATCATATTTTGGAAAAATTACAATTTTGCCCCTAAACTTTTGCATATTTACACTTTTGCCCCAAAGCTCGTAAATTAAAATTTAGCCTATTTTCTTATGTTTTATGACATGCTGATCATTTTTCCCTTCTATGGCAACATCAAATTCTCACTCTAACATGTACTTATGACTACTAGGTATTTTTACCGATTAAGCCCTTTTGCTCGTTTTCACTTAAAACCGAGTAGCACAAGTTGTCTAACATAATTTAAAACTTCATATTCTATCATAAAACACCAAAATACACAAATTTCACCTATGGGTATTTTTCCAAATATAAACCCTAGGTTAAATTATTGCTAGCATAAGCTAAATCGAGCTAGGGACTCCAAAAACGTAAAAATCATTAAAAGCGAGGCTAGAACGAACTTACAATCGAGCTTGGAAGCTTGAAAAACCCTAGCCATGGTTTCTCCTTGCTATATTCGGCCATGGGGTTGAAGATGAGCAAAATTGGCTTTAATTTTGTATTTTAATTCATTTTACCCTAAATGACCAAAATGCCCTTACTACTAAACTTTCCAAAATTCCATCCATGTCCAATTTTGTCCATAGACTTAGAAATTGGTAAAATTACTCTTTAAGGACCTCTAATTAATAATCTAATTCAATTTTATGCAAAATACTTCTAGAACACAAGTTTTGCAATTTATTCAATTTAGTCTCAAATTTCAAATTAAGCACTTTATGCATAAAATTTCTTCACGAAATTTTCACACAATCATGCAATCGTATCATAGACCTTAAAATAATCATAAAATAATTATTTATATCTCGGATTTTGTGGTCACGAAACCACTATTCCGACTAGGCCCAAAATCAGGATATTACATCCCCTCTCCCTTCTCTCCCTTTTCTCTCCTTTTTTTTTTCTTTCTCCCCTAACTCAAATGATTTTTTTAAAATTTTTTGACTTTTATAGGGGGTCAAAACGCACCATTTTGGACCCCTGGTTTTAATGAACAAAACAACGCCGTTTTATTTGGCCCGACCCGATTCGACCCGAACCCGCCTCAGGATCCGCGTGTTTTTAACTCAATGGGATATTTGTGCAATCGGTCCTTCCGCATTTTTTGTTGTTTGAATCAGGTTTATATTTATTTACAAATCGGCCCTAAAATTTAAACTGATTTGTGATCTAATCCCTATTAATGCCTTCGCGTTTTGATAGAGCGGATATATTGTTGTTTCATCCCCATGTTTCATGCGCGTTGCAATTCGGTCCCGTGGCTTATTTTATTTCGAATTTCGCCCTAAAATTCTGTTTTGAGCTCGATTTAGTCTTTTTTGCTAGATTACGGTTTTATTTTCAAATTATTTGTTTCTTATTTTCTGTTAATTATTATTATTAATTATAATCTTTATATTCTTATTATATTTACTATATTTAATATATGTAATGGTGTATATTGTATTATGTATGAGATATGCGTATGTGTTCTATATATATTTATGGAATATTATTATTAGTTATTTTTAATATGTGTATTATGTAAATATTTTAATATTGTATTCTATACATTATTTCACATAATATTAAAGAACACATGTTCTCAATATAACCATGTGCATTTAAATATATACCTGTATATATTTGGGGAAGCATTGTAAATAGTTTTTTTATTATCTTTTTAACATGTATGTATCATATAAATATTTGAGTGTTATATTATGTATATATATATATATATTTCCAATGTGTATATTTTTATTGTATTTTTATACGTCATATATATTTTTCAAGCTATATTACATTTCACATATTATGATATAAATATGTACATATATTTTTAACTACTTTATTTACATTATTTTTAACTTCACATTATGTATATATTTTGAACACCATACATATTGAGTATTTCTAATGTTCCATTTATTTATACCCACGTCGAACATATCCATGTAATGTACTAGTAAGTTCATTCTATGTCGTTATCATTTCTAATGTATATGTATGTTTCATGCAATATAATTAATGGTTACTCTTTTAACATTATTTTGAAGTACGTGTATATTATATGTATTCTTTTAATATGTATTACATGTATATATATATATATATTCGATTCTACATTGTGTATATACATATTTTCAATGTTATCTTTTTAAATCATACGTCGTTTTATATATTTTTCATAGTCTTAACTAGATTTTATATTTTTATATGTATATTATTACATTTATTTTATTCTTATCATATATATTATCAATACATGTACTTTATTATATGTATATATATATATCATGTACACATATTAATATTATTATGTAAATCTTTTCATCCCTATTTTTATGTATATATTCGTAATGTCACTTTTACATATGTATATTCAATGTTTTTTCGTTTTCGATATTATTGTCATATTTAATCTTGCATGCACGGTTATTGTTTTAATATTTTTTGTTATGTTTGTCATTTGCTTAAATATGTATACCTAGTCCTTTCATTTGTTTATTTATTTCTGTATTCGTTTTGTCTTACACGTTTTAAAAAATCACGTTTTTGTTTCTAAATTAATTTCGATAATCAAAGGCAACATATCGGTTTAATACCAAGTCGACGGTTCCATTGCTATGTTGAGTGGAATTTGTCGGTTCGTGTTAATCGGTATACCCTTCTCAAAAAAGGGAAATTAAAAATTGAAAGTTTTCGTGTTTTGAATCGGATCACGATTGAATATTTCTTTGAACTCATATTTTTGAAAATCAAGACAACACTTGTTTATGAGATACCAATTTTTGGGCGTCGCAAGGGTGCTAATACCTTCCTCGCGCGTAACCGACTCCCGAACCCTAATTTTTCTTTGGCTTTTTAACGTAGACCTTAACTCGGCCTTTTTCTCGTTTTTAAAAAAGGAAATCTAATAAGTGTCCGATCACACCTAGAAAAAGGATCGGTGGCGACTCCCGATTTATTTTAAATCAAATTTTAATTTCCAAGTTTTTAATCGCCACAATTAGCGACCGAAGCTAAAGCTAATTTTTACGTCGCAACAGCTGGCGACTCCGCTGGGGAACCTTTTTGAGAGTCGTGTTTGGAATTAAACACGTTTTGTCAAAATTTTTAAATTTCCTTGTTCAAAGTAAATATTTGGTCGTGATCCGAAAATCTCGTTTTCAAAATTCATGCATTTGTATCGTATTGTAAATATTTCTTCTAACTTACTTATTTGGTTGTTTTTTAGTTTTCAATTTTTATGGTTTTAATTTTGGTTTAGTTTTTTTTAAGTAAAACGTAAAGGTTTATGAAGTTTTTCCCCACATACCGTGCACTTGCATTTTGCATAACATGAGCTCTCTACCGGGCTCCGTCTGTTTAAGTGAAAGTAAACGCTACGCTTCGTGAGTTAACTCGTCCCTCCATGCAGCTAGTGAATACTTTGGGTTACATATGACTTATGCTTTCGTGAGTTAATTTGTCCCTCCGCATAGGCATAAGTAAATGTAATCCCTCGAATTGAACTCGTGAGCCTGTGATGGGTTATGACCGGGGCTTCGTGCTGATCTTAGCAGATGATAGTACGAACAATTCGAGTACCAGTCTAGAACCGAGACTGCATATAACGAACCATACGAGCTATCCAATTAGAGCCACGCCGAACCTCTGTCCGCTTATAGTCACCAAAATAAGTACACATGGAAAATGCCTTTTACCTTTCATTTACACTCTTTATGCAAGAGAATTGGATTGGGTAGTTTAATTTGTTTTTCAAATTATATTTGTTGTGTTTGCTAACCAAGTTTGTTTGTTTTTATTTTTTTATTTTCATCATGCATCATAGGCATCATATTAGGAGGGTGTTGATTAAAGGTTAGTTGCCAAAAACGGGTTTCGATGGAGGAGTCAATTACACAAATAAGCGAGAAGAATGCCGTGGTTCAGATCTGGTCTCTAAAACTTCGAGAGAAAAGGGGATAGTCTTGTGGAAGGGTGTCTGCCAATTTGCCCGAACAAATAGCTGTGAATGTTCGCCAAAATAACCTCAAGATTTGGTTCAAATTTGGAATCGATGGGATTCGGACATTAGAGACATTTTCACTGAGAGGTATGGAGATATAGCTCACCTGATCACCATCCGTGTAGATGAACAGTTGATTCAAGCCATGGTTCGGTTCTGGGACTCAGCTTATCAGTGTTTCACCTTCAATCAAGAAGACATGACTCCAACTATAGAAGAGTATACTGCTTTACTCTGCATCGACAATGTACAATTCGGCAAAATATATGTGAAGGAGCCTAAGCCGATGACCTTCAAGAAAAAGTTAGTGAGACTGACAGACATGACCGATGCATGGGCTGAAAGACAGATAAAGAAGAAGAATGAAACCATTTGCATTCCATGGTCCTCCCTACGAGATTTGACTCTGAACCATCCCGACATGCTGAAAAGGGTAAATCTATTCGCTTTGGCCATTTATGGTTTGGTTATTTTCCCAAAGGTTCTCGGACATCTCGAAGTGGCAGTAGTTGATTTCTTCGAAAGGTTAAAACAAGGAGTCAACCCTGTCCCAACCATCCTAGCAGAAACCTTTAGGTCCCTGAGTAGTTGTCGAAGAAAAGGGAGGACTATTCTGGGATCTTGTGATTGCTCAATGTTTGGATTTTGAGTCACTTACGGAAGGTAGAGCGCACTCCATTCCATATGTTTTCTAAAACATTCTCCCCGCTAGAAGCTTTCCTCAAGAAAGAATGGCCGAAGGAAGTCACCGAGCAACATTCGGTATCATTCTTTCAGAATCTTCGCGCCGAGGATATAACATGGAGAGCACCCTGGATTCGTCCTTCAGTTCTGCTATACAAATGTGGAAGCCAAGATTGGGTACCTTTACTTGGGTTATGGGGAGGAGTTGGATATGCCCGCTATTGGTCCAAAGGTAATTTTCTTGCGACAATTCCTCCCATAATCGGAGGATTAGCACGATTCGAGTTAAACTTCATGGTGAAGGATATATGAAGAGAGTCCGAGACACTGCAAAGTCTTGGAAGGAAATTCATTTCGTGGAATTAGCCTTGTATGCTGATACCCTTACCCAAGATCACGATGTATGGAGGAAGCAACGGGTAAATAGTCAGCAAATCTCGTCAACAAACCACCCCATCCAGAATCCTTTCTCGAAGGAAACGCCGTCTGAGCTAGAAACGGCAAGACAAGAATTCGAACGCGAAAAGGCCAAGATGTCTCGGGACCTTAGTGCCCTTCAAGAAGAAAACTATCAACTGAAGATCAAAGTTCAGGTTGAAAGATCCAGAACTGAAAAAATACAAAGAGAAGCCGAGATTGTGAGAAACGACTTAAAGGACCTTCATTTGGAAAATAAGAAATTAAGAAACACTATAAAGAATAGCGGGTTGGGCAAGTCGACAGCAGAATGGAAGGAAGAAATTAGCAATATCAAGGGAGGAATGGAGTTTTGGAAGGGAAAACCAAAGAAAGAGGAGGAAAAAGGTGCGCTGCTACTGTGATAGAGTTAAGAAGGAAGAACGCCGAGTATGAAATAGTGACTGCAGAATTGGCGAATAGTCAGTCTGAACATCAAGAATTAAAAAGGAAAACACGAGATCTAGAAAATATGCTGCAATCTCGTCAACAACAATTAGATAACCTCCTGAAGGCTCTAGAAGAAAAGAGTGAGCAGTACGATAGGGACATTCACGCGTATGAAGGAACTCTCAAAGAAAAAGAAATGCAACTCGGCTTCTTGATCAATGAAATTCGCAAAGCGGCTATGCAAGTTGTTCAATTATCAGATGAAGCCGAAGTTCTCAGTTGTCAATTCCCTCCGAGCCAAAGATCAAACATATCAGAGTTTTTAGAGCAAGTAAAGAAATAAGGCAATGTGGCTAGGAAATTTGTGTAACCATTGGAAAAATGGAAACTTTGTGTAATAGACTATGTTGATAAATGAAATGCCTAAATATGGGGCTACCTTGAAATTAACACCAATTTTTTGCATTCCTTGCATAACTAACATTTTAACATTCGTGCATTCATTCATGCATTCATCCATACATTGCATATTCCATACTCGGTCGCTGAAGACAAAATATATAATTCGCAGTTGTAATACCACAAGACTGGAACCACGTCATCAGTACAAAACGCGCCGACAAGCTAGAGTGATGGAGGCTGAATTCAATGAGAAAATGAAAGGGCTCAAAAGGAATTACAAGAGCAACTGGCCAAATCGCAACAAGAAACGAGAGACCTAATGGTGAGATCTCGAGAGGAATCACTCGAGCAAAGAGATCAAATGGCCAAGATGATGGAGATGATGTCAGCTTTAGTTAAAGGAAAGGGACCCATGCGGAGCCCTGACATTGAGGAATCTCGATCAAGAATTCACCACGATCAGGATCCACTCTATCCCCCAGGATTCACTCCACCGCTCGCTTATACAACACAAAGAGGGTATACCCAAGGGGAACCCACTGGCTTGGAATATCGACCTATGCCACCTGCTCCACCCACTAATTTGGGGCAAAGAATATTCGAGTCAAACCCAGGTGCTAGTTCTGCTGATCCACTAGTTCCAGATCTGGATGACCCAGCAGAGGTAGCCAAGTTGAAATCGGATAACCATGACGCAAAATATAGGAGTCTAGAGGAAAGACTCAAAGCGATAGAAGGCACTGAAGTCTTCTCCGCACTAGGTGCCAAAGAACTCAGTTTGGTACCTAATCTGATTTTGCCCCCGAAGTTTAAAGTGCCTGATTTTGAGAAGTATGATGGGACAAGATGTCCAAAGGCGCATCTGGTCATGTTCGCGAAAAATGACCGGTTATGTGAACGAGGATAAACTACTCATACATTGCTTTCAAGATAGTCTAACAGGTCAGTTCTTCGATGGTACAATCAACTTAGTAGAGAAAAGATTCGATCCTGGAAGGACTTGGCGTCAGCATTTTGCGAACAGTACAAGCATGTATCGGAGATGGTGCCAGACCGTATAACTTTGCAAATGATGGAGAAGAAACTAGCGAATCCTTTAGACAAGATCGCAAAGATGGAGAGATATCTCGCCCAAGTGGAGCCTCCATCGACTAAGACCGAGATAACGATCATTTTCATCAATACTCGAAAGCACCATTCTATGACAAGCTGGTGGGAAGTGCTACGAAGGATTTTTCGGATATCGTAATATCCGGTGAACTCATAGAGAATACCGTCAAGAGCGGTAGAATGGAGGGATCAGAAGGCTCAAGAAAAGCAGCACCCGTAAGGAAGAAAGAGCCAGAAAGCCACATGGTGGGAACTGGGAGTCATTACATTCCCAATTCGTATCCTAACCAACCCCGACCTCGAAATTATCCACCCCCGAATTTCTATTATCCTCCTCAAACCCCTTACTACCAAGCATCACCTCCTTCCTACCCTGTATACGCCATGAATAACCAAAGGCCCGTCACCACATTCCCACAAAACACTCTACCCGCCAAAGCCAACCCGAGATGAACCAAGACCAACAAGGCCCAATCCAGAGATGACAATTCACCCCTATTCACGCATCATATGGGGAATTGTACCCAAAACTTCGGAGAAGCAATTAATATCTCCCCATTACATGGCCCCCCTTAAACCTCCATACCCGAAATGGTACGATCCAAATGCTAGTTGCGCATACCATGCAGGGAACCAGAGGCATTCTACTGAGAACTTTCTTGCTTTCAAAAGGAGAGTTCAAGGGCTCATCGATGCGAGCATTTTGCGATTCGATGGTGCGGCAATCTGACAGGAATCCATTCCCAAACCACAGAAGGGAATGTGAGCGCAGATGAGAGGAGGATAAACAATAAAATAGAAGATGGGTTTCAAGTACGAACACCTCTGCAGAGAATGGGAGATACTAAGTGAGAAAGGGTTGCTCTGTCGTTTTAACGGAGTATCCAAAGGAGAAGATGCAAAAGGCCACGCTTTTGCAAGTTGCATGGTATTGGAGAGCATAACATTCGATCCGCAAGGAATTGAAGTTCTTGCAAAGTATGATGGACAATAAGGAGATTGGGATTTTTGTAAAGCCAAAGAGGCCGATGTGGAGAAATATGTGCCTCGACAATCAATCATCGAGTTTCCCATATAAGCGCCGACCAATCGTTAATAATCTATTATGACGCGAAGAAGGAGCCGGTGAAATCAAAAATGATAATTGAAGTACCATCTCCTTTCCCTTATAAGGACAATAAAACAGTACCGTGGAAGTACGATGTCAACATCGTTACACCTGAAGGTGAAAAGCTTGAAGCCACAACTGAAGACATTGGGGAAGTAGGTCATTTTACCCGCAGTGGATGGTGCTATTCTAAAGAAGTTGAACCGATAAAGAAAAGTAGCGACTTGAAACAAAAAGGGAAAGCAGTGATGCACGAAGTCCAAGATGAGCAAGAAATCCCACCCATGCAAGAAACTAAAAAGCCTGTGAATGAGGAAGAAGCTCAAGAATTCTTGAAATTCATTAAGCACAGCGAGTATAGTGTGGTGGAACAATTGAGCAAGCAGCCAGCGCGAATCTCAGTTCTATCTTTACTGTTGAATTCAGAGCCACACCGGAATGCTTTACTAAGGGTGTTAAATCAAGCTTATGTGGCCAACAACATATCAGTCGAAAAGCTTGATAGGTGGGTAAACAATCTGAATGCGGACAATTTCATCTCTTTTAGTGACGATGAGATACCGCCAAATGGTAGAGGCTTGGTGAAAGCACTGCATATCACGACTCGTTGTAAGGGATACATAATACCAAACGTACTCATTGATAATGGGTCAGCATTAAATGTTATGCCATTGGCCACGCTTTCCAGAATACCGATGGATTTGTCCTACTTAAGGCCCTGTCATTCCATGGTAAGGGCATTCGACGGGACGAGGCGTGAAGTCATAGGAAAGATTGAAATCCCTTTGGAAGTGGGCCCTTACATTTATGATGTCGAGTTCCAAGTCATGGACATTACACCCTCTTATAACTGTCTTTTGGGAAGACCTTGGATCCATTCTGCTGGAGCAGTTCCATCATCCCTCCATCAAAAGGTGAAATTTATCATGGATGGCTGTTTGGTCACAGTCGAGGGCGAAGAAGACATTGTCGCATCTATCTCTGCTGATACGCCATACTTGGAAGTAAGCAAAGACGCAGTGGAATGTTCCTTTCGATCCCTTGAATTCGTCAATGCCACTTTCGTCGCTGAGGGAAACAGGATCCCGATGCCAAAACTGTCGAAAAATACTAGAATGGGTGTCAAGTTGACCGTAGGAAGGGAAGCTCGTGCAAGAAGAGGTTTAGGGAGACACCTACAAGGTATAGTTAGGGTTTTAAAGCCAGTGCATCACAAGGCCGATACGGTTTGGGGTTCCACTGACATGCGCCAAAGAAGAAGCAGTGGAAGAAGGATCAAGAGAAGAATTGCAAGAACTTTGGGCCGAGAACCAGAATGGGAACCAATAGAGTACCCTCCTTTGTCAAAAACATTTACATCTGCGGGAATAATGTACCCTGGACAAGATGATCCACGAAACATGTTGGGGTTAATTGAAAGGGGTTTTCGAATGTCGATATAAATGTCATTGACAAAGGGGCTGGTGCAAGTAAAGATGTCTCGAGGATACGCCCTTGCCCTCCTGGTTTCATGTTGAACAATTGGACTGTCGAAGAGTTTCTTGTAGTTTATAAGTCTTCAGAGTAATGCTAAACATTAACCTTCTATTGTGTCCTTTAGATATAATAGAATTATTTTGTAAGAGCTTGCATTCCCTCTTTATCATTTGAATGAATATCAATGAAGAAGCATTTTGTCACGATTTTCGCATTATCACTAATCATTTTCTCATTTCATAGCCTATCCTTACATTTGCCTCATTGCCACAACATAATATTTTGTTTGTTGTTTTCAATACTTGGATGTCCCCCTATAGCTTCCTTTTCCATTCAACTTTCAGGTGCTCAGATATTGACGACATAAATAAGCCCGTTACGAATCTTGAAATTGATTTTGAGAAGGCTGTTTGCTTAGGAGAATTTGAAGCCGAAGAAAATGCTGAAGATTATGTCTCGTCCCCTGAATTGTTAAGAATGGTGGAACAAGAGGATAAACAGATTCTACCTCATGAAGAATCTGTGGAAACAATAAATTTGGGCACTAAAGAGAGGAAACAAGAAGTGAAGATTGGGACTTCTATTTCAGAGAGCACCAGGCATAGTTTGATCACTTTACTCCGCGAATACAAAGATGTTTTCGCATGGTTATACCAGGATATGCCAGGGCTAGATGAAGATTTAGTGGTTCATAAGCTCCCATTAAAGCCAGAATGCAAGCCCATCCAGGAAAAATTAAGACGGGTGAGACCCGAAATGCTGTTGAAAATAAAAGAGGAAGTCAATAAGCAGTTTAACGCTGGCTTCTTACAAGCCTCCAAATATCCAGAATGGGTGGCTAACATAGTCCCGGTACCAAAGAAAGATGGAAAAGTACGTATGTGCGTGGATTACCGCGACCTGAATCGAGCAAGCCCAAAAGATAATTTTCCCTTGCCACATATTGACACATTGGTGGACAACACAGCAAAACATTCATTGTTTTCTTTTATGGATGGATTCTCGGGGTATAATCAGATCAAGATGACCCCTGAGGATATGGAGAAAACTAACTTCATAACAATGTGGGGAACGTTCTGCTACAAGGTGATGCCATTCGGGTTAAAGAATGCTGGGGCAACATATCAGAGGGCTATGGTAACATTATTCCATGACATGATGCACAAAGAAATAGAGGTCTACGTCGACGATATGATTGCTAAATCTCGAGGAGAAGAAGAGCATGTAGTGAACCTCAAGAAGTTGTTCGAAAGGCTGAGAAAATTTCAGCTAAAGCTTAATCCAGCCAAATGTACATTCGGGGCTACCTCGGGAAAGTTGCTAGGCTTCATTGTCAGTGAAAGAGGTATTGAGGTTGATCTAGATAAAATAAAAGCCATCTAAGAATTACCACCTCCGCGCACGCAAAAGGAAGTTAGAGGATTTTTAGGGAGATTAAACTACATCTCCCGATTTATCGCTCAACTTACCAACCAATGCGACCCAATCTTTCGGCTTCTTCGAAAACATAACTCGGGAGAATGGAACGAGGAATGCCAGGTGGCCTTTGATAAGATAAAACAATATTTGTCTAGTCCTCCAGTGCTAGTACCACCAACTCCTGGAAGACCTTTGATATTGTATTTGACTGTGTTCGAAAGTTCAATGGGTTGCATACTGGGGCAACACGACGAGTCAGGAAAGAAAGAAAAAGCGATCTACTACCTTAGCAAAAAGTTCACTGATTATGAGGTAAAACATTCGTCCATTGAGAAATATTGTTGCGCCCTGGTTTGGGCAGCTCGGAGACTTAGACAATACATGTTGTACCATACGATATGGTTGATTTCAAAGTTGGACCCGATAAAATACATGATGGAATCGCCGGCACTATCAGGAAGAATGGCGCGATGGCAGATTCTCCTCTCAGAATATGACATTGCTTATGTAAGTCAGAAGTCGATAAAAGGAAGCGCAATAGCTGATTTTCTAGCAACTCGAACAACAGAAGAATATGAGCCTTTAAGATTCGATTTCCCAGACGAAGACT
The DNA here is from genome assembly GCF_025698485.1 of Gossypium arboreum. Taxonomy (NCBI): domain Eukaryota; kingdom Viridiplantae; phylum Streptophyta; class Magnoliopsida; order Malvales; family Malvaceae; genus Gossypium; species Gossypium arboreum. The sequence continues at coordinate 115,780,374 of NC_069070.1, read as the reverse complement.
TAATGTGCATCTCAGAAATAGAATCCGAGTCATCAAAAGAGAGGTCATGGAAGATGTGCTTTGATGGTGCGTCGAATGCGTTAGGGCATGGAATTGGAGTAATCCTGGTATCACCAGACGGGAATCATTATCCGTTCACCGCAAGACTGAACTTCTTCTGTACCAATAATATCGCAGAATATGAGGCCTGTATCATGGGGCTTCGTGCAGCTATCGAGCGAAACATCGAGATCTTGGAGGTATACGGAGACTCAGCCCTAGTGATTTACCAAATCCGTGGAGAATGGGAAGTGAGGGACTCAAAATTGATTAAGTACAGCGATTTAGTGGTTGGATTGATCAAGGAATTCAAAGAAATAACTTTTCATTACTTCCCACGAGAAGAGAACCAACTGGCTGATGCCTTGGCCACTTTGGCTTCAATGTTCAAAGCAAGTAAGGAAGCAGAAATAATGCCCCTCAAAATGAGCATATACGAGGTCCCTGCACACTGTTGTAGCATTGAGAAAGAGGCAGACGGACGGCCATGGTTCCATGATATCTTAGAATATATCAAGAACCAAAGCTATCCCGAACAAGTGAATGAGAACGAAAAAAGAACAATCAGAAGAATGGCAGCGGGATTTGTTCTTGATGGGGATATCATGTATAAAAGAGGAAAGGATCAAGTACTTTTGAGATGCGTGGATGATGTCGAAGCCAGAAAGATACTTGAAGATGTCTATGAAGGAATCTGTGGGACACATGCCAATGGTTTCAGTATGGCCAGAAAGATTATGAGACTCGGTTACTACTGTTTGACGATGGAAAGCGACTGTATTAGTTTTGCCAGAAAATGCCACAAATATCAAATCTATGGCGATAAAATTCATGTAGCCCCTTCGCCCCTTCACGTCATGACTTCTCCGTGGCCTTTTTCTATGTAGGGCATGGATGTTATAGGGCCAATTTCTCCAAAAGCATCCAATGGACATCGATTCATTTTTATAGTTATCGATTACTTCACAAAATGGATAGAAGCTGCTTCGTTTGCCAATGTGACGAGGACCGCAATTTGCAAGTTTTTGAAAAAGGAAATCATTTGCGGTATGGTTTGCTGAAAGAATCATTTCAGATAATGCCACGAATCGAACAATAAAATGATGAAAGAAGTAAAAGCAGGCCCAAATAAAGTATCATAATTCCTCGCCCTATCGCCCAAAGATGAACGGATGTTGAAGCGACTAACAAGAACATTAAGAGGATCATTGGGAAAATGGTGAGACATATAAAGATTGGCACGAGAAACTTCCATTTGCTTTGTTTGCATATCGCACATCTCACGAACATCTACGGAGCAACTCCTTTCTCTAGTCTATGGAATGGAAGTCGTGCTACCTATCGAGGTTGAGATCCCTCATGCAGTATTGATGGAATCAAAGTTAGAAGAAGCGAATGGGTTCGAGCTCGATATGATCGATTGAACCTCATTGAAGAAAAACGTCTAAGGGCAATTTGTCACGGGCAAATGTACCAAAAGAGAATGATCGCACCCATGACAAGAAGGTACGACTAAGAGAATTCCATGAAGGAGAACTCGTCCCGAGAAAGATTCTCCCAATACAAAAAGACTGCGAGGAAAATGGGCACCAAATTGGGAAGGACCATACGTTGTAAAAAGGCATTCTCAAAGGAGCTTTGATCCTTACCGAGATGGATGGGAAGGAGCTACCGAATCCAGTGAACTCAGATGCAGTGAAGAAATATTAAGCTTGAGATGAAAACCCGAAAAGGGCATCTAAAAAAAAAAAAGGGGATCAGAGCGAAAACCCGAAAAGGGCGCTTTGGTTAAACATAAAAGATTAGGATGAAAACCCAAGAGGCGTTCTAATGAAGCAAATATTAAACACAAGGCAAGGCGTTTTAAATGTCACGACAAACGGTGAGACTACATGATTTGAAGCATCTCTGAAAGCTCGAAATCTTCTACGAAGGAGCCAGACTCTAAAAGATTCTTGATTGAGGAACGTGAAGAGTTCATGTGTCGAATATCTAAAGCATTTGTATCCGTTGAATACGATCTCTTCTTTGCACATTTGTACTATCATTGGTTAACTTTCTTTGTTTGCCACATTTGAAATAAAGGAATATGAGATATCCTTTTGTCCCTACCTGACCATTTTCATGCATCTCATTATGTGTTTATTTAATGATAAATGGTGAAATGACATACTCTAAACAAAAGAAATGATAAGTATTACCTGGATGAAAATTTGATAAAGAGCCTCAAAGCAATAACAAAGTTCAACAAGGGGCAAAAGAGTGACATCTGAGAAACGTCGATTACTCGTGAAGCTTGAAGACGTGTACATGGCGTAAAGAGAAAGCAAAGAGCCGAAGTAATAAATACGGACCATCACAAGAATCGAGACGAAAAAAGACAAACGACAAACATACTTAAGAGCCTTTGCATAATCATGTAGACATAAAGGCATTTAAGACAAACATGTGCATATCATGATAACATCATGCATGGCATATACAGGTACTCCAGCAGAGCAAGAAATCTGGAATGAGAGTCGCATTGAATCAAATGAAAAGACACTTGAATTCTACCAAATGACAGGTTTTGATATTTTCGATGTTCAATTTCTGTCCTCCAATTTTGTTTTTTCCAAAAATCAACTCATATTGCGAGAGGTGAGTTGAGCCTCAGGGCACGTTGAGGTATTTTCAATTTCTGCTTTTTAATTCATGTTTTCCAAGAAAATCAGCTCATATTGTGAGAAGTGAGTTGAGCCTCAAGACACGTTGAGGTAATTTCAATTTATGTTTCAAAAATCAACTCGTATTACGAGAAGTGAGTTGAGCCTCGGGGTACGCTGAGGTATTTTCAATTTCTGCCTTTTAATTCATGTTTTCCAAGAAAATCAGCTCATATTGCGAGAGGTGAGTTGAGCCTCAAGACACGTTGAGGTAATTTCAATTTATGTTTCAAAAAATCAACTCATATCGCGAGAAGTGAGTTGAACCTTGGGGCACGCTGAGGTAATTTCAATTCCTATTAAATCTAAAATCAATTCATATTGCGAGAGGTGAGTTGAGCCTCGGGGCACGACGAGGTATTTTTAATTTTCATTTTTAATTTCAACTCATATGGCGAGAGGTGAGTTGAGCCTCAGGACACGCTGAGGTAATTTCAATTTCCGTTGTAAAAAAAAAAATCAACTCATATTGCGAGAAATGAGTTGAGCCTCTGTTCACCTGCTGAGGTATTTTCAATTTTTGTTTTTAATGTCCGTTTTTAAAGAGTCAATTTATATTGCAAAAAATGAGTTGAACTCAAGATCACATGCTAAGCAAAGACTAAAGATTGAAGCTGATGGAAAACACCAAATTTGGATACCCTGAAGTGCGATGAAGTAGGTCAAAGTTGCAAGTCCGGCCTCCTTGAAGTTGCAGTAGAGCTGATCGAGGATATCAGATCTTGCCTCGCTAGAGTTACAGAAGAGAAGATCACGAATCTCATCTCACTAAAGTGATAAAAGAGCAGATTGAAGTCGCAAATTTCATATCCTTAAAGTTACATTAGAGAAGATTGAAGTTACAAGACATATATCAGAAAATGCGGTGGATTGAACCAAAGCTACAAGATGAGATGGACTAGAAGGAAACTATTTGAACAAGAAGAGCACTGATGAAGTCCAGACTCGGCAAGACGGAGCAAAATTGGCCTTTTTTTATGTCTTTGCTCTGTTCCCGTTACACGACAATGAGCAAGGCAGCTGTTATAGGCCAATTTTGGGCCGTTTATAAGATTCAGGCCCAAATATATTACAATTAGACTTAGCTAACCCAATAACCCCACCTAACTAAACCCACTAACCCACTGGCCCATTTACAACCAAAACCCTAACCCCATTTTCGGCCCCCCACTTACGTCTGACCAGCGCCGAACCCCACCAGCACGCCCAACCTTGGCCACCACGCCCCATGCCGTCTGACACACCCACCACCAGCATCGGCCATGCCTTGCAAGAAATAGCAGACAAACAAAGCAGAGGCAAGAATGGCAAAAATAATAAAAAAGGGCATGTAAACAGGCTATAAAAGCCAAAACAAAACCTTGTAACAGGGAGAGAGATTTTCAATCAATATACATATATTAGCTTCCTAGATGCAAGCAGAACAGTGAACCCAAAAACAAAGTTTAAACTCCGAATCTAAAGAAAACGCTAAGAATCAGATTCAACATTAAGGTGATTTTCAAATTTTTTTTTCTTCTTTCCATCATTGTTTATCTTCTGTTAGTGCATATATATATTAATAACATAAAATATAAATAAATAAATAAATAACACAACCGGATCGGAGCCCTCCCCCCTGGCCGGAAATCGCTCCGGGCTCCCCTCTCCCTTCTCTCCCTTTTCTCTCCTTTTTTTTTTCTTTCTCCCCTAACTCAAATGATTTTTTTAAAATTTTTTGACTTTTATAGGGGGTCAAAACGCACCGTTTTGGACCCCCGGTTTTAATGAACAAAACGACGCCATTTTATTTGGCCCGACCCGATTCGACCCGAACTCGCCTCAGGATCCGCGTGTTTTTAACTCAATGGGATATTTGTGCAATCGGTCCTTCCGTATTTTTTGTTGTTTGAATCAGGTTTATATTTATTTACAAATCGGCCCTAAAATTTAAACTGATTTGTGATCTAATCCCTATTAATGCGCTGCGTTTTGATAGAGCGGATATATTGTTGTTTCAGTCCCCATGTTTCATGCGTTGCAATTCGGTCCCGTGGCTTATTTTATTTCAATTTCGCCCTAAAATTGCTTTTGAGCTCGATTTAGTCTTTTTGCTAGATTACGGTTTTATTTTCAAATTATTTGTTTCTTATTTTTGTTAATTATTATTATTAATTATAATCTTTATATTCTTATTATATTTACTATATTTAATATATGTAATGGTGTATATTGTATTATGTACTGAGATATGCGTATGTGTTCTATATATATTTATGGAATATTATTATTAGTTATTTTTAATATGTGTATTATGTAAATATTTTAATATTGTATTCTATACATTATTTCACATAATATTAAAGAACACGTGTTCTCAATATAACCATGTGCATTTAAATATATACTGTATATATTTGGGAAGCATTGTAAATAGTTTTTTTATTATCTTTTTAACATGTATGTATCATATAAATATTTGAGTGTTATATTATGTGTATATATATATATTTCCAATGTGTATATTTTTATTGTATTTTTATACGTCATATATATTTTCAAGCTATATTACATTTCACATATTATGATATAAATATGTACATATATTTTTAACTACTTTACGCACATTATTTTTAACTTCACATTATGTATATATTTTGAACACCATACATATTGAGTATTTCTAATGTCCCATTTATTTATACACACGCATTTAACATATCCATGTAATGTACTAGTAAGTTCATTCTATGTCGTTATCATTTCTAATGTATATGTATGTTTCATGCAATATAATTAATGGTTACTCTTTTAACATTATTTTGAAGTACGTGTATATTATATGTATTCTTTTAATATGTATTACATGTATATATATATATATATATATTCTGATTCTACATTGTGTATATACATATTTTCAATGTTATCTTTTTAAATCATACGTCGTTTTATATATTTTTCATAGTGTTAACTAGATTTTATATTTTATATGTATATTATTACATTTATTTTATTCTTATCATATATATTATCAATACATGTACTTTATTATATGTATATATATATCATGTACACATATTAATATTATTATGTAAATCTTTTCATCCCTATTTTTATGTATATATTCGTAATGTCACTTTTACATATGTATATTCAATGTTTTTTCGTTTTCGATATTATTGTCATATTTAATCTTGCATGCACGGTTATTGTTTTAATATTTTTTGTTATGTTTGTCATTTGCTTAAATATGTATACCTAGTCCTTTCATTTGTTTATTTATTTCTGTATTCGTTTTGTCTTACACGTTTTAAAAAATCACGTTTTTGTTTCTAAATTAATTTCGATAATCAAAGGCAACATATCGGTTTAATACCAAGTCGACGGTTCCATTGCTATGTTGAGTGGAATTTGTCGGTTCGTGTTAATCGGTATACCCTTCTCAAAAAAGGGAAATTAAAAATTGAAAGTTTTCGTGTTTTGAATCGGATCACGATTGAATATTTCTTTGAACTCATATTTTTGAAAATCAAGACAACACTTGTTTATGAGATACCAATTTTTGGGCGTCGCAAGGGTGCTAATACCTTCCTCGCGCGTAACCGACTCCCGAACCCTAATTTTTCTCTGGCTTTTTAACGTAGACCTTAACTCGGCCTTTTTCTCGTTTTTAAAAAAGGAATCTAATAAGTGTCCGATCACACCTAGAAAAAGGATCGGTGGCGACTCCCGGTTTATTTTAAATCAAATTTTAATTTCTAAGTTTTTAATCGCCACAATTAGCGACCGAAGCTAAAGCTAATTTTTACGTCGCAACACTAGGGTCACTTTGTTACATGTTAATTATCAGGAGGGGGAAGTCCCTCCCACGTTCCTTTTATCTATTTTTGCCGCGGATATTTCTTCTTCTCTAAGTGCTAATATTAAGGGTTTAGGGATGAGGAAAGGGGATAAATTTGTCGGCTTAAATACTACTTATCCCTTAATATTATTACTTGTTTGTCTTTCTTTTGGTTAAAAAAACCTTTTATTATAAAATATTAATTCAATTCAATCTAATTTCATAAAAAAAAGGATCAAATCGAATCTAATTGAAAGAAAAAGTACATATTAATTTTTGAATAAAGTAAAAACATTTAAAAATTAAGAGTAATCTATAATAATAGTCATTTTTATTTTCCTCAGGTTACATTTTAGTCACTTATGTTTGAAATGTTACGTTTTAGTCACTTATGTTACTATTTTGTTACGAAGTGATCACTCTACCGTTAAGTTCCGTTATCTCTCTAACGGTAATCCTACATGGCAGTCCAACTAGATTTTAGATGCCAACTTAGATTTCTAAATGGGATGGAAATAGATTTTTAATTAAAAAATTTAATTAATTAAGATTTTTAAACCTAAACCTTAACTAAAAAATTTGTTCATCTCCTCTTTTTAATTTTTCTTCAGTCTCTTCTTTTTTTCAATGATTTTTTTTTTCATTTGATTGGAAAAACTATTATTAAGATCAAAATAGTTGAAATCAAATTGACTGCTTCATAAAGATCGATTCAATGGAGGGTTTAGGTATGTCTTCTTTGCATTCTTCTATCTCTTTTATTCAATACTAAAAAATAAAAGATTGGATTTTTTATTGTTTAATAAAGCCCTAAATTAAAATTCTAGATATGAATATTAACAACTAAAAGAATTCTAGATCAGAAAAAAGGGATACCCACAAAGGGATTGTGAACAAACAAGCATATTCAAATTAGAAAAAATCGGATTGAGAAACTAATTATTCAAGAACGTGAAGAATTGGAAAATACAATGATTGGGAACAAAAACGATTACCATCTTCTTATTTGTCAACAACCACTTCATTTTAAGTTTTAGAACATAAATTTGTCGATGAAGAAGACATACCTGGACCCTCCATTGAATCCTTTTTTGTTTTTGTAGGTGAATAAATTTTTTTGATGATAATAGCTTTTTTAGTTAATTGAAAAAGAAAACTAAAAAAAAAGGCGAGATGAACGGTTTTTTAACTAAGATTTAGGGTTTAAAATTTTTAATTAATTAAATTTATTTAATAAAAAATCTATTCTCATCCCATTAGAAAACCCAAGTTGGCACTTAAAATCTAGTTGGACTGCCACGTAGGATTACTGTTAGGGAGATAACGGAACTTAACGAAAGAGTGATCACTTCGTAACAGAATAATAACATAAGTGACTAAAACGTAACATTTCAAACATAAGTGACTAAAATGTAACCTGAAACAAACAAAAGTGACTATTTTTGTAGTTTACCCAAAAATTAAATATTGAAAGTTATAATAACTTATTTGACCCTTCAACTTCATAAAAAAGAAGAAGTTATTTTAGTATTTTTCACTTTTTTAGTTCTTAATCTTGTGTTATTTGTCAAATCACCCAAACATAGATGAAAAAATTAATGTTTGTTAACTTTGCTAATGCAGCAAACATCAGCAAATAATTAATTTTTAAAAAGTTTAAAAATTATTTAGAAAAATAAAACACTATATTCATAGGGACGAAGCTAGGAAAAAAATTTTAAGAGGCCGAAATTAAATTGTCTATATTTTTATAAATTTTAAAGGATTAAATTAAAATTTTATCATTTTTAGGGGGCTAAAGTATAATTTTACTTTTATTAATTTAAAAATTTTAAAAATTTAAAGGGCTAAAATAATAAAATTTCTATTTTAGGGGGGGTTGGCCCTATCAGCCCTCCTAAATCCGCCTCTGTATTTCTATTCATTTTTAGGTGATTTTACAAATAATGCAAGTTTAAGAGTTAAAAGAGACAGAAAAAATAAATTAAAGACTAAAATTAATTTTTTTTAAAGTTGGAGTGCTAAAAAATCATTATACCATATTAAAAATATAAGTAATTTCGATTGGTATGGTGTTGATTTCATTATATACTTTTTGAGTAAATTGGAAATAATTATATTATTTATTGCATGTTGATTACTTTTTAGAATTATATTATAATATGAAAGAATATATCGCCATGGTTGGCGCGAACAATAGGAGCCTCGACAAGGTAGGGTGCTGTGACCTCTGAGAGCATGCAGTGGTCAACAAAACCTACGACTAATATGTATATATTGTCGGTATTTATTGTACGACAAATTGGACTTTAGGCTGAAAGCCCATTTTTTTTTTTATCATAGCTCTTTTATAGATGAAAATCATTTGTTGAAAAGAAAGGATAAATCTTAAATTTATACATAAAATTTAATTTAATGTGTAATTTGATATATAAATTTTAATTTGAGATCATTATACACATGAAACTTTGATTGTAGTTCAAATTATCTGTTGAAACTTTGAGATGGAGCACCACATCAACGTCGTTAACGGTTACATCAGTATTGTAACGATCAAAGATGGAAAATATTTGTCAAAGAGCTTAATTGATGCAATTTGAGATTTAAGTGCTTAATTGACATTTTCACGAAAGTTTAAGGGCTTATATACCCCTTTAGCCTAAATTTTTTAATTTTTAAGTGATAATGTGACACATATCCGAGTGTTACATCATCAAAGTTTTATATTTTTTAAGTTTAGGACTAAAATAGACTTAATTATCAAGTCAAGTGCCAAAATAGATAAAAAAAAGTATTGGTACCAAAATAAACCTAATTGCCAAATTTAGGGACCAAAATTATATTATCTCAATTTTGAAAGAGTTTGGACGCGATTTGAAATTTTGAATCGCACTACGTCGCGTGTCCTATTTTAATATATCATAGGGAAACAAATGCGTCGAGTGAGCCTTTAAATTTTCATATGGTTCGCCGGTTCTACTGATTCCTATGTCTTCAAACCTTTTGAGGACTAAAACGAAAGCAAATAATTGCTTCTAAAAAGTAATATGAAGGCCTAACATTTCAAATGTGACATCAAACTTTGGTTAAAATTGAATTAATCGACCGAATTGATGTAATTTGATTAATCGATTAGTTAACCGATCTAGTCCAGTTGGAGATCAGTTAAAGGTTTTTTAGAATTTTGCTTAATAGTTAATTTAGTTCGAAATCGGGAAATTAACCGAACTTAATAAATAATATTATACATTATATGTATTAAGCTATTACTAATTTGGTTAATTCAGATAATTCGTCAAATAAATATTATTAAATTATTATTATTTTGATATGTTTTATACTTGTTTTAACAAAAGAAAAACAAAACAAAACAAAACAAAACATATAAATTTTGGTTCGATTAACGGTTAAAGGATTAAAAGTTTGATTAATTCGATTAATACTAGTTTGATTTGATTAACTATTTGAACACCCCTAATATCAATATGTTAAAATAAGTAAATTTTTCGGTTATTAGAATTGTATTATGACAAAATTTGAATTTAGTCCATATATTTTAAAATCTAAAATTCAAGTCTCTTATAAGTTAAAAATCCTAATTCAATTATTATCATTGTAAATCGTTTTTGTCAAAATTTGTCAACTTAACATGTTTGTTTTTGTTAATCATACACTACATCATATAAATACAGTCTAATAAAAACTCTAAATTGACAAAATTTGATAAAAAATACTTACGATTTTAATGATTGAATTGAGAATTTGAAATGAAAAAGTATGAGGACTATATTTTTAACTTTTAAAGTACAAAGATTAAATCAAGTAATATTTCAAATTTTTCTATTTTTTTTGCCAGTTTTACTCGAAGTCTATATATGTCAAGCAATTTGCTGATCTAATTTACTATTCACAAAATAATAAAATAATATATTAATATATTCATGTAAATATAAAATTTAAAGATTTTTCGATTTTAAATTTAATGTGTTCAACTATTGAATATTAATCATATAAAATATTATGAATATATGCATAATTATCAGTTGTTATAGTTGGAGCCTAAACAAGTAAGGCATTAATGGGTAATATATCAGAATGTTGTCAAATTCATCACTTGAAGAATGATTTGATTGGTTTTCTAGAAATGAACCGATTTTAACTGCATCATATTACATAAAATTGCACATAACAAAATATTTAAAAGTCAGGTTTCACTAGGTCTAAAATTGAAATAAAGTTGTATTTAAAGCTTTAAAGTTTTTTTTTTAATAATTTTATTATATTTTCTGATTATATATATATTTTATATAATTCTTAGAATTACTCACAGTCCCTTCTCAACTCGCTTTAGCAAATTCGAACCCACGTTATTCTGTTCTGATAACAATGTTGATGCCAATTAACTAAGACTCAATCGGCAAAGTTTTAATATTTTTAAAAAGTGAAAATGAAAGCAAATTATACTAAACTTACTTTAATGCCTTAAATTGTTGAGGAGAAAAAGAAAGTTATTATAAGACGAGGTAATTCTAAGGTAACACCTTATTATAGTGAAATTTATGGTTCATTTTTAAATTAACAACTGTAGTTAAAAGATAAAAAAATGAGAAAATTGTAACCATTTGACCAAACCACGTCAGAAATTAAAAAAGCAATCCTTGATTACACACACCATTAGTAGGCATTTCTTGCTACTTGAACCCATAATATAAATATAGGATGAACACCTTTAATTAATAAGCCAAACATTGGGTTGAATGAAAATACATATTGTGAATCATATACGTGGGGGGATTTTTAAGATTTTTGGATTTATAAGTAATCGGATGTTTAATAAAAATTTTAAACTATCGAAATGCATCCTTGAAATAATTATATTTGATATAATGTCCCATTAGAGGAAAAATACATTTAAGTATATGCTTGAATCCAAGGTTTTTTTTTTGGTTATAATAGCAATATCTTTTTTTTCCCTTTATAAGAGATTATAAGTGAAATCTCAAATAAAATATAATTAGAATCAATCAGTTTTCAAAATTGAAATATACGCATACTTAAATCAAAATAAATATGAGAGAAAACTCACACACAAATTGATCCTTTTTGTTAAAAATTTTATTAAATTGTACTGTAAAAAAACTAGTATGATAGATAAAATAACTAGATAGTGATACGTAGCATGCCACATGTACCTCATACTGATGTGTAAAGATCAAATTTTAATAGTAGAGATGGAAAGAATTTTTAACAAAAATGATCTGTTTGCTTATTAATTTAATGTACATAAACTAATTTACTAATTTTTTAAATAAATGGGACACAATACAATTTAACTCTTAATAAAATTCCTCATATTACTTTTACCTAGACGAAACTAACCATGGCAAATTAATTAAATAATCTTTTAAATTTGTCGTCATATTAGAAAACCTCTGACACATTCTAAATTTCTAGCTCTGTGATGTTCATGCTTTCTCAACTTTCACAGCCATTTTTTGTCGCACGATGAAAATGACACTTCACAAAGATTTAGACTTGTATCTCGCGTTTGCATGCATGCTCAATTTCGAACCTTCTAAGCCTCTGATGTTCGATTATCTATTACCCATTTCCGATCAATCCATAAGCCTTTTCGCGATCATGTTGAAAATATGATGCTTATAAATAAGGTCATCAATCCATAATCCTTGCATTCAACAAAAGTGCTTTGTTCTAAATTCATTTCTAGCTATTCATAATCTTCTTTCAACTATGCCTTCTTTTGAGAAATACCTGACCGAGGTTGATGTTAAAAAGCAAGTAGCGATTCCGAGCGACTTCGTGCAGCATCTGCCCGATTACGAAGGGGGACGAACAATAACTTTTCCGGTGCACGATGTTTCCGGTAAGGTTTGGGAGAACTTTGGATATTATATTAGGAAAGGGGATGATTATCCAAAGCCAGTGTTTCAAAAAGATTGGCATAAATATGTTCGAGATAAACGTCTCAGGCCTGGTGATAAAATCATCTTTCGAGTTGAACGAAATGGTGATAATGGTGCAACCATATATACAATTGCAGCTCAAAAGAAGATTGAAATTCTTGGCTCCACCATTTGGTCCTCAGAGTTTTAGACATTTTATATTTAAATTAATTTCGATTAAGTTCTTGTTGTTGTTGTGAATTATGATTATCTATTTTAATCCTTTAGTGTTGTATTTTTTTTATTCAAATTTCATGCACTTCTATTGTAACTTTCATTTGAGTTTATGCATATTAATTATACTTTTTTATATCTAAATATATGTATTCATCGTTTGTTTATCTCTCGGTTAATCAATATTTTAATACAATTATTAAATATTTAATGGTTTTCATTTGTAGTAAAAAAATGTAAGGATAATTTTTTTCTTATCCACTCTCAGTAAATAATTTTCTTCACAAGTAAACCATTTAATTAGTTTTAATAATTAAAATATAATTTAAGGTGAGTCAAATTTCTAATCTTATTTTAACTCCACAACAGATAGGATAATAATCCTTAATAATTCTCCCAAAAAGTTGATGATAAAATAGCTCCAAAGCTATCCTTAATAATCATTAAAGTTCTATAGACATTTAAACAATATTGGGTCTGTTTTGCTCACTTAATTACAAAGTTTTTTGATTTAGTATCTGTTAAATCATTGCTTATGGACCCGAACATGGGTAATCTATCCAAGACTAGGATGAAGCTTAGGTGAAATTAAGTTGAGGTCTGAACCGATTGATATTGAAGGATTGGTAGGTGAGTTGTGGTTAAGGGTGAAATGCCATTCAAATTTAGAGCTAGTTAGTTCTCCCAAAAATGCGTTCAGACGTAGTAATTGATTGAACATCTAAGGGTAAAAGCACTGTTTCGGTGTGGCCCGTAAGAGTGGTACCAAAAAAAAAGTATGATTACAAGTATAATAACAAATTTAGCTCTTTAATAATTACAAGTTATATGAATTATGATTATGTATTTTTAATCCTTGATGTTGTATTTGGTTTTGGTAAAATTTCATGTACTCTTGATGTAATTTTCATTAGTATTGTTGGAGTTTAATTTCGAGAATTTATTGCCAGTTTGGATTTAAACTCTGTTTTCAAAAATTCATGATAAAAAATTCCTAAGCTAATCATTGGTATTTGGTTTCTAACCCTAATTTAAAAGGAAATGTAGATTGTAAGAATTTAGACATATAACTCGAGCTTTTAAGGATGTTAAACCAAATATCATTTTGTTGCATTTCCCCTGCTTCTATGTACTGTAAATTATCAGCTTTGGGACAATGCACAAGGCAGAAAAACATAGATACATACACTGCAAAAACACAAATTTAACCAAATAGAAAAATTTAGGGACCAATATGATGTCAAAGAGCAAGAGGGGAGGGGGGGTAATTTCAAGATCACAATTTGTAGCAGAGTACATTTTACGGTAGGCAATGGAACCTTGTGAATTTGGTTTTGGTTTGAACCGGTAGAAAAAAAATGGTAATGTAAAAAAATATATTGGAAAACTTATTGTCGGTAAAAATGGGAAAACAAAATTGGGTTGGGGTGATTGAAGGAGGGAGGTTAAGATGTGTAGCACGGCAACAGAGATCAACTTAGCAGAGCAAGCAATTCTCTAAAACACCTTTGTCAATATTAGAAAAATCTGTGTGAATTTAGGCCAAGGAAAGCTATTTATCATCCGATGGGAACGTTGAACCATTTGAGTACATTTCTTGCCGATGAAGTTCCAATATCCTTGTCTCCGGATTACATAGTCCTGTGAAACAGGAGTAACATTAGAACACAATGTGTCTATAGCTTTCAAAACCATTGGTCTGTTGCACAACCGTTTTCAGCTTCAAAGATTCAGATATCCATATCACCGGAAATCTTGTACATCGGCAGATCCCATGGTGTTCTCCACCATTTGAATGATGGAAACGTACAAAGAAAACTCGTGGGGCAAATATACCATTTATATTAAGCAAATCCTCAGGTATCATGTGCCGAACCTAACAAGCTCTGAAGTACTTTGGCAAGCTTGGAATGACTATTTGTATGCTTTAGTTGAACACTAACCTGAACATTTAGGGATATCCAAGACAGCAATGACTGTAGGCATACACTTTCGCTCACACAGTCTTCGGTTGTTCTCAAAGTTGACATTCATGGCAAGCATCCATGCACCGATTGTAACATCTTCGTTACTAAACATCCGAAAACTGCAACTCATACAAAACAGAAACAATCGTAACAAATCAGAGATTTGAAAAGTAAGGGATGCATCATTAGTAACGTCACCTCAACTAATGTTACGAAATGAGAAATGACGTGTTGCAAAATATACATTCGATTAAGCTTTCCAAATATTAAACTTTTCATTTAAGAAAAATCTACAATTTCCACTACAAGCAACCCTCAACCTCTTCAATCACAACAATGGAGGAGGGAAAGACAAAAGACTTGATCAGCATGCATAGTTTATTAGTTATAGTAGATTTATTTAGTGAACAAAGCTGGCCATGGCCGAACAAAAAAGAAATCAATCGTTTGAGTAATAATTTAGAATAAGCATGCAGAGTTCGAAAGAAGGGTTAAAAACAACCAATGTTTGCAGGAAAAGCCTACACTGTCAGCCATTGAAAACCCTGATCCCAATTATATGAGGAGGAGGGAACAAGAAACATAAGAAAAGAGAGAAATTGTTTAACAGACAGTTATGGGATTAGCTCTGAAATAAATATGAACACCACCTGTTGTTTCTCAGAGCAACCAAACTTGCAACAACATCAGCTGAAAGAGCAAAAAAAGGACCGTAGGCATGAAGGAAGTACTCCGAGCCTAGTAGATAGGATAGTGGCTCATACTGTTAAAAATAAAATAGAATAAAATAAATAAAAATAAAGAACACATAAATTTTACGTGGAAACCCTTTCGGAAAAAAACACAGGCAAGAGGAGAAGAAAATTCACTATGTCGAAAAATTTTACTCAAATACAAGAGGAATAGACTATGTCTATTTATAGGCTTGCAAAGCCATATTCTAGTAGGATTGAAACACCTTATCCTAATCAATATAAAATAGATGGAGTTTAATAAGGTTTAAAAACCTTATTCTAAAATAAAATAAAAGAAGTCTAGTTCTATATGGATTTTACTTTTATTTTATTTTCCATCGTATTTTATTTAAATAAGAATTTGGGTCACTTAATTCTAACAATCTCCACCTTGACACAAATTCTCAATGAACAAGTTCTTCATCGCGAACTTTCAATAAACAAGTTCTTCACCTCTTCCAAAAAACCCCTTAAGGGTTTAACTTCAACAATGAACACCAACCAAGTCTAAGCAATGCTCAAACTTGGTTATAGGAAGTGACTTAGTCATCATATCTGCAGGATTTTCATGAGTGCTAATTTTGCTCACAACAATATCACCACGAGCAATAATATCACGAACAAAATGATACCGAATATCAATGTGTTTTGTTCTCTCATGAAACATTTGATCTTTTGTAAGAAAGATGGCACTGATCGTCACAAAATATCGTCTTGATTTGAAGGTCTTCATTGAGTTCACTAAATAGTCCCTTCAACCAAATAGCTTCTTTACAAGCCTCAAGAATCGCCATGTACTCGGCTTTTTAAGCGCATAAAGCGATCGTAGTTTGCAAAGTGGCTTTCCAACTAATTGCACAACCTCCGATTGTAAAGACGTAACTCGTGAGAGATCTTCTTCTATCAAGGTCTCCAAAGAAAATCAGCATCAACATACCCTATAACTCCATCTTTAGTTCTTCCAAACTGTAAGCAAACATTAGTAGTGCCTCGTAAGTATCTTAAAATCCACCGAATCGCTTTC
This sequence comes from Gossypium arboreum, assembly GCF_025698485.1. NCBI lineage: Eukaryota > Viridiplantae > Streptophyta > Magnoliopsida > Malvales > Malvaceae > Gossypium > Gossypium arboreum. The sequence continues at coordinate 115,763,945 of NC_069070.1, read as the reverse complement.
CGGTGTTCTTTACCAGATTCGCCATGTATCTCGCTAAGCGACCGATCGCATATGATAAATCTGACGTGAACAAACCATAGCATACATGAGAGATCCCATCGCACTAGAGTATGGAACATGTGACATGTACTCAATCTCATTATCCGATTGAGGAGATAAGGCCGATGAAAGTCCGAAATGGTCGCTAAAGGAGTACTAACAAGCTTAGCACTCTGCATATTGAACTCGCAAAGAACTTTCTCAATGTACCCTTCCGACTTAGGTACAATTTACTTGCTTTTCTATCTCCGAGAATCTCCATACCAAGTATCTTCTTTGCTGGTCCTAAATCTTTCATCTCAAATTCTTCACTTAGTTGGGCTTTAACCTTTCTTATCTCTCTTTATCTTTTGTCGCTATCAACATGTCATCAACATAAAGAAGTAGATACACAAAAGAACCATCACCGCTTGTCTTAAAGTAGACACAACTGTCAAAACTACTTCTTTTGAAATCATGAGAAGTCATAAAGGAATCAAACCTCTTGTACCACTTGTCTTGGTGACTTTCAAACCGTAAAGGGACTTTTTCAAAGAAGCAAACATAGTCCTCTTTTTCGAGACTATAAAACCCTCCGGTTGTTGCATGTAAATATCTTCCTCAAGTTCTCCATGCAAAATGCGCTTTTACATCTAATCGCTCAAGCTCCAAATCATGCATGGCAACAATACCAAGCAAAGCTCGAATCGAACTATGCTTAACAACCTGGAGAGAACACATCTGTGAAGTCCACTCGAATTTGATCAGTAACCCTTTGCAACAAGCTTTGCTTTATATCCGGTTCTTCAACTCTTGGAGTCCCTTCTTTCTTTTTAAACACCCATTTACAACGAATGCCTTTTTACCTTTAGGAAGTTTTACAAGATCCCATGTTCTGCTTTTTGTGGAGTGATTCCATCTCCTCTTGCATAGCAAACATCCACTTTTCTCGAGTCTTCACACTAATCGCCTCGTAATAATTAAATGGCTCTTGATTCGCATCTATATCTTCACCACATTTAAAGCATAAGCAACTAGATCAACCTCGGCATACTTCTTTGGAGGTTTAATTTCTCTTCTTGTCCTGTTTTTGGCGATAGAGTATTGCGGTGAAGAAGCAACTCTATTCTCAATTTTGTACCGGCTTGAGGAGTTGATTCAGATTAATCGATGCTCCACCGCTTTTGGTTTTCTTTATTGGAAGAGTCTTTAAGAGATAAGTTAGGTAGCATAGCGTTTCATCAAAAACAACATCTCGCTAATCACAACTTTTCTATTTTCAGACACCATAACTTATAGCCTTTTACACCACTTTATAACCAAGAAAAACGCATTTAATGGATCTCGGTTCCAATTTTCCATTATCAACATGAGCATACGCAGGACACCCAAAAATCTTTAAATCGAATAATTAGCGGGATTACTGACCATACCTCTTGTGGAGTTTTTTCTCAATGGCAACGGATGGAGATCGGTTGATCAAAAACATGCAAGAGAGGTCGCTTCGCTTAAAATGACTTTCGTAAGTTGGCATTTGACAACATACATCGAACCTTCTCCATGATCGCTCGTTCATTCGTTCGCAACGCCATTTTGTTGTGGAGTATGACGAATCGTCAAGTGTCTCATGATCCTTCCGACTTGCACAATCTATTAAACTCATCGTAGCGTAACTCTAAGCCATTGCATGCACGGAGGTATTTTATCTGCTTTTCCGTCTGCTTTTTCAATCATAATTTTCCAAGACTTAAATGTGGAAAATACATCACTTTTTCGCTTCAGAAGAACGCCCAAACTTTTCGGAAAAATCATCAATAAAGGTTAGCATATAATTAGCTCCACCTCTCGAAGGCACTCTGGACGGCCCCACAGATCGTAATGGATATACTCCAACGCTTCCTTCGTGTTATGGATTCCTCTAGTGAATCGAACTCTCTTTGCTTCCCAAAAACACAAGGCTCACGAAATTCGGTTTGCAAATTCCTTGCCCATTAAGAAGTCCTCTTTGCTTAATTTCGCCATGCCATTCTCACTCATATGCCCTAGGCGATATGCCAAAGTTTAGTAATATCATCATCGACAAGGAAGAGGAAGCGACAACTGCATCACCAAGAATGATAGAACCTCAGAAACATATAACTTGGCAATCTTTCTTTGCCCTTTCATCACAACAAGGACCCTTTGGAAATCTTTTAAACCCCACTTTTAGTCTGTGTATCTGCACCCTTTTGAATCAAGAGTACTCAACAAAATTAAATTTATTTTCAATTCGAACATGCCGCACGTCACTAAGTGTTCGACAACTCCATCAAACATCTTAACTTCAATTGTTCCAACACCGCGATTTTACATGAAGCATTATTTCCCATCAAAACAACACCTTCGACATCGTTTCATAAGTTGTAAACCAATCCCGATTGGGACTCATGTGGAAGGTGCAGCTGAATCAAGTATCCACTCCTCGCCACTTTAGAATCATTGATGAAGCAACTAGAAGTTCACCATCGCTGTAGTCTTCTACAACATCGCCTTCACCGAATTTTCCGTTGTTTTCCTTTTGATTCGCAACCTTCCTTTTAATCTTATTTTGTAGCTTATAGCACTCAGATTTAATGTGCCCTTTCTTCTGCGAAGTTGCAAGTTTTTCCTCTGCTTGAAGATTTCGATCTACCCTTAGATTTACCACGAGGATTCCGTTCTCGTGTTCTACCACGATCATCATCAACATTCCGGTCTTGTCTCCCACGAACAATGAGACCCTCTCCCGAGAGTTGGGTTTAACCACAAGATGCTTCATCTTATCATACGAGGTTAAAGAATCATAAACCTCATCAACCGTGAGAGACTCGCGGCTATATAAAATCGTGTCTCTAAAGGTTGAATAAGACGGGCAACGAACAAAGTAGAATCAACCCTAGATCTTCCTTATCATATCGAACCTCCATGGCCTCCAAGTTTGAGAGAATTTCTTTAAACACCGTTAAGTGTTCGTGTCTGACGCACCTTCCTCCAAACGATGAGCATAAAGACGCCGCTTCATATGCAACTTGCTTGTTAGAGTTTTCGACATACATATTTGTTCTAGCCTCTTCCATAATGCAATGGCGGCTTTCTCTTTCATCACATCCCGCAAAATTTCGTTGGACAAATGCAGATGTAATTGTGTTAATGCCTTTCGATCCTTACGCTTCTTCTCTTCATCTGTTAATGTCGAAGGCATCTTATCTATCCTAGCGGGGCATCCTCTAGATCCATCTGCAAGAACGCTTGCATCTTAATTTGCCACAACGCAAATCGGTGTTGCGATCCAACAATGAATTTCATACTTCAAAGACGCCATTACCGTGATCGAGATGAATAACCCGGAAGCTCGATACCAATTTGTTAAAAATAAAATAGAATAAAATAAATAAAAATAAAGAACACATAAATTTTACGTGGAAACCCTTTCGGAAAAAAACCACAGCAAGAGGAGAAGAAAATTCACTATGTCGAAAAATTTTTACTCAAATACAAGAGGAATAGACTATGTCTATTTATAGGCTTGCAAAGCCATATTCTAGTAGGATTGAAACACCTTATCCTAATCAATATAAAATAGATGGAGTTTAATAAGGTTTAAAACCTTATTCTAAAATAAAATAAAAGAAGTCTAGTTCTATATGGATTTTACTTTTATTTTATTTTCCATCGTATTTTATTTAAATAAGAATTTGGGTCACTTAATTCTAACACATACTTGTAAGAATTTAGTCAATTCTAATCATTCTACAACATATGAATATCTGCAATAAATAAATCCTACCTTTTTGGTGTCATATACTCTAACACTAAATCTTGTCTAAAATGATTCAAAACAGAAAACCATGATATGCTTATCTTTTTAAATATCTTAAATCACATCCTCATCATCCTAAGAGTACACGTACAAGTAAAACACGGTAGAAAAATATAAATGGGAAAGGCACATTGCAACGTTCCATGCTAATGGTCCATTTCCATCAAAGGAGAGCACATAGAACAAGATACATATAAACGGGAAATGTACATTTATATACAATGTAGCCTTGCATGTGTGCATACATTTCAAGGTATAAAGCAACATAGATCTTTAAATATGAAATTCATCTTTTGTCAAGGTAATTCAAGATCAAGGATATCTTAATAGGTCATCTGTAAATGAAAGTTTCTTTGCCTCTCTTGTAGTAAGGATCTCTTGTGATTAAAACCAAATTCGTGGAAAGAAATGTAACTGATATAGCCTGAAATTTTAGAAGCTTATTGATGGTGAGAACAAATTTATAGCCCAATTAACTGTCGTGCTTTTCAATTTCTTTAGGATCAGTACAGTCGTTTCATACTATCATTGCCTTTACACACACACAAAAAAAAAAATCTACCCAAGTTTGCTAAATCCCATCAACTAACGAGAAACACTTATCTGAAACACTTATCCCATAGGTTAAAGAACATATATATATATATATATATATGAATACTAACCATTTCAGCTTAGGATCAGTAAATACCGGACCCTTTTTCATGCAGCCAAGGTTTGCCTGAGAGTGAGAACGTTCTTTAGCTAATAGAAGTGATAGTCGATCTGAAAATCTACAATTGATTTTTTTTCTTCTCTAAATGAAAAATGTTGAAACATTAAGCTCAATTGAGCAGTCTATGAATCTCATTCCTCCTTTAATTTCTTATAGTAATCTTTCTAAAATTGAGGAATTGAGGACAATGAAAATTTTGATATCCCTTCTTTGAAACATGATATCGATTCATTTAAAGATTATTTTCATGTGTTCTATTTTGATAAGTTGAGTATGCTTTTTTTTTTTTTTAACAATAAATATTATTGCATATTATTTAGGATAGTATTTGGTACATCGATAGTATATATACTTTTTATTTCACAAATAATCTTAAAAATTGTCACGGGTCTTTGTTTTAATATTTTACTATAAGACACAAGTCAACCCGTGACTCTACTTGTAGAGTTTAAGAACTCTATTTATATTTGACAATTAAGGTTTTATCTTGATTGCGTCCCTAAGAGTATCAAGTATTTGCCCTATCCATCATTTTTTGAAAAGTTAAAATATTTTTACATTTATTTAGAATAATTTAGTCCATTTACTTTTTGGATTTAAAATACAACTTTAATTGTTAATACGATGAAGTTTTTTTTAAATCAGATTTATTACAATATTAATATTTTTCTCACAGGATTATGAAGTGAGCAGATTACTTTTATTTTAAAATGCTACACTAGTGGGATAAACAAAAAATTTCAATCATGTTAACAATTAAACCAAAATTGAAAAATAGAAAATAAAATTTAAAAGTAAAATAGAAATATTAAATTATAAATATATAAAGAGTACATCTATTTGAACCATATTTTAATTTCTTTCAACTAAAAATGGCCGGTTTTGGAAACAAATGTGTAGGGTGAGCTTTTCAGTTTGACATAGAATTAAGTGATTTGTGTATTACAAAACATTTTATGTTGGATTATTGGGACTAAATTGAAACCAAAGATTCGGTTCTAAAAGAGGCGAAAACCAAACAATTAGTATATGCAAATGCAATGCCTAAAATGAACGTGCAGTTCACCAACAAATACTTGTAGCAATTGGTCAAAATGGGCGGCTCGTTTAAGCTACATCGTAATTTTTTTCTTTTCTATTTTTTCTTACTCGAGCTTTGCGTAGGTCGAGTTATAGTTGAGCCAACCCGTATGTTCCTCTCTGATTTCCTGTCGAGATTGGCCGAATTAATTGCCATTAGGGAGGCTCTCTCTTGGCTGAAGAATCAAGGTTTCAACACTGTCATTGTGGAACAGATTGTAATCATATTATCATTGCGTTCAATTCTTCTCGTTTTGTTATTCTGAATTTGGTATTGTTCTTCAAGATTATATGTTATAGAGATTTTCTTTTTAGTTGGATTAGACGAACTGCTAGCAAGGCGACTCACGAGCTTGCTAGGGTGGCTTTGTTACATGCTGATCATCAAGATTGGGAAGTCCCTTCCACGTTTCTTTTATCTATTTTTGTTGCAGATATCACTTCTTCTCTTAATGTTAATACAGGGTTTAGAGATAAATGTACGAAGTAAATCTATTGGTTTGGGTACTAGTTATCACTTAATATTATTGCTTGTTTGTTTTTCTTTTATTAATGAAAAGCCATCTTTTGGTTAATTTTTTTTGTTATTAAATATTAATTCAACTCAATCCAATTTCATAACAATCTTATCCCATGCTTCAAATCAAGTTGGAATCAAATTGAAAAAAAGTACATATTAAATTTTGAATAAATTAAAAATATTTATACATTAAATATTAAAAGAAAAGGATTTATTTGGCCCTTCAACTTTACAAAAAGAAGAAGTAATTTTTCACATATTTACCCCTTAAACTTGCGTTGTTTGTCAAATCACTTTAAAATGAATGGAAAAAATAATGTTTGTTAATTTTGCTGATGGAGAATTACCACGTGAATGTCACATCAACAATTAATCAACTTTTAAAAAATTAAAAATATACAAATTATTCAAAAAAAATAAAAACTATAAAAATATAACTTTTTAACTTTTTTAATTTTAAAAAAACTAATTAATTGCTAATATGGCATACACGTGAACTAGTGTCACGTGTTGTAGACTAAAGCCCATGAATAATGCATACAGAGTATCCCATGAAATCAATTGATTAAATGGGACTCATTTGACCAACTTGAACTAACTCGATTTGTGGAGCATATAGAGAAACCCATATACTTCAAGTCTTGGTGGTCCAATGGACCACTCTAGTAAAACTAAAGTTATCATGATGAATATTGTAAGTCATAAATGATGATATTGTATAGAGTTTAAATTTCTTAAGACTCTCATATTGTAGATAGACTTTAATCTTGACTGTCGATGTAATTTAAACTATACTGTTGGATTTAGGGAGCTCAACTATAAATATCGGTCTTCTCTCTCAATTGTAATCATCCATTGTATCTCATTTAGAGTTATTAAATATACTTTGAGAGCATTTACTTAAATTCCTGGTGTGTTGAGTTTTCTTATGGCTTTTCTTTCGTTTTTTGCTTCTTTGTTTGAGAGTTTGTTTCCGCTTTATTTCGGAGTTTTAGAGAATTTTCTTTGTGAATTTTCATTTTTAAGAGTTAGGTTGACTTAAGTGGATTTGAGAAAAGAAATTGCCTAAGGCCGCATAGTTTACAATATTAAAGTTTTAGCCTCGTGACATTAGCACATGGATGGCACATCAACAAAGTTAATAAATGTAAACTTTTCCATCCATTTTGGGGTGATTTTACAAGTAATGCAAGTTCAAGGTTTAAAAGAGGCAAAAATCTAAATGAAAGTATAACACTCCTAACTCGTATTCATCGCCGAAATAGGGTTACGGAGCATTACCATAAAATCGTAACATAAAAACATACATTACCAAACATTGATATAAACATGCCATAATCCATTCATAAACATGCATATTGTCCCTCAATTGAGCCCTCGAGGCCTTAGAAACATTTTAGAAATGATTTGGGGCTAAATAAAAAACATTTAGAACATTGAGGAAAAAAGTTAGAAATTTTACAATGCAGGGGTCACACGGCCGTGTGCCTCACACGGCTGAGACACACACCCGTGTCTCAGGCAGTGTAACGATAAAAATAGGGACACATGGCCGTGTCCTAACCCGTGTAACTCTCTGAGTTGGGTCACACGGCCAAGCCACATACCCGTGTGCTAGGCCGTGTAACTGTCTAACTTGAAACCTTTCAAAACTACAGGGGACACACGGTCGTGTGGACATAAAATTGGCCAAAATCAAGCCATTTTCATCACCCATTTCAAACATGTACCTACAAGCAATATACACATATAATAAAGAGACCAAAACATACCAAAACATGCATAATATGACCAATTTAATAGACCATTAACTAATCCAACCAATATGCCATATAGGCACCTCAATCACAATTAATCAAATTTACCTAAACTTATGCATAATTGGCCATATCTCATCCGTACACATCTAGCTCAATTCCATATAAAAAATTGACCATATACCATGTCAATATAACTTAACATTTGAACTATTACACACATGCATCAAATTCACATAAGTAACATAAACCAACCATTTCCAAAATGGTACCAAGTAACCAACATATATATATATATACATACCAAAATCAACACTTAACATTCAACTCAAACTTTAAACATAAGTCCCCTATACATGCCATTATAACCTTGGTCAAAACATCAAAATCTACTAATATACTCACTGGATAGTGTGATAGGCCTCCGACGAGCTTCCAAACCAATCAAGCTTCTGATAATCTGAAAACCATAGGAAAGAAAACTACTTAAGCATATAATGCTTAGTAAGTTTGTAAATCATGAATATAGCTTACCATTTCAGTGCATAACCTTATAATCTAAACATGATTCAATCCAACATAAGTTTGGCACAAGCCTAAGCATTATCAACAACATATGCTAATGCTTTAACATATAACTCAATACATTCATCACATGGTAAGATAGATTACATGAACATAGTGCCATTGAATTTATACTTTCCATCAACATAGATACGCATACTTTTATCAGTATCATTTCATACCTTTCCATCAGTTCATAACATAGTCGATTGGAACACTTACAGTTCCTTCCCTTTACGTGCCTATTGAACCACTTAAAATGATATCGGATACGCGTGAAAGCTTACACAAAGTGTGCTAAACATATGGTTGAAACCATTCCTTTTCTTTTTCATTTACATCGTTGCTCACTCGAGCCATAAAATAGGTCTGATCACACAAGCTGACGGTCAGAATGTAAGCTACATATGCCGCTTACACAAGCTGACGAGCATCCGCAACAAATGCAGGACCTCAACCATCGGTAGGACATTCAAGACCAGCACTCGAAACATAGTAACCCTAATGACATGTCAATTGTATCCTATATATTCATAAGGTACAAACGGGGCTCGGTAATCGTCGAAATGTCGTTGGATTTCCATCATTCATTTACGTGATAAATAGCACCACAACATATATATATATATATATATATATATATATCAAATTAACCTTAAAACATTATTTCAACATACAAACTTACCTCAATTACAAAAACATAAGAACGAGATCAACTAATCCTAGGCTTTAGCTTTTCCTCGATCTAGATCCGTACATAGGGGTGTACAAATTTCAGGTAAAAATGAATTAATTCGGTTAACTGACCGAATTTGGTTAATCGGTCGGTTAACCGAATTAATTCGATTAGGGGTCGATTAATAATTTTTTGAAATTTTGGTTAAAGGTTAATTCGGTTCGAAATCGGTCGGTTAACAGAATTAATCGAATTTAATAAATAATATTATAATATATAAATATTTGGTTGAGGTCGGTCGATTCATTTAATTGTTTGGAAGTATAAATTAATCGGTCGGTTAATTCAGTTAATTTTTTATATGGTTTATACTTATTTTAACCAAAAATCAAAAAACATATAAATTTCGGTTAATTCGGTTAACCGACAGAATTAATCAAAAAAGTTTGGTTCGGTTAATTTTTTTTAAAAAAAATTCGGTTCGGTTAACAGTTAAAGATTTAAAAGGGTCAGTTAATTCGGTTAATGGTAGTTCGGGTCGGTTAACCGATTGAACACCCTATACGTATGGGGTTTATCTTGATTTAAATAAGAAAATTCAATCCATTTAATATTCATACTATTCAATTCAGCCCAAAATTCATGCTTTTTCAAAATTACATTTTTTGCCCCTAATATTTTAACTTTTTTACAATTTAGTCCTTAAGCTCGTAAATTGGTATTTATACATTTTCATCCACATTTCATGTTAGCCGAATTACCTAGGGACTTATATCAACCGAGACAAACCATCATTTCAAAATTTTACCATGATATTTTACTCCTTTTACAAATAAGTCCCTAAATGATAATTTCATCAAAAATCACTTTACAAAACTTTTTTATTTAACAACAATGACTCATAATATTTCATTAAACTTTAAGAATCATGCAAAAATGTTCATGGAAAAACCCTAATACTTTAACAATTTTACAAATTAGTCCCTGGGCTAGATGGATTAAGCTACAACAACTTCGAAAACATAGAAATCATTAAAAACGGGATGAAATTTCACTTACATACAAGCTTAACAAGTGAACGAAGCTTTCAAACCCTAACCATTGCTTCTCCAATATCAATTTCGGTGGAAGATGGCTATTAGAAGATGACAGTTTTGTTTTTATTATTTTAACTTTAACTTATTAATTGAATTACTTAATAAACCTTATCTTTTAACGTAAAAATCATCTATTTTATGTCCATAATGTCCACTAATAATAATAGTGGTCTAGTTACCATATAAATCCATAAAAAAATTTAATTTCATAGCTAATAGATACCTTTAACTAATAGAATTCTACTTTTTTACCTTTTACGATTTAGTCCTTTTCACTTAATTAAGCATGCAAACGTCAAAATTTCTTAACGAAATTGTTATACGAACTTACTAATATTCCATAGACACTAAAATAATAATAAAATAAATATTTACTAGCTAAATTTGTAGTTCCAAAACTACTATTCAGATTTCACTAAAAACGGGCTGTTAAAGAAAGACTAAAATAACTTTTTTTTGTAAAGTTGAAGGGTCAAAAAAGTTATTATGCCATATTAAAAATATAAGTATATTCGATTGGTATGGTGTTGAATTCTTTATATGCTTTTTGTGTAAATAAAAAATAATTATATTATTGAATATAATACACCATTTAGCACGATCAGTAGAGTTTAAACAAGTTAGAGTGTTGTGACTTGTGAAGCTTGCAATGGTGTTCTCCAAATAGATATATGGATAGCCATGAAATATGCTCCATTTCCATGAGTGGAGATCAAACTCGCGACCACATGGTTAAAGGATGAGATAAATAACCACCATACCATACCTTATGGTATAATAAGCGAGCACCACTGCATGTTAATTTTCATGCTCCATTTCCAACCCATTTCAAGTCTTATGAAAGTTCAATCGTCACATATTGATTTCAAAATTGGGAGAGGGCCTACTTTGCATATCATTTGATGGCATGCATGTCGTTCGGGTCTGTTGTGGTGGCTTCTCATTGGATCTTGGGCTTTAGGCCTAAAGCCCATTTCTGTTATGTCTAGTTTTCTTATAAATGGAAATTATCTATTGAAAAGAAAGGACAAATCTCAAAATCATACACAAAATTTGATTCAATGTGCAATTCGATATATGAACTTTGATTTGTTGTAATGGTCGATGATGGAAAACGTTGGTCAAAGGTCTTTATTGATGCAATTTCAGAGTTTGAGAACTTAATTGAGTGCATTTTTCACGGAGGGGGCTTAATTGATTTTTTTGTAAAAGTTTAGTGGCTTTTATACCCCTTTAGCCTTAAATTTTTAATTTTCTAGTGATGATGTGGCACATATCAGAGTTCTACATCATCAAAGTATAAAATTTTCAAGTTCAGGGACCAAAATGAACCTAGTTATTATGTTCAAATGTCAAGGTGGACAAAAAAAGTATTGGTACCAAAATAAATCCAGTTGCCAAATTTAGGGACTAAAAATTATATTATCCCATTTTTGAAAGAGTTTGGATCGATTTTGAATGGCACTATGACACGTGTCCTATTTTAATATATTATATTGAAACAAATGTGTAGAGTGTGCTTTTAATTTTTGTTAGGGTTGACCGTTTCTAGTGATTCTTGAATCTTAAAACATTTTGATGTCTGAATTTTTGGACTGGAAACAAAACGAAAGTTGAAATTAATATATCCGACAGTAAATAGCTGCTTCTAAAAGTTGAAATTAATATATCGAAAGCATGAGGATTGAAATTGACAAAACTCTAAATTGATAAAATTTAAGAGTAAATATTTACGATTTTAATGATTGGATTGAGATTTTAAATTAGAAAAAATGAGAATTAAATTTTAACAAATAAATTTTGAATTTTCTTAAAATACAAACATTAACAACATATTTTAATTTTTTCTTACTTCTTTTACAATTTTACTCAAACTCAACATATGAATCTACTTTACTAATAAAATATAAAAAATATATGAATATAATTTAAAATTTAAATATTTCTCAATTTTAAATTTTATGTGTTAAAAATATTAATCATATAAAATATTATAGAAATATATATAGTTATATGTTGGCATAGTTGGAGTATCTTGAAAAGTAGAAGGGTTTGGGTAAAAATATAGGCCTAAAAAATAGGCATGGGAAAAAAAATAAGGTCCAAAAAATGGTCGGGCCTCGAGTAAGGCTTTTTTACCTAAACCAGACCTAACTCGAATATGCAAAAAAAACCTGATGTTTTTTTTTACTGTTTTCTTGCTATTTTCTATTTCACTATTTTGCTACCATGTTATTATTATGTTGTTACTATTTTGTTGTTATTGTTCTGATACTATATAATTTTTATTTTATTGTTAATTTTATTAATATTTTAGAAGTATTTACTTGTTAAGTTGTACATATCTTAGTGTTATTTAAGTACATATATATCTAATTTATTTTTATTTTGTTGGAAAATATTTATTTTAATTTTAATATTTTTGATGTATTACATATATAAAAATAATAATATAAAAAATTAATAAAGTGAATCGGGTTAGATAGAATTTTAAACTTGAACTAAAATTAAACCTAAAAACAGGTCTAAAATTTTAATAAGGCAGATAATACTGTTGAAGCAAGTAAGACATGAAAGAATAATTTGTTACATTAGAGTAACCTTTTCGTATAATAGTCATACTTAACTCTTAAATATTTTATAATTTAAAAAGTAAATAATTCAAAATGGGTCCAATTTTGAAAAAACGAAACAAAAGAACTTTTTAATAAAAAGAATTATTTACTTTTTGAATTTAATGTAAAAGCATTAATTTGGGGATACTCCACACGTTTCAAATACGGGCCACTTGAACGAGTCGGTACCGTGGTCTTCACGCTTCTAATAAATTAGGTTTATAAATAAGGGTCGTCATCCTTCCCTCCTATTCAAAAGTGCAGAGTTCTAAGTTCATTTCTAGCTGCTTATAATCTTCTTTGCTGGGTTTTGCTGAGTTCTAAGTCATAATCTTCTTTGCTGAGTTTTGCTGAGTTCTAAGTCATAATCTTCTTTGCTGAGGTTTGTTGAGTTCTGAGTTCATTTCTAGCTACTCATAAAATCTTCTTTACTGAGTTTTGCTGAGTTCTAAGCCATTATCTTCTTTGCTGAGTTCTGCTGAGTTCCAAGTTCATTTCTAGCTATTCATAATCTTCTTTGCTGAGTTCTAAGTTCATTTCTAGCTACTCATAATCTACTTTCAACTATGCCTTCTTTTGAGAAATACCTGACCGAGGTTGATGTTAATAAGCACTTAGCGATTCCGAGCGAATTCCTGCAGCATCTGCCCGATTCCCAAGGGGGACGAACAATAACCTTTCCGGTGCACGATGTTTCCGGTAAGGTTTGGAAGAACTTTGGATATTATATTAGGAAAGGGGGTAGTTATCCTAAGCCAGTGTTTCAAAATGATTGGCGTAGATATGTCCGAGATAAACGTCTCAAGCCTGGTGATAAAATCATCTTTCGAGTTGAACGAAATGAAGATAATGGTGCACCAATATATACAATTGCAGCTCAAAAAAAGATTGAACTTTTTGGCTCCTTTTGTTGGTCCTCAGAGTTTTAGTCATTTTATGTTTAAATTAATTTCGATTAAGTTCTTGTTGTTGTGAATTATGAATATGTATTTTAATCCTTTAATGTTGTATTTTTTTTCAAATTTCATACACTTCTATTGTAACTTTCATTTGGTATCGTTTGAGTTTATGCATAGTAATTATGTTTTTTTATATCTAAATATATGTATTTATTCATCGTTTGTTTATCTCTTCTATAAACTTTTCAATCAATATTTCAATACAATTATCAAATATTTAATGGTTTTCATTTGTAGTAAAAAATGTAAGGATAATTTTTTTCTTACCCACTCTCAGTAAATAATTTTTCCTCACAAGTAAACCATTTAATTAGTTTTAATGATTAAAATATAATTTAAGGTGGATCAAATTTCTAATCTTATTTTAACTCCACAGCAGATAGGATAATAATCCTTAATAATTTTCCCAAAATTTGATGATAAAATAACTCCAAAGCTAATAATTCGTATTGCGTTTTTAATCCTAATTTAAAAGTAAAAATAAATTGTATGGATTTAGATATATAACTCATTATTTCCTCTGTTTCTAAGGCACCTTGTCAAGATTAGAAAATATATTCACAAATTAAATGGAAAATTTGCAAATATATGCATAAAGAGTAAATAATTTTCAAGCTTTATAGAAATTTAAACAGTATTGGGTCTGTTTTACTCATCTAATTACAATTTTTTTTTATTTAGTCATTAATGTCCTCTGTTAAACCACTGCTTATGGACTCGAAATTGGGTAATCTATCCATGACCAAGATGAAGCTTGGGTGAAACTAAGTTGAGGTTTGAACCGATTGACGTTGAAGAATCAACGAATGAGTTATGGTTAGGGGTGAAAAGTCATTCGAACCCAGAGCTAGCTACTTCTCCTCAAAATGCGTTGAGGAGCACTAGTTGACTGGATATCTAAGGGGTAAAGCACTGTTTCGGTGTGGGCCATGAGAGAGGTACCAAATCGAGGTAAACTCTAAATACTAGATATGTCAGATCTTAAAATAATAGGAGTTAGGGTAAAATCATGATTACAAGTATAATAACAAATTTAGCTCTTTAATAATTACAAGTTCTATCGGTTATGATTTTTAATCCTTGATGTTGAATTTAGTTTTGGTAAAATTTCACGTACTCTTAATGTAATTTTCATTAGTATGTTGGAGTTTAATTTCGATAATTTATTGCCAGTTTGGATTTAAACTCTGTTTCCAAAAATTCATGATAAAAAATTCCTAAGCTAATCATTAGTATTTGGTTTCTAACCCTAATTTAAAAGGAAATGTAGATTGTAAGAATTTAGACATATAACTCGAGCTTTTAAGGATGTTAAACCAAATATCATTTTGCTGCATTTCCCCTGTTTCTATGTACTGTAAATTATCAGCTTTGGGACAATGCACAAGGCAGAAAAACATAGATACATACACTGCAAAAACACAAATTTAACCAAACAGAAAATTTTAGGGACTAATATTTGATGTCAAAGAGAAAGAAGGGGGGGTAATTTCAAGATCACAATTTGTAGCAGAGTACATTTTACAGTAGGCAATGGAACCTTGTGAATTTGGTTTTGGTTTGAACCGGTGAAAAAGAAAGGTAATGTAAAAAAAATATTGGAAACCTTACATTGTTGGTAAAAATGTTACTAAAGAACTTTGTGGAAAAAAAAATTGGGTTGGGGTGATCGAAGGAGGGAAGTTAAGATGTGTAGCATGGCAGCAGAGATCAACTTAGCAGAGCAAGCA
Organism: Gossypium arboreum; assembly: GCF_025698485.1. Lineage (NCBI taxonomy): Eukaryota > Viridiplantae > Streptophyta > Magnoliopsida > Malvales > Malvaceae > Gossypium > Gossypium arboreum. The sequence continues at coordinate 115,748,376 of NC_069070.1, read as the reverse complement.
AAATTCTTTAAAACACCTTTGTCAATATTAGAAAAATCTGTGTGAATTTAGGCCAAGGAAAGCGATTTATCATCCAATGGCAACGTCGAACCATTTGAGCACATTTCTTGCCGATGAAGTTCCAATATCCTTGTCTCCGGATTACATAGTCCTGTGAAACAGGAGTAACGTTAGAACACAATGTATCTATAGCTTTCAAAACCATTGGTCTATTGCACAACCATTTTCAGCTTCAAAGATTCAGATATCTATATCACCGGCAATCTTGTATATCGGCAGATCCCATGGTGTTCTCCACCATATGAATGATGGAAACGTACAAAGAAAACTCGTAGGGCATTTATACCATTTATATTAAGCAAATCCTCAGGTATCATATGCCGAACCTAACAAGCTCTGAAGTACTTTAGTTGAACACTAACCTGAACATTTGGGGATGTCCAAGACAGCAATGAATGTAGGCGTACACTTTCGCTCACACAGTCTTCGGTTATTCTCAAAGTTGACATTCATTGCAAGCATCCATGCACCGATTGTAACATCTTCGTTACTAAACATCCGAAAACTGCAATTCATACAAAACAGAAACAATCGTAACAAATCAGAGATTTGAAAAGTAAGGGATGCATCATTAGTAACGTCACCTCAAGTAATGTTACAAAATGAGAAAAGACGTGTTGCAAAATATACATTCGATTAAGCTTTCCAAATATTAAACTTTCTTTTAAGCAAATCTACAATTTCCACTACAAGGAAACCTCAACCTCCTCAATCACAACAATGGAGAAGGGAAAGACAAAAGACTTGATCAGCATGCATAATTTTTTAGTTATAGTAGATGTATTTAGTGAACAAAGTTGGCCATGGCCGAACAAAAAAGAAATCAATCATTTGAGTAATAATTTAGACTCAGCATGCAGAGTTCGAAAGAAGGGTTAAAAACAACCAATATTTGCAGGAAAAGCCTACACTGTCAGCTAGTGAAAACCCTGATCCCAATATGAGAAAGAGGGAACAAGAAACATAAGAACAGAGAGAAATTGTTTAACAGACAATTATGGGATTAGCTTTGAAATAAATATGAGCACCACCTGTTGTTTCTCAGAGCAACCAAACTTGCAACAACATCAGCTGAAAGAGCATATAAAGGACCGTAGGCATGAAGGAAGTACTCTGAGCCTAGTAGATAGGATAGTGGCTCATACCTGTATGAATTTAGTCAATTCTAATCATTCTACAATATATGAATATCTGCAATAAATAAATCCTACCTTTTTGGTGTCATATACTCTAACACTAAATCTTGTCTAAAATGATTTAAAACAGAAAACCATGATGTACTTATCTTTTTAAATATCTTAAATCACATCCTCATCATCCTAAAAGTACACGTACAAGTAAAACACAGTAGAGAAATATGAACGGGAAAGGCACATTGCAACATTCCATGCTACAGGTCCATTTCCATCAAGGCAGAGCACATAGACAGAACAAGATACATATAAACGGGAAATGTACATTTATATACAATGTAGCCTTGCATGTGTACATACATATCTAGGTATAGAGCAACATAGATCTTTAAATATGAAATTCATCTTTTGTCAAGATAATTCAAGATCAAGGAATAGGTCATCTGTAAATGAAAGTTTCTTTGCCTCCCTTGTAGTAAGGATCTCTTGTGATTAAAACCAAATTCGTGGAAAGAAATGTAATTGATGTAGCCTGAAATTGTAGAAGCTCATTGATAGTGAGAACAAATTTATAGCCCAATTAACACAGTTGAAATATGTAGATATCTAAACCAGAGGTTAAAGAATATATATATATATATATATAAATATGAATACTAACCATTTCAACTTAGGATCAGTAAATACCGGACCCTTTTTCATGCATCCGAGGTAAGTCTGAGAGTGAGAACGTTCTTTAGCTAATAGAAGTGATAGTCGATCTGAAAATCGATAATAAACCATTGTCAACTAACCACGTAAAGTCATTGTATGAAGGTAAAGAATACCACCCAACACTTGCATAAAAGAGTTAAACTAATCAAGTCACCTGGCCTCAAATATATATCATCATCAGCTTTGACATAAAAATCAGAATCATAGAGTGCATAGGCAGCTTTGAAGAATGCTAACCTGAAGTAGACATTCTAAAGTAAGGGACCTTCTTTCAATTCAATAACATGACTAATTCGATAACCCATATATTTGGAACTAAAGAAACTAACGTTTTGTAAGGGAGTTTACTGTATTCCTCCTCAAAATCTAACAAAAGGAAATCATCATATTTTGCTACTTCTCTCCCCAGCTGTGCCATCTTTGATCTATCATTTGTTCTACCAATTACAAACCTAAAAGCTAATCCTGTTGCTTCTTCTAACCTGAAAAAATAATTATTTGAATTTAAAATATTAGGTGAATTCAAACATGATTGTTTCTGTATTTGATTAAATATATACCATTTTCCAAGTAAAAGAAAAAAAAAGTGCCTAGAACAGAGCTTAATATATTAACAAATTTTAGGAAAAAATATATACCGTTGAAGGCCCTGATGATCGGAAGGCATCCAAGTCTTCCTCAAGGACCGTCTCCGACCGACTGAACGGAACCCGGTTTGGATCCCAACGAAGCCCATAACTTTATGCCTCTTGGTCCCATTGACATCAACATCTCCATCGGAAGTAGCAGTTATATTGACATTCCCTGGTTTGTCCAAAAGAACCCGAACGGATCTCAGGTCGGAGAGACATTGGTGACCGCAGTCAGTGGAGGAAAGGAAAACGTAGAGGGAGAAGAGGAAAGAGAGGGTGGAGAAGACGAAGAGGGCTGTTGATCTGGTGAGGCGCGTGGCCGGCGGTGGATGGCGGGAGTGGAAGAATTTGGGAGATGATGGCATAACTGTAAATTAGATTTGATTTGCCGTTATTGGTCGTTATATTGGATCTCTTGTTTATGGGCTTTTCGGGTTTCAAGACAAAGACCGCTTTTTAGTTACAAGGGAGTTATGCCAAATCCAGAAGAAATTGTTTATTTATAAAAAGAAAAAGAAAAAAAGAAACGGTTAATCACAAGATCTACATGTGAAATTTAGAATATGTTAAATAATTTTTTAAAATGATTAATTTAAATTTCAATATCAGATTTTTTAAAATTTATAAATAAAAATTAATATTATAAAATAACTAAAATATGAAATGACATAAAAATCATCATACTAAAATATATGAATCTATATAAAATGAATTATCAATATCATGGGCGCAACAAAACAATTTTTAGGAGCCGAATGAAATTTTAATTTTTATAGTCTATATCTTTATAATTTTTAAAGAATTAATTGACTTTTATAATTTCAAAGAGGGCTAAAGTGTAATTTTATCTTCATAAATTTAGGAAGGTCTAAATAATAATTTTCTATTTTAGAGGGACTGGAGCCCCGCCAAACCCCTAGATTCGCCTATGATTAATATTCAAAATTTTATTATTATATTATGACAAGATCAAAATATAATCTTAACATAACATAAATATATTTAAAATTATTAAAGCAAGTAAAATTTATAGGGCTTGATTAAATTAGTCCTTATACTATTGAAAAGAATAAAATAAGATCAAATTTCATTGGAGTTAGATATTTTATTTAAAAATATCATTTACTATTTACCCGAGTTAATATTTTTAAAGACTTTATGGTATTGTCAATGAAACTGAAAACAATAAATTTCAAGACAATTTTTATATAGCAAATGTTAGTTTTGTTGCTGTCGAAACCATTTTTTTGAAAATTGGAATCGACTTTGATTTTGAAAATGAAAACGAAAAATGAGAATAGCCACCGATCTTTATCAGGTGTGATCAGACCACCTTTGTTTTAATAAAACGTTTTGATTTACTGAAATAGTGTTTTTGGTCTACGAAACTTGAGAGAACGAGTTTGGGAGTCGGTTACGTGCGAGGAAGGATTAGAACCCTCGTCACGCCCAAAATTGGTACCGAATTGATTAGTTAGTATCTTAATGTCGAAAGTTAAAAATCGAGAACGGATTTAAAATACGATCCTTTTTTATTAACGTCAATTTTAAAAAATGCTTGAATTAGCCCAAAACGTACTAAAGATTTTCTCGTCTCGAGATATCGGAGTATCACATCCCGTAAGTTAGGACACAATACCATGAACTCCCGAGCGCAAGTTTGTCTTTAATTTTAATTGAAATTTCATGTATTTTAAAACTCAAATGGATATTTGGCTATTTAGAATCAACGAGAGAACCAATACCCCGTAAGTTAGGGTACAATTCCTCGATGTTCCAAAACACGAAACATTGCCTTATTTTGAAATTTTCATTTTTGAATAATAGTGAATACGATATTTAAACGACATGCGTTATTTGTTTAGAGTAAAAATAGAACGATCCATATTGGATAAAACGTTGTAGCTTAATTCACAATGCGATTTGAATGAGATAACTAAAAAACGACGTGGAACATGAGGTAATAACATACAAATGCTATGAATGACAATAATATGAAATTACAAGTAAATGGGTCATAGTATATACGAGGACAACAATCATGCAACATTTATCATTTAAATAAGAACACTAATAAATAAAGGCCGATAAATCAAATAATACATATATCAATTTAAAAATCTATAGAGCAACTTAAAATAAATGAAATGCAAAAACAAATTTAAAATGATAATAAATGAATTTAAAATAAATAATGTGAAAAGGAATTTAATACATAAAACAATTTAAAAATAGATTACGTTTTTTAAAATAGGCAATGTAAGCGAAAGTTTGAAATAGATGATATATGAGAAGAAAGTTTAAAATAAATAATATGTAAAATAATTTTAAGATAAATAATATAAATGAGTTTAAAGTAAAGATTATGTAAAAAGAAATTTAAAATAAGTAATATCCAAAACATTTTTAAAAAAATAAATGGTATATAAAAATAGATAATACATATAAAAATTTGAAATTGATAATATATGAAAAAATTTAAAGTTAATAATAAAACGATTTAAAATGAATAATACATAAAACAAATTTAAAATAAATAATATACAAAACAATTTAAAGTGTATAGTATATGAAATAATTTAAAATAATATATCTAAAACAATTTAAAACAGTTTAATATATGAAATTTAAGATAAATAAAGTAGTTTAAAACAAATAATGAAAAAGAGTCCAAATTTATATGAAAAAAGGGTAGATTACAAATAAAATGAAAATTTAGGGTCCAAATTCGAAAAAAATAAATGCAAGTATTTAAAAAGGACTAAAACAAAATCTAAATAAAATTAAAGGAAGAATTCGGACAAAAATAAAGCAATGGACCGATTTAAAATGCGCTGAAACCTTGAGGGACTGATTGGGAAAATAATCCCAACCCTTCATGAACGGCGTTTCAAGGGTCTGCCTCTTTAAATGGCCTGAGGACTAAGTGGAAACAGAGGCAAAATTCTGGGGTAAAAATCTAAATAAAAAGGTAACGTAGGACCATATTGAAACGCGATAAGAAAGCGGAGGGATCCAATGCGCAAATAGACCATTAGGTCAAAATGCACGGATCCTTCGTGGGTACGGGTCGGGTTGCGCGGTTCCCCCCTAAACGACGTCGTTTTGAGGCGTGAAGGGGGAAGTGCAAAACGATGACGTTTTACTGGGCTATTAAGGCCAATTTTTTTTTAAAAAATTGCTTATTTCTTTCTTTCCCTTTTTTTTAAAGCAGAAAGTAGCCCCCTCCCTCTTCTCTTTCCCTCTTTTCGGCTAGGGTTATGAAACCCATCCTCGTCACCATCGCCTCCCCTAAAACCACTATGGCCGGTGGCTGAGGTTACGCGAAAAGGGACTTTTAACCCTTATTTTTTGGACTTTGAGGAGCCAAACTCGCTCAACCTATCAGCCGAAGGACGAGGGCCTCGACTCCCTTTAGAACCGGCCTCGACGACGGAGAGAAACCTCCGAGAACGAGACCATGTGCCGATTCACGTAAGTCCTTCCCTCTTCTTTTATTTCAAAATAGATTGGTATTAAAAAACAAATAAAATGAAATAAGAAAATGAAAGGAAACAAAAAAAAACAACCTTTCGAAACTTCTGTTCTGTTCTTTTATTTTCAGTGTGCGTAAAAAAAATACAAAGTGATATGCCTCGGTTTTTATAACTGAGTTACATAGATCCATTTTGTTTTTTGCTTATTGTCTGCTACTATTTTTTTTGTTTTTTTCCTCTTTGTTTTTTGCATGTTGCGTGTTAGCTTCGTCTTGCAGGTGTCAGACGCGTGGAGGCTAGCGGTGGCGTGCGGGGAAGGCTCTGCGCGAAATGGCCAGTGGTTGGCCTAGTGTGCCGCGGTTGGAGGCTTAGGGGCTAGGGTTTGCTGCTGAAAAATTTTAAGCAAGTGGGCTATTAGGGTTTAGGTTATTGGGTTTGTTTTGGGTTTTAAACTTTGGGCTTGGGTAATTTAAGCCTGATATGTGATGGCTGTTATTTGATTTATGAATTGGATAATGGGTAGGTTTATTCTACTTGGACTTGTAAATAGTTGGACTATTTTATTTGTTTATGGGCCCTGACAAAATTTAGACTTGCAATTACAATTTAGACTTATTTAATTATAAAGATTAAATTGATCTGTTTAATAATAGAGAAACTAATTTGATTCGGCCCTTATAATATAGGGACTTCCCAGGCGCTTTAACCAAAGTAAGTAGTCATTAAAAGCACGTGGCAAAATGAAAATCGCTGATCGAAACGATCTCATCCATTACCGCCATATTCGAAACGCTACTGAAATCCAGGCCCTTCCAGCAGAGCCAGGGAGCCGAGCCGATCCCTCTAGAAAAACCCCTAAAAGTAATGGCATTATTGCACTTACGCCACTTAACTCATCAATCTCTTCTTTCAACTTCCAAACTCCATCATCATTTCCGTTTCTCTCCTCTTAAATCCCCTCGCTTCTCCTGCTCAGCCTCTGCTTCAACCACAATGGCTAAACAAGTAAATACGACACATAAACAATGGAAAGATTTTTTTTTCTTTTGTTAATTTTGTACTTTTGTGATTTTGATGTTTCGATTATTTAGGTTTTGGTGCCGATCGCCAACGGGACGGAGCCGATGGAAGCGGTGATTACGATCGACGTGATTAGGAGATCGGGAGCTGACGTTACGGTGGCTTCCGTCGAGAAAGAGCTTCGCGTTGACGCTTGCCACGGTGTTAAAATTGTTGCTGATGCTCTCGTCGCTGATTGTAAGAACACCGTTTTCGATCTTATCGCGCTTCCTGTAAGTAATTATTCCGGTTTTTTTTTCTGTAAACTTCTTTTCTTCAGGCTTTTGGTGTTGAAGTAAAATGCAGAGTGCAAATATATGAGTGATTACAGCAGTATTTGGTTTAAAATTGAGACTCAATTGGTATTGCTTTCTAACTTCTGGAAGCCAAAATGAAAAGAACTTTTTATTTTATGGAAGTAAACTAGTAATTTTCGGAAGCAAAAGAAAAAAAGGCTTTTTTATTATTTTATTTATAGAAGAAAATAATTTGCATGTGAGTGATGTTTTTAGATCAAAATGGCAAACGCTTATTTTTGTCATTGGTATATATGTTTTGCTTTTAGGGAGGCATGCCTGGTGCTAGCAACTTTAAAGATTGTGGAGTTCTTGAAAGTCTTGTGAAAAAGCAGGCTGCAGATGGGCGGCTTTATGCTGCCGTGTGTGCTTCACCTGCTGTTGCGCTTGGTTCATGGGGTCTATTGAAGGGACTGAAAGTGAGTACTAAATGATAAATATTTTAAGCTAATTTATTTCAGAGATCATGGTATGCGTTGTTTTGCTATTTGTAGCTTGTTTTTGTTTTAGATAACGTTGCATGATTGAAATCGTAATTCATGATTGTTTCTGGCAGGCTACCTGTTACCCATCATTTATGGAGCAACTGCAATCATGTGCAACAGCTGTTGAATCAAGAGTTCAGCAGGATGGCAAAGTTGTGACAAGTCGTGGACCTGGCACTACCATGGAGTTTGCTGTAACACTGGTTGAGCAATTGTATGGAAAAGAGAAAGCTGATGAAGTTTCTGGGCCATTGGTACGAGCACTTTTTACTACAGTAGTTACGTTCTTTTTAGGAAAAAGGAAAAGCAATCAGGCTAATTGGAAGCTCAGTAGATGATGTTTCTGATTAATGGCGCCACTATTTACTAAAATGGATCTGGTTATCTTCAGGTGATGCGTCCTAACCATGGTGATGAGTATACAATAACAGAGCTGAATCCTCTGGAATGGAAATGCAATAATGTTCCGCAGGTGAGATTTTAGTGTTGTTTTTTCTATCAAGTTTTGTATAATATTTGATGCATAAATCTTCATTCTTAAGTACATCTCAGTATTCTGAGTGGTTAATGGTGGATTTTCATTCTCCTCCAATACTCTGATTAGGGCTCAAAAAGAGTTCCAATTCTTGATTCTAAAGAGTTTCAAGGACACAACGAATTTCTAGTTAGAGGAGTTCAGAAAGAACAGTGTGAAGAGAGAGCTGACTTGCATCTGGCAATTTCTATAGTTCTATTTTCTTCTTTGATTCTGAAAGTAACGATTAAAGTCCAAGATATGCAAGAACACTTGCTTGCTAAGTTTAGCTGCTTTTCATCACTGTTGATCTTATTTGTAATCTAGTGTCCCAACTGCCAAAGCATGCTGTACTCTCTAGATCCAGTTTTGCACTTCAAATTGTCCTTGATATTTCTGCTTTTGTTTTAACTTGATGTAAGGAACAATGGCAATTGTTTTGGTACCAGGACCACTGGACCAAGGTGGTTGTTTCTAAATCTAGCAGGCTTCTGTGAGGGTCGAGAATTTTGTTATAAATCAATAAATTGAAAATAGGCTGCCTGAATTTGATATGTCATTAGTGCTAACTTGATCTTGTTACAGCCCTTCTTACTCCTATTTCTGCTTTCCCTCCCTTAGGTGAAATAAAAAAGCAAGTTATTATCATGTAATTACTAGATAATATGTAAGTTGATGTCTGCAAGAAGATAGTTATCTTTATTTCCAAATTTTCATTTCTTTCCTAAAATGATTCTATGCAGTCAGTTGGTAAGTTCACTCAGATACTGATTTTCAACTTACAAGTATTCTGGCATTTAAATTTGTCTTAGTACTATCACCCAAAATTTATGGTTCTTTTCTATGATAAAGTTTGTGTTTGATTAAATTTTCAGGTTCTTGTACCAATTGCTGATGGCTCAGAAGAAATGGAAGCAGTTATGATCATTGACATTCTGCGTCGAGCAAAGGCAAATGTTGTGGTGGCCTCTGTTGGAGACAATCTTGAAATTCTGGCTTCTAGGAAAGTTAAATTAGTGGCAGATATGCTTCTTGATGAAGCTGCTAAACTTACATATGACCTTATAGTCTTGCCAGTATGTTGGAATTCTGTCGTATTCCTTAGTCCTAATTCCTCCCAATTTTCCTTCTTTGTAATATATTTTAACTTGGTCTTTCACAACTACAGGGAGGACTTGGTGGTGCCCAAGCATTTGCTAACTCTGATAAGCTGGTGAACTTGTTAAAGAAGCAAGCGGAATCAAACAAACCCTATGGAGCTATATGTGCATCTCCAGCTTTGGTGCTGGAGCCTCATGGTTTACTCAAGGTATAATCTTGATCGAGTTTTAACATTTTCGTGTTTTCATTATAAAATTTGCATTGGTTTGTACTTGTTTATTTTGTTCATAAAATAAATGATCAACTTAATTAAAAGAACCATAATCTGCCTCTGGGAATTAGTCTCTTCGTCTCTGGAGGCTTTTGATTAAATAATTTCAACTTATAATTAGGCAATATGGTCACTACAAAATACAAACTGTTTAGGTTGTATCATTTGCTTTTGCCTTTAAACTTTGAACTTTCACTATTGTGCTTACACTTGCTTTTATTTTTTGATTACAAGTGACAAGTTTGTGTGTGTGGTTCCTGTAATTATATTTGTTTCAAAAATTTTGATCTCGAGTGAAAAAAAACATCAGCACTCAAAAGAAATTTTCTGTATTTGATATTCCCGGATGGTTAACAGTCGTGTTGTGCTATGGTCCAGGGCAAAAAGGCCACAGCTTACCCTGCAATGTGCGACAAGCTATCAGATCAAAGTCATATTGACAACAGAGTAGTGGTGGATGGCAACCTCATTACAAGCAGGGGACCTGGAACTGCCATGGAGTTTGCACTAGGAATTGTGGAGAAGTTTTTCGGGCGCCCGAAAGCCTTAGAGCTAGCAAAAGGACTGCTTGTTGGACGCCAGTAGATGAACTAGTATGAGTGTTTGGTCCTGCCCATGTTACCCTATAGCCTGCTATGAGACGATATATGAGAATATAAAAGGTGAGTAAGCATTCACTCTGCGGTTTTTTATGTACGATAAGTTTGTTCCTTGTTGATAAATAAATGAGTGTTGGAACAAGCTGAGCAACATGAACACCTTTGGTTCATCTGTGATGGCATCCTTTGTCAAATAATAGTGGTTTTAATTCTTCAAGCTTTCACGGGTAGAATATTTTGTTTTCAGCAATTTATTTCTGATTTCCAAGAACTTGCCATTTGAACCATTTTTTATTACGATCTCATTTTGCAATCATTCTCAACTAGAGTCGATAACATTTTTTATCTAATAATAATAATAATAATAATAATAATAATAATAATAATCGAAATGTTTAAAATTGATTTGGTTTATGGTTGTTTGAATCGGATTGATATTGATTGATTCGAGAATAGATACAGATTAAATTTGTATAAGTTTCATTATTAATTATTTTATGTGTTATTTAATTGAATTAGATAGATTAATATTAATTGAATTGGTGACCTGATTAATTTGAATATTGATTTGATTTTAAAAATGTTGATTTGGCTTTAAAGCAGGTTTCAAACACGGAATGGGGTCCGACAAAAATAAGAAATTATAAATAATGTTCATATAAGCATTTTGTTTCTTAGCACTTAAAAGTAAATGTGGTTACAAGTTACTAGAAGTTCAAAAACTAGAAATATCAATTGTTTTCATCTCTAATTTAGCTCTCTTTGCTTGGTTCGTTGCTTTTGACTCAACAACCTGGTCATGCATAGTTTCCGAATCTTCTCTCGATGTTTCAGCTTTACGTGCAGAGTGCTTCTGTGAAGAAGTATATCCATATTCACCCGAAAGTGAAGGACCTAATTCGTTACTTGGAAACCATCCATGTTTTTCTTTTACATCCATGGTAGCTGGATGGTTGCATATACTAGACCGACATCCTGCAATGTGCCTTTACTATCATCTTGTTTAGCAGACCGACATCGATTGCTAGAACAACTTGGAAGAATTCTAGCGAAAGATATAAATATGTATTGTGTGTGAAAAAATCAGTGTATATCCTGGAAGAATTCCATCACAAATTAAATGTTCTTGAACAACATCGCATTGATGCCAATTCATATCGACACATTTCACACAAAGACATAAGATCTTATTGTCTTGGCATCTTTTACTAAAGCAAAATCCAAAAAAATTTCATACACCATTTTTATACTCTTTACATCTGACTCTTATAAATTTCAAACCTAAAAAAGTTTTAATTATAAAATAATATAATGCAAACCTATTATTAAATTTTAACATAATGTAAAACTAAACATTATTCAAATTAACTTGGATAATTCGGGACTTGGTTGTAAGTCATTTATCAGTGACTACTATGTGGGTTACTAGTTGATATCATATTAATAGATCGAATACAGTAATTGATTATTTAGATTTTTCTCAATATAATAAATTTTAAAAACTGTTGTTAAAGCAAAAATCCATGGGATAATTACCAATCCTACTTATGGATTTGCTTTTTACTTAAAAACCTTGCAAATGGCTCGTTAAGGTTTCAATGGGCGGCCGCAATTTTTTTTCACTGCAGTCATTCCCTTTAAATTTTTATGTTCCTAATAAAGCTACAGTCATTCCCCTTAAATTATTGAAGTTAAAACTACATTATCATAAATAATCTGGAACACAGTAAATACCTCGAAATAAAAATCTTCACAGATTTTAGAGAATTAAACAGACATTCGAGTTCAGATATTTAGCGACGGTTGTCCTTACAGATGCCGCTAAATCAATGCCCAAACTCCCACACAAATATATAGCGGCATTTTACATTATAAAATGCCACTGTATTTTTTTCGTCGCTAAATCTCAAACTTTTATTAAACAAAAGTTAAATAATAATAATAAAAGATGGTATAAGTATGAATACAATTTTAAAGGAACAATTGATTCATCCCATTCCCAAACTTGATTTTAAACAACAAAACCACTCTTATAAAATCAGGATATATTAAGATTAGATGGGTTTAATGTTTTTCCACTCTTCTTTTAAAAACATAATACAATTACTAACAACATTTTAAAATCAAACATTGTTAATTAAATCACTAGATTAAAAATTGATATATATTTTTATCCATAAAATTTTATGGTGAACATGTTCACAACACAGAATGGATACATTCATGTTCTATAAAACAAAATTTATTCAAATATATAAAACACACTTTTATATCTATAAATATATGTACAATCATAAGTACATGTCCGAACATACATATGGTCACTTGTAAACTGAAATTATTACAAATATTTATTAATATATAATTTAGCTTAATGTTATGAATAAAATCAAAACATTGGCATTGAACTCACATATGTATAGCATTTTAATATATATATATATATATATATATATTTAACAATGTTTTTCTGAAACATTAACGTAGAAATCATCTGGAAATCCCAGAATGGGTGCACGAACTATGTCCCTCCCTTGATTTTTGTGAACCTGTTCCATAAATTTTGCAAAACATTTTTGGTTTAGATTCTTTGGATTAAATTATCAAAAAATATATATGCAAAATAATGAAAAAATATACCTGAATTTGGTGACCCAGACATGTAAAAAGACAGCCATTAGAACCTTGCTGAACTCTGCACCAGCACACGGCCTATCCCCTCCTCCATATGGTATGAAGTTCTTTGCCATTCCATTGCTCCCAATGTTCTTTATTCATTTTATTATTTTTAAAAATACCATAATAATTGACAAATTATAATTCATTGCTCCCAAAGTTTTATTTAAGATTTAATCCATGGGAAAGAGTATAATTATACCTTCCACCTTGAAGGGTTGAAGGTAAGAGGATCTTCATATATATTAGGGTTCAGATGAAGAGCTGTGGGCATAACCAATAGGATCCAACCTTTTGGTATTGTATATCCTGCAATATTTATATTTTTAATTTTATTATTTAAAGGATGAATCACACTTGTTTATAATATATTCAAATAAATTGGTAATAATATATATATGTATACATATTGTTATCTATCATCGACGTGAATGTCAGCTATAACTTTCCTCAGCATCCCTGGAAGAAGATTTTCTAACCTAAGTGTTTCATTAATCACCTGAAAATAGCCAAAAAAAAAAAAAAAAAGAAGAAAAAAACATGAACAAACACGGCCTAAATTTATTTATTAAAAAAGTTGGCATAATTAATTAACTCACGTAACGAGTGAACGTCATGGATTTGTATTCCTCCCATACAAGTCCAGAATTGGCACCTTCTCTGTTCTTTAGAATTTCCTCATGCTCCTCCTGGTTCATTTCTTAAAAACTAAAATATTAATATCCAAATTTTTTCAAAGAAATTTTTCTTCATTTTATCCCAACATACAATCTCAATCAATTAGTACGTGACACACAGCATACGTTACACACATAATATGTTCTTACTAAATGTTGCACAAATAAATTAAGATGAAATTGAAGATACCATTTAAAAAAAAAACTTTCTAAATAACTAAGTGAAGAAAACGATATTGATTGGGGCTAATTTTATAGTTAAGACCTACAAAAATTGCATTTATTCATGTACACTCATATAAATTCCGAATATATAACATAACCCCAAAACTCAGATTATATTATTAAAAATTATATAAATAAACCCTCCAATTATCTAAAATATTCACCTAGCAAAAAGAAATATAAATGCTTAAGTATATATTAATTTAATTAAAAGCAATAATAATAAGTTAAAATCATGTAAAGGAAGGAACGAACTGTTAATTGTTGCAAAGCCGATGGGTTGTCCAGTAGATACATGGTGGCCAAAGTGGTAGTGGGTGAAATCGTCTCGACAGTAGCAAGGAGTAGCCCAAACAGAAGGAAAGGCACGAATTCCTTCGTCAAAAATGCTTCTTTCCCAATGTTTCCTACTATTTCATCCAAAAAATCTCCCTTTTTATTGCAACCTTCTGCTGAATTATCGTAAGAGTACCCCTTCATCCTCTCTTCTAAAACCCAAGTCGTCAGCTTTATTGCTTTTCTTTTCTTCTGCAGTCAAATATATATATTTATTAGTGTTTACCCTAGAAGGATTCATGATGAAATTCATATTTAATGGTATGTTTTTACCTGTATACATTTGTAGAAAGCGGTCCCAGGGATATATAAAGGAAATGTCATAATTGATTGCAACATGTTGTTTAAATCTTCACCTAAATTTTTTTCTGGTTTATGACTCATCAGGATCTGTGAGGTTAAATCAAATAACATCTGCAAACACAAAAACCAACAATCTATATTTATCTTTACTACAATATTTCATTCTTGGATCATCTGGTTATGTATATGCCATAATTGCTTACGGGAACAGTTTGGCGTTTTACATCGACCTCTGGCAGATTGGTCCACTTATGTAATTCATGGTTTATTACATCCTCAAACTCAGACAACAGCTTACGTTTGAGTGGCTCATGTCCGAAATGACGGAGAATGGAGCGCCGTAGATACCTCTGGAAGTAGCCACCTAGATTTCTCAGGTTATCGTTGTGTACCGTCTGTGAAAAGGAATCCACGTAATAGAGTTCGATGAGTTTCCCCTCTTGTTGCAACACGAAGTAGTTGAATTCGGGATCTGATGACACCGCCACCGGTCGACCCGCTATGTTTGTCTTGAACAACGGACCGTATCTAAAACCATATTTGAAAAAATGATATTGCACTGACCTACGCAGATGAAACGGAATTTAAAGGGTTATTTTATTACCTTTTCAATCTTTCATTAACGAAAGGATGCATGTCAATGGAGTTGGAAGTGACAAAGAAGCTAAGGGTCTCTCCTATAAGAGGGAATCCCATGGAACCAGGAGGGAGTTTGCTCTTTCATTTAGGGTTCCTCCACCTATAAATCCAGTTGCCTACACTTACACTCAAAAAAGATATTATGAAAACCCAAACATACCATATTTCCATTATCATTGCACCAACAATTAAGTGGATATGGAGTTTGAAAAGTAGAATTTGATTTCTTTTGTTAACGTTGCTCTCTTATATAGAAGCTTTATGATATAGTTATATTAATTTTAAGGTTTATTTGAATTTTATAATAGAATTTTTTTCATTTACATCGTTAGTGTACCATAATTTAGTATAAGATAATATTGTTAATTGAGTTTGTGTTACAAATCAACTTGACATATTATATATGTACTATTATTAATAGTTTCAAATTAAATGTTTCATTATTTAATAGATGTTATGTTTAGATGCACACGTGTTCTAAATACATGGTTTTCACACAAATACTCATGTAATAGAATTACTAATATGTATATAAGAGTGTAAATTATATTAGCATGATTTTAAATAACTATTCTTTTAATAAAATATTATTTTTAAATATTTATTAAATAAAATATTTATATTCAATTCATTGTGAGATTCAACTTTACCATCAAACCAATGTCTCATGCACAAATCCTAATGAGGGTTAGAGGGCAATTATGTATGTAAGATGTTATTTATGACATTAAAAAAATTGTATAATATGATATGAATTGTAAATTAAATATAAAAATTTAATATACGATGTCGGTAACCTTTTGGCCTAGTGTAGGGGCGAAGCTAGAAAATTTTTTTTAGGGGCTCGAAATTAAGTTGTAATTTTTATGATAGTAAAAGTACAATTTCACCATTTTAATAGCTTCTATCTTTATAATTTTTAAATGATTAAATTAAATTTTTATCATTTTAAGGGAGCCAAAGTGTAATTTTACTTTTACTAATTTAAAATTTTAAAAATTTCAAAGGGCCTAAATGGAAATTTTGACATTTTAGGGGGGTCGACACCCTTGCCTGCCATCCCCCCTAGTTTCGCCCCTGGCCTAGTGGTAAGAGTATTGTGTTAGAGGCATTAGAGTTTGGGTTCAATCCCAAGCAATTCCATTCCTCATCCCTAATTTTTGAAAAGATTAGGCATAATGAACTATTTGGCCCTCCAACTTCACAATATAAAGTCGTTTTATTTTTTCATTTATTTTTTGTCTTTTTAGCTCTTGAATTTCCATGATTTGTCAAATCACCCAAAAATGGGTGAAAAAGTTAATGTTTGTTAACTTTATTGATGTGATAATAAAAAATTAAATGAATGACTATAGAAAGACCAAATAAATTATTATGCCAAAAATTAATATATGTAATGTTTTAATTAATTTCCAACTGCTTAGTAGTTAATTGCTTTTTTATCATACAATATTAGTGGAGAGGAATACTTTTTACCTAAATAATATAAAATAAATAAATAAATACTAAATAGGATAGGAAAAATATTAATTACCGAAATAGACATTTATTATAGTAATCCGTTGGCGCTGCTTAACCAACCGGCAGAATCACTCCCACTTCTCGCCAATCATTGTGGCATGATTAGTTTTTTTTTTTTAAAGAATTTTTTTTGGTGCCGCCATTATGTCAAGCGGCACCAGTAAAATATTTTTTTAGTTGGTAGATTAATAATTTAGCTTTTTTTATTAGATGATTAAATGTTAGTGCTTGTATCCTTGAGTTCGGGTTCGATTTTTTTCTATTCACATTTGTATTTTTTATTTCATGTTGTTTAAAGCTTTTTATGTATTTATTTTTAATTAATATTTTAACACATTAGCTTTTTAGTTAGATAGTTAGATAATTATGATTTAATTCTCGAGTCTCATGTTTGATTTTTCTTATAAATATTTTAATATGTATTTTTATTTCATGTTGTTTGAGTAATTAAAAATAACTTGAAACAACATGAAATAAAAATTCATATTAAAATACTTATAAGAAAAATCAAATTTAGAAGTCAAGAATGAAATCACAATTATTTAACCATTTAAAAAAAAGCTATTGCGTTAAAAATATTAACTAAAAATATAAAAAACTTGAAACACCAAATTGGGTATCCCTTCAACAAGCAACAACAAGAAATAAATGAATAGCTAAGTTTTGCATGCATGTAAATTTAGCCTGTTTTGGGTTATTGGACTTTAATTGACTTTATTTATTATAGTTTTTGCTGGGGTTTGGTGAATAAGATACTTAGTTTACATGTCACAAATTAAATTAAGTGATTGGCTAATGTTGAAAGTTATACTTATTTCAGGTGAGCTACCCAAACCCATAAAGGTGATGTTGGTGGCCTTACCCTATCTTCCCTACTTTTGACAGCTAAAAATAAAAATAAGGTGGTTGGGAGAAAACTAAAACAATTGGCTATATAAACTAAGAAATTCCATTCTTGGGGGATATGTATTAATGAACAACACAATTAATCCCAAGTTGGGTCATCCAATTTAAACTTATAGAACCCTAATCTTGATTTTTTGAAGTACGAAATTAGGGCCAACTTTAATCTGGTTATGTTTACCAAACCAAGCTATCATTTTTTTTTATGGTTTCCTTTGATTTAACGAAATAGTTTCTTAAATGTTTTTGGTTTAAATATTATGCTTAACAGATATGTTTGGGAAAGGTGGACTTAATTTAATGGGTTGGGAAGAGATTATGAGTATTAGGCATTGTGTCAAAAAAATTAGATACATAATTTATAATAAGATTGTTCAACAATTTCTTTTATTGAGTTTCTCTTCTTTTTTTTTTTAATTTCGTTTGGGTCAAATTCGTGGAAGCTAAATTATTTATAGATTTGAATTTTTTTTCATTTGGATTTAAACATAAAACATCTGAGTTAGTGTCACAAATCAATTAAATCCTAATTTAATCAGAAAAATTACTTTAATGTCTTTTTCTATTAAAATAAATATATTATTTGAGGGTACTTTAGTCTTTTATTTTAAAAAATATATTAAAAATATGAATACGATGAAATTTAAACTCATACCCATTGAATTAGTAAAACTTTAAATTTATTACTCAACCAAAATTTTATTTTGATATTTTAATATATTTTAATTTTAGGTTTATTATTTAAAAACTCTTTGAAAACAATTCAATAACCAATTAGGCCATCAATCAATTAAATTAAAGAAATAAGCTCTCGTCCTTTGACGAGGGTGCTGTGATACGTCAATGTAACAATTGATTTTGGTGTTTGGTTTACAATGGCGATGGTGAACTCCTTGAAACTTATTCGGTACACTGACAGTGACTGGGCTGGATCAGTGGATGACATTGTTAGGTGTGGGTCTCACTATGTGGGAAACCCATATTTTCTGGCATAATGTTTTGCCTTCTTTTCTTGGATTTGTCAAAAAAAAAAAAGAGCCATTCATTTTGACTTTTACGGGTGTTGTGGGCAGAATGAGAGAGAGCCAAAAAAAAATTCTCAAATTAAAAACAGAGAGAAAGAGAGAAGAAAATTTCAGTTTTTTAAGTTTGGTGCAGCAGTGATCAAGTCTTCGATCGAAGGTCCATCCGTGGTTCGATTGAGCTGATTTTTGGACAGCAGCTAGGCGATAAGGTGTTCTTGACTTTGGACGGTCGGATTTTTCATCCGAGTCTTGTAGCGTCAGAAATACCCGTTTTTCAGCAGCTACGTTTTTGGTGATGTTCTCTCATTTTTCTCTCTTTTGCTAAAGATTACATATTGTTAGCCTTGTCGGAGTTGAATGCTTGTTGTAGGCTTGATATTGTGATCTTGTAGTCGAACATTTGATGATAGTAGAGCTCTTTATCGGACTCTAAAGTCCCGTGGTTTTTACCCTTGATTTAGAGGGGTTTTCCACGTAAAAATATCGGTGTTTCTATTTATTTTTGTTGTGGTAGCATTAGCTGATTAGTGGTTGATTAAGGTTCCTAGAGAGCATATTTTGTGCTATTGTGCTTGCAATAATTTTTGACAGGAGTTATAGGGAGAGAAAGAACACCGGTTGTGCTTTCGCTTTGTTTCGGTTGTTTCGATTTCTTCCCAACAAACTGGTACCAGAGCTTGGTTATTGTGTCAGATAATTATGGAAATTAATACGAGCAAGATAATTATGTTGAATGGCACAAATTATCAACTTTGGCGGAATAAAATGAAGGATTTGTTGTTTGTGAAGGCTTTGCATCTTCCGGTCTTTACTACTCAAAAACCCGATTCGAAAAGTGATGAAGAATGGGAATTTGAGCATCAACAAGTGTGTGGCTTTATTCGGCAATTTGTTGAAGAAAATGTTTACAACCACATTGATCGGAGACACATGCTCGAACATTGTGGGAGAAGCTTGAAAGCTTGTATGCTTCGAGGTCGGGCAATAACAAGTTGTTTTTGCTGAAGAAAATGATGGCGTTGAAATATAAAGAAGGAATGTCTATAGCTGACCATGTTAGTGAATTTCAAAGTGTGATGAATCAGTTGCTTGGTATGAGTGTCAAATTTGATGACGAAATTTTAGGACTTTGGTTGCTTGCTACTCTACCAGACTCTTGGGAGACCTTTCGGGTCTCACTCATTAATTCTCGCTTACTGTGGTATTATTACTTTGGATTTGGCTAAGAGTGGTGTGTTGAATGAAGAGGTTAGAAGAAGATCTCAGGGTTCTACATCACAGTCCGAGGTGTTGGTTATCAAGAACAGGGGGAGAAACAGAGACAAAGATGGAAAGGGTAGAGATAAAAGCCGAAGCAAGTCAAGATCGAGATACAAGAATCTTGAGTGTCATCATTGTGGTAAGAAAGGTCATATCAAGAAATATTGCTTCAAGTGGAAGAAAGAGAACAAAGGTAGTGGTGATAAACACGATTGAAATGACGATGAAAAATCCGAGTGTGTTGCTACTGTTACTCGTGAAGATCTGTTAGTTATTTGTGATGAGAATTTGGTCAACCTAGCATGCGACGAGACTAGTTGGGTGATTGATATTGGTGCATCACTTCATGTCACGTCGAGGAAGGAATTCTTCACATCTTATACTCCTGGTGATTTTGGGGTATTGAAGATGGGTAATGATGGTTTGGTTTCGGTTATTGGTATGGGAGATGTTAGCTTGGTGAGTAACAATGGAACAAAGTTAACTCTCAAGGATGTCAGACATGCACCTGATGTCCGTTTGAATTTGATTTTTGCAGGAAAGCTTGATGATGAGGGATTCTGTAACACCTTTAGTGAAGGGCAGTGGAAGCTGACTAAAGGCTCTTTGGTTGTGGCTCGAGGAAAGAAGAGCTCAAATTTGTACTTGATGCAAGCTTTGACTTCTCGAGAGACGGTGAATGTGACACTGAATGACAGCTTAACTGAGTTGTGGCATAAACGACTCAGTCACATGAGTGAGAAGGGGCTTAACTGTTTAGCGAAGAAGAATCAACTTTCGGGTTTAAAGAATGCTACACTGAAGAATTGTGCTCATTGTCTAGCAGGAAAGCAGAGAAGAGTTTCATTTAGAAGCCATCCTCCTCATAGGAAATCAGAGTTGCTAGAGTTGGTCCATTCAGATGTTTGTGGTTTGATAAAAGTAAGATCACATGGCGGTGCACTTTACTTTGTGACTTTCATTAATGATTGTTCAAGAAAGCTATGGGTTTACACTTTAAAGTCTAAAAACCAAGTCTTTGAGGTGTTTAAACAGTTTCAAGCATCAATTGAAAGGGAAACTGGGAAGAAGTTGAAGTGCATTCGTACTGATAATGGTGACGAGTACACAGGGTCGTTTCATGAGTATTGTCTGCGACAGGGAATCAGACATCAGAGAACACCACCAAAGACTCCACAGTTAAATGGGTTAGCTAAAAGAATGAACCGAACATTGATTGAGAGAGTCAGATGTTTGTTGTCAGATGCAAAGTTACCAAGATCGTTTTGGGCTGAAGCTTTGAATACAGTGACATATGTGATAAATCTGTCTCCTAGTGTTCCTTTGAAAGGTGATGTGCCAGATAGAATTTGGTTTGGTAAAGACGTGTCATATGATCACCTACGTGTGTTCGGTTGTAAAGCATTTGTTCATGTTCCAAAGGATGAAAGATCCAAGTTGGATGCCAAGGCTCGACAATGCATTTTTATTGGTTATGGTCTAGATGGTGAGTTTGGTTATAGACTCTATGATCCAGTTCAGAAGAAACTCGTAAGAAGTAGAGATGTTGTCTTCATTAAGGATCAGACCATTGATGACATTGATAAGACGGAGAAAGTGGATTCACAAGGTAGTGGTGACTTGATCGATGTGAATCCAGTTCCCCTAGACTCTTCACCAGATCCTATCCAGGATAATGTGCATGGTGATGTTAGTGATGACCATCAAAATATAGGTGACTTTGATACTCCCATGGATGATGTTGTGAATGATCAACAACAAGCACCTATAGCTCCACCAGCAGTTCCACTTCGAAGGTCTTCCAGAGATCGACGATCTTCATCGGTATTCTCCGATGAATATGTTCTTTAAGCGACGGAGGAGAACCTGAATGTTATGAAGAGGCTATGGAGAGTGAATACAAAGATCAGTGGGTTGAAGAGATGAAAGACGAACTTCAATCCTTGCATGAGAACCATACCTTTGAATTGGTGAAACTGCCTAAGGGCAAAAGAGCTTTGAAGAATCGGTGGGTTTACAGGTTGAAGCAAGAAGAGAAGTCTTCATCTCCACGATACAAAGCTAGATTGGTCGTCAAGGGTTATACTCAGAAAAAGGGGGTTGATTTTGAAGAAATATTTTCTCCGGTTGTGAAGATGTCCTCTATCAGAACTATACTGAGTTTGGCAGCTTGTTATGACTTAGAGGTTGAACAAATGGATATGAAAACTGCTTTTCTTCATGGTGACTTGGAAGAAGAGCTTTACATGGAGCAGCCAGAGGGTTTTGTTGCACAAGGGAAAGAGGACTATGTGTGCAAATTGAAGAAGAGCTTGTATGGTTTGAAGCAAGCTCCAAGGCAATGGTACAAGAAGTTTGAGTCTGTTATGGGGGAGCAAGGCTACAAGAAGACTACTTCTGATTATTGTGTGTTTGTTAAGAGATTCTCTGGTGATGATTTTATTATTCTTTTGCTCTATGTTGATGATATGCTTATTGTTGGTCAGAATGCTTCTAGAATTGAGAAGCTGAAACAAGAGTTGAGTAAATCCTTTGCAATGAAGGATTTGGGGCCAGCAAAGCAAATTCTTGGCATAAGATTGACACGTGATAGAAAGGCCAAGAAATTATGGTTATCGCAAGAGAGGTACATTGAGAAAGTACTTCAAAAGTTTAGTATGGACAAAGCTAAAGCGGTGAATACTCCCTTTGCTATGCACTTTAGATTGAGTGTTAAGCATAGTCCTTCCACAGAAAAGGAGAAGGAAGAGATGTAGAAAATTCCTTACTCTTCAGCCGTGGGTAGTTTGATGTACGCAATGGTTTGCACGAGACCAGACTTGGCTTATGCTGTTGGTACAGTTAGTCGGTTTCTTTCTAATCCAGGCAGAGAGCATTGGAATGCAGTGAAGTGGATTATGAGATATCTTCGTGGCACTTCCAACATGAAACTTTGTTTCGGCAATGAGAAACCTGTTCTTGTTGGGTATACAGATTCAGACATGGCCGGAGACATTGACTCGAGGAGATCTACTTGAGTTACTTAATCACTTATGCAGGAGGAGTCGTAGCATGGCAATCGAGACGCAAAAGTGTGTTGCATTGTCCACCACCGAATCGAGTTCATTGCAAAGAACCAAGGCGTAACGGAGATGCTTTGGATGAAGAAGTTTGTGCATGAGCTTGGTTTTACTCGGAGAAGTATATCTGTCTTGTGATAGCGAGTGCTATTCATCTTGGTAAGAACTCAACTTTTCATGCTAGATCTAAGCATATTGATGTGAGGTACCATTGGATACGAGATGTTCTTGAAGCTAAGCTATTAGAGCTTGAAAAGATACACACTAATGATAATGGTGCTGATATGTTGAAGAAGGCCTTACCAAGAGGAAAGTTTGAAGCATGTTGTTTGACCTCCGGCATGGAGGCATTCCCCACATAATTGGAGGGGGAGATTTGTTAGGTGTGGGTCCCACTATGTGGGAAACCCATATTTTCTGGCATAATGTTTTGCCTTCTTTTCTTGGATTTGTCAAAAAAAAAAAAAGAGCCATTCATTTTGGCTTTTACGGGTGTTGTGGGCAGAATGAGAGAGAGCCAAAAAAAAAATTCTCAAATTAAAAACAGAGAGAAAGAGAAGAAAATTTCAGTTTTTTAAGTTTGGTGCAGCAGTGATCAACTCTTCGATCGAAGGTCCATCCGTGGTTCGATTGAGCTGATTTTTGGACAGCAGCTAGGCGATAAGGTGTTCTTGACTTTGTACGGTCGGATTTTTCATCCGAGTCTTGTAGCGTCAGAAATACCCGTTTTTCAGCAGCTACGTTTTTGGTGATGTTCTCTCATTTTTCTCTCTTTTGCTAAAGATTACATATTGTTAGCCTTGTCGGAGTTGAATGCTTGTTGTAGGCTTGATATTGTGATCTTGTAGTCGAACATTTGATGATAGTGGAGCTCTTTATCGGACTCTAAAGTCCCGTGGTTTTTACCCTTGATTTAGAGGGGTTTTCCACGTAAAAATATCGGTGTTTCTATTTATTTTTGTTGTGGTAGCATTAGTTGATTAGTGGTTGATTAAGGTTCCTAGAGAACATATTTTGTGCTATTGTGCTTGCCATAATTTTTGACAGGAGTTATAGGGAGAGAAAGAACACCGGTTGTGCTTTCGCTTTGTTTCGGTTGTTTCGATTTCTTCCCAACAGACATATGAAGTACCTCCGGATATTTCTTTTGTCATTTTACCCTTTTTTTATTGTTAACGCCTTGAGGACGTGGATTACGATGTAAATGGATAGAAGAATCTCTGCATATTGACTATGGTCATTGAAACAATTTTTTCTGTCTTTGTAATGCAAGTAAGTAATGCTTGTTTTACAAGGGATTTTAGATCTGATCTATATTCATTCCAACATGTTATACTATTAGTTATAGCAAAAGCTCCATTTATCTATGTGATGATTGTTGTATTATTTAAGTGCTGGGATTTCCTTATTTGTAGTGATATTTTTTACAATTACTTGCTTGTTTTTATTTCTCCAGAACAAGGGATGTACTGTGTATCGCATATGCAGTGAGGACGAAGCAAGAATGAAGATATAATCAGTTTCAACCAGACATTACTATGCATTTGGTGCTTTGTTGTTTGAAGAGGTCTCATAAAAGATCAAAGGTGCATGATCTCTTTTCTTATTTTTTTGCCACTCCAATGCTATTTGTTCCCTATGTCTCATAATTTTTTTATTTTTCCTCAGAACTCCCTGGAGTTCGGTGGGTTCTTCCAGATTCCTATCTAGATGTGAAGAACAAGGATTATGGAGGTAAATATTCATTTTTAATCTTGAATATTTCTTTATTTGGTGTCTCTTTGTTTTAAGCTATTAATACTAGAAAACGTACGTTATTGATTTTCAGGGGAACCTTTCATTAATGGGCAAGCTGTGCCTTATGACCCAAAAAACCATTGGTACGGGCACTTTTTACTACAGTAGTTACGTTCTTTTTAGGAAATAGGAAAAGCAATCAGGCTAATTGGAAGCTCAGTAGATGATGTTTCTGATTAGTGGCGCCACTATTTACTAAAATGGATCTGGTTATCTTCAGGTGATGTGTCCTAACCATGGTGATGACTATACAATAACAGAGCTGAATCCCATGGAATGGAAATGCAATAATGTTCTGCAGGTTAGATTTTAGTGTTGTTTATTGTTACATTCTATCAAGTTTTGTATAATAGTTGATGCATAAATCTTCATTCTTAAGTACATCTCAGTATACTGAGTGGTTAATGGTGGATTTTCATTCTCCTCCAATACTCTGATTAGGACTCAAAAAGAGTTCCAATTCTTGATTCTAAAGAGTTTCAAGGACACAACGAATTTCTAGTAAGTGGAGTTCAGAAAGAACAGCGTAAAGATAGAGCCGACTTGCATCTGGCAATTTCTATAGTTCTACTTTCTTCTTTGATTCTGAAAAATAACGGTTAAAGTCCAAGATATGGAAGAACACTTGCTTGCTAAGTTTAGCTGCTTTTAAGCACTTGCTTGCAATTGTTTTGGTACCAGGACCACTGGACCGAGGTGGTTGTTTCTAAATCTAGCAGGCTTCTGTGAGGGTCGAGAATTTTGTTATAAATCAATAGATTGAAAATAGGCTGCCTGAATTTGATATGTCATTAGCTGCTAACTTGATCTTGTTACAGCCCTCCTTACTCCTACTTCTGCTTTCCCTCCCTTAGGTGAAACAAAAAAGCAAGTTATTATCATGTAATTACTAGATAATATGTAAGTTCATTTCTGCAAGAAGATAGTTATCTTTATTTCTAAATTTTCATTTCTTTCCTAAAATGATTCTATGCAGTCAGTTGGTGAGTTCATTCAGATACTGATTTTCAACTTCCAAGTATTCTGACATTTAAATTTGTCTTAGTACTATCACCCAAAATTTATGGTTCTTTTCTATGATAAATGTTTGATTAAATTTTCACGTTCTTGTACCAATTGCTGGTGGCTCAGAAGAAATGGAAGCAGTTATGATCATTGACATACTGCGTCGAACAAAGGCAAATGTTGTGGTGGCCTCTGATGGAGACAATCTTGAAATTCTAGCTTCTAGTGAAGTTAAATTAGTGACAGATATGCTTCTCGATGAAGCTGCTAAACTTACATATGACCTTGTAGTCTTGCCAGTATGTTGGAATTCTGTCATATTCCCTGGTCCTAATTCCTCCCAATTTTCTTTCTTTGTAATATATTTTAACTTGGTCTTTCCTATCTACACGGAGGACTTGGTGGTGCCCAAGCATTTGCTAAATCTGATAAGCTGGTGAACTTGTTAAAGAAGCAAGCGGAATCAAACCAACCCTATGGAGCTATATGTACATCTCCAGCTTTGGTGTTGGAGCCTCATGGTTTAATCAAGTTATAATCTTGATCGAGTTTAACATTTTCATGTTTTCATTATAAATCTGCATGGAATTGTACTTGTTTGTTTTGTTCGTAAAATAAATGATCAACTTAATTAAAAGAACCATAATCTGCCTCTGGGGAAGTAGTCTCTGCGTCTCTGGAGGCTTTTGATTAAATAATTTCAACTACTATATACATTAGAACTTATAATTAGGCAAGATGGTCACTACAAAATACAAACTGTTTAGGTTGTATCATTTGCTTTTGCTTTTGCCTTTAACTTTGAACTTTCACTATTGTGCTTGCACTTGCTTTTATATTTTGATTACAAGTCACAAGTTTGTGTGTGTGGTTCCTATAATTATATCTGTTTCAAACATTTCGATCTCGAGTGAAAAAAGAACAGCACTCGAAAGAAAGTTTCTAGTATTTGATATTCCCGGATGGTTAACAGTCGTGTTGTGCTATGGCCCAGGGCAAAAAGGCCACAGCTTACCCTGCAATGTGCGACAAGCTATCAGATCAAAGTCATATTGACAACAGAGTAGTGGTGGATGGCAACCTCATTACAAGCAGGGGCCCTGGAACTTCCATCGAGTTTGCATTAGGAATCGTGGAGAAGTTTTTCGGACGGCCGAAAGCCTTAGAGCTAGCAAAAGGATTGCTTGTTGTACGCAAGTAGATGAACTAGTATGAATGTTTGGTCCTGCCCATGTTACCGTATAGAAGGTGAGTTTGCATTCACTCTGCGGTTTTATGTACGATAAGTTTGTTTCTTGTTGATAAATAAATGAGTGTTAGAACAAGCTGAGCAACATGAACACCTTTGGTTCATCTGTAATGGCATCCTTTGTCAAATAATAGTGGTTTTAATTCTTCAAGCCTTCATGGGTGGAATATTTTGTTTTCGGCAATTTATTTCTGATTTCCAAGAACTTGCCATTTGAACCATTTTATATTACAATCTCATTTTGCAATCATTCTCAACTAGAGTCGATAACATTTTTTATCTAATTAAAATTTTACTATTGTAAAAGATTGTTCTTTTTTTATTTTTGCAAATATAAACCATGCCAATCGTGCTTCATTTGCCTCGTCGTGGGGATATCAAAATTGGATATACAATAGTAATAAGGATAAATCCAAACTATACATGAATTATGGTTTAATGTATAATTTTATACATGAAATTTTAATTTGATCCAATTCTTGTATATTATTAATACGATTGTTAATATAACATCATCTTATGTTTATATATTGCACACATAAATAATTATATTTATCCAATATAAACAATTTATTTTTTAAATGTTTATGATAAAATCAAAATTAAAGTTTCAAGTATACATTTGAACCACAATTTCACGTGTACAATTGTATCGATTAAAGTTTATATATACAATTGCAAGTTGCAACACATTAAATCAAAATTTATGTATAATTTTAAGATTTATCTCTAATAATAATAATAATAATAATAATAATAATAATAATAATAATAATAATCATCTTCTAACTACTTGAATTTGATGTAATTTGAAATGGTTTAAATTCAATTTAGTTTTGAATATAGTTTAGCTCATAATTGTTTGAATCGGACCGGATTGATATTGATTGATATGAGAATCGATACGAACTAAATATAACACTCCAAACCCAACCTAAATATTATGGCCGAATATAAAGTGATTACGTAAAATAGTTTGAAAATTTAACTTTCCAAAAGGTTAAAAACAGCTCAATTTCTATTACTAAATAAATCTCCAATTTAGAAGAAATTATCCTTAATTAATTAACTGTTTAGTTGAAACCATGTTGTATTATGTTTTCTAAAAATTAATTATTTTGCAGCGGAAAGCCTTAGAAAGAAGTATTTTTGAAAACATATTTTGTTAATTAGAAACTCGTTGTCTTGCAAAAAAATGAACTTTGTCGATAAAACATTTGAGCAGTATTTTCAGAAAAACAAAATTAAAGTTCAAAACCCGAAACCACCAAAAATGTCCAGACAGTTCAAATTTTATAAAACTCTCAAACTCAAATTTAAACAAATTAAATATATGAAAATATGGTTATAACCGAGCTCCCGTCGCACCGACTAGCCTATGTCTAAGAATTACCTGAAAGTGACAGACAAAAAGAAAGTGAGTTTTCATAATTCAGTGTGTAATTTAAAAAAACAAAATTTCAGATTTAATTTCAGATTTATTACATGGCAGAGCAGATACAAAGGTATATCTTATACAGACTCAGAATCATATGCAAATTTACAGTTCTACTCTCATCCGCTACACATCATCTCTAACCATCCCTACACACCATATAGAGTATTAAATACTCGTCCAACCCAACACACTACTTAGTGTCGATATGACACTTTTGAGATTATTTGCAGCTACGCTGCCAGTATAATAGGCGAGATATCACCTCTCACAAAAACACTTCCACCACATATTATATCCCACCCCAAAATCAGATACAATCATAGCAGAAACCATGCATAACATTTCAGATACAAATCATATACGTATATAAGATTACTCTCAGTTTAAATTATCATATCACAGCTCAAATACACTTAAAGATATCAGAAAATTATACTAACAGAAGACCAAATTTCATGTTTGTTCGCTGTTTTTCGAGTTTCTTGTTGCACCTGATTCAATTTCGATATAAAAACTCACATGAGGCTTCCAGAACCTAAACACAACAATTATTACACTTAAATCAGTAACGAAAACAAACCCATTCAGAGAACACCATCTTCGATTCATCCAAAAACTACTAAACAAACCTACAAACGAAGCTGCACAGCCCCAAAACAAAACTAAACGCTTACCCAAGCACGCAACAGCAACATACGCCCTTAAACCACTGAAGAAACGCTTCTTCCCTCTTGATCCTCTCCTAAAAACATAGCGGATTAATAAGATATTGCAAGGATACCAATTTTGCACTACACTATCACAATTCCATAATTCCCAATTGCCCACATCAATTCCACAAAAGATCATAGTTGCAGATGAGGGAATCTTACCTCTAACTATTTAAGCCTAAAACCGAAACAAAGGAATCCAACCAGTATTGACAAGAATGCAAGAGAGCAATGATTGCAACCAAGAAAAATAAAAGAGAACTAAAGAGTAGAGAATGAAGAACAGACGTAAAAATAGAGGCAGGGAAAAAAAAAAAACCCACAAATTGAACGTGGGAAAGGTGAGGGAAAGAGAAAAATAAGGATAAAAGAATAAAATAACTAGTTTATTTTCAAAACATACAAATCATATCCCTAACTAATTAGATTTATTTTTTAGCGTCTAAATTTAATTTAAACTTCTTCACACAACAACCTATAAATCAAAACTTAAATTGTTGGAGCATTACAACTCTACCCTCCCAAAAAAAAAATTTCAAGCTCGAAATTTATTTGAATCAAACATATGTGAATATTATTATTGAATCGAGTCCTCAAGTATTTAACAATGGTTGTACTTGCAAATGCCACTAAATCTATGCCCAAACTCTCACACAAATATATAGCGCCATTTTATATTTTTTTTTGCTAAATCTCAAACTTTTATTCAAAAGTTAAATAATAATAATAAAAGATAGTATCAAGTATCAATACAATTTTAAAGGAAAAGCTGATTCATCCCATTCTCAAACTTGATTTTTAAAAACAAAATCACTCTTATAAGGTCGAGATATATTCAGATTTGATAAGTTTAAAATTTTCTCACTCTTCTTTTCAAAAACATGACACAATTATCAATAACATTTTAAAGTTAAACATTGTTAATTAAATATCACAAAATCACTAAATTAAAAATTGATATATATTTTTATCCATGAAAATTTTACTTTGGCACTTTCAAGGCCATCTTCAAATGAAGTTTAAGAGGAATATGTTGTTATATATTGAGTCATTGGTATTAATAAAAGATGATGGTGAACATGTTCACAACACAGAATGGACACATTCATGATCTATAAATATAGTACAATAATAAGTACATGTCGGAACATACATACGGGCACTTGTAAACTGAAACTATTACTAATATTTATTAATATATAATTTAGCATAATGTTATGAATAAAATCAAAACATTAGCATTGAACTCACATATATATATATTTAACAATGTTTTTCTGAAACATTAACGTAGAAACCATCTGTAAATTCCAGAATGGGTGAACGAACCATGTTCCCACCCTTGATTTTTGTGAACCTGTTGAATAAAATTTGCAAAGCATTTTTGGCTTAGATTCTTTGGGTTAAATTATTAAAATATATATACAAAATAATGAAAAAACATACCTGAATTTGGTGACCCAGACATGTAAAAAGACAGCCACTAGAACCTTGCTGAACTCTGCACCAGTACACGGCCTATTCCCTCCTCCAAATGGTATGAAGTTCTTTGCCATTCCATTGCTCCCAATGTTCTTTATTCATTTTATTATTTTTAAAAATATCATAACAAATGAAAAATTATAATTAATGGCTCCCAAAGTTTAATTTAAGATCTAAGCCATGGGAAAGAATATAAATATACCTTCCATCTTGAAGGGTTGAAGGTAAGAGGATCTTCATATATATTAGGGTTTAGATGAAGAGCTGTGGGCATAACCAATAGGACCCAACCTTTTGGTATTGTATATCCTACAATATTTATATTTTTA
Organism: Gossypium arboreum; assembly: GCF_025698485.1. NCBI lineage: Eukaryota > Viridiplantae > Streptophyta > Magnoliopsida > Malvales > Malvaceae > Gossypium > Gossypium arboreum. The sequence goes on along the minus strand of NC_069070.1, from coordinate 115,717,402 downwards.
ATTTTATCATTATTTAAAGGATGAATCACACTTGTTTATAATATATTCAAATAAATTGGTAATAATACATAGGGTAAACTATCAAAATAGTCACTTTTGTTTGTCACATGTTACATTTTAGTCACTTATGTTATTGTGTTGTAATATTTTAGTCATTGAGTGTTAATTGCCGTTAACGATGTAACGGTAAGCTGATGTGGCACATTAAATTATCATTTCAAACGAAAATTTTAGGTTAAATTATACAATTGGTCCCTTTTTTTTTGTTTTGAGCAAATTTTTTTTTTCTTTTATGATAAAGAGGTGGAGAAGGGAGAAGTAGAAGAGAATGGAAAATGAAGAGAAAAAAAAAAGAAAGTTGAAAGAACATAAAAAAAAATTAAATTACTCAAAATGAAAAATATGGAGACCAATTGTACAATTTAACCTAAATTTTATATTTGAAATGATTATTTAACGTGTCATATCAACTTATCATTAAACTGTTAATGGAAATTAATGGCTTAATGACTAAAATACAACATGAGATAAACAAAAGTAACTATTTTGATAGTTTATCTTAATATATATATATATATATATATAGTTATCTACCATCGACGTGAATGTCAGCTATAACTTTCCTCAACATCCCTGGAAGAAGATTTTCTAACCTAAGTGTTTCATTAATCACCTGAAAATAGCAAAAAAAAAAAAAAAAAAAAACATGAACAAACATGGCCTAAATTTATTTATTAAAAAAGTTAGCATAATCAATCAATTAACTCACGTAACGAGTGAACGTCATGGATTTGTATTCCTCCCATACAAGTCCAGAATTGGCATCTTCTCTGTTCTTTAGAATTTTCTCATGCTCCTCCTGGTTCATTTCTTAAAAACTAACATATTAATATCCAAATTTTTTCAAAGAAATTTTTTCTCATTTTATCTCAACATACAATCTCAATCAATTAGTACGTGACACACAGCATACGTGACACACATAACATGTTCTTACCAAATATTGTATAAATAAATTAAGATGAAATTGAACAGCATACGAGACACACATAACATGTTCTTACCAAATATTGTACAAATAAATTAAGATGAAATTGAAGATACCATTTTTTTTTTAAAACAAAACTCTCTAAATAACTAAGTGAGGAAAACGATATTGATTGGGGCTAATTTTATAGTTAAGACCTACAAAAATTGCATATATTCATGTACACTCATATAAAATCCGAATATATAACATAACCCCAAAACTCAGATTATATTATTAAAAATTATATAAATAAACCCTCCAATTATCTAAAATATTCACCTGGCAAAAAGAAATATAAATGCTTAAGTATATATTAATTTAATTAAAAGCAATAATAGTAAGTTAAAATCATATAAAGGAAGGAACAAACTGTTAATTGTTGCAAAGCCGATGGGTTGTCCAGTAGATACATGGTGGCCAAAGTGATAGTGGGTGAAATCGTCTCGACAGTAGCAAGGAGTAGCCCAAACAGAAGGAAAGGCACGAATTCCTTCGTCAAGAATGCTTCTTTCCCAATGTCTCCTACTATTTCATCCAAATAATCTCCCTTTTTATTGCAACCTTCTGCTGAATTATCACAAGAGTACCCCTTCATTCTCTCTTCTACAACCCTACTTGTCAGCTTTATTGCTTTTCTTTTCTTCTGCAGTCAAAGATATAGTCATTAGTGTTTACCCTAGAAGGATTCATGATGAAATTCATATCTAATGGCATGTTTTTACCTGTATACATTTGTAGAAAGTGGTCCCAGGGATATATAAAGGAAATGTCATAATTGATTGCAACATGTTGTTTAAATCTTCACCTAAATTTTCTTCTGGTTTATGGCTCATCAGGATCTGTGACGCTAAATCAAATAACATCTGCAAATACCCAAACCAACAAGCTATATTTATCTTTATTACAATATTTCATTCTTGGATCATCTGGTTATGTATATGCTATAATTGCTTACGGGAACAGTTTGGCGTTTTACATCGACCTCTGGCAGATTGGTCCACTTATGTAATTCATGGTTTATTACATCCTCAAACTCAGACAACAGCTTACGTTTGAGTGGCTCATGTCCGAAATGACTGAGAATGGAGCGCCGTAGATACCTGTGGAAGTAGCCACCCACGTTACTCATGTTATCGTGGTGTACCATCTGTGAAAAGGAATCCATGTAATAGAGTTCGAGGAGTTTCCCTTCTTGTTGCAGCAAGAAGTAGTTGAATTCGGGATCTGATGACACCGCCACCGGTCGACCCGCTATGTTTGTCTTGAACAACGGACCGTATCTGAAACCATATTTGAAAAAATGAGATAATGGACTGACCTACGCAGATGAAACGGAATTTAAAGGGTTATTTTATTACCTTTTCAATCTTTCATTAATGAAAGGATGCATGTCAATGGAGTTGGAAGTGGCAAAAAAGCTAAGGGTCTCGCCTATAAGAGGGAATCCCATGGAACCAGGAGGGAGTTTGCCCTTGCATTTAGGGTTTCTCCACCTATAAATCCAGTTGCCTACACTTACACTCAAAAAAGATATTATGAAAACCCAAACATACCATATTTCCATTATTATTGGACCAACAATGAAATGGGGAAGGAGTTTAAAAGCAGAATTTGATTTCTTTCTTTAATGTTGCTTCCTTATATAGAAGCTTTAATAAATAGTCAACTGGATAATAAATATTAATTCGACTGTGTTTTTATCTTTTCAAATTTTTCAATTTTTAATAAAATAATATGACGTTGACTTTTGAACTTTAAATATATTAATTTTAAGATTTAATTGGATTTTATAATAAAATTTTTTCTCACATCGTGAATGTGTCATAATTTAGTATAAGATAATATTGTTATTTGAGTTATATGTCACAAATTAACTTGACTTATTATATATGTGTTATTAATAGTTTCAAATTATACGAATTGTTATTTAATGGTTTTCACACAAATATACGTATAATAGAATTACTAATATGTATATAACAGTTTAAATTATATTAACAAGGTTTTAAATAACTATTATTTTAACAAAATATCATTTTAAATATTTATTAAATAACATATTTATATTCAATTTTCCGTGAGCTTTAACTTTATCACCAAACCAAAGTCTCATGTGCCAAACTTAACAAGGGTTAAAGGGTGGTTATGTATGTAAGATGTTATTTATGACACTAAAAAATTTGTATAATATGATATGAATTGTAAATTAAAGATAAGAATTTAATATAAGTCAATAGTAACCTTTTGGCCTAGTGACAAGTATATTGTGTTATAGGTATTAGAATTTGGGATCAATCCTAAGCAATTACACTCCTCATCTTTGATTCTAAAAAAGATTAAGCATAATGAATTATTTGGCCCTTCACCTTCATAATATAAAGTTGTTTATTTTTTCATTTATTTTTTCATCTTTTTAGCTCTTGAATTTGCATGATTTGTCAAATCACCAAAAAATAATAAAAAAATTAATATTTATTAATGTTTTAATTGATTTCCAACTGTTTAATACTTAAATGCCTTTTTTATCATATAATAAAAATAGAGAGGAAGGTTTTTTTACCTAAATAATATAAAACAAATAAATAATTACCAATGTAGGATAGGAGAAATTAATTACTAAAATAGGCATTTGCTATAGTAATCCGTTGGTGTCGCCTGACCAACTAGCGGCACCACTCCCGCTTTCCCCAATCATTGCGGCATGATTAATTTTTTTAAAATAAAAAGAATTTTTTTGTGCCGCTAATGTGTCAAGTGACACCAGTAAAATATTTTTTTAGTTGATAAATTAATAATTTAGCTTTTTTACTTTTATCATTGAGTTCCAGTGAGTTACTAATCATGCTGCAATAATTGATGGACGTGGGTTGGTGCCACTAGTGAATTAGTGTAGCAAATGTCTATTTTGATAATTAATTTTTTTTAGTTAGTGGTTTAAATTTGTATTATAGATTTTTACTTATATATAATGCCTTGTTTGTACTAGTTGAAATACACTAAATTAATAAATCTACTAATAATTATATATATGTATGTGAATAAAATTTTAGCCTAAAATTGAATACATATAGTTTCTGGTTACAACTACCTCATCAGACCATTTATGATTGACTGCTATAATAATGTCAAAAGTAATCTTCATTACGTTTGGTCCCTGACAACCGGATAGGATGAAGATAAACCTTCATATATTTATAATTTGATATTTGTAATGATTCAATTTTTTTTGGTAATGAAAAAAAATTAAATTTTGAGGTCGAAATCTTAAACTAAGCTTTTCCAAGAGAAAAATAAATTGAGAGATTTTCAAGATGAATATGAAAATAGAGAAGAGAATTATAAAGTAAATTATCAGAGAAGTTAATAATTAATGCATAATGACTAAATTATAAAGTAATTGGATTAGAAGGATTAGATAAGGGATTTAACTAAGGACATGTGAGTAATTAAATCAAAACCAAGTTAGAATAACATTAAAATTATAATTATAGATTAATTATAATTGATAATTAAGTGAATTAATAAAAGAGAGCCAGTGGAGATTGATGGGTAACATGTTAAGTAGATGATAATGGAGCATTGAGATGGGTTGATATAATCATATTTAGAATAACATTTTATTAGATAATTGCAAGTTAGGTGGTCAAGCAAATAAAAAGTGAATATGTTATGTGTGTGAATTAAGAAAAAGATGTTCATATGTGCATGTAAAAGTTATTGCTATTAAGCAAATAAAAGATAATTGAATTTTTGCTATTGTGATTAATTGTTTGTATTAATGAATTATTCTATATGCTTATTGTAGTATTAATGTTATTTAGAATAATATTTTTGTTCATTTTGTATTAAATTGATAAAAAATGAATGGTAAGTAAATAAATTCAATTTGGTATTTAGTAAGTTATTCACATAGTTTAACGTATTTATTTTAAACACATAGGTAAAAGGTAAAAACATGAAAGATTTTAAGATTTCTACTTCAGTTTGAATCACATCACTCCTCAAGTTATAAGTTCAAACTTCTTAATATATAATTATGAACTTAGAAATGGAATGTACATAGGGTGATTATAGTCTTTATATGTATAGAAAAGTTGAGAACTATGAAAATTTTAGTTTATTTTGTTGGGACAAGTTTTGATTTTATGATATTATATGTGATATTTAGAGATGTTTAATGATTTAAAATGATCTTCAAAATATTATGTAAAAATAAAACATCGGTAATGACAATATATCGCAAAGAAAAGAGAAATAAAAATAAAGAACACACAGATTTTTTACGTGGAAACCCTTTCGGGAAAAAAATCACGGGCAGAGGAGAAGGAAATTCACCATGTCAAATTCGAATGATTACAAGAGGAGTTTCGACTACATCTATTTATAAGTTGAAAAAACCTAATTCTAATCAAAGTCAAATATATTATGTTAATAAATGTTAAATATATTATATTCATAAGTCATAAATACTAAATCTTCTAGAAAGAAGATATATTTTGTAACACCCCAAACTCGACCCAGACGTTATAGCTGAATCTAGCGATGTCATATGTTATGGAGTTTGAAATCGGAGTTGACGAGTTAAAACTGTTCTAGTTACTTAATCTTTGTTTTACCACGAAGTAGAAATACATGGTTTTTGTTGTGATTAAAACGTAACTCTTTTACGCAGAAGCTTTAGAATCATTCTATTTTACGAAAAATCGTTTTTTATTTAAGAAAACCTTAATTTTTAGGAAAACCGAGTTTTGATGAGTTGCAGTTTAAATAATCATAAAATCGTATAAAGTCCCGAGTTAAAACTAAACAGTCCAAGTCCAGAATTACATCAAAACCCTAAATAAATAATAAAAACTGGAAGTAAACGTTAAGTCAATCTAAAATTTTATGTGTCGCCACTGTCGAGCCCTCCGCTACATCGATCCGTCAAGACTGGGGATTACGTGTGCAGATTAAACAAAAAAGGGTGAGTTTTCGCAAACTCAGTATGTAAACCCCACAAAAATATACAAAATAATCATCAGATGTCATAAATAAACAGTCTGGGGCCGAAGCCCATTACAGAATCAATACGGGCCTTAGCCCATTCAGATGCAGAATTAGATATAAATTAGGGCTTTAGCCCAATCAGATACAGATACAGGATAGAATATCAGAATCCTACCCGCCAGCCTCTACACACCATCTCCGTCCAGCCCTACACACAATGTGGGGATAAAATCGACCCACCCATCCCTACACATCACACTGTACCGTAATACAGTATATAATCAGATAATTGTAGCTGAGCTATCAGATATCAGGCTTAAGAGCCTTTCAGAACACTTCTTCCAAATAACATCATCCTACCCCGATGCAATGCAACATACAAAGATGACATGCTAATATGCAATTTATCAGATTATCCAAACAGTTCAAATTTACATGCTGAGTATTACATACTTGAGTCACGAAATTAGGGGTCAAGTAACTCTTACCGACCATACAGTAGGTCCCAGTCGACTTGGGCGACCCGAGCAACCTTTTCAAAGTATTTCAAAAAATTGGGCTGACACGCCTATGTGGCCCACACTGCCCAAATTGGCCTTGGTCGTGTAGATCACAGGCTTGGCCCAGAATTTCACACGCCAGTGTTTCACCCGTATAGGCCCACACGACCTAATAGGTTGCGCCCATGTGTCACACATGGCCTCTTCGGTCATCACGCGACCATGTTATACGCCTGTGTCTTGTGCGCACGGCCTGGCTCGTCGAATAGACGCCCGTGTACTGCCACACGGCCTACCACACGGGTAACCACATGCCCGTGTGGCGTCTACAGATTCATTTTTTGGCTTTCGTCGATTCTTGATTTTTGTGGTTTCGAGTACACACCTGGTTCTGATTCGATGCTAAGGCAATCACGAACACTCTAGAACCTAAAAATTGTCAAATTAACACTTAGAAACTGTTTCCATACACAATTAAACACAAATCTATGGAACCCACAACTAAAATAACACTTACTCTACAACCTCAACTATTCTGATTACGATTCCGTGCGAAGAGAACCCCTTTCTTCCTAATTCACAGCTTCCAAAATAGTTTTTACAAGACTCCAATCAATACTTTAAAAATCGAATTAACAAAATGCTAAAATCACTTACTATTATCAGAGGAAAAACGTGCGGACTCCAGAAAAGTAACGAGATTAAAGGAAAAGGTGAATTGAGAGGAAAATAAGGCAGAAAAACTAAAATTCAGTGAAGGTTCGACAGCAAAAGAGAAAGAAAGATATTCGGTAGGAAACGTAGATGAATAGAAAGGGAAAATGCCAAAAAAATTGGGAGAGTGAGAGGGGAGAGTCGAAATTTGCAACCTAGGGTCACTCAATAACTCCCCAAATCCCTTATTTTTCTCCCCATATCCCCACTACACTCAACCACTCAGAATCCAGTTCCCTTCAAACTCTTAACTGACGCACATTGCAAAAATAAACCATTGCTTATGTAGAGACTCGAACACAAGACCTCTAACACAACCAACACACCCTTTAACCACTAAACCAGCAGACCCATTCTGATATATTTTCACAACAATAAAATATAAGCTTAATGGACCAAGTTCAAGCTTTATTCATAAAAATACCAATATTTTCCTAAGTCATGGCTTGAATATGGAACCTCTTACACACACCCAGAACACTTAACCATTGAAGCAGATACAGATTTGTGTCACACATTTGCAAAAACAAAATTTTAAAAATTTGGGGCATTACAACTCTACCCCCTAAAAGAAAATTTCGGCCTCGAAAATTACCTAATTAGAAAATGTGAGGATATTGCTGACGCATCGAATCCTCCGGCTCTCACGTGGCCTCCTAAGTGCTATGATTTCGCCATAGCACCTTCACTAAGGGAATAGACTTCTTTCACAGAATCTTAACGTCGCGATCCAGAATCTACATTGGCTTCTCCTCAAACGTCAGATCTAGCCTAACTTCAATGTCTCAATCGAAACAATGTATGTGGGATAAGAGGAGTAGCGTCTCAATATAGAGACGTGGAACAGGTCATGAATCCGATCCAACTTCGGATGTAGCTCTAACTGATAGGCGACTGGCCCTACTCGTTTGAAAATCTGATACGGCTCAATAAATCTAGAGCTCAGCTTACCCTTGCGACCGAACCTCAAAATCTTCTTCCATAGTGAAACCTTGAGAAAAACGAAGTCCCCTATAAAATACTCTATCTTTTGACATTTCAGATCTGCATAAGACTAATGCCTATCAGAAGCTGCTTTCAGTCGATCCCGAATCAATCTAACTTTATCCTCAATTTCAGAAACCAATTTCAGACCCAAAACACGCCGCTCATCCAACTCAGTCAAATACAAGAGAGTGCGACACATAGACCATACAGAGCCTCATAAAGTGCCATCTGTATACTAGATTGATAAGCAAACTCCGCTAAAGGCAAGTACTCCTCCCAACTGCTTCGAATCGATAACACAGCTTCTCAACATATCTTTCGTACTTGATTCACTCTCTCCGACTGACCATCTGTCTGAGGATGGAAAGTAGTACTGAAGTCTAACCTCAAACTTAAAGCCTCATGAAGTTTCTTCTAGAATCGAGACGTGAAACGTGGATCCCTATTAGAAATGATCGAGACAGGTACCCCATGCAACCTCACTATTTCAGAAATGTAGAGTTTAGCCAATTTTTGTAGAGAGAAGTTTGTCCTAACTAGGATAAAGTGAGCAGACTTGGTCAATCGATCCACGATGACCCAGACAGAATCCTTCTTAGTAGGCGTTAGAGGCAACCCACTAACGAAGTCCATCATTACTCGCTCCCATTTTCACATTGGTATCTTAACCGACTGCAGAAAACTCGAAGGTAATTGATGTTCAGCCTTAACTTGCTGACAAGTCAAACAACGAGCAACGAAGTCAGTAAACTCAAGCTTCAACCCTCGTCATAAGTATAATTCTCGCAGATCTCGGTATATCTTGTTCCTTTCGGGGTACGTAGCATAAGGACTACTATGCTTTTCCCTCAGGATCAACTGTCTTAAGTCCTCATCATTCAGTACACAAATTCGACCGTAGAAGCACAATACCCTATCGTTATTAATCCCAAAATCCGTAGAAACACCACTCTCAACTTAACGGAAATACAACTTTAGAGACTTGTCCCCCAACTGTTTATCTCTGATCTGATCAATCCATGTCGGTTTAACCTGAAGTTTTGCCAAAAGACTCCTATCGAGACTCAGTCAAGCGAACATCGCTCTCAGATCGGTCATAGCCCTACGGCTTAACGCATTGGGCACCATATTGGCCTTACCAGGATAGTACTCGATAGTGCAGTCGTAATCCTTAAGCAGTTCAACCCATCTACGTTGCCTAAAGTTTAAGTCCTTCTGAGTAAAGAGATATTTGAGGCTTTTGTGATCAGTGTAGATAACTTCTTACCGTACAGGTAATGCCTCTAGATTTTCAGAGCGAAAACAACTGCTGCCAACTCCAAATGGTGTGTAGGATAGTTAGCCTCATGAGTCTTGAGCTGTCGAGATGCGTAAGTAACTACCTTCTCGTCTTGCATTAGAACACAATCCAGACCCACATGTGGCACATTGCTATATACCACAAAGCCCTTACCAAGCTCAGTCTGTATCAGAACAGGAGCTTGAGTCAGAACAGTCTTAAGCTTATCAAAACTCTCCTGCTGTACATCAATCCAAATGAAGGAAACTCCCTTACACAGTAGCTTAGTCATCGGAGCCACGATCAAAGAGAACACTTCTACAAAAAGTCAATAATATCCCGTCAGCCCCAGAAAACTACGGATCTCAGACACATGCTTTGGCCGCTTCCAATCCAACAATGCCTCAATCTTACGAGGATCAACTCGTATCCCCTCGGTAGAAACTACATGTCCCAGAAATGTCACTTCTCGAAGCTAGAACTCACACTTGTTGAATTTTACATACAACTGTTTCTCACGAAAAATCTGTAAAACCACTCTAAGATACTCATCGTGCTAATCTTCTACCACCACAAATTGATCCAAATAAGGCTGGAACACACGGTTCGTCAAGTCCATAAATACTGCTGGTGCATTAGTCAAACCAAAAAGCATAATTAGGAACTCGTAATGTCCATATCGAGTCCTAAATGTCGTCTTAAGCATGTCAACCTCCTTAACTCTCAACTGATGGTAACCCGATCGTATATCGATCTTAGAAAATACAGAAGCTCCTCTGAACTGGTCGAATAAATCATCTATTCTCGGAAATGGGTACTTATTCTTAATCGTTAGCTTGTTTAGCTGTTGATAATCGATGCATATCCTCATCATTCCATCTTTCTTCTTTACAAATAAAATAGGTGCTCCCCACGGAGACACACTAGGATAAATGAATCCACAGTCTAGCAGTTCTTGAATCCGAACCTTCAGCTCTGTAAGCTCCTTCGATGCCATTTGGTAGGAAGCAATAGACACTGGAGCTGTACCCGGAATTAGTTTAATCCAAAATTCTACCTCTCAATTCAGAGGTAAACCCGGTAGTTCATCAGGAAAGACATCTAAATTTTTTTTTACCATTTTGATTTCCTTTACAGTAGAGTCCACAGAAGCAGAAACACTTACGTAGGCCAGATATGCCTTACAACCTTTTCGAACCAACTTTTCCACAATCAACGCAAAAATCACATTACTTATAAAATCCTGAATTCCCCAATCACAATTACCTCGTCATCCCCCTCGGTTCTCAAAACAACCCTCTTAGATGTACAATCCAGACTCACTCGGTGCTTGACCAACCAATCCATCCACAGAATCAAGTCGAACTCCCCAAATGGAAGCTCCATCACATAAGCTATAAATATTGTCCCTTGAACCTCTAACAGTACTTCTCTATACAACCTATTAACCCAGATAAATTACCCTGAAGAACTCATAACAGTCACCTCACTAGGAGTATTCTCAACCGAAATCCTCAAAGTTTTCGACATAGTGCTAGCATGTAAGAGTGTGTAGAACCTATGCCTATCAGTGCAAGATAAGGTACATTATAAATTAAGAACGTACCCGTGATGACGTCCAGTGCATCTCGGTCCTCACGGCGGCGAGCAGTGTCGTAACCATTTTTATATTTCAAAAAACGGGGATCGACTTTTAAAATAAAATGTGGAGTCACCACCAATATTTTTGTTTAGGTGTGATTGGATCACCTACTAAAATATTTTGTTCCATTTAAATCAATTTTGGTCCACGTAAATTTAAAAATGGGTTCGGGAGCCGATTACGTATGAGGAAGGGTTAGCACCATCACTACGCCCAAAAACTGGTACCAGATTGTTAGTCTAGGTTTTTTTTTAAAACAATTTAAATATGGTTCCTTTTAAAACATTTGAGTGGTTCAAGTGGGTCGTCAAAACTCTTTTGTTTCAAAGGTATACAGCATCACATCCAGCACGATAGGACATGATCCTTTATACCTTTGAAAACATGATTGATTTTTGACTTCCAAAAGCTCTTAGTCAAAAATTACAAAAGGATGTTCAAATATTTAGTCCAATGAAAAATCGAAACACAGCACAGTAGGGCACGATTTTCTGAATTTCCAAATATTGAACATTGCCTTGTTTTTTAAAAAAATTAAAATAAATGATTATAAACTAGCTAAAAAATGCCTTAATCTTATTTGAAATAAAATGAAATAATTGATTTTAAAGAGTTGAAAATTATAAAGTGATCATTTGTAAATCAAAAGAAAAATAATAAACATGAGATAATATGTACACATAAAATACAATACTTGATGAATGCAGATAATATAACCTTGTTTAACCAACTAGCAAAACAAACAATCAACTATAACTAATCCAAAATATAACCAAATTCATAGGCATGGGTGAACAACAATGAATTTAATAATACATAGAAAAATGAATAAATATGGTGTAACTAATATATATGAAATAGCATAAAAACCATTAACACATGAGATGCCAAACAACATAAAACTAATATGACACAAAACAATTTCTGAAAAATATGGTACATTGATGAGCACGTAACACATGCTAGAACTTGAAATAATTTATAAAGGAAAACTAATAATAGACATATAAATACTTTAAAGTAGATGTTGCACAAAGAAGACGTTTAAATCAGATAACATGCAAAGTGTTAAAAACATTTGTTGAAATACATACAATAAAGGAAAATTTAAATAATATATAAAACATGAAAGGATAGCAAAAATACATAATAAAATATAATCCTAAGAAATACACATAATAGGTTTACAAAACATATATCTACATAAATAGATTTAGAAGTAATTATTTGTAAAAAATAGCATGAGATTAATAATATATATAAAATTAAATTAATTTTTCCATAAATTATATAGGTAATGATTTTAAAAATATAATTATGTATACAAAGAAAAAACTATATGTATTAAATACATAAATTTAGTGATGTATATAGATCAAACATATGTTCCAATATATATATGTATGTGTAAAAAGAATTTTGAAATAAATAATGTATAAAATAATTTTACATGAAACAAATTGATTTGGATTAATGATACATATAGATAATATATACATAAAGATAATAATATATGAAAGTGTATAAAATAAGTAAATTGTACAATTTAAAATAGGGTCATTAAAAGAAACACATTGTACACATAAATAAATTTAAAGGAAAATATATATACATACATAGAAAAATATTTACATAGAATAATATGAAATCAATAACGTGTACTATAGTAAAAATAATTTAATATAATTTATGTATATGCATAATAGTATGAGGTTAAATATCATATAAATCTTCAAACGTAAAAATATATAAGAAAATTTTAAATTTATAAATTGTAGATAGAACAAATTAAAATATATACATATATGTATACAATAATGAAAGTGCTTGAACAATGCAAGATTAATGAAACAATCCATGATAATATGTTAAAAGATGAGTAACAAATGAATTTTAAAAATAAAAAATTACAAAGAATAAAAACATAAGCTGAAATACAAAAACAAATATACTCAATTGAAGCAAAAATAAAACTAAAAGGACAATTTACAAATAAATAAAGCAATAAAACAGATTTAAGGATTAAAGCTTGACGGGCACAAATGTCCGAGGATTAAAGAGGCAATTATCGCAAATTCAAAAGCGTAGCGTTTTAATATTGGTTAAATTAAAACTATGTACAAATCTTAGGAACAAATTTAAAAAACGAAAGAAAATAAAAAGGATACAATCGAATAATAGTACGAATAGGAAGAACTTATCTTGAAAATATTCCCTCTCCGCATAAACACGTGGATCCCAGGGGTGATCGGGTCGGGTCGAATTGGGTCACTCTATGCGACGTCGTTCTGAGGCCACGGAAGAAGGCCCTAAACAGCGTCGTTTCTTTCGTCTTATAAATATAACATTTAAAGAAAAAAATGAAACAATCAGCCCCCTTTTTCTAAAGAAACCCTAGCCCCCCATTCTGTTTCCCTCATCCGAACCCGAAATTCCCCTCCTAAGCGCTAATCCGCCACCATAAACGGTGACCAGCAAACTTGAGCCTTGGAGTTACTCTTCTTTTAGCCTTAAGATCCCCTTATACTTCGATTTCAACGAAGGAGAAGGAAGCTTATGGCATCAAAAACGCAGATAAGTCCTTTTTATTATTATGCAATAAAAAGAATCATGAAGAAAGTAAATGAAAACCAAATCGAAAGAAAAACTAAAAATCACCTTTTAGGATTTGTTTTTTCACCTTTTCGGATTTGCTTTTGAAATGCTTTTTTTTTATGTATTCAGTGTGCGTAAGTCCAAATTACAAAGTACAAGCAAGGGCTTTTTATAGCCCAAATTTACAGAGTAAATAGCGAAAAATAAAATATTTTCCTACTGTCATTTTGTGCATTATGTTAGTCTATTTCTTCTCGTGCATTCTTTTGCAGGAACAATCGTACAGAGGAACGAGGGGAGGCGCGCGTTAAGGAGGCCGTGCGGGGGGAAACCGTTCGTGGGAGCCCGACCCTCTGGCGCTATTCTGGCATATTCCAAAAGTTTCTGGTGTTCTCGTCTGCTGAGTTTCTTTGAGTCCTGTTGGGTCTCGGGTTTGGGCTATTGGAATCGGGTCTAGGGTTTGGGTTTATTCAATTGGGTCATGTTGGAACTCACGCCTCCTGGCATCAATGTAGCTGGCCCCTACATACTTACCCTGGAACTCTGTCTTAAAATAGTTCCAAACCAATCCGTCAGGATGAGTTTCCTCCTTAACCGTCAGCCACCACTGAAATGCCTCATCGCGAAGTAGTGAAATAGCCCCCTTAAGCTTTTACTCAGCGGTACAATCTAGATCGTCCATAATTCTCTCCTTGACTTCCATCTAATACTCGGCCACGTTAAGGGTGACTTCAGCGACACCTCTGAATAACTCAGCCTCATTGGACTGGAGACGTTTAGTAGCCGACCTTTTGCCTCCAATTCCGGTATTGGCCTTAGTAACCCTCTCTAATATCCTGAGCATAGACTGGGACAGTGCGTCATCCCTAGCCATGCAGTCCTTAGACCCAGTCTCAGCAGCAGGTGACACTGGCGTCTCACTCGTGTCCAAATTCGGTATATTATCTATGAAAGAGAACTCAACTCGAACCCCTCTACGACCTCTACCTCGGCCTCTAATACCACATCCGCGGATACCTCGTGCGCTCATTGTCTAATTGAATTTATTTGTATTACAAATTTTATAGATCAGTTACGGTTTCAGTATTTATTAACGAATGTTTTATGCAAAACAGTATCAAAAGTTCAAAGTTTGTTTTCGTAAATCACAGTCTCACTACAGTTTTTAATACGGTTTACTACCTATAGTAGTTTCAGAATATACTATCTATAGTATTGTGAAATAAATAATAAAAATTTCAGAAAACTTACAGAATCGGCGCTAGAGACTCTGAGAACCACACACTTAACTAGAATATTTTGAAATAATTTCTTCAAAAACAAATTTTAGAACCCAGAAATCACAACTGAGTTTTAAACCTTGCTTTGATACCACTAAATGTAACACCCCAAACCCGGCCCATACATTATGGTCGAATCTGGCAATGTCACATGTTATGGAGTTTGAAATTGATTTTGATGAGTTAAAACCGTTACAGTTACTTAATCTTTATTTTACCACAGAGTAGAAATACATGGTCTTTGTTGTGATTAAATTGTAACTCTTTTACGCAAAAGTTTTAGAATCATTCTATTTTAGGAAAAACCTTTTTTTATTTACAAAAACCTTAATTTTTAAGAAAATCAAGTTTTGATGAGTTGCAATTTAAATAATCATCAAATCGTATAAAGTCTCGAGTTAAAACCAAATAGTCCAAGTCCAGAATTATATCAAAACCCCAAATAAATATTACAAAATGGAAGTAAACGGAAAGTCAGCCTAAAATTTTAAGTGTGGCCACCGTCGAGCCCTCCGCTACACCGATCCATCAAGATTGGGGATTACCTGAGTAGATTAAACAGAAAAAGGTGAGTTTTCGCAAACTCAGTATATAAACCCCACAAAAACATACAAAATAATCATTAGAAGTCATAAATAAACAGCCTGGGGCAGGAGCTCATTACAGAATCAGTACGGGCCTTAGCCTATTCAGATACAGAATCAGACGTAAATTAGGGCTTTAGCCCAACCAGATACAGATGCAGAACAGAATATCAGAATCCTACCCACCAACCTCAACACACCATCTCCGTTCAACCCTACACACCATATGGGGATAAAATCGACCCACCCATCCCTATATAATATGTTGTACCGTAATGCGGCACATAATCAGATAGCTGCAGCTGAGCTGCCAGATATCAGGCTTAAGAGTCTTTCAGAAAACTTCCTTCAATAACATCATCCCACCCCGATGCAGTGCAACATACAAAGATGACATGCTAATATGCAATTTATCAGATTATCCAAAGAGTTCAGATTTACATGCTGAGTATTACATGCTTAAATCAGACATCACATAATCAAATCATTAAATTAAGGGTCAAGAAACTCTTACTGACCCTATAGTAGGTCCTAGTCGACTTAGGCGACCCAAGCAACCTTTTTAGAGTATTTTAAAAAATGAGGCTAATACACCCATGTGGCCTGCTCGTGTGGGCTCACACGCCTGTGTGGCCCACATGGCCTAATAGGTCAATTTCGTGTGTCGCACACAATCTCTTCGGCTATCACACTGCCGTGTCATGCGCCCATGTCTTGTTCATACGGCCTGGCTCGTCCATCACACGCCTATTTACTGTCACATGGCCTACCACACGACAACCACATGCCCGTGTGGCATCGACGGATTCATGTTTCGGCTTTCATAGATTCTCGATTTCTATTTTTCGGGTACAGTTTTGATTCGATGCTAAGGCAATCACGAACACTCCAGAACCTAAAAATCGTCAAATTAACGCTTAGAAATTGTTTCTATACACAATTAAACACAAACTTACGGAACCCACGACTAAAATAGCACTTACTCTATAGCCCCAACGACTTTGATTACAGTTTCGTGCGAAGAGAACCCCTTTATTCCAGATTCAAGGTTACTAAAACAATTTTCACAAGACTCCAATCAATACCTTAAAAATCAAATTAACAGAATGCTAAAATCACTTACTATTACCGAAGGAAAAACATGCGGACTCCGGAAAAGTATCTAGATTAAATGAGAAGGTGAATTGAGAGGAAAACAAGGCACAAAAACTGAAATTCAGTTAAGGTTCGATAGCAAAAGAGAGAAAGAGATATTCGGTAGGAAATACAGATGAACAGAAGGGGAAAATGCCAGAAAAATTGAGAGAGTAGGAGGGGAGAACCGAACGTGTGGCCCACACGGCCCAAATTGGCCTTAACCGTATGGATCACACGACTTGGCCTAGAATTTGACAAGCCCGAGTGGTTCACCCGTATGGGCCCACAAGCCTGTGTGGCCCACACGGCCTAATAGGTCAAGCCCGTGTGTCGCACACTGCCATGACATGCACTTGTGTCTTGTGCGCACGGCCTGGCTCGTCAATCACACACCCGTGTAGTGCCACACGGCCTACCACACCCCTTAACTACAAGACCAATATACCTATTCTGATATATTTTCACAACAATAAAATATAAGCCTAATAGACCAAGTTCAAGCTTTATTCATAAAAATACCAGTATTTGCCCAAGTCATGGCTTGAACTTGGAACCTCACACACACATCTAGAACACTTAACTATTGAAGTAAATACACATTTGTGTCACACATTTACAAAAACAAGATTTTGAAAATTTAGGATGTTACATATTTTGTTTAACTTGACTTGCAAGCAATCTCTTAGAATTTGGGTCACACAACTCTAAGAATCTCCACTTTGACACAAATTCTCAACGAACAAGTTTTTCACCTCTTTCATAAAACCCCTTAAGAGTTTAACTTCAACAATGAACACCAACCAATTCTAAGCAATGCTCAAACTTGGTTATAGGAAGTGACTTAGTCATCATATCTGCAGGATTTTTATGAGTATTAATTTTGCTCACAATAATATCACCACGAGCAATAATATCGTGAACAAAATGATACTAAACATTAATGTGTTTTGTTGTCTCATGAAACATTTGATCTTTTGTAAGGAATATGGCACTCTGATTGTCACAAAATACTGTACTAATTTGAAGGTCTTTATTGAGTTCACTAAAGAGTTCCTTTAACCAAATAACTTCTTTACAAGCCTCAGTAATTGCCATGTACTCAGCTTCAGTGGTAGACAAAGTGACTGTAGTTTACAAAGTGGCTTTCCAACTGATTGTATAACCTTCGATTGTAAAGATATAACCTATGAGAGATCTTATTCTATCAAGGTCTACAGTAAAATCAACATCAACATACCCAATGACTCTATCTCTAGTTCTTCCAAATTGTAAGGAAACATCAATAGTACCTCATAAGTATCTTAAAATCCACTGAACTGCTTTCCAATATTCTGTACCGAGATTCACCATGTATCTGCTAACTGCACTGACTACATATGATAAATCTGGATGTGAACAAACCATAGCATACATAAGAGATCCCACTGCACTAGATGATGGATCATGTGACATGTACTCAATCTCATCATCTGATTGTGGAGACAAAGCCGATGAAAGTCTGAAATGGGCTGCTAAAGGAGCACTAACTAGCTTAGCACTCTGCATATTGAACCTGTAAATAACTTTCTCAATGTACCCTTTCTGACTTAGATAAATGTACTTGTTTTTCTATCTCTAAGGATCTCCATACCAAGTATCTTCTTTGTTGGTCCCAAATCTTTCATCTCAAATTCTTCACTTAGTTGGGCTTTGACCTTTCTTATCTCTCATTTATCTTTTGCTGCTATCAACATATTAACAACATAAAGGAGTTGATACATAAAAGAACCATAATTATTTTTCTTACAGTAAAAACAACTGCCAAAACTACTTTTTTTTAAAATCATGAGAATCATAAAGGAATCAAACCTCTTGTACCACTGTCTTGGTGACTGTTTCAAACTGTAAAGGGACTTTTTCAGCAAGTAAACATAGTCCTCTTTTTATGAGACTGTAAAACCCTCTGGTTGTTGCATGTAAATATCTTTCTCAAGTTCTCCATACAAAAATACAATTTTTACATCTAACTGCTCAAGCTCCAAACATGTATGGCCCCAATACCAAGCAAATCTCAAATCAAACTATACTTCACAACTGGGGAGAACATATCTGTGAAGTCCACTCCTGGAATTTGACTATAACCCTTTATAACAAGCCTTGTTATATATCTGAATTCTTCAACTTCTAGAGTCCCTTCATTCTTTTTAAACACTCATTTACAACAAACAACCTTATTACGTTTCGGAAGTTTCACAAAATCTCATGTTCTGTTTTTGTCGAGTGATTCCATCTCCTCTTACATAGCAAACATCCACTTTTCTAAGTCTTCACAACTAACCACCTCAGAATAATTATATGGCTCTTGGTTTGCATCTATATCTTTAGCCAAATTTAAAGCATAAGCAATTAGATCAACCTCGGCATACTTCTTTGGAGGTTTAATTTCTCTTCTAGTTCTTTTTTTGACTATAGAGGATTGCGGTAAAAAACAAATCTATTCTGAATTTTTGTACTGGCTTGAGAAGTCGACTTTGTTGTAGATTCTAGATTAATCTGATGCTCCACCTACTTTCGATTTTCTTTATTAGAAGAGTCTTTAAGAGATAAGTTAGGTAGCATAGCAGTTTTCATCAAAAACATCTCTGCTAATCACAACTTTTCTATTTTCAGGACACCATAACTTATACTCTTTTACACTAGCTTTATAACCAAGAAAAACACATTTAATGGATCTCGATTCTAATTTTTCATTATCAACATGAGCATACGTAGGACACCTAAAGATCTTTAAATCAGAATAGTCAGCAGGATTACCAGACCATACCTCTTGTGGAGTCTTTTTCTCAATGTCAATGGATGGAGATCGGTTGATAAAAAAACATGCAGTAGAGGCTGCTTCGGCCCAAAACGACTTTAGTAGATTGACATTTGACAACATATATCAAACCTTCTTCATGATCGTTATGTTCATTTGTTCTGAACGCCATTTTATTGTGGAGTATGATGAACTGTCAAGTGTCTCACGTTCTCTTTTGACTTGCATAGTTTATTAAACTCATCAGAACATAACTCTAAGCCATTGTCTGTGCGAAGGTATTTTATTTATTGTCCCGTCTGTTTTTCAATCATAGTTTTTCAAGACTTAAATGTAGAAAACACATCATTTTTCTACTTCAAGAAGAACGCCCAAACATTTTTGGAAAAATCATCAATAAAAGTTTAGCACATAATTAACTCTACCTCTCGAAGGCACTCTGGATGGCCTCCACGGATCAGAATAAATATACTCTAACATTCCCTTCGTGTTATGGATTCCTCTAGTGAATCGAACTCTCTTTTGCTTCTCAAAAACGCAGTGCTCACATAATTTTACTTTGCAAATTTCTTGCCCATCAAAAAGTCCTCTTTTATTCAATTCTGCCATGCCATTCTCACTCATATACCCTAGGCGCAATGCCAAAGTTTAGAAATATCATCATATGACAAGGAAGAGGAAGCGACAGTTGCATCACCAGTAACAGTAGAACCCTGTAAACCATATAACTTGGCATTCTTTCTCTGCCCTTTCATCACAATAAGAGAACCTTTAAAAATCTTCAAAACCCCACTTTCAACTGTGTATCTGTACCCTTTTGAATCAAGAGAGCTCAACGAAATTAAATTTCTTTTCAATTCTAGAACATGTCGCATGTTACTAAGTGTTCTGGTAACTTTGTTAAACATCTTAACTTTAACCATTCCAACACCTGAAATTTTATATGAAGCATTATTTCCCATCAAAATAACACCTTCAGACATTGTCTCGTAAGCTGTAAACCAATCCCGATTGGTACTCATCTGGAAAGTGCAACCTAAGTCAATGATCCATTCATTGCTCACTTTAGAATTGTTGACAGTAGCAACTAGAAGTTCACTATCGCTGTAATCTTCTACAACATCAGCTTCAGCAGAATTTTCTGGTTATTTTCCCTTTTGATTTGTAACCTCCCTTTTGATTTTGTTCTGTAGCTTATAGCACTTAGATTTGATGTACCCTTTCTTCTTGCAGAAGTTACAAGTTTCAATTACCTCTATTTGAAGACTTTGATCTACCCTTAGATTTACCACGAGGATTTCGTTCTTGTGTCATTCCACGGTCATCATCAGCATTCCGTTCTTGTCTTCCACGAATAATGAGACTTTCTCTCTTAGAGTCGAGTTTAACCACAAGATGCTTCATCTTATCATACGAGGTCAAAGAATCATAAATCTCATCAATTGTGAGAGGCTCATGGTTATATAAAATCGTGTCTCTAAAGGTTGAATAAGACGGGGGCAACTGATGTTCACTAAACTAACTAAAATTACGACAAAGGCAAGCGCACCTATTGAATAATAGTATAGCTATAGTGAGTCAGGGATATCGTATCCACGAAAACTAAAAGTACTAGTACTGACTATTTTTCTATTATCTAGCCGATAAATTGAATGAATTATTTTTAATCTAAAATTAACTAAACTAATTACTAAGAACGCAACAAAGAATTAATTAGGAAAAATAATCGAATAAAACCAATGAGATAGGCAATACCCAGGAAAGAATTCACTTAGACTTCACTTATTATTTTGAATCTGAATTAAATGATTTATTCACTTGTGCCTTGATTAGTAGAAATCCCTAAATTATGTTAATAACTCTTTCGAGAGTAAAAACAACTGACTCTAGGTTGATTAATTGAAATCTCTTTTTAATTAAAACCCCTATTGTCGCATTAACTCAATCTATGGATTCCCCTATTAGATTTGACTCTAGTCCGGTAGATTTATGTCGTCCTATTTCTAGGATTGCATGCAACTCCACTCAATTATGCTAGATCTACTCTTAAACAGGGACTTTTGGTCCACTAAAATAAGCACATTAAGCATGAATTAATATCCTGAAAATATTAAAACATGAAATAAGCATACATAATTGAGAACAATAATCAAGTATAAATCATGTAATTCAGAAATCAAATACTAAGATTCATATAGGTTTCATCTTCCCTAGGTATCTAGGGAATTTAGTTCATAATATAGAATAACATCATCTCAAAGTTAGGAAAACAACAAGATATAAAGAAACCCAATAAAACTTCTAAAGAAATTGAATGAAGATTTTCAATCTTGAAGGAGATATACTTATGAAATGAATCCAATGGCGTTCTTCGAGTCTTTTCTTCATTCTTCTCTGCATGACCCCTTAGGTCATCTTCCACTATGTATTTATAAACTTTAGAATGCTCAGAATCCCTAAAAATTGGCTTTTTCTGCGTAAAAGAGAAATAGAGTGTAAAATCGACACAGGCTAGCACAAGGGCGTGTGACTAGCCTGTGTGGAAAAGCTCAGGTCGTATGGATCCTGAAAACAAATCTTTTTATCTGATTTTGGCCCTTTTTTCGCTCATTTCACTTCCCTATGCTCACCTAAGTATAGAAACATGAATTTCAAGGATTAAAAGCATCAAATTCACTAAAGGCACTGCTTCATATGTGTAATAGCCCAAATTTTAGCGATGTAGGAAATAGTGGTTCGAGACCACCAAATCTGGAAAATGAACTCGTAAATTATATTAATTAATATTTATGAGCCAAATGTAGCTTTTAAAAGACTTTTGAAATAGTAAACTGTATTTTATAAAGATTTATTTGGTTAAGAAATTGAGAAAAAGAGGTATTGAGATCTTGGTGTTATAAACCGAGCCATAAACATTTTTATAATATTTACAGACTGTCAATAAGGTAGTATTAAAATTTCATCAGAAAATTTTAACGTTTCGGTAGTCAATTAGATAAAAAAGGACTAAATTAAAAAGGTGTAAAACTTTGTAAAGTGATTAAATAGCTTGACCATTAAATAAGCAAGGACCAAAAGGGAAAATAGACCATTTTAAGATGGCTGAGACGGCATAGCGTAAAAAAAATCAAAGATTCTTATGTGAAAAGGACAAAATTGGAATTTTAATAAAAGTTACATGGCCAAAGTTGATTTTAATGATTTCTAGGCCATTTCTTCTTCAATTTTCTATTAAAAACAGCCATCAAAGAGGGTTTTTAGCTTGTATTTCATATTTTAGCTTCAAGTAAGTTCAATTCTTACTTTTTCCTTGAAATTTTTATATTTTTGGACTTTTACAATTAGGTCCAACTTAGTATTCTATTAGTTTTTGATTTTGTTGAAAATTTTGGAAGTTACCATTGATAAGTTCATATTATTTTTGTTATTTGATGATGAAACTGAGATGTTAATGGATGTTTAAAGGTGTTTTATTAAAGAATTTTGGATGAAAAACATATTTTAGGGGTTAAATTGAAAAGTGTTGAATTTATGGAAAATTCTAAAATTCCATGGAATTCATGGGCTGTGATTGGTATGTATGAGAACAATTAGGCTTGGAATAAGGATTAAATTGTAAGAATTTTATTTTCCGAGCCTAGGGACGAAATCATCATGTATTAAAAGTTTAAAGGAAAAAATGGTAATTAATATTTTGCACTAAAACAGTTTTAGACAGCAACAGTAGTCTAACTTTGAAAAATCACCAAAATTGTGGGAATCAATTTATAGGATAAATAAAATATGAAATTAAAGCTTATTGAGTCTAGTTTCTAATAGAACAAACGGTGTAAGAAATGGAATTGTAAATCTTGTGATATAATAAATTTTGTGAGACAAGGTCAAAATGATTTCGGGTTCCCCTTTTCTGAATTTGAAAAATCATCAAAAATTGGAGAAAAATAATTAGGGGCTTAAATTTATATGTTTAAATTCTTAATGAGTCTATTTTCAAGAAAAACAAAGGGGAATATCATCCAAATTCTATGTTAAGCGAGAACTAATTTTTAGTAAGCAAAAGTCAAAGCTGTCAAACAGCAGAACAGGGATAAATTTGAAGATTGTACTGTATTAATTGGCTAAACTATAAATTCTAAATTTTTTTATGGTAAAAGGATATATGAATCTAGTTTCAAAAACATCAAGCGGATCTTAATTTGGAGTTCTGTAGCTCAAGATAAAAATAATTTAGTGACTATGACACAGATGGACAGCTTTGAATATTCATATAAGTAAATAATGAAATTATAGATAATGTTACTTATAAGCGTGATATATACATTAAGGATGTGGGATGGAGAGGAGGAGGAAAATATATGAATGACTTGTGTATAAATTGATCACATGCCCGATTATAATCAATAAATGTTGAATTAGAAATGATATAATGTTTTATTTCAAATATTTATTATGAAATTAATTTATCGCTACGGTATAAAAATCGAATTGTAAGTTTGTGTAACTTGAATTGTATTCTTAAATGTTTGAAATGTATGTTTATGTGATGAAAATTTGATTTGAATGCTCAATGTATGATTATTGATGAAATGTTGATAATATTCAATAAAAAGGGAAATAAATCCCGGTTGAATAGAATGGAATTCGATGGATCACTGAAAAAGATTTGACGATAAAAAGGATCTAGCCCGGACGGGTGATCCTGATATAAGCCTTCTTGAATAATATGTATGAAAAGGATCTAGCCCAGAAGGGTGATCCTGATATAAGCCCTCCCGAAGAATATATGTGAAATGGATTTAGCCCGGAAGGGTAATCCAAAGTAAATGTGAGTCTAGATTTAGCCTGGACTGATAATCCAGACAAAGCTCTATAGAGTATTTGTCATTGCAGGGGATTTAGCCTGGACTGGTAATCCCGATGTAAGAAATGAGGTTTGCGAGAGGGTGCTCTCTTACAAGGGATTTAGCCTGGACTGGTAATCCTGCTGTAAGAAATGAGGTTCGCGAGAGTGTGCTATCTGAAAAGGACTTATGTATATATGTGTACGAATTGATAGTTAATGAAATTGTACACCATGAGTATACTACAGGAAATCCATCGAAATTCTGAAAAATTCAACTAGTTAAATATAGAAAACGGTAAATACATGGAATTATGAAATTGATGAGCTTATTCACAAGAATTTGTCATTTGAAATTGTGATTGACAGGAAGAAATAGCAAATTGCATACTTATGTATGGTTACAAGTATTTATTTGAAATACAAGAAAATGATGGTTATTGATAGATGGAGACATGAGGCTATGATATATGAACATGGAATATGTTTGATAAATATGTTCATTCATAATTATGGAATTATGTACCTCATGTGTACTATTTGCATAAAGATGATATTTCAAATACTTTGATGAGTAAAGCTCAAATATAAGATAGTATGAAATCAAGACAAGTTGTTATGAAAATGTTTTTAAAATATAGAGATATGGTTGCTATATGTTATATGATTACATAATGTGAAATTGTCTATATATATGAGAAATTTAATGAGAATTGAGCCCATACATATTTCTTGGTATTTATATAAAGTGTACGACTAATAAGGGTGATGAGGTTATGTGTTAGGGCTCATGATCAAGATGATTGAATATGTCTTGTATGTTTATATTAAATTTAAATGAGTGAATTTTCAGAAACTCATTGGTTAAGAAGCTCGACGGAGATCACTCACACTATCCATCGGCCTATTTTGGTATGTATGGTAAATGAACTATGGTTATAATGGCATGTATAGGTTAATTAGTCAATGTTCGCTTATAAATGATCTAACTGTAACTAGCCATTGGTATGGTTTGTATTTAGTAAGTTTTGAGTTACATATAATTATGATTTTATCATATTTGATATGGGTTTAAAATGAACAAATGATGAGATGGAATAAGTATAGGGATGAAGATGATGGTTAAGAATGCTATAAAAATTTATGAATACGTCTATATATATATATATATATATATGAATAGTTGATTGATAAATTTAGATATTTAACCATATAAATTGAATCTTGAACATATTTAAATGTTGGTGTAAGTAAAAGACCAATTGGGTGAGAAATGAGGCTTGGATATAGCTTTGTTTTTCTCCACATGGGTAGACACACGGGCATGTGATACGACCGTGTGAATCTTGCACCTAATTTGAAAATAAAAATTAACCACAAGGCCTAGTAACACGGGCGTGTGCCTTGGTCATGTGAGATCAATTTGTTCATGAGTTGCAAGTCAGAGAGTTACAAGACCTAGAGACACGGGCGGGTCTCTATAGCACATAGGAGTGTGACCTCTGTAATAGAGAAAAAAAATTTGGGATTATGCGAAAAATTCCCTATGATCTTGATTTACTCCTGAATCGTTTCTAATGTATGTTTTGGGCTTCAAGAGCCCAATAGAGGGACATTATAATTACGTTCGGAATATGAACAGTAAAATGACTCAATTTAATGAAAATGGTTCTATAAACTCCAGTAATGCCTCGTACCTTATTCTGGCGGCGGATACAAGTAAGGGGTGTTACAATATACAACTTGCTGGTTAGAGTTTTTTGATAGAAGTCAAGATTCAATTGATGCGTCGTATAACACGGAATTGTTCATGACTTTAGTATGAGAAATTAAAGAGCTAAATATTAAACATAGCCTGAGTAAAAGTTCTTCAGCAATGATTATGAGATAGTGGAGTTTATGTGAAAACCGAACCACTCTTCTGGTAAGATTTTCGGGGACGAAAATCCCTGAAGGGGGAGAGAGTTGTAACATCCCGAATTATGGCCTAGTCAGAATAGTGGTTTCAGGACCACAAATCCGATACAGTAATTTTTTTTATTATATTTTTATGGTTTAAAATTTCATGGGATGATTTTGTGAAAATTTCGTTCGAAAATTTTGACGTTTGGGCACTCAATTTGGTCAAAGGGACTAAATTGTAAAAGTGCAAAAGTTGAGTTCTACATGTTAAAGGTGTCTAATTGTTATGAAATTTTAAATTGGAGGCCGTTAAAGGGTAATAGACTGTTGGATAATTTTTTGGACAAAAATAGACATGAAATGGGTGAAATAGAATATTTTTAAGTTAGGGGCATTTTGGTAATCTAGTAATTAAAATGAATTAAAAACAAAATTAAAAGCCAATTTTTGTCCATCTTCTACCCATGGCTGAAACTTGCATGGAGAAGACATAGTTAGGGTTTTTCAAGCTTCCAAGCTCGATTTTAAGTCCATTTTAGCCCCATTTTTAATGATTTTTACGTTTTTGAAATCCTCGTAACAAGATCTACTCATTTCTACTCATATTTTGAGCTAGGGTTTGTGTTTAAAAATTTACCCATGGATGAAATACATGTGTTTTGATGTCTAATGGTAGAAAATGAATGCTCAGTGTGTAATAAACGGCTTTTACTAAGTGATTTTCGGTGAAATTGTCAAAAAGGATCGTTTTGCATTACAAAATTTGTCATAAAAGTGTGACTTAGTGGAAATTAGGGGCTGCTATAGTTATGAAAATGATTCGTCTAGACTTAAAATGCAAGGAAATTGGATAAAAGTGATCTTACGAGCCTTGGGGAAAAAGTGAAAATATGTGAAAGTTTAGGGGTCAAAATGAAAATTTGTAAAAATATGATTTTTAGACCCATATGAATAATGTGACTAATTAGTAAGCTAAATATGATATTATAGATCAAAGACAATGCGATTCGGGCATATATTGGAAATGAATGAGATTATGGACTAAATCGAAATATATAGCCGTGCTCGCATTCGATGTAAGTTCGTGTGTCAATAATATTGTAATGCTATGTTTGAATTGAAAATTATATATTATTATTGCACGAATGACATGATTTAATATATTGAAAAGTGATGAAAGAATGGTATATAAAAATTGTAAGAACAATGATATATAACTAGTAGCATATAAAATGTTGGATGGTTCAATTATTGATGGCTTGCTATATGATAGCTGAATATATTGAGAATTTGATATAGTATGATGTTTTATTAAGTTGGATAACTTGTGAAAGAGTGAAAAGGAAGGTAAGTTTGTATGTAAATAATATATCGTTTTTATTTATGTTATAATATTTTGCATTATATGAGATGTGGTTGCATATTGAGTGATCACTTGATCTAAATTATGAATTGAAATTGATTATGAATGAATTAACAAAAGGTTGAAAAGTGAGGAATTTCCCGGTTGGACCTTCGGAATAGAAAAGATACGAATAATCCATTGTGAGAACACATGTGTAGTACTATGTGCAGGCTACTATGCTTTTAAAATGGTTTTAGGTCACGTGTGTAGTACTAAGTGCAGGCTACAACGTGTACCAAATTGTTAGGTCACATGTGTAGTACTAGGTGTAGGCTACTATGCGTACCAAATAGCTTCGATCACGTGTGTAGTATTAAGTGTAGGCTACTACGTGTATTCGATGGTTAGGTCACGTGTGTAGTACTGAGTACAGGCTACTACGTATACCAGATTGTTAGGTCGCATGTGTAGTACTAAGTGCAGGCTACTATGCGTACCAGAGAGCTTCGGTTACAAGGGTGGTAATATGTACAGGCCACCGGGTATCTGCTATTATTCCGATGAGTTCAACGGGAAATTTACTAAGTGAAAATACATATGAACATGACTATGTGATGAATAAGTGAAGGTATGTGTCTGTAAACTTATAAGCAATGTGTTCGATATGTAATCGAACTTTGGTAAGATTGATATGAAGTAAGTGTTACAATGAAAGTTACTACAAAGAAAACATGAAAGAGTGAAATTTAGTAATAAAACAATTTTGGATAGCAGTAGTTGTGTGACTTTGAAAAATTACAAAAAATGATGGAAATCAAATTAGAAGTTGAATAAGATATTAAATAAAATCTTATTGAGTCTATTTTCATATAAATGAAACAGTGTAAGCAAAAGAATTTCATATTATGAGATATTTGAATTCTTGTGAGACAGAGTCAGAATGAGTTTAGAATCCCCTGTTCTGAATTGTGAAAATCACTAGAAATTGTAAAAAAGTAATCATGGGTTATAAATTATATGCTTAAAATCCTTAATGGGTCTATTTTCAAAGGAAATAGACGGGAGCATCATCCGAGTCTCGTATTATGAGATAATTAATTCGTAGTGAAGAGAGACGGGAACTATCAGACAGAAAAATAGGGGTGACTTTAAAGAATAAATTGTACTTATTGGATAGACCAAAAATTCTAAAAATTTTATGGTAAGAAGATATGTGAGTCTAGTTTCTTGAAAAATTAGCGGTTCTTAATTTGGAGTCCCGTAGCTCTAGATATAAATAATTTAGTGACTATGACTCGAGAAAATAACTTAATTGGACTTTGAATAAATAGAGAGGAATTGAAAAATTGCATGTTAATACATTGCTTATTATTTTTCATGCGAGCTTACTAAGAGTAAAGCTTACTCCCTCTTTTCCATTTCTTTTAGTGTTGTCAGGTCAGCTCAGTGTTGGAGATCGTCAAAGGCAGCATCACACTATCAAGCCAATACCTTTGGAGTATTGATACATATGTTAGAAATATCAAGTGAGTGGCATGTATAGGGACCTAGTTCTATGACATGTATTATTATGATTTGGCTAAATGTATTGGCCTATATCGAGCTATTGTATATGGCCATAAGAGGTGGCTCATATTGATTATGGTTTGTAAGTTTAGCTAATCATGTTACGTTTTAATGCATATGATGTGATGATATGAATATGTTTGTTTGCCATGCATGGTTGGTAATATGTCATGTGTGTTGAATGCATGTTTTATGACCAATTGAGATGGTCATGACCATGAATTAAATGTGTAATATGGTAATAAGATGATAGTGCCTTGAACATGGATGTTTGATGTATAAGTTAGTAACCATAGTTTAATGGTATAAGTGATTAATGAGATGACAAGGTCAAATGAATGTGTAATAATGTGGCTAGACTAGTTTATCATAAATAGGTGGAACATATGTATAATGACGAGTTAATGTTGAATGTGTCTTATAAAGGGTGTTTAATCACTAAAATGATTTCATGAGTTGTTAGTTTGATGTGTATAAGGTTGTAAGGGTTTATGGGAAACATGAAGGCTTGGAAAATAGCCTAAGTGTTAGCCACACGTGCAGAAACACAACCATGTGTCTCAGCCGTGTGGAGGACACGACCTAGCACACGGGCGTGTGGCCTGGCCGTGTGGTTCAAATTGTTTTACTGATGTCACAAACAGAGAGTTACACGGGCTGAGGACACGGGCGTGTCCCAAGTCACACGGGCGTGTGTGACCACACAGTTCAATACACACAGTTGTGTGACTCTCCAAAGCAAGAAATTTGCTAAGTTGTCCAAAATTTATCGAAAGTTCTCGGTTTAGTCCCAAACCACCCCGATGTATGTTTTAGGCCTCGAAGGCCCGTATAAGGGACGATATACATGTGTTTGAAAAGTTTTAATTTGGATGAAAATTTTATAGCCCGGTTTTGCATGTTTGTGAATGTTTAAGTCCGGTAACACCTCGAATCCTGTCCCGACTTCGGTTATGGTAAGGGGTGTTACATTTAGTGTCATATTTGTTTCGGCCTCTTCCAAAATACACGGTCTTCTCCTTCATCTCATCCTGTAAAATTTCGTTAGACAAATGCAGATGTAATTATGTTAACGCCATTTGATCCTTACGCTTCTTCTCTTCATCTGTTAATGTCGAAGGCATCTTATCTATCCCTAGCAGAGCATCTTCCAGATCCATCTATGCAAGAACTGATTGCATCTTAATCTGCCATAACGCAAATCTGGTGTTGCGATCTAACAACGGAATTTCATACTTCAAAGACGCCATTACGGTAATCGAGGTGAACAACCCGGAAGCTCAGATACCAATTTGCAAAAATAAAACGTTGGTAATGACAATATATCACAAAGAAAAGAGAAATAAAAATAAAGAACACACAGATTTTTACGTAGAAACCCTTTCAGGAAAAAAAATCGCGGGCAGAGGAGAAGAAAATTCACTATGTCAAATTCGAATGATTACAAGAGGAGTTTCGACTACATCTATTTATAGGTTGAAAAAACTTAATTCTAATCAAAGTCAAATATATTATGTTAATAAATGCTAAATATATTATAACCATAAATACTAAATCTTCTAGAAAAAGATATATTTTGTTTAACTTGATTTGCAAGTAATCTCTTAAAATTTGAGTTACACAACTCTAACATATTAAAATAAAATGTCGAATGTGAATTGATCCTTGAAATAACTTAGTGGTCAAATGTAATACTCATTACTCAAGTAATCGGTTTAACCCAAGTAAGAGGTGTTACACATTTATAAATATTTTATCATAAATTTTTAAAAGTGAAAGATTATTATTTTGTCAATATTTTAATCAACCATAAATATATAAATATAAATATAAGTATAAAATTGTTGATACGAAAAATTAACAAAGAAAAAAAATAAACGATTAACTTTTATAGGAAGAGAGTCATAAAAAATAGACATATATAAGTTTTAATAGACTTCACATTATAATCAAATTGTATATATAAAAAAACTATTATTTTATTATTATTAAATAATAGAATAAATTATTTCAACTATTTAGATTTAGACCGAGATTAAAATAATTTTAAAATTAAATTAAGATGTGACAAAGGATAACCATACATTATATTAGTGAGACATGCCATTATATAGGACAAAGTCATACATGGATGAAGTCGAATAAATCCTATTAAATCATTGAAAATGATTAAGCAATTTTGTCAGTGGTTTAATCGATAATAACTAATATACTTAAAGATTTGTTTGAATGAACATGAGGGCCTCCTGGATTCGCTCTAGGTGCATGTTGGGCGTGTCCCTGTCCCCTCACTTGATTTTTCTGTCACGTGCTTATGTAGAGAAATTCTTTTTTTTTTAATATTTAAATTATCATTTTATTTTGAAATTTCTTTGCATTTGATAAAAATTTACCACGTGGAAATAAATTATTATTTTCATCTCTTTGGAAACTTTTATTATTTGAAATATATTAAGACAAAATAATAATTTAAAATTTTAAAATAAAACAAAAAAATTTAAAAACCATAATGATAAAACTAAGTATAATTGGTCATATTCTAACCTTTAATATCTCCAACTGTAACTGACAAGGAAGTCGAAGAATTTAAGTAACTGAAATGTACGCAAGAGTCAATCAACTTGTTTTTAATTTTGGATATTTATGGTGTGCCATAGAGTTCAGTCGAAAAGTCTTTTATGGTGTGCCATAGAGTTCTGTTATTATATTTTAGTTATTTAATTTTTAAAATTATAAAATAGTTATTAATTTTTTTAATGTTTTCATTTAAGTAACTGAATAGTTATGTTTTTTTTCTTTTAAAGTCTGGTTAGTGAGTTTTGAGTAATGATCAGTGAAAAAATATTTGTTAAGTGTTTTTGTATGTTTGTCCTTTAAAGGGAGTTAAATTCTTTATTTATATAATGCGTCCCTATTTCTAGATGTGACATCCTAAATAAGTTTTCATGCATGTCAATACGTACCTTTTAAGATTAATATGTCTTCTCTAGGTGAAAGTTTGCCTGTATGGTGGTGCGAACCCACCCCATGTGAGTTCATGAGAGGTTGCAAACTTATCGTGTGCAAACCCAAGTGTGCAAACTATTTAGGCTATATATGGATCAATCCCAGTCGGGTAACCGAGTAGCAGGTCAGCAATGGTGAATACCAGTACAATACTCATTGATGAGTAAGACATATCTCAGATCCAAGCTAATTTGATAGTTAGTGTTGAAGATTGAAGAAAAAAATTATTTAGACTTTGGCTCACGTATTGATAATATTTAAAGTTGTTTTTATAAAAAACAAAAAAACTAAACTATGAAAATGAAAGAAAAGTTTACCCTTTTAAGTAGTGTCGTAGGTGAGAATAAAAAAAACCATACATGAACGATTTTATTAAATCAGTAACTATAATGAAAAAATTGCCATAATATATCTTGAATTCCAACTCAATTATTTACTTAGTCCAATTAAGTTTCAATTTTTTTCTAAATAACTTATGAAATACAAATATTTCATTTATGTGGAATATAGGTTATAATTAAATGTGTGGGAATCCCTTTATAGTATATCATGTAGCATTTATCTAAAAGTTTGGAAATAAATTTTAATTATCCAAAATATATATTTATTCTGCAATTAAATTTAAAAATAAGTTTAATGTAACATTTTATCTTTAAATTTTCTTTTTCTTTTTCTAATTTGATATTTAGACTTTTTTAGTCCAATTTGGTACTCGACCCTTTTTTAAATTTTGTAATTGGGTTTGATATTTTTTAATTTGATATTTAATTTTTTATTTCAATTTGATATTTAAATTTAGCTCTTTTCTTAATTTGATACCTAATCTTTTTTAGCAAAAATAATTGATGTATAATAGACATGTGACATGTGACATGTGAAAAATAATATAATATTTCTTTTTATATATTAAATGTTTAATTATTTTTGGTTTAATTTATTTATTTCATTTTATCAATTTAAAATAATGAATTTATTTTATTTTGGGTTTTAGAACTCTTTTTTTAGTATAGCTCAATGCATAATTTTTAATATTAATTTTCTCTAATACTGATGATATTTTTGTAGCATAACACGAATTTTTAACACCATTAATATTTTGAAGTAATTCGCATATTATTTAATAAGTTTAAGTATCAAATTGAACATAAAAAATTAGCTATCAAATTAAAAAAATAAAATTAAGATATCAAGTAAAAATCAAATTAAGAAAAAGTGTTTAGTTAAAATATTTTAAAATATAAATATTATCGGTTCGTAACTTTAGAAATAATTTTTTTTATCACATCACATAATTGAGTATATATGTCAATGTCAGGCAAGTTGAGAGCCAACCAGCGAGGGACCCCACGGCCCGCTGTTTTTAAAGGGCGACAGCGACAAATTGAGATTTCATCACCAATGCCGCAATTTTAGTTGGTTGGACTATTATTGACACAGAAAATTTAAAGAAAATTAATATTTTTACCTAGATTAAAATCGTAAAATGGATATAATAAAAATAAAAAGTGTGTTAAAAATATTATTGAATATTAATTTAAATAAATTTAATGTTTTAATAGTTTTTTAAAAGTCTTTATTAAAATTTTTTAGGTAAATTATAACTTTAAATACTTAAATATAAATTATATTTTGATTACTAAATTTTGAAAATGAAATTACAATATCGTCACTATTAATTTATCATTTTCTTGTCACTTAGTTGTTGCCCTCCCTAATGGTGCGATGGAAATCTCATGTGCCAATAAAATTGTCATTTAATACATATATGGAATTTACTTAAACTGCTAAGTAGATTATTTCTAAATACAAATTAGTAATTTGAGAAAAGCCCCCTAGACTGATCCAAATCTAGGGAATAATGGTAGGAGGAGACTCAAAAAATTGTAACTCAATATTATCATAAGCAATCGCTTTCGCCAAACAATCAGCTACTTTATTTTGCTCTCTTGGAATGAACCGCAAAACCTATAAATTCTCCTGGGTCAAAATATTCTGGATTCGTCGAATCAACGCAGAGTTTGATGTTCCTATGGTACTTCCTTGTAAGGCCCGAATAGCGTCCAGGCAATTCGAGAGAATTATTATAGTATCATATCCTCTTTGTTGAGCAATCTTGAGTCCTTCAAAAATAGCCCAAAGTTTAGCGTCAAATATCGAGCATTTCCCAAGATAACGATTAAAACCAAATAGCCATTGCCCATGTTCATCTCTCGCAACCCCCCCAGCTGAAGCATATCCTGTATCCAAACAAACTGCTCTATCAGTATTGAGCAGAATCTTAGACTCCGAAACTTGCGCTGTCAAAGGAGATCTCATGTCTTCATCTGTAGTCACTCTGGGTGGTGAAAGACACAAGTTAGCCCAGCAAAGGGAGTTATTGATGATTTCTCTCGCACTCCAAGTTCTGCCTTGAAAAATAAAGAGATTACGGTTCTTCCAGAGGCGCCAAATAAGAATTCCAAAAAGGCAAGCCCAGCTCATTACATTCTCCGAAACCACAGAGACATCCTGCACATTACAAAGAATCCAATCTTGTAAGTTAAGAGAAAAAAAAATTGTTAAGCGTTTACCTGTTAAAACCTGGTCCCACACATCCTTGGCAGCAGTACATAAATGATTTTTTTTTTGACAAGCGAGATTTCTATCACACTATTAACGGGTAAGAATTTAATAATCAAAATATAACAAATGATTTGTGGTCATATTGTAACTTTTAAAATTCAATAATTCAAATGCAATTTAAATCGTACGTAAATAATTAAATTTATAATTTATCTTTTTTTTCTAAAGTTATAACTACGTCAACAACTCCAATCAAAATCAACTTTTAAAAACATTAAGTTACATAACTAACTAAACAAACAAACTAAACTAAAATCATTTAATTAAAATAAATCTAAAGAAAAATCGATACATTTAAATAAGATGGACTCAAGTATAATATCTTAAGGTTTTCATAATTTTGAACCTTGTGTATTGGCACGATGGTTAATGTATTCACCACTGGGTTCAAATCACACTAATCGCATTGTTGTTAGAGCTTTACTCTTCTTTTATAATCCAAAAAAAAAAAATCATAACCTTTAACAAATTCAAGTCCTCATTAGTAGTATGCATTAAAGTTAGTTTAAATATGTAATGTCTACTTAAAATGAACATGATATATTGAAAATATATATTAATCTAAAAATTATTAAATATTTATATTTTAAAATTCTAAAATTCAAAAATAATAAAATAATAATAGTTCTGGCCATTAATTCCAACATAAAACTCTCTAATTTTATTATTCACTTATTATATAAAAATAACTCTCATAAAATAATTCAATAATTAATTAAATTCTCAATTGAAAATGACACTCAATTGAGCCTTTAATTAAATATTAACAATCAATTAATTCTTCAAAAGTCAATTCACCATGTAAGCCCCAGACATCCATTAACTTCGTCAAGTAGCACTTTAGGGTTATGCCGCATGGTGAAATATGATAATTTCCTTAATTTTGTTTAAAAATAATTAAAAATTCAAAAATATAAAAATATAAGGAATTTCAAAAAAATTATAATTATAATTACCACTTTTTCAATTATTAATTTTATTTTAAAATTAGAACAATTTTTATATCAAAAGTTTTAATCATTAATTTTAATTGGAGCAATTTTTAAAATTATATTTATCATAAAAAGAGTTTTATTAAAGTAATAATTGTATTTTTAAATTAGCAGAACTTTTTAACTAATAATTAAAAATTAATTATAATTTTTAATATGTAATTAGTACAACTTCTATTAACTTATAATTAGTTTTAAAATATAATTATTGTAACATCTATTTACTTCAATTTTAACTAATAATTATAAATTAAATATTATAATAATATGATAAAAATAAAATTTATCGATTCAAAAGATTTTTCAAACTTATACTTTAAATATATTTTTTATTATTTAACATTACAATAACACTAAAAATCGATTAGGTTTAATAAATTTAATTGAGAGATATTAAGAAAAACATACTATTAATAATTTAAAGTCAGTAGGTAGAATATGAAATAAAATAAGCGAACGTAAAGAAATTGTGTGGAATGGGAGAGTGGTAGATGAGATTATAATTTAAGACAAGGACAGAACCCAGGAGTGGACTGTCGGATATTTTTAATGTGTTCTTCTTTTATCATATTAATTATCATTTATTTTATATTGAAACGGACGTCTTCCAAAGTCAGATATGAACATAGAAGACCTCAACTTCTTCACTGTGAGGAGTCGGAGGTCATCACAATTTGATTCCGACATGTCATGATCTGATCAGCTCACGTACGATTTGTGCCGTGAGAGTATAAGTCTAAATTGGATCTTATAAGTTTCCAAGATTTGGTTACATTATAACATAAATGGGTGCGTTTTAGACTACAAATGATCGGCCTACGCTATGCATGTGTTGTGATCATGTCATGACCTAATACGATGAATGTTATTTCTTTTTATTCTATGAATGATGATTGGATTGAATTCAAATGCAGTGTGAGATATTACTTTTTGATCATGAAGACATTATAGTATGTAAAATTCGTTTTTTAAAAAATATGACATCTCATAAGTTTGTTAAAAGTTTAGTTTAATTTGGAATTTTTTCAAATTATCATTGGATAGATTTTTTATCATTATAATATTGGAGGAGGGAAAAATGATAAAATTTGAATATGTGTCGTCAAGACTCTAGAAAAATAAAATAAAATAGGTTTTTTTTTAGAAATCTAACTTTATAAATTTAAAAAATTATAAAAATAATCCAATTTCAATATTAATTGTGACAATGACCTGATTTCTATAGTAGAGTTGGGTGCCGCCACTTTTTTAGGTGACACAACCCTAAAAATCTCTTCAATCATGCTTTAATCATTATAAAAAAATAGTTTGGCA
This sequence comes from Gossypium arboreum, assembly GCF_025698485.1. Classification (NCBI taxonomy): domain Eukaryota; kingdom Viridiplantae; phylum Streptophyta; class Magnoliopsida; order Malvales; family Malvaceae; genus Gossypium; species Gossypium arboreum. The sequence goes on along the minus strand of NC_069070.1, from coordinate 115,680,284 downwards.
GGGAAAAAATGGACCTAATGAAAAAAATATCCAATCATGTTTTGAAACGTGCAAGAGAAAAATATTTAAGGATTTGATGAAGTAATTACCTTTTTCAAATTGGATGAAAAAAAGTATCGCATGAGAATATGGAGGCCCCAAATTAAAACATTTGATCTATTTGGATGTTAGATTTGTTCCTTTTAAAATTAAATTTAAATAATCCTTAGAAGATATAAGAATAATAAAATAAACTCTTCTCGTTTTTTTAAAACAATAAAATTTAAAATTATATAAAATTATTATTTAAATTACCCAATATGTCTTAAAAATTTCCTCAAGTTTCTCTAAATTCAAATATGCTAGCGAATGAATTGTAAATGTTTAAATTTAGATAAACTTGAGGAAATTTTTAAAGGATATATTTGGGTAATTTAAATAAGATATATATATATATATATATATTAACTTTGTTGTTTTTTAAATATAAAAAGGAGAAAGGTTTATTTTGTTATTCTTATATCTTTTAAGGGCTATTTAAATTTAATTTTAAAAGGTAATAGACCTAACATGCAAATAGACTAAAAATTTAATTTGGTACAGTTATTCTTTTTCGCGAATCTAAAAGGGTAATTAATTCATTAAGTTCCTGAAAGTTTGCATGCTTTAGTTCAGTGCCGCCAATTTGTTAGGCGGCATAATTTTTTAAAATTTTTATAATAATTAAAGCATAATTGTAAGGATTTTTAAGGTGATTCTGCCTTGAAAAATGACAGCACCTAACTTTACTATAAAAATAAAACTATTTTTATAATTAATTTTGAAGTTGAATATTTTTATAATTTTTAAATTTATAGGATGAAATTCCTAAAATCCAACAGCAATGAGATAATGCATTAAATTGGGAAGCAAATTAATTATAATAATATAAAACATGTTAGTAGTGTCCTTCGCCATTCATTTCACCCTGAATGATATAATATAATATTAATATCACCAACTCTTACCGGCTAGAATGTTGAAAGTTTTACCAAATTTAATTTGGTTAGTGGTTGAATCTTTCAGCTGAAAAGTCTTTCCCATTTTAAGTTCATTTCTTGTTGTCATAATAGGAATAAGGGTGGAATCGAGTAAAGTTGACTTTTAAGTTTGAATTTTAATTTTAATAATTTTAATTAATTTAAATTTTTAAATGCTCGAGTCCTACTTAAGTAGAAAGATGGAATTGCTTAAGCTCATTCGATTAGGCTGGTTAAGTTTAACATTGTTTTTAAAAATTATCATAAAAATTATTTTTTAAAATTTAGTTTGAAATTTAAGTTTTAGTATTATTGTCAATAAAAATATTTTGAAAAAATAAAATATTAATTTTAATTATAATATTATAAAGTAAAACATTAATAGTATGATATTTTAATAAAATATTAAAAATTGTAAACTCTTTATAATATTTTGATATGTGAAATATAAATTTTAAATATTTTAAACAATTACTATTAATTATTTTTAAAATTTAATTTGAATATATATAAAATACATTTTAAATATTAAAATATAAACGTTACAAATTTAAATTTATATTTTTATATATTTGAAATAAAATTTAATAGTGAAATAAACATATACTCAATATAAATATTATTACACTAAATTATAAATAAGGTTAAAAACGTATTTAACTCCAAAATTCAAAAATAAAAGTTAGAAAGTATAGCTTCTACTTTTCGGGTTAAAAACATTTTGAGTAGAAAATTATTTTGACTCAAAAATAATTTTTTCAATTCGGTCTATGAATTTGAATTTTATTAAAGTGTAATGATGTGACATTTTGAAATTATATCATGTTATCGCCTAAAATTTAAAAATATATATATAATCTAAAAATACAAAAAAAGTAAATTAAAATTAAAAAAAATTTAAGTAATGATGTGACACGATCTCAAAAGACCATGTTATCATACCTTAATAGAATTGGAAGAAGCTACCAAATTTCAGGATTAATGTGGACAAAATAAATTTAGGGATTAAAGTGAAAAAAATTTACCAAATCTAGGGACTAAATGTTACTTATATCTCTTTACATAACAACACAATGTTGAGTTTTTTCAACTGAACACTTATTTTTCAACCGAAGGTAAAAGAGTCCTGCAGATTCACTAGACACTCTATTCAACAATATTAATTTGGTTTATTTACCTTAAAAATTTTTTTCCTTTTTATCCTTCATCCTTAGTGGTTTGTTTCTATTCTCATTTCATCCCACAATTGTGCTTAAATCTAAACATATATCTTATTATTGATTTTAATAATATTATTACAATATTATTCTCATCACTAAATAATAAATTTTACCGTCACTATTACTTTTAATCATATCGAAACTAATTCATTTAATAAATAAATAAATAAATAAAAAGAGCTCTACTCTCATGTTAAATTTCAAGCTAAACTTCAATACTAATTAAAGAGGAAGACAAGAGTAAGGCATTGGAGATTTTGAGGCCTTAAGTTTGGTTCTTGATATAAAGATGTAATGATCATCATTGTAGTTTTTATATAGTTGTAATTTAAAAAAAAAAACTTGAAATATAGATATTAAAATGGAAATTATCTCATGCATCGTTTGTGAAATTTTTTAAATTTTACAAGCGAGTTTAGTGTTTGACAAGTGTGTTATAGGGTGTAGTAAAAAAATAAATAAATATATAAATAAATGCGATACTCATCACACCCTTTGTCTACTTGTGGAGTACGTTACTAAAAAACTTGATTAAGCCCATGAAGTATTTGAATTAAGAGTTAGAATATTTGAATTTTACTTGTTCAATAGTTAGAGTTTGAATAAACAATGACAAAATTGAATTTGAGTTTAATTTTGTTTAAACTAAACTTGAATAGCTTATATCTACAAGATATATACCAGCAAATAGTTGAAAGAAGTGGAAGTGGACTTTTTTCATGAGTATTTGAACCAAGTTTGAATCTTGGAGTCAACATTGTTAAGAGAGTTTTACTTGAATATTACCCTTAATCCGATCGATAAGACCATATACCAAAAAAGAAAAATCTATCACATATATAATTCATTTCTGTACAATGCACAAGTTTATCGTACAATGGCAATTTCTTTTACTAAATTAGTGATCCTAACTTAACTTGAATGGATTGTGGAAGATGAAACTTCCTTTTAAAATTGTGAGTTTTCTTTAGAAAATGACAATAATATATAGGACGCTTCCTACTAGAGTAGTGCTAAATAAACATGGGATATCGGTGAAATCTATTTGCCCATTATGCTAAAATGAGGAGGAGCATGTGGATAATTTGTTTCTTAATTAAATGCTCATTTGCCCGAGCTGTTTGGTTTGAAACACCATTATGGATCAAAATGGAGAAAAAAAACTTTATCAATGTTAAGAGTTAGATGTTGAGTTGGAGACAGTAGAAGGAGACAGATAATCCAAATTTGATGTGTATTAGAAAATGAGAAATGAAGTGATAATTAAAAATGCAAAGCTAGATCCATATAAAAAGAGGTGATAAGGATGGTAAGGGCACAACGATAGGATCGACATCCAATTTGTTTGGGACTAAAGAAAACCGAATTAAAGCAGATTTTCCCTAACTTGGCAAGAAAATAAGTTGAAATGCAAGAACAAGCCAAATAAGAAATAGGACAATTCGATAGTAAGCGAAAACTAATGAAATTATTGAAAAATATCCTAAATTTTGGAATAAATAATATAAAACCTCGTAAATATAATATTGAGTTCATATATAATCAAAATTATGCTTTAAAGTCGAATTTAATATCATTTAAACTTGAATTAAAGCCTGAAATTCGTAATTTTCGTAATAATCTTGTTTAGAAATTCTGTTTGCGTAATCTTCACCAAAATAGTCATAACTTGACTTCTCAAACTCAAAATTAATTGGGTGATTCAAAGTATATTTTTAAGCAAAGAGATAACTCTTCGATCAATATGAAAACATTTAAACTCAGAATTTTTTTTATCCCAAACAAAAACTTGTCATAAATTGATTGATCTTTTGAGCTTGAAAAACAACAACTTCAATAAATTTAAATTAATAAAATTTACCCCATGGACACATGAATCACAGCTCTAAACTAGGAATGTTCTAAGGAGGGACTTCCAAAACTATTACGAAAGTGAATTACAGTTGAATCTCATGAAATAATAGCTATTATCGTATCTAGGGATATTTTTTTCATTTCAAATTATGTGAAATTTAGAAAATGCATTTGATGGGATTTACAGTGTAATTTTTAATTTCTTTATTCAACTAAGTCATTATTTAATTTTTAAATCAATTTTTATAAATATATTTATTTTTCACTTACATTATGGGTGTGTCATAATTTAGTTTATTTATTTTAAGTATTTTGCGAATTGGTATTCTAGATTAATCGAACACCAATTTAATTATGAAATGATGTAAGAGTAATTTAATTTTTTCTCGATTTTTATTTTATTTTCTTATTTCTATAAATATTAAATAGTTAATCATTAATTAACTCCCCTCACAAAGTAAATGGGTATCCAAGTTTTTGGTTTGGTGTTTGGGGAGCATTTAGCTAACAAATAGGTTTTTTTCCCTTTTCAATATTAAACAGTTAATCATCTTAAGCTTCTTTGTCCCTTATATGCCAATCATAAGTGTGGGCACCCAAATTTACCCGGCCCATTAATACTCAACTAACCCCAAAAACCAATTAGATCCAAAACCCAAACTAATCAAAATAAACCCAACAGAAACCCAAATCCCCTAGCCCAATAACATAGCCTAAATTAGAAAACACAAAAAAAAAAAGAAAAAACCCAACCCTAGCCTCAACTTTCTGCGCCACTTTCTGACACCAGTCACCAGCACCATCCCCTAGCGCCGCCTTCTCCACCAGTCACTTCCATTGACCACCAACTGACCTGCAAGATCGAACAAACACGTAATGAACAGTAGAATAGATTAAAAAACATTGTAAAATGGCTATAAAAGCCATCACATTTCGAATGTAAAAAGAGATTTTTTTTTTTGGGAATAAGAAAAAGAGATTTTGGATTGGAGAAAATACATACATTATTTTAAAAACAAAAAAATAGTAGATCAATACCCTAGATCGTTTGAATACCAAAACCAAGACCGAAAGTAAAAAAAGATGATTAAATTTTATTTTTTCTTCTTTGTTTATCGAATCTATTTCTTTTTTTCCTTTTTTCTTTTCTATTCAAACACATATCCATATCCATATATATATATATATATATATATATATATATATATCATATATTTTAACTAAAAAAAAGGGTTTTTACCTTTTCCGGCCACCGTCCACGATGGCCGACGACGGCGGCGCACGGCGGTCCGGTGACTGGACGGCGACCGACCTTGTGGCCGAAAATCGCCTCCTCTTCTTCCCTCCCTCTTTTTTTTTCTTTGCTCTGGAAAAAAATGAATTTTTTTGAAGATTTTGACTTTTTTATAGCTTCCCAAAACGACGTCGTTTTGCCCTGGATCGAGTCGACCCGACCCTACCCACTCAGGATCCGCGTGTTTTTGCTCTTAGGGGCTAATTGCGCGCGCGGTCCTTTCTCTTTTTCTATAATTTTCAATCAGGTTTTTTAAGTATTTTAAGTTGGCCTTATAATTTGTTACACTTTCCAATTTGGTCCTCAATGCTGCTGCTCGTTTTGGGTTGAGGGGTTTATTTCATTTTTGGTCCCTCCACTATTTGTGCGCGTTGAAATAGGTCCCCTTCTCTTCTTTTTATTTCAATTTCGCTTGAGCCTTTTATTCTTAATTCGATTCGATCCCTTTTTTAATTACTTTATTATTAAAATTAATTATTCTAGTATTATTATTATTATTAGTACTATTCATGTACATATATATTATCATTGTTGTTACTATTACTATTATTAATCTTCGTATTATTACTATTATTTTTTTTTTTTATTTTATATATTATATTATTAGTTTTACTATTGTTAGTATTAGTTTTAGCTTTAATTAATATTTTTAACATGCATATATATATACTTTTATGTAATATTATTAATAATTATTTTTAAACATTATTATTATTTTTAATACGTGCATATATATTATGTGTATATAGTTGTTTTAATATTTTGGTTATTTCTAATATGTATGTATTATGTATTTACCTCTAATACTATATATTGTATATTTCTAATACTATTATGCTATTACCATTACTATTATTACTATTATTATTATTATTATTATTATTATTATTATTATTATTATTATTATTATTATATTTTAATCTATATTTATTTTATCTAGTTCTACTTATTTATTTATGTTTATGTTATTATTATATTTCATGTATTACCTATATTTATATTTACGTATGAATGCTACTATTTTACTATTGCTTTTCTTATATTATTTTCATTGACATTTTCTTTTCATCATTTTGTATTATTATTATTATTATTATTATTATTATTATTATTATTATTATTATTATCTTTTAGCTATGTTACTATTATTTTTATATTTATTCTTACTATTATCATTATTACCACCACTATTATTTTTATTATCATATTATTGTTATTTTTTTACCATATTATTATTTCCTATCCTTTATATATTATTATTGTTATTAACATACATTATTATTATCAATTTACTATTAATTTCACTTTTATTATTATTACTATATTATCATTGTTATTATTATTTTCCAGTGTTATTAATACTAATATTAATTTTCTTATTATTACTATTATTAGTATCATAGGTATTATATTATTATTATTATTATTATTATTATTATTATTATTATTATTATTATTATTGTCTTTTATATTATCCTTTTACCACTATTTTTATTATCAATATTATTAATATTATCATTATCATTATCATTGCCATTTTTATTTTGTCATTGTTTTATATTTATTCATTTATTTATGTATGTATTTGCTTATTCCATTTTCCCTAACGCGTTTGTTTTATATTTTACTAACCTTGTTTTTATTTCATCTTTTTTGCTCATACTATTGTATTTGACACTATCGCACTTATCATTATGTTATTATATGTGTTAATATCATAATTTACTTTTATATTTTACTATAAATTGCATTATATTTTTTGCTCGATACCTCAAAATAATCCTTTCATAAAAGTAATATTCCGTATTTGGTAATTCGAGACAATCGTGCCCTAATTTACTGGGTTTCGATTTTTCTCATTTAACCTAAATAACAGAATACTCTTTTAAATCACAATACGAGTTTTGAAAAATGCTTATCCTCGGAGGTACGAGGTGTTGTGCCCTAACTTACCGAGTATGACATTTTGTTACCTCGAAATAAGATTTTTGCAAGTAAAGGCAATATTCGGTATTTGGAAGTTCGAGAGATCGTGCCCTAACTTACTGGGTTTCGATTTTCCTCTTTTACCCTAAATAGTCAAATATCCTTTTAAAAGGAGTTAAAATACACAAATTTTACATAAAAGGCAAACTCACTCTCAAAAGCTCGAGATGTCGTGTCCAAACTTATTGGATGTGACATTTTATCACTTCGAGATGAGAAGGTCTTTAATATTCGAGTTTTTTTACAAAGAGAAGGATCGTATTTCAAAGTATTTTAAGTTTGCAATTTTCGACACTAAGACACTAATTAATCAACTAGGTACCAATTTTTGAGCGTATCGAGGGTGCTAATCCTTCCTCGTGCGTAACTGACTCCCGAACTCATTTTCTGATTTTCGTAAACCAAAAATTATCGTTTTAGTAAATCTTAACTTTTATTAAAATGATTAATTTGAGGTGACCCGATCACATCTCATCAAAAAAGATTGGTGGCTACTTCTCTATTCATTTTCATTTTCAAAATCTAAGTCGATTCCCCTTTTTTCAAAAAAAATAGTTACGACAATAAGTACAAACAAAAAAAATGAACCATGAACCCACTAATTTTGTTGAATAAGTGGTGAAAATTTTGGTGTTTTTAAATTAAGATTGCGAGTTGGGATCTTATTTATAGAAAAACGTTGGTAAATTTTTCTTTTATTAGGAATTTGATTTTGAGGTTTTTATATTAGTAGTTAAATTGTATTTTATTTTTTATTTAAAAATAAATAGATTAGACTTTATATATTAGAATAAAGAGTAAATTGGTCATTCGGTTAAAATTTCATCCATTTATACTATTAAAAATTGGTCTTTGTATGTCAACATAAGGAACTAATGGCACGTCACTATCTAGTTATTCCATCAACCACCCAGTTTTTATCAGTACAAATATATATATTTTTTAACAAAAAAAATCAATTTGCTCTTTAATCTAATGTACATGGATTACTTTACTTTTTTTTTTAATAGAGAAGACAAAATACAATCCAACTCCTAATATAAAGCTACATACTTTTATCGATTCTACTGTGAATCTGTAATTTAATTGGTTCTACAGTGAATCTGTAATTTAATTGGAATCTAGTGAAATATAAAAAAGATTTCAAAAGAAAACCCACAAACGAGAGCATTATGATATTGTGAAAAGGAGTTTAATGATGAAGGTTGGGATAAGGTTTCCCTAATGCAAATATTTAAAATTCTTAATTGGGTTAGAAGGTGAAGACCATAATGGGAAGTTGGAAACCAATCCATAATTAAATAAACCAATTCCTTTAATTAGTTGGTAAATTTCTGATAGAAAAGAGTCCATAATATGAACTAAACCCCAAAAGGAAGACCAGAGAGCCTAATAAGAATAATAATAACAACAACAACTATCTGCTAAATCCCTTTCCTCAATGAATTTAAAGCAAATCCATGTATGCATACAGATTTTGCATTAAGTATATAGGTAGATGGGTGAGTAAAAAAAATTGATAAATAACAATAATAATGAAAAAAATTAAAAAGAAAAGAAAAGATTATTTAGTTTCTAGCTTTGTAACATCTAAACCACAAAATAACTAAACCAAGCACTCTGTACCCAACTATGAAGCCCAACATGACACCTACATTGGTCCATTTCTGTGAATCTTTCAGGTCTTGCTGTCTTAAGAACGAACTCCCATACAACCTACATTCACCATTCTCAATTTCGATGCACTTCCTTTCCCCTTGTTCCCCTCCATACTCATTTATCATAAAGCATTCAAATGGGTACTTAAACAAGCTCAAATAATGCATGAAAACCCAGTAACTTGGTATCTTATCTTTAGCTATAAAATAGCCTGAAAACAGGAAGAAAGACCCCATTAGACCTGCAATCACTGAGTTCCCCATTATGAAGTTTGGGACAAGTGCACTGAAACATGCCACGAATGAATTGGCCATCAAAAGTACCATCCATACCACCAAGGAGAAGTAAAGGAACCCATCAATGGTGTCTTTTCTCAATCCAACAAGCCAGTAAACTGGTGAAGTGAAGAGGATGCCTATCATTAAAAGAAATGGGAGGAAAACAATGGTATTGGACAAGACATAGGAGGAGACTCTGTATGCTCCTCTTGATGTTTCTCTCATTAGGATCCTTCTTTCTTGTAAGAAAATTGGTAGTCCTTCAGTGGTTGAAGATAGTAAGAATGTGAGGGTGAAAGCGAAGAACCCTGTTTGGGTTTGTAAAGCTATCTTTCCTTTGTCATTTCCTACGTTGAAATATATGGTTCCAAGTATAAAACCTGCTACCAAGGCTTGTATGACCCTTGTGGCAAAGAGTTGTTTGGTTCTGAATATGTTGCTGCAGAATCTTTGTCCTAATATCAGGACCTCGTCGAACCGGGAATTTGGGTAGACGAGCAGCTTTCTTTCGAAGCGGATTGGGGTTGTAATTTTACGGTCTTCCCGGTTTATGTTACTTAGAGTGCCTGGATTTGGGACGGGTAAAGTTTCTATAACATCGATTGCGAATTCAAGAACATTGACATGTCGAGGGATTCGATGATCAGCAAACTTTAGTCTTTCTTCGAGAAGGTTTAGCCCTCCGTTATGGACGACAAATCCGTTTGAAAGCAAAACGATGCGATCAAACAGTTCGAGGATCCGAAAACCAGGTTGGTGGATGGTTAAAACAATAGTCTTACCTTGATTAACTGCCATTGATTTCAGTAGTGTCACTGCATGAAGAGCTGAAGCAGAATCCAACCCTGAAGTTGGTTCATCAATCAAGATAACAGCAGGGTCATGAACCAAATCGACACCGATCGATACTCTTCGCCTTTCTCCACCCGAAATGCCGTTGTTCGATCCCTCACGGATCCTGGAACCCGCCACATGTTCCAATCCTAGCTCCTTCATTAGCTCTTTCACTCTAGAACCAGCTTCCTTCCTCCCTCCTGGTAGCCTCAAAAGTGCACTATACATCAACGTTTCTTCGACTGTCAGCAACGGAAATAGCGTGTCGTCTTGCGTAACATACCCCGAAACTCTCCGAAAAACTTTAACATCAATAGGCTTGCCATTGACAAGAACTTCCCCTGATGACACTTCACAAGGTGGTATCTTCCCAGCAAGAATATCTAGCAATGTAGTTTTGCCTGCACCACTTGGTCCAGCTATTGCAGTAACCTGTCCAGGCCTAGCTTCACAGTTCACACCCTTCAAAATGAACTTAGCAGCAGCTCTACCTTCATTTCCACCACAAAAATCACACCTGAAATAGTCTTCAAATTTGGTGCTCAACTTGTAAGACAGATCCCTAGTTTCCAATCTGTACGGATATTTCCGGCCACCAGAATCCGGGGACTTAACAGGCAATTCCATGAGAGAAAGAAAATGTGAGAAAGTTTGAGAGGAAAAACTGGGGATACCTGAAGTTATGTGAAGAAAAGAATATAAAAGGAGATGAACCAACACAACAAACTGGGTATCCCTTCAACAAGCAACAACAAGAAATAAATGAATAGCTAAGTTTTGCATGCATGTAAATTTAGCCTGTTTTGGATTATTGGACTTTAATTGACTTTATTTATTATAGTTTTTGGTGGGGTTTGGGTGAATAAGATATTTAGTTTACAAGAAACCCAAAGTGCAAAGAAGAAAGAAATAAATGTCACAAATTAAATTTAAGTGATTGGCTAATGTTGAAAGTTCTACTTATTTCAGGTGAGCTACCCAAACCCATAAGAGGTATGTTGTTGGCCTTACCCTATCTTCCCTACTCTTGACAGCTAAAAAAAAAATAAGGTAGTTGGGAGAAAACTAAAACAATTGGCTATATAAACTAAGAAATTCCATTTTGGGGGGCTATGTATTAATGGAACAACACAATTAATCCCAAGTTGGGTCATCCAATTTAAACTTATAGAACCCTAATCTTGATTTTTTGAAGTATAAAATTAGGGCCAACTTTAATCTGGTTATGTTTATCAAACCAAGCTATCATTTTTTTTATGGTTTCCTTTGATTTAACGAAATAGTTTCTTAAATGTTTTTGGTTTGAAGATTATGCTTAACAGATATCTTTGGGAAAGGTGTGCTTAATGTAATGTGCCACGCAAAACTTTACCTTGGTATTATCTTTAATTAAGATTTTATCTTTCACCCTAAGTGCTTAATATAAATATGTTGTTTAATAATATTAAATGCTGAATATTAAAATATTTTATATTTTTAATTTTATTCTCATCCTATTATTTGAATAAAATCATTTTTATGGATTCATCATCTTCAACATTGAAATATAAATTGTTAAAATTCTAAAATATAAGTCATCCAATCATAAAAAAGAAGAAGTCAATTGAATCTTAATTCGATTGACATAAGTATTATTGTTAATGTAGGAGGATATGGGTTTGAGTGTGCTGAAACGCATTATTCTTCTATTTATGGGTTTGAGTGTGCTAAAACGCATTATCCTTCTATTTTTTCTAATTTTTTTATGTTTTATTATTCCTTTAAGACAAATTGGTGGAAGCTAAATTATTTATAGATTTGAATTTGTTTTTTTTCTTTTGGATTTAAACATAAAACATCTTTATTGAGTTTGTGTTCCAATTTAATTAAAATTTATTTTAATGCCCTTTTATTATTAAAATAAATATATTATTTGAGGTATTTTAGTCTTTTATTAAAAAAGATAATTAAAATATCCATACGATGAAATTTAAACTTATGCCGACTAAGTTCGCAAAATTTTAAATTTATCATTCAATCAAAGTTTTATTTTAATACTTCTATACATTTTAATTTTAGGTTTATTATAAGAAACCTCCTTGAATACAATTTAATAACCAATTGAGCCATCAATTAAAAATAGCACTCAATTGAGCCCTCTATCGATTTAAGCACTCAATTGAACCTTCAATTAAATTTAAGCAATCAATTAAGCTCTTGTCCTTTGAAGAGGGTGCTGAGATACATCAAAGGAACAACTAATTTTGGTGTTTGGTTCGCAATGGCAACTCCTTGAAACTTATTGGGTACATTGACAATGACTAGATTTGATCAACGGATGACATGTGAAGTACCTTTGAATATTTCTTTTCGCTTGGATTTGGGGTATTCTCATGGAGTTTGAAGAAGCAATCAACAATTACTCAATCCACAGCTGAGGTTGAGTATGCAACTGCAATAACAACAGTCAACCAAGTGATTTGGTTGAGAAGAATTTTATTTAATTTGAACCGTGAGCAGATTGAAGCAATTCAATTTTTTTGTGACAACCAATCAGCCATAGCAATTGCGAAGAATCCAATCTTTCATAGAAAGATAAAACATTTTAAAATCAAGTACTACTTTGTGATAAAAATAAAGAAGTGACTGTAATCCGTTGTAGTTCAAAAGATCAACTTATAGACATATTGACTAAATTACTCAATAAGTTAAGGTTTGAAGAGTAAATGAATAAAATTAATTTTCGCAGCACAAAAGTCAAGGAAGAGAGTAGAAAAGTGATCATCCATGCGAGCTCACTAAAATATGTGAGCTCACCAAGATTACAAGCTCATCAAATGTGCAAATTCATCAAGATTAGCGAATCCTCTGAGTATGGCGAGCTATTCCAAATAAACACATGCTATCACAAAGTGACGAGCTCCTTAATTTGAAAGTGTGAAACAATCGGAATTTAAGAGCTTATGTGGAAGTTTTGTTTAATATATATTCTTATTAGTATTTATTAGTATAATATATTTAATATTTAATAGCAAAAAATCTTAGTCGGCGTGAAAAGAGTGAATTCAATAAAAGCTTTTAACAGAGGAGTTTGTACCTCTTCTCCGCAGGTTTCCTTTCTTGTCGTTGTAGTCTCAACAAACCCCTTCCAAAACCCTCGTAACATTTTCGTGAACCGTCTAATCACTTCGCTGCCTCCACTAATGGCGACCCAAGCCCTCTCTCGCGCTCTCCTCTCGAAACCCAAAGCCGTATCTTCCTTCCTCTTCCCCTCCTCCCGCTCTTTCTCTTCCTTTTCCTCCTCCTCCTCCGCCGCTTCCTCCACCAAAACTCTTATCACCCCATCGCCAACCCCTTCTCTCTCCTTACTCCGTCGCCTTCGTGCCCCGCCTTGCTACTCACTCCTTCGTGACTCACTTTCCCCAGCTGTTAAATCGTTCTCCACTCGAGCAGCCAGGTCCTCCCTCAATGACCCCAATCCTAACTACTCGAACCGGCCCCCAAAAGAGACCATCTTGCTCGACGGATGTGATTTTGAGCATTGGCTTGTTGTGGTGGAGCCGCCTAAAGAGGATGCTACTAGGGATGATATTATTGATAGTTATATCAAAACCCTAGCTCAAGTAGTGGGCAGGTATTCTTTTTCGGCTATTTTTTTTTTGCTTATTTACAATGGGTTTCTTTTTGGTTTTTTTTTTTTAAATATTAAGCTATTTGCAGTTAAATTTTTTTGGAATCAGTAACAATGAAAGGACTGATTTTTTTTTTGTTTTGTTTTGTTTATATGGCATTGAAGTTGTAATTTTATTACATTCAGTTACAATCAACTCTGGCTTTTTCTACTTTATTTTACATGGTAGCAACTTTTGAGGAAACTAAGCCTTATTTTTCATTTTTTTTTTCTTGTTTGCTAATGGATGTTGAGGAAAGTGGCGACTATATATAGTTTGATTGTTATGTTTCACGATTTTTTCTTTTTCATGTTTGTATTCGGATGTTATTTTAATTTTCACACGAGCAGATACTTGTATCATTCCTACACTTTTTTAATTGTTAGCACAAGATGAGTATGGTAACTCAGATAGGAGAGTATCTGCATATTAACTCCAGTCTTTGAAATAAATTTATTCATCTTTGAGATGGAACTATGTGATGCATAATTCTTTTGTCATTGTAGCTTTTTTATTGTTAACGCATCGAGTATGTGGATTAAGATGTAACTGGATAGAAGAATCTCTGCACATTGACTATGGTCATTGAAACAACTTTTTTCTGTCTTTGTATTGCAAGTATGCAATGCTTGTTCTACAAGGGATTTTAGATCTGATCTATATTCATTCAACATGTTATACTATTAGTTGTGGCAAAAGATCCATTTATCTATGTGATGATTGTTGTATTTTTTAAGTGCTGGGATTTCCTTGTTTGTAGTGATGTTTTTTACAATTACTTGCTTGTTTTTATTCCTCCAGAACAAGTGATGTATTGTGATTATTGTTTATTTCCTGTGTATTGTATATGCAGTGAGGACGAAGCAAGAATGAAGATATACTCAGTTTCAACCAGACATTACTATGCATTTGGTGCTTTGGTGTCTGAAGAGGTCTCATATAAGCTCAAAGGTGCATGACCTCTTTTCTTATTGTTTTGCCACTTCAATGCTATTTGTTACCTATGTCTCATAATTTTTTATTTTTTCTTCAGAACTTCCTGGAGTTCGGTGGGTTCTTCCAGATTCCTATCTAGATGTCAAGAACAAGGATTATGGAGGTAAATATTCATTTTTAATCTTGAATATTTATTTATTTGGTGTCTCTTTGTTTTAAGCTATTAATTCTAGAAAGCGTACTTTATTGATTTTCAGGGGAACCTTTCATTAATGGGCAAGCTGTGCCTTATGACCCAAAATACCATGAGGAATGGGTGAGAAATAATGCTAGAGCAAATGAGAGAAATAGGCGCAATGACAGGCCACGCAATTATGATAGATCAAGGAACTATGAGCGGAGAAGGGAGAACATGAATACTAGAGATAATCAGACGCCTCCTCCAAATCAGGGCATGCAGAATGTCGCTCCAAATACTGCTGGAATGCCTCCCCACAACATGGGAGGGATGCCTCCCCACAACATGGGAGGGATGCCTCCCCACAACATGGGAGGGATGCCTCCCAACAACATGGGAGGGATGCCTCCCAACAACATGGGAGGGATGCCACCCAACAACATGGGAAGGATGCCACCCAACAACATGGGAGGAATGACACCGAATCAAGGATGGTCCGGTAAGATGCCTGGAAACGCTCCAAACTTCCAAACTGGCCCCAACTATGGAAACGCTCCTGGAAATGCGCAGAACTTCCAACCCGGTCCTGGTCCTGGTCCTAACTATGGAAACGCTCCTGGAAATGCACAGAACTTCCAACCTGGTCCTGGTCCTAACTATGGAAACACACCTTACCAAGGTGCTACACCCAATGCTCAATATCACCAGAATAACTATCCTCCAAATGTTGGTGGAGGAAACATGCCTGGTGGGAACTACCAATCTTAAATCTTTGTTCTAAGATGAATTCAGTTTCTCTTGTAGCTTTTAGGCATTGTTGTAGATAAAGAGAATATGCATAGACTTATGGTTATTGGCTACTAAAGAATTGCTATTGAATATGTTGGGCAACTTATAACAGATTCTTTTGTTTGCATCATGTAGCACAATAAATTTTGTTGGATGTTTAGCAGGTTGATAAAATTGATGGTGCTGGGTAAATTTCTATGAGTGTCATGAACTGATTGATCTCTTTGAATGATATTTCTTTTGTTCATAGTCGCTCTTAGACCTTGCAATTCCATGTATCATATCTTTGATAGTGATTAGTGACATGTCCAATGGTGTGGTTTACTCAATAAGCGTGGCCTGTATGGTTGGATTTAGTATAAAGCTTTTCTAAGTTCAGGTTGGCTTGGCTTGGCCAAAATTATTATTGAACTTTGGACATAGTTTTGCATTGAAAAGATTTGTTAAAATTGGTCACTGAATGCGAATGATTCAATAGATTGGTCTAATTCTCATTGTATTAGTCTTTTTAATTTGTTCTCCATGGAGAATACAAGGGTCCTATCTAATCCAATGGTCCTTTAAAACTCCATTTGTATTTTCCAGTATTAATAACCCCTTGTGCCACTGCCCATAGAACAAAGTGAAAAACCTTGAAGAAAAACATTAAAAATCATGGAATAATTACCCAGAAAAACCTTGTACAATTCGTGTTTTCATTGCCTACTTGCGTAATCTAAGCAACAATTGACTTTTCCTTAGACTTTGCCCTTTATATATGCTTATGTTTGTCCATTGCTTTGCCCATTGAAAATTTTAAAGCAAACTAAGCAATGGCCAGTAACACCGAGACAAGCAAGACCACTGCTGAGTACATAGCTGTTTCCCCCACCTTCGAGCCCCCTCTTGAGGCTGCCCTAGTTGTGCAGTCAAAGAACAAGAACAAGAACAAGAACAAGAAGAACAGAAGATGTATGTTCTTGTGTTTCTCTAACATGCAGTTCGAGAACGAGGAAGAAAAGGCGAAGGCCTTGCCGTTTTTGAACAGTGGGGAAACCAAAGTTGGGATGGTGATGTGTTGTTCCAATTTCCAAATCGGTTCTGAGCATGAAGACGCCCCTCCCAAAATTCCCAAGTGATGTCACCATTCATGAACTGCCATTTGGTAGCATAAATTACAAATAAAAGAACTTCCAATGTTTGTAAAATAAATAAATATTGTATCATGGTGTGTAGAATCGTGTTGTTCTATCGATAGTATAGTTTTATTGTAATAAAAAAATTTTCTGTTCTTTTAGTTCTAGCTATGGTATTGTAATAAACGAATTGTGAACTGTAATTTTGTTTGATTTCAATGGAGTGATTTTTTGTGGTATTTTATTGTTTTGGGTAAAGTACAATAATGGTAACTGAACTACTGACTTCATTCTAGTTCGGTCATTGAACTATTAATTTTTTTTATTTAATCACTGAATCAAATTTTTTGCTCACTCTCCCGATAGCTATTAGATGAGTGATGGGAAACTGATATATGGTTTTCTTTATTGGTCTAATAACAGATTTAGCTCTCTAATATTTAGACATTCTATCAATTTAATCCTGAATATAAAATATTTAACAAATTTAGCCTTCAATATTTATACAAATTTGTCATACACCTATAACCAAATCTAGTTGCAATAATCAATCTTTTCTTCTTCTTTTTAACTGTCAAAATAATCCAATCAATAAACCCAAATCCTGCTAACAAACACAACTCATTCACGGCTGCTAGATTTTCATTGTTTCTATACCCATTATCAAAGGGTGAGCTAAAAGGGCTAAAAATGATTTCTTTCTTAATATTGTTTTGTGAAATTTTTAGAGTTAGAACTAAATTGCATAAATCTTGTAAATTTTGAGGGCTAAATTTTGTTGAATTTATTAGAATTTGAATTAAAAAGGACAAATTTTGTAAAAATTGAGGGCTAAATTTGTTGAATATTTTATATTTAGGATTAAAGCGATAGAATATCTAAACATTGAAGGGTTAAATTTGTTACTAGAATAGAAAAGCCCCACTTCAGCTTTCCGTCACTTATCTAACGACAACTAACGGGAGAGTAATCAAAATATTTGATTTCGAAAAGTTAAGTAACTAAATAGAAAAATTTAATAATTCAGTGACCAAAATAGAATGAAAACAATAATTTAGAGACCATTTATGTAGTTTACCTATTATTTTTTATCCTTCGATGCTAAGTTATGGTATAAGTATTTAAAAGTAAGGCCTTGAAAGCAATCTTGAAATTGTAAAGATTATGTAAATGTATGAATAATTCTGCAATTGTGATTGGACAATAAAGAAACTTATACATCAACTTCTGTCTATGTCACTAGATGGTCCATGCAATAATTTTCTATTAAGCAAGTTCTACAATTTTCAGTAAGCAATGATGTAAATGCATTTGATAATAGCTTCAACTAAATAGGAAAATTAGATTATTATTATTATTTTTTAAAATCTACTCCTATTTTGAGATTCCATTTGAAGAGTTGAAATAAAAAATAATATGGAGACCCTAAATATATATTTAAGCTCTTATCCATTCTGCCAATTGGTAACAAACCTGAAACAATTTTGATGGTAAGTGATGATCATGCGATACAATGAAAATACAAACGTCAAAGACAGTGTCACCGTGCCCCCTAAGGAACTCGAAGCTGTTCCGGAAGTTCCGGCCCTTGATCTCACCGTTGACCACGGCTCGATGTCTGAAAAGAATGATAATAAGAACAGGAAGAGAAGTTGTTTCCTGTTATGTTTCTCAAATGTTGAGCTTGGAAATGAAGATGGCAAAAGGAAAGCCTTTTCTTTCCTTGAGAATCGTAACAGGTGCTGCGTGGCCGTATGTTTTTCCAATTTCGAAGTTGGACCGAAGATGAAAGGATGATTTCAGGGCTTATCGTGTATCCTGTTCGTAGTTCGTGTATCCATATCATGTTTGTGTTATTATGTTGTAAGAAAATTGAATTTCCGAGTTTGGATAGTTCGTATGGATGTTTTAAATTATGCACAGGACTGAAACATACCCCAGCTAACAAGCTTGCCATTAAAATTGTCCGCAACATCAATGTAAACCTTGGACTGTTTATATGCCTTTGCAAGCTCTTGTTTCCTAAAGTTCAGATCATCCTCTAACCTGGAGATCCTCATAGCTAGATCCTTCAGCTTCTGACGTTCGATTTGACCGATGTAAGCGCAAGCGATTTTCTTCAAATGTTCCATGGCGAAATCCACCTTGAAACTGATACGTAAAGCGTCCTTGATCGCGTCCCTCCACTTCAATATCCTATCCTCGGTGATTTCCTCGAGTCGTAGATCGTTCATCTCTTTGACACTAGCGCAGAACATTATGTATACCATCTCGGTGATGCTCGGGTTCATCTTACTTGTTGCGGAAATATCGCCACAAGCACCAATGATTGTCTCGAGGGTAGGGACCAGAGAGTGTGGGAAACTATATTTCCCATGCTTTATGCGATCCCCATCTAAGCCATTGAAGTCTGAAAACTTCCCCTTGCTCTCTTCATCGGCTTCGATTTTCGTAAGTAGGTCACTAATGGGCATTTCATCGTTACAGCATGTTGCTGCTTTGGGTTTTGTCGGGTTGAGATCCGCATTAACCAGGATCATCTGTAGCAGGTTTTGAAACTCATTCATGTCCACATCCATGAGCTGAAAACATTACCAAACATTGAATTGTAAACCAAACACAGAGGAAATTGTACATGAGCTTTGGATTGAATAAATACTTACGTCTTTAAGAGGAAATGCCTCAATGGCGGGGTTCGTTCTTGGATTGATTGCGGCAAGCTCCAATGACAAGAACTGCAACTGCAACATAAGTAGGTATATATAAATGTAAAATATATACAGTCATGTTATTATAAATGTTGAGGGACTCGAGTTTCTTTCCGGAGAAATCTTCACATATTGTCTATTTAGAGCTGATCGGCCCTTAATGGGCTGGTATTGTACTCAAGTTGAGTCGGAGTATGTGGAGTGAGAATGCCTTGTTGGATTGGTCGTACGTAATGTACGGGCCACCTAATAAGAGGATGTAAGCACCTCGTGCTAGATAGAGTTTGAACCCCTAATTTGTACCATCTTTTCCCTCAAATGATCTATATCCTATATAGGTCAAGAATTGAAACCTTACCGAGCACAAGACACTCACATCCCTTCAGTAGGTGGCCCGTGCATTAGGCACGGCCCGGTCTAATGTGGCACTCCTACTTTGCATACCCCGCCTCAAGCTCGAGCTCTCAACAGAGTCGGAAGACAAAATCCCAGTTTGACCCGGAGACAATACTGACCTATCAAAGGCTCCAACTCAGGACAGATAATACTTAAAAGACTTCTCCTGTCCGAACTCCACTCAACAAATAAACAAACAGAAGGATCCACACCTCGATCTCACGTTGCAGTGATTGAATGTAACTAAAAATCTCATCAAGCAAAAGCGCCCCCTGAACCTGAATCCAGAAGTGGCTTATATTATGCCATAAGTACTGAAAATATTCGTATCCATTAGCATACCTTATTGCAAGCAGGGATCAGATCCTTAAGAATTTTGGTACTTTCACTTATTTGTTCTCTCATAGCCTGCCAATAACAAGGTTCAGATCAGTGGAAACATATTCAAAGCCTGCAACTAGGTCACAAGTTTGCAAAAACTCCATGAATTATATATCAAATTACCCTGTGACCATCAGTGGCTTGAGCTCTTCTTGCTCCTAAATTGCTGTAATCTTGTTTAGCCTTTTGCTCCATTGGCTTGCCTGAACCTGAACTAGGTTCTGCTTCAGCTTTAGAATCACCATAGGAGAGCAGCAATTCCAGTTTTGATTTTAACAGTCTATTCTCAGCAATCAACCCTTCATTTTCCTCTGTCAAATGCTTGTTCTCCGCTGACAGTTCATCTGCTGTTATCTGCACTAAGACATGTTGACATCAAAGAAGACGCATCTCCAGCAGACCATGGCAATCCTTAAAGTTCTTTTAGTGTTACATAAAATTTGACAAACTTTGTTATGTTTTATATATATGTTTACCTTGCGCTTTTGCCTATACCTGTAATCACTTAGTCTTTTGTTTTCTCTTTTCTGAGCTAAACTAAGTTTAGGTCTTCCCCCTTCAGATTTCGTTCGGTATGAACCTTCGGATGTTCCTACTTGATTCAACTGGTCTTGATCTGTTAAAGACTGAGTGAGTCCACCATTTACAGCAGAGATCTCAGTTTTGTCCTCCACGAAACCAACCAGCTCCATCCATTGACCATCAACTGGTTTCTTTAAAGTGAAAAATGAACTGGACCCATCTGATGAATAACCCTCCATGCTCACCAGATAAAACTCTTTAATTTTGATTTTGTAGCCAACAAAACACAAAGACCAATGATGTTTAAGCTAAGCCCATCCCATTCATATATGAAACAATGTTCGGAAACAACAAGGTTTGTATTTCCTTTGTTTTCTTACATCTTTCCTTCAAGATTGTCGTCACAATAACTTGTCACCTATTTCAATCATTCTTATAAGAATCTACTTAGAAATTGATTTGAACACTATTATTGTTTGACGGAGAATGTTAAATGTCTGTGTTATATTGAGTAAAAATATTTAATTTGAATACAAGGATAGATGATTCAGGATTTAACAAATGTGAAATGCTACAACTTCAATGGTTTTTGTTTGAGCAGGTTTGTAAGACTTATAGAACCTTTTCTTTTGATATACAATTCTGAGAAATGCTTATGAATTTCAAAACAATCATTTGAGGTAACAATCAGTATATGAATCTAATAAAATATCATCAAAAAATCCCTGTCTACGGTACCCGAATTAAGAAAAAAGTAGGATACAAGCATACATCCGGTATGAGTATCTATGTAGACCAGATGTGTCACATAAGGATAGTTTGAAGAAAACAAAGATTCCAAGTGAGTAAGTTTCTATAAGCTGCAAAATGTGACAGTAGTACAGAGACTACGTAGATTGGTGTGATATAAACACAAACTATATGGTAGATCTCTCAATCCTTTTTAGGACTTTTTCCCATCATCCTTGTATCCTGTTCCCAGTCTCAATTCTAAAGCCAGTCCAATTGTTTTCAGCTTTCTTCACTGCTTGTGCATTTGATTTTGCTCAATGTGCCTCAAACCAAATTAACAAACCATAAGGGAACAAGGCCCCAATATTTGAGCCACCACCAACGATGTTTAGGTGGGTAGTTTGAGCATCAATAGCTGATAAAGAAAGCCTTTTGGTGAAGCTCATTGGAGTCTGGAGTTGCATTTCATCAAACAGATAAAAATAGAAGTGGCGGTTTCGATGCTGATACAGGATATGCTTGGGGGAAAATCCAAGTGTTCTCATTTGGGTCAGTCCAAAAATTTAAGGGGTAAAGTCGATAACAATGGCGAGTATTACTTGAACAAATAAGAATACCATACAGAAAGATTGTGTCAACCTTTTGGAGGAGCAAGATATCAGGTAAAATGGTATACCAGTTTCATATGATGGGATTTTTCTGCAGTATAAGTTTCAAGAATGGTATCTCATTTTCAGCCATGCATAATTCTATTGGAAGAAGACCAAGGAAATAAACCTGTGCTGACAGGAACTCCAATGAAGTTCTCAACAGCATCGATACTCATCTTGAACTCCTCATATATCTCAGCACGTTTCTTCTTCCAGTCATTCACCTCAGCCTCTAATGTTGAGATCTTTGAATCAATTTCATGGAGCAATTTGCACCCTGGTTGACCAAAGTAAGCACAGACAACTTTCTTCAAATGCTCCATGGCAAATGCCACATTGAAACCAAGGCGTAAAGCATCCTTGATCACATCTCTCCACTTCAGCAATATGTCCTCAGTAACTTCCTCAAGCCGTAGATGTTCCATCTCTCTGATCACAGCACAAAATAAAACATAGACTGTGGCAGAAACACTGGGACTTACTAGACTTGTTGCAGAAATATCACTGTAGACACTGTTTATTCTCTCAACAGTTGGAATCAGAGACAATGGGAAACTGAATCTCCCAAATCTTCTCTGCTCCCCCTCTAAGCCTGTGAAATCTGAGAGGTCTACATTGCTCGCAACTTCTGTATGAAGTTCCATAAGGAACTTAGGCAACTTGATCTTAGCCACTTCAGCAGAACATGAACCACTCTGAGCACTCTCTTGATGTTCAGTAGCAGGCTCATTGACAGCAGCTCTTGCATTTGGAGTCCTCTCTTTATTATTTGTAAGATTCTGACTGATAGCCACACCTCCATCATTTGAACTAATCTTCTGCTGATCTTGGATGCGTTGATGCTTTTGGATACTACTGGACTGAAACAATATGTTGGGAGGTAAAAAAAAACTCATGATAACAGAAAAAGAAGCTTACACAAAAGTCGATTTGGTTTGAGACAATTAAGATGACTTTATTGAACATTCTATTTTCTTCCCAGTAATTGAGGAGTGTAAAAATTTAGACATGCAAGGTTACTCATGCTCAAACCAAATAAATGAATAGCATATGCTAATACAGTCAAAAAGATTTTAAAGAGCTGTCGTAAATGGTCTAACAGGGAAAAAAAGATAGAGAGATAAAAGAGTTTGTTGGGAGAGAAGAGAGATATAAGAGTTTGTTGGGATAGAAAAGGCTGGGGAGGGGGGATTCTTTTTGTCAAAAGATTGAGTGCAGGTATACTGCCAAGCCAATGTTCAAGCCCATAAACACCACTATTACCGCAACATGTTAAATCTATGGAATATTATTTTTACCGTTTACATAAATTCTTATTTGATTGAGACGATAGAACATACAATGACATAAGCATTCCAAATTTGACCAATCAAAGTACAAAAGGATATTGAAAGAGTAAGACAAAATTTAAAGGAATCTTGCTATGCATGGCATTTATTCTGTCAAAGATGAGACTATGCAAAATAACACTTAAGTTTTTGACATCGTTCTAAGAAAATAAAACTGAGAAGAGATTATTGTGACTCCGTATGCTAAAACTCATCAGAAGCAAACGGTTGTTACCTTTGAGACCTCTTCTGTTTGATCATCATGCCACTGGCTGGTTGCTTGAGAAAAACAACATTCTACCTTATCTAGATCTAGGGCTAGAAGACTCTGATTGGTACGCAGCTGTGAAAGCTCCTCTTCATACCGTCTTATCTCATTCTTCAGCCTCTCCATTTCCATCTGCAAAATAAAAAGCAACATCAACGAATAATGTATTTGACAGCCAAGCTTCTTTTAATCTTGTGCAAAGTTAAAATTTTAACCTCAAGATCACTAGTCATTAATATCTTTGTTTCAATCGCAACACCTCCATATTCTCAGCAATATACCATAAAGATGAGCTATAGATAAGCGTTTTCAATACTACTTACAGAAGACACTAAGAAGAAAGGTGTGACATGCACAGGCATAGATATTAGTTACTATGAATAGACAGTTTTCTTCTCATAACTTCATAGTATGTACCTTTTGCAAATGAAATTTTTTTCTATTCAAGCAGCATGAACAAAAGAGATGAACTTTATACAATTGAATTTTGAATAGATACCTCAATTGTCAGTTCAAAAATTTCTAGTTTTATAAAATTGTCTTTTAAACTTGAAGGATGTAATCCTAACTTTCTCCCATAAACAATGGGAAGAATGATAAAAGGAAGACACGCAAATTCTTTACCTTCTTCCTCTCTAAGTACCGCCGATCCGCAAGCACTTTTCTTTCCATAACACTAAATCTACGTTTGAGAAATCTTCTGTTGTTATCGGCTAAACATTTAGATGTTCCTGATTCAACCAATTGGGGTTCAACACTTGTAATCAGCTCAGTCTTCAAATACTTCGACTGATCAGCTTCATTATTCTTAAATGGACTGGTAACCTCAGACGGAGAAAGGTCCATGTTTCCGTGAAACAGTATCTGCCTGATTAAATTGCAAATAATTCTGAGGAAAATGAAAACAGTAACCAAATTAAAAGATCAAAACAATCAGAAGAAAAGATTCTTTCTTTAGCCGGTAAACAATCATTAATTCCGAATTTAACCTACCAGTCATAGACAGATCTATATGACCAAAAGTCAACTCTGCCAATCAAACAAAGAGATGAATTAATGAGAAAATCCGCTTCAGTATTGACAGGATCCGCCCTTCTTTCTTTTCCTTGAAACCTGAAAATTTCAGCATAACATAGTTATAATTACTTATAAAACTCGGCGAGGTTGAGAGCGAAACTGAACGGAGTCGATGATGGAACTTCGATTTGGTTGCAAAGTGATGAGAGTTAAGCGTAAAATAGAAGAATTTCCAGATTTCTATGACCTAGGATTAAAGGAAGGGATGGAATTGTTACAAAGCTGATCCCACCTACTCGTAACATTTTGGCTTTTTTTCTTTTGGGCAAACTACACCCAAGTATTATTTTTAAGTTTTTATTTTGTCACTTAATCTCAAAAAATTTCAAAGTAGTTAATGTATTATTCAAAAGTTTTTATTAAAATCCCTGAACTATCGAATCGGTTTGAAAACAATGAAATAGTACCCACCACGAGACCATTTATACCTATATTTTGTACGAGGTGGACTAAATGAGCTAGAAACTAAAACCAAATAAATTAATTGAGAGAGGAGATTAATATCTCATGCCTACAATATAATACTTTTGTCATTGGTCACAAGATTGACGGGTTATTATTATTATCACATAATAATACTAATAAATTATTATTTTAATATCAAATTAATAATATAATTAATAATGAATGGTATTTTCAAAACAATTTTTTAAAGCAGTGCTTTTATATAGTATAGATGAATTCTAAAACTACAAGAGAAGCAAGAAAAATGTATAATTTGGACCTATAATTTTATAAAAAAATTATTTTAGCTCTTCATTTAACTTTTTATTTTTTTAACTCTTAAACTTGTGTTTCTTGTCAAATTATCCCAAATGAAAGGTAAAGTTAACTTTTCTTTTTTAACTTTGTTGACGTGACGTACATTTGATTTGTCATGTGGATGACACGTCAACATTTAGTTAATTTTTTAAAATTCTAAAAATTTAAAAAAAGTTATAAAATTTATAATTTTTTATAATATTTTAAAAATTATTTAACTATTGACATATCATCCACGTGATGCCAAGTCAACAAAGTTAACAAATGTTAATTTTTCTATCCATTTTGGAATTTGACACAAAAAAAATAAATTTAAAGACTAAAGAAAATGAAAAATAAAATGAAAGGCTAAAATGATTTTTTTATGTTAAAGGGCAAAAAATAATTATGTCCAAAGAAAAGACATTTGAGCAGGGTTCGCCTGATTCAAAAGGAAAAATTTCAAGCTAGACCCATTTTCGAGCCAGCCCAACTTACCAAAAAGTTCATTTTACCATTTAAAAATAAGTAAAATATTAAAAATTTAATTATATTTTATATTTTTATAATTAAATCTAAATATAAAATTAACGGTAATTATTATCTTTAGAATTTTATGATTTAAAAAGTATGATTATAATTTTAAAATAAATTATGAGTTTTAATATTTTATTTATAATTTTCTAATGTTTATAATTTCTTTTAATTTTATTAAAATTATTGGTAAAAAATTCTAACAGTATCATAAAGATATTTTAATTATAGTTTATGTGTCAAATTAGTTATTGAATTAACTTATTATGTCATCATTTAGGGAAATGGAAATTAAAAGACTAATAAAGAAAATGTAATAACTTGATAACATTAATGACTATTATATAACATTCAAAAATTAGATGATTAAAATATAACTTTAAATAAAATTTAAGTACTATTATTATATTT
Organism: Gossypium arboreum; assembly: GCF_025698485.1. Lineage (NCBI taxonomy): Eukaryota > Viridiplantae > Streptophyta > Magnoliopsida > Malvales > Malvaceae > Gossypium > Gossypium arboreum. The sequence continues at coordinate 115,653,745 of NC_069070.1, read as the reverse complement.
TAACCTACGATAAATATGAATTAAAATGATTGAATTTGTAAAATCCTTTCTCAGTGCATAGTACTTAATTAAAAATTAGAGTAAATTACACCAACGGTCACTTAACTTTGAGATAGCTAACAAAACAGTCAACTAGGTTTCATTTCAGTCACTCAACTTTTGAAAAATAACAAAACAGTCACTAACGTTATAAAAAAGTGACAAAACAGTCATTGATTAACAGTTTTCGTTAGTGTTTTAACAGAACTGCTGATGTGGCAAGTTAACTAATTGATGTGGCCAGTTAACTTGCCACGTAGGGTGTCCACATCAGAAATTAAAAAAAAACCTAAAAAACCCTTAACAGAGAAGAAGAAGAAACAACAGCAGAAGAAAACTATAAAAAAAAGTCTTATTTACCTAATTTGTCAGGGTCTGGTTCTTTGTCATTGAAACACCATGTCTTTGCTCTTTTTCTTCTTCTTCTTGGCTCTCTACCTCTGTGACTCTGTAACCTTCTGCCATTTTTGGCGAGGTCTTATGATTTTTCCAGATTGGGATGTGGTTTACTGTTCGAATCCCATGTGACCAGAAGGCGGCTACAAAAGTACATTGGGGCGCCTTTTCTTCAAGACCAATGACATGGTTCAGGCTGTTGAAACTCCTGACTCTGTACGAAACAAAGTCTCCTTATCTATTTTTGGGTTTCTTGATAGAGAGGTCTCCTTGAAAGGTAAGGTCACTCCCACCCTACGTTAACCTCACTAGTCATCACTTGATATAAGGTCGGCATGTTTATCTTTAACTGGTAGTACCATGTTGCCACATTGTAATTTTATGACAAATAACCAAAATTGACTTATGGGTTGGTTCATGCATTAGCGCCTAGAATCCAATTTATTCATCTTTTCTGTGAAACTCAATTAATGTGATGTAAGATTGTGGATGTCATCTCCACTGATACATGTTCCTTCATGCATTGTGTAGGAAAGCTGAAGGTCTTGGATCATCAATGGATTCAAGTTATTTTTGAGCCATCTGAATTCTTTATACTGAACTCTTTCATGCATAATTTGTTGTCCATTGTATCTATTTCAGTACAATCATTGGTTTATTTTATGGAAGGAAGGCTCATGTTTCTTTTCTCTGAATTTTCATGTTCGAATCTCAAATATAAGGTACAATTATCAAGTGGCGAACGTTACCCTGTACCAGACAAAGCAACTCCAGTTTACATCACTGTCAGAGATGGTGGAAATCGAGGAAGTCTAGCTGGAAGGTTAGTTTGATTGCATATTGCAACAAATACAAAAATGATATTTAGCTACGTGTTTACAGTTAATCTGTTACAAACTAAATACCTTGCTAAATTAAGCAAATGGTTTTTTGATTATACAGATTTTTAGATCCCCAACCAGAGTATTTTGCATTCCGAGAAGCTAGTTATGGTCATTTGACACTGGAAATCCAAAATAGGACCCATGCATTCTACCATTGGAACAGCAATAATGATGGGAAAAAAGTGGCAACTAACTCATTTGTATTTCACAATCAGTACTGGTGAGTACAATCAACCTTAATCTACATAAGATTGTATGTTAAATGAGGAAGCATCAAAGTCTGCAGTGAAACAACTAATGATATGTGACAGCCCTAATTTGGCCCTAGTCGGAAAGTGGTTTCGGGATCACAAAACCGAGTCACAAAAATAATTAGATGTTATATTTTGTGTTTGTTTCATGTGAAAGTGCATGTGTGAAAATTTCATGCTTTGATTTTGTCAATTGTGAGTGAAATTATGAAATAGAACTTATGTGAAAATTTCTGAAAATGCTATAGGCTAATTTGTAGTGGTCAAATAATTTGTAGAGCAAAATAGGAGGATTTGCATGTCAAACCTCCCATTTTATGTGTAGTGGCCGACCATCATCTTGGTGATAGACAACATGTGCACTTGATAATAATAAATTAAGACATGAAGTTATGGTACTAATTGATATGTGTCATTTTATGTTATAAATAAAGAGTAATAAAATAACAAAAGGAAGTGAAGGACAAAGTTTTGTTCATTTTTGTTCATCATAGCCGAAAATAGGAGAGCAAGAGAGGAGAAAGCTCTTGACAAATTCGGTCACTAGGGGGAAGAAGGTGTAAGGTAAGTTCATGGTAGTTTGCTTCTATCTTGATGTTCATGAGTTCTTCTTGATTCTACCTTAAATCATGAAGCATATTTTGATTTTTTGGTTGTGTTGTGAGCATTCGGTCATGAATTGAAATGAGGGAAATGGTTGTTGTTTCATGTTTTTTTGATGAAAAATGGAAAATAGGTGAAGTTGAGCCAAGCAAATGAGCATGCATGTGCCTTAGATGCTAATAGGGAAAATCGGCATAACATGTTGTGTGTATTATGTCCGAATGTGAACTTGGATAATATTGAGTAATGTTTGTGCTTTAAAATGATGAAATAAAGTTTATGCTTAAGTGAAATCATAGGTATGTGATGATTGATTTGTGATATGCATGTTTAAATAACATGCATGCAAGGTATGTGTGAAAGAGTGATTTGGTAACAAATCTGCTTGGGACAGCAACAGTAATGTGATTTTGGAAAATCACCATAAATTGTGGGAGATGAGTTAGAAGCATAATAATTATGTAAATAAATCTTAATGAGTCTAGTTTCTTATAAAAGAAACCGTGTAAGCAAAAGAATTTCCGATAATGAGATATTTGAAGTGATGTGGGACAGGGTCAAAATGACTTCTAGATCCTCTGTTCTGTTTTTATAAAATCATTATAAATTGTAAAAAAATGGTTATAAGATAAAGTTTATATGCTTAGACTCCTTAATGAGTCTAGTTTCAAATGAAATAAATGAGAACATATTTTGAATTCTGTACAATGAGAAATTCAATTCGTAGTGAAGAGTAGTTAGATTAGTCAAATAGTGAAACAAGGGAAACTTTAAGAAAAATCTGGTATTGATTGGCCAAACCAAAAATTCTGAAATTTTTATGGATGGAAGATATATGAGTATATTTTCAGGGAAAATTAACGGAAATTGATTTGGGGTTCCGTAACTCCAGTTATAAATGATTTAGTGACTGTTGCTTAGAGCTAATCATGGGTCAAGCCCTGCCCTACCAAGGCCCGATCCAAAAATGGGAGGTTTGGGTAAAAATATAGGCCGAAAAATAGGTTTGGGCAAAAAACGAGGCCCGTTTAGAAAGCGGGCCGGCCTCGAGTAAGAGTTTTTGGCCTACCAAATATGGGCCTAAAATTTTGCCCAAGTCCTACGAAATAAAATTACTAAGCTCGAGCCTGCCCGGCCCATATTAAATTTTTTATTTCATTAAATAAAAAATTTGTATGGGCTTGGCTCAAACTTCCGACCCTACCATGATCACCTCTACTATTGCTCGGAAGATAACTTACGGTGAAATTTTGATTATGTGGTAAACATTGACAAAAATTTGTTAATGAGTTGCTTATTGATTTCTTATAAGCTTACTGCTCAAACCCGGCCCGGCCCGGCCCATGATCACCTCTACTATTGCTCAGGAAGATAACTTACAGTGAAATTTTGATTATGTGGTAAACATTGACAAAAATTTGTTAATGAGTTGCTTATTGATTTCTTATAAGCTTACTATGATCTGTAGGTGTGGAAGTCGAATATATATATAATATATTTTGAAAGTGATGCTTGAATAGTCGAATAATGACTAAGTTTAAAATTGTTGACTTTAAGCTCAAGAGCATAGAGGGACAAATTCGGATAAGGGAAAAGAGAAAGTAATCGAATAGCCGTTGTAATCATTCGGCAACATTCGAGGTAAGTTCTTAAGTGTTTAAGCTTGATTCCTTTTTATATGCCTAAGAGTTAAATTAATATGGCAAAGAGAATTTAAATTTTATTTAGTTAATGTGCCGAATATGTAATGATTTAAGGCTATAAGCCGATTATGGCTATTATGCTTAAGTTGAATTGGATTTGGAAATTTGATGCACTAAATGAGCGTTACAATGAATAAACTATGCCGTATATGTGCTGGTAGAGATATTACGATATGTGGATTCGTTCCGTAAAGTAAATTATTCAGGTATGAACAACCTAATTAAGTACATGTGAATTAAATGAATTTGATGATTGATGTGAATCGAACATATAAGAAATGGTTTCATGTTTATGTTCAACTATGAGACCTTGTGTTAAATCGACAATCGATTTCGTTCAATACATTAAGTTGGTCAGGTATGCGATATGTACTTATGCATGTTAAATTGATTGGAATTGAATTATGAATGTGAATTGAGAAGCATAGGTGAAAATGCCTATGTCATATAGGTGAGTAAGGGTAAAACCATCGTAAATTATCGATAAGGATGGGCTATGTGTGGAACCATCTTATAATTGCTAATTTGAATGGTTGCGTGCGAATCAGTGAGCAAGATGTATTGTATTGAGATGATGCTTGGTGAAAATATACATATGTTCTTTGTGTTGAATGAACATTAAATTTAAGTTATGAGTAGTATGTGACTAGCATATCTAGTCGAATTTGATACTATTAACTGATGTACTAAGATATGTGTTCCAATGTGAAATTAAACCCTATGTGGTTGAAATGATGAAAATCTTTGTTCATAGATTTGTGTTTCAGTTATACATGATTAAAGTATAAGTTATGAAAGAGGGAAAGAACAGGTGAATTGTTTATCGAAATACGATATCCGAGTTAAATCCATGAGCTTCGTCTGCTGGTATTATATCCGGTTAAATCCTGCAGCTTCGTCTTTGGTAATATATCCGGTTAAATCCATGAGCTTCGTCTTTGGTATTATATCTGGGTTAAATCCCGCAGGCCTAGTGCTGGTATTATATTCGGGCCTTTGAGCCTAACAGACTATTATGACAGTGAGACATTATTCGGGCCTTTCGAGCCTAGCAGGCTATAATGTCGGTGAAATGATATCGGGCCTCGAGCCTAGCAGGCGAAATGCCGGTGAATGAATAAAAGTCTAAGGTTAAGGCACCTCGTATTAGTTTGACAAATGAATACATTCAATACGTTAAGTGGGCTAGGTACGCACTATGTACTCATATGTAAGTTCGATTTGAATGGAATCACGAGTGTATAATGTAATACATATGTGAATAAATGTTATAACTATATCTATGACCATGATACATTCGGTCAAGGTGTGAAAGTATTTGACTTATTTATGTTATATGAATTCAGATTAAATGTTATAAGAATGCTGAATGTGTATTATGTGCTTGTGTATATTCGGCCAAATGGTAATATACCTAGAAAATGGCCTTTTGAGAAATTGAATAATCGAAGTATAATTGCATTTAATTGTTTGCACAGCTTAAAACTTACTAAGCTTATGAAAGCTTACTCCGTTTGTTATGTTCTCTGTTTTATAGATTGTTGGCTCCAGTTACTTGCTCGGGTTGGAGTTCGCCGGAAATATTATCACACTGTCGAGCTCACGCTATTGGTGTAAGTAAATCTTAGTATTTCGAGTCTATGGCATGTATAGGGTTTTAATGTTGAGTATATGATATTATAATTTAGCCAAAGGTGGTGGCTTGTATTGATAAAGTGTTTTGGCCATGTAAATAGGCCTATGTTGGCTAGTAATTTTTTGGGCCTCGTAAGCCCATATATGGACAGATTACATGTGAAAAGAAAAGTTGTAAATTGATTGAAATTTTTCGACATGGTTTTTGTGTGATTGACTGAGTTTAAGTTGGGTAACACCTCGAACCCTGTTCCGGCGAGGGATACGGGCGATGGGTGTTACATGATAATTTCCAATAATTTTGCTAAAATTACCCCAGTGCACGAAGCATTTTTAGAGTGTTTGAATGATATTATTAGCAAACTTTTTAGAACAAAATATGCAGTGAGTGGTATATGTTGTAGGAGAATGTGATATCTCGAATTAGGGCCTAAACGGAATAGTGATTTCGAAACCACAATTCTGAAGTAGAAAAATTTATTCTGATTAATTTTTGTAATTTATTGAGTGATTAGATGCATGTGTTAGAATATCGATAGAAAATTTCATGAATTGCATGTCTAATTTGCCTATTAGGACTTAATTGCAAAAGTTGATAAATATGAGTTTTAGATGTTAAAGGATTTAATTGAAGAGCATAATTGAAGTAGAGGTCCTTAAATGGTAATTATACCGTTAGGTTTTCTTGGACAAAAATGGACATACATGGTAGAAATAACCAAAGTTTTTAATGAATGGTATTTTAGTCATTTGGTAATTAAAAGATTAAAAAAAGGAAAAAGATGGAAAAATATGTCCATCTTCTTCATTAGGACGAAATTTCAAGGGTTCTCCATATCTAGGGTTTATTTCAAGCTTCCAAGCTCCATAGTAAGTGATTCCCAGCCCCGTTTTTAATGTTCTTTACGTTTTTGGAGTCCCGATAACTTGATTAGCTTATTCTAGCAATAATTTAACCTAGGGTTTATATTTGGAAAAATACCCATAGGTGAAATACGTTTATTTTGATATTTTATGGTATAATATGAAGCTTGAAATTATGTTAAACAACTTTTGCTAAACGATTTTACGTGAAAACGAGTAAAATGACATAATCGATAAAAATACCTAATGTTTATAACTACATGTTAGAGTGAGAATTTGATGTTTCCATAGAAGGGAAAAATGATCATAATTTCATAAAACATAAGAATTTTGGAAAAAAAATTTAATTTTCGAGCTTTGGGGCAAAAGTGTAAATATGCAAAAGTTTAGGGGTAAAATTGTAATTTTACAAAATTTAGAGTTAAGGACTATTTTGATAAATGTGAGTATTAAATCAGCTAAATATGTTATTTTAGACCAAGAAAGACGTGGAATCGACCTTGATCGGGAAAAGGAAAAAGTTCGGGATTAATAGATTTTTGTACACGAACAAGTATCAAGGTAAGTTCATGTAACTTAAATTATATTCTTAAATGCTTGAAATGTATGTTATTGATGTGAATATGATTTGAATGTTCATTGTATGAAAATTGATGAAACATTGATATATTTGATAAAAAGGGGAAGAAATCTCGGTTGAATGAAAGGAAATTTCGATGGATCTCTGAAAAGGAATTGACGGTAAAAAGGATCTAGCCCAGACGGGTGATCCTATCCTGATATAGCCCTCCGAAGAATATGTGTAAAATGGATTTAGCCGGACGGGTAATCCGAATTAGGGTCTCAATTTAGCTTGATGGTAATTCGGATCCAAGCTCATTAGAGTAATTATCATTACAGGATTTAGCTTTGGGTGGTAATCCCGACAATACTCTATGAGTTTATATTACAGGGGATTTAGCCTGGACTGGTAATCCCGTTGTAAGGATGAGGTTCGCGGGAGTGTGCTCTCTGAAATGGAAATGTGTGCACATGTATATGAATTGACGGACTCGGAAATTGTACACTAAAAGTGTACCTCTGAAAATCCATCGAAAATTCCAAGAAATTCAACGGGATAAATATGGAAAAATAATAAGGGAATGGAAATCATGGTATTGATGAATTTATCAATCATGGTATATATTATTGGTACATGGAAATTGTTGTACTAACTTGAATGTTGAGTTTGTGCATGTTAGGGTAATAATGCATTGAATGGATATAGGAATGTTTATTGTATTGTATTGAAAATATTAGGTAAGTATAATTCTTGTTATATGAGCTTACTAAGCACAAAGTGCTTACCCTGTTTTATTTTCCCCTGTTTTGTAGTGTTAAGAGCTCGGAGGTCGAATTTGGTCGGAGACACATCACACTATCAACCTCAGGATTTCGGTATATAAAGAAACTTTATTTTGGAAATAAATGGCTTGTATAAGCTAATAAAGTAAATGATTCTGTGAAATGAATGTAAGGTCAGCCATTAGTATGACTGACAAATCTTGGTTTTGGTATGTGATGAGGTTATCTTATAAATATGCATTAATCTATCTTGAAAATATGTTGAATTGGATTGGTTGATGTGGATTGGTCTCAGTTTAAAATTGCAGGGAAGGTTAAATATCTGTAAAGAGATTAAATTAAGTTTTCAAAAAAAAAATTAAAATTAATTCTTAAACTTCGAAAATGCCTCGTACATTGTTCTGGCAACGAATACGGGTAGGTGTGTTACAAAGAATTGATTCACTTGAAGATATGGTTGTGTTTCGTTGAAGGTCAAGCAATTTGAGATGAAGGAAACCAAAGAGGCATCATTTGAGTAGCGTGCTTAAGTGTACTACTTCTTATTGAGAAGATGAACTTTCGACTAAAGCATTTCATCTTTGGTACAGATTTGGTTGATTAAATTTCAATAAGAAGATGAAAATGCCAAAATTAATTAAATCCAGTAAGCAAAGATACAAATTCCTTAGCATGAAGCTTCCCTTTGGTGTATCTTTTTCTTCGAAATCATGCTTTTTTTTGGCTAAACCACAAGACCCCGCCAATAATGGCGGAAGGTTATAGAGTTACAGAGGAAGAGAGCCGAGAAGAAGAAGAAGAAGAGCAAAGACATGGTATTTCAATGGCAAAGAATTAGACCCCGACAAATTAGTCAAATAAGACTTTTTTTTACAGACTTTTTTTTTACAGTCTTCTTCTACTGCTGCTTCTTTTTCTTCTTCTCTGTTAAGGGTTTTTTTAGGTTTTTTTTTTTCAATTTCTGATGTGAACATCCTACATGGCAAGTTAACTGGCCACATCAGCCAGTTAACTTGCCACGTCAGCAGTTCTGTTAAAACACTAACGGAAACTATTAATCAGTGACAGTTTTGTCATTTTTTTATAATGTTGGTGATTGTTTTGTTATTTTTCAAAAGTTGAGTGACTGAAATAAAATCTAAGTGACTATTTTGTTAGCTACCTCAAAGTTAATTGACTGTTAGTATAATTTATCCTAAAAATTATGCTTATACAATCTATTTGGATTACATAAACAGACCTGAACTGACAGACTTGCCATTGAACTTGTCCATAGCATCCTTGTATACCTTGGACTGTTCGCACTCTTTAGCATGGTCTTGTTTCAAAGCATTCAAGGAAGCCTCTAAGTTCGATATATTTTCTTCCATCTCATCGACCCATTGGCAATGAATTTGGCCAACAAAAGCGGGAATAATCTTGTACTTCAAATGATCCATCGCAAATCCCACATCGAATTTTATCCCTAAAGCTGCCTTGATCGTGTCGCTCCACTTAAATATACAATTCTCAGTAACTTTGTGAAGTTGTAGATCATCCATTTCCTTAATTGTCGCACAAAAGAGAATATATATCGTCTCGTCCACGCATTGGGGCATAGTGCTGTTCTTCGAAACATCACCATACATGTTGGTGATATTCTCGACGGTGCTTTTCAGAGATTTTGGGAAACTATATTCTCCAACTGCTACGCGCTCGTCAATGTCTAAACCTGGGAAGTCTGAGTATGTAACTTTGCTCTTCCTCTTTTCGCCGATTCTTTTGAGAATTCTAGCCATAAGAGCACGAGAATTGTCTTGTTTTTCTGTAGGATTTGAACTGCTGGCAGTGCCTCCTCCATGACTGCTTGAGTATGTCCACGGTGGATCCTGAACGTCATTGCTGAATCGCGAACCATTGAGCTGGAATTAAGTGGGGAAAACGAAAGTCAGGGTTCTAGAATTAGAAGCGTAACCAATGCATGGTTTTGTTTGAGATGAAATTGAAGCTATCTTTTGTCTTGAGTTTAAACTTATCAGACCGAAGTATAGAGAAGAACTCAAAGAATGAGACATAGCAAAATGCAGGAAACAAAAACATACATTTGATTAACTAGTAGCAGTGTGGGTAGAAATGAATATGAGTACTTGATAACTAACTATTGTTAGGAAGCCTTGAAGAGCTACCTGCTGCTGGGCTGAACAATCTGAATGAAGATGCTGCTGGAAAGTTAACGGAGTCTGCTCATTCGATTGCTGGCAACTGGTTGACCCTTGTAGAAGTTGTACCTCGTCAACCAAACAGTCCCTTTGCATTCGTAACGCACTTATCTGCACTCAGTAATGCAAAATCAAAGCAAAGATAGACATGGAAACAAATATTTCTATGTTACTATGAAATAAGTACATATCCATACTCTTGTAACAAATATATTCACTGTTATTCATCAGGAAATCAAGGTCTAAAGCTTATATGGCTCATATTAAAAGCCAGTAGAACATGATCCAAATGAACTATATGTTAAACATATGTTTTCACACCATTATCTGAAAGATTTATATTCAATTCATCATGATAATCGATTTTATAAGATTAGTATTTTGGCCCAAACATGAGTTCGGATTACATGCAGATAAAGATACTATAAATGCCCTCAAAATTATTTAAAAATATATGGCCCATACCTCAGGGTCCTGATCAAACTCTTCTGAGTCTTCTCCATGGTGGCTCTACAAATTAAGATAATCAAGGAAATGATGAGCTGGAAGTTCCCTTTAGTAACCATCAATAACCATCAAAGAAGTTATAAATACATTAAGAAGTTGTGAGAAACTAGAGCATTAGGATGTTTTTCTTCAAGCCAGTCTTTTTAGTCCAAAATCATATTTTTACTGCAGCATGGCAAATGTAATTGAAGTAAAATCAGATAGAAGCAAAACTTCGATATATACTGGCCTAGTAATAGGTAAAGAAAAGTTGAGGGTTGAATACAATCATATGGAAATGACCAAAGATAAGAAAGAAAATCAATTCATCTGTCCCTAAAGTAACAAAAACTCGGTAAATATGATTGAGAGTTTGACTTTGAACACTAACTCTTGGGAAGCCTGCTGCAGGGGCCGAAAAACTTGGATGGTGAATTTGTTGGGCATCTAATTGTCCCATTTGTCCTGGGATTTGCGCATTTGGTTGCATCTTATTGATTACGTCAGATAACGATTGCTTCTCGGCAGCCAAAATGACATTTTTCCTTTTCAAGTTTTCATTCTCAGCATAAGTTTCTATCTGCAAAATCCAAGCAATGTTTAATGGTCACCTAGGTTCTTTCATTTGGATACTTTTAAATCCATTGCTTGTTGTGATTGATATGCACATCAGATCCCATAAAAAAAATGGCCGCATATCAGATTGAAGAGATTGATTTACCTTGTGTTGCTTTGTTTTCTCCCTATATTTCCGACATGATTCTATTCTTCTCTCTCGTTTTTCTTCCTCATTAGCTGCTTTGGGACGTCGAGTTCTTTTTTGTTGTGAATCTTGAGATGAGTATCCGTGATTCAATTGAGGTTGGCTTGTTGGTTGAGGATACACCAAGCTGTCACTCTGCACTGAGTTCGTTAGATCTGCTTGACTCTGACCTGGTACATTCGATCGAAATTGCCCAGTATGCTGAGAGTTCGAGTGATGAATCAGTCTGGTTCTGACGTGTTTCATTCAATTGAGGTTGACTTGTTGGTTGAGGATGCACCAAGCTGTCACTCGGCACTGAATTCGTTAGATCTGTTTGACTCTGACGTGCTACATTCGAATGAAATTGCCCAGTATGGTGAGAGTTCGAGTGATGAATCAGAGTCTGGTTCTGACGTGTTTCATTCAATTGAGGTTGGCTTGTTGGTTGAGGATGCACCAAGCTGTCACTCGGCACTGAGTTCGTTAGATCTGTTTGACCTGCTACATTCGATTGAAATTTCCCAGTATGGTGAGAGTTTGAGTGATGAATCAGAGTCTGGTTCTGACGTGTTTCATTCAATTGAGGTTGGCTTGTTGGTTGAGGATGCACCAAGCTGTCACTCGGCACAGAATTTGTTAGATCTGTTTGACTCTGACCTGCTACATTCGATTGAAATTGCCCAGTATGCTGAGAGTTTAACTGATGAATCAGAGTCTGGTTCTGACGTGTTTCATTCAATTGAGGTTGGCTTGTTGGTTGAGGATGTTCCCAAAAGGTATTATCCACTGAGTGCAACAGATCAGTTAGACGCTGACCTGCTAAATTCAATTGACATGGCTGACTATGCAGAGGGTCTGAGTGATGAATCAGACTCCAATTCTGATATGTTTCCTTCGATTGGGGTTGGCTTGTGTGATTAAAGCTCTGAATGTTACTCTGAACCTGATATCCTTGATTGAATGAGGCATGGCCTGTTGGCTGAAAGTTCATCCCTACAACACTTTGCAACAAAGGGGAGTAGGTCGATTGATAATTCTGGCTCTCATCAGCATGATTCGCCATGGATCCGTTGTTCATCTGTGAGGCTGGAAATGAACCGGAAGCTGCTGAGCCCTCCATGATTGCTGGATTTGGAAGCTCGCTTGGATGCATGTTTAACTGATGTTCACTGCAACAACAAAATTCTCTAAACAGTCAATCTTTTAAGATGTGAATCAACTATGAAGACAACGGAAAGTTGCCTTTTGATCTTTAAGGAAAGTCGTTGGCAAACATCGCCCTTCACCCTTCAATCGCACTGTGAGGAAAAAACCTATGGTTTTTAGCTTCAAAAAAAGTATTACTATATTATTATATTATTATTAGCTTTAAGAAAAGTATTACTACTATTATTATTATCATCATTTCATTTTCTTTCGTTGGCGAGATAGTCGCTCGTTATCGCCCGGTCGTTGACAGTGTTATTTAGCTCTCATCGTTTAACCATAAAGAAGACCTCCTACTAGCATCAGACAATTCATCACTTCTTTAGACCTAACAACGCCGATCTGGTCATCTCACATAGTCCCCTTAGATTGACTACAACAGTGGAAACATATATAAATCCATCAACTATGTCAGAGTTTATGAATTTTGTCCATAATTTAGATTTTTTTCATCACAAGATTCGTAATGATTTTAGGACTACACTGTGATGATCAGTGGCTTGAACTCTTCTTGCTCGCAAATGGATGACATCTTGTTTAGGTGGCTCTGGTGGTTTAGCATTTTACCTTAAAGCTATTTTTAGTGTTATTATAAATTTTGACAAATTCGTGAAGAAATTAATATTTGTTTACGTTGCGCATTTTCCTATACCTGTAATCACTTTTGTCTTAGGATTTCCACCTTTGGGTGTTTCTACTTGATTCAACAGGTCTTGATCTGTTTGAGATTCAGTGAGTCCACCATTTATTGAAGACATTTCAATCAGCTCCATCCATTGATCTTCTTGTTTCTGTAAAGCAAAAATGAACTGGACCCATCTGATGAATCACCCTCCATGTCTACCAGACGCATAATTTGCTCGATTTAGACCAATGATGTTTCTGAGTCTTGAAGCGGGATCTTTCCTTAAGATTATCGTTCGAAAATTGTCCAATCGCCCGATAAAATTCCAAGCTCACTCGATCGCCTGTCTGACTGACTTGTCTATTGTTTGACCAGGATCGTCTGTCTTGTTGCTTGATCACTGTTCATTTGTTTACACACTGTCTTAAAGTCGACAATTCGCTAGATAAGATGCAAGTTGTCTGGAAAGTGCAAAAGCATACGCTGTTTCATTAGTTTCTATCTGTGTTTCCCACGTTAAGAAATTATGAGTGCACAATCCCATTATACATATCTCTTAATGGATATCTTTGTTATTATTATTATTTAAAGATCATATATTTGAATCTTCAAAAACAAAATCACATATTTGAAGAATCATGTCCCCTATGTTTACAATTTGTATTTGAAAAAGTAATCAATGTATAGATGATACACCCAGGAGGAAATATTTAACATCATTTGCCTTCTACATTCATGTACGAGAGAAAAATCTACTATAAACATAGAAATTACAAAGATGTAAACAGCAGAGGTTTAAATGGTGGTACAGGATACTTTGGGTGGAAAAATCCTAAGAATGGCGAGTCTAATTTCAACAAATAACAATTACCGTACAGAAAGATTGTGTGAATCATTTGGAGGGGTAAGATATCAGGTAAAAAAATGGTAAGCTAGTTTCATGTGGTGGTACTTTGCTGTTGTGATTGTTAAGAATGGTATCTGTTAAAAATGGTAATATAGAACGAAAGCAATAAGAAAGAAAAATAAAATATGAAAACCTTTTCGGAAAAAAAACTACAGACAAAGGAGAAAAAATTAACTAATGTTGAAAATTGAATGATATAAGAGAAGTTTCGACTTGATTTTCAACTACATCTATTTAAAGGTTAAAAAATCTAATTCTAATCAATGTATCCTATACCACCAATATTTCTGTACAGTATCGATTTCAGCCATGCATAATTCTATCAGAAGACGACTGAGGAAATAAACCTGTGCTGATAGGTACTCCGATGAAATTATCTACAGCATCGATACTCATCTTGGACTCCTTGTATATCTCAGCGCGTTTCTTCTTCCAGTAATTCACCTCATCCTCTAATGTTGAGATCTTTGAATCAATGTCATTGAGCAATTTGCACCCTGATTGACCAAAGAAAGCACAGGCAACTTTCTTCAAATGCTCCATGGCAAATGCCACATTGAAACCAAGGCCTAAAGCATCCTTGATGACATCTCTCCACTTCACCATTATGTCCTCGGTAACTTGATCAAGCCGTAGATGTTCCATATCTCTGATCACGGCACAAAATAAAACATAGCTTGTTCCGGAAACACTGGGACTTATTAGACATGTTGCAGAAATGTCGCCATGAGCATTTTTTATTCTCTCAACAGTTGGAATGAGAGACGATGGGAAACTGAATCTCCCGAATCTTTTCTGCTCCCCCTCTAAGCCTCTGAAGTCCAAGGGGTCTACGTTGCTCGGAACTTCTGCATGAAGGTCTGTTAGGAACTTATGCAACTTGATCTTAGCCACTTTAGAAGGACACAAACCACTCTGAGAACTCTCTGGATGTTCAATAGTGGGCTCATTCAGAGCAATTCTTCCATTTTTAGTCATCTCATCGTCAGCGTCAGTACGCAATAAATGTAGTAACTCATCTAAACCAAAACCATCGAGCTGGGAAAAAAAACTATAGTATCAGTAAGTCAAAGTAATTATTGAATGACATGTAATTTAGGACAATCTATACTGCGCTAAAGGGTTTCTAGACAATAGTAACTTGTGAAGATATCACAAGTCAAATGTAGTTAAAGACATTGTTGAAAGAATTGCTATACCGCATCAACAGCTCCTGCATTGTGGCAGTTATCCGGACAACCGTTGTTCTGTAAATTAGAAGAAACAGGCAGGTAAATGAGATTGAAATCAATGTTCCCCTTCAAAGATTTTACAGTAATTAGTCAAGATTTATAGAATTGATCATACATTGTAAACATGGTCATCATTAGTAACCTCCATTTCATAGTGATCCTGCAAGTTAAGACAAAGGATATAATATTAGTGAGGAGTAATTGGTATGATCAATGTGGTTTTAATCAGTACAGGTATCTTAAGCCAACACAGTTGCTACCTGGACATGAACATTTTGATCAATCTGGCTAGCTGGGTGGGAAATATAACTGTGTCCCTGCATAACTTCCACTGGAAGTTGTCCCTTGCCTTGCAGTCCTCTGATCTGCTCTTCTAGTTGTGTGTTCTTATTAATCAACGATTCCTTTTCCTCTTTTAATTGTCTGTTCTCAGTACTCAACTCTCTGTTTTTGTCTTGCAAGTGTTGGTTCTGGGAAGTCATTTCGTCAAATTTAGCCTGCACAAATGAAAGCCAAAGTTAAATAACAGAAGAGTATTTCTTTTCATACTAATTCAGTACTTCAGTTTATAATTCTATCCCATCCCTAATCCCTCCATTACCTTTTTCTTTCGCCGATGCTTCTTATCAGCCTGCCTTTTGCGTGCTTTTCTCTCATCTTCACTCATTTTATCTTTAAGACATCCTGGTCTCGGCTGTTGCGAAGCTTCTCCTTGAAGAAACCTGTCTTGGGTTGCTTGAGAATGTGTCATTTGCTGCTGAGAATGAAACTGATAAGTACTGTTAGATTGATTATACATCGACGAACTGTCCATCCTTGAGGCTGAATAGGGACTGGTAGCTTCTGATGTAGTATCATCCATGTTCCCCGTATGAAAAATTCGGCTTTGCATTGGCCTATTGCTGTCGAGATTAAGTAATAATACCTGCAAAGAAACATCATAAGGAAATTCAACAAAATCCTGTTGCAGATCAAAAGATTGCTAATGATCACATCAGAACAAAGTCAAATTCTTGTGTTGTAGATGACCTAATCACAACCTGAAAACACTAAAAAAAAAAAAAAAAACTGAGAATGAACTTCCCATCAAGAACCCTCCGTGATCCATGGATGCAGAATTTGACATAAGCTCAGCAGATTGATGATCTGCAAACATAACATAATCTAGACACTTGAATGTGATACTTGAAAAAAAAAAAAAAAGCAAGACAATCGACAGAACAACATTTCCTGGCCTAATCTTATTAGCAGGAAACAGTGAAGATGAAAAATTTGTTAATCAAATGATTAATTTCCTAAACCAATCATTTGGATCAACAAATTTCCCATCCTCACTACTTTTCATACCTAAATGATTGACCTATTTAAAAGCTAAACAATCAAACTGGTGATGGTGATTCCAATGAAACAAATCAACCCCTAAAGTGGAGTATAAATCATTTCCACAAACAAAAGAATCAACCCAAAAAAAATTCTATTCTACAATAAGCAGTATCAATTATGAACTAAAACAAGATAAATCGATGCTTACCCACTTCAAGTATAGGAACAATGATTGATTCCCAGAATCTAGCTTTTGCTTTTTACCTCACTTTCCAAGTCGTTTTTTCCCCCAATTTTCTGAATGACATGTTAAGCAAAACAAAAATAAATGGGGAAAAAAATCCAAATAAAAAAAAAAGGAAATGAAATGAAATGAAAGAGTAGTAGCTAAGGTTTGCAGGTGAACCGTAGGATCAATGTCGTGCATATAAAAGATATAAGAGCCGCCCCCGCCCTTAGTAATCGGGCGATCATCGCACGGTATCGTTGGGTCGTTGACTGCTTGTCGTTTAGCTTTCATATGTCAATCTCTTTCACATATTGCATTTGCCTACCTTTTGGAAAGGTCAAAAATCCTTTAATGTATGAAAAACAAATAAATTAATGATTATGCTCCTGAATCCATTGTTATGGTAATTAATTCATTGTAATTCAGTGAAAAGTTAAAGGGCGTAAATGATTTTTAATACAAGAGTTTGAGTAGCTGGCCGAATCCAAGATGAATAACATCAAAACTAAAGTTAATAGTAGTTTTGCAATGAAGGGTGAGGGTTGTTTCGATGACAACGTAAGGCCATGATTTGGAATTTATGAAAGATCAAAACACATGCAGAAACAGCCACTGCCGTCTCTTACATGTGATACAAAGACAAGGGTATGTTTTGTGGTTCGTTTTCACAGCTGTTTTGTCATTTTAATGTTAGTTAAAAGGGATGGAAGTTAACCCCATCCAGAAAGAATCATACCAATTAAGAACTGCAAGCTGTTTGGTATAGTGACACGTGATTCAGATGTTACGATGGTCGGTTCATTTGGATTGGTGTTACATGATGAAATCCACAAGTTTGAACAAGTTGCAAATAGTTTATATATTTTTAATAATTTCCGAGTCTCTTTTAGATCAATTAAAAGTTTTATTTTTTTTTAATTTTTCATATAAGTCACCTATTTTGTTAGATAAGTTAGGAAAGAAGTTACTTCCATAATTAACTATTCTTAAAAATAGTTGAAGTTGTTTTTGATCTTTAATTTTTTCAGCAAATTCTTTTATTTTTACTATAATATGATTTTGTAGTTTAAGACCATCAGCAGATAAATTTAATCCTAAGAATTCTATTTCTGTTTTTTCTAATTCTATTTTCTTAGGGCTCAGAATAATTCCATGTTTTATGAATTCTTGAAAGATAATATTTAAATATTTTCTATATTTTTCTAGTGTTTCTGAAAATATTAAAATATCATCTAATAAACTACACAAAAATTTTTATATTTATTAAATATAGAATCCATCCATCTTTGGAAGATTTGAGGTGCATTACATAACCCGAATGGCATTACTCTCCATTGATAATAACCATTAGGTGCACTAAAAGCTGTTAATGGTTTAGATTCATCAGTTAGCATTATTTGCCAAAATCCTGATTTACAATCAAATTTACTAAAATATTTTGCTTGTTTAGCTTGATTAATCAAAACATCTTTTCTTGGTATAAAGTAAGTATCCATCAAAAATAGTATTTTGGTTTAGTCTTTTATAATTATTACCATCCTAACTTTTCCCCCTTTTTATTTCTGCATGATTTCTTATCATAAAAGCTGAACTTGAGTGTGGACTATTAGTTTTTTCTATTAATCCTTTTTCTAATAATTCATTGATTTGTATATCAAATTCATCTATATCTTGTTTAGTATAGATCATAGATTTAATTCTAATAATTTTATTAGGATTTTTAATTTTATTTCACAATATCTTGGACTATTTTGCCATAATTTTAATGGTTCTTCACTAAAATTATCTTCTAAAATTTTATGTTTTACAATTTTTAAGACGTTGGGAAGAATCAGAAGTAGGAAAAGTCCAAAAAGGACAACTAATTAATCAAATAGGTACTCCTAAAGATCTTTTAAAAGGATTAACAAATATTCTCAGAATAGAATTTTGTGGTTATTTTGATAAAAAAGATCAAGATAGTATAGCCAGTTATACTTTGTCAAAAATTAAATTATTCGATATTAGATATCTAGAAGAATTTTCTAAAACTTTCTTCATGAATATCAAAAGTTAAAAATGAAAATATAGAATTTTGGAAAAACCAATATTTTCATAAACTACCCCACCATGGGACGAGATATGTATAAAAAATATACGTCCTATTTAGATAAATATAGTAAAGAAACAGGCATAGCAAAAGAAAATATAGATTCTATAGGAAATATGATTAATTTTATGAAAGAAAGAATAACTTTATATTGTTTATAGACTAAAGTCGCTAAACAAGTAAAAAATAAATTAAGTTATAGTCCTTTGTACAAAAATTCTAGAAAATGAATGGGAATTTGGATGTAAAACAATACGTCCTAATACTTATAAAAAACATAGAAAGAAAAATAGAAAATATAAATTTATTAGATGGAAACTAGGAAATAAAAGATATACTGGTAATAATAAGAAAAGAAAAATTTGTTAGAAGAAAACTTCTAAAAATCTAAAAACAAATATGCAAATGTTTTATATGTGATGAAGAAGGTCATATAGCACCAAACTGTCCTAATAAAGGAAAAAGTGCTAAAAAAAATGATTAAAAGTCTTGAAGAACTAAATTTAGAAATTTATTATGAAGAGGAAATAAATCCTGAAGAAATATTATATGAGTTAATATCAGAAACAGATTCTGATTCAGATGAAGAGGAATATATATTTATGTTTAATGTAGGAAGTGGTTCTAAAAATGAATTAGAAGAAATTCCTAAGTCTGAACAACAAGATATAAAATTAGGAAATTTGATTGGAGAAGAAAAAGACTTTTCTGATGAAATGATAGAAAAAATAAATAAAAATCATATTTCTAAAGAAGAAATATATAAAATATCTAAGTTTAAAATATGGAGTCAAAGACACATAAAAAAAATTAGTAGCAACACAGTCGCTAAGGATACTAGAAGTGGATTAACAGAAATTCCATTATTTACTAAAGAAAAAATTAAGAGGATTAAAAAGAAATACCCTTAAGTTAGATATATACATTTAGGTATAATTATGATAATAATTAGAGCTTTATTTAAAAAAGGACATGATATACCTATCATAGCAGTTCTATTAGATAAAAGATTTGAAAACCCGATAAAAGCACCTATTGGTGGTATTCAGTCTAATTTGCACACTGGTGTAATAGGATTTAAAGTTAAACCAAACTATTTTATATCCATTACAGATCCTCTAATAGAAGAGTGTTTATGTTTAAGAATTCAGACAAAAAACTCTGAAATTAGTGATTTAGCAGACGATCTGGCAATAAGTTGGACTGCTATTAATGAATATACCAACACGGCAGAAGTAGAAATTAAAGAAATTAATAATAAAATAATTGAGTTATTTGAACCCAATAAATTTACTACAGAAATATTACTACATCTAAAAGATCTGTCAATACCAAAAGATTGGATGATTGATAGAATAAGTGGTGCTAGTATTTCAAAACCAGTAAGTACTAAAGAATATATGTCATCTGGAGATAGACTATATTTTAAAAATAATGCTATAACAAATACAAATGATAATTTAGTTTTACCCTCTAATTTTCAGATAGAGGAAGAAGAAGATAATATTAGAACAAATTCAACAACACCAATAGGTATTGTAACACCCCCTACCCTTATTCCGAGCCTAGAATAAGGTACGAGGCATTACCGAACTTAATATGATCAATCATGAAAAAAAATCAGCCATAAAATTTCTTCTAAATTAAAAACTTTCATACATATGTTTAACGTCCCTTATATGGGCCTACGGGGCCCAAAACATACATTCAGGGTGGTTCGAGACCAAACCGTAAACATATGAAACTTTTGCAACACTTATAAAATTTTCACACTTTGAAGAGTCACATGCTCGTGTTTTCAACCCGTGTAACTCTCTGTTTATAATTTCATCACCCTTGTCAGTAGTACGCTCGTGTTTTCAACCCATGTAACTCTCTGTTTATAATTTCATCACCCTTGTCAGTAGTACACTTCATATAAATAACAAAAAACGTGTATGGGCTTAATTCTCATTAAATTTCTCATATATATACACAATTTCACGTTATGTAATCATACAACATATATCAGCCATATCTCTGTAATCTAAATATATTTTCATAACAACTTATCTTGATTTCATACTATTTCATATTTAAGCTTAAATAACCAAAGTATTTGAAATATCATCTTTATGCAAATAGTACACATGAGGTATATAATTCTATAATCATGAATAAACACATTTATCAAACATTTTCCATATTCATATATCAATGTCTCATATCTCAAGATATCAATAACCGTCATTTTCATGAATTCCGAGTTCAATTTCATAATTACTTGTCTCGTGTTCAATTTATTCCATATCGGAATTTTATTCATTAAAACATTTGAATTATCAATACATATGGACAGTACATTCAAGATGAACAATTGTATAATCACAAATGAATTCATTTATCAACCAAGTTCTATACTCGTATCTTATCAACTCGTACTTCCTTGTATCACATAATTCCATGTAACACTTACCAAACTTTGTCAAATTAGTGAACGTCTTATGGAATTGAGTACTTCGTTTTCTCGATGCCATAGTTCAACTATGGCCCTACACATCTTCACATAATGATGCCATAGCCCAGCTATGGTCTTACACATATTCATATATCGATGCCATATTCCAGCTATGGTCTTACATGAATCACATATCTCACTGATGCCATATCCCAGATATGGTCATATTCAGTAGCATATATCACACCGATGCCATATCCCAGATATGGTCTTATACGGAAATCACTTGTCACTTGTCTCTTGTAGCCGAAGCTACCACTATTCACTGATCAGGTAGCCGGTGCTACCACTTTTCACTGATCAGGTAGCCGGAGCTATCACTTTTCACTGATCAGGTAGCCGGAGCTACCACTTTTCACTGATCAAGTAGCAGAAGCTACCACTTTTCACTGATCAGGTAGCCGAAGCTACCACTTTTCACTGTTCAGGTAGCATAAGCTACCACTTTTCACTGATCAGGTAGCTGAAGCTACCACTTTTCACTTGTCATTTGTCATTGATCAGATAAGTGTAGCCGAAGCTATCACTTATCACTTTCACTTTTCCTTGATTAGATAAGTGTAGCCGAAGCTATCACTTATCACTTGTTGCAATGGTCCAACCATGGTCTTTTCTTTCAATTCATCTTGTCACTGAATTGAAATGCTCAATTTGATCATTTATTCAATTTTCATGCTTTTACATTATTCACGATTTTATCATCAATACATATGAAATAACACATCATGAAATTCATAAAATTAACAAATAATCATTAAAATTTTAGCCATATAAACTCACAAGTTCAATTTTTGTATCATAACGATAATCATAATTTCATAATAAATATTCCAAATAAATCATTATATCATTTCTAATTCAACACTTATCGATTATAATCGGGCATGTGATCAATTTATACAAGAGTCATTCATATATATATGTATATTTTTCCTCCTCCTCCTCTTCATCCACATCCTTAGTATAAACAACACACTTGTAGGTAACATTATCCATAATTTTCACTATCTACTTATGTGAATATTCAAGTTGTCCATCTGTGTCATAGTTACTAAATTATTTTCATCTTGAGATACAGAACTCCAAATTAAGATCCATAAATTTTCTCAGAAACTAGACCCATATGTCTTCTTAACATAAAAATTTCATAATTTTTAGTTAGGCCAATTAATACAGTTTATTCATTGAAGTCTCCCCTGTTCTACTGTCTGATAGTTCCGACCCTTCTCCACTAAAAATTAATTATCTTCTCGTACAGGGTTCTAATGATATCCTAGTTTGTTTCTCTTGAAAATAGACTTATTCAAGATTCTAAACATATAAATTTAATCCCCTAATTATTTTTATCCAATTTTTTATGATTTTACAAAGTCAGAATAGGGGAACCAGAAATCATTCTGACCTTATCCCACAAAAGTTATTGTATCTCATGATTTATAATTCCATTGCTTACATAATTTCTTTTATAATAAACTAGACTCAATAAGCTTTAATTTCATATTTTATTCATCCTGTAATTCAATTTCTACAATTTTTGGTGAAATTTCAAAGTTGAACTGCTGCTGCTGCCCAAAACAGTTTTAGTACAAAATGTTGATTCCCATTTTACCCCAAATTTCTCAATTCATACAATTCAGTCCTTACTCAATTAACCCCTTAATTAAGATAATTTTCTCAATTAATACTTTTTATAGAAATTATAAGTTATTTCATAACTATTGAAATTCATAATTTTCATATAAAACTCTAACTTCAAACTATTTTACAATTAGGTCCTAAACATTCACTTTCTATTCAATTCTTTCAATAAAATCAGCATATAAACAATTTAAAGCTCTAATTCCATGCCAAATCATCATATACTTCCAGCACATATTCATAGAAACTTTCAATTTCTTTCATAGAATAAAAAACTAATGAATTCAACAAGTGGATGTAGTTGTAAAAGTCACAAAAACACAAAAATTTCACGGAGAAAGCAAGAATTAAACTTACATGAAGCTAGAGTATGAAAACCAGCTTGAACTCTCCTCCATGGCTGTTTTTCAGCTGATGAATATGAAGAGAAATGAAGAGAATTCTAGATATTCCAATTTAGTCCCATTTTTATTTAGCCAATTTTGGCAATTTTCCAATTTTGCCCTTATTTCACCCATTTCCTGATTTTTCTCAGCTATTGCTGCCCAAAATATCTCCTTTGGGCTTATTTGCACTTTAAGTCCTTCCTCATTTGACAATTGAGCTATTTAATTCTTTTAGCAACTTTTACACCCTTTTCAATTTAGTCCTTTTTATTTAATTAACCACCCAAAAGTCAAAATTTTCTGACTAAATTTTATTACGACCTCACCAGCACTCCATAAATATTTCTAAAAATATTTATGGCTCGATTTATGAAGTCGAGGTCTCGATACCTCATTCTGGACCCAATTTACCTAATTAATTCTTTTAAATCACCAAATTCACTAATTCAAAAATGCTTTTATATTCACATTTGACTCATAGGTATTAATTTATTAAATTTTCAACTCACCCGTTGGATTTAGTGATCTCAAATTTCTATTCCCGATACCACTGAAAATTAGGCTGTTAAAGGTATGAAAACAGTTCAAATACCTATTTTCCCAACTGAACCTAGTAGAAATTCTAGAAATACTAGAATGGAAGAAATACAATCTACTACTATTATTCAACAAATGAAAATGGGTAAAAAATGATATTATTACATTTTCAAATTTCCAACCTAGGAAATATTATACATATATAGAAATTACATTTCAATTTAGAGAATATAAAACATATTCTTTGCATGCCTTATTAGATACTGGAGCTACCACAAGTAGCTGTAGAGAAAACGCCATTCCTATAGAAAAATGGGAATTAATGAAAAACCCAATTAGAGCCATAGGAATAGATGGTAAAAAAACCATAATCCAATTTAAGGCTAGAAATATACCAATTTACATAAATAATGTAAGATTTGTAATTCCTAAAATATTGTGTTTTCTTGAAATGCATGGAGACATATTATTAGGAAATAATTTTATATATCATCATTTACCGTTTTCTATAGATAAAAATATAGTGATATTGTCAATGAAAAAACTTCGTAGAAATACCTTTAATAGTAAATCATAATTTTTATGTGATAAAAGATTTAGACCAATAAGAAAGGAATAAACTAAACAACTAGAAACAAATCATTGGTTGTTTAAAATTCTAGAAGATAATTTTAGTGAAGAACCATTAAAATTATGGCAAAATAGTCTAAGATATTGTGAAATAAAATTAAAAATCCTAATAAAACTATTAGAATTAAACCTATGATCTATACTAAACAAAATATAGATGAATTTGATATGCAAATCAAGGAATTATTAGAAAAATGATTAATAGAAAAAACTAATAGTCCACACTCAAGTCCAGTTTTTATGGTAAGAAACCATGTAGAAATAAAAAGGGGAAAAAGCTAGGATGGTAATTAATTATAAAAGACTAAATCAAAATACTATTTTTGATGGATACTTTATACCAAGGAAAGATGTATATTTTAGTAAATTTGATTGTAAATCAGGATTTTAGAAAATAATGCTAACTGATGAATCTAAGGGTGTGTTCTCCATTGCTTTCGGGATGGACTTTTTCTAAAAAAAGTGCTTTTCTCTTAAAAGCAATGAAGAACACATATCATTGGGGCAACTTTTTTAGCTTTTGGGATGAGCTTTTTTAGAGATGAAAAAGCAGTAAATTTTAGCTTTTTCAGGTAAAAAACACTTTTGGCTGTTATTTTACCTTTTTAACCTTACTTTTTGACTTAAAATGTGTTTGATGCTATTATTTTGTGTTCTCTTTCTTGGTTATTTAATATGAGTTTTACAAATGTGTTAAAAGCATTAATTAAAAATAAAAATATTTTTAAAATAATACAATTGTGTCAATATCTAATTACAAATATTTAATTATTATATTTAAATATTTAAATATAGTTTATATATTCTAATTAAATTTAATAAATAATTAATATTAATTACTTAGAAATATTTAAAATTAATATTATATATTAAAATATTAACAATAAGTTATAATAAATTATTTTTTATATATTTACTAAAATATCATAATATTAACTAATTTGAACATTATTTAAATACATATTTGTTACTTTATAATATCATGTCTAAAATGGACATTTTACTTTTCAAAAGCACTTTTTGACAGCAATATCAAACACTTAAATTTTTTCAAAGCACTTCTCAAAAGTACTTCTTAAAAGCACTTCTCCACAGCACTTTTTAAAAGTACTTTTCAAAAGCAATGAAGAATTGGCCCTAAGCCATTAACAGCTTTTAGTGCACCTAATGGTCATTATCAATGGAGAGTAATGCCATTCGGGTTATGTAATGCGCCTCAAATCTTCAAAGATGGATGGATTCTATATTTAATAAATATAAAAAATTTTGTGTAGTTTATATAGATGATATTTTAATATTTTCAGAAACACTAGAAAAACATAGAAAACATTTAAATATTATCTCTCAAGAATTCATAAAACATGGAATTATTCTGAGCCCTAAGAAAATAGAATTAGAAAAAACAAAAATAGAATTCTTAGGATTAAATTTATCTGCTGATGGTCTTAACCTACAAGATCATATTATAGTAAAAATAAAAGAATTTCCTGAAGAAATTAAAGATCAAAAACAACTTCAACAATTTTTAGGAATAGTTAATTATGGAAGAAACTTCTTTCCTAACTTATCTCAAAAAATAGATGACTTATATGAAAAATTAAAAAAGGATAAAACTTTTACAAAGAGAGAGTGTTTACAAAGAGAGAATACTCAAAGTAAAAGAAAAGATTTCTAAACTATTTTTCGATGCCCTGTTTAGGCTTCTTACATTGCTATTTATACTAGATTTTCTAAACTCTATTTAATTTTTTCTTCAATCCCCAACAGTGTTTCTGATAAGGATAAATTTTTTGTTGCTTCCACGTATATTGTCAGTTGTCCTATCATATTTTTGTTTGTACATGAATGCCTTGATTTTCAATTTACTGCCAACCTTGAAAGTCTTCTTGAATCTCCACGTGGTCGTTATTTTGTCTTTATCCTTCTTGGATATTGTCAAGGTTCCAAGTTTCTATCTCATCCAAGTGTAGAGATTCTGGTGACAGTCTTGGTGAATTCCAAGTCTCCCACGTGTTTCTGATTTCATCAATTATGTGTGATGGATAATCATCAATTTCTATATCAGTTATCTTTTTTAATAGCTCTAATGATTCTTCATCTTTATTTTTCTGGATATTTCCAGTGTCATCAGCCACTATCCTTCTTCCATCATCCAGAGTTTGTAAGTCTGATGTTGAAGTATATGACGAGCTGCTGTTACCAAATCAATCCTTGTTTGGGTCTGATAATAATTAAAATTATTATAACACTTGTCAATATTTTTTGTCAAATATTCTTTTTTTTCTTTGACAGATGATAACTTGGGGCTTCCAATCATTCTTTGAATAACCCATATTTGATATGGCTGAAATGATAAAATCTTTCTTTTTCATCAATACCAATAAGACTACTTATTTGTATATAGAAATAATAGTAAAAATCATCTTTTTTTACTATTTCTACAGTTAAACAATTTCTTACTAATAATAGTTTAGAAACCGTACCTAGAAGAATTGTAACGTCCCCCCTACCCGAGACCGTTGCCGGAGTCAAGCAGGAGACATTACAAAACTTATCTTAGCACTTAAACAGTTTTCGTAGTAAACTATCCATCTGCGTCACAGTCGCTAAAAAAAATCATATCTCGAGTTACGAAACTCGAAATCCAATTCCGTAAATTTTCCCTGAAACTAGACTCATATATCTACTTACTAATTTTTTTCTAGAATTTTTGGCCAGGCCAATTAGTACAGTTTATTATAAGAAGTCTCCCTGTTTCAGGGTTCAGCTACTCTGACCCTTGTGCACTACGAATCAAATTTCTTCCTGTACAGAAATCCAATGACTATTCCATTTCTTTCAATTAAAATAGACTCAATAAGGAATCCATACAAATAAAGTTTGAGTCCTAATTCTTAATACACAATTTATGGTGAATTTCTAAAGTCAGAATAGGGAATCCAGAAATTGTTCTAACCCTGTTTCACCAAAACGTAAATATCTCATAAAATACAACTCTTTTACCAATTTTGTTTCTTCCATATAAAAATAGATTCATTAAGCTTCAATTACATATTTTATTCATCATCTAATTCACTTTATACTATTTTTGGTATATTTTCAAAGTTGGACTACTGTTACTGTCCAAATCTGTTTTAGTATAAAATGTTGATAACTAAGTTTATAACATCTTCATTTCTTCTTTCTACAACATTTACCAACAATTCCTCTTATTACTCTTCACTAACATATCAAAACATACCATTCTTAAGGTTTTGGTAACATTTACAAAACATACCAAAATATCATTTAACAACTTAGATACTTTCAATATAACCAAAAGACATCCTAGGTACAATGCCATTTTCCAAAAGATAGAAACTTCACCAATTTGAGTTTGGGGATCGGCTTGTATCTTTGAGTCCTTATACTTTCGTACCTAGCTCTGCAGACGAAACAAACCGTCTGCTGAGAATACTCTCAGTGGTATTTCTATAAACAATAGCTTAATCAACTTTAAAACATGGTAATTCAAACACATTATTGCTATTATTCAATATCAATCAGATACTTTAATAACCTTTACTTTATTTACCCTTATTAACATAACTCGGACAACAGCGGATATACGGATCCAACCCACACTCCGGGATAAGCACATAGGGCTTCATCGGAATAAATCCGGAACTTTAACATTATAGTACACAAAGTACTTCATAGAAACAAATCCGGAACTTTAACAGTAGTCGACACATAGTGTCTCATCGACTCAATGTCGGAATATCCCAATACTTCCAATTCCTATGACATGTCAACTATATCCGACTAGCCCGACACTATTAATAGGGTATTCAAAATCACATTCATTTCAATATGGTAAAATACTTACCTCATTCACATTTTCATACAATATAAATATCAAATATAGCAATAACGATTAAGCTCGGTTTATAGAAATACAAACCACTATTTATCGAATTTAATCGATATCTTCGTTCACTTTCTCTTTTCCTTCTTTGATGACGTATCCGATTACTACGTTTGCTACTAACAATCATACAATTAAAATTCATCAATATACTAATTCATAAAACACATTTTCACTTTCTATCAAACTTTTACAAAAATTCCAATTTCGTCCTTTTTCCATTACTAATCTTTTTCTTTAACTTAAGCTTCATATTCTCTTTTAATCAACTCATTGACAATTTCTAACTCATAAAATTCATTATAAAACATAAATTTTGAGCTCTATTCAACTTAATCCCTATTTAAACCTAACTTAGAATTCTTTTAATAAATCACTCAATTTTCACTTCTAACTTCAATTCCTATCAATTTAACCCATAAAACCTCAATTTATTCAACTAAATCAATATCTAAAAATTTTCTATTTTCTTCATTTTAACCTCATACATGTAGAACTTTGAATTAGGCATCCATAAACATAAAAATCATAAGAAAATGAGCTAAAACAACTTACCAATTAAACTTTAGGGCCTTAATCCTCAAATTTCCCTTTTCTTTTCTTTCTTTCTTTCCTTCTTTCTTTCTCACGTTTGCTCTCTGTAACTCTTTCTATGTTTCTTTACTCATTATTATTTATTCATTATACTATATTATATTATTATTAACCTATAAAAATATAAATTAACATGTGTAATAGCTATAACATAAAATATCTTATAGCTATTACACATATATACCAACTATTACACATGTTATATCATACATTCACACACATGGCACTTAGGGTCTAATTGCTAGATTAGTCTCTTTTACTTCTTTAATCTATAATTAAACTTTTATTCCTTATGCAATTTAATCCTTTAAACTAAATTCAAGCTACTTCACTTAATTAAACACTAAATAACCATTCAACTATAATTCATAAATATTTCTAATAAATATTCATGAATAAATTTCACTAAAAGCTTGATACTCAAGACTCAATTTCCGATACCGTAACTTTCGGTTCATTACAATTCTCTCCCCTTAATAAATTTCGTCCTCGAAATTTACGAAAAAAGATGGGGTATTGAGATCTCATCGTTTCTTCGGTTCCCATGTAGCTTCTTCAACACTGTGACTTCGCCATAGCACTTTTACTAAAGGAATACGTTTATTACGTAATTCTTTTACCTCTCGTGCTAGAATCTCAACCGGTTCTTCTTCATACGATAAGTCGGTCGAATCTCTACATTCTCGGTCGTAATAACATGTGAAGGATCCGATCGATATCTTCTTAGCATAGAAACATGGAAGACATCGTGCATTTTACGTAGTTCGGAGGTAAGGCCAATCGATACGCTCTTGGTCCAATTCTCTCAATAACCCGTAAGGCCCAATAAAACGAGGACTTAATTTTCCTTTTGACCAAATCTTAGAATTTTCTTCTAAGGTGAAACCTTTAAAATACTTTATCCCGATCGAGTATTCAATATCCGTCGTTTCAAATCTGCATACGATTTACATCTATCAAAAGCGTTTTCAATCTTTCCGAATTTTCTTAATCGTACTTTCCGTTTCTTGAACCAATTCAGTCCAATCATCTTCTTCTCATTCGATTCATCCAACATACGGGTGATCGGCATCTTCGTCCATACAAAGCCTCATACGGTGCCATCAGTATACTTGATTGAAACTATTATTATACACAAATTGGGCTAATGACAAATAATATTCCAGTTAGACTCAAAATCAATCATACAGCTCAAGCATATCTTCTAAAATTTGTATTACCCGTTCAGATTGACCATCGGTTTGTGGATGAAAAGTCGTACTAAAATGAAGTCGAAATCTAGAAAGATTCATGTAATTGCTTCCAAAACCTTGACGTAAACCTTGGATCTCTGTCGAAATTATTGATTTTGGAATACCATGTAATCTAATGATTTCCGAACATAAACCTCGGCAAGTTTCTTTAACGACCAATCGGTTCTCATAGCTAAGAAATGAGTGACTTCGTAAGTCGATCAACTATTACCCAAATAGCATTCTTTTTACTTGTAGACATCGGTAATCCCGTCACAAAGTCCATCGTTATTCGGTCCCATTTCCATTCAGAATATTGATGGGTTGAAGTAATCCGATGGAACTTGATGTTCTGCCTTCACTCGTTGACAAGTCAAACACTTTGCCACATATTCGTTATATCCTTTTCATTCCGACCACCAATACAATTCACGCAAATCACGATACATTTTCATACCTCTAGGATGAAATGCAAATGGACTATTATGAGCTTCTCGAAGAATTAACTCTTTCAACTCGAATTATTCGAATGCAAAGTCGATTCGAAATCTTAAGCGACCATTTCCATCAATGCTAAAATTTTCATTGTACCATTCGAATCATCTCTCTTTTCTTTAACAACTTATCATCTTCTAACTATCTTGATCGATTCGATCAAACATTCGGCTTTATTCTTAATTCAGGTCAAAAGGCTTCCATCTTGATGATACTAAGTTGTGCAAACATTGCTCGTAATTCAATCGCAGACTTTTCTACTCGGTCGTCGGCTACTACATTAGCCTTCCACGGATGATAGTCTATGACACAATCATAGTCTTTTAGAAGCTCTATCCAACGCCTTTGTCTCAGATTCAAATCTTTTTGTGAAAGTAGATACTTCAAACTTTTATGATTCGTATAAACATAGCACTTTTCACCATAAAGATAGTGCCTCCAAATCTTCAAGGCAAAAATTACAGCTGCTAATTCTAAATCATGAGTTGGATAGTTGCGTTCATGCGGTTTCAGTTGCCGTGAAGCATAAGCAATGACTTTCCGTTCGCATCAATACACATCCCGATCCACTCAATGAAGCATCACTTGTACACTACAAAATCTCTTTCGATTACGGTAAAGTCAACACGGTGCCTCTGTTAACATTCGTTTTAATGCTTCAAAACTTTTCGACATTGCTCATTCCAAACAAATGGAATATTTTTCGTAGTAGCTTGGTCATCGGTAAGGCTA
Source organism: Gossypium arboreum (assembly GCF_025698485.1). Classification (NCBI taxonomy): domain Eukaryota; kingdom Viridiplantae; phylum Streptophyta; class Magnoliopsida; order Malvales; family Malvaceae; genus Gossypium; species Gossypium arboreum. The sequence continues at coordinate 115,622,338 of NC_069070.1, read as the reverse complement.
TCTTTGAAAATCCGTTGTGAATCTTCGATAGTAACCATCAATCCGAGAAAACTTCGTACCTCGATACATTCTTAGGAACTTTCCTTTGAATAAGCGCTTCAATCTTCTTTGGATCCACTCTAATTCCATCCACGATACGACATGACCAAGAAACACAACCGATAACGAATTCACACTTGCTCAATTTTCCGTACAATTGCTTTTCTCGTAGTATTTGCAAAACAATCGGAGATGTTGCTCATGATCTTTTTCGACTTGGAATACACCAAAATATCATCGATAAAAACTACTACTGAACCGATCCAAGTATGGTTGAAAAATCCGATTCATAAGATCCATAAAAGCGGCGAGGGCATTTGTCGGTCAAATGGCATCACTAAAATTCATAATGCCCATACCTAAATGCGAATGCCGTCTTCAATATGTCGCACTCTTTTACTTTCAACGATAGTATCCCAACCTTAGATCAATCTTTGAAAATACTGAGCTCCTTTCAGTTGATCAAACAAATCATCTATTCGGGAAGTGGATACTTGTTCTTGACAATCAATTTGTTGAGTTGTCGATAATCAATGCACAATCGCATCGACCCATCTTTCTTCTTAACAAATAACATTGGAGCTCCCCATGGTGATGTACTAGGTCGTATAAAACCTCTGTCCAATAAGTCTTGCAACTGTACTTTTAATTCCTTTAGCTCGAGAGGTGCCATACGATGCGGAGGTATCGATCTGGGATCTGTACAGGTAGACTTCAATCACAAATTCTACCTCTCGATCGGGGGTAATCCGGTAATTCCTCGGGAATACATCGAAAATTCACATACAATCAATTTTACTACATCGACTTTCAAGCGAATCGAATTAATCACATATGCTAAGAAAGCATTACAACCTCGATGAAGAAGCTTGCTAGCTTTAATGGCGAAACAATACGAATTGATCCACTAGTCCGAATACCATTTACTTCAATTCTATCTTCACTTTCATTCGAACAATAAACTTCTTCTTATAACGATCTAAAATCACTCCATGTTACATTAACGGTCCATTCCCAAAATAACATCAAAGTCGCCAAATGGCATAATCAGCAGATCAACAGGAATATTCTATCTTGAATCATTAACGAACATCTTTGACATATATGGTTCACTAAAGTAGTTTGTCCCAGTGGACTAGACACTTCTATTATAACTTTAGACAATTCAAACTCTAATTTTTTTGTCTCAACTACTTTCGTATTAACATATGAATGTGATGACCGAGGTCTATTAAAGCATAAGCGGTGTTGAATTCAATAAGAATATACCTGTCACCACATCGTGAGCATCTTTCTCTTCTCGAGTCCTCACAACATACGCTCGAGCTGGAGCTCTAGCTTCAGATTGTTGTGTAGCACTCTCACTAGTTCTTCTAGTACCACCTCTAGCAAACGAACTACTTCGGCCTGATCCCCGACCTCTGGAAGCAAATTCAGATCTTTGCACTACTGTCGGTGTTGTTCCAGATATCTTTGGGCAATCTTTAATAAAGTGATCGGTAGCTCCACAACGGAAACAACCTCCAGTCAATTTTCTACACTCCTCTTTGTGTCGGTTTCCACAATGCTCACATATTGGAATTTCAAGATTCAAGGCGGACTTGGATCTTGCCAGATGAACACGATGAGTCTGTCTTTTCCGACCTCGATCACTCCTTTCTGATCGAGAACTAAATCTCCAATTACCTCGTGATTCCTTTGACCGCTTAGGCTGCGGACTTGAACTAACCATTCGGGACGTTTTTCATCGAATGAGCAACTTGGACTTTTATCCCTTCCAAGAATTTGTTCAATCATCTTAGCTCTTTCCATTAAATCCATAAACTCGGTGATTCTAAGAGGCATCAACGTAGTCTAAATTCATCACGTAATCCTCTTAAAATCTTTTACATCGGTCGGCTTCGATCGGTACAAACTCGATGGCATATCTGCTCAATCTCGAAATTCTCGTTCATAATCCACTATAAGCATCTCACCTTGTTTCAGGTGTTAAGAACTCTTGTCTTTTGTCTTCTATGTACATTTCTCCCAAATACTTATTTTGAAACTCTTTTGAAAGAAGTCCCAACTTATCTGTTCCTCAAGTACATTCGAATCACTGATTCCCACCATACTAAAGCTTCCTCTTGCAGTAATGAGACAACACACACTAAGCTTTCTTGTGGTGTACATTCAAGTTGCTTGAGAACTCTCTTTGTAGTCTTTAACCAATTTTCAGCGATAGTCGAATCAATTCCTTGGCACCAAAAATTCTGTAGCTCCATATTTTCTCAATTCTTTAATTGGAGCTCTTGGGTAGTAGGGATAGAGGACGTAGCAAGCATAGTTCCTACCGCTTTTGAAGGGCATCGGCGATTATTCTAAAGACTTGATATTGTCACTTCCAACATTCGGTTGATTTCCTCTGGATTCACACTTGGAGTTGCAGACTCGATTCATTCACATTATACGGTTCATCATCTTCACTATACATCTCTTGATCAGTATCCTCAATGCTTTTATCGACATTCTTAATGCTATAAAACAAAAATATTCAACAAACATATCAACATCCAATCCCAACTCAAATTTGACTCGATAATGGCATGTACCTCTAGATTCCCATTGACATTCGATTTAGTCCTAGAACCGACTAAACCTAAGTAGCTCTGATACCAATCAATATTGTAACGTCCCCCTACCGAGACCGTTGCGAGTCAAGCGGAGACATTACAAAACTTATCTTAGCACTTAAACAGTTTTCGTAGTAAACTATCCATCTGCGTCACAGTCGCTAAAAAATCATATCTCGAGTTACGAAACTCGAAATCCAATTCCGTAAATTTTCCCTGAAACTAGACTCATATATCTACTTACTAATTTTTTCTAGAATTTTGGTCAGGCCAATTAGTACAGTTTATTATAAGAAGTCTCCCCTGTTTCAGGGTTCAGCTACTCTGACCCTTGTGCACTACGAATCAAATTTCTTCCTGTACAGAAATCCAATGACTATTCCATTTCTTTCAATTAAAAATAGACTCAATAAGGAATCCATAAAAATAAAGTTTGAGTCCTAATTCTTAATACACAATTTATGGTGAATTTCTAAAGTCAGAATAGGGAATCCAGAAATTGTTCTAACCCTGTTTCACCAAAACGTAAATATCTCATAAAATACAACTCTTTTACCAATTTTGTTTCTTCCATATAAAAATAGATTCATTAAGCTTCAATTACATATTTTATTCATCATCTAATTCACTTTATACTATTTTTGGTATATTTTCAAAGTTGGACTACTGTTACTGTCCAAATCTGTTTTAGTATAAAATGTTGATAACTAAGTTTATAACATCTTCATTTCTTCTTTCTACAACATTTACCAACAATTCCTCTTATTACTCTTCACTAACATATCAAAACATACCATTCTTAAGGTTTTGGTAACATTTACAAAACATACCAAAATATCATTTAACAACTTAGATACTTTCAATATAACCAAAAGACATCCTAGGTACAATGCCATTTTCCAAAAAGATAGAAACTTCACCAATTTGAGTTTGGGGATCGGCTTGTATGCTGAGTCCTTATACTTTCGTACCTAGCCTGCACACGGAAACAAACCGTACGCTGAGAATACTCTCAGTGGTATTTCTATAAACAATAGCTTAATCAACTTTAAAACATGGTAATTCAAACACATTATTGCTATTATTCAATATCAATCAAGACTTTAATAACCTTTACTTTATTTACCCTTATTAACATAACTTTCGGACATCGGCGGATACGGATCCAACCCACACTCGGGATAAGCACATAGGGCTTCATCGGAATAAATCCGGAACTTTAACATTATAGTACACAAAGTACTTCATCGGAACAAATCCGGAACTTTAACAGTAGTCGACACATAGTGTCTCATCGACTCAATGTCGGAATATCCCAATACTTCCAATTCCTATGACATGTCAACTATATCCGACTAGCCCGACACTGTTAATAGGGTATTCAAAATCACATTCATTTCAATATGGTAAAAATACTTACCTCATTCACATTTTCATACAATATAAATATCAAATATAGCAATAACGATTAAGCTCGGTTTATAGAAATACAAACCACTATTTATCGAATTTAATCGATATCTTCGTTCACTTTCTCTTTTCCTTCTTTGATGACGTATCCGTGCTACGTTTGCTACTAACAATCATACAATTAAAATTCATCAATATACTAATTCATAAAACACATTTTCACTTTCTATCAAACTTTTACAAAAATTCCAATTTCGTCCTTTTTCCATTACTAATCTTTTTCTTTAACTTAAGCTTCATATTCTCTTTTAATCAACTCATTAACAATTTCTAACTCATAAAATTCATTATAAAACATAAATTTTGAGCTCTATTCAACTTAATCCCTATTTAAACCTAACTTAGAATTCTTTTAATAAATCACTCAATTTTCACTTCTAACTTCAATTCCTATCAATTTAACCCATAAAACCTCAATTTATTCAACTAAATCAATATCTAAAAATTTTCTATTTTTCTTCATTTTAACCTCATACATGTAGAACTTTGAATTAGGCATCCATAAACATAAAAATCATAAGAAAATGAGCTAAAACAACTTACCAATTAAACTTTAGGGCCTTAATCCTCAAATTTCCCTTTTCTTTTCTTTCTTTCTTTCCTTCTTTCTTTCTCACGTTTGCTCTCTGTAACTCTTTCTATGTTTCTTTACTCATTATTATTTATTCATTATACTATATTATATTATTATTAACCTATAAAAATATAAATTAACATGTGTAATAGCTATAACATAAAATATCTTATAGCTATTACACATATATACCAACTATTACACATGTTATATCATACATTCACACACATGGCACTTAGGGTCTAATTGCTAGATTAGTCCCTTTTACTTCTTTAATCTATAATTAAACTTTTATTCCTTATGCAATTTAATCCTTTAAACTAAATTCAAGCTACTTCACTTAATTAAACACTAAATAACCATTCAACTATAATTCATAAATATTTCTAATAAATATTCATGAATAAATTTCACGGAAACAGTACTCAAGACTCAATTTCCGATACCGTAACTTTCGGTTCATTACAAGAATTAGATGGTACAATGAATTATGTAGTTTTAATTTTGAAGTTTTATATGTAAAAGGCACTGGTAATATTATTGCTGATTATCTTAGCAGACCTTATGTATAGAGGTAAAAAACCTCTAGAACAGGTTGGAGAATGGACCACAGTCCATAAAAAAACCCAATAAAGGGAAATCAATAACTCCTAATCAAGGATTTATTAAGCCATCTCCACAAACATCATTTTATTCCAACCAAGGATATTATATTCCCTATCCAATGGCAAGACCAACGGTTGGATCTCAACTATTTTCTTCACCAAGTACAGTAAGTCAATACCCTTGGTCTCAAGATCCAAATTCAGCATTTCAAGCCAGTTATGCTGAAATGATCAAAGGAGCAAAAAATTTGTTGAAACAACAATAAATTCCAAAGATAAAAGATTTTTATAATCCAGGTTTACCAAGTGAAATTTATAAATTCATCAATGAAATATGGAAAACCCATATTTTAGAACAAAGAGCAAATTTTAGACGAGCTCTTACAAAGCTTTCGCAATTCTTAGTTGAAAAAACAACTAAAGAAGATGAAGCTCATGAATTATTATTAAAATCAATTTTATATAGAGATTGGGAAGAGCTTGAAATAGAATATATGAATATTGAGGAGATAAATAATCTTCTTGATATATTTCAATATTTTATTCATAAAGGAACAAATAGTCCTCTTATAAATAAAGTATTTAGAATATGTTTATATAATAAAGCTAGAAAAATCTTACCAGCAGATATTTTTTCAAAAATAAATAAAGTTATTTGCAATCAGCAAACTCAATTTTAAAAAATTTTTTCTGAATACTTTTTATAAGCATATGTTTTTACAAATGAGTTAGGAGAAGAGACTCCTACTATAAAGTTTAGGCTTGATCATGAACCATTTGATATAAGAAGCATTGAATGGGGTTTTGTAAAAGAAATAGTTGTTCAAAACTTTTCTTTTAATCTACTAAAAGATTTTCCTGTAATTATTAAAACTATATTATCAGAAATAATAAAATAAGATGATTTTTACTATTATTTCTATATACAAATAAGTAGTCTTATTGGTATTGCTGAAAAAGAAAGATTTTATCAGCCATATCAAATATGGATTATTCAAAGAATGATTGGAAGCTCCAAATTATCATCTGTCAAAGAAAACAAAGAATACCTGACAAAAAATATTGACAAGTGTTATAATAATTTTAATTATTATCAGATCAAAACAGGGATTGATTTGGTAACAAAAGCTCATTATATACTTCAACATCAGACTTACAAACTCTGGACTGATGGAAGAAGTATAGTAGCTGATGACACTGGAAATATCCAGAAAAATAGAGATGAAGAATCATTAAAGCTGTTAAAAAATAGAAATTGATGATTATCCATCACACATAATTGATGAAATCAGAAACACGTGGGAGACTTGGAATTCACCAAGGCTGTCACTAGAATCTCTACATTTGAATGAGATAGAAACTTGGAACCTTGACAATATCTAAAAAGGATAAAAGATAAAATAACGACTACGTGGAGATTTAAGAAAATTTTCAAGTAGATTTTCAAAATTGAGAGAAAATTAAAAATCAAGGCATCCATGTTTAGTAGACTGATGATGATCTCATTTCAACATTCATGTAACGCTTTGTGGTTTGTTCGTGTCCTTATCCTTTTGTAAGAATCTAAGACATTGAACGCAAAATTCCATTTGACAGCTAGCAATGTCCAAAGAAAAGTCAAAAGACAGTACATTTAATTGTCCCACTTTATAGACAGTCTTATTTTGCATATATTTTATTTTCGAGAATTTTTTTTATTAATCACATCAACTCCTCGTAATAATAGTGATGAGTTTGATATTAAATAATGTATGTTTTTCTATCAACTCCTTGTGAATAGTATAAGAACATAGTTGTTAAGATATATATTTATTTTACTTTTTAGAATCATTTATTTATTTATTTATTTATAGATGAATTCACTTTACATTAATTTTTAATAGGATAATTTATATTATTAATCATTAAATTGAATAAATTGAAACGTAATAGGATAAATTGTTAAATTTTAATTTATATATTTGTGACATCTAAAATTATTTTTGAAAAAAAACTAATTGTAAATGAAAAGTGAAAAAAAAACTAATTGTAAATGAAAAGTGAAAAAAAATTTATTGATGCAGAGAGAAAGTTATATACCATCTATTGAATTAAAAATTTTAAATAAAAATGATGATGTAATTTACCTGATCTTATAAAAAACCCATATATGGAATAGTGTTTTAATATAAAATAAATATTTAAAGGTCCCCAAAATTTTTTTGGAATAATTACATTCTAAAACCAATTTAGATGGATATAAATTTTTACTATTTTTGAACATTCCTTTGAACAACTAAAAATAATTTGTCTGCAATGATCAGCCATATTTCCCTTCTCTTGTCAAAATATTATATATTCAAAAAAGCAATAGAAAAGATGCTTTAGGATAAAGAGTAAGCCTTCGTCACCACCAAAGACGGAATAATCGTGGAAGATTAAATGTAATATCACAATTTTAAAATGGTTTGTAATTAAACATCCCCCACCTAAACAAAAACGGGTTTTTAATCACACACTTCCTGCAACATACCACTGGGAATTATTAGTGGAAACTTATGGTATGGCTATCCTATTAACAACAGCAAAGCCGATGCTGCTTGCTGCAAGAAAAAAAACACCAATAGCAGCCGAAGTAACTGCAAAATTTTCATTGTTCTAATGGAAGAATATCTCAAATAATATAAATTTAATTCTGGTTGGCAAACTTGATTCCCTTCTCTATAGATGCTTTAAGTTCTGGTTTAAGGCTCTCCAAACCTGCCTGCTCATAGTCAGAGAGAGGACCCAACCCCATAACTTCCTCCACACCATTCTTTCCAAGCCTTACCTGCATTTACAGAAAGAATTTACGGTAATGAGCGATGGCAGAGGAAAAGAAACCCTTTCAATTCAAGCTAATAAATCGTAACCGGGCTTAGTTTGCAAAAGGGTTGGTAAAGTGTAAGACAAGAAGCTATCTGAGTTTGGCTTAAGTTTAGAGTGGGGGTGGGTTTAGGGAAAAATCATAACTCAGAACTTGGTGCACTTCAACCAATTATCTATCCAATCTAATATTAATTGGATGCCTGAGCACTAAAAGACTTTCATCCATCTGTATACAAAGTATCTTCCAACCCTTCTACAACCATTCATTAGTTAATTAGACACTCCCTAACAAGTGGAGCACAAGAACCATTCAATAACAAACTCGGGATGGACAAAAACTTGAGATATGTCAAGGTCTTTTGAAAAAAATCACCTTAGAAGCAAAGAAGGGAAGTTCAGTGACAGTTGACTGTACAAATGAACATTCCACGACATCAGGAACACCATTCAGTCCCTTAAGGCAAGCATCAGCGAAAATTGCACCAGCATAGCTGTACAAAGAAGCAGGACAACTTAGGTTAAGATCATATGCTTTCATTTTACAACTATACATACAATTGCAAGGAAATCAAAACATGAAAGTGATGAAGTTAAGACTGATACTTACGCCATTGATAATGTTGCTGATCCCTTTCCAGCCTTTGCTTCCACAACTTCAGTGCCTCCATCTTGTGTTCGCTTTGTTAGAGCCTTGATATCCTCTTCAGGCAAATTGGCTTTTGGTGTGGCCTAAACAAATTTAAAATGAAACTTAGCGAAGGCTATGATTAACAAAAAACTGAAAGGAGCACAGCAGTGTCAAGCATTAGATACATTTCGATATCAAATAAAAGCAATGATAAAAGGGATACAGGGTACAAGGAAGTACTTGGGAAAATAGTGGGAGAATGGTTATTCCAGCATGGCCACCAACAACTGGAACATTGACATCTGCAAGAAAGTGAAGAAACTTTGTCAATCAGATAGTTACTTCTATAATCCAAATTTTCTGATTCTATAATATGTTTATGAGTAAAGGACTTCTCATGAAGGAGAAAAAAGGTTTACTTCAGAAACCCTCAACTTGGAATATTGCTTATTTTTCATAACAGAAGTTCTCAAAAGAGGAAATGGAGGAGTGGTAAACGACCCCCTTTTTTTCCTTTTGTTTATAGAAATATATATAACTTCCTTTTATGTAGAGAACTCAACAAACCTGCAACATTCACTTTTGCCTTCCCAGCGTAGAAAGTCTTAGCCCTAACCACATCAAGGGTAGTTACACCAAACAACTTTTTCTCATCATATGTCCCTGCCTTCTTGAAAACCTCAGCAGCAATTGGAACAGTTGAATTGACAGGGTTGCTGATCATATTAACAAGTGCCTGAGCCATAAAACCAGCTTATTAAATAGTTGGGAAAGAAAAGTCTTATAGAAGCTTACAACATAAAGAAATAATTCATTTATGCTAAGCAATATCTTTCAATTATCAAAACTATCCCTTATATTTTAAACAGCAAGGAAATGGGTATAAATCGTATATAAGAAATAATTCTATATTAGCTTATCCAATCACTAGCACAGCAATCCCTCTTTGGTTCAAGTTTAACAGTCATATAGAAGAAACAGAACCTAGCTAATTTAAGTCTTAGAAGCATGAAGGATCCAAATAAAATAGTTCTCCAAAGAAGATAAATTAAAGGAAAAAAAAAGGGATACAAACTCACATTAGGGCAATACTTGGCAATAGCAGCACATAGACCCTTGACGATTCCAGCATTGATGTTGAAAAGATCGTCGCGAGTCATACCAGGCTTTCTTGGCACCCCAGCAGGAATGATGACAACATCACATCCCTCCAAAGCTTGCTTCAATTGATCTTCACCAACATATCCAGCAACCTGAAGTCACACGCACAAAAGGATGTAAGTTGCTAAAGGAACAAAGCAGTCAAATGAACATGGAGATCTACATGCTAAGGTAAACAGATTGCATAAACAAGCAAAAAAATCCAACTCTCAAATCCTTTAAAACAAGAAGAGTCAAGTGATCAAGCCAAATGAAAAGACATATATACAATACTCAAATTAAATCAGATGCATTAATATAAACTTCCGCGAAGATGAAAACATAATATCAAAGTCAAATTTGAATGGAACCAAGCAACTAAATCATTACAGAAATTCCATCAACAAAACATTAGATCAACTCATACCTTCGCAATGTAGACAGATAAATCACATTTTATTGACAATAAATTTAATAAAAACTATAAAATAAAACACAAATTCTAAATCCAACAGAAAAAAAAAAAAGATGATGTAATTTTTATATGGACCTCAGATCTGGTGTTGACGTGGCTGACATCAGCTGCAACGCCGGGAGTGTTAGCGATATCATAGAGAGCCAGTCGAGAAACAAGAGGGTTAAGCTTCATGAGGAGAGCCAAGGGCTGGCCAATCCCTCCGGCAGCGCCCAAAACCGCGACCTTCCGATCGGGAACAGATTCAGTGGCATATCCTCGGCGGAGGAGGTGCTTTCCGGCGGCCGATCGAGCTACTGATCGAAACATTGTTGCGGAGAGTTCAAGCTGAAGAGTGTTGGAATGGCTTGGTTGAGAGATTCGAGGAGGAAGAAATGTCTGGGTTTTTTGTATTTATAACAAGTGAAGCAATGGGAAAAATAAGTGAACTAAATTTCACTCTTTTACTGGTTTACAGTAGCTGCCAAATGTCCCTCTTCCCCTTTTTTTGAGCTTACCAAATGATTTTTACTTTTCTAACCTTTTTTTGGGTTATTATTTAAACTTCAAAACTATAATTATCTGATTCCCTAACATATTTTCAGTATTAAAAAAAAAGAATTTAAAAATAAAATAAACCCATACATATTTGTGTTATTTTATATTTCTATTACTTCATTCGATATCTTAAATCATTTTCTTATATAAAACGACCAAATTAATTTTGAGGAATATGCTACTTTGATCTTTAGTATCTTTCCCCATACCAATCAAGCAAACAGGTGATCATTAATGTCAGATTCTGTTAAGCTTTTTACATCATCCAAAAAGTAGAAAAGGAAAAGGTCTGAGATAGAAAAGAGTTAATGGACAATGGTACCATGAAAAATATGAAAAACACAAAGAAAAAGGTTTTGTTGGGTTTAGAGGTAAACGTTTGATCAAATCAAATAAAAAAAATTCGAGTTAATCGAGTTGATGAATCATATTTTATCATTATAATTTAATTTGAAATTTTCTCGAATCGAGTGAGATGGAATTCGAATCGAATCAAATCGAATATATTTGTTCGAATTAAATTCTAAAAAATAATTTTGGGTCATTGTAACCACTATCACCCGTCGTAATAAAATTTATTCACCGTAATCAATTTTTTTATTACCTTTCATAACCTCATAATTTATTTATTAATCTTTTATATACGGATTAGGTTCTTTGCTTGTTTAGTTGTTTTAATTATCTTCATATTCTTATCACTATATATTTTGAAATTAAAAATATATTAAATGTAAAAAATCTGATCTTTTAATAAAAGTTATTTTAAAGATAAATGTAAAATTGATACTAATATAAAATTTTAACACGAATATTTTATGGTATCATTAATAATTTAATTTTAATATAAATATTTAATATGGCTAAACAATTAAATAATATAAATAATATAAAATGTGAAATTTAATTTAATAATATAAATAGTAGATATAAATAAAATTATTACTATTTATGTTTAGAGATTTTTTGGATAATTTTGATTTTTATTTGAGAATAAAGAGTGAGAAGTAAAAGTTTAGGAGGAAAATAAAAAGTTTTGAAGAGTAAAAGTTTGAGGGAAAGTTAATAGGGGGAGTAAAATTTTAGAGGAAAAATATTAAAAAAAAATAGGTGGGATGGGTTTGGGGTAAATAGGGGGTGGGATGGGAAAGAAGTAAAAGTTTTGAGGGACAAGTGAGAGGGAGTAAAATTTGAGGGGAAAAATAAAAGGTTTTAAGGGTTTTTGAGAGTAAAATTTTGAGGAAAAATAAATGAAAGAGTAAAATTTTGATGAGAAATGAATTTTGGGTAAATAAAGGGATTGGGACAGAAAGAAAATAAGAAGTTTTGGGAGAAAAGTAAGAAGAAGTAAAAGTTTAAGGAAAAAATAAAAAAGCTTGAAAGTTTAGGATAAAAATATAAAATATTATAGTTTAATATTCAAATTATTCAAGTTATCAATTCAAAAAAAATTCAAAATGACTCAAATAACTCTATTCATTTAACTCAATATTTAATTTTTTTTTTAATTTTTCGAATCAAATCGAATTTTACTCACCGGGTCATATTATTAGAATTTTCAAATATGAAATTTTCAAAGGAATTTAAAAATATAGGAGGAATTGACAAAGAAATATGTTAATCTTCATTCTTACTTTTAATCCATGTATATATTTCCTTTGGTACAAAAATCCATGTATACATGCACAACACTCTGGAATAAGGAATCTTCATGACTTAATTTCTAGGGGATAAGCTACAAATATATGCTGGGCCAGAAGAAAATAAGGGCTACAAATGTATGGTCAGGAAACCAATTAACACCACCTGAGACGCACACTACCGCATAACTCCGGGTTAGGCATCTGATGCTGATTTTGTCAGTATAGGCAGGCGCCCCTGGGAACTAATGGTAATTTTACATTCTAGTGAATGCGTCCAATCTTGCTTCATTTGAGTGCTGTGGTGGAGCAAAGTCAACCATACGCCTTCCATCTCATCTTTCGAGGTTGGTTTTATTTATGCCTCGGTGTTCCACAGCAGATGGCCAAAACAAAGGGCGAAAGAAGGTACCAATGCCAGTTAGCATAATATAAAGAGCATTAATCCCACCCATCACCATTAAAAACATGTCAGTCACACACTTCCCTACCTACCCATCAATAAAAGGGGGGCGGGAGGAAGGGGGAATGGGAGGGATATACACCTGGTTCCTTGACAAAACAAAATTTCTTGAAAGCAAAATAGATATACAAATGGAAAAAGCCAAAGAGGATGACAATGAAACTTGTTGAATGGTTGTGTTGATTTAAATCTTATAGACCAAATAGCCTCATCTTTCATCAAGTAAAACAGATCCCATTTTCGTAAAGCTAACAAAGAAGCATGGTATTGAAGAATCAAAGTTAAAAACTCAGATAATTCAGTCTGCAAAATAGTATTTGAGGCACATTTTTGGCAACTACGCGACAAAAATAGGATACAAGGATTTCTTCAAAACCACTGAAAAGCACTCACAACAAGAACCTCCTTTTGGAGGAACATGCCAAGAGAATTGAGTCGGTACAGATATCAAAATCAGCTAGCACAATCATAACCCACAAGGAAATTGTTTCACAGATACATCACCTCCACTCGAACTGGATATTGACCTAAGGTTTCAGTAAGTAAACTTAAAATTTCATGAACCACAGAACTATACTTAAAAGAAAAGGAAAATAAAAGCTAGCTTTTCAACCGGCCATATCCACAAAACCTATCAAGATACTAGCTCTAATGCATAGCGATCACACAGTCCAAACCCCACTGAACAAAAGAAATATGTCAACAAAGAACATTGCGGCAGATAGGAGAGAGGGACTCGGTTTATGTTGCCAATGAAGTGGTACACAGAAAGAGTCCATGTGCAAGTCCAAAAAAGGGGAAAAAACTACACAGATTATACAAGCAAACTGCTGATTAAGTACACCAACACTCAACATATAGCAGCACCAGATCAAGAAGCAACTGACAATTTACTGGTATGCTTAATGAAATACTTGCTCTCACATCATTAGGTTCATAACTGAAACAAGAACCCACCCAAGAAGTCCATGATATTTGGGCGTTCTACAAATTTTATACACAACAAGGAGAAGAGAAATACTCCACTTGGAGGAAAAAAGTACATCAGTCAAATATCAGGTGGAGAGGAGAGTCAACACTACCAAAACTCTCGCATTTATATGATAATTTGATGACACAATAAGCTTGAAGTCATCTTTGGCTGGCAACTTTAACACGTAATTAAGCCAAGTACAGCAGAAGTGTAACAAGAACACAAAAGTTGACATTAGAAAATGGTGTTACGACTTTATGCAAAATAACAGTCAAGTAACACTTTTCTGGGAGAGAGATTCTCTACAGCCCATTAATTTATACAGCAAAATAAATAACTACATTTAACTTCAAAAAATAAGCTGCATGTCTGTTTTTAGTATAGTACACCAGAGTACCTAATAGAAAATCAATAAGAACAATGATATCAACCAAGAAAAAAATAAACTTCCAAGTAGAGGAGATGAAGCAACAACCACGGATACTGGCAAAAATAGGCAAAAAACTGTCACTACTTGTATTATTAAAAAAATATACTAATAACTAAAAGGTACCACTGGAACAAGAGTTCCTAACGGAACACAGAAAAACTAGTCTAGATCACATGTTTTGCCAACCAGCACTCAGAAACAAACATCTTAAAGGAGCAAATCAAGAGAAGTGGCTGTAAGAGCCCAGCTAATGCATTCATCAAGCCAGAGTATATATAGTCTGCATTCAGGCAATCACCAGAACCACAAAAAGCATCTGCGCCCAACAAGCTGTCATAAACCTGAATCAAACACCCATTTATAACTAAATTCATCATTTCACATCATCAAGCAAAAAAATGAAATGTCAAAAACTAATTGAAAACAATGTATTAAAGTAACACTACCGAAAAAAAAAACACATGCATACCCGCTGTACTTACATGTAGGGATAAGCTCAGACATTTGTCCCTTTTCAAATGAACAAGAAAGAACAAACAGAAACACAAGGCAATTGCAATAATCATAGTGAGAATATATATAAACATCTGTCTATCTAAATTGCACAAAAAACATTTAAAAAAGTCTTTAAGACTTCACAGTGATGGAAACCTTTTCCGTAAAAAAATTTGGAATACCAAATAATGGAAAGCTAGATTTCATTTGAAATGAATGAAGATAATATTCCCTCTGATTAGTTAACAGTTGAAACAAACATTAAAAGGGCATGCAAGGCGCCACATGCAAATCATGAGAAAGATGAACAACTAAGTTATAATCTACAATGCAAAAATGACATATTTAAGGCAAGTTAAACTGGAAATAATAATAAATACGAGGCACCATATAGAGATTGAAATCCACTCTTCTTTTCTTTAGATGCAATCAAATGAAATGAAAAAGCGTGGGCCATACAGAATTGGAATATTAAATGATACTACCGAGGAAGACACTCAAAAAACTGCATAAACATTGAAAGGAGACAGCAAACTCAAACATGAAAGAAAACTGCTATCCTATCTGGAAAACTGATCACATAGATGGATATCTCATCCAATATCAATAGTATATATATCTGTTCTCCAATTGGTAGCAGTAAAATAGAACCAACCAAGATAATTTAAGTGTACCCAAAAGATTTGTACTTTATCAACACAACAAGCCATTCAGTTCATACCAACAAATAGTAAAACCCACGTACTGAATACAGTTCTCTAGACATGATTAGACAAGATCATAATATGCCTTCCAACACAACAAGTCAAAAGGGAAATAAATATGAGACACAAAGAAGGAAACCTTAGTGCCATACCATAAAAGAATTCTAGAACACTCACTATGTAGGTGAAAATAAGTAAATGATAATAAACAGGAGGGGAAAAAGGATCCATAACTATGGGAATGCTAATTTTCTCATTTGCATACTTGATTATTAAAAAATAAAAAAATATATAACGACACTTATGTCCTTTATTTTAAAGGTTCACTATAATTTTGTAGATAATTTCACAAAAGAAAAGAGATCAACCGACTCCTAGGGGCGGGAACTCAATCAGAGGCTTCTAGCATAGATATTAAACACCAACCATAGATAAATAAAGTTGTCTACACAATAGGGGCATATAATTTTCACAAAAGATACAGGAAAATAAAAGAAAACCAGCAAAAAATGAAAAACCATTTTGAAAAAAAAAAAAAAAAGACCATATATGGTATCTTTTACAAAAAGAAGTAAAATCACCATATGCAGACAACTATACAGGTATATAGCACACAAGTAACAGAATGCTGACCAAACAAAGCAGGAAAAGAACCCCAGATTTTGAAGCACGAACAAACAAGGAACAAATACCCACAACAAAGAACATGAGCAAGCACAAACACAAAATTAACTCACTCTCAATCGGCGGATAGTAAAAAAACGTAACACCTCATGTAGTATAATGAATTTAAGGAATGCTAAATCAGGGAAAATAACCTCAGTAGAACGGTGGCCCATTGGGATACATTGCACCGGGTGGAACTCTTGGCGCAGGGGATGTCCCAGCCCCTTGGTGAAGCTGACTAGGGAAAGCAGCCGAGGAAGACAAGCTATAATGAGCAGTCTCTGGATAACCACCAGTTGGCATCCCAGCAGAACTCGGCGGCATTCTATACAATGAAGACCCTCCACTTGCAGCACCCAACCCACCCCCTGCACCAGCACCACTCAACCCACCATAAACAGTTGAACCTGGTCCGCCATAACCAGCTGATCCTGGTCCACCATAGCCAGTTGAACCTGGTCCACCATACCCACCATACGGCCCACCAAGTCCAGAATAACCCCCAGCAGCAACACCGCCATTTCCACTCAAAGCGCCCACTCCAACTCCTGATGAATTCAAGGGATGAGGATGACCCATGGGACCAGGCGGCCCTTGCATCCCCCCTGAAAACCCACCGTAACCACCCGGCCCACCATATCCTCCACCATGTCCTCCCATTCCCATCTCTGCGTTTCCCGGAACCCCACCGCCACTTTGCATCATCCCGTCTTGTCCTTGCTTCCCTTTTTTCCCTTCAATAGCCAGCTTACAATTCATTTGTCTCCCATCAATGTTCTTTACAGGCTCCGCTAACGCTGCCTGAGCCCCTTCTGCTGTCTTATAAACGAAAAGAGCAAAACCCCTTGATTTCCCCGTCTGCTTATCGAACCCCAAGGGCCCCTCTTCTATTTCCCCATACTGAGCAAAATGGCCCAATAACTTATCCGCCGGCATATCATACGGTACATTGGCTACATAAATCTTCCTCATATGAATATCCACCGGGTTACTATTCGTCGCCGAATTCCCCGCCGCCGCCAGCTGTGTCACGGTGACTCTCCCGTCGATTTTCTTACTGGGTTCTTTAAGAGCAAGCAAAGCACCATCTACGTGCTTAAACGTAACGAATCCATACCCTTTCGATTTCCCGGTAGTCTTGTCGAGGATAACAACCGCTTCTTCGAGTTCTCCATAGACCGAAAAGAGTGAACGAAGGCCATCAGTTGTGGTATCCCAACCCAACCCACGTATGAAGAGCTTCCGTTGAGACGGATCTTGATCGGCAATAGATCGAACGGCTGAAAGAACGTCGACGTGACGACAAACGGCGTCTTGGAGGATGTCGAGGAGTTGGTCGACGGTGAATCGCTCAATAAGTTTGCGGCCATCTTGTGGGGTTAGTTTGGTGATAGGGTCAGGTTCCGACAGCGCTGAAACAGTACCGTTTTCATCTAACTTGCGTTTCTTAGTTGGATCCATGTATTGCATGTTGGAGGATGCTTTACCCTTAAAACCCTAACCCTACAAAATTCACAGAGAAAAGAGAGACCGTCTTTCAACTTGAGGCTTGAAGATGATAGAGCCTAAGAACTCCGCGTGTGTTATTTTTATAAGGACCTGATTGTGTGAGCCACTTTAGTTTTGGGCCAACAACTCATCTTTTGTATTGGAATTTGGGCTCACCCTTTTTTCTGGGCTGAGATTTGTAACTTAATCAACACTAGTTAAATTTTATTCAAGGATAAATCTCAAAATTATATAATTTAATGTGTAATTATATACATAAAACTCTAATTGTAATTTAAATGTATATTTAAAATTTTAATTTTGATTTATCATCCATATCTAAGAAATAAATATATCAATTTAATTTTATATTAGATAAATATAATTATTTATGTATCCAATATATAAATATATAATGATGTTTTATAAGTAATTATGATAATAATTTATAAGAATTGGATCAAATCGAAATTCCATGTATAAAATTACACATTAAACCATAATTCATGTATAATTTTAATATTTATCCTTTTATTTATAATCACTATACCTAGTTTATTTGTAATAATTTACTTTTTGAAAATTGGTGTATATTTGATATAGAAAAATATTAATAATGTCAATGTTCAGTCAAATATAGAATAATATGATAGATGTTATAAAAGGAAGGGTAGATATGGGTGCTCATTACAGATAAATCACACTTAATTCTTAAACCTTGATTTTGGGTTAACATGTTTAATCTGAAAAATCCCCTTCCATTGATTTCTGTTAAAAGGTAGAGGCGTGCAAAAATGGATTTGAAGAGATGATAGAGACAAGGAGCTAATGAACATGGAACATTGGCCGGCCTACAAAGAACCTTGTTTTCCCTTGCCACAACTATGTTTATGTTACAATTTGTCCAAAACAAAGATAATGAGATTCGGATGATGTTAACTGAAAGAAGCAGCTTTGCACACTTCAGTTGTACAAAAACAAAATTGAGTGTTTAATGTCATTCATCCCCCTTCTAAAATGGTAGAATCACATTTTTCTAAAGTTGTCGGTTGCTACTCTGTAATGATCTTGAATCACCTTCCATCATAAGATGATCTATACAAAAAGCAACAAGAAGCTCATCAAATGTTGAGAAACAAAGATAACCGCATGATACATATCTAAAATGAATCAACATTTCCGCTCAGTTTAAGTTTTGCTTAGAACTCAAGAACCATGTACATGATGTTTAAAACAAAATATTCAATCCAAAAAATTAAAAAGATGAACTCTGAATTGGGCTCTCATAGCTGTGATTAAGGTCTCGGTGATATAGGCAATCATGTGATGGAAGATAGAAATGAATCGGGATGAAATGTAATCAGCAATTCAGCAACAGATACAATGATCTGAACTGAAACGAAGACTTGAGAAATGTTATAACCGAAGGAATGGACTAATGGGAAGGGTGGGGGTAAAAGAGGAAAGCACTTAAAATGATATATATGATCCATGAGCAGAATATGACAACAGCAAAACATTGGTCATCAAAATTTTCAAATTGCTATAGAGCATCTTCAACATGCATGGAACATGTTCCTACTATGGTCCAATTTCAGGACATGAGACCAAAACCATCTTAGAGTTCCTTTTTTACCTATCATAATAAGGACAGCCATCAAAGGAAGTAAACAAAACAGGCATCAGAAGGATCAAAAACTATGTAACCTTGTATCTTGATATGTGTTTCACATGAAATTCAATGCAAACATAATAAAAAATACAATTGCACTACTTGAAATAGGGATCGAAAGAATTCATTAACAGATAATGACCCTTATGGCCCTACCTCAGTTAAGTCCATTAAAAACAAGGTGAACTACTCACATCATCAAGATGAACTATCACTGTCAGAACCTGCATGAAAGTAGGGGCGTAAGAAATCTAGCAAATATACACTCATATAAGCATAATGAAAGAAAAACTTTAATATTTACCACTTGATGAAGATCCAGAGTCACTGCTAGAACTGCTTGAACTACTTGATCCACTCTCTTCATTTTGTTGCCTTTTTCCATGAATAGGAGGTGATGTAGGAACAATCCTCTCCACTGCTTAGCAATCCAACCAGTTTTAATAATGAGTGCATGAAAAATTCATCTTCTTCAGACCTAAACAAGTAAATCGTATACCAAGGAAAGCAAATTCTTGCAGGTACACAGTGATTACCTGTTTCAGCTACTGTTGATACCTTATTAGCAGGTGGTTCCAGATTCTGCAAAAAGAATAACAACAAAATGTTTCAGCGAACAAAAATTCCAAATGGGCAAAACAATTGGAGGTTCAAAAGTCACTTCTCCATCATCTTACAGTCTCCTGAATATTATGGTCATCTTCAGTATTTGCTTGAAGAGCAACTTCAGCATTTTTCTGGATTTTGCTCGAACTCTTCTTATAGTTGGTCACAAATCTATCTAGTTCCCAAAGCGTTTCTGGATCAACACTATCGATATCCACCTCAATCTCATCTTCTTGCTGAAAAAGTGCCACATTCCTCCTCTTAATAATCTGGACAATGCTATCAAGTTCCTCTGAAGGCAAGTTCTGAAGGTCTACACTGAGTCTCTGCTTCTCCTCATAAGTCATATCCCTCTTCTCAGGATCCTTTATCTTGGATTTCTTTGGTACTCCAATCCTATCAGTAGGAGTCAAGTCCACATCTCTTGATGTGGGGTCATCAGGCATTGTCATGGATTCTGACCTCTCAAGAGTCCTAGCTTCTAATGGTAGTGATGAATGAGCTAGAGCAGGAGGGCCATGAGATTGAATTGGTGCTGAAGCTGGAGCTGGAGCTGGAATTCTCCTTGAAGTGGGAGTTGGCAAATTGTAATCATGACTCCTTTCGAACCTCCTATTAAGGTTAGACTCAGACTCTATAGCTGCCCATTTTTCTTCAAATAGCCCTGACAATGTATCTGCCATAACATGCACATCCTGTCCTTTCGGGTTATACAGCATTGCATTACTGAAAGTTAGTCTCACATCCTCCGCAAACTCCCTAGGTGACTTGTACCAATTCTTGTTCAACCTATTCTTCACCGTGCCCAAATCCATAGGATGCTTAACAATTGAATAATAATCATGCAACCCAAGTCCCTTCACATCCACCGGTTTATTAAAAACCCAACCAAACTTATGCTTCATTAACTTCCCTAACAAATTACTACAACTCTTAAACATCCGACTTGATAATTTCTCCGCTGCAACCCCATCTCCCACTTGTCTCACATTATTCTTCCCAACATTTGGTTTCATCTTCTTCTTATTCTCTACAGGCTTCAACTTCTCCTTCCCTAAAACAAAGTCCGAGTTCTTATAATACTGATTTGCTTTTGGGGTTCTCTTTTCTTTCTCCACAAACTCACTCCCATTCCCAACACCATTGCCATTGTTACTCCGATCATTCTCTGCCACTGACACAGATAATCCATGAAAAGGCCTTGAACTAGGCAATCCCACAGAACCGACATCCGAGTTCACTCTAACTAAACTTCCACCACATCTATCAACATCCTCATTCCCTAAGACCCGCGAATTCGAATAACCACCACTAAACCTACCTTCTTTAGCATCAAATTTCTTAAGTAAACCCCTAACTTGCTCAAGTTCTCTAGTTAACTTCCTCTGCAAAACTCTAACATCGTTCTTGGACAAAACATTCAAGTGAATCTTAACAAGGTTATCATATCTTACATACCCAGAAGTTGCAATCCCATTGGTAGCATTCTGTGCACCCCGCTGCAACTGATTATGGCTAGATGAATCATCTGACGCCACGACATCGAAGTGTTGGGGTGGCAGCTGCTGAGAGGAGTTGTGATAATCATCTGTAGTAGTGGTGGGTACAGTTTGCTGAGAAGATTGGTGAGGGAAAAAAGAGGGATTTTTGGGCTTGTTGTGGGTTTTCCTGGTATAAACTTTGTTGTTGTTCTTTGATTCTTCACCTTCAGTTTTCCCTGTAGCCATTCATATAAGAAAGAGGAGAAACAAAAAGAAAACCCAATAGATCAAATTTTCAAAGGAAAAGAAAGGGGGAAACCCCTAATTGAAAAGTACCCAGATTAGGTAAAAGCTTAGAAATGGTGTTTTCATGTTGGGGCTTTTGTTTGGGTTGTATGAAAAGATCAAGGTTTTTGAGAGGGAGGAGAAAAATGAAAATTTTAGGGTTTTTGAGAGACGTAAAAAGAGAGAGAGAGAGAGAGAGAGGGTTTTGGGTTTTTTCCTTTTTAATTTTTTGGTAAAGAGGGAATTTTGGAGGGATTATTTGGATCCTTCGATTTGTTTCTTTTGGTTTTTGTTTGTTTTCATATTGAAGAAGAGGAGAGTGTGCGAGAATCTGAGAGATGAGCTATTGCACGCGCGAGAGAGAGCGAGTGACTTAAAAAGGGGAGGAATGTTTAGGGTATCACCACGTCAGATGGGAACTTAATACAATTGGCTGAGCCTAATGGATTATTATTTTTCCTCTTTTCTTTTCCGGAAAAACAACTCCACGGAGACAGAGAAATCGGTCAAACAAGACGGCACGAGAGTGAAGGGTGACAATGCCACTTTGGTTTGGACTAAAGTTGTTTGTAGGTTGGGTAGGATGGGGTGAGGCCGAGTTTTTATAAAATTCTAGTTTTGGTTCATAGGTTTGGGTTTGGATCTGCCTAAAAAAATGGATTTAAATTTTTTTAAATTCGATTCAAATAAAAATATTAAAATTTAAACTCAATTCAATTCTCCCGTATTAAAATTTTTTATTTTATTTTTATAAAAATTAAAAATATAATTCATTAAAAATATTAAAATTATTAAAATAAATATTTCATAACAAATTAAAATAAATAAAAATTATTTATACTTAAATAATATTATAATAGGTACAATTTAATAAACAAATGACTCTAAAATAATAGCAAAATTAACAATAAAATAAGACTTATTGTAATGACCCAAAATTCATGGGCATCAATAAAGTACAATATCGAGCCTCTGTTTTAGTGAAATGGGTTCGTAAATAATTATTAGAAATATTTATAAGTCTAGTAGTGTGTTTAATTAGGTTTTAATTAAGTGAATTTAGCTTAATTAAGAATAATTAGGAAAAAGAACTAAATTAAATAAGGGTAAAAGTTGAATTATAGATTAATAGAAAGTAAAAAGAACCAAAATGGAAAATATGCCTTTAATTATAAAATATATATATTAGTAATAAATTATATTAAATTAATTTAAAATAATTAGATTTTTATATTATAAATATAATATGACTTTGACAAGTGGATGGTGATAAAATATGCAAATGTAATAATAATATGTATACAATTGTAACAAAAATATTTAATTACTTTTATTTAAGCAAATAGATATTTATTAAGTTATTGTTATATTATTATTATTATTATTATTATTATTATTATTATTATTATTATTATTATTATTATTGTTATCAAATAAATTGAATTATGACAAATGTAGGGTGGAGATAAAATACATGTGTAATAATATGTATAATACAATTGTAATACATGTATTGTTTATTAAAATAGATACTTATTATTTATTTATTAAAATAATTTTTATATAAGATTTTATATGACAAATTAATTAAAAGGTTACAAATGTAATATAAATATTTGTTAATAAATATATATGTACACTTGTTATAAAATAATTTATTTACTTAATATTAAAGTAATAGATAATTAGATTAAATTATATTATTTTTAATTAAATAATTAAATTATAAGATTTTGTGTGAAAAATAAAATAAATGATGACAATTGTATGGTATTGATGGTGTACATTTGTATATATATATATATGATTAAATATTTAATAGATATTTAGAATAAATATATTATAATACATGTTAAGTAAATAAATAAAGTGTATATATAAGGTATAAAAGAAAAACGAAAGAAAAAAAAAGAAAAGAAAGAACAGCAGAAGCTATTCGAAAACAAGAAGAAAGAAAAGGGAAAGAAAAGAAAAAGGGGAAAACTAGGGTTTGAAGGTTTAAACCTTTAATAGGTAAGTCAATTAAGTCCCTTTTACTTAATTTTGATGTTTTAGAAGCTTTAGAACAAGGTTTTGATGAAATTAAGTTGATACTTTGAAAGTTCATAGGTTTATAAGCATAGTTCATGTTGGAAAAATTATGAAATTAGGATTTAATTGAAAGAATTTCAAGTTAGAATTGATTAAAGGATTAAATTGTAAATTAGGCTATAAGTTTTGTCTTGTAGGGATTAAATTGAAAGAATTTTTAAATTATGGTTTTATTATGAACGTTAGATAGTTAAGTAGAATATGGAAGGAAATTGAATGGAAATAGAGTGTGAATTAAATTAGAAAAGTAGATAAATCTATTAATCTAGTTAAGACTAAATTGGAACTAAAATATAAATTGGATAGTAATTCAATTATTATTATAAATTAATGTTGTAATTAATAGTGTAAATTATTATTATTTTCGTAGCTAACAAGGAACTCGAGGCATCGACACACAAAGCAAAAAAGAAGGTTATCGAGGAATAATCGAATAAATCCGAGTTTGTATTACTATAATTCAAATCTATTTATTATTAATTGTTATATTTTAATTAAAGTGCATGGTAGATAAATTTAGGAAACTAATTGAAATAATGGTATTGATTTGAATGAAATTGATTTAAAAGTGTTTATGGCTATTGAAATTAAATGTTAAATTAAATTATGTATTTGGTAAGTAAATTATGAGGCAAGTGTTGTTATGGTGTTGAATGATAATTGAAATAGTTGTTAAATAAATTTTAGTGTTGGATTATGATTGAATTGTTGAATTGAAAGAGAATTTGGGATTTAAAGTGATGTTGAATTGAATGAGAAATATGTGTTAGTATTGAATTGTATTTTGATTGATGAATGGAAAGTGTATTTGATTTTGAAAGTGGATTTTTGAAATGAAAGTGAAATTGGATTGTGGGATTGAATTGCATATTGATTTGTAAGTGAAAAGTGTATTTGAATTGGTAAATATATGAGAAATTGTGATTTAAGTGGAATTGATGTGAACATTGATTGAAATGGAGAAAGTGAATTAAATACCCTATTAACTAGTCAGGCTAAGTCGGATATAGTTGGCATGCCATAGGATTGGAAGTGTTCAGAGATACTTCGACCTTAAGCCGATGAGACACTGGGTGTCACTATTTTACTTCGAATAGATTCGATAAGGTACTGGGTACCACTTTACTTCGGCTAGGCCGATGAGACATTGGGTGTTAACTTTGCTTCAAACTATCCGATGAGGCACTGGGTGTCATTCTGGTGTGTTTGGTTGGATCCGTGTATTCGGCAAGGTCTGGGTTTGTTAATAAGGTGAATAACTGAAATGAGAAAATTAAATAAATTTGATTAATTATACTATTAAAAGTATGAGAAAGAAATTATGAGTTGAATTGTGAATTGAATTGAGACTTGAGATTTGAAGTATGAACTTAAGGTTCATGAAATTGTTAAATATCGAATTATCGATATTGAAATCAGTTGAATAAATGAAATGAGACAATCGAATGAATTTGATTGATTGAACTATTGAAAGTAAGAGAAAGTAAAATTATGAATTGAAATATGAATTGAAATTGAGGTATCGAAATAAGAAGTGAAAATAGGATGAATAGGAAATAATGAAATAGTGTTTGAGTAAATTGAATATAATCATATGGATTAATTATAATTATTTTTATTGAAAATGTTGGTTTAAATAATTATTGTAAAACTAATGTTACTAAATAACTGATGATTCTTGAATGATTATGTTAAAGTATTGAACAACTGATTGTTATTGAAATGAATATTTTCTTGAGAATAAGTTATTGAATTGAGATATAGAAATGAAATTTATGAAATAATGATTTATGAAATGGTTATTGATGAAATGCATGAAATGGATATTGATGTAGTAAGAAGATATATAAAATTAAAATGAAGAAAAGCTATTTAAAATACATATTATTAAATTAAAATTAAAGTTTAAATGCATGAAAGATTTATTAAAGTTAAAATAGTGGCAAGATTTAATGTATATATATATATTGTTTTGCCTTAAGTATTTGAATTATAGTAATACCACTAGGTATATACTCAGCGTATGATTTATTTCCGTGCGCAGATTAGGTACAAGAATTTTTGAAGAGTTGAATTTTGAGATTTGTAAGCTTTCATCTCATCACATCTTCAAGCAACAATAGGGTATGTTTTAAAATTTTGAATAGAATGGCATGTACTTAGGTAAAATATTAAGTATATTCCAAGTGTCCGTTTTTATGTTCTAATATATTAGTAATTAGCCAAGAGTTACTTTGGCACCAAATGTAATTTTCCCATATTAGGTTCCTTAAGTCGAACATGGTATAGGCGTGTTACACTTATACAATATCCAAATGATAACAAAAAAATAGTAGCAACATAGTAGTGAAATGAAATCAAAACAATGGGAAAATAGTAGGAAAATAACAGTAGAAAAATATTGGGAAAATAGCAACAAAGCAGCGGGGTTTTTTTGCAAATTTGGGCTACGTCGACCCAGGACCGGGCCAAAAAAAACTTACCCGAGGCTCGGTCTGTTTTCTAAATGGACCTTTTTTTTTCCAAATTTATTTTTCAAGTCTATATTTTTACTAAACCTTTTCACTTTTCGAGAGAACCCAACCTGACCCGTAGACAAGTCTAATTCGGACCATTCTTAGGGTGGGTTTGGATAGGCGATGCGTTTACCTACAGTTAGTGTAAAAACAACGGTGGCGATGAGATTAAATACTGCAACGTAAGACAAAAACTAAACTGAACACACTACACCGTACCCAACCGTCCATCCAAATCCACCCTTATAAATGAGATTAACATATTTTATATTTGGTTAACTCCTGCTAGGGTTAAAAGTATACATCACAAATTTTATTGAGGTAAACTACTTTAGTCCTTACTAAACTTTTCACTTATTTTTATTTTAGTCAACTTTTTAATTTAATCACTAAATTATTTGAATTCATTTTTTAATCACTGACCTGTTAAATAATTAACGACATTATGATATGATAAACATATTTTCACTATTTTGTTCTAATTAGTTGACGGAGAATGAACTCGATCAACTCAACCTTCATTCTCACCCACCATCATCAATCCAAAATCCAACCACAACACTCAACACAACATATATTAGATGAAAACAAAAAGTAAAAGATACGAGAGGATCCATACCCATTTTGGGTTTTGAAGGTTCAAGTCATTGGGTGCTATTTTTTATGATCTAAATGGTCAAACGAAAGAAGGAGGCGTAGAGAGTAACATATCTCGGGTTGGCAATGATACAAAGGAATATAATGGTGGATTTGTAGTTTTTATTTCAAGCCAACAATTAAGCTTAATCATAATCAATGTAACATCCCTTGCCCGAACTGATCGCTAAGTCCGAGCTACAAGACGCCACATTCATTGTCGGAGCAGCTACATTCAATTATACAGTAACATAATCATTCAAATATACAATAATATGTTAACCACATTTACATTATGATATACGATCAAATCTGAGTCTTAATCGAACTTACAAAAGCTCTTTTAGTGACCCGAGCATGAAATAGGACCAAATTGTGAAGTTTCAAAATCTCAAGGCCTACGTCTTGACGTCACTTCCTTCATGTCATGATGTCACCAATAGTTTGTCACATCGTGACCCCAGATCACTCAACATCTTGATATGATTCACTGTCGGTCGATGTTGCGACAAGAAAAAATGCTCATCAAGACATGGACTCTGTTTTTGGTAAAATTTAAGTCATTTGGTACCTATTTCAATGCTATCTCAGAATTCATCAACTTAAGCATAAATGGTTAGCCACACATGTAACACCCCTAACTCGTATCCACTACCAGAACAGGGTTTCGGAGCATTACTACCATTTGCAGATCACTAAAAAAATTTAAATACTTATCGATTCAATGCATCATATAAATAAATATATTATCATTCAATCAACAGTTTGACACTTGTATAAGCATCAAACAGCAACATTGTTAGTATACTTGCACATATCTCATATAAATTCAACATTGATATATCTATTTTCTCGAACATATCGCACTTGAGTTTAATAATAGTCTCAACTTACATAATTTCCTTGTATCAACATATCAAAGATAATCATATATGCACATGTCATGAAACATATCATGCTCTTACCATTTCTTCATAAGCATATATCATTCATTTCATTATATCAATATTTCATGCTCCATCATTTCCATATATTTTATGTATATTTATTCCGGTAATAGCTTATATCAAACTTAACATAAATTATATTCCATGTACTTATACTTATTTCGTTTATCTATCTCCATAATTATTTCATATAACCATTCGTCATCTGATACATATTACTTGAATATCAATTGTTCAACAGACGTCATAGCGTCTCCCATCCACGGTCTTATTTATCTTTGACATGATGCCATAGTGTCTTTCAACAATGGTCTTACTCATTTTCTATCATGTTGCCATGGTATCTTTCAACCATGGTCTTGTTCATTTCATATCACGTTGCCATAGTATCTTTCAACCATGGTCTTACACATTTCATATCAGGTTGCCATGGTATCTTTCAACCATGGTCTTACACATTTCATACCAGGCTGCCATGGTATCTTTCAACCATGGTCTTACACATTTCATACCAGGCTGCCATGGTATCTTTCAACCATGGTCTTACACATTTCATATCAGAGAGCACACTCCCGCGAACCTCATCCTTACAGTAGGATTACCAGTCTAGGCCAAATCCCCTGTAATATAAACTCATAGCGTATTGTCGGGATTACCAGTCCAGGCTAAATCCCCTGCAACGACAATTGCTCTAATGAGCTTGGATCTGAATTACCAGTCCAGGCTAAATTCAGACACTAATTCGGATTACCCGTCTGGGCTAAATCCATTTTACACGTATTCTTCGGGAGGGCTATATCAGAATAGGATCACCCGTCCGGGCTAAATCCTTTTTACCGTCAATTCCTTTTCAGAGATCCAAAGAAATTTTCCTTTCATTCAACCGAGATTTATTTTCAATTTATATCGAGTATCATCAATATTTCATCAAATATCATGAATTGAACATTCAAATCATATTTTCATCACATAACCACATATTTCAAGTATTTAAAATACAATTCAAGTTACACAAACTTACCTCATTGCTTGTTTGTGTTTATAATTTCATTAATCCGATATCTTTTCTTTTCCACGATCAAGTCTCATATTTGAGTCGTCTGGATCTTTATAAATAAATTTGATCATCATTTTCATTCATTTCATATTCTAATGCATTTAATTAATGCTCTAGGAAAAATTACCATTTTGCCCCTAAACTTTTAATTAATGACGATTTCATCCTTAGGGTCAGGAAAATAAAATTCTTGCAATTTGATCCTTATTTCCAGCTATTATTCTCATATATATTGATAAAAGTCCATGAATTCTATAAAATATCGAATTTTCATAATTTCAACACTTTTCAATTTAATCCTAAAACATTTTTCCCCGATCTTGAACTAAATTAATAATTTCATTAAATTTTGTAATTTAAATAATAAAATAATCCATTTCATGCAATTTGATCATTTCTGACATTTTTACAAAATTACCCATAAAGTTTGATTTTTATTCAATTTAGTCCCTGAGCCTAAAATATGCAAATTAGCCATGCTAGATGAATATTCATACATATTTTTCCTCCTCCTCCTCTCCATTCCACATCCTTAATGTAGATAACACACTTGTAAGTAACATTATCCATAATTTTTATTATTTACTTTTATGAATATTCAAGTTGTCCATCTGTGTCATAATCACTAAATTATTTATATCTGGAGCTATAGAAATAAAAATTAAGATCTGATAATTTTCCTTGAAACTAGACTCATATATATTATTACCATAAAATTTTCAGAATTTTTGGTTTAGCCAATAAATACATTTTATTCTTTAAAGTTACCCCTGTTCTGCTGTCTGACAGTTCTGACCCTTCTCCACTAAAAATTAATTATCTTCTCGTACAGAATTCGAATGATATTCCTGTTTGTTTCTATTTAAAATAGACTCATTAAAGATTCTAAAAATATAAATTTAAGCCCCTAATTTTTTTTATCCAATTTTTTATGATTTTACAAATTCAAAATAGGGGAACCTGAAATCATTCTGACATTGTCTCACAAAATTCATCATATCTCATGATTTACAATTCCATTGCTTACATAATTTCTTCTATAAGAAACTAGACTTAATAAGATTTAATTTCATATTTTATTCATCCTATAATTAGATTTCTACAATTTTTGATGATTTTTCAAAGTTAGACTACTGCTGCTGTCCAAAACTGTTTTAGTACAAGATATTAATTACCATGTTATAACACCCTTATTTTCTTTTTCTACACCATTTCTCATCACTTTCTCTTATTTTCTCTTCACTAACACATCAAGAACATAAGACCTTATGTAAGAAAACTCTACTATAACATTATTTCCATGCTTTGTCAATAATAACAAACTTAAAAACATATTGAAATCTTGATATACTTACCTTGTTCTATTGATACTAATCTTTAACTTGATTTTGTCTCTCCTCCAGCTTCTATTTCTTGAATCCAACTTGATATTCTAACTCCCCATGGTCTCCTTAACATTTCTCTCTCTTAGTAGTTATGGAAATTCTTTTGATTTCTAGGTGAAAATGGTGAATTTTTTGTGGAAGGACCAAATTGTAAAGAAAAGAAAATTTCTTTCTTTTCCTTCTCTTCTAACGTTGGTTGCATGCATGGAAAGATGATGAAAATTGTTCATCTTTCCTTCCTTTTATACTAAATAATTAATAATAAAATAATAATAAAATAATAAAATATCTCATTAAAATAATATATATCTAATTAAATAATCATAAAATATCATCAACATCATCATTACTTTCTAGATTTCTCTCTCTTCCAATTGACCATTTTGCCCTTTATTATCTTTTAAAATTCCATCCTTGAGTCATCATTTAATTTGATAAAATTATAATTTAGTCCCCCATAGTTCTTCACCTATTCAATTTGGTCCTAATTCATCTATTTTCCTTAGTTTCTAGATCATTCCACTCTTAAAATATTTACGCTATTGGTCCTTTAACTTTTTCATATTTACACTTTAACCCCTAAAATTTTGAGTATTTACTCTTGTGCAACAAAACTTTTCTCACTTTTATAATTTAGTCCTTTCTTGAATTAATATATCATAATATACTTCTCAATATTGATATAACTCAAAATTTCCCTTTATGTCACTTTATTTCCTTATTTTACTATATCAAGGATAATATCTTACTGTAAAAATTTTCAGGGTATTACAACACATGCATCAAAACACTTCAAATACACACCATTCAAGTGCAAATGACCACAACCTAATTCATATAAGCTTATAACATCTATTTTGCCATGAGACATATCATACCATCCCCAATGCATACATGTCAACAATTAAGCATATACTAACTTCATTAATACCAATTCCATATCCAAATATGTCATTTCCTATGCCACATACATATCACAAACCATTTACCAAAACATACCATTTCAACAAGGCATTACATTGCCAAAATCAAACCTTGGAAAGGTTTTTAGGCTATAACTAACACTTTAAGTTAACAAATATTAAACACCTATGTACATGCCACAAAACTGGACTTAAAACGATCGAAAAGCTACCAATTTGAAAACAAGATTATGTGAGCTTTTGGACGATTCACAAGTTGAAATCTATAGAGAAAGGGAAAAACAACGGGGTAAGCATATCGAATCCATAGTAAGTTCACAGGCATTAAACAAAAACTTACCTTATCTTTCAATTAAATACAATAAGCTACTAAGCTTGACATCATTTGGCTAGACATGACAATCCACAACATCAACAAGGTGTGTTTAACATATAATCAATCATGTAATATCACAAGTACATATCATGTTATTTCATGTCACAATACATAACAAACTTAAATCTCATTCAATTCAAGAATAATGTAATCATATATATAAATCGAAAGCTTTATACTCTAATTATTCAATAATCTATCATTTGAATATCAAATTCATTTCCTGCCATTTCAATCTTTCATTTTTCATTAACCACTCGGTCTGATGAACCCTAGTAAAACAGACTCGAAAAAACATGGGTAAACCATACCACACTAGATAGCTCGTAAATACTTTAACTACAACACACAAGGGCACCAAAGTGCAAAGCCTATAAGCAGCTATTCGCATAATCATACAACAATACATCCCTCCACTACACCAGGGTCTTTTTAGAGACATACAATACTCGATGATCCAGAACAAATGTTGGATCCAATATAAATCTGTAATGATCTCTGTAGAATCAAGTATCTCGTACAATCACATATCTTGCACAAGTACACATATAACCTTATTGGCATGTCAATCGTATCCTATCCTTTACTACGTTCACTCGGGCATCTTTAACACATATAATCATTTCTTTACAGTTTCGTACATATCTCTCATTTTGTACCAAATTGCAAACAATTCAAATTACAACCAAACATACACATATTCATAATTCAAATATATAAAAATTTAAATGCAATCATACCATATAAACTTACCTGGTCAAAACAACAAGCAAATTGAATCTTCAAGGACTATTCTATAATTTCTCTGATTATTCTCGGTTTGATTCAATTATTGATTTAAACAATTATTTTAAATAATCTATCAATACCAAACATTTTTATAGTATCCCA
The DNA here is from genome assembly GCF_025698485.1 of Gossypium arboreum. Lineage (NCBI taxonomy): Eukaryota > Viridiplantae > Streptophyta > Magnoliopsida > Malvales > Malvaceae > Gossypium > Gossypium arboreum. The sequence goes on along the minus strand of NC_069070.1, from coordinate 115,589,689 downwards.
TAATATGCATGAACCAGTTTAATTTCATTTTCTGGATGCCCCTAAAGTTTTGTATTTTGTGCTATTTAGTCCCTAAAACTAAAATTGCAATAACTTTCAATTTTGAGCTTCGGTTTCAAAACCGATCTAATTACATACTTTTAGGACCCTCTATTATCTATTATTATAGTAATTTAGCATCAGTTTTGCAATTTATACACTTTAGTACTTTTGTACAAAACTAACAATTAAACTTTACAATTCAATCCTTTTTCACTTCTAAGCTTAAAATCTGTCAATTTAACACCTATTTCTTCAATAAACCATTAATGGAAACTTTAAAATTTTTAACTACTTTACAAATTGGTACATGAGCTAACTAAATCAAGCTCTATTGACCTAAAAAGCATAAAAATTATAAGAAAATTACTTGTATAGCTTACCAATTTGAGGGTTGAATGTTTGAAACATTTTTTAGGTTTTCTTTTCTTTCTCATGACAAGGTTGAAGAAGATGAAGAAAATAAAGGTGACATCTTTATGCTTTAACTTATATGCTTGTAATTAAAATATAATTAATCATAATTATTTATTTAAACTTTAATTAATTAAAAGTTAATTACAAATAACAAGATAGTGGATTTTAATACCTTTCCACCACCATTTAAGAAATTATAATGGTTAAATTACCATTTTAGTCCTTTAGCTATTTAAAATCTACAGTGATAAGACTTTTACAAATTAATCTTAGTACCTTAATTAACTATCAATTCAAAAAATTATTGGACCAAACTTTGATATATTTCTATAATAGACTAGTGAATGTTAATATAGTAAATATTAATATTTAATATTTACGGACTCGACTTATGGAAATAGAGTTCCAAAACCTTTATTTTCGACACTATTGAAAAATCGGGCTGTTACAACTAGTGTTTTTAGAATATGACTGAATTAGTCAATGAATTGATTGGACCGAGAACTGATCGGTATACTAGTCCAAACATGTCAAAGTGTACCAATTCTAATGCAACTTTGGCTCAAATGTTTGGCTCATTGTAAGGTAGTTGATGTGCCTTTCCATACTAATAACCAACACAAACTACATTGTCTCATACCTCAAGCTGAGGTAGTCCATTTAGTATCGAATTCTTTATTATTACCTTTAGCTTTAAGTAGCTCACATGACCAAGCCTTACGTGTCATAAATCAATAGTTTCATTTTTTTAAGTCTTGTCTATATAAGCTAATTGTGTAAACATTACATAGACAAACTATAATTATCTTCCTATTGTGTATTGGTTAGTTTTAGATTTCGATACACCTTCTCATTGTTGGGTTTGAATACTATGTAGTTTTCGTCTAACGTGAGTTGTGATATTAATAACAAATTCTTCTTCATCATAGGTACAAGATACACATTTTGTAGCTTAACCTTATGTGGAATGTAACGATGGATAATCATGGTGTCACCAATATGGGATATTGGTAACATGGAATCATCGACAGTAACCACAATTCTCCCTTCTTTGTACTTTGTTGCACTTGATAGCTTTTCTTTATCTTTGGTCATGTGATTAGAGCAACCGAAGTCAACTATCCAATCATCTTGATAGTTGATTGAACTTTTTCTTATTATTGTTTGGCCATGTTCTATCTATGGCTCCTCAATGCATGAAACTGCAATCTCTTCTTCACCATCGTCTATTATTACACAAAAGGCTTGAAAATCCCACTCATGAATGGAAGTAAGCGACATTTCCTTAAAATTTTCTTATCATGTAATCTCGAGCAAAATGTTTGGACTTACCACAATTGTAGCAATTACCTTGCTTCTTAGGAGTATTTTTACCCTATTGATTATCTCGTTTTGACTAAGCTTCTCATTTCTATGAACTTTCATCTCTTCTTTTATTCTTCCATCTTTGTTGTTGGCCTTGGGTTGCTCACCCTTTGCCCATGCTCGTCTTACTTTGTTGACTTTGCCCTCGAGCATTCTATCTTTTCCTAAACATTTCTTTTTCCTCGTCCTTAACTGAGACTCTAGACATTTGGTTATCTAAATCTTCTTGATTGGCCAATATTGTAATGGCCTAAATTCAAGGTTATCAGAACAATGATTTCGTAACCATAGATCCGATTTAAAGAGAAATTTATTTCAATATTTTTGCTTGAAAATTGATATGATAGAAAAATCGTATGAAAATATTGATAGGAAAATTTTATCGATTTAGTGATTAGTTAGAAAAAGAAATTATTGAAGAAATTGGGTAAAATAAGGTATCGGGACCTCTATTTCGTAAAACCGAGTTGAAAATAATTTTATAAATATTTATGAAATGTTATTAATGTGGTATTAAAATTTCGTTAGGAAATTTTAATGTTTGGGTAGTCAATTAAATGAAAAGGACTAAATTGTAATAGGTGTAAAAGTTGCTAGAGTGATTAAATAGCTTAAGAGTTTAATGAGAAAGGATTTAAAAATTAGACCCAAAAGTTATTTGGGCTGGACGGCAAGGGTATGAAATCAGCAGAAAAATTGATAAATTAAGGGTAAAATTGGAATATTGCAAAATTAACTAAATAAAACTAGGACTAAATAGGAAATATCTAGATTTCTCTTCATTTCTCTTCAATTCCAGCAGCTAAAAATGCCATAGGAGGGTTCTCTAAGCTGGTATTTCATAATATTTGCACCAAGTGAGTTAATCCTTGCCTTTTTCTTGTAATTTTTGTGTTTCTAAGACTTTTACAACTAGGTCCTACTATTAAATTCATTAGTTTTGGATTTCATGGATGAAATTGAAAGTCACCATGGTTGAGTGCTGTAAGTTTATGATGAAATAGAATGAAATTAAAGCTTTAATTTGTTTATGAGATGATTTTATTAGGCAATTTCAATGGAAATTGATTTTTAGGACCTAATTGTGAAAATGCTTGGAATTAAAGTCTATTGCTGAAATTCTGATTCCTAAAGGTTGTAAACTAGTTTAAGGTGATAGAATAAAATGTTAATTGAGAAAAATCAGCTCAATTGAGAGGCTAATTGAGTAGGGACGAAATTATCATTTATTAAAAGCTTAGGGGAAAAATGGTAATAAACAGCTTGCACTAAAACAGTTTGGACAGCAGCAGTAGACTAACTTTGAAAAATCACCAAAAATTGTAGGAATCGAATTAGAAGATGAAAAAAATATGGAATTAAATCTTATTGAGTCTAGTTTCTCATAGAAGAAATATTGTAAGCAATGGATTTGTAAATTTTGAGATATAATGAATTTTGTGAGACAAGGTCAGAATGAATTCGGGTTCCCCTGTTCTGACTTTTAAAAATTATAAAAAATTGAATGAAAATAATTAGGGACTTAAATTTATATGTATAGAATTCTTAATGAGTCTATTTTTAATAGAAATAAACGAGAACATCATTTGAATTCTGTATAAAGAGATAATTTATTTTTAGTGAAGAAGGGTCAGAACTGTTAGACAACAGAACAGGGGTGAATTTGAAGAATAAACTGTACTGATTGGCTAAACCAAAAATTCTGAAAATTTTATGGTAAAAACATATATGAGTCTAGTTTCAGGGAAAATTAACGGATCTTAATTTGGAGTTCCGTAGCTCAAGTTATAAATAATTTAGTGACTATGACTCAAGTAGACATCTTTGAATGAACTATAAATAATAGTTGAATTATAGAGAATGTTGCATATGAACATGAAATGTATTAAATTGATAATTAAATTTATTTATTTAGATCCAGAAGATTCAAATACGAAGCTAGATCGAGGAAAGGAAAAAGTTCAGGATTAGTAGATTTTTACTGTTTACAAACAAGTATCAAGGTAAGTTCGTAACTTGAATTATATTCTTAAATTGCTTGAGATTGTATGTTATTGATGTGAATATGATTTGAATGTTCATTGTATGAAAATTAATGAAACATTGATATATTTGATAAAATGGGAAGAAATCCCGTTTGAATGAAAGGAAAATTCGATGGATCTCTGAAAAGGAATTGACGGTAAAAAGGATCTAGCCGGACGGGTGATCCTATCTGATATAGCCCTCCGAAGAATATGTGTAAAATGGATTTAGCCTGACGGTAATCCAAATTAGGGTCTCAATTTAGCTCGACTGTAATTCAGATCCAAGCTCATTAGAGTAATTGTCGTTGTGGGATTTAGCACGACTGGTAATCCCGACAATACTCTATGAGTTTATATTGCGTGGATTTAGCCTGGACCGTAATCCCGCCGCAAGGTTGAGGTTCATGAGTGTGCTCTCGAAATGAAAATGTGCGCACATGAATATGAATTGACGGACCCGGAATTGTACACTAAAAGTGTACCTCTGAAAATCCATCGAAAATTCCAAGAAATTCAACGGGATAAATATGGAAAAATAACAAGGAAATGGAAATCTTGATATTGACGAGCTCATCAATCATAGTATATATTATTGGTACATGGAAATTATTGTACTAACTTGAATGTTGAGTTTGTGTATATTAGGGTAATAATGCATTGAATGGGTATATGGATGTTTATTGTATTGTATTGAAAATATTAGGTAAGTATAATTCTTGTTACATGAGCTTACTAAGCACAAAGTGCTTACCCCGTTTCCTTTTTCCTTGTTTTGTAGTGTTAAGAGCTCGGAGGTCGGATTTGGTCGGAGACACATCACACTGTCAACCTCAGGATTTCGGTATATAAAGAAACTTTATTTTGGAAATCAATGGCATGTATAAGCTAACAAAGTAAATGTTAACGTGAAATGAATGTAAAGTTAGCCATTAGTATGGTTAACAAACCTGGTTATAGATATGTGATGACGTTATCTTATATAAATGCATGAATCTATCATGAAAATATGTTGAATTGATTTGGTTGATGTGGATTGGTCTCGATTTAATATTACAGGGAAGGTTAAATATTTATAAAAGGGCTATATTGAATAAAAAAAAAATTTAATTCGTAAACTCCGGTAATGCCTCGTACCCTATTCCGACAATGAATACAGGTAGGGGTATGACAAATATCTTTCCAACTCAATAAGCACCGACTCTTTAGACCAACCTTTTGTAGTTGTTATTGTCGAAACTATTTTTTAAAAAAACGGCGGTCGACTTGATATTTTGAAAAGAAAACGAAAATTGGGAGTCGCCACCGATCCTTTTTGTTGAGGTGTGATCGGGTCACCTGGAGAAAAATAGTTGTTTAATAAACAATTTGATTTATTTAAACAACGATTTTGGTCTGCGAAATTCAGAAAAACAGATTCGGGAGTCGGTTACTTACAAGGAAGGATTAGCACCCTCGTAACGCCCAAAAATTGGTACCTAGTTGATTAATTAGTGTCTTATTGTCGAAAATTAAGAACTTGAAAAACTTTAAAATACGATCCCTCTTTTTGTAAAAAAAAAAAAACTTGATTGTTAAAAACCTTCTCTTCTCGAAGTAATAAAATATTACATCCAGTGAGTTAGGACACGACATCTCGAACTTTTGAGAGTGAGCTTGCTTTTTATTTAAAATTCGTGTATTTCAACCCCTTTTAAAAGGATATTCAATTATTTAGGGTAAACGAGAAAAATCGAAACCCAGTAAGTTAGGGCACGACCTCTCGAACTTCCAAATACCGAATATTGCCTTTATTTACACAAAATCTTCTCTCGAGGTAACAAGATGTTATATACGGTAAGTTGAGGCACGGCACCTCGAATCTCAAAGAGTAAGCATTTTATTCAAAACTCGTATTGCAGTTTAAAAGAATGTTCCGTTATTTAGGTTAAATGAGAAAAATAGAAACCCAGTAAGTTAGGGCACAATTTTCTCGAATTTTCAAATACGAAACGTTGCCTTTATAAAAGAATCAATTTTGGGTCGGGTAAAGGTTAATATAACATAAGTTGTAATAAAATGAGATAATAAAGAATGCATAAATAAATTCAAATTTCGATATTGACAAGCATAACAGAATAAACATAGACATAAATGTGAATGATAATGACAAGAACAAAAATAAATGAAGAAAACGAATAAGCTAAAATAGAAAAGGAAATAATAAATAAGTTAAAAATATTTGAAATTACAAAAGAACAAGTAGTAAATAAATAAATATTACGTAAAACTATTTTGAAAAATGATAGTAATAGTAATAATAATAATATAATAATAATAGTAGTAATAGTAATAAAAATAAAAATAATAAAAATAATACTAATAGTAATAATAATAATAATAATAATAATAATAATAATAATAATAGTAAAAATAGTAATAATAATAAGACCGTAATAAAAAGAAAAAGAAATAATAACATGTAAATAGTAATAATAATATATTAATAATAATAATAGTATATGTTAAAATGACAATAATAGAAAATAAAAAATAAAAATAAAAAATAAATATACTATGTCAATAAGGATAATAGAAATAACAGTAATAAAAACAGTAGTAATAATATAATAATAGAAAATAACAATAAAAATAACTAATTTGAAAATAAAATAGCAAAATAATGAAAAATGATTAGATCGAACTTAAAACGAAACTTTGGGGCAAATTCAAAATAAAAGAAAAGGGAAGGTCCATATTGCAATGCAAGAAAGAAGTTGGGGGCCAAAAGGGCAATATTCCCTCCCTTCTGAAACGCGCAGCATAAGGGAGGACCAAAATGAAAACCAAAATAAATTATAGGGAACATTTAAAAAAACAAAAAAAACTTGATTTTAAAACAATAAAAAAAGCGGAAGGGCTAAAAGTGTAATTAGCCATTCCTTTAAAAAACACGCAGATCCTAGGTTGGATCGGGTTAGATTGGGTCGGGTTATGACAAAACGACGTCGTTTTGCCGTCTGAGCTTCAAGCCCAAAACGACGTCGTTTTATGTGGGTATAAAAACAAAAAATTTTTTTAAAAATTTTCATTCTTCCTTCATTCTCTCCAAAAAACAGAATAAAGGCTTCTTTTTTTCTCTGCAGCAGACCCTCACCGTCCATGGTCTTCGGCCATTGGCTGTCGAGTCGGCTGCAATTCGCCGACGTCGGCGCCGCCGTATACGACTGCGGAAATGCTAGAAATCACGTTTTTTCAGCGAGATCGAAGGTAAGTTCCCTTTTTTTACTTTTTACATTCTTTTTTATGTGTGTGTATATATATATATATATATTTATATGTAAAAAAGATTCGAGAAGAAAAAAAAAATAAAAGAGATGAAAAAGGACCTTTCTCACGCTGTTTTTTTCGATATTCTTTTGTGGTCTTTGTTTATGTGTTTAAATCTATTTTTTTGATTGTATTCTAAAAAAACTCCCTAACATTAGATTTTGTGATGGCTTTTATAGCCTTTTTACATCATTTTTTATTATTTGCTGTCTTTTCTTCTTGCAGGCGGTGGAGCAAGTGGAGGAGCAGGTGGCTGACAAGGGCGGTGCTGGTCAGAAGGCTAGGGGTGGCTAGCATTAGGGTTTCTAGGGTTGGTTTTGTTTTTTGTTTGTTATGGGTCTGGGCTGCATTGTTTTGGGCTAGGGTTTTAATTTTTAATTGGGTCTAAAATTTGGGCTGATTTGGTGTCTGAGGTTGGGTTGTAAGATGGACTGTTTATAAACCATTTTATTGGCCCGGGCAAATTAGGGGTCTTACAATTATGAGAGGCCATTATTGTAACGACCTGAAGCTTACAGGTATCAGAAAAGTGTATTTTCGGGTCACTGTTTTTGTAAAGCAGATTCGTAATATTTATTAGAACTATTCACTAAGTTAGTTGTGAGGTTAATTAGATTTTGGCTAGGTGATTTAGCTTGAATTAATGTTAATTTAGTGTAAGGACTAGATTGAATACATGGTAAAGGTTGAATTATGGAATAGAGAAAAGTCAGGGGACTAAATTAGGAATTAAACCGTAAGTGCCAAGTGTATGGTAATAGTGAAATACATGTGGAATAATAATAAACATATATTAGTAATTATTAAATATTTACTTATAATATAAGTAAATGATATTAAATTATAATATATTATATATTATTGTATTATATAATTAAATAAATGAAATAAAAGAAAGAAAAGAAGCAAACAAACAGAATTGAAACGAAAGAACAGGGGAAAAAAAAAGGAGAAAAAGAACAAGAAGGAAATTAAGGTTTTGGAGGTTCAAATTCAAATTGGTAAGCTAAATTGACTCATTTTCTCGTAAATTTTACGTTTCTGGAATCCTAGAGCAAAAAACTACTAGATTTATGTGGAAGTTTTGAAAGTTAGTTGATTTTTAGATGTGTGTTATGTTGAATTAATTAAGGAATTAGGGTTTGAATTGATAGAATTTCAAGTTAGAATTGAGAAAAAGATTGAATTATAAAGTAAATCATAAGTTTTATATAGTAGGGACTAAATTGAAAGAAATTTGAAATTAGGGTTTTATGGTGAAATTAGAGAGTTAAATTTAGTTTTAAGTGATAAATTGAATGAAAAATAAAGAATAAATTGTAAAAAAATAAAGTTAGTATTAGTTAGTGATTAAATTGAAAACTATGCAAGAGTTGAGTATAAATTGAAATGTTCAATATGAAATTGTAGTGTATTGATAAATTTTAATCGTTTTAATTCCGTAGCTAACGTTGATCCAGAAGCCTCGACCAGGAAAGGAAAAGAGAAAGTCAACGAGAATTAGCTCGGGAAATACGGTTTGTATTTTTATAATCCGAAAACTAAAATTATTTGTTGTATTTATTATTATGTATGGTAAGTGAAATTGAGGTGAGTTTGATATATTGATATTGAATTGAATTATTTTGTGAAAGTATGTGTATGATTGAAAAGTGTATTGAATTGGAATGGATTGAAATTGTATATTGATTGGAAATTGAATTATGTATTAAAATACCCTATTAACAATGTCAGGCTAAGTCGGATATAGTTGGCATGCCATAGGATTGAAAGTGTTTAGGGATACTTCGACTTTGAGTCGATGAGGCACTATGTGTCGTATTATTATTGCTTCCGATAAATCTAATGAGGTACTGAGTACCGTATTGTTTTACTTCGGCATAGCCAATGAGGCACTAACTGCCATACTGGTGTGTTTGGGTTGCATCCGCGTATCCGTCAGAGTCTTAGTCGTGTTAATAGGGATGTATGAATGAATTGATCAAATGATTGATATTGAATAATATTGAATACAAAATGGATATTGATATTGAAATTGAAATTGAGAAATTTATTATTAAATGCTATTAAATAGCAATTGTGAGATTGAAATAGAAGATACGATGAGTTTATAAAATTGATTATTTATTGAACGATTTTTATTATGTATGATTTTGTATATAAACATTATAAAATTTTGAATAATAAGTATCCGGATTATGGAAATACCAGTGAGTTTATACTTAGCGTACGGTTGTTTTCGTGCGCAGGTTAGGTAAAGTTCGATCGTCGAATCAACATCCAAAGCTAATCCCGGACTCAAATCACGTGGTGAAGTGTTTTCTCTTTTGAAAATGGCATATACCGTGGTTGTCTTTTGATGTCATTTAGATATGTGAATATTAATGGTGTATAAGATGATATTGGTTGATCTATATATATAAACATATATCTTATAATATAGCCATTTATATGGTTTTAGTTTGAATTGGTTGAATGATATTTAAATGAATTAATTAGATTATTTATGTTAGATATCTATGAACATGCATGAGTTAGATCTTTATATTGATAGATCTGACATGTTTTAGATGTATTTAATCATGTTTTGGATTGGTTGAAAGACTGGATTTTAAGTTGCTTGTTGTTCAAGGTTTGCAAGGTTGGTAAACTTGTTGTATAAGGCTCATTTTGAGTCGACACGACCTAGCACAAAGGCTTGTGACCGGACCGTGTGAGACATACGGCTTACACATGGGTGTGTGGTTAGGCCGTGTGTCCCCTACTCCTTAAAAATGCAAAACAAAATGCTCAGTAATTTGCACACGGGCAGAGACATGGGCGTGTGTTTCGGCCGTGTTAGGCACACAGGCTCTGCACACAAGCATGTGGCTGGCCGTGTAGCCTAAGTTAGAGAGTTATACAGGGTAGGACACGGTCTAAAGCATGGGTGTGTTTATGGTCACAAGGGCGTGTGAGCCCTGCACTTAGGAAAATTTTTGAAATTTCATGAAAAATTCTCTAAGATTTTGATTAAGTCCCGATTTGTTCCGAATACGTATTTTGGGCCTCGAGAGCTCATTAAAGGAGCATTGTAATTAAATTATGATGTATATGTTAAACAAATATGTGATTGCTCATTCTTGTTCTGAACTGTCTGGTAATGCCTTGTAACCCTATTTCGGTATCGGATAAGGGTTAGAATAGAGAGTGTTACAATTATACTTTGGATTTAAGCTATTAATTATAATTCTTCGTAATATGGCTTCACTAGGCATCTCATCAGGAGCTAGTTCTACAATTTCACTACTAATCGACTTAGCTTTGGTAAAGTATTGACTTACCGATATTCTCCATTGAATCAAAGTCATTAGCTCATTCTCCAAGGTTTTTAACTTTGCCTTATATGTCTTTCCAAACAATGCTGCCAAAATATCTCAATTCTTCATTTGGAGTCTCAACATCGTATTTTAAGATTGTACGATTAGACTGAACATCACCTTTGCAACCTTAACCTCCCACTTTTCCATGTCATTAGCTTGAGTTGGTGGTTCAACCTCATTTTCATCAACTATGCTTCACAACTCTTTCCCTTTTAGATAAAATTTCATCTGAAGGTTCCAAATGCTATAATTGCTCCATCTAAGCTTTTGAATTGTGCTGACTTGTGCACCAAAACTTGCCATGTAGACTTCTTAACGTCTTGTGCCACCTTAATTATGTTTGGTCCTAGACCAAAAATTTATTGCAACCTTGAACTGCAAAACTAGCAGCACCTCTTCTTCTGAGTAATCCCTAATTGGTACTTGAACAAATTCTTTCTATAATCAAGCTAACTGATATTCATAATAGTCGTGAAGTACCATTAATTAACTAGCTCTAATACTACTTATTAAAGTAATTGAAGAAGCAAATATAAAATAACTTAAGCAACAGACTCAAATTAAAAATAAAACAAAACTTGCTTACTTAATGCCAAAAAAGCAATGATGCCAAAACTTTAAGGAAACATTTCACTTGTTTCTTTTCTAACTCAAGCCTACAAAATGGAAAGGATTCAGCCTATTTATAAGCTCTGTATGACGGTTTATGTAAGTCGGCATACATTGAATCGTTATATCATTATCTAATTGTGGATAAAATCATATAATTATAAGTTTAGATACTGATAGATGATGATAAGCTTGAGAATTCTCTAGAAACATTGAGAAAGAGAAGCCGGTGATTATTAACTTGGCATGGCCCCAGCCCCCTAAAATGTGAAATTATTATTTTGGCCCTTAAATTTTTTTAAAAATTTTAAATTAGTAAAGGTAAAATTTACTTTGGCCCCCCTAAAATTATAAAAAATTAATTTAATCCTTTACAAATTATAAAGATATAAACTATAAAAAATTAAAATTTTATCCGGTTCCCCTTAAAAAAAATTTCTAGCTTCGCCCCTGACAACGCCCTTGACGTGTTTGTGAACCCGACATTGAGGCCTCAAGGCCTCAATCTTATACCTTGATTGAAGACAAGCTAACACATTTTTCTGACTTACACTAACTGGGTATAGGTAAGGGGACCTTCCAAAAACTTTGAAAAAAATGGGAAAAAAAAAAAATGAATATATCTATGTTACAAACGTCCTCGTATCTGAAACTCACACTCGAGTTCAAGTTTTTATGGAGAATCTTTATGAATCAGCTGACATGTTCAGCAAACAGCTGTAAGAAGCATCAATAAGCTATACTTGGTAGCATTAAGCTGGTGTAATCACCAATAAAAAGCATTATTGTAAGACATTTGCAGATGAATGAAACGCTGTTTTGAGAGTTGATGCGCAAAGAGCATCAATTCAGCAACTTACACGTACTATTATGCCAAGGAGTCGATTAGAAATTTGATGAAAGCAACATGTTTTTATCAGATAACATTTGCCTACGTAATCCAAACTTTTTGCTTTTTCAGTTAGATAAGTAATTATCTAATAATATCCACAACTTTCATGAAAGATAATAATCTGGTGAAAATAAACATCTGTGTTATTTAAATGAAACTGCATACATATTACAACTCATACGTATTACCAAAAACAGAAAATCTCAAAGTACTTGAGGATTAATTAACTTATGCTTCATGTTATACATTTTCATATCCAATGGAGCAAAGAACTAAGTTCCCAACATAACATTCTGCAATTTCTGATCAGCTGTTGTCTCATGACCTATCGAGCTTGAATACGTGTATGTCAAGTTTGGATATTCAAAGAGGACAATATCGGATTATGACACATAACCCAATAGGTCGAGTCATGACATGCTGATTAATAGTGATGCTGAGGATCCGGTCCTCCGGGCGAGATTCTCTCCGGGCTACTGCTTAGCATCCTTCTGTAATAGTCGATTTTCGATAAATCGTAACCAAGTTTCTCCAACATAGTCATGCCATCAATCTTTTCCGCCATTGTTGGGTTACCATGAGGTCCATGACCATAAGGCCTCGCTTCAGTGTTCATTACAAGCATCAATACAATGATGATGAACGACAGCATCACCACCAGCCTAGAACTTGAACCAACGATAGCCATGGAATATACGATCTTTTTTTAACAATGAGAAACGAAGTTATACATCAATAAACATGTCGATAAGCTTATATATATCGGAGGAGAAACTGTGGTATACAATGGGACAAGATTGAAATGACATTTACCATAAAAAAAAGTCCGTTATATCTTCAATATAAGACATGGATATTGGAACATCGACGTATAATCAGATAAAATTTGACAGGAAATGTTTGTCTTAACCCCACAAACACAGTTGATTTTCTGCGTTCCTGACTCACCACCATTAGCGTTAGAGAGGGATACAAAAAATATGATGACGATGCTTTAATGTCGTAATCAAAGTTGATGTTCTTTGCCTATGGTAAACAGCCAAAGGGGGCGGTCACTGTTTTTACGTTGTGGCAACTCGGAAATCTTGTCGTTCTTCTTCTCAAGTGCTTTATCTTCTATTAACATTATTACAGAATTGAGTCAAAAAGCTCATGAAGACAATACAACATTAATCTTGTTTTGTCTTTTCCAAAGACTTTTTTCTCCAATAGAGAGGAATAGAATTTCAAGTTGTCCTTATGCATGAATACGGCAAATATTACTTTTTTTTAATGTTTTCGTGGTTGTTTGTTTCTCTTTTGTTCTTTGGCCACTTGTAAGCCGCACGCATGCATGATCCATTGAAAAAAGTTTTTTGTCCACACTTCTAATATCCTAACACGTATTACTTCACATAATATACAAGAAGGAAAAAGCTAAATTTTTGGAGATAAAATCAAAGAATTTTGGAGAGCCAAAGCTTAAATTTTTATCAAGATGACTTAGATTAAATTTTCAACCTTTGAGAGAAGTTAAAAATGGAATTTTTACATTTAACAAAGAGGTTAAAATAGATTAAAATAAATAATTAATATAAGAAGTGATTGAAATTACTATTGTATCATTTAATAAAAAAGGTGAAGGCTATATCTAAGGGTGTTCAAATTTCGGTTAAAACTGAATTAATCGACCGAATCGATTTAATTCGGCTAGAGATCGGTTGATGATTTTTTGGAAGTTTAGTTATCGGTTAATTCGGTTTGAAATCGGTAATTAACCAAATTAACCTAATTTAATAATTAATAATACAAATTATATATAGTTTTAATTCGGTTAATTCAGTCAAATGAACATTATCTATTTATTTATTTTTTATACTCGTTTTAACCAAAAAAGCAAAACCATATAAATTTTGTTTAATTCGGTTAACCGACCGGATTAATCAAAATATTTCAATTCTGCTAATTTTTTTGAAAAAATTTTGATTCGATTAACGGTTAAAGAATTAAAAAATTTTAGTTAATTTAATTAATAGTAGTTCGTTTTGATTAACCAATCAATTAACCGTTTGAATACGCTTACCCTTAGCTACATCTTCTATGAAACCTATGTTATTTACATTTGAGATAAGTGTGAAATACGTTTTTTATTTAAAAAATTCGAGGATTTAATAACAACTTTCAAGTGGTCTAATTAAAATTTTAATTCAGCTTAATAACAATTTCAAAAAAATTAAGGATTTAATTAAAAACTTCGAAGGCTAATGAAAAGTTTTAAAAGATTTTGCGATCTTAACCCATGGCCACTATTACGGTCCGCCTCTCTCTATATACATGTAAAGTGATTCTTAGGAATAAAGTATTTTAAAGAGAATGAAAAATTGGAGTAACATATATATATATATATATATATATATTTGTGAATATATTTAGTAAATTCCTTTATTATAGAAGTTTTATTAAATTAATTACTCTATTATTAAATAAATTAATTTAATTATTATATTATTAAAAAAATTAAATAAGATTAATTTTGATCTGTGTTAACATTTATTGTTTTAAAATATTATTTAACATATAATGGAGTTATATTTTAAAAGATTTTAATAGTTTTGCAAATGAAAAAAAATCATGTCATTCTCAAATAATAATGACTCGTTTGATTACTAGTGTAATAACATGAGAAAAAACTTATTTAATATACATGTTTTGAAATATTTAGATATAAAATAAAAGATAATTAGTACAAATTTAAACTTAAAATTAGAAGTATGAGTCGTAAAAAATAAGACATCTTTAAAATAAGCAAAAAATTCTTCTCTTTGCCACAACAACTCATGTGAGTGGCTAAAGATGACCAATTGGAGTTAGTTTATTGCTAATTCATGTAGTAAAACATGTGGAAAAACAATTCTCCTGTCAAACATAGCATAAATGTTAAATTTATTACAATTTGACATTATTTAATTTTATAATGGTAAAAATTAAATTAATCCATTTAATAATTCTTATAATAAAAAATATTACAAATGCTTTCACCAAAATAGTTCTATAAGATTGAAGAAAATTTGAGAATTTGTCATATAAATTGGAAATGATTAAATTAATATAAGAACATATAATGATTAAATTCATACATACGAGAATATTTTGTAGAACAAAACTACGAGATTTTAAGTCAAAGGAGATAATACTTATAAGTATGAATATGTCCAAAAATAATATCATAAAATTATTAAAAATAAAAAATTCCTTAAATTCCCCAAAAAATATTTTTTTTCTATTTACTGTGACCGTTTACTCCACAAATTATCTCTATTTGAGATATTGTTTGCAAATATCAATGCATAATATGAGTCATTTACATTGTTATTTTCTTCTTTAATGGGTTTTGCATTATTAATTTAGAATATTTAATCCTTTATTATAAACCTGTATATGAGAAATGAATGATAAGAAATGTCCTCATTAATAAGCAACATAAATATTAAAATGTATTAAAAATGTCAATTGAGTCTTAGGTCGATTAAGGTGGGCTAAAAAAAAAAATTTTTGGGGGGGCCGAAGGAAATTTTAATTTTTTATAGTCTATATATTTATAATTTTTAAAGGATTAAATTGAATTTTTATAATTTTAGGGGGGGCCAAAGTGTAATTTTACTTTTACTAATTTAAAATTTTAAAAAAATCTAAAGGGCCTAAATGAAAATTTCCCATTTTAGGGGGGGGGCGGGGCCCATGCCTGCCCCCTGGTTTTGCCCCTGTCGATTGGTGTGGGTATTGTTGTTAATACATGATGACATAGATTTGAGTGTATTGAAGTGCATTATCTTTTTATTTATGGATTGAAAATAGACTATAAGTAATTCTAGATATTATGTCAACAAAAAAACTCAAATATAAAAATATTCTAAAATTATGCTTTTGTCCTTTAAAGTTATTCTTCTTAATTTAGGTCAGATTTTAAATGTTTTTAGCATGATAGTAAAATAATTCTCATATTAACTATTAAGAATATAAATTAATGTGCCATGTCATCGATTAATTAATAATCATTTTATAATTTTTCGTAATTGAGTGACTAAAATAAAATTTATTAATAATACAATATATAACTTATCGAATATAATTATAGAATAATAACTTAAAAGACGCATGTAAATATTTATTAGCAATTTAACGAAGGAATGACTTAATCGATTTCAAATAATCCATCAAATTATAAATTTTCATAATTAAATAATTAAAATATAAAATATATAAATTTATCCATATAATAATGGGTGGAAATAATATCTGAAAAACAACTACTTGATGTAAAGTTATAATAATTCATTGAAATTGTAGGAATTAATTGGGAATTGACATACATCAGAGTATCTTATCCACTATTGATTAAGACATCGTATGTAGGATGTTACATGCATACATGAATGTCTACAATTCCTTTCATGACATCATCCCTCCCTCTTATGGTCTTCATCTTATCCTTACGTTCAATATCCATCTGGATTCACCTATACCTTTGTTCACATTCATAAACTTGCTATTTTATATAGAAATTTCAATCCAGTTTTTATTTAAAATCACATTAAATTGAGGTATTAATTCAACATTCTTAAAATTTATCTTTGAAGTTTTTAACATTATTTAATTTTGTGTTATTTCAATAATGATGTCGTGGATAATATCACGATTAAAAGAAAATTTAAAAATATTTATAATCATTTTATTTAAATTTTACCAGCAATGATAGTTTTAATATTTGTGTTCTGAAAACATATTTTATTTTTAGATTTTAATCACGTTCACAATAAAAAAGTAAGTTGTTATTGATTTTTCATAAATTCTAAAAAAATTAAACATCCTAAAATTAGAATTTTTATTTATAGAATTTTGAAATTTTCAAATATTTGTTAATATAATATGATTTCAATTGACAGACCTCAATTAAATTAAATGTTATTTTTGATTAAGGATGCAATTAAATTTTAATTGATTTTACTAATACCTTTTTAGCAAAATTAATGTGAACTCTTTAAAATTTATTGCTGGTGGATTGGTAGGTATACCAAACCTAAAACACCATGTTTTACTCATGTAAAACTAAAAATTAATTAAAAATCCAAGTATTATGTTCTCAAACTTTTTATAATAAATGATGAGATTCGAATGATTAAAAATTATTTTAAAAATATTATTTAAATTATAATAAAGCATATAATAACTCGATTCGAGATTCTATCTAATATATTTATAATTTAAATAACGTCATACACTTCATTTAAGAGAGGCTCCCACTTTATTTTTTGAGCGAGAAAACTATCCCTCTATCTTGACCTCTATTTATCAATAAAAGAAAAAGGTTATGATATTGTAGATTAATGTTGAAAGGATGGATTCAAATCAGGTTTTTGTGCCCTTCCATCTCAAGTGTTAATAATTTCTTTCTAATTAAAATTAGGGCAACTGTTTGCCCGTTTTGAATAGTCCCCCTTATTATCAATGATGAAATGTGAGAAAAAGTAGAGAATACTATTGGCCCTTGGTTGGGTCTGGTCGGTCTCATTCAGCCGATTTTGGTCTTAAACTTTTTTTTTTTTTGGTTCTATCAGATTTCTTTAGTAGGATCCACTTAACCTCCCACTTCATTAACTTGTTGGATTCATGATGATTGTGACTCATACTAGATAGATATGAAATAATATAATATGAAATAAGTATAAAGTTTAAGATTATTAATATATTTTTAATAAGATTGATAAGATTATAAGTTAGAATGCGTTAAAAGAGTATTACATTAAAAAATTTATTAATATCTATTGAGTACTATAAGAAATTTGACTTTTTTTAAATGTTTGAATTCAAATTTAATGACTGAAAATAACATTGGAAGCAGGGACATAGCTAAAGGGGGTCACAGATATCTTGGCCTTGCTTGGCTTAAAAGGAAAATTTGCTTTATAGTTCTTTTTTAAAATTAAAAAAAAAAATTCAATTTAGATTTTTTAACCTTTCTAAAACAAAAAGATATATAGTTTAATTTAAGTATTTTCAATATAAAAATTTTAGTTTTGCTCCCCGAAATTTTATAATCTTATCTCGACTCTTTCTAAACAAAATTTTGACTCTATTCCTGATTAAAAGAGTTTATCTCTCATTTAGGAGTTCAATTTTATTTGACTTGAATTTAATAAGATTTTAGTGTAACTATTTTCTATATAAAGCATATTTTCTATTCATAATTCATCTTTAATCTTTAAATTAAAAAATTATTTTAATTATTACAATAACAACCATATCAATGAATCAATATGACGATTAGAATCTATGTTAATGCCGTCCTCTTTCACATTCGGATAATATCAAAAAAGAAGTCAAAACTTATTCCTAATTTGAGTTCGAGGAAGACGATGTTGAAAATTGAATCTAAAATAGAAACAAAAGTTGATGTTTAATCGTTTGAAAGCTGACACTTACCCACAAAATATGGTTGGGACTTGGGAGTATATACACTGGACCTGCCTTCATAGGTGGGTTGGTAGTTTAAACAGTGCAATATACATACAATCCATTTTTTAGTATTTATCTTGTATTATTTTAATTATCTTTTCTAATAATATAATCGTATTATATCCAATGAAAAGAATCTTAAAATCATGACATGTATCCAACTTTCAATAAAGAAAAGTGCTTTTTGATATCAATAAATATTAATTTTACTTGTGGTGAAAAATGATTTGAGCAAAAATCTAGCTAACACCAAGGGCAAATGCATGTGCTGCAGAGTGCAGCTAGACAGATGGATCCCCAAAATAAAGAAACGAAGGTGGTCGTAATTTGCTGATTTGTAAGTGTAATGGAGATATCCGAATATCCCACCATCTCCAAAGTAGTTTAGCCAGAAAAATGTCAAAAAGAAGTCTATCCATAGAAAATAAAAGCTTCAGATAGTTGAATTGCTACAAAATGATGGATATATAGATTATTGAAGTCTGATATATTATTGGTCAAATTAGGTCACCTTATTTTGATCTCCAATAGCTAAGTAATTGAAGAACAATTGTACAAACAGTCATCCACACACCAAATGATCTACACTAGAAGCAAGTAAAAGAAAATGTATGGAAAATGAAATTTCTAACATTTTTCTCTCTTTTTTTTTATGGTGCAAATCACCGGCTGCTAACAAAACACATGATTATTTATGATGATGAGGGTCAGGTCCCCCTGGACTAAGTCGTTTCGACTCGAATGGGATTCCGCCATTTCTTTGAATGCTTGCTTTAATGGCTTCCCTGCCTTCTTCGATCAATGGACGCTTGGCTTCAATAATGTTTGCTTTAGAGTGTTGTTTGCCAGCAACTGCCAATGCTAACTGGTCTGTGCCTGAAAATTGTTTGGATTCAAAATGTCTATAAGTTATCTCTACTTCATCATGTGTACTACTAGCCTTATACTGTGATTTTGATTCCATTTCCAATGCCGGATCGGCAGTCGAAAACGGATGAAACAACCGAGTCCCGCAACTCGAAACCAAGAACAAAACTTGCAGGGAAAGGTAGAATAAAACTTTGAAGCTCGCCATTGAGAGTTATCAAATTCAGGGTTGATAGTTGCATAGCATGGGGTGCATGAATAGAGTATATATAGGCTTCATAGCCATCTTTTTTCCAGAATATTTTAAGTTTGGTCAAGTGGGAGTCCAATGATCTTTTCTTTTCTTTTTGAGGGGTCTAGAGATGAAATTTTAGGTGCTCATTGACTTATTCTTAAATCAACACTAAAGTATATGAAGAAGATGAACATTAACCAACAAAGTTATTTCAACTTTGCCAAAGCATATTACCGGATTTGAAGATAATATTAATGCCCCACTAATCCATTTAGTTTTTCATCATCTAGGCTCTAGCGTTTTGACAAAAAGGAAAAATGAAGTGTTCCATGTCATGGGGCTTGGCATTTTGCATCAGCATTTGTTGGAAAGCAGTGTGGTCTGGATTTCCATTTTCTCTTAGATTCTTTCTTACCAAACAAAGGGTCATTGCTAATTTACTCTCTTCTCTTTTTTCTTCTTTCCTTTTTCATTTTCCCATTGCCCTTTTTTCCTTTTCTTCAATATCAGAAGAGCTTGAACAAAAACAAAAAATTCTGCTATTTCATAAGTCCCTGTTTTAACATTATTAATTTGATGAAAACTGGCAGAGGGAAGATTAAGATTGCGTAAATTGTGTTCTTAATTTTTCTCTACGTAAACCTGCTTTCAAATATGTTAAGTTCATATAGGGAATTCAATTCATCGACGTTGACTTACACAGCAGGCGAGTAATTAACATTCCTTCATACAAACCTGTTTGTGGAAACTAAAGAATGCTAATTGATTCCACTAAAAAAGTAAGAAATTATTCAAATGGTATAAAGATATATTAAATGGCAGAACATTTATCCTCTCAATGCATCTTTTTGTATAATACATACAGACTTTTTTCTTCATCAAATAACTATTCATGCTCTGTTACTTAAACAACTCTCTCCCACTCCACAGTCCTACCATTTAATAAATACACAATGCTGTTTAAACAACTTAAATTATGGCCTAATGAATCATTTAGTCCTTAAACTATCTTGCTTTTTTCCCTTTGATTTTGAAAGTTTTTTCTTCGGATTAAGAACTAACATTATTAACATTATAAAATCGACCGAAATATCTAACCAATTATAAAATGTCACATATTTTTCTTTATTATTTTCTTTATAAATTTTTAATAATTTTCTTTAACATTACCATACGATCCGTTATATAAATGGGTAAATATTTTTTTCCATTATGGATAGCGATAGTATATAGCTGATCATTGTGAGTATAATGGACCAAGTTATTATTATTTCTTTTCCTGCTTTTGTATTAAGCCTCTTAATTTTTTTTAATAGATGACTTGCTACAAAATGATTTTTTTTAGTGAACGCGCCATTTTTTTTAGTGAACGCGCCGTTTTCTTTACTTAAATATATATATATATATATATTTGTTTTTGTAAAGACGAAGAAAGAAATAATCTTTCCTATTTACTCTGTCGATAAAGAATCAAATTATCACTATATTTATTCATTTTTCTACTTCTTCCAATTGCAGGATAACCCCAAGGGGTTGCGGGTTTTTTTCTATCAATTGGAGCCCTCCCTTCACTACCCCCATGGGGATGGTCTACAAGGTTCATAACTACTCCTCTTACTACAAGATGCTTACCTGGTCAACATTACTTTTCTAGTTCACCCCAACATTCCCCATATTCATGAAAACTAAATTTCTTATTAAATCTTCTTAATATTCTAATATTACTCTCTTTCTCACATAATATTTCTTCTTCTCTTATCTTGAGGTAATTACGAGAAATGCTTGAAATAGTGTTACGAGTAGTGTTCAATATTGCCCGTCACTATTTAACCTTATAACTTGCTATATTTAGCGTTGACAACTTTTTGTAAATAAGATGGATCATAAGAAATGAAATTGATTGATGTTGAGAATAAAGTCAATAATTTTGCAATTTATGGAGTTTAATTGTTTTTAGTATATAAAAAATTGTTTTTTCAATATCCATTTGTCTACCCAATAATTCCATGTAGATTAATTAATTAAGAAATAAGACACGTGATATTTTATTATTGATTGAATATCTCAATCGATTTTTTAACGCAAACAAATTAAATTGGTGAATTAAATAATAAGGCAAAATTTATTGATTTTTTTTTAAAAATTCAAGTAAAAAAAAACTATAAATTATTGCCTCAAAGTCGGCAAGAGAAGGGTAGTGCATGTTCCAATCTTGATGGTGCAATTAAATAATAAAAAATACAGAACAGGATAATGAAATTTGGCTTTGCTAATGATAATAGTCAATTCCTTCATCTTCATCAGCTTGTAGCCGCCAATTTTCATCATCAAATTGCTGCTAATCATCAATTGGTTTGGAAAGATTTGATGGTGGATACCAACTAATGTGATTAACCATTTAAAACATCGGTGATTTTGGTAGATTAACAAAGTAGAACAGTTCCTCTGCAACTATGTATATTACATTATTGAATATTTTGCAACTTAATGCTTCCAGATGGGTACAAACTTGGCTCTACCGAAACAAACAAGTCTCGTATGATTAATTCATTGCTTAAGCATATGAAAAAGGTTTAAGGATTCACCTTAACAATCAATTGGATGATGAGATGTTTGGGCAATTAAAAGGGGAGGGTAAAACAAGAGAAGGGATGGTGGAGTATATGATCTCACAATTGGCCAATCACTTGACTGCCACCTCACGCCGTCACAGTTTACGGATGCTAATAGGTCGTTATGTGCTTGGATGATGTGGATCTTGCTTGCTTCATTTGACTCCCAGTTCAACCCTTTGTTTTATACTTGCAAAAAGTCATTCGTTTCAACTTATTAATTTACATTAATTAGTGCTTCGCATGGATCACCACTTCCATTTTTTTTTCAAAAATTATCTAAAATTGATTTTAAAAAATTATATATATTAGTTTATGGTATATTTATGATGAGGGTGAAAAAATTGTACAATAAAATTTTAAAAATATATATGAAAATTAAATATAACTTTAGTCGAATTAGTAAAATTGAGGAAAACAAATTTTGAGGTTTTGGATGAATCTTATCATATATATATATTATTAGATTAACTTTGGTAAGCTATGAAAAATCGATTTACATAATATTTTATCCATTATCGATATTTAATATATTCTTTTCTAACTTTTAAAATGTAAAACTCTTATTATATATTCATCTATATTTAATATATTCTTTTATAAATTTTAAATTATTTTAGTTTTTTAAAAAATTTAATCGTCTTTTATTTCTTTGCTTTTAGATTGTGTTTTATTTTTTACAGTAATTTTTTATTTATTTTAATTTTTAGGCAAGTAATTTTTCTTTTCTTTTCAATTTCAATTTTTTAATTTTTAATCAAATTTCAGAATTTGATAAAACCATGCATGGTGCTTATAATTTTCAAATTTTGATTTTTTCTAGTGTTTTTTCTATATTTTTAATGGTTAATTTTAGTTTTTTTTCAATTTATGCTTGTGAATTTTTATCAATTTTTCATTTTTAATTATTGATTTAAGCATTTTAAATTTTTATTTATTTATTTATGTTTTTTAACAAATAGTTTCAACATTTTCCCTAAAATTTAATTATTTTAATTAAAATAAAATTAAATTAGAGATAATTTCGTATGTGATTGAGTGTAGAATAATATTTGTATATCTTTAAAAATTAATAATATGACATTATTTATATTTTATTGATACCTAAAACTATATATTTTAATATCATTATAATTTAAGTTATTCCCACTAAAATAAGTCTCGTCTAAAATTATTTCTTAGCATAGGTTCATTTTAGGGTACTCAACACCCATGGATGTTGAGTTTTCTTATAAACGTTGAAAACTACTAGCAAAATATGTTATCCAATCATTTGTTGTTGTTAATGTGATATTATTTTGACTTTGACATCTATTAGTATTAAGGTTCTTTTGAGTAATTTTTAGAATTCCTCTTAGAAATCTTGTACTTTGTTGTTACAGATATGGATTTGAGTTAATGTGACAAAACCTTGAATCATAGAGGTGTTAAGTTTAGACTAAACTTGCTCATGAGTTGAGTTACTCACCTAGACCTGAAGGCTTACTTGAAAATGAGTTTGGACAAAATATAAGACTCAGAAAATAAGCTTGTACAAAATTTAAGGCTTGTTTTCTATATGAGTTGGGCCTTAGGCAAAATTTTTGGCCTAACCCCGGTCTGAATATATTATGTTATAAGAATATTATATTAACTATATATGTGAAATAATAATTATATATTTATATTTATATTAAATCACTAACCTAATAACAATTAAATTCATTACCTAAAACTTAAAAAAAAAACTTACCCAACTAAATAACCCAACCCAAAATATTAAATTTTAAAATTATATTTAATAAATAAAATATTTATTATATTTATGATAGTGTTTTTAATATAAATAATTTTAATGTATTTTTAATATGTTAGAATTTAGAAAGCTTTTATTTTAACATTTTTTACTGCATTTAGTTTTATAAATTAATTGATTTTTTAAATAAAAATTAATCTTAAAAAAATTAAATATAGGCAGGCTGGGTCCTAGTTTAGCTTTCTTAAATTAGATTGAATTTCGGGAAAAAATTAGCCCATTTTTCGAACGAACTTAAAAAATTGATTTTGATTCTTTATAAGGATCTGACTTGAACCCAATTCGATCCGATCCGTTCCGTTAACACCTAGTTAAGACCATTTGGTGAGTATGAAGGTTATGGTAATTCGAGTTGAAAAGCAGATGTGGTCTGGATTTCCATTTTCTTTCAGATTCGTTCTTGCCAAACAAAGGGTGATTGCTAATTTAGCCACCGAATACATCTTTTCATATAATACGCACTTCCATTTCCTTCTGAAATACTCTATGTCCATGGTCTGTTACTTTAAAAAAAATTTCTACACGATAAATCAATTGAACTACATTGAGGACTTGCGAAAAGAAATCGTGCTAATTCTTATAATAATATCAACCACTTTCAGTTCTTTGTTACCAAATAAACTATTGCATCACAGTTGACAAGAAAAGCCTTTTGCATGTTATGATGAAATTTAATAAAAATAAAAAATAAAAAAGGAAACTGAGATTTTGCTTTGCTGCTGATAATACTCAATTACTTCATCTTCACCAGCTTGGAGCCGCCAAATTGCTGGTCTTATATATATATATAATAAATTATGTTAATAATAAATATCGCCCAAACAAAATTACACAATTAGAGGATAGCATAGATATTCTTAAAAGAAACTCAGAGAATCGGATCAAAACTCACATCTACAACAATTCAGTGGACGAAAAATCAATACTGTTAATATGTACAATAGCTTGATTTGCTCAACATTAACCATCGTTGCCAATTTATTTACAGGCGATTAGCATATTCCAAAAAAAACCATATATCACCTAAAAGAGCCTGTAATAGATTTACTTACAAGGGCACATCCGATCACAGGGATGAATATGGGAGCCACACTCGCACTCCTTGAAATTTTCAAATTTTTGAATTTTATATATAAATTATCATGTATTTTTAAATTTTGTGTTCATATTGTATAACATTCGCTCTCCTTAGTCAAATTTTATTTCATATAAAAATAAAAAAAATAGCTAAATTAATAGAAATAAAGTTTTCTTAATATTTCAGTCTTCGAACGATGCCAAAATCTTGATTGCAATCGTAAACCAACTAAAATATGACTAAGGCAAGTGCATATATCACTTAATAGTATAATTGCGGTGGGTAAATATATCGTTCCCATGAAGACTAAAAGTACTAGCAATTACTGTCTTTTTATTATTTATTTGACAAATTGGAGTGATTGATTAAAAATTAAAATTAACTAATTAAATTAACTAAAAAAAGAACAAATTAGAAAAATAATAGGTTAAACAGCCAAGAAGCGAAACAATACTCAGAAAAGAATTCACCTAGATTTCATCTGTCACTATCAATTTTTATTACGCAATTTCTTCACTTAGTATTTTGATCCGTAGAAATTTCTAAATTATGCTAATTAATATCTCTTTTCAAGACCAAGAGCAATTGACTCTAGGTTGATTAATCAAAATTTATTTCTAATTAAAACCTCTATTGTCATATTAACTCAATCTATAGATCCTCCTATTAGATTTGACTCTAATTCGATAGATTTATGTCGTCCTATTTCGAGGATTACATGCAACTCCACTCAATTACGCTAGATCTACTCTTAAACATGGTCTATTCCTTCTCTGATTCAAGTACATCGAACATGGATTAATGTCTAGAAATATTAAACCAAGAATTAAGTACACATAATTGAGAACAAAATCCAAGTATTTATTGTGTAAAAATAGAAATCAAATAATAGAATACATCCTATGGTTCATCTCCCTAGGTATTTAAATCATGATAATAGATAAAAACATCTTAAAAACAGTATAATTATAAGAAATAAAGAAACTCATAATAAACTTCAAAGAAATCAAAAGGATATTCTTCAATCTTGATGGAAATCTACTTTAGATTCGACTTCAATGGTGTTTTCCGAGTTGTTTTCTTGATTGATGGCTCTCCCCTATCTTTTTATTTTTTTTTCATATATAGGTCTTAGAATGCCCAAAAAATTTAAAAATTACATTTTTCCACGTGTTTGGAGTGCAATTCACGAAATTCACATAGTTTAGCACATGGTCATGTTGCAACTCGTGTAGCTCACACGGCCGTATGTCCATCCCGTGTGGCTCCTGAAACCTACTCTGATTTTTCAGTTTTCACTCATTTTGCTCCCAGAAGCTCTCCTAAGTATAGAAACATGAATTTAAAAAATTAGGAGCATAAATTTCACCATTTAAATTGAATAATTATTCAAAAACGCATCAAGAATGAGGCTAAAACATGTTACTTTTGGCATTTATCAAGTGCTAGCTAAGACAAATAAGTCAAATATTTATCCTTTTCTGGATAAAATAATTCGTCTTGTGGTAACTCTTCCCGTGTCTAATGCAACAATCAAACAAACATTTTTAGCCATGAAAATTGTGAAGACAAGGCTTCGCAATAGAATGAAGGATGATTTTCTTTCAATTTACTTGGTGGCATACATTAAAAAAGAGAGAGCTCGAGAATTTTCAATAGATTCTATCATTGATGAGTACAAGCTTATGAAAAAGCGGAGGGTGCAATTTAAGATGACTAGTGTTGAGAAATAAGACTAATGCTAAGTTTTTTAATTTAATTTTGGAATTATAATGATACTTATGAAATTATTAGTATAGTATTAGTTATTCTTTTTGCATATTGGAAAGAAATATTTAATTTTGTATAGTGTGATATTTTCTTTTAATTATTTTTACAGTTAAATCGTTCATACTTTTTAAAAAATATTAAATTAATTTATTTAATAAGAAAAAAAGAAATATCCAAAAAGAATTAACAGTTTTCTATGTTAAAAAAAAATCGTTTGAATGGATTTCCATGTCCGATCCGAACAACACCTTCTCTACCACAAGCAGATGCAAGAGTGGATTAACTTCCATGCGAACTGGTTTCATCACCAAATAATCACAAGAAGCTTAAAGACATCAAGTAACCTGTCCATGCTGTACGGGGAACCATTTGCACCGTAGTGCTCGAAATTTTAAATCTCATTCGCATCGGCATCCTTACTGGAGCTCTAGTGTTCATCTTTTACAAGTTTAAATGAGAGGATGCGTACCCATAGATCTCTCTTTTTTGTCACTTTCAGACGTGCAAATACGGATTCGAACCTACGTCAAAGGAGGAATGTGGGTATACAAAAAGGACATTTCAAATTATGACATCTTACCCCATAGGTCAGGTCATGACATGCTGATTAAGAATAATGCTTAGTATCCGGTCCTCCCGGCGAGATCAGAGTTTTTCATTACAAGCATCGATACAATGATGATGAACGACAGCACCGGCCATGAAATACGTTCTTTTTAGCGAGGAGAAACGAAGTTGTGTATATCAAATACCCAATAAGCTTATATATATTGAAGGAGAAACCTGTGCTGCGCAATGGGACAAAATTGAAATGACACTTCCCCCAAAAAAAGTCCGTTATTTCTTCAATATAAGACATTGATATTGGAACATCGACGTATAAGCAGATAAAACTTATAGGAAATGGTTTTGTCGTAACCCCAAAAACACAGCTGATTTTCTGCTTTCCTGACTCACCACCATTAACGTTAGAGAGGATTCAAAAAAAAAAAAGATGATGATGCTTTAATGTCGTGGCAAAGTTGATGTTCTTTGCCTTTAATTAACCGCCAAAAGGGGGGGTCACTGTTTTTATGTTGTGGCTACTCGGAAATCTTGTCGTTCTTGCTGTCAAGTGCTTATCTTCTATTAACATTATTACAGAATTGACTCAAAAGGGCGCTCAAGAAGACAATACAACCTTTTATCCTTACTTAATAGATTCCTGTCTTTTCCACAGACTTCTTTTATCCAATGGAGAGAAAGAGAATTTCTAAGTTGTCCTTAAGCATGAATTGGAAAACATATCTTTTTAAATGTTTTCGTGGTTGTTTTCTTCCTTTGGCCATTTGCAAGCCGCACGCATATATGATCCATTAAAAATGGTTTTTTGTCCATATATCTTGACATGTATTACTTTACATAGTTCCATCAATTGAGGTGAGTTATCTAAAGTTTTTAGCATAATAATAACATGATAGAAAACTACAAATATATAACATAAATTAAATAACCCATTGAGGTGAATTCAAAATTGGTACAAGAAAAATAGTGACTCTTGTTTTCTATAACTAGAGAATAAAATTAAATTGCGAATTGTTTAATCAAATTAGTTTTGGATAAAAATGAAACTTAGAAAATTTTTGAACTCTCTCCTACGACAGTACCAGTTTTTATAGAACCAGACAAGGCAAAGAATGTTTTTCTTTTTAGAATACTTCTACGCAATTAGACAGATAATATTTTGTTTTAGAAAAAAAACAAGTAATCCATTAAGGAGAAAATGGAAACCGTGTCTTCAATTTACTTTCGAAATGAGGACCATTAACAAAAAAAATGATGATACGAAAAGGACTTGTATTTACTTTGTTCATCATCAAGGCACAATGAAAAATTGTACAGCTGGACAGTGAGATTTTGTTTGAAATTTTGACTGTTATACTTTGTTGTTTCATTTTGTTTTATGACATTGAGTATAATAATTTTTTCTGTAAGAGTCAGAGTTATTTGATGTGCTGATAATTTTTACTTGCATATAATTAATGTTTTTAATTATTGTCTTAATTAGACAACAAATGCATGGCGTTTAATGTACAAAGGGAATTAGATTTAAAGAGATTTAAAGCTTTTATATTGATAATGTTTCGGAAAATCCATAGCTGTTGTGATGTGTTGTTTGAAATAATTTGTTTGGAAGCACTGCATCATGTTAAGGGTACTCTGATGATACAATAACTGAATTCGTATGTCCTTCATGCCATTGGAGACTTGTTGCATTGATATTGAGATATTGGTATTACACATAAGCATTGAGAATGCGATAGGATGACTAATTGCTTAACAAAGGCTACAGAAGGAATGGTTATTAGCTTTTACTCTTGGTCCCAACCTCTTGATTTTGCTTTGAATGTACTGCATGAGGATGTTATGGTTTACCTTTTCCTAGATTGTTTGCTATGTAATAGCTTTTACCCTCCTTAATAAAAAAAAAATGCATGGAAACAAAGCGTCTAGTAGCTTGCCTTGCCACTCTGTCAAACAACTCCACTGGAAAATTTGCATTTGACATTATTATCCTCTCGGCGATGAGCTTAATGACGACCTCAATGCCATTTCAACACCAACTAATAATAGTCAATAGTTGATAGTGTCAAAAGTATCATGTTTTAATTCTGTTCTTAATGCGTTTTTGGATGATTAATCAATGCAAAATGGTGAATTTTATGCTCATAATACTTTAATTCCATGTTTCTATACTTACGAGAGCATTTAGGAGCAAAAAAGGCGAAAATGGAGCAAAAATCAGACAATTAGAGCAGATTTCAAGAGCCACATGGGTTGGGATTTCCCACACGGCTTGGACACACGACCATGTGAGCCATACAACCTGCCACATGGCCATGTGCCAGACCTTGTTGATTTCGCGAGTTGTATTCCGAACACGAGGAAAATGCCATTTTTAGGTTTTTCAGACATTTTAAGACCTATAAATACTAAATATAAGAAGAGGAGAGAGAGCCATAAGAGAATATTGAAGAAAACAACTCGTAAAACACCATCGAAACCGACTCTGAAGCAGATTCCCACTAAGATTGAAGATCTCCTTTTAATATCTTTGAAGTTTATTATGAGTTTCATTATTTCTTGTGGTTATATTGACTTTGAGATGTTTTTATTCGCGATTATGAACTAAATTTCTAAATACCTAAAGTAAATGAACCCTATGATGAATTCTGTCTTTTGATTTCTGTTTTACACAATAAATCCTTGAATCTTGTTCTCAGTTATGTGTGCTTAATTCTTGATTTAATATTTTAAAATTGTTAATTTATGTTTGATGTGCTTAATTCAGAGGAGGGATTTCTACGGATAAAGATATTAGGTGAATAAAATGTTTTTAAATTGATAATGACAAATGCAGTTTAGGTGGATTCTTTCTTGGGCATTGTTTCACTTCTTGGTTATTATTTGATTATTTTCCTGATTTGTTTTTTGCCAAGTTCTTAGTTAATTAATTTAGTTAATTTTAGTTTAATTCAATCAGTTCAATTTATCGGTTAAATAATAGAAAAACATTAATTACTAGTATTTTTAGTCCTCGTGGGAATCATATCTTTGCTCATCATAGCTAAACTATTTATCGATAAGTGCAATTGTCTTTGTCGTATTTTTTAGTTGATTTCGTGGACATCAATAGTAAAGCACTTAGATATTAGAATATGAGCGTAGTGTAATAAGTTCTCAAGAAAGAGATGTACTGTCATAAAGACACTCTTAAATAATGTCTTTCCTAGTCAGAATTTTTCGTAAACATGCATTTTCACACAACTACACTTTTATCCAGTAACCAAAGAGCCACAAATAATCTCCAATAGTAAAAAATTTCATCCTAAGACGAAAGATCAGACAATACTATAACCATAAAGCATATAACAAAATTAATACTTCTTACCAATTGTTAGTGACACAGGCAATATCTCATACAAAAGTAGCTTCAATACTGAAACTCTAAAATTGAATTAAAAACATCAATACTAAATTGAAACTATCCAAACGCAGTAAGTTAGCTTGAAAAATTACTATTAAAAATAAATTTAATATGATAACAAAACCTATAAATGCAAATAAAATAAATAAAAAAGAGAATACATCAAATTTATGAAACACTAACATCACTTGATAACTTCACTATCACCAAAAGATTTACGAACTAATAATACACTTACAAGAAGGGAAGAGATTAGGATGATTTCAAAGTAAAGGCTTAAACACTTATTATATATAGAAGAGGTTGAGGTGACATAAATGCATCCCCTCTACCATGTGGGATATCAAACAAAACAAAACAAAACCAACAACTGTCAATGGGCTAATTTAATGAATGAAATGAAAATTGAGGGAATAAAGTGATAGAAAATAATAATAAAAAAATCAAAGTGGGAATTTCATTATAATATAAAAGTCAAAACATGTATTAAACAAATAAATTAATATAATGTGTTTGGAATTTTTTTCTTGAAATCTCGAAAAGGATTAATGAGAAAGGGCATATCCATGTTTAATCCAAGCTAGAGATTGATCAGGTTTTTTCCGTCTCAATAGTAAATCATTTCTTTCTATTAAAATTATGGGAACTCAGTTTTTGCCCATTTTGAAGAGTCCCCTGTAATATCAAATGATGAAATCTCGTAAAAGCAAAGAATACTATTGGCCTTTGGTTGGGTCTGGTCGGTCTCACTGAGCCGACTTTTTAGTAGGATCCACATACCCAACTCCATTAACTTGCTGGATTCATTATGATTGTGACTCGTAATAGGTAAATAGGAAATAAGATAATATAAAATAAAAATAAACAGAGTTTGAAAATTAAAATTATCATCTCGAATACAAGAAATTCAATATATTTTAATCATATTTTAAAAGAGTAATCCTATTAATATTAAATATTAATCTTATAAATATTAAATAATTAAAATTTACGTATTTAAATATGTTTGAACCTACATTTTTTTAATTACTTAAAATTCATGTTAATCCTTTATATTTTATATCAATGGCGGTCCCCTTTCACATTCGGATAAGATCAAAAAGTAAGTCGAAACTTACTCTTAAATCGAGTTCATTGGACGACCATGTTGCAATTGAATCTCAAATAGAAACGAATGATCCTCCCTCCGCCAAAAAATTACAGCAAGTTCTTATTTCTTTGTTTGACAGCTGACACGACCTACAAAATATTGTTGAGAGTATATACATGGGATCTGCCATCATGGGTGGGTTTGTAGTTTAAACAGTGCAATACACATACATGTCGTTCTTTTAATATTTTTCTAGTATTATTTTAATTATCTTTTCTAATAATATCATCGCGCTATATCTAAAACTAAAAAAAAAAAAATTATAGATATTTCTGATCACATTATTCATGATTTTTTTAAATTATTTAATGATATTTTAACAAATTTTTCATGTTATTGACACGTAATTTTATTAAATTTTTATAATGAACCTCAAATTTAAAACCCTGAATTCTTGAGTCCTAAATCCTTAACCTCGAATCCCTAGTCTCGAATCTTGAATCTAAATCTTCAAATTCGAACTTCGAATCCAAATCCTAAACTCTAAACTTGGGGTTCAAGTTCAAATTTGAAGTACAATGTTTAGGGTTCGGATTTGAGGTTCAAGGTTTAAAATAAAAAAAATTATCGAAATTATGTGTGAATGACATTGAAAAAATTACTGAAATGTTATTAAATAATTAAAAAAAACCATGATTGATGTAGTAGGAATGGTCCATAAAATAATTCCTCCTTAAATTATTAAGCATGTGGTGTTTGAATCCATCAAAGTAAAGTTAAATTCTTGATATAATTCCAACTTTAAGTAAAAAAAAAAATCCAAATACCATACATTTCTTTTTGATATCAATATCAAGCACATATTAGTTGAAATTTAGAGTGCTAATTTATGACATACAGTTAAAATCATTAATATGGTTTACATCATATTAATATTTGTGGTTATCAAGTCTATTCATCCCATATATGTGCATATATGTGATAAAAAAGAACAGATAATATTAATTTTACTTGTGGTGAAAAATGACATGAACAACAATCTAGCTAGCACCAATCGCAAATGCATGTGCTGCAGAGTGAAGCTAGATGGATTCCCCAAAAAATAAATCAAGGTGGTCGTAATTTGCTGATTTGTGAGTGTAAAGGAGATATCCTAATGTTCCACCATCTCCAAAATGGTTTAGCCAGAATAATATTAAAAAGAAGTTTATCCTTTAATCAGTCGTACTCAATGGGGCACCACTGTCTAAAGAATGCTTAGGAAATAAAAGCTTCAGATAGTTGAATTGCTGCCAAATGATGGATACATATGGATTATTGAAGTCCCATGTCTGATACATTATTGGTCAATTTATGTCACCTTATTTTGATTTCCAATAGCTGAGTAAATGAAGAACAATTGTACAAACAGTCATCCAGACACCAAATGATCTACACTAGAAGGAAGCCAAAAAAAATGTATGGAAAATGAATTTTCAAAACATTTTTCTCTCTTTTCTGATGGTGCAAATCACCGGCTGCTAACAAAACGCATGATTATTTATGATGATGAGGGTCAGGTCCCCCTGGACTAAGTCGTTTCGACTCGAATGGGATTCCAGCATTTCTTTGAATGCTTGCTTTAATGGCTTCCCTGCCTTCTTCGATCAACGGACGCTTGGCTTCAATAATGGTTGCTTTAGGGTGTTGTTTGCCTGCAACCGCCAATGCTAACTGGTCTGTGCCTGAAAATTGTTTGGATTCAGAATGTCTATAAGTTATCTCTACTTCATCGAGTGTACTACTAGCCTTATACTGTGATTTTGATTCCATTTCCAATGCCGGATCAGCAGTCGAAAACGGATGAAACAACCGAGTCCCGGAACTCGAAACCAAGAACAGAACTTGTAGGGAAAGGTAGAATAAAACTTTGAAGCTCGCCATTGAGAGTTATCAAATTCAGGGTTGATAGTGCATAGCTTGGGGGGTGCGTGATTGCCTATTTATAGGCTTCATAGCCATCTTTTTGTAGAATATTTTAAGTTTGGTTAACATTAACCAACAAACTTAGTTATTTCAGCTTTGCCAATGCATATTACCGACTTCGAAGATAAAATTATTGCCCCACTAATCCAAGATTAACTTTGTTTTAGCATAAAGATTAAGTAAAGAATATCCATTTAGTTTTTAATCTTCTAACCTCTAGCGTTATGACAAAAAGGAAAAAGGAAGTGTTCCATGTCAGGGGTGTTGGCATTTTGCATCAGCATTTGTTGGAAAGCAGTGTGGTCTGGACTTCCATTTTCTCTCTGATTCTTTCTTGCCAAACAGAGGGTCATTGCTAATTTGCTCTTCTCTCTTTTTCTTCTTTCTTTTTTTTATTTTTGGTTGCCCTTTTTCTCGTTTCCTCAAGATCAGAAGAGCTTGAAAAAAAAAAAGCTGCTAACTCAAGGCCCTGTTTTAACATTATTAATTTGATGAAAAATGGCAGAAGGAAGATTAAGATTGCCTAAATTGTTTCCTTAAAATTCTCCCCTAACATAATAGATTATGTGTCACTAGTTGCTAATAAAACTCGCACCAAAACTATGAGATATTATTTATTTTGCTCTAAAATTTATCTAAAGAAAAATGACACAAATTGAAGTCTTTCCATAGTATAGTATCATAATGAATCCTTACAATTTCCTAATCTGATATATGTGCCATGCACTTTGTGCATCATTTTAGTCAATTAACTCAAGATATTCAACTCTCTCATTAACAAATTTCTCTACATGCTTCTCAAGCCTGTTTGTGGAAACTAGAAAATGTTAATTGATTCCACTAAGAAAGTAAAAAATGATTCAAAGGGTATAAAGATATATGAAATGGCCGAACCTTTATCCTCAGAATATGCATCTTTTTGTATAATACATAGAGACTTCTTTGACTTAAACAACTCTCTTCCACTCCACAGTCCAACTATATAATAAAAGTCACAATGAGCAACTCTTTTAACAGTCCAACCATTTAATAAATGCACAATGCAGTGTAGATAAAATAAATTATGGCTTAATGCATCACTAAGTCCTTAAAATATGCCTTTTTTTTTAAAAAATTTGGGTTTTAAAATTTTCTTTTCCAGATTAAAACTTAACCTTATCGTCCTTTTAAGTTAAAAAAAAACCGACTAGGATATCTCGCCAGTAATAAAATGCCACATATCTTATATTATATTATAAAGATTTTTGTTTATATTTTTTAAATGATTTTCTTTTAACACAAAATGATAGTAACTAAATTGTGGGCACCCAAATTTACCCGGTCCCATTAAACTCATTACAGCCCAAATACCCCAAGCCCAAAAGAGCCCTAGCCCAATACATTAAAAAAAATCAGAAAAAAGAAACCTAAAAGAAAACCCTAGCCGTTCGGCCAACTGCCCCTTCTGACACCACCCACCGTCACCTGCTCCACCGCCTAGGTCACTGTCGCCACTTGCCTGTAAAAAGAAGGAAAAGACAGTAAATAAGAGAGGAAAAAGCATGTAACAAGGCTATAAAAAGCCATCTCAAAACCGAATAGTGGGGGGATTTTTTGAATGCAAAAAAATCAGAAAAGTGTATATGCAAAAAGGAGTGTTTCAAACACATCTGAATAAAAAAAACAGCGAGTATTAAAGGAAATTTCTTTTTCATTGTTATTTTCATTTTTCGACGATACAAATAAACTTATTTTCTCTTTTTTTTTCCTTTCAAAAACAATATATATATATTTAGATATAAATATAATTTTTTTTTTGTACATTTTTGGCGATTTGCAGCCACCATGTACGGTGGCCGGTGCGGCAGACGATGACCGGCTGGTGCGGCAGACGATGACCGGAGCTAGGCCGGATCCTAAAGGGGCTGAGAGGGAGAGAGTTTTTTGAGAGAATTTTTGGAAAATTTTGTTTTGTGAAGAAGAAAAATGAAATTTTTAACAAAAAATTTGGTTTATATAGTGCCCCGATACGGCGTCATTTTGGGGCAAGTCTCAGACGCCCAAAACGGCGTCGTTTTGCCCCTTACCCATGCATCGACCCGATCCGACCCGCTCCAGGCCAGGATCCGCGTGTTTTTGAGCGGAAGGGCAATTTGCGCATTTGGCCTTTTCGCTTTTTCAAGCTTTTGCAATCAAGTTTTTTTATTTTTAATTTGGCCCCGAAATTTGTCGCGATTTCCAATTTAGTCCTTGCTGATGCGCTGTGTTCTGATGGGAAGGAATAATTGCTTCCGCGATCCCTCCATGTTTTGCGCGCATTCAATTGGGTCCCTTTTTTATATTTTATTTTAAATTCGCCCCAAAACTTCATTTTTAATTCAATTTTGTCCTTTTTTCACTTTTTCTCATTATTTTATTTTAATTTTAATATTATTCATACTATTATATTTTATTACTGTTATCATTATTATATTTTTATTTATTGGCATCCCATTATTATTATTTTTGCTTAATACTTATATATATTATATAGTATTATTAATATTTTTAATATTATTGTTTTTGTTAATGTATTTGTATGCCACATATGTATTCTTTTAATATATATATATATATTATACTCCATATTAGGCATATCTATATTAACATTGTATTATGCCTATTTTTAAGTATTATATACATATATATATATATTTTATATTATGTATATATTTTAATATGTTATGTATATATATATATTATGTACATACTTTTAATATTATCATGTATTCATTTTTAAAATATATGTATATATATTTATGTAATATTATTCATAGTTATTTTTTTACATTATTATTATTTCTAATATTTATATACTTTTAATATCATCATTTATAATATATATGTGTATCGTATATATATATATATCCTTTTAATATTGTATTTATATATATGTTATGTATATATCTTTAATACTATATTATATATATATATTATTATCTTACGTATATATTTTTAATAACTATATTATGTATATACTATTACTATATCTATTTACGTAACATTATTAATAGTTATTTTACTATTATTATTGTTCCTAGCATATATACTATGTATACATTCTTAATACTATAGCATAATTCTTTATACCGTATTATGCACATATTATTATTATTATTAATTTTTACCTCTATTATATTTATTATTAATATTTGCATATACTTCATTATACATGTATATATATATATACTTTTTATATATAGTATCATTTTTATATATCATTATATTTATCATCATACTTATTGTTTTCACTATTTTTGCTTATTATTTTATTTTAACATTATTATTTATATCATTATTATTACTATATTTTTTACCTATTACTTTTTAAATACACTTATTTTATTTTTCCCTCACTCACATTATATATTATTTATTTATAGATACACATACATATATATATATATATCTTCATATATCGCTCTAAATTTTAAAAGTTCTTATTACTTGCATTATTACTATTAATATTATCATTGCTATACTATCATTTTTAGTTTTACATAATGATTGTTTATTTATTACTAGTTCTTTTTTAATTCCAAATATTTTAGCTTAATTATTATTTCTTTTTTGTTTTTATTCGCTTCTCCATTTATTTTATTTCGGCTCTTATTATTATCATTCACATTTGCTTCTATGTTTATTCTGTTATGCCTGTCAATATCGAAATTTGAATTTATTTGCGCATTCTTTATTATCTCATTTTATTGCAACTTGTGTTATATTAACCTTGCCCCGAAGAAAACAATTTTTTCATAAAAAGTGATACTCCGTGTTTGGAATTTTGAGAAAATCGTGCCCTAACTTACTAGGTTTCTATTATTCTCATTTTATCTAAATAACGGAATATTCTTTTAAATCATAATATGAGTTTTAAATATGCTTATTTTCGGAAATACGAAGTGTGGTGCCCTAACTTACCGGGTATGACATTTTGTTACCTCGAAATAAGATTTTTCGCGAATAAAGGCAATATTCGGTGTTCGGAAATTCGAGGAAGAGTGCCCTAACTTACTGGGTTTCGATTTTCCTCGTTCACTCTAACTAACCGAATATCCTTTTAAAAGAAGTTAAAATACACTAATTTTAAATAAAAGGCAAGCTATGTCTCAAAGTTCGAGATGTCGTGTCCTAACTTACTGGGAGTGATATTTTATTATTTCGAGATGAGAGAGTCCTTAACATCCGTTTTAATTTATTCAATCATTTTTAGCATTAATACAAAGAGGGATTGTATTTTAAATTCTTTTAAGTTTTCAAATTTTCGACACTAAGACATTCATTAATCAACTAGGTACCAATTTGTGGGCGTATCGAGGGTGCTAATCCTTCCTCGTGCGTAACCGACTCCCGAACTCATTTTCTGATTTTCGTAGACCAAAAATTATCGTTTTAGTAAATCTTAACTTTTATTAAAATGATTAATTTGAGGTGACCCGATCACACCTCATCGAAAAGGATTGGTGGCGACTCCTCTATTTAAGTCGATTCTCGTTTTTCAAAAAAATAGTTACGACATAAATGACTAGAATAACAAAAGACACCAGTTTTGTGAATTTTGACTGTACCACAAAATGAAAGTATCTGTTTTGGCTCAAATTTCAGGATAATACATTTAGAGTATCCAATTTCACAATCTCAACTGTGTTGGTTTTTCCTTCTAGGATTAACTTCAAAATTCTGGTGGTTCCTTCTTGATGCCTGCTTGCAGTATGATATGATGATGGTGGTTGATTCCTAGCTATTATACGATTTCAGGGTTAGAGTTTCTAAATATCCAATGCCTACTATACAAAAGGTATAAGTTGAAATTAACTAATGATACGAGAACAAAAGATGATATATGTGATTTTTATTAACTTTTATA
The DNA here is from genome assembly GCF_025698485.1 of Gossypium arboreum. Classification (NCBI taxonomy): domain Eukaryota; kingdom Viridiplantae; phylum Streptophyta; class Magnoliopsida; order Malvales; family Malvaceae; genus Gossypium; species Gossypium arboreum. Next base: position 115,550,916 of record NC_069070.1, on the reverse strand, counting down.
TTTATTAATACAGGAAATTGAAAATAAAATAAAATATTCTCATAAAACTCACTTAAAAGCAAATTAGACTTTTAAAATAACAACCTAAGATTTTGTAACCTAACTACTACAATTAAAATAGCAACCTAAAGTACTAATTTTACTAATAGAATGAAAACTTAAAATTTTAAAATAGCAACATAAAATTTTGTAACCGAACCAATATATAAAGTTCGATTAACCTTATTAATCTCACTAATAGAACTAAATACATCTTTACTATTTCCGTTCAGTTATTTTAAAATTCTTCCTTCTTGATCGTACTTAATTCCTATTGGATCCAGAATACCATCCTTGATCTCTCCAAGCCTTCCTGCATTTAAAGCTACCCAAAATTCTCCTTTATGGTTCATCTTAATATTATCAGGAACTCTAGGTAGCTTAGCAAACACTTTGGGCTCAAAATTATTTGTTCCAAGATTAAACTTCAATATTCTTCTTCATGTTGTTTCCGCCACCAAAAGAAAAGAATGATTTTTGCTCAAAGCTACTCTGTTTGGAAACATCAAACCTATATATATAATGGATGTGTTTTTTGTATGTAGATCATATTTTAGTAACCTTCCGCTACTATCAGCTAATCTGGACAAGAAATTTGCATACTACTATCAGCTGATCTGGACATAAAATCCACATACCTACACATAAATATTAAAAACTTAATTAAAAATTATATAAATATTCAAAAAGTTGAAATTAAAAAATTTCAATAATTCAAAATAAAAACATACCTTCTTTGAAAAGTAGTACTACTATCTGTAAAATCGATAACTCCTGTACTACTATCAATATCTAACCTATTTATAAATTTAAATGGGATTCCTTCAACTGAGCTAACAAGAGTTTATGCTATGCCACCATTAGGTCCAACCATTAGAAGACCAAAATAAGCATCACTGATATAGAGATCACAAGTTACTGGGTTAAATTTCAAACCCAATAGCCCTCCACATATTGGTTCAAGGTTAGGATTTGTAGACCCATCGCACAACTCTCTTTTCCTAATCCAATAAAGAAATCCATCTGTTAGTTAACTATCTTTACAAAATGATTATAAGTTAATGAAGACCTAAAGAATACAATTTAATGAATACCTAATTGATGAAGGAATAGCAAACTCTTTCCAACCAAGCTTTGGTCCACTCCATTTAAGTATCTGGCCATCAAATACTCTAATGTATGACCCTTCGTTTTTACAATCAAATGCGATACTTTCAAAACCTATAACTTTAACAAGGTTAACTAATTCATAATCTTTTGAGATGTAACATTCTGCTTTGATCAAAGAATCCTTCGTCAGTTTTTTCAACATCATTCTTTTGATAAAGAATCCTCTAGTGAGATTGTTTTACACTTAATGCAAGGTAAAGCATTAGGAACAAAAGCTGATATTTCTTCATGACTAAAAGAAGCCAATAGAATTCCAACACGTTAAAAATAAACCGAAAATAATTAACTTCTATGAAACTTAAGGAAACGATAAGTGAAAGTGTCCGAAAAAGTGAACATGGGATATACATTTATAGGGCATGTAATTATTTGATAGGGTATAATAGAATTTCAATGTAAATTAAGTTCCTAAAGTTGGTTTAGATATAATATTTTTATTTAATAGGATAAAAAGTTATTATAAAATTTAAAAATTTAGTCGTCTAAAGATAAAAAGTCCAAGTTTTTACTATTTTTAATTAAACTTAAATACTGTTCTCCTATTTGGAGAAATTGTTGAAAATTGGCCTACCATGCTGCTGTGATATTTTTGGTTAAAGTGCATGCAGCACATGAAGCTGCTGTAATATCTCCGGATGAAGTGTATGCAACTTGTAAACATGCTGCAGCACAAATGTTACAAGGCTGTTTAGTTGTAATATCTCTGGATGAAGTACGTGCTAGCAATTGTGCATGCTGAAGATTTAATGCTTCTTTGTAACAGCAAGGTTGTTTAGTTACTTTGTTAAGTTACTTAGTTCAAAATGAACTAAGTTAGTATTGTTCTTTTATTTTTAGGTGCTGATTATGTAATCAGCTTTTGTGCAAGTTAACTTTTTATAGTCCCAATGTTGACTAGTTTAGGTGGCTTGTTTGTGTGTACAAACAATGTTTTTAAAGTTACTAGGCTGCTTCTGATAGATAGCAATAAGTGATGTAATTAGTTATAAATGTATTATTTTTCTTTTGAAAAATTAAACATATCAGATTGCTTCTTTGCTACACGTTTGTGAGCAAGTAAATTTTTTCTTGCTTCCTTGATCCGTGTCCTGTATTTCTTCCTCTGCTCTGTTTTCTTTTTTGTTACTATAAAAAATCTCAATATAAATAATTAAGTTCAGTTTTTACTTTAATCATAACTCCTCTGTAAAATAATTACTGGTGTTATTAAAAATAATTAAATAATTTAATCACACAATCTTTAAAATTTAGTACACTTTTATTTAAACTTAAATACTGTTCTTGTATTGTACTTTATTTTATTTGCATTATTTTTTTCATATAATATAATCAAAATTATTCCAAATACTTTTCGATTTCACATACTACTGATATATATTAGACTTTAAGGAAGTAGTACTGGTCTATTTGGCATAGAGTTAAAATGGTTATTGTGGTATACATATTTTTAATATTTGTGGTTATTTTAAACCATAATCAAGAATATTCATCACACATAAATATACATATGATAAAAGAAGAAGGCATAATATTAATTTTGCTTGTGGAAAACGAAATTGAGCAATTTAGCTAACACCAACAACAAATGTATGGTTTCATATTGCATATATATATATAATGAATTGGTTGTAATTTTCTGATTTGTGAGTGTAATGGCCATCTCCCAATGTCCCACCATCTCCAAAATGGCTTAGCCAGAGCAGAAAAATTAAAAAGAGCTCCATCCTTTTTATCAATAATACTCAATGGGGATCACCACCGACTAAGCATACATAAAAAATAATAATAATAATAAACTGCAGGTGGTTGAATGGCTTCAGAATGATAGATATATATATAGATTATTGAAGGTGAATTTACGATATATGTTCAGTTGTTGAGGAGGACGCAGATATTTTTTTTAGAAAATTTTAATATTGTTGGTTGGAAGTACGCAGATTTTTTAATGGGTTGGTATTATCGTTGATTGAAGTTTCGTCCTTAAATTTTTGAAAAGTTCGAGTGTTTGAGGTGATAAGTTCAACAAAACGAGAGAGTTTTGTTGGATATCGGACTATGCATGGTGCACAACAACTTATCAAGGGGACATAAGCATATGCTCTTAGTAGAGATTAAACTCATGCCCTTAAATGACATTAACAAACAAGTGTACTACCACTTGATATCATTAATAACATTTGAGAGCAATGGTTCAAACCCTAACAAGTGCAAATGAATATTCTCCACGTCACAACTAAATGAATTTGTGTTTCATGATAATATGTTTGAAATTGAGATGGATCATGATAATAGCTCAGATGAAGATGAAGCAAGTACATTTTCGAGTAAACTGAGCATCTTTTAATAAGTGATCTTACTTAACCAAAAAAGAAAAAGGAAATTAAGATGGAGGAATTGGAAATGATTTGTTTTAGCTTATATTCAAACAAAATTTTCTACGCCACGGCTAAATGAATTTGCAGGTTATATTATTGCCAAAGAAAAGTGGTAAAGGAGAGGAGAAACAAAATTCATGATTATTAATGATGATGAAGATCAGGTTCCCCTGGACTTCGTCGTTTTGTCTCGTATGAAATTCCTCCATTTCTTTCAATGCTTGCTTTAATGGCTTCCCTGTCTTCTTCAATCAATGCACGCTTGGATTCAATAATGGCTGCTTCAAGGTGTTTTTCATTACAAATAAGTATTTTCGGTTGAATCTTTCGTCGGAAATAATTATGTCACTAATAGTTTTAAATTAGAAAGGATTTGCTATTTACTTAAAGCATTTTTCAAAGGAGACGTCGGGTGAAATTAATGGTAATCGAAGAAAAACTACTTTATCTCCAATGTAGTTGATTCCCTTGGAAATTATGTTTTCTCTCTTAAAAGTAGAAGTGATCATATCGATAGTTTAAACTCGATTAGATTTTGAAGTTTAAGATTAATTTACTGTTTGATCCATAATTAAAGACCTTTAGTAGAATTAACTCAAAAATCTTTTTCCTTATACCATATTAAAGAATAAGCCGTAATGTAAACTTCTAAGCAGAGACGAATTTAAGGGGTTATAACATGAGATTTTAATTATCATTGAGGCAATGCAAGAAAATAAAATTTAAAATAGAATTGAAAATTCTCATAAAAGTTATCTAAAATATAAAAAAAAAGTTAAACCTTTTGAAATATCAACCTAAGATTTTATAACCTTGCTACAAGAATAAAAATAACAATCTAAAGTTTTGTAACCGAATCAATATACGGTTAACCTCATTGATATCACTAATAAAATGAGAATTTAAAATTTTAAAATAGCAACAGTTTTGTATCCGAACCAATATATAAAGTTCGGTTAACCTCGTTAATCTCACTAATAGAACTAAATACATCTTTACCATTTCCGTCCAGTTGTTTTAAAATTCTTCCTTCTTGATCGTATTTAATTCCTATTGGATCCGGAACATCATCATTGATCTCTTCAAGGCTTCCTGCATTTAAAGCTACCCAGAATTCTCCTTTATGATTCATCTTAATATTATTAGGAACTCTATGTAGCTCAGCAAACACTTTGGGCTCAAAATTATTTGTTTCAAGATTGAACTTCGATATTCTTCTCCATATTATTTTCGCCACCAAACTAAAAGAATGATTTTTGCTCAAAGCTACTCTGTTTAGAAACATCAAACTTGTGTATATAACAGATGCTTTTTTTTTTTTTGTATGTAGATCATATTTTAATTACCTTCCGCTACTATCAGATGATCTGGACAAAAATCTGCATACATACACATTAATATTAAAAACTTAATTAAAAATTATATAAATATTCAAAAAATTAAATTAAAAAATTCCAATAGTTCAAAAGAAAAACATACCTTTTGTAGAAAGTTCTACTACTATCTATAAAATAGATAACTTCTGTACCACTATCAATATCTAACTCATTTATAAACTTAAATGAGATTCCTTCAATTGAACTAATTAGAGTTTGTGCTATGCCACCATTAGGTCCAATCATTAGAAGGCCAAAATAAACATCATCGATATAGAGATCAGAAGTTACTGGGTTAAATTTCAAACCCAGTGGCCTTCCACATAATGGTTCAAGGTTAGTAGTTGTAGACCCATCACACAACTCTCTTTTCCTAATCTAATAAAAAACTCATCCATAAAATACAATTTAATGAATATCTAATTGACCAAGGAATAGCAAACTCTTGATAAAGAATTCGTTCGTGAGATTCTTTCATACATAATGCAAAGTAAAGCATTAGAAACAAAAGCTGATATTTTTTCATAACTAAAAAAAGCCAAAAGAATTCCAACACGTTGAAAATAAACCGAAAAGAATTAGCTTCTATGAAACTCAAGGAAACTATAAGTGAAAGTGTCCGAAAAAGTTAACATGGGATATATATTTATAGGATATGTAATTACTTGGTAGGATATAATAGAATTTCGATGTAATTTAAGTTCTTAAAATTGGTTTAGATATACTATATATTTTTTATTAAATACTATAAAAAGTTATTATAAAAATTGAAAACCTAGGTCCATTATTTTAAGTTTTTACTATTTTTAATTAAACTTAAATACTAAATTGCTCGTTCCTCCTCCACTTGCATTGCATTGCATTACTGGGTGAACCTGTGAAGAACCAAGTAAACCATCAATTTTTCTATTCAAAATTTCTACCTAATTAGAGAGATGGTGACCGAATCAACGTTAAAAGCGCCGATTGCTTTCGTTGGCTTTGTCCTCATGACTTGCCACTGATAATTATTCAGTGACATCTCTTCTATAAATTCATAAGCCTCCTCAGGTGTCTTATTATTGATAGTCCCACTAGCAGCTGCTTCAATCATCTGTCTAGTCAAAGGATTCAGGCCATTGTGAAAAGTTTGAACCTGTAGCCAGAGTGGTAACCCGTGGTGAGGGCACCTTCTCAATAGATCTTTGTACCTCTCCATGCATCATAGAGTGTTTCTAGATCCATCTGCACAAAAGAAGAGATATCATTCCTCAACTTACCCGTTTTAGCCGACGAAAAATATTTAAGTAAGAATTTTTCTGTCATTTGTTCCCAAGTAGTAATTGACCTTCGTGGTGACGAGTTCAACCACTGTTTAGCTTTGTTCCTCAATGAAAAGGGAAACAACCGAAGGCGAATTTCATCTTTGAAACGCCATTGATCTTAAATGTGTCGCAAAACTCCAGAAAATTCGTAAAATGAGTATTTGGATCCTCATCCTGCAAACCATCAAACTGAACAAACTGTTGTATCATTTGAATCGTGTTAGGTTTCAGTTCAAAATTATTTGCAGTAATAGCAGGTCTAACTATACTCGATTCGGCTCCTGTTAAAGTAGGTTTAGCATAATCATACATAGTACGAGGAGCAAGATTCTGATTTATTGGATCTGCAGCAACCATAGGAGGAAGATGATTATTCTGATTTTCATCCATCTCCTCGGTTGTGATTTGAATATCGTCCTCTTGTCCTTCCTCTATGTCACGTAAGCTTCGCCTAATTTCTCTTCGGTTTCTGCGAGCTATGTGTTCTATCTCACTATCAAAAAGTAATGGTCCTGATGGGTTTCTTCTAGTCATAAACTATAAAAACCTGCCAGAAGGAGAAAGAAAATTTAGTAACAAAAATCAAAATAAAATTTAAATTGCAATAAAATAAATTGCTAAAGTAATAAAAATTAAGTGTTTCTAATATTTTATTTCCCTGGCAACGACGCTAAAAACTTGATGATCGTTAAATCGTGATAAGTTTTAAATTTATAATTGACCGTACTTGAAAACTAACTATTATCACGATGAAGGCAAGTGCACCTATCGAACAACAATATAGTTTATAGCAAGACCGAGATGTCGAACCCACAGGAACTAAAAGTACTAGTATTAACTCTCTTTTTATTATCTAGCCTAAAAAATAAAAGGGTTTGTTTTATCTAAATTAATTAACTAAACTAAGAATGCACAGGAAGAATGTAATAGGCCCATTTCGCTCGGGCCCATAAAAAACCAAAACCAAAATAAAACAAACAAAAATAAAAATAATATAAAAACCGAAAAACAATAAAAGTCCAAATTTATTAGTCCAAAACAGTCCATTTACAGCCCAAATTTCAGAACCCATTAACTCAAATTGTAGTGGCCCAGTAATAAGCCTAATAACCCAAAGTCTTGCAGGAACAGAAACTTTAGAGTTTCTTTTCCTCTTGCGCCGCAGCCCTCATGAGCAGCCTCGCCACATCGCACGTGTTCCTCTGTGCCTTCGTACACTCCCATGAACGACTTCTCCAGCTGGCTCCTCCTGCAGCAGACTAACAGAAACAACAAACAGGCCATGGACAGTAAATAACAGCAGAGAAATTTGTATTTCTTATTTATTTTTTATTTTTTATTTTTAGTTTTCGGATATAAAACTGAATGAAATGGAATGTAAAGAGGATCAATCTTTTTCCCAGCAATACACACGCATATTAAAAAAGAGCAATCAAAAATTAAAAAGGTGATTTCCAATACGAGTTTCTCCATACTTTTTAATTTTCTTGCGATTCATTTCCTTCTATCTTTCATCATTGATTTCGGAAATAAAAAAGGAGAGAGCGAAGTCTTACCTTACGAGGATGCCATGAGTTTCCTTTTGCTTCGTTGAAATCGAAGCTAAGAGGGGACCTCAAGGCTAAAAAACAATCATCGAGGCTTGAATATGCTACTGTGGTAGCCGATTGATGTTTAGGCAAAAGGGAATTAGTCGGCCAAGGTGGAAAGTAGGAGAAAAGGGGGGTTAGGGATTAATTTCAGTAAAAAAATAGCAGAGTACCAATCGTTTTTAATTTTTAATGGCAATCGTTTTGAAGCTTGAGATATTTATGTCTTAGGTCCTTGATCATTGGTACATGTTTCCTTTTAATCTTTTTTTTTCCTTTGTTTACAAATTGACCTCTTAATCTTATTTTTCATTTCAACCAAGTTTTGTTTAGTTTATATGCTTACTCGCATTTATGCAAAATTTTAGTATTTGTTTTTTTTAATTTATCTTAGCATCGTTTTTTAAATATTACTTTAATTTGTTATTGCTTTCATTTGTATAATTGCTTCGGAAATTGTTTTGTTATGTTAATATACCTTTGCTTTAAAATTTTAATTGATATTGATTTAAAATAATTTTATACATTGTTATTATATTGATGGTGAACTTTACGTGTATATATATATATATATTTTATATGTTGATATATATTCTTTTAACTCTAAATATAACTTATTTCTTTTAAGTATTTTATTGATATCGAACAACATCTTATATTATTATTCTTGTATATGTATTTATTTATATCAGGTTTTCACCTTATATATATTATTAATCTTATGTTATTTTATACATATAATTTTTTTATTTTTATTTAATTTTTTTAAAATCTATTTGCATATGTAATTGTTATTATTTTTTAAATCTATTGCATATATAATTTATGATAAAATTAATTTAATCTTATAATTCACATTTTAATTCCATATTATCTGAGCATACAATTGTTTCTAAAATTTATTCATATGTAAATAACTCATATTAGATTATTTTTACTATAGTCCACGTCGTTGATTTCATATTATTCCACGTAAATAGTTTTCTATGTGTTCCTTTAAATTTATTTATGTGTATAACGTGTTTCTTTTAAGGACCCTATTTTAATTTATACACTTTCGTATCTTATTATCTTTATGTACATCTTATTTATATGTATCATTATTCATAATCAATTTGTTTCATGTAAGATTATTTTATCATCATTTATTTTAAAATTCCTTTTACACATACAGAACATATGCTTGATTTATAAGCATCACTCAGTTCATACATTTTATACATATAGTTTTTGCATACATAATTATTATATACTATTAATCTCATGCTATTTTTACAAATAATTATTTCTATGTACATATGCATGTTTTGTAAATCTCTTATCATGTATTTTATTATTCTTTTATATTTTATATAAACTATCATGTATATTGTTAATTTTAAATGAATTTGTGTTTAAAATATTTTGCATGTTATTCAATTCAAATGTTTTAATACCTATTTCAATAATTATATATTTCTAGTTTTTATGCGATTAATCTACTCATATAGTATGTATATCATGTGTTCATTGATTCATAATTATTATAAAATTGTCTTATACTACATCTTTTGCTAATTTCCGCTTTATTTTGTACATGTTTTGTAGGTTGTTTTACATTTATTGTTGTAGTATATTATTTATTCTTTGCTTTATCAATTGCTCTCCATTCATGATTAAGAACTTGGTTATATTTTACTTAGAATAGTTGTACATAATTGTTGGATTTATTAAATTGAGGCTTATTGTATCATATTATTTCCTGTTCATTAATCCTTTTCTATGCAAATGTTTTGATACAATGCATTAAGTGTTCTACTTATTTTAAAACCAATAAACATGTTTTGAGCGAATTTTCAGTTTTCTTTATTATTCAAAAATTCTAAAATAAGGCAATATCCAATATTTGAGAATTTGAGAAATCGTGCTCAATCGTGCTGGGTATGATTTTTTCAATGAACTAAATATTTGGATAACCTTTTATAATTTTAGTGTACGAGTTTTTGAAATTCCAAAATCAATTGTATTTTTGAAGGTATAAAGGATCGTATCCAATCGTGCTGGGTATGATGTTGCATATCTTTGAAACGAGAGAATTTTGACAGTTAACTCAAACTATTCACACATTTTAAAGAATCATGCCTTGAAAGATTTTAAAATCTTTGATATAAGGATATCATCGATTCAATTTGGTACCAATTTTTGGGCGTAATGAGGGTGCTCACCCTTCCTCATGCGTAACCGACTCCCGAACCCATTTGTTTTTGATTTTACGTGAATCAAAATTGTCTTTAATGGAACAAAACATTTTAGTAGGTGGCCTAATCACACCTAAACCGAGAGATTGGTGGCGACTCCACATGTTTTTTAAAAAAGTCGATTCTCGTTTTTTCTCTAAAAAAATGGTTTCGACAGCTTGGTGACTCCATTGGGGACTGAACAAAGAGAGTCAGGCCATAAAATTGATTATTTGTTGTCCTTTTGTCAAAGAATTGAAAATTTGTTTTGAAAATCATGATTCTTTTAATTGCATTTGTTTGCGTGATTATTGTGGATCGAGTCTTGTAGAATAATATGGCATTGCATTGCATGACCGCTATGGTTATACACATTAAGTAGGAGTAAGAAACTATGCTTTCGTGAGGTTTTCACCTTCGTATGGGCTAGTGGATTGCTTCCGGGATACATTCGTACCTATGATTTCGTGAGATTTTCATCTCCGCATGGTTATAGGGAAATATATTCCCCTGAACTGAACTCGATTCATATGAGCCTATAACGAGTGAGAATTGAGGAATTTGCTGGTTCAGGTACCCTTTCTCTAGAAGCGAGCCACATATAGTGAACCTTGAGAATCCACCTTAAGTAGAACCTTGTCCAAATTTAGTGGTCACCTGAAAAGGTACTTTATTTAATATTTATCTCACTTGTACTAACGTGTTTTGTTTTTGTTTTGTTTATAATTGCATTGCATTACATCATCATAGAAAGGAGGTGTTGATTCATATTTGATTGCTAAATAGAACAGTTTGTCATAAGAAAATGAATTTCCTGATAAAGTGGATTATAATACGGTTGTCTGAATTGACGGAAGAAGGCTGACAATTTGTGGAGAAAAACAAGTCTTTACCTGAAGATTCAAGCTGACAAAGATTGTTTGAGAGCCGTCGCATCTCGATTTTCTTAATGGAGCTAATCAACGTCGTGAGGATAATGAGTCATAGCCTGGATCAAGCAAAGAAAAGTTAGTGGAGGCATTTATTGGAGGCTTGAGAGATTTGGATTTCACGAAGAAAAGGGATCGGTGTCCTCGTTTAGAATATGAAAGCAAGGCCGTATATGTAGTCCATTTTATGTAAAGAAATTTGTTTTCTAGAAAAGTTGTTCTAATGGAATTAAATTAAAAATCAACACCTCTCTTTCTTTTGCATTCATCCCATGCATTTGCATTACATTGCATCATTGCATTATTTGCATTAGATTTTCATAAAAAGGTCCCTAATTAGTTGAAATCATTTCAGTTAATTTGGGAACCAATAAAAACTTACCAACCAAGCGTCGTTACGGTACCCGTGCTAAGACAAAAGGATATGGACCAAAGATTAGAAAGACTTGAACAACTTCAAAGAAGGATGCAAGACCAGTTACAAATGCAGATGCAAGAACAACTGGCGAAGATTCGGCAGGAGATGAGAGACCAGGTGCTAGAGTCTCAAAGGAATATAATGAATCAGTTGTCTCAATTGTTGACAAAGGGGCTTGAAGAAAGGAAAAGTTCCATGATCAATACTGGGAAGGACAATGATGAGCCTCTCTACCCTCCGGGTTTCACCCCTAAAAGTGTTCAGACATATCCGTAAGGTGTACCTATTATTAAAACTCAGCAATATCGGTAGGTGCCTCTACATTGGTGGATTACCCAATAGGTTCGGGTTTCAATCCGGGGCAATCCAACCAATCTTGAAGTTCCTAATTTAGATGACATGGTAAAAGCATAGAGGGAATTGCCAAGACAACTTAAGGATCAGCATAGGTGGTTGGAGGAAAAATTGAAAGCAAAGGAGAATGTTGACTTCTGCTGTGGGGTTGATGCTAAGGATCTGAGTTTGGTTCCCGATCTAGTACTCCCGCCAAAATTTAAAACTCCAGAGTTTGAAAAGTACAATGGGACTAGTTGTCCTGAAGCTCACATCACAATATTCTGTTAAAGAATGATAAGATATGTTAATAACGATCAATTGTTAATCCATTGCTTCCAAGATAGTCTGATCGGGTCAGCAGCTAAATGGTACAATCAGTTGAGTCGTGCTAAAATCAATTCATGGAAAGACTTAGTACAAGCTTTTATGAAGCAATATAGCCATGTAACAGACATGGCATCCGACAGAATTACCCTATAAAGTATGAAAAAGAAGCAAAATGAGAGCTTTAGGCAATATGCCCAAAGATGGAGAGAGGTAGCAACACATGTCCAACCGCCTCTTTTGGAGAACGAGACTGCGATGCTTTTCATCAATACTCTGGAAGCCCCATTCATTAATCATATGTTGGGAAGCGCTACTCTGAGCTTTTCAAATATAGTAATGTCCTGTGTGATGATTGAAGATGCGATAAGAAATGGAAAAATAGATATGGGAGAAAATGCCAAAAGGTCAACCTCGGGAAACAAGGCAAATGAAGTGAACATCGTGAGCATGCCTTCCCAAATTGGTCAACATAGGCCAACCAAGGGTTATAACCACTAATCATCAAAGAGAATCTGAATGACATATCCAAGAGAGGTCCAGGGAATAAAAGTTTCCAAACCCTTATGTACTTGGGGGTGTTTTAAGCAATGGGGCTGTGGAAGAAATCCTTGTATTTTTAGAGCTGATTTAGAGTAATATTTAAACGCGCTTGTTGCCTTAAGCCTAGGGCAATAAGAATCCTTTTGTGAAATAGGCTTGTGTCCAAAATTTTTTATTTCAATAAAATGCATTCTTTTGAATAAATATTCTTTCATTCTTTATATATTCTTTTGTTCTTTGGACTATTTTTTTTTAAAATATGCTTTCATCATTCATTCACGATCATACCATGCAAATAACTATCCCATGAATTTGCCTCTGTACCTACTATAGGTCCCCAGATATCAATGACATGAGCAACGCTGTAACTGACTCCCTTTTGGGGCGAGATGGTTGTTTAAGCAGATCTCAAGACTTTGAAGATGACAGAGATTGTGACTTATTTCCTGATTTGTTAAGGACGGTAAAACAAGATGAAAAAATAGATCCTACTTTACGAAGGGTCAATGGACATTGTGAACAAGGGCAAGATTGAAACTGAGTCACCACAAGGACAAAATGAATTGTCTTTGAGTTACTTCAAGAAATTTAAAGATGTTTTCACATGATCATGTCGAGATATATTTGAGATATTAAGATCGTGGATGATACAAAATGACTATCTGATTACAAAGGGATATATGTTAAAGGTTTCATGGTAGCCACGCTAATCATGAGGTTTGGGTATTGTTGATCCACCATGGAAGGGGATTGCATTGGTTAAAGTCACATTCATTACTTCACAGATTTTCTCTATATGGGGCAAGGATGTTATCAGGCCATTCTCATCGATTAATCTTGGCAGTCATTGATTACTTCACGAAGGGGGTGAAGGTCGCTTCATATGTCAATATTACAAGATCAATAGTCATCAAATTTTTTTAAAAAAAAAAGGGTTGCTGACAAGTAATGTCAGAAAGGATCATTTTCAAATACAACTGCATAATGTCAAAAGTTTACAGTCTGTTCAAAGATCAGACACTATATCACAGTGCAGTAAAGGCATTCAAAAAGAAAAACAAAAGTTCAAAGATAGAAAAAAGAAAAAGCAAATAATAGAACAAAGGTCATAGTGAAAAATGACTGAGTCTTGTAAGATTGGCATAAAGAAGTTATTATTTACCCTCTATGTTTATCGAACGTGGACCGAAACCTTCACCGAGGCAACACATTGATTTATAGAACTGAAATAGTTTTTGAAAACAAGATTCCTTTTCTTCGAGTCTTGGCAGAATTAAAGTTGGATGAATCAGAATGGGTTCAATCCTGATATGAACAATCAAAGTTAAAGGATATCCGTCACAGTCAGATGATGTAGGTTTATGACAGAAAGGTTTATCTTCAAGAATTCCATGAGCGGAGCTTGAAATTGAAGAAGACCTTTCTTATACAAAAGGACTTCAAAGGAAGAAATATGTCAAACTAAAAGGGACCTTATGTAGTAAAGAAGGCCTGTTTTGGAGGAGCATTGATATTGACCAGCAGGTTTGCCCAAATTGGAGAATTCAAAATGCAGTCAAAGAGTATTCTACCTAAAATAGAGAGGCCAAGGTGAAAACCGCAAAGGCGCCTTGAGACTTTTAAAAAAATCAAAATAAAATAGAAATAAAAAGAAAAAATCCAAAAAAGAAAGAAATAATCAATTAAAGAAATTGAAAAAAGAAAGAAAAAGAAGTGGCCAGGGCAAAAACCTGCAAAGGGCGCTTTGAGACCAAAGGGGATTTGAGTTGAAAACCCAAAAAGGGCAGCTCATATGTGGATCAAAGTGGGGCATATAGTAGTCGTGCTATGCCTGAATTAACAATGAAAGAAGTATGTTACGTCTTGGGGCATCGACAAAGTACTCCGGATCCCCTAAACACAGATTGAGCTCAGAATGGTCCTCAAGAAGTTGGTACAGAGAAGCTCAAGCTGTGATATCTGGGGCACCTAGCTTTCCATTTTTACCCATTTTTCTTGATTACCTGCTTAGATCATTTCCCAATAAATTTCTTTCTGGGATTGCATTTGCTTGTTTCGAGCTATGTTCTCAATTAATTCCTTTCTTGTCCATGGTTATAATCTCTTTCATGCATTTTGCATTGAAATAACGATTTTTGGACTAATAATACTTTCATAGAAGGAGTTTCACGTATTACTTTGGGGAGTTTCTACATAATACAGGAGCCTGAAACAGGACTATTGTTTAAAATTCACCAAGCTTAAGGGTTGGAAATATTTAAGCCCAGATGGAGGTTATCTCTTTGGAATTTCGATCAAAGATATTGATTGAGCAAAAATAAAGTCGCATTGGTGTTATAATCCCGGCAAAGAGCAAGTAATGGGGTTATTCTTGAGAAAAGGAAAATGGTATTCTATATTCATACAGATATCAAGCATATACATCTGTTCATTACACCTAGGGAGTGGTGTAACAGATCAAATTGATTAAAGATGATGCAAATCCTATATCCCTGAGTTGCCGCAGGATGGATAGAAAAAATCAAATGATTATTCCCCTGAAGTTGCAGTAGGAGGTTCAAACTTCATGTCCCAGAAGACTACAGTGTAAGGGACTCTGGAATTACAGAGGGGCAAGCTTGCTGAGTAGAATGTGATTGTTTCTTTGGGTTTCTGTCAAGAATATCATTTGAACAAGATGGCAACATAATAAATCGGTGATAGTGCCACGTGAACAACGAACGCTAAGCATTTTTTTAAAAAAGAGAAAAAGAAGAAGATCATTTAAAGAGATCATTCTCATTTTTGCATTCATTCATAACACATCTAATTAGGAGTATTTGATTCAGTTCGATCATAGCATCCTAATTATTTGACATAAACATCATATTTAGTTAGGAGCATTAGATTCATTTTAATCACAACATCCTAATCATTTGGCATAAACATCAAGTCTACAGAACACGTTCCCCAGAGGACAGTGTAGTGACATTGGTGAAGTCAGATCTTGTCTCTTTGAAGTTGTAGCAGAATAGATCGAAGACTACAAACCTTATCTCCCTGATGTTGCAGTGGAGTAGGTTAAAGTGACAGGCCTTATATCCCTGAAGTTGCAGTGGAGTAGATCGAAGACGAAAAATCTTATCTCCATGTACCGGCAATGGAGCAGATTTAAGTCACTAGCCTTATCTCCCTGAAGTTGCAGTGGAGTAAGTTCAAGATATAGTCTTATCTTTCTAAGGCAGTAAGAAAGTAGACTGAAGATTGAAGATTGAAAAAGGCAAATCTTATCTCCATGTATCGGCAATGGAGCAGATTTAAGCCTCAAGGCCTCATCTCTCTGAGGTAGAAAGAGAGCAAGTTGAAGATTGAAGTCATATCTTCCTGAGGTAGTAAGGAAACAGACTGAAGATTGAAGATTGGGGATGACAAATTTTATCTCCATGTATTGGCAATAGAGCAGATTTAAGTCCCAAGCCTTATCTCTCTGAGGTAGTAAGATAGTAGGTTGGCGGTTGTGGTCTTATCTTCTTGAGGTAGCAAGGAAGCAGACTGAAGATTGAAGATCTTATTTCCCTAACGCGGTTGTGGAGCAGATTGAGGATGGCGAATCTTATCTTCATGTATCGGCAATGGAACAGATTTTAGCCACCAGTCCTATTTCCCTAAAGTTTCAATCAAAATTCAGCAAAACCAGACAAAATTGGCCCTATTTGAAGGTTTTGCTCTATTCTCATTACACGATAATGAGCAAAGAGGGGCAGCTGTAATAGGCCCACTTCGCCCGGGCCCATAAAAAACCAAAACCAAAATAAAACAAAAAAAATAAAAATAATATAAAAACCCAAAAACAATAAAAGTCCAAATTTATTAGTCCAAAACAGTCCATTTACAGCCCAAATTTCAGAACCCATTAACTCAAATTGTAGTGGCCCAGTAATAAGCCCAATAACCCAAAGTCTTGCAGGAATAAAAACTTTAGGGTTTCTTTTCCTCTTGCGCTACAGCCCTTACGAGCAGCCTCGCCACATCGCACGTGTTCCTCTGTGCCTTTGTACACTCCCACGAATGACTTCTCCAGCTGGCTGCTCCTGCAGCAAACTAACAGAAACAACAAACAGGCAATGGACAGCAAATAACAGCAGAGAAATTTGTATTTCTTATTTATTTTTTATTTTTTATTTTTTATTTTTGTTTTTTGGATATAAAACCGAATGAAATGGAATGTAAAGAGGATCAATCTTTTTCCCAGCAATACACACGCATATTAAAAAAAAGCAATCAAAAATTAAAAAGGTGATTTCCAATACGAGTTTCTCCATACTTTTTAATTTTCTTGCGATTCATTTCCTTCTATCTTTCATCATTGATTTCGGAAATAAAAAAGGAGAGAGCGAAGTCTTACCTTACGAGGATGCCATGAGTTTCCTTTTGCTTCGTTGAAATCGAAGCTAAGAGGGAACCTCAAGGCTAAAAAACAATCATTGATGCTTGAATATGCTACTGTGGTAGCTGATTGGTGTTTAGGCAAAAGGGAATTAGTCGGCCAAGGTGGAAAGTAGGAGAAAAGAGGGGTTAGGGATTAATTTCAGTAAAAAAAATAGCAGAGTACCAATCGTTTTTAATTTTTAATGGCAATCGTTTTGAAGCTTGAGATATTTATGTCTTAGGTCCTTGATCATTGGTACATGTTTCTTTTTAATCTTTTTTTTTCCTTCGTTTACAAATTGACCTCTTAATCTTATTTTTCATTTCAACCAAGTTTTGTTTAGTTTATATGCTTACTCGCATTTATGCAAAATTTTAGTATTTGTTTTTTTTTTAATTTATCTTAGCATCGTTTTTTTAAATATTACTTTAATTTGTTATTGCTTTCATTTGTATAATTGCTTCTGGAAATTGTTTTGTTATGTTAATATACCTTTGCTTTAAAAATTTAATTGATATTGATTTAAAATAATTTTATTCATTGTTATTATATTGATAGTGAACTTTACGTGTATATATATATATATATATATTTTATATGTTGATATATATTCTTGTAACTCTAAATATAACTTATTTCTTTTAAGTATTTTATTGATATCGAACAACATCTTATATTATTATTCTTGTATATGTATTTATTTATATCGGTTTTCACCTTATATATATTATTAATCTTATGTTATTTTATACATATAATTTTTTATTTTTATTTAATTTTTTTAAAAATCTATTTGTATACGTAATTATTATTATTTTTTAAATCTATTGCATATATAATTTATGATAAAATTAATTTAATCTTACAATTCACATTTTAATTCCATATTATCTGAGCATACAATTGTTTCTAAAATTTATTCATATGTAAATAACTCATATTAGATTATTTTTACTATAGTCCACGTCGTTGATTTCATATTATTCCACATAAATAGTTTTCTATGTGTTCCTTTAAATTTATTTATGCGTATAACGTATTTCTTTTAAGGACCCTATTTTAATTTGTACACTTTCGTATCTTATTATCTTTATGTACATCTTATTTATATGTATCATTAGTCCAAATCAATTTGTTTCATGTAAGATTATTTTATCCGTCATTTATTTTAAAATTCCTTTTACACATACAGAACATATGCTTGATTTATAAGCATCACTCAGTTCATACATTTTATACATATAGTTTTTGCATACATAATTATTATATACTATTAATCTCATGCTATTTTTACAAATAATTATTTCTATGTACATATGCATGTTTTGTAAATCTCTTATCATGTATTTTATTATTCTTTTATATTTTATATAAACTATCATGTATATTGTTAATTTTAAATGAATTTGTGTTTAAAATATTTTGCATGTTATTCAATTCAAATGTTTTAATACCTATTTCAATAATTATATATTTCTAGTTTTTATGCGATTAATCTACTCATATAGTATGTATATCATGTGTTCATTGATTCATAATTATTATAAAATTGTCTTATACTACATCTTTTGCTAATTTCCGCTTTATTTTGTACATGTTTTGTAGGTTGTTTTACATTTATTGTTGTAGTATATTATTTATTCACTGCTTTATCAATTGCTCTCCATTCATGATTAAGAACTTGGTTATATTTTACTTAGAATAGTTGTACATAATTGTTGGATTCATTAAATTGAGGCTTATTGTATCATATTATTTCCTGTTCATTAATCCTTTTCTATGCAAATGTTTTGATACAATGCATTAAGTGTTCTACTTATTTTAAAACCAATAAACATGTTTTGAGCGAATTTTCAGTTTTCTTTATTATTCAAAATTCTAAAATAAGGCAATATCCAATATTTGGGAATTTGAGAAATCGTGCTCAATCGTGCTGGGTATGATTTTTTCAGTGAACTAAATATTTGGATAACCTTTTATAATTTTAGTGTACGAGTTTTTGAAATTCCAAAATCAATCGTATTTTTGAAGGTATAAAGGATCGTATCCAATCGTGCTGGGTATGATGTTGCATATCTTTGAAACGAGAGAATTTTAACAGTTAACTCAAACTATTCACACATTTTAAAGAATCATGCCTTGAAAGATTTTAAAATCTTTGATATAAGGATATCATCGATTCAATTTGGTACCAATTTTTGGGCGTAATGAGGGTGCTCACCCTTCCTCATGCGTAACCGACTCCCAAACCCATTTGTTTTTGATTTTACGTGAATCAAAATTGTCTTTAATGGAACAAAACATTTTAGTAAGTGGCCTAATCACACCTAAACCGAGAGATTGGTGGCGACTCCACATGTTTTTTAAAAAAGTCGATTCTCGTTTTTTCTCTAAAAAAATGGTTTCGACAGCTTGGTGACTCCATTGGGGACTGAACAAAGAGAGTCAGGCCATAAAATTGATTATTTGTTGTCCTTTTGTCAAAGAATTGAAAATTTGTTTTGAAAATCATGATTCTTTTAATTGCATTTGTTTGCGTGATTATTGTGGATCGAGTCTTGTAGAATAATATGGCATTGCATTGCATGACCGCTATGGTTATACCTGTTAAGTAGGAGTAAGAAACTATGCTTTAGTGAGGTTTTCACCTTCGTATGGGCTAGTGGATTGCTTCCGGGATACATTCGTACCTATGATTTCGTGAGATTTTCATCTCCGCATGGTTATAGGGAAATGTATTCCCCTGAATTGAACTCGATTCATATGAGCCTATAACGAGTGAGAATTGAGGAATTTGCTGGTTCAGGTACCCTTTCTCTAGAAGCGAGCCACATATAGTGAACCTTGAGAATCCACCTTAAGTAGAACCTTGTCCAAATTTAGTGGTCACCTGAAAAGGTACTTTATTTAATATTTATCTCACTTGTACTAACGTGTTTTGTTTTTGTTTTGTTTATAATTGCATTGCATTACATCATCATAGAAAGGAGGTGTTGATTCATATTTGATTGCTAAATAGAACAGTTTGTCATAAGAAAATGAATTTCCTGATAAAGTGGATTATAATACGGTTGTCTGAATTGACGGAAGAAGGCTGACAATTTGTGGAGAAAAACAAGTCTTTACCTGAAGATTCAAGCTGACAAAGATTGTTTGAGAGCCGTCGCATCTCGATTTTCTTAATGGAGCTAATCAACGTCGTGAGGATAATAAGTCATGGCCTGGATCAAGCAAAGAAAAGCTAGTTGAGGCATTTATTGGAGGCTTGAGAGATTTGGATTTCACGAAGAAAAGGGATCGGTGTCCTCGTTTAGAATATGAAAGCAAGGCCGTATATGTAGTCCATTTTATGTAAAGAAATTAGTTTTCTAGAAAAGTTGTTCTAATGGAATTAAATTAAAAATCAACATCTCTCTTTCTTTTGCATTCATCCCATGCATTTGCATTACATTGCATCATTGCATTATTTGCATTAGATTTTCATAAAAAGGTCCCTAATTAGTTGAAATCATTTCAGTTAATCTGGGAACCAATAAAAACTTACCAACCAAGCGTCGTTACGGTACCCGTGCTAAGACAAAAGGATATGGACCAAAGATTAGAAAGACTTGAACAACTTCAAAGAGGGATGCAAGACCAGTTACAAATGCAGATGCAAGAACAACTGGCGAAGATTCGGCAGGAGATGATAGACCAGGTGCTAGAGTCTCAAAGGAATATAATGAATCAGTTGTCTCAATTGTTGACAAAGGGGCTTGAAGAAAGGAAAAGTTCCATGATCAATACTGGGAAGGACAATGATGAGCCTCTCTACCCTCTGGGTTTCATCCCTAAAAGTGTTCAGACATATCCGTAAGGTGTACCTATTATTAAAACTCAGCAATATCAGGCCGGTGCCTCTACATTGGTGGATTACCCAATAGGTTCAGGTTTCAATCCGGGGGGCAATCCAACCAATCTTGAAGTTCCTAATTTAGATGAAATGGTAAAAGCATAGAGGGAATTGCCAAGACAACTTGAGGATCAGCATAGGTGGTTGGAGGAAAAATTGAAAGCAAAGGAGAATGTTAACTTCTGCTGTGGGGTTGATGCTAAGGATCTGAGTTTGGTTCCCGATCTAGTACTCCAGCCAAAATTTAAAACTCCAGAGTTTGAAAAGTACAATGGGACTAGTTGTCCTGAAGCTCACATCACAATGTTCTGTTAAAGAATGATAGGATATGTTAATAACGATCAATTGTTAATCCATTGTTTCCAAGATAGTCTGATCGGGTCAGCAGCTAAATGGTACAATCAGTTGAGTCGTGTTAAAATCAATTCATGGGAAAACTTAGTACAAGCTTTTATGAAGCAATATAGCCATGTAACAGACATGGCATCCGACAGAATTACCCTATAAAGTATGGAAAAGAAGCAAAATGAGAGCTTTAGGCAATATGCCCAAAGATGGAGAGAGGTAGCAATACAAGTCCAACCGCCTCTTTTGGAGAACGAGACTGCGATGCTTTTCATCAATACTCTGGAAGCCCCATTCATTAATCATATGTTGGGAAGCGCTACTCTGAGCTTTTCAAATATAGTAATGTCCTGTGTGATGATTGAAGATGCGATAAGAAATGGAAAAATAGATATGGGAGAAAATGCCAAAAGGTCAACCTCGGGAAACAAGGCAAATGAAGTGAACATCGTGAGCATGCCTTCCCAAATTGGTCAACATAGGCCAACCAAGGGTTATAACCACTAATCATCAAAGAGAATCTGAATGACATATCCAAGAGAGGTCCAGGGAATAAAAGTTTCCAAACCCTTATGTACTTGGGGGTGTTTTAAGCAATGGGGCTGTGGAAGAAATCCTTGTATTTTTAGAGCTGATTTAGAGTAATATTTAAAACGCGCTTGTTGCCTTAAGCCTAGGGGCAATAAGAATCCTTTTGTGAAATAGGCTTGTGTCCAAAATTTTTTTATTTCAATAAAATGCATTCTTTTTGAATAAATATTCTTTCATTCTTTATATATTCTTTTGTTCTTTGGACTATTTTTTTTTTTAAAATATGCTTTCATCATTCATTCACGATCATACCATACAAATAACTATCCCATGAATTTGCCTCTGTACCTACTATAGGTCCCCAGATATCAATGACATGAGCAACGCTGTAACTGACTCCCTTTTGGGGCGAGATGGTTGTTTAAGCAGATCTCAAGACTTTGAAGATGACAGAGATTGTGACTTATTTCCTGATTTGTTAAGGACGGTAAAACAAGATGAAAAAATAGATCCTACTTTACGAAGGGTCAATGGACATTGTGAACAAGGGGCAAAGATTGAAACCTGAGTCACCACAAGGACAAAATGAATTGTCTTTGAGTTACTTCAAGAAATTTAAAGATGTTTTCACATGATCATGTCGAGATATATTTGAGATATTAAGATCTGTGGATGATACAAAATGACTATACAGTACCAAAGGGATATATGTTAAAGGTTTCATGGTAGCCACGCTAATCATGAGGTTTGGGTATTGTTGATCCACCATGGAAGGGGATTGCATTGGTTAAAGTCACATTCATTACTTCACAGATTTTCTCTATATGGGGCAAGGATGTTATCAGGCCATTCTCATCGATTAATCTTGGCAGTTATTGATTACTTCACGAAGGGGGTGAAGGTCGCTTCATATGTCAATATTACAAGATCAATAGTCATCAAATTTTTTTAAAAAAAAAAGGGTTGCTGACAAGTAATGTCAGAAAGGATCATTTTCAAATACAACGCATAATGTCAAAGTTTACGATCTGTTCAAAGATCGGACACTATATCACAAAGGCAAGAGAAAGGCATTCAAAAGAAAAACAAAAGTTCAAAGATAGAAAAAGAAAAAGCAAATAATAGAACAAAGGTCATAGTGAAAAATGACTGAGTCTTGTAAGATTGGCATAAAGAAGTTATTATTTACCCTCTATGTTTATCGAACGTGGACCGAAACCTTCACCGAGGCAACACATTGATTTATAGAATGAAATAGTTTTTGAAAACAAGATTCCTTTTCTTGAGTCTTGGCAGAATTAAAGTTGGATGAATCAGAATGGGTTCAATCCTGATATGAACAATCAAAGTTAAAGGATATCCGTCACAGTCAGATGATGTAGGTTTATGACAGAAAGGTTTATCTTCAAGAATTCCATGAGCGGAGCTTGAAATTGAAGAAGACCTTTCTTATACAAAAGGACTTCAAAGGAAGAAATATGTCAAACTAAAAGGGACCTTATGTAGTAAAGAAGGCCTGTTTTGGAGGAGCATTGATATTGACCAGCAGGGTTTGCCCAAATTGGAGAATTCAAAATGCAGTCAAAGAGTATTCTACCTAAAATAGGAGAGGCCAAGGTGAAAACCCGCAAAGGGCGCCTTGAGACTTTTAAAAAAAATCAAAATAAAATAGAAATAAAAAGAAAAAAATCCAAAAAAAGAAAGAAATAATCAATTAAAGAAATTGAAAAAAGAAAGAAAAAGAAGTGGCTAGGGCAAAAACCTACAAAGGGCGCTTTGAGACCAAAGGGGATTTGAGTTGAAAACCCAAAAAGGGCAGCTCATATGTGGATCAAAATGGGGCATATAGTAGTCGTGCTATGCCTGAATTAACAATGAAAGAAGTATGTTACGTCTTGGGGCATCGACAAAGTACTCCGGATCCCCTAAACACAGATTGAGCTCAGAATGGTCCTCAAGAAGTTGGTACAGAGAAGCTCAGGCTGTGATATCTGGGGCACCTAGCTTTCCATTTTTACCCATTTTTCTTGCTTACCTGCTCAGATCATTTCCCAATAAATTTCTTTCTGGGATTGCATTTGCTTGTTTCGAGCTATGTTTTCAATTAATTCCTTTCTTGTCCATGGTTATGATCTCTTTCATGCATTTTGCATTGAAATAACGATTTTTGGACTAATAATACTTTCATAGAAGGAGTTTCACGTATTACTTTGGGGAGTTTCTACATAATACAGGAGCCTGAAACAGGACTATTGTTTAAAATTCACCAAGCTTAAGGGTTGGAAATATTTAAGCCCAGATTGAGGTTATCTCTTTGGAATTTCGATCAAAGATATTGATTGAGCAAAAAGAAAGTCGCATTGGTGTTATAATCCCGGCAAAGAGCAAGTAATGGGGTTATTCTTGAGAAAAGGAAAATGGTATTCTATATTCATACAGATATCAAGCATATACATCTGTTCATTACACCTAAGGAGTGGTGTAACAGATCAAATTGATTAAAGATGATGCAAATCCTATATCCCTGAGTTGCAGTAGGATGGATAGAAAAAATCAAATGATTATTCCCCTGAAGTTGCAGTAGGAGGTTCAAACTTCATGTCCCAGAAGACTACAGTGTAAGGGACTCTGGAATTACAGCGGGGCAAGCTTGCTGAGTAGAATGTGATTGTTTCTTTGGGTTTTCTGTCAAGAATATCAGCTGAACAAGATGGCAACATAATAAATCAGTGATAGTGCCCTGGTGAACAACGAACGCTTAAGCATTTTTTTTAAAAAAAAAAAGAGAAAAAAGAAGAAGATCATTTAAAAAGATCATTCTCATTTTTGCATTCATTCATAACACATCTAATTAGGAGTATTTGATTCAGTTAGATCATAGCATCCTAATTATTTGACATAAACATCATATTTAGTTAGGAGCATTAGATTCATTTTAATCACAACATCCTAATCATTTGGCATAAACATCAAGTCTACAGAACATGTTCCCCAGAGGACAGTGTAGTGACATTGGTGAAGTCAGATCTTGTCTCTTTGAAGTTGTAGGAAAATAGATCGAAGACTACAAACCTTATCTCCCTGATGTTGCAGTAGAGCAGGTTAAAGTGACAGGCCTTATATCCCTAAAGTTGCAGTGGAGTAGATCGAAGACGAAAAATCTTATCTCCATGTACCGGCAATGGAGCAGATTTAAGTCACTAGTCTTATCTCCCTGAAGTTGCAGTGGAGCAAGTTCAAGATATAGTCTTATCTTTTTAAGGCAGTAAGAAAGTAGACTGAAGATTGAAGATTGAAAAAGGCAAATCTTATCTCCATGTATCGGCAATGGAGCAGATTTAAGCCCCAAGCCTTATCTCTCTGATGTAGTAAGAGAGCAGGTTGAAGATTGAAGTCTTATCTTCCTGAGGTAGCAAGGAAATAGACTGAAGATTGAAGATTGGAAAAGGCGAATCTTATCTCCATGTACCGGCAATGGAGCAGATTTAAGCCTCA
This sequence comes from Gossypium arboreum, assembly GCF_025698485.1. NCBI lineage: Eukaryota > Viridiplantae > Streptophyta > Magnoliopsida > Malvales > Malvaceae > Gossypium > Gossypium arboreum. The sequence continues at coordinate 115,525,626 of NC_069070.1, read as the reverse complement.
AGGCCTCATCTCTCTGAGGTAGAAAGAGAGCAGGTTGAAGATTGAAGTCTTATCTTCCTGAGGTAGTAAGGAAGCAGACTGAAGATTGAAGATTGGGGATGGCAAATTTTATCTCCATGTATTGGCAATGGAGCAGATTTAAGTCCCAAGCCTTATCTCTCTGAGGTAGTAAGATAGTAGGTTGGCGGTTGTGGTCTTATCTTCTTGAGGTAGCAAGGAAGCAGACTGAAGATTGAAGATCTTATTTCCCTAACGCGGTTGTGGAGCAGATTGAGGATGGCGAATCTTATCTTCATGTATCGGAAATGGAATAGATTTTAGCCACCAGTCCTATTTCCCTAAAGTTTCAATCAAAATTCAGCAAAACCGGGCAAAATTGTCCCTATTTGAAGGTTTTGCTCTATTCTCATTACACGATAATGAGCAAAGAGGGGCAGCTGTAATAGGCCCATTTCGCCCGGGCCCATAAAAAACCGAAACCAAAATAAAACAAACAAAAATAAAAATAATATAAAACCCAAAAACAATAAAAGTCCAAATTTATTAGTCCAAAACAGTCCATTTACCCAAATTTGAACCCATTAACTCAAATTGTAGTGGCCGATAGAATAAGCCCAATAACCCAAAGTCTTGCAGAATAGAAACTTTAGGGTTTCTTTTCCTCTTCTTACTGACCCTTACGAGCAGCCTCGCCACATCATACGTTTTCCTCTGTGCCTTCGTACACTCCCACAAATGACTTCTCCATTGGCTCCTCCTGCGACAAACTAATGAAACAACAAAGCAGCCGTGGACAAAAAAAACAAAGAGAGAAATTTGTATTTCTTATTTATTTTTATTTTTATTTTTATTTTTATTTTTGGATATTTTCATTTCAACCAAGTTTTGTTTAGTTTATATGCTTACTCGCATTTATGCAAAATTTTAGTATTTGTTTTTTTTAATTTATCTTAGCATCGCTTTTTTTAAATATTACTTTAATTTGTTATTGCTTTCATTTGTATAATTGCTTCCGAAATTGTTTTGTTATGTTAATATACCTTTGCTTTAAAAATTTAATTGATATTGATTTAAAATAATTTTATTCATTGTTATTATATTGATGGTGAACTTTACGTGTATATATATATATATATTATATGTTGATATATATTCTTGTAACTCTAAATATAACTTATTTCTTTTAAGTATTTTATTGATATCGAACAATCGCTCTTATATTATTATTCTTGTATATGTATTTATTTATATCAGGTTTTCACCTATATATATTATTAATCTTATGTTATTTTATACATATAATTTTTTATTTTTATTTAATTTTTTTAAAATCTATTTGTATACGTAATTATTATTATTTTTTAAATCTATTGCATATATAATTTATGATAAAATTAATTTAATCTTACAATTCACATTTTAATTCCATATTATCTCGAGCATACAATTGTTTCTAAAATTTATTCATATGTAAATAACTCATATTAGATTATTTTTACTATAGTCCACGTCGTTGATTTCATATTATTCCACATAAATAGTTTTCTATGTGTTCCTTTAAATTTATTTATGCGTATATTATTACGTATTTCTTTTAAGGACCCTATTTTAATTTGTACACTTTCGTATCTTATTATCTTTATGTACATCTTATTTATATGTATCATTAGTCCAAATCAATTTGTTTCATGTAAGATTATTTTATCCGTCATTTATTTTAAAATTCCTTTTACACATACAAAACATATGCTTGATTTATAAGCATCACTCAGTTCATACATTTTATACATATAGTTTTTGCATACATAATTATTATATACTATTAATCTCATGCTATTTTTTACAAATAATTATTTCTATGTACATATGCATGTTTTGTAAATCTCTTATCATGTATTTTATTATTCTTTTATATTTTATATAAACTATCATGTATATTGTTAATTTTAAATGAATTTGTGTTTAAAATATTTTGCATGTTATTCAATTCAAATGTTTTAATACCTATTTCAATAATTATATATTTCTAGTTTTTATGCATTAATCTACTCATATAGTATGTATATCATGTGTTCATTGATTCATAATTATTATAAAAATTGTCTTATACTACATCTTTTGCTAATTTCCGCTTTATTTTGTACATGTTTTGTGGGTTGTTTTACATTTATTGTTGTAGTATATTATTTATTCAATTGCTTTATCAATTGCTCTCCATTCATGATTAAGAACTTGGTTATATTTTACTTAGAATAGTTGTACATAATTGTTGGATTTATTCATGTTTTTAAAAAAGTCGATTCTCGTTTTTCTCTAAAAAATGGTTTCGACAAAGAAAATTGGGGAAATACTTTTGGGAAAAACTGATTGATTTGGACAATGCCCAAGGGAAATTCCACCTAGACTTCACTTGTTATTTGACTCTGAATCAGACGATTTATTCACTTAACTTGATCCGTAGAAATCCCTAAGTTATATTATTATCTCTCTCGAGACTAACAACATCTAATCCTAGGTTGATTAATTGAAATCTCTTTCTAATTAAAACCCCTAGTGTTGCATTAACTTGATCTATGGATTCCCTTATTAGGTTTCACCCTAATCTGGCAAAATTATGTCACCCTATGTCTAGGGGTGCAATCAACTCCGCTTAATTATGCTAGATCTACTCTTAGACATGGACTTTTGCTCCTCTGAATAAGCATATCAATACTTGAATCAATATCCTGGAGTATTAAAGCAAGAATTAATAACTCATAATTAAGAACAAGTCAAATATTTATCATATAATTCAGAAAATAATAACAAGATCTGTCTTAGGTTTCATTCCCCTTAGGTATTTAGGGGATTTAGTTCATAAGTGTAAAAGAAAACATCTCAAAAGAATAATGATAAACAAAACATAAAGAAAACCTAAAAACTCCTGAAGGAAATTGAAGGTAGATCTTTAGTCTTGAAGGATAATCCGGCTTCTGAGATGGATCAATCGGCTTTCTTCGAGTAATTCCTTGCCTCCTACTTTGTGTGTCTTTTTCAGGTACCTCCTGGGGTGTTTATATATGCTTTAGAATGCTTCAAAACCCTCAAGAGTGGCCTTTTCCGAATAAAACTAGACTTGGGCTCGACAGGGACACGCCCGTGTGACTCACTCGTGTGTAAGTGCTTCAACCCGTGGTCAAGTCTGTTGAATAGATACGGGCGTGTGGTCTACCCGTGTAAGGAAGTCCGGGCCGTGTCAATTTCTCACATTGACCCATTTTCTTCGTTTTTGGCCTGATTCTCGCTCTTTTTACTCTCTTATGCTGACCTAAGTATAAAACATGAAATTAAAGGATTAGGAGCATCAAATTCCACAAATCCAATGATAATTCATCCAAAAATATGCTAAGCATGGGATAAAAATATGTATAAATTATGGTTTATCAATGGTAGTTTTAAATCTACCATTGAAGAGGAATCTTTTAATGACCCGGTTTTTCTCAACACGGATGGGGTAGTGCAAATAGCATCTGGAAATGCAGCGCTGGTGGAGTTGTTCGTAATGCTAATGGAGATTGGATTTTTGGGTATAATCGTCACCTTGGAAAATATTCTATCTTTAATCCTGAACTATGGGGCATTCTGGAGGTTCTCAGGTTAATTTAACGAAGGGGTTACGATGAAGTCATCATTCAATCTGATAGTTTAGAAGTTGTCAATGCTTTAATTGACAATACCTCTACTGAGGCGAATTCAACATTAATCAGGCGTATCCAAAGTATTTTATTTCAAGAGAGACGGTGGTGCTTGAGGTACATTCCGAGAGATCAAAATCAAGTTGCAGATTGTCTAGCAAAACAAGTATTGTTTGGATATGCTAATTTGCAAGTGTTCGATTATCCTCATCCGATGACGCACACGTTATTGGATTTGGACAAGAATAAGAATGTTTTTTTCTATTCAGAGTACTATTTTGTAATTAGCGTTGGTTTTTTCATCATAAAAAAAATATTGTTCTTGTATTGTACTTTATTTTATTGTGGTATACATATTTTTAATATTTGTGGTTAATTTAAACCATAATCAAGTATATTCATTACAGACAAAAATATACATATGATTAAAGAAAAGGGGATATTATTAATTTTGCTTGTGGTAACACTAACAACAAGTGCATGGTTTCAAATTGCAAATATATATACAATGAATTGGTTGTAAATTTCTGATTTGTGAGTGTATTGGCCATCTCCCAATGTCCCACCATCTCCAAAATGGCTTATCCTTTTTATCAATAATTTTCAATGGGGATCACCACCAACTAAAAAGCATATACATAAAAAAAAAAAGAAAAAAAAAGAAAGAAAAGAAGGAGGAGGAGGAGGAAGAGGAGAAGAAGAAGAATATTTGAATGGGTTTAGAATGATGGATATGTAGATTATTGAAGTTCTATTTATGATACATGATCAATTGTTAACGAGGACGCAGATTTTTTTTTTTTGAGAAAAATTTCAAAATTATTCGTCAGAAGTTGATGGACTTCTTAATAAGTTAATATTGTTCTCGATTGAAGTTTCATACTCAACTTTTTTAAAGAGTTCGAGTGCTTGAGGTAATGATGAGTTCAACAAAACGAGATCGGACTATGTGTGAAGGACATGAGCATATGCCTTCAGTAGAGATTAAACTCAGGCCCTTAAATAGCATTAATGGGAAAGTGTACTGCCACTTGATGTCACTAAACATTTGAGAGTAACGGTTTAAACCCTAACAAATAGAAATAAATATTCTCCACGTCACAATTAAATGAATTTACGGTTATGATAATATGTTTGAAATTGAGATGTATCATAATAATAACTCAAATAAGAATGGAGGAAGTAACATTTTCGAATAAGCTAAACGTAGGTGATCTTATGAAAAGCCAATTTTATTCCATTAAAATTAAAACTGTACTTACCAAAAACAATTAAGGCCGAGAAATTGGAAATGATTTGTTTTAGCATATATTCAAACAAAATTTTCTACGCCACCACTAAATGAATTTGCGGGTCCTCCTATTACCGGTGGTAAAGGAGAGGAGAAACAAAATTCATGATAATTAATGATGATGAGGATCAGGTCCCCCTGGACTTCGCCGTTTCGTCTCGTATGGAATTCCTCCATTTCTTTCTATGCTTGCTTTAATGGCTTCCCTGCCTTCTTCAATCAATGCACGCTTGGACTCAATAATGGCTGCTTCAGGGTGTTGTTTATCTGCAACTGCCAATGCTAACTGGTCTATGCCCGAAAATTGCTTGGATTCGAAGTGTCTATAAGTTATCTCTTCATCATGTGTATTAGCATTATACTGTGATTTTGATTCCATTTTCAATGCCGGATCAGCGATCGAAAATGGATGAAACAACCGAGTTCCAGAACTCGAAACCAAGAACAAAACATGCAGAGAAAGGCAGAACAGAACTTTGAAGCTAGCCATTGAGAGTTATCAAATTCAGGGTTGATAGTTGCATAGCTTGGTGGTGCATGGATAGGGTATATATAGGCTTCATTACCATCTTTTCCACGATATTTTATGCTTGGTCAAATGCACACCATTTTATTGGAAAGATAATCTTTTTTTTTCCTTTTTACTTTTTTGGGGTCTGGAGATGAAATTTTAAGTGCTGGCATTGACTTATTCTTAAACCAACACTTGTGGGGGGTTTCATTTAAGTCCAAGAAAGTTCAAGTCCAACAAACTTAGTTATTTCAGCTTTAGCATATTACCGACTTTCAAGATAAAATTAATGCCCCACTAATCCAAGATTAACTTTTTTTTAGCATAAAGGTTAAGTAAAGAATATCCATTAGGATTTAATCTCTAAGCTCTAGCGTTTTGACGAAAAGGAAAAAGGCAGTGTTCCATGTCAGGGGTGTTGACATTTTGCAGAAGAGCTAGAAAAAAAAGACTGCTAACTCTAGGCCCTATTTTAACATTATTAATTTGATGAAAAATGGCAGAAGGAAGATTAAGATTACCTAAATTGTTTCCTTCAAATTTAACTGTTTTTAAGGAAGCCAAGGCCCCTACTTGCCCTTGGTGCGCTTAGATTCTCAAATTTCTATATTATTTTTGAATTATCCTTTAAATCACAACATCATATCCAACCTTGAGATTTTTGAAGTAGTTTTCATGTGCTTTCCAAAAACAATACATTACAAATTAAGGGAGGGGTTGTCGGAACATTTTTAAATGTTTATAGTGTTCCAATAACTATAAATGAATGAGTGTAATTAATTAAAAGTTAAATTTTTTTGTTATTGGTCAAAAGTTATATCATTTTATTTTTAAAAAAAAGAATTCTAACTATTCAAACAATATTATTTTGAATAGTTATGATATTAAATGAATAATTATGTGTGTTTTTTTAAAGATATTATTATTCAGAAAAGACACTTAATGAAGAGGTATGAAAATTCCTATAAATATGAATGAGATTTCATTTGGAAATCACACCAACAAATTCTGAAATTCTTTCTTTCCTCCGTTCATTTTCTAATATTATTATATTATTCTATAATGTATTACTACAAAAATCCTTTGTAGAAATTGAGTTTATTGTTATACATTGCTTAGTGCTTAGTGCTTAGTGGACTTTTCTTGTCAGTGCAAAACGCAAATAGTCATTGGCTTTATTGTATCCTCGAGGTTAATTTGCTTGAAACGCTTTTGCACATATAGGTGGGGGTGAATATAACCTTAAAAATAGTGGTCTGATACACGCCTTGAAGCTGTAGCGACGTTAAAATTTAGTTTTGGGGTCGCTAATTGTGGCGATTTATTAAACGTTTGAAAATCAACTTTCAATTTTATTAAAAAGGGAGTCGTCACCGATCCTTTTTATAGGTGTGATCGGACACCATAGATCTCTTAAAATAAATAAAAGGCTGAGTTTTGGTCTATGTTAAAATCAGAGGAAAATTTAGGTTCGGGATTCGTTTACGCGCGAGGAAGGTATTAGCACCCTCGCGACGCCCAAAATTGGTATCTCATAAACACGTGTTGTCTTAATTTTCAAAAATACGAGTTTAGTGTAAAATTTAATTGTAATCCGATTAAAAAGACGAGAAATTTTTGGTTTATTCCGGTTTTTGAGAAGGGTATATCGCTTTAACACGAGTCAATCGACATTCACCCAACATAGCGATGAACTCGATGACTTAATGTTAAATCGGTATATTGCCTTGATTATTGAAATCAATTAGCAAAACATGAACGGGATTTTGAAATAACATGAAGTAAATTAGAATAAATAAATGGAAGAATTTAAACATTTTTGAAACGAACACCGTAATATGGTAAAAATTTTTAAAGATACTAACAACACGTATAAAATTAGATATGATCACAATATTGAATACGAACACGTAATGAATATACATATGTAGAATGACATTAAGAATATACACATAAAATATATACGTATAGGTAGTGATTGTAACACTCCTTACCCGAGACTGTTTCCAGAATCGAGCACGAGGCATTACTAAACTTAATCTATCACTTAAATAGGTTTAAATTATTTATTTAAGCTTTTCGGAATGTGCTGCCATTCTGCGTCGTAGTCGCCTAAAAATTCATATCTTGAGTTTCGAAACTCAAAATTAAGATCCGTAAATTTTTCCTGAAACTAGACTCATATATCTATCTACTAATTTTTTTCTAGAATTTTTGACTAGGCCAATTAGTACAGTTTATTAGTTAAAGTTTCCCCTGTTTCAAAACTCAACTACACTGACCTCTTCTTACTACGAGCCATGTTTCTTCCTGTACAAAATTCATATGACTAAACCGTTTGTTTCTATAAAAACTAGATTCAATAAGGATTCTAACCATATAAATTACACCTTATAATTAGTTTTTTACAATTTATGGTGAATTTCCAAAGTTGAAACAGGGGATCCAGAAATCACTCTGACCCTGTTTCACTAAAACTCAGATATATCATAAAATATAATACCTTTACCTGTTTTGCTTATTCCATAAGAAAATATACATAATAAGCTTTAATTTCATATATTATTCATCTTCAAACTATGTTTCTACAATTTTTAGTGATTTTTCAAAGTTACGTCATTTCTGTTACTTGAATCTGTTTTTAGGTTACTTTCACATTTTTTCATAATTTTCATGTGATAATCATCAATCAATCATACATATTAATAAATATGTATATCATCGGCTATTTTATTAGCTAATCACTAGCAAGTATTTACACATCATTCATTGCTCATATTATACCAAAAGTAGCTAAGTTTCTATACATGCCATACACAAAACAAAACATCTAATTATACCGAGTTATTTCTTTGATAGTGTGATCGGCCTCCGACGTTTCCTTCGATCCCCGAGTGACTAGATAAGTACTATAAGAAGAAGAAAATAAAGAGATTAAGCACTAGGCTTAGTAAGCTTACAAGCAAATAAATCACAACATTCAACGTAATGGATAATTATGCATAATATCATCTAACATCATAAATTTCTTTACTTCTCAATTTCTATCTTCTTCTTTATTCCCTTACCTTCTTTCTTACCTGACCTTTCCTTTTTCATAAATATAATCTACTTTTCCCTTGCTGTTAATTCACTGTAATTTAACTCAGATCCTGACCCGTTGAACCACTCGGAATACTAAGGATACTAGGTCGCTCCTCGCTCATCAATATTATCTCGCCAATGCCATGTCTTTGACATGGACTTACATGAATTATTCTGCTCCAATGCCATATATAATATGGACTTACATGGCTCAATCTCTGTCTCCAAAGCCATATTTCTAATATGGGCTTACATGGCTCATTTCGTTTCGTCTCACAACCCTAATATCCTAACATTCCTAGGGTTCAATGGGCTTTCTAACACTTTTCCTCCTGTCACTTCACCTTAAATTCGACTTTAAATATTTTCATAACATAAATATATAAATGCTGGAAATTGACAATAATAATGTAAAATAAAAGAATATTGCATTTATTTACTGTAAACTTACCTCGATACAACATGTGACTAAACTTTACAATTTAGTCCTTTACTTTTTCTTTTCCCCGATCTACTCTCGAATTTCGCTCTTCTTGATCTATAATAGCAAATTTAGCTTATTTAATATCAACATTTATCAAAACAACCCTTTACTCAAACTTTGGCAAAATTACATTTTTGCCCCTAAACTTTCACATATTTGCACTTTTGCCCCAAGGCTCATAAATTAAACTTCATCCTATTTTCTTATGTTTTATGACATGCTGATCATTTTTCCCTTCTATGGCAACATCAAATTCACACACTAACATGTACTTATGACTATTAGGTATTTTTACCGATTAAGCCTTTTTACTCGTTTTCACTTAAAACCAAGTAGCACAAGTTGTCTAACATAATTTAAAACCTCATATTCCATCATAAAACATCAAAATACACAAATTTCACCTATGGGTATTTTTCCGAATTTGATTCCTAACTTAAATTATTGCTAGCATAAGCTTTATCGAGCTAACGGACTTCAAAACGTAAAGATCATTAAAATGGGGCTTGGAATCACTTACTATGAAGCTTGAAAGTTGAAGAAACCCCAGCTATGGAGAGAGGTAAGGTTCTGCTGGTAACTTGAAGAAGATGATACAATTTTATCATCTTTTACCTTTTATTAATGTTAATAACCAAATGACCAAAATGCCCTCCTTACTAAACTTTTCAAAATTCCTTCCATGTCCTAATTTTGTCCATGAACTTAAAATTGGTCAAATTACCATTTAAGATCTCCTAATTAATATTCCAAAATAATTTCATACTAAAACTTCTAGAATACAAGTTTTGCAAATTATTCGATTTAGTCCCTAACCTCAATTTAAGCACTTTATGCATAGAATTTTATCACGAAATTTTCGCACAATCATGTAATCATACCATGAACCTCAAAATAATAATAAAAAATTTTTTTCTACCTGAATTTGTGGTTTCGCAACCACTGTCCGCTTAGGCCCTATTTTGAATGTTACATTTCTCCCCTTTGGGATTTTCGTCCAAAATCTTACCGTGAAGAGATATGGGTATTGTTTTCGCATAGCCTCTTCGGGTTCCCATGTAGCCTCATCTACCCCATGTCTATTCCATAGTACTTTCACAAGTACAATACTTTTGTTCCTTAATTGCTTTACCTCTCGAGCTAGAATCTTTACCGGTTCTTCACCGTAAGTCATGTCCGGTCAATCTCAACCTCTCGTCGAGAAATCACATGTGACGGATCTGAACGATAACGACGTAGCATAGACACATGAAATACATTATGAATCTTCTCTAACTCAATCGGCAAAGCTAACCGATATGCTAATGGTCCGACTCTCTCAATCACTTCAAACGGTCCAATAAAACGTGGACTTAGTTTGCCTTTCTTGCCAAATCGAGAACTTTCTTCCACGGGATACTTTCAAAAAACTTTGTCACCAACTTGATATTCGATCTCTTTTCTTTTAAATCGCATACGACTTCGCCTCGTCTCAAGTCGCTTTTAAACAATTTCGATAACTTTCACTTTTCTTCCGCTTTAACTAGATCAACCCCAGAATCGGCTTTTTTAAGCTCATCCAATATAAAGGTGTACGGCATTTACGTCCAAACAAAGCTTCATAAGGTGCCATCTTCAAACTTGATGATAACTATTATTGTAGGCAAACTCTACCAATGGTAAGTATTTTTCCCAACTACCTTGAAATTCTAATACACAACATCTAAGCATATCTTCAAGTACTTGAATAACTCTCTCGATCGACCATCGATTCCGAGGGTGAAAAGTCGACTAAAACTCAACTTCGCACCTAAAGCCTCTTGTAACTTCTTCCGAATCGTGAAGTAAATCTTGGATCTCCGTCGAAATGATCGATAATGGCACTCCATGTAGTCTAACTATCTCGAAATGTATAACTCGCCAACTTGTCAAGTGAATAATCCATACGGATTGGGATAAAATGAGTGACTTAGTTAGCTTATCAATCACAACCCATATTGCATCTTTCTTTTTCAGTGTTAACGGCAATCCTGTCACAAAATCCATAGTAACTCTGTCCCATTTCCATTCCTAACTAGCACAAAGTTGCAATAATCCCGAGGGTACCGATGTTCGGCCTTTACCGTTGACAAATCAAGCATCTAGAAACAAACTCAAATATCTCTTTTCATTCCTACCCACCAATACAATTTCTTCAAATCATTATACATTTTTGTATTGCTGGATGAATAGATAAAGAACGCTATGTGCTTCCTGTAAAATCTTCCGAATAAGCTCATCATTCTTTGGTACACAAATTTCGTCTCTAAACATCAAACAACCATCGAACCAATCCGTAAATCGATTCTATGCCTGACTCACATTGAACTCTTTTAGCTTGTAACTCATTATCATCTTTCTGAGCTTCACAAATCTCTTCAAGAAATACCGGTTTAGCTCTAAATTCAGCTAAAATAGAACCATCATCTGACATGGCTAAATTGGTATTCAAAGCTCGCAATGTAAATAAAAGTTTCGCTTAAAGCGCCAAGAACTACATTTGCCTTACGGGTGATAATCAATCACTAACTCATAATCTTTAAGCAATTCCAACCATCTTCTTTGCCTCAAATTCAAATCTTTTTGAGTCATCAAGTATTTCAAGCTTTTATGATCGGTAAATATCCAGCACCTTTCACCATACAAATAATGTCTCCAAATCTTCAATGCAAATACAATAGCAGCTAGCTCTAAATCATGTGTCGGATAATTTTTCTCATGTGGCTTCAATTGTCTAGAGGCATAAGCAATTACCTTTCCTTCCTGCATGAGTACACAACCGAGCCCATTCAAGGATGCATCATCAGAATCACAAATTCTTTACTCTTGTTCCTACTGTACTAAGATAGGAGCTTCGTCAACAATGCCTTTAACTTATCAAAACTTTGTTGGCACTTCTCATCCATTCAAACTTAACATCCTTCCGTAGCAGCCTCGTCAACGGGTAGCTATCATGGAAAATCCTCTACAAATCGCCTATAATATCCAAGAAGACCAAGAAAACTTCTAACTTCGATACATTTCTAGGAGGCTTCCAATCAACAATGGCTGAAATCTTACTCAGATCAACCTTAATACCTTCACCGAGACAATATGTCCAAGAAAACCAACTTCGTAACTGTAACTCACTTTTCTTGAACTTGGCATACAACCGATTATCTCTCGAATTTGTAAACTCGTTCTCAAATGCTCGCATGCTCAGTCTCATCATGAGAATAAATCAAAATATCATCAATGAACACAACTACAAACTTATCTAAGTATGGTCTAAAAATTCGGTTCATTAAGTCCATGAAAATGGCAGGAGCATTAGTCAAGCCAAATGGCATCACAAGGAACTCATAATGACCATACCTAGTCCGGAAAGCAGTCTTCAGGACATCTGACTCTTTAACTCGCAACTGATAGTATCCGGATTTCAAATCTATCTTCGAAAACACAGTAGCTCCCTTCAATTGATCAAACAAATCATCAATTCTAGGCAATGGATACTTGTTCTTTACTGTTACCTTGTTAAGTTGCCGATAATCTATGCATAATCTCATCGATCCGTCTTTCTTTTTCACAAATAACACTGGTGCACCCCATGGTGAACTACTGGGTCTTACCAAGCCTTTATCTGTTAATTCTCGCAGAATCGAGCTTTCAATTCTTTCAATTCCAATGGAGCCATTCTATAAGGAGCAATAGAAATGGGCGTGGTACCGAATCAACTCAATACCAAACTCAACTTCCCTAACAGGAGGCAAACCCGTAGTTCTTCCTAAACACATCGGAAACTCACATACCACGTAATCGATTCAATTTTCAATTTTGGATCTTTAGTGTTTAACACAAAAGCAAGATAAGCTTCATACCCTTTTCTCAAACATTTCTGAGCAGACATAACAGAAATTATGGGAAATAAACTATCTGACTCTTCTGAATTAACCCGAAGAATTTCACCATTTTCACACTTCAACTCAATGAATTTCTTTCCACAATTCACTATCACATCATGTGTAGTCAACCAATCCATACCAAGAATCACATCAAACTCATCAAATGGTAATAGCATGAGATCAGCCGGAAAACAGTAGCCTCTAATCATTAAAGGACAATTTCTACATACTTTATCTACTAATACATGCTTGCCTAATGGATTCGATACTTTAATCACAAATTCAGAGATTCTATAGGCATACTTATACTAGGCATCAATTTCATACAAACATAAGAATGAGTCGAACCGGATCAATCGAGCAATGACATTAATATCATGTAGAGAAAATGTACCGTAATCACATCGGGAGGATGCCTCTTCGCGGCACGAATAGCATAAGTCCTTGCAGGGCTCTAACATCCGGTCTCACACCAATCTCTAAAGGTACCTCACATTTGCTCCTACTCCCGGTTGCCTCGGTGATCCGCCTCTAGTAGGAGCATTTAGGATCTAGCACTCTGTGTTACCTCTCGGCTAGCCACTTCGGACATTCTCGCACAAAATGATCCGAGCACCACATTTATAGCAAACATTTTCGCCGCCCGACAAGGACCATAATGAAGTCTACCACATCGAGACACCCGATCTACCTCGTTCGACATTACCTACACTCGTAGTCGAGGTGGTCCGAGCCTTCGGATCCTTAAATGCTACTCTATTCTCGACTAGATTGCCCTGTCGAAAAGCTAGATCCGTAGAAAACTCTCTGGGCCTCTTGGATGTAGCCCAAATGATCTGCTCATCTGCTCTTCTTTGTATCTTGTGTCTCTGTCTCAACTTTGCCTTTCCTTTTAATAGCTCCTCCGCCTTATGTGCTCTCTCAACTAAAATAACGAACTCTTTTATTTCTAGGACACCCACCGACAATGGATATCATCATTTAACCCATCCTCAAACCTTTTACATAGGATAGCCTCTGTGGACACACATTCTTGAGCATATTTATCGAGCCGACAAATTCACGCTCATAATCGGTCACCATCATATTGCCTTGTTTCAATTCCAGAATTCCTTTCTCTCTCGGTCAATAAACCTCGATCGATGTACTTTTTACGAAATTCCTCCCGAAAGAAATCCCAAGTGACCTCTCTTTCGGTACAACCGATACAAGTGTCTTCCACCAATAGTAGGTGAGTCTCTAAGAAGTGATACTACACATTTCATACATTCCTCGGTGTACAAGATAATTCGCAAAGACTCGATAGTATTTTCTAACCAAAATTCGCTTCTTTCTCGCATCATCATCTTTTGTTGCTCGAACTCTTCTCGCCCTTGTTTCTGATTCTATCAACTGGTGGTTTTCTCTTACCACTGCACTGTGGATCGGGAAGCTTGAGCTACATGGGTAGCCCGAGAATCATGAGGGGTGGAGGTCTAACTGCCGGATTCGCATTTAACGAACTCGGCAAACAAATCATTCAAAGCTCTAAGAGAGCTTTCGAGTCACTCCTCCATGATCAACTATTATCGGCCTATTCTCGATGGCGCCGCCCTTCCGTGGAAGCAAAGCATTACTTTCTACATCATCATCACCGCTCGCCCGGATCCATTACTATAAAACAAAATATTTAAAAAAATCGCCAGAGTCGTCACACTATCAAAATACAAGTATGGCATGTATAGCTAGACTTTTCTCACACTAACTGCTCCGAGAATCGACTAAACCTGCTCGATACCAATAAATGTAACACGAGACTTATCGAGCACGAGACTGTTTCAGAATCGAGCACGAGGCATTACTAAACTTAATCTATCACTTAAATAGGTTTAAATTATTTATTTAAGCTTTTCGAATGTGCTGCCATTCTGCGTCATAGTCGCCTAAAATTCATATCTTGAGTTTCGAAACTCAAAATTAAGATCCGTAAATTTTTCCTGAAACTAGACTCATATATCTATCTACTAATTTTTTCTAGAATTTTGACTAGGCCAATTAGTACAGTTTATTAGTTAAAGTTTCCCTGTTTCAAAACTCAACTACACTGACCTCTTCTTACTACGAGCCATGTTTCTTCCTGTACAAAATTCATATGACTAAACCGTTTGTTTCTATAAAACTAGATTCAATAAGGATTCTAACCATATAAATTACACCTTATAATTAGTTTTTACAATTTATGGTGAATTTCCAAAGTTGAAACAGGGATCCAGAAATCACTCTGACCCTGTTTCACTAAAACTCAGATATATCATAAAATATAATACCTTTACCTGTTTTGCTTATTCCATAAGAAAATATACATAATAAGCTTTAATTTCATATATTATTCATCTTCAAACTATGTTTCTACAATTTTAGTGATTTTTCAAAGTTACATCATTTCTGTTACTTGAATCTGTTTTTAGGTTACTTTCACATTTTCATAATTTTCATGTGATAATCATCAATCAATCATACATATTAATAAATATGTATATCATCGGCTATTTTATTAGCTAATCACTAGCAAGTATTTACACATCATTCATTGCTCATATTATACCAAAAGTAGCTAAGTTTCTATACATGCCATACACAAAACAAAACATCTAATTATACCGAGTTATTTCTTTGATAGTGTGATCGGCCTCCGACGTTTCCTTCGATCCCCGAGTGACTAGATAAGTACTATAAGAAGAAGAAAATAAAGAGATTAAGCACTAGGCTTAGTAAGCTTACAAGCAAATAAATCACAACATTCAACATAATGGATAATTATGCATAATATCATCTAACATCATAAATTTCTTTACTTCTCAATTTCTATCTTCTTCTTTATTCCCTTACCTTCTTTCTTACCTGACCTTTCCTTTTTCATAAATATAATCTACTTTTCCTTGCTGTTAATTCACTGTAATTTAACTCAGATCCTGACCCGTTGAACCACTCGGAATACTAAGGATACTAGGTCGCTCTGCTCATCAATATTATCTCGCCAATGCCATGTCTTTGACATGGACTTACATGAATTATTCTGCTCCAATGCCATATATAATATGGACTTACATGGCTCAATCCTGTCTCCAAAGCCATATTTCTAATATGGGCTTACATGGCTCATTTCATTTCGTCTGTCAACCCTAATATCCTAACATTCCTAGGGTTCAACTGGGCTTTCTAACACTTTTCCTCCGTCACTTCACCTTAAATTCGACTTTAAATATTTTCATAACATAAATATATAAATGCTGAAATTGACAATAATAATGTAAAATAAAAGAATATTGCATTTATTTATCTGTAAACTTACCTCGATACAACATGTGACTAAACTTTACAATTTAGTCCTTTACTTTTTCTTTTCCCCGATCTACTCTCGAATTTCGCTCTTCTTGATCTATAATAGCAAATTTAGCTTATTTAATATCAACATTTATCAAAACAACCCTTTACTCAAACTTTGGCAAAATTACATTTTTGCCCCTAAACTTTCACATATTTGCACTTTTGCCCCAAGGCTCATAAATTAAACTTCATCCTATTTTCTTATGTTTTATGACATGCTGATCATTTTTCCCTTCTATGGCAACATCAAATTCACACACTAACATGTACTTATGACTATTAGGTATTTTTACCGATTAAGCCTTTTTACTCGTTTTCACTTAAAACCAAGTAGCACAAGTTGTCTAACATAATTTAAAACCTCATATTCCATCATAAAACATCAAAATACACAAATTTCACCTATGGGTATTTTTCCGAATTTGATTCCTAACTTAAATTATTGCTAGCATAAGCTTTATCGAGCTACCGGGACTTCAAAAACGTAAAGATCATTAAAAACGGGGCTTGGAATCACTTACTATGAAGCTTGAAAGTTGAAGAAACCCCAGCTATGGAGAGAGGTAAGGTTCTGCTGGTAACTTGAAGAAGATGATACAATTTTATCATCTTTTACCTTTTTATTAATGTTAATAACCAAATGACCAAAATGCCCCTCCTTACTAAACTTTTCAAAAATTCCTTCCATGTCCTAATTTTGTCCATGAACTTAAAATTGGTCAAATTACCATTTAAGATCTCCTAATTAATATTCCAAAATAATTTCATACTAAAAACTTCTAGAATACAAGTTTTGCAAATTATTCGATTTAGTCCCTAACCTCAATTTAAGCACTTTATGCATAGAATTTTATCACGAAATTTTCGCACAATCATGTAATCATACCATGAACCTCAAAATAATAATAAAAAATTTTTTTTCTACCTGAATTTGTGGTTTCGCAACCATCGTTCCGCTTAGGCCCTATTTCTAATGTTACGTTGATAATATTAGAAATATATTATATATATTGTTTGAAACATACACGAGATGATGAAAATATAAGGCCTCGAGACATACACGTAATGATACTAAATATATGCATACTAGATCTATATACACATAGTATAAATGTACATACATAATATATATTAGGAATACTATGAACATAAAAGTGTATTTATATTAACAACAATAATAATGTATGTACACCAAATAACATATATGTGACAATAATGAAAATAATGAATATAAGAATAAATAATATGACATACGAAAATAATACAAATAAAGAGCACATGCATATACATATGTACGATAAAACACGGATGTTAATTATATAATAAAGTATAATAATGAATGACATGATATATGAAAACAAAAAGCACACATAGGTATGTATAATAAAATATGTATACTAATATATAACAAAACATAAAAAAATGCTAAAACATATGTATAATATATAAGGGTATACGAGAATATATCTTATACATAAAGTGATATGAAATATACATGTGTAATACAATATTAAAATATTAAAATATATGATACATATAAAGTATAGTATTAAGAACACAAAAATATATGTAATGCTAAAACATTTGAGTCATATATACTCATAAAAAGAGAACTAGTAATAATATCATTTAGATATGTACAAATATATTAAATATGTATATGCATACTATAAATGCAAATATATACAAACATAAACTAATAATAATAACAAGGATGATTTTATTAGAATACAAAAGAAACAAGCATATTATTAATAAACTATTAAAATAAAGCGAGTAAAATATAAATATATATATATTTATACGCACTTAAAAAAGGTATTTATTAATACCTAATAATAATAATAATAATAAGAATAATAAAACATGGATATTTGAAAATAAAAACGAAAAGGACTAAAATTAAATCAAAAACAAAGTTATGGGGCTAATTTAAAAAGAAAATGAAAGGAAAGGATCGATTTGAACGCGAGAAAATGTGGGGGGTCAGGACCGTAATAATTCCATTTCCTCAAAACGCATAGCAATGTGAAGGACCAGATTGCAAAAGAACGCTAAATAACGGGCCAAATTAAAAGCAAGAAAAATCTGATTGCAAACACGAGAAAGCGGAAGGTGATTACAAGAATAGCCCTTCCGCGTTTAAAACACGCGGATCTTCTTGGGGTGGTCGGGTCGACCCAACCCACCCTTGAAACGAAGTCGTTTTATTGGTTTTGGGGGGGACCAAAACGGTGCGTTTTGGTCCCCTATAAAAGCCAACTTTTTTTTTTTAAAATTCATTTGTATCAGGGGGAGAGAAAAAAAAAGGGGAGAAAAGGAGAAGAGAGAAAAGAGAGAGGGAGAGGAGGAGCTCGTAGGGGGCCGGCCACCGGATTGTCATTGAGGTCCGCCTTGGCCGGCTACTGCCACCCAGACGATGGTGGAGAGGTAAAAATTTTTTTTATATTTTATTTTATGTTTTAAAATATTATTATTTATTTATTTATATGTTTATGGGTGTAAAAAAAGATTTAAACCGAAAATAGAAATAGAAAAAAATCACCTTAGGGTTTTGATTTAGATTTTGACTTGTTCATTCACTGATTTTGGGTATTCGGATCTCTGCCTTTTGATGTTAAAATCGTAGTATCAATTGTTTGCTTTTTGTTAACAAATAGAAAAAAAAAAGAAAAGAAAAAAAAGACCCATTTACATTCTTTTCTTCGGGTTTTTATAACCCTTCTACAAATATTAATCTATTGTTTGCGCGTGCTTGTCTGATTGCAGGGTGTGGTGGCCGGTGTTGGTGGTGGGGGTGTCAGACGGTATGGGACTGTTGTAGTGGGGGTATGGGGTTGCTTCATGGTTGCGGCACAAGTGGGGAGGCAAGTGGGATGCTGAGTAGGCTAGGGTTTCTGAAACCCTAAGTCTGGAGTTTGGGCTTCTAGGCCTGGGTCAAGTGTTGGGTTTTGGGTAGTTGGGCTAAGGTTTGGGTAGGGGTTTTAGTGTATTGAAATGGATCAATTGGGTTTGGGTTGTAAAAGGGGTAAATGGGTTTGTAATGGTTTTAATTAAAAATGGGTTTGGTATTAGTGGGCCAAAATTGGCTTACTACAGCTGCCCCTCTTTGCTCATTGTCGTGTAACGGGAATGGAGCAAAGACATAATGAAAGGCCAATTTTGCTTGGTCTTGCTGAGTCTTGACTTCATTGGTGCTCTTCTTGTTCAGATAGTCTCCTTCCAGTCCCTCGCATCTTGTAGCTTTAGTTCATTCTACAGTGACTTCAAAGAGATAGAAACTTGTATCTTCAATCTACTCGTATCTTTAGGGATGTAAGATCCGTCATGATCTGCTCTTCTGCAATTTCAGAGAGATGAGATCTGATATCTTCAATATGTTCCGCTACACTTCAGGGAAGTGAGGTTTATGGTCTTTTCTTCTGCAACTTCAGAAAGGCAAGATCTTATATCCTCGATCAGCTTCAGGGAGACCAGACTTGCAGCTTTGACCTGCTTCACTGCACTTCAGGGTATCCAAATCTGGTGTCTTTCATCAGCTCCAATCTTTATTCTTCGCTTGGCATGTGATCCTCTCGCAACATGAGTTGATTTTTGAAATAACAATAATAAAGAATACCTCAACGTGACCCTGAGGCTCAACTCACCTCTCGCAATATGAGTTGATTTTTGAAACATAAATTGGAAAACAGAAATTGAAAATACCTCGGGGTGTGACCTGAGGCTCAACTCACCTTTCGCAATATGAGTTAATTTTTGAAAAATAGAAATTAAAAGCTCAACTCACCTCTCGCAATACGAGTTGACTTTTGAAAAACAGAAATTAAAGGCTCAACTCACCTCTCGTAATATGAGTTGATTCTTGAACAACATAAATTGAAAACAGAAATTGAAAATACCTCAGCGTGACTCGAGGCTCAACTCATCTCTTGCAATATGAGTTGATTTTGACGAACAGAATTTGAAAAACAGAAGTTGAAAACAGCTGGGACGTGAGCCAAGGCTTAACTCATCTCTCTAATATGAGTTGATTTTTGAAAAAGAAATTAAAAGGCTTAACTCACCTTTCGCAATATGAGTCAATTTTTCTAAACATAAACTAAAAATACCTCAGCATGCCCCGAGGCTCAACTCACCTCTCGCAATATGAGTTGATTTTGGAACGTAAATTGAAATTACCTCAACGTGTCTTGAGGCTCAACTCACCTCTCTAATATGAGCTGATTTTTGAAACAACAGAATTAAAAATACCTCAACAGTGACTCGAGGCTTGACTCACCTCTCACAATATGAGTCAATTTTTGAAACATAAACTAAAAATACCTTAGCGTGTGACACGAGGCTCAACTCATTTCTAATATGAGTTGATTTTTGAAAACATGAATTAAAGATACCTCGAGTACCCAAAACATCTCATCTGGTGGAACTCATGTGTCTTTTCCTTTGATTCAATACAACTATCATCACGTCCTTTGCTCTATTGGATTAACTGTATATGCCATGCATGATGTTATTATGATATGCACATGTTTGTCTTAAATGCCTTCATGCCTACATGATTATGCAGTGTTCCTTAAGCATGTTTGTCGTATGTCCTTTTCGTCACGATTCTTGTGATGGTCCGCATTCATTACTTCGGCTCTTGACTTTCTCTTTACGCCATGTACTCGTCTTCAAGCTTCATGAGTAATCGACATTTCTCAGATAACGCCCTTTTTCCTGGTTGAATTTTGTCCTTGCTTTAAGGCTCTTGTACTTATCAAATTTTCATCCAGGTAATGCTTAACATTTCCTTTGTTTAGAGTATGTCATTTCACTATTTATCATCAAATAAACACATAATGAGATGCATGAAAATGGTCAGGTAGGGACAAAAAGGATATCTCATACTCCTTTATTTCAAATGTGGCAAACAAAGAAAGTTAACCAATGATAGTACAAATGTACAAGGAAGAGATCGTATTCAACGGATACAAATGCTTTAGATATTCGACACATGAACGCTTCACGTTCCTCAATCAAGAATCTTTTAGAGTCCGGCTCCTTGCGTAGAAGATTTCGAGCTTTGGATATGCTTCAAATCATCGTAGTCTCACCGTTTGTCGACAGCTTTAAAACGCCTTGCCTTGTAAGCCGAATATTTGCTTCATTAGAACGCCCTCTCGGGTTTCCATCCTAATCTTTTGTGTTTAACCAAAGCACCCTTTTCGGGTTTTCGCTCTGATCCCCTTTTTCTTTTTTCTTTCCTCTTTTTTTTTTTAGATGCCCTTTTCGGTTTTCATCTCAAGCATAATATTTCTTCACCGTGATCCGAGTTCACTGGATTCGTAGCTCCTTCCCATCCATCTCGGTAAGGATCAAAGCTCTCACCGAGAATGCCTTTTTATAACGTATGGTCCTTCCCAATTTGGTGCTCATTTTCCTCGCAGTCTTTTTGTATTGGGAGAATCTTTCAAAGACGAGTTCTCCTTCATGGAATTCTCTTGGTCGTACCTTCTTGTCATGGGTGCGATCATTCTCTTTTGGTACATTTGCCCGTGACAAATTGCCCTTAGACGCGTTTTTCTTCAATGAGGTTCAATCGATCATATCGAGCTCGAACCCATTCTCGCTTCTTCTAACTTTGATTCCATCAATACTCGCAGAGAGGGATCTCAACCTCGATAGGCAAAGACGACTTCCATTCCATAGACTAGAGAGAAAGGAGTTGCTCCGTAGATGTTTCATGACAGATGTGCGATATGCAAACAAAGCAAATGGAAGTTTCTCGTGCCAATCTTTATATGTCTCAGCCATTTTCCCAGTAATCCTCTTAATGTTCTTGTTAGCTGCTTCAACAGCCCCGTTCATCTTTGGGCGATAGGGCGAGGAATTATGATGCTTTATTTGGAACTGCTCGTACACTTCTTTCATTATTTTATTGTTCAGATTCGTGGCATTATCTGAAATGATTTCTTTTTTCAAAAACTTGCAAACTGCAGTCCTCGTCACATTGGCAAACGAAGCAGCTTCTATCCATTTTGTGAAGTAATCGATAACCACAAAAATGAATCGATGTCCATTTGATGCTTTTTGAGAGATTGGCCCTATAACATCCATGCCCCACATAGAAAAAGGCCACGGAGAAGTCATGACGTGAAGGGGCGAAGGGGCTACATGAATTTTATCGCCATAGATTTGACATTTGTGGCATTTTCTGGCAAAACTAATACAGTCGCTTTCCATCGTTAACCAGTAGTAACCGAGTCTCATAATCTTTTTGGCCATACTGAAACCATTGGCATGTGTCCCACAGATTCCTTCATGGACATCTTCAAGTATCTTTCTGGCTTCGACATCATCTACGCATCTCAAAAGTACTTGATCCTTTCCTCTTTTATACAGGATATCCCCATCAAGAACAAATCCAGCTGCCATTCTTCTGATTGTTCTTTTGTCGTTCTCATTCGCTTGTTCGGATAGCTTTGATTCTTGATATATTCTAAGATATCATGGAACCATGGTCGTCCGTCGCCTCTTTCTCAATGCTACAACGGTGTCCGGGGACCTCGATATGCTCATTTTGAGGGCATTATTTCATTTCTTTACTTGCTTTGAACATTGAAGCCAAAGTGGCGGGGCATCACCAGTTGGTTCTCTTCTCGTGGGAAGTAATGAAAAGTTATTTCTTTGAATTCTTTGATCAATCCACCACTAAATCAGACTTAATCAATTTTGAGTCCTCACTTCTCACTCTCCACGGATTTGGTAAATCACTAGGGTGAGTCCCCGACACCTCCAGGATCTCGATGTTTCGCTCGATAGTTGCACGAAGCCCCATGATACAGGCCTCATATTCTGCGATATTATTGGTACAGAAGAAGTTCAGTCTTGCGGTGAACGGATAATGATTCCCATCTGGTGATACCAAGATTACTCCAATTCCATGCCCTAGAGCATTTGACGCACCATCAAAGCACATCTTCCATGACTTCTCTTTTGATGACTCAGATTCTATTTCTGTGATACACATTAAGTCTTCGTCTGGGAAATCGAATCTTAAAGACTCATATTCTCTCGCTGTTCGAGTTGCTAAGAAGTCAGCAATTGCGCTCCCTTTTATCGACTTCTGATTTACATAGGCAATGTCATATTCCGAAAGGAGGATCTGCCATCGCGCCATTCTTCCTGATAGTGCCAGCGATTCCATCATGTATTTTATTGGGTCCAACTTTGAAATTAGCCATGTCGTGTGATACAACATATATTGTCTGAGTCTCCGAGCTACCCAAACCAGAGCGCAACAATATTTCTTAATGGATGAATATTTTGCCTCATATTCAGTGAACTTTTTGCTGAGGTAGTAGATCGCTTTTTCTTTCTTTCCTGACTAGTCGTGTTGCCCTAGTATGCAACCCATTGAATTTTCGAACACAGTCAAATACAAAATCAATGGTCTTCCAGGAGTTGGCGGTACTAGCACTGGAGGACTGGACAAATATTGTTTTATCTTATCAAAGGCCACCTGGCATTCCTCGTTCCATTCTCCCGGGTTATGTTTTCGAAGAAGCCGAAAGATTGGGTCACATTGGTTGGTAAGTTGAGCGATAAATCGGGCGATGTAGTTTAATCTCCCTTAAAATCCTCTAACTTCCTTTTGCGCTGCTGGAGGTGGTAATTCTTGGATGGCTTTTATTTTATCGGGTCAACTTCGATACCTCTTTCACCGACAATGAAGCCTAGCAACTTTCCGAGGTAGCCCCAAATGTACATTTGGTGGATTAAGCTTTAGTGAAACTTTCTCGACCTTTCGAACAACTTCTTGAGGTGCACTACATGCTCTTCTTCCCTGGATTTAGCAATCATGTCGTCGACGAGACCTCTATTTCTTTATGCATCATGTCATGGAATAACGTTACCATAGCCCCTCGGTATGTTGCCCCAAAGATTCTTTAACCCGAATGGCATCACCTTGTAGCAGAACGTTCCCCACATTGTTATGAAGGTAGTTTTCTCCATATCCTCTAGGGCCATCTTGATCTGATTATACCCCGAGAATCCATCCATGAAAGAAAACAATGAATGTTTTGCTGTGTTGTCCACCAACGTGTCAATATGTGGCAAGGGAAAATTATCTTTTGGGCTTGCTCGATTCAGGTCGCGGTAATCCACGCACATTCGTACTTTCCCTCTTTCTTTGGTACCGGGACTATGTTAGCCACCCATTCTGAATATTTGGAGGCTTGTAGGAAGCCAGCGTCAAATTGCTTCTTGACTTCCTCTTTTATCTTCAACAACATCTCAGGCCTCATCCGTCTTAGCTTTTGTTGAATAGGCTTGCATTCTGGCTTTAATGGGAGCTTATGGACCGCTAAATCTTCATCTAGCCCTGGCATGTCCTGGTATGACCATGCGAAAACATCTTTGTATTCGTGAAGTAAAGTGATCAAACTATGCCTGGTACTTTCTGAAATAGAAGTCCCAATCTTCACTTCTTGTTTCCTTTCTTGATGCCCAAATTTATTGTTTCCTGATTCTTCATGAGGCGAATCTGTTTATCCTCTTGTTCCACCATTCTTAACAATTCAGAGACGAGACATAATCTTCAAGATTTTCTTGACTTCAAATTCTCCTAAGCAAACAAACCTTCTCAAAATCAATTTCAAGATTCAGAATGGGCTTATTCATGTCGTCAATATCTCGAGCACCGAAAGTTGAATGGAAAAAGGAAGCTATAGGGGGACATCCAAGTATTGGAAACAACAAACAAAATGTTATGTCATGGCAATGAGGCAAATGTAAGGATAGGCTATGAAATGAGAAAATGATTATGAAATTAGTGATAATGCGAAAAATCGTGACAAAATGCATCTTCATTGATATTTATTTAAATGATAAAGAGCGAATGCAAGCTCTTACAAAAGAATTCTATTATATCTAAGGACACAATAGAAGGTTAATGTTTAGCATTACTCTGAAGACTTATAAACTACAAGAAGCTCCTTAGCAGTCCAATTGTTCAACATGAAACCAGGAGGGCAAGGGCGTATCCTCGAGACATCTTTACTTGCACCAGCTTCTTTGTCAATGCCATTTATACTGACATTCTGAAAACCCCTTTCAATCAACCCCAGCATGTTTCGTGGATCATCTTGTCCAGGGTATATCATTCCCGCAGATGTAAATGTTTTTGACAAAGGAGGGTACTCTATTGGTTCCCATTCTGGTTCTCGGCCCAAAGTTCTTGCAATTCTTCTCTCTTGATCCTTCTTCCACTGTCTTCTTCTTTGACGCATGTCAGGCTGGAACCCCAAACCGTATCGGGCCTTATGGTGCACTGGCTTTAAAGCCCTAACTATTCCTTGCAAATGTCTCCCTAAACCTCTTCTCGCACGAGCTCCCCTTCCTACGGTCAACTTGACACCCATTCTGGTATTTCTCGATAGTTTTGGCATCGGAATTCTGTTTCCTTCAGTAATGAAAGTGGCATTGACGAATTCAAGGGATCGAAAGGAACATTCCACTGCGTTCTTGCTTACTTCCAGGTATGGCGCATCAGCAGAAATAGATGCGACAATGTCTTCTTCACCCTCGACTGTGACCAAACAGCCATCCATGACAAATTTCACCTTTTGATGGAGTGATGATGGGACTGCTCCAGCAGAATGGATCCAAGGTCTTCCCAAAAGGCAGTTATAAGAGGGTGTAATGTCCATGACTTGGAACTCGACATCATAAATGTAAGGGCCCACTTCTAAAGGGATTTCGATCTTTCCCATGACTTCGCGCCTCGTCCCGTCGAATACCCTTACTATGGAATGACAGGGCCTTAAGTATGACAAATCCATCGGTATTCTGGAAAGTGTAGCCAATGGCATAACATTTAACGCTGACCCATTATCGATGAGTACGTTCGGTATTATGTAGCCCTTGCAGCAGGTCGTGATATGCAGCGCTTTCACCGAGCCTCTGCCATTTAGCGGTATCTCATCATCACTAAAAGAGATGAAGTTGTCTGCATTCAGATTGTTTACCCACCTATCAAGCTTTTCGACAGATATGTTGTTGGCCACGTAAGCTTGATTTAACACCTTCAATAAAGCATTAGGTGTGGCTCAATTTAACAAGAGAGATAGAACCGAGATTCGTGCTGGCTGCTTACTCAATTGTTCCACCACACTATACTCGCTGTGCTTAATAAATTTCAAGAATTCTTGAGCTTCTTCCTCATTCACAGGCTTTTTAGTTTCTTGCTCGGGTGGAATTTCTTGCTCGACTTCGACTTCGTGCATCACTGCTTTCCCTTTTTGCTTCGAGTCGCTACTTTTCTTTACCGGTTCAACTTCTTTAGAACAGCATCGTCCACTTCGAGTAAAATGACCTACCTCCCCAACATCTTCAATTATGGCTTTGGACTTTTCAACTTCCGGTGTAACGATATTAACGTCATATCTCCACGGTACTGTTTTGTTGTCATTATACGGGAAAGGAGATGGTACTTCAATTATCATTTTTGGTTTCACCGCTCCTCCTTCGCGTCATAATAAATTACCAACGGTTGATCAGCACTATAAGGGGGCCCTGATGATTGGCTATCAGAGACGCATACTTCTCTTTCGTTGGCATCTTCCCTCTTGTTAAGGACCTTGATCTCCTTATTATCCATCCGGTCTTGAAGTAACCTTTTAAAGTCCTCACATGACTGAATGTCATGTCCAACAATCCCATGAAAATTGCAGAAACTTTGACCTTCTTCTCTAAAAATTCTATCAGAGTGACAGAGCAATCCTTTCTTAACCAATACCTCCCAGATTTTCTGCAGAGGCGTCCTTATTTCTGAAACACATCTTTTGACCTTCCATTCATCCTCTTTCCCCACTGTGCTCACGTTCCCTTCGGTATGGTTAGGGAACGGGTTCCACGTGGCGTTACTGACATTATCAAATCGTAGAATACCCACGTCAATGAGTCCTTGAACTCTCCTTTTGAAAGCGAGACAGTTCTCAGTAGAGTGCCCCTGGTTTCCTGCGTGATATGCACAACTAGCGTTTGGATCGTACCATTTCGGGTATGGAGGTTTAAAGGGTGCCATGTAATGGGGAGATATTAATTGCTTCTCCAGAAGTTTTGGGTACAATTCCCCATATGATCTGAGAATAGGGGTGAATTGTCATCTCTCTGGATTGGGCCTTGTTGGTCTTGGTTCATTTCGGGTTGGCTTTGAGTGGGTAGAGTGTTTTGTGGGAATGTGGTGACGGGCCTTTGGTTATTCATATGGCGTACACAGGTAGGAAGGAGGTGATGCTTGGTAGTAAGGGGTTTGAGGAGGATAATAGAAATTGGGGTGGATAATTTCGAGGTCGGGGTTGGTTAGGATACTGAATTGGGAATGTAACGACTCCCGTTCCCACCATGTGGGCTTCGCTCTTTCTTCCTTACGGTGTCGCTTTTCTTGAGCCTTCGATCCTTCCATTCTACCGCTCTTGACGGCATTCTCTATGAGTTCACCGGATATTACGATATCCGAAAAATCCTTCGTAGCACTTCCCACCACTTGTCATAGAATGGTGCTTTCGAGTATTGATGAAAAGGATGTTATCTCAATCTTAGTCATGGAGGCTCCACTTGGGTGAGATATCTCTCCATCTTTTGCATATTGTCTAAAGGATTCTGCTGGCTTCTTCTCCATCATTTGCAAGTACATACGGTCGCACCATCTCCGATACATGCTTGTATCGATCGTAAAATGTCGACGCCAAGTCCTTCCAGGATCGAATCTTTTCTCTACTAAGTTGATTATACCACCGAGAGTCAATTCGTTAGACTATCTTGAAAGCAGTTATGAGTAGTTTATCCTCGTTCACATAACCAGTCATTTTTCGGCAAAACATGATCAGATGCGCCTTTGGACATCTTGTCCCATCATACTTCTCAAAATCAGGCACTTTAAACTTCGGGGGCAAAATCAGATCGGGTACCAAACTGAGTTCTTTGGCACCTAGTGCGGAGAAGACTTCAGTGCCTTCTATCGCTTTGAGTCTTTCCTCTAGACTCCTATATTTTGCGTCATGGTTATCCAATTTCAACTTGGCTACCTCTGCTGGGTCATCCAGATCCGGAACTAGTGGATCAGCAGGACTAGCCCCTGGGTTTGACGCGAATATTCCTTGCCCCAAATTAGTGGGTGGAGCAGGTGGCATAGGTCGATATTCCAAGCCAGTGGGTTCCCCTTGAGTATACCCTCTTTGTGTTGTATATGCGAGCGGTGGAGTGAATCCTGGGGGATAGAGTGGATCCTGATCGTGGTGAATTCTTGATCGAGATTCCTCAATGTCAGGACTCCGCATGGGTCCCTTTCCTTTAACTAAAGCTAACATCATCTCCATCATCTTGGCCATTTGATCTCTTTGCTCGAGTGATTCCTCTCGAGATCTCACCATTAAGTCTCTCGTTTCTTGTTGCGATTTGGCCAGTTGCTCTTGTAATTCCTTTTGAGCCCTTTCCAACCTTTTAATTTTCTCATGGAATATAGCCTCCATCACTCTAGCTTGTCGGCGCGTTTTATACTGATGACGTGGTTCCAGTCTCGTGGTATTACAACTGCGAATTATATATTTTATCTTCAGCGACCGAGTATGGAATATGAAATGGTATGGATGAATGCATGAATGAATGCACGAATGTCAAAATGTTAGTTATGCAAGGAATGCAAAAAATTGGTGTTAATTTCAAGGTAGCCCCATATTTAGGCATTTCATTTATCAACATAGTCTATTACACAAAGTTTCCATTTTTCCAATAGTTACACAAATTTCCTAGCCACATTGCCTTGTTTCTTTACTTGCTCTAAAAACTCTGATATGTTCGATCTTTGGCTCGGAGGGAATTGGCAACTGAGAACTTCGGCTTCATCTGATAATTGAACAACTTGCATAGCCGCTGCAATTTCATTGATCAAGAAGCCGAGTTGCATTTCTTTTCTTTGAGAGTTCCTTCATACGTGTGAATGTCCCTATCGATCGCTTTCACTCTTTTCTTCTAGAGCCTTCAGGAGGTTATCTAATTGTTGTTGACAAGATTGCAGCATATTTTCTAGATCTCGTGTTTTCCTTTTTAATTCTTGATGTTCAGACTGACTATTCGCCAATTCTGCAGTCACCATTTCATACTCGGCGTTTTTCCTTCTTAACTCTATCACAGCGCGAGTAGCCTTTTCCTCCTCTTTCTTTGCTTTTCCCTTCCAAAACTCCATTCCTCCCTTGATATTGCTAATTTCTTCCTTCCATTCTGCTGTCGACTTGCCCAACCCGCTATTCTTTATAGTGTTTCTTAATTTCT
This sequence comes from Gossypium arboreum, assembly GCF_025698485.1. NCBI lineage: Eukaryota > Viridiplantae > Streptophyta > Magnoliopsida > Malvales > Malvaceae > Gossypium > Gossypium arboreum. The sequence goes on along the minus strand of NC_069070.1, from coordinate 115,496,000 downwards.
TGTTTTCCAAATGAAGGTCCCTTAAGTCGTTTCTCACAATCTCGGCTTCTCTTTGTACTTTTTCAGTCCTGGATCTTTCAACCTGAACTTCGATCTTCAGTTGATAGTTTTCTTCTTGAAGGGCACTAAGGTCCCGAGACATCTTGGCCTTTTCTCGTTCGAATTCTTGTCTTGCCATTTCTAGCTCAGACGGCGTTTCCTCCGAGAAAGGATTCTGGATGGTGTAGTTTGTTGAAGAGATTTGCTGACTATTTACCCGTTGCTTCCTCCATATGTCGTAATCTTGGGTAAGGGTATCAGCATACAAAGCTAATTCCATGAAATGAATTTCCTTCCAAGACTTTGCAGTGTCTCGGACTCTCTTCATATATCCTTCACCCCCGAAAGTGAACTCGAATCGTGCTAATCCTCCGAGCTATGGGAGGAATTGTCGCAAGAAAATTGCCTTTGTACCAATAGCGGAGCATATCCAACTCCTCCCCATAACCCAAGTAAAGGTACCCAATCTTGGCTTCCACATTTGTATAGCAGAACTGAAGGTCGGATCCAGGGTGCTCTCCATGTTATATCCTCGGTGCGAAGATTCTGAAAGACTGATACCCAATGTTGCTCGGTGACTTCCTTCGGCCATTCTTTCTTAAGGTAAGCTTCTAGCGGGGAGAATGTTCTAGAAAACATATGGAACGGAGTGCGCTCTACCTTCCAGAAGTGATTCAAAATCCAAACATTGAGCAACTGCACGCATCCGATAAATCGTCCCTCCCCTTTTCTTTGACAACTACTCAGGGACCTGAAGGTCTCGGCTAGGATGGTCGGGACAGGTTGATTCCTTGTTTTAACCTTTCAAGAAATCAACTCATCGCAACTTCGAGATGTCCGAGAACTTTTGGGAAAATGACCAAACCATAAATGGCCAAAGCGAATAGATTTACCCTTTTCAGCATGTCGGGATGGTTCAGAGTCAAATCTCGTAGGGAGGACCATGGAATGCAAATGGTTTCGTTCTTCTTCTTCATCTATTTTTAGCCCATGCATCGGTCATGTCTGTCGGTCTTACTAACTTTTCTTGAAGGTCATCGGCTTAGGCTCCTTCACATATATTTTGTCGAATTGTACATTGTCGATGCGGAGTAAAGCAAGATACTCCTCTATGGTTGGAGTCATGTCTTCTTGATTGAAGGTGAAACATCGATAAGTGGGTCCCGTAACCAACCATGGCTTGAATCAACTGTTCGTCTACACAGATGGTGATCAGGTGAGCTATATCTCCATACCTCTCAGTGAAAATGTCTCTAGTGTCTGAATCCCACTAATTCTAAATTCGAACCAAATCTTCGAGGTTATTTTGGCGAACATTCACAGTTATTTGTTCGGGCAAATTGGCAGCACACCTTTCCACAAGACTATCCCCCTTGTCTCTCTGAGTTTTTAGAGACCAGTCCCGAACCACGGCATTTTTCTCGGTTATTTGTGTAATTGACTCCTCCATCAGAAACCCGTTTTTTGGCAACCAACCTTTAATCAACACCTTCCTAATATGATGCCTATGATGCATGATGAAAATAAAAACAAAAACAAACAAACTTGGTTAGTAAACACAACAAATATAATTTGAAAAACAAATTAAACTACCCAATCCAATTATTTTGCATAAACAGTGTAAATGAAAGGCAAAAGGCATTTTCCCCGTGTACTTATTTTGGTGACTATAAGCGGACAGAGGTTCGGCATGGCTCTTTAATTGGATAGCTCGTATGGTTCATTATATGCAGTCTCGGTTCTAGACAGGTACTCGAATTGCTCGTACTATCATCTGCTAAGATTAGCACGAAGCCTCGGTCATAGCCCATCACAGGCTCACGAGTTCAATTCGAGGGATTACATTTACTTATGCCTATGCGGAGGGACAAGTTAACTCACGAAAGCATAAGTCATACGTAACCCGAAAGTATTCACTAGCTTGTGCGGAGGGACGAGTTAACTCACGAAGGCGTAGCGTTTACTTTCACTTAAACGGACGGAGCCCGGGTAGAGAGCTCATGTTATGCGAAAATGCAAGTGCACGGTGTGTGGGGGAAAAACTCATAAACCTTTGCGTTTTACTTAAAGAAACTAAACTAAAATTAAAACCATAAAAATTGAAAACTGAAAAACAACCAAATAACAAGTTAGAAGAAATATTTACAACACGATACAAATGCATGAATTTTGAAAATAAGATTTTCGGATCACGACCAAATATTTACTTTAAACAAAGATATTTGAAAATTTTGACAAAACGTGTTTAATTCGACTCGACACGCAAGTATGGTCCCCAGTGGAGTCGCCAACTGTAACGACGTTAAAATTTAGTTTTGGGGTCACTAATTGTGGCGATTTATTAAACGTTTGAAAATCAACTTTCAATTTTATTAAAAAGGGAGTCGCCACCGATCCTTTTTATAGGTGTGATCGGACACCATAGATCTCTTAAAATAAATAAAAGGCTGAGTTTTGGTCTATGTTAAAATCGGAGGAAAATTTAGGTTCGAGTCGTTACGCGAGGAAGGTATTAGCACCTCGCGACGCCCAAAATTGGTATCTCATAAACACGTGTTGTCTTAATTTTCAAAATACGAGTTTAGTGTAAAATTTAATTGTAATCCGATTAAAAAGACGAGAAATTTTTTGTTTATTCCGGTTTTTGAGAAGGGTATATCGCTTTAACACGAGTCAATCGACATTCACCCAACATAGCGATGAACTCGATGACTTAATGTTAAATCGGTATATTGCCTTGATTATTGAAATCAATTAGCAAAACATGAACGGGATTTTGAAATAACATGAAGTAAATTAGAATAAATAAATGGAAGAATTTAAACATTTTTGAAACGAACATCGTAATATGGTAAAAATTTTTAAAGATACTAACAACACGTATAAAATTAGATATGATCACAATATTGAATACGAACACGTAATGAATATACATATGTAGAATGACATTAAGAATATACACATAAAATATATACGTATAGGTAGTGATAATATTAGAAATATATTATATATATTGTTTGAAACATACACGAGATGATGAAAATATAAGGCCTCGTAGACATACACGTAATGATACTAAATATATGCATACTAGATATATATACACATAGTATAAATGTACATACATAATATATATTAGGAATACTATGAACATAAAAGTGTATTTATATTAACAACAATAATAATGTATGTACACCAAATAACATATATGTGACAATAATGAAAATAATGAATATAAGAATAAATAATATGACATACGAAAATAATACAAATAAAGAGCACATGCATATACATATGTACGATAAAACACGGATGTTAATTATATAATAAAGTATAATAATGAATGGCATGATATACGAAAACAAAAAGCACACATAGGTATGTATAATAAAATATGTATACTAATATATAACAAAACATAAAAAATGCTAAAACATATGTATAATATATAAGGGTATACGAGAATATATCTTATACATAAAGTGATATGAAATATACATGTGTAATACAATATTAAAATATTAAAATATATGATACATATAAAGTATAGTATTAAGAACACAAAAATATATGTAATGCTAAAACATTTGAGTCATATATACTCATAAAAGAGAACTAGTAATAATATCATTTAGATATATACAAATATATTAAATATGTATACGTACTATAAATGCAAATATATACAAACATAAACTAATAATAATAACAATGATGATTTTATTAGAATACAAAAGAAACAAGCATATTATTAATAAACTATTAAAATAAAGCGAGTAAAATATAAATATATATATATTTATACGACTTAAAAAAAGGTATTTATTAATACCTAATAATAATAATAATAAGAAGAAGAATAATAAAAACATGGATATTTGAAAATAAAAAACGAAAAGGGACTAAAATTAAATCAAAAACAAAGTTATGGGGCTAATTTAAAAAAGAAAATGAAAGGAAAGGATCGATTTGAACGCGCGAGAAAAATGTGGGGGGTCAGGACCGTAATAATTCCATTTCCTCAAAACGCATAGCAGTGTGGAGGACCAGATTGCAAAGAACGCTAAATAACGGGGCCAAATTAAAAGCAAGAAAAATCTGATTGCAAACACCTGAGAAAGCGGAAGGGCTGATTGCGCAAATAGCCCTTCCGCGTTTAAAAACACGCGGATCCTGCTGGGGCGGGTCGGGTCGACCCAACCCACCCTTGAAACGACGTCGTTTTATTGGTTTGGGGGGACCAAAACGGTGCGTTTTGGTCCCCTATAAAAGCCAACTTTTTTTTAAAATTCATTTGTATCAGGGGGAGAGAAAAAAAAGGGGAGAAAGGGAGAAGAGAGAAAGAGAGAGGGAGAGGAGGAGCTCGTGTAGGGCTTGCATCAACGGATCGCCACGAGGTCCGGCCGGCGGTGGCCAATGGCCACCGCGTCTGATGGCGGAGAGGTAAATTTTTTTATATTTTATTTTATGTTTTAAAATATTATTATTTATTTATTTATATGTTTATGGGTGTAAAAAAAACAGATTTAAACCGAAAATAGAAATAGAAAAAAAAATCACCTTAGGGTTTTGATTTCCGATTTTTGACTTGTTCATTCACTGATTTTGGGTATTCGGATCTCTGCCTTTTGATGTTAAAATCGTAGTATCAATTGTTTGCTTTTTGTTAACAAATCGAAAAAAAAAAAAGAAAAGAAAAAAAAGACCCATTTACATTCTTTTCTTCGGGTTTTTATAACCCTTCTACAAATATTAATCTATTGTTTGCGTGTGCTTGTCTGATTGCGAGGTGTGGTGGCGGTGTTGGTGGTGGGGTGTCGACGGTATGGGACTGTTGTAGTGGGGGTATGGGGTTGCTTCATGGTTATGCACAAGTGGGGAGGCAAGTGGGATGTTGAGTAGGCTAGGGTTTCTGAAACCCTAAGTCTGGAGTTTAGGCTTCTGGGCCTGGGTCAAGTGTTGGGTTTTGGGTAGTTGGGCTAAGGTTTGGGTAGGGGTTTTAGTGTATTAAAATGGATCAATTGGGTTTGGGTTGTAAAAGGGGTAAATGGGTTTGTAATGGTTTTAATTAAAAATGGGTTTGGTATTAGTGGGCCAAAATTGGCCTACTACAGAAGCCTTGTCATATTTCTTCTTTTTCTATTTAAGTTTCGTTTGTGTGTTCGAGATTTTTCCTCATTGGAGTTTTGTACTAACAATTTTAAGTTTATTTTATGATGACTACCATAACATATGAAAATGAAACACTAAGAGAGTTGGTTTTCAACTTTGTCAAACTTGATCGGTTTGATGGTGGCAATTTTTGCAGAAAAAGATGCACTTTTTATTAACAAGTTTGAAGGTTGCCTATGTTTTGGATACTCTAAGACCGAAAGAGAATGAAAACAAATTTGTTGTTGCAACCCGAGAAAGGAAAAAATGGGACAATGTTGATTTCATGTGCATAGGCCACATATTGAATGGTTTATTCGATGGTTTGTTCAACACCTACCAAAACAAGGTCACTACTAAGGATTTACGGGACAAATTGGAGACAAGATACATGACCGAAGATGCTACAAGTAAGAAATTTATTGTCAGTCGTTTCAATAATTATCATATGGTTGATGGTCATTCTATTATGGAACAATTTCGTGATATTAGAAAAAAGTTGAATCAATTTAAGCAATATAATATGAAAATGGATGAAATAATTGTTGTATCCTTTATAATAAACAAACTTCCTCCATCTTAGAAAGACTTTAAAAGAAGTCTAAAACATAAGAAATAGGAAATATCTCTTGAGACTTTGGCAAACCATCTTCATCTTGAAGAATAATATCGACAGCAAGATCAGAACTTAGATTTTGGAAATGCCAACGTGCTTGTTATGGAGGAAGTAAAAACTACTAAATCATCCAAGAGAAAGTTCAAATAGATTGATAGAGCACCTCAGTTAAAAAGAAACAAAAGGGTTCATGCTATCATTGTGGTAAGCCGGGACATTTCAAGAATGAATGTCCATTTTTAAAGAAGAAATCATCTTCTAAGGCTGATAATAACAAAAAGCTCGTTCCAATGATATCTGAAATTAATAGGGCACAAGATGATAATGCATAATGGATTGATACCGAAGCAACCAAACATGTATGCAAAGACGAAAGCTTGTTCACAAAGTTCACACAATGTGAAAATGACAATGTCTTGTACATGGGAAATTCTTCCACCACAGCAATTAAAGGCAAAAGGTCTGTCGAACTAAAATTCACTTTTGGAAAGGTTTTAACCTTGAATGATGTATATTATGTACCAGAAGTTAGGAAGAACTTGGTTTCAAACTTGTTTTTGAGGCAGATAAGTTTATTTTGTCCAAAGGAGGAATTTTTGTAGGGAAAAAGTATATGTATGAGAGCATGTTCAAACTCAATATTATTAATAAGAATAAAAATACTATTTTTACTTATATGGTTGAATCTTCTTGTTTATGACATTATAGATTAGGTCATTTGAATTATAGAAAATCGAATGACATACATAAGTTAGATTTAATTCTGTTTTAATAATAATATTGAAAAATGTAATACATGTATGTTGACTAAAATTACAAGAAACCATTTCCCTAAGGTTAAAAGGAAAATAAAGTTGCTTGGTTTGATACATAGTGATTTATGTGACATGCATAATACTCCTACATTAGGTGGAAAAAAATATTTTGTTACTTTTATTGATGATTATTCTAGATATTGTTATGTATATTTATTGCATTTAAAAGATGAAACGCTTGATAAATTTTAAAGTTTATAAATCTGAAGTTGAATTTCAGTGTGAATCATTTATCAAGTGCTTAAGATAAGATAGAGGTGGAGAATACTATAATCCAAGTTATTTTGAATCTACTAGAATTTTCCATCAAGTTTTAGCCCTTTATACACCACAACAAAACAGTGTAGCTGAAAGGAAAAATAGTCTTAACTGAAATGGTAAATTCAATGCTATCATATTCAGGTCTTGGACAAGGTTTTTGGGGAGAAGCTATTCTAACAACTTGTTATATTTTGAATAGAGTTCCTAATCAGGAAACAAAAATAACCCCTTATGAACAATGGAAAAAAAAAAACCAAACCTTAATTATTTGAAGGTTTGAGACTATAGAATATTGTTAAAGTTCCAACACCTAAATGTAAAAAGTTAGGTGAAAGAAAATTGAATGCATATTTATAAGATATGCACATAATAGCAAGGCATATAGGTTCATGATAATTGAACCAAATAATTCAATTTTAATTAATATTGTTATTGAATCAAGAGATGTTATTTTTTATGAAAATAGATTTAATTCTATTTTAATACAATTACAGCCACAACAATTGATTCATTTTTCAAATAAGAATGAGATTCCATTGGAACAAATTGATAATAATGATGAATCTTGTTAAGAATTAAGAAGAAGTAAAAGAATTAAAAAGGTCGAATATTTTAGACCAGGTTTCATTACGTTTCTTGTAGAAGGAAAATGCGAAAGTATATGCAATAAGATACCTTATTATTATAATACGAAATTTGATCCTATTACATTTGAAGAGGTACTGAAATCTCAAGATTTTGCTTTTTGGAAGAAAAAAAGGAAATAAATGATGAGATGGATTCAATAATGGGAAATCAAACTTGGATCTTAGTTGATCTTCCACTTGGTTCCAAACCAATAGATTGTAAATGAATCTTTAAAATGAAAATGAACATCGATGGAACCATTGATAAATTTAAAGCAAGGTTGGTAGCCAAAGGTTTTATACAAAAATAAGGTATTGATTACTTTGATACCTAATACTCTAGTAGCAAGAATTCCTACAATTAGACTCTTAATATCACTTACCTTAATATATACTTTGGTTGTTCACCAAATGGATGTTAAAACTGCATTTTTAAATGATAAATTGGAAGTGGAAGTGTACATGGAACAACCGAAAGGATTAGTTGTTCCAAGATAAGAGCATAAGGTTTGTAAGCTTGTTAAATCTCTATATGGACTTAAACAAGCACCAAAGCAATGACACCAAAAGTTTGACAAGATTGTTTTAGCTAATGGCTATAAAATAAATTAATCTGATAAGTGCATATATAACAAATTTGAAAATGGAAAAGGTGTTATAATTAACTTATATGGAGATGACATGCTTATTTTTGGCACATATTTGGAACAAATAGAAAACACAAAGAAATTATTGTCAAACAACTTTGCTATGAAGGATATGGGTGTAGTAGATGTTATTCTTGGGCTTAAAATAACCCGAGAGGAAAGCACTATAACTTTATCAAAATCACATTACATTGAAAAGGTGCTTAAAAAGTTTGATCTTTTCAATTGTATACCAACATCTACACCCATGGGTCCTCAAATAAAATTAGTATCTAATATTGGTAGGAAAATTCATCAATTGAAATATGCAAGTCTAATTGGTTGTCTTATGTACATAATGACTTGTACAAGACCAGATATTGTATATGCTATTGGAAAATTGAGTAGGTATACAAGTAATCCCATTAATTTGCATGGGCAAGCTTTGAATAGAGTATTTATGTACTTAAAGAAAACTATTAACTATAGATTGTGTTATAATGGATATCCTTAAGTTTTAGAAGGGTAGGATATTAGTTGGATTACAAGTTTGGAAGACCATGCATCTACTAGTGGATGGATCTTCATTTTTAGTAGATGAGACATTTCTTGAGGCTCCAAGAAACAAACATGTATTACTAATTCCACCATGGTAGAAACATTTACTGCATTAACTGCTACATCTAAAGAAGCTGAATGGTTAACAAATTTACTTTATGATGTACTTCTATGGCCTAAGCCAATTTCACCTATTTCTACCCGTTGTGATAGTGAGACTACTTTAGCAAAGGCATATAGCCAAGTATATAATGGAAAGTCTAGACACATTGGATTAAGACATAACTATGTCCGACAATTAATCTCTAGTGGAGTGATCACTATTAATTATGTGAGGTCCAGTGAAAATTTGGCAGATCCTTTGACTAGAAGTCTTGCTAGAGATATAGTCAACAAAACCTCAAAAGCGATAGGACTCAAGCCCATTAATTAGAGTCACCCGTGATGGAAACTCAACTCAACACTTTGTATAACATCATGTCTTGAGTTCAATGAGACAAAGTATATCATTAGTATGTGACTATTAACACTATAAATAAATCTATCTAAGATTAAAAGTGCTAGGTACATGTAATGATAATGGAAGGATGAGTAATGTACTCTTAATGGACCCATAACACAAATATGTTAGCGTGTTATAATTATGAGAACACTCTTGATAGGATCTACCTATGTAAGTGGAAGTGTGGCCACTTCTAGGAGCTCAAGGGCTTGTCTCGGTAACACTCATGAAAAGAGGCCAAAGACAAATGGTTATAATAGTATCCCTGGATACTATGCATTGACCGATGTTGAAATTATTGTGTGAGATGTGTTCGGTTAATCAAATGGAATAGATGGTTCAAAGCTTATTATACCATGCAATTCCGATCAATTTTAACATGTTTTCACTAAGTGAAGGTTCAATCGTAAGATACCTTCATTTATGCAAATTGATTTCCAGGAATATCAAAATATAAAATATTTTGAAAATGGGGGGGATTGTTGGAACATTTTCAAATATTTATAGTGTTCCACTAACTATAAATGAATTGGTGTAATTAATCAAAAGATAAATATTTTGGTCATTGGCCAAAAGTTATATGATTTGATTTTTGAAAAGAATTATAACTATTCAAACAATATTATTTGAATAGTTACGATATTAAATGAATAATTATGTGTGTTTTAAAGAATTATTATTCGAAAAGACACATATTGAAAGATGTCTCTATAAAGAGACATGAAAATTCCTATAAATAGGAATGAGATTTCATTTGGAAATTACACCAACAAATTCTGAAATTCTTTCATTCCTTCCTCCATTTTCTAATATTACTAGATTATTTTATAAAGTATTACTATAGAAATTCTTTGTAGAAATTGAGTTTCTTGTTATACATTGCTTAGTGCTTAGTGAACTATTCTCGTCAGTACAAAATACAAATAGTCATTAGCTTCATTGTATCCTCGAGGTTAATTTGCTTGAAACTTTTTTGCATACCGAAGATAGATGGGGGCGAATATAACCTTAAAGATAGTGACTTGATATACACTTTGGAGCCTTATCTTATTTCTTCTTTTCCTGTTCGAGTTCTGTTCGTGTGTTCGAGATTTTTAATCACCATATTTTTGTACTAACAAGGGTTGCATCAACAAAGTTTGAACCTTAGTCACTTGGTGCTAAATAAAGGATTTAATCAATATTCCCGTGAGATGTGGCTTTTATAATTTAGTATTTATCTCTCACATTAAGAGGCAATGTCTAAGAATTTTATTTAGTGCATAGATAAAACTGTAAAATTTTGATGACAAAGCTAAAAATTGTAAAAGTAGGTGGTGGTTTATATGGAGGAGTACCTGGGTGAAGGTGAGGAAGGAGGTTTTCTATTAGGAGAGTTTAGGGTTGAAGGAGAAGACTGTGTACGTGAGAGTGTACGAATTGTTTGCATGGTCCTTTTATAGTGGAGACAAGCTCAACTATATGTGCTAAGGCTATTAACACGGAAGTCGGGTTTGATACTCTTGGCAATGATGGTGATGTTACATTCTAGGATAAGATACATTAACACAGTCGTAGTAGAAACACGTAGTTTCAAGGTTTGTTGGGCTAAGGTTCGCAAATCACTTCAAAGTCTGTTGATTGATAAGTCTACTATGTATAATTTGCCAAAATGTTAATTCTATTGGGAGACCCATATCAGATTCCCTTTGAGTAGACTATGAAATCTGATAATGAACCCTCTCAGTTTTCTAATCTTAGGTTCCACTTTGGGCATGGTTTTTGTGAATGCAACTATTTGATTAACACTTTTTTTTACTTAAATCTGTTTGTCAAATGGGTTTAGGTACATATAGGGAATTCAATTCGTTGACCATCACCTACACAACAGGTAAGCAGCATTTCCTTGATCCAAACCTGTTTGTTGAAACTAGAGAATGCCAACAGATTCCACTAAAAAAAGTAAGAAGTTATTCAAAAGGGTATAAAGATGTATTAAATGGCATAACATTTATCCACTCGACGCATCTTTTTTATAATACAAGAGACTACTTTTGTGATCAAATATGCTAGTCATGGTCTGTCGCTTTGACTTAAACAATTCTCTTCCACTCCACAGTCCAACTATATAATAAATTCACAATGAAAAGCTTTTTTAATACTCCAACTATTTAATAAATGCACACTGCAGTTTATCTCTTAAAATTATTTATATAAATAAAACTTAATTAAAATTTGAATTTACGAAAAGTTACATTTCTTTTTTTGCATAATAATATCAATCACTTGACTTTATCATCTGATTGTCCTAACCAAAATAAACTATTGCCTCAAAGTCGGCAAGAAAAGGGTAGTACATGTTCCAACCTCGATGGTGCAATTTAATAATAAAAAATACAGAATAGGATAATGAAATTTTGCTTTGCTGATGATAATAGTCAATTCCTTCGTCTTCGTCAGCTTGTAGCCGCCAATTTTGTAAGGATGTTTTACTTTTAGAGCGGATTATATTTAATAATTTTATTATCATTATTATTTTTACATTCACTTGTCATTTTTATGGCTTAACAAAGTATATATCACAATTATTATGTTTATTCAACTATAAATGCATTATTTAATACTACAGTTTTAAGTTTTTGAATGTTTTACAACTTAATGCTGCCATATGGGTACAATTTTGGATCTATCGAAACAAACAAATCTCATATGATTAATTCATTTCTTAATGCCAAACTTAAGCATATGAAAATGGCTTAAAGATTTTATATTATCATCAGGCAAAGACTTCTTTCATGGGAAACTTTATTAGGAAGGTCAAACTTTTTATTTTCATCATGCTTATATAATAATTGCTTGTTTTATATGTCACATCTAATACTTGTAGATTATTATTACAATCCATATTTAAAGTTCATGTTTACTTTTCTTAAATATATCATTTCTAAATATTGAACTTGAGTACTCATATTAAAAATGTAATGTGTTTTACCATTGCACTCAACCACTTATTAGTAATATACATAATCTTTTAATCATAAGAAAGGAATTTTTTTAAATATGAATATATGCATATTAAATATATATTAATATGCGGTAATCACTTTGAAATCCAAATAATACAACTCTTTTCAATCTCATAAATTTCATATATTGGATTATAATATTTCAAGATAAAATGTTTAATTCTGGCTCTTGAGGTTATTAAAGAAAATTAATCATGGGATTAGCACCCATAGACTTAGTTGTTTGGGCCATTAAAAGGGGAGAATAAGAGTTGGTGGAGTATATGATCGCATAATTGGCCAACTCGCTGCCGTCGCAGTTTATGGATGCCAACCCACTTCAACCCTTTGTTTTATACTAGCAATAAGTAATGGGTTTGACCTTATTACTTAAATTATTAATTGGTGCTTGGCACATGATCACCACTTCACATTTTCTTCTTCTAAAAGTTTTCATACTGTGAATTAAAATTTTAAAATTAAATATGAAGTAAATATAAAATTCAAATCTGTAACTTTTTTTTTCTTTTTCTTAAGTTGGGGCTATTTAAAAATATGTTTTTATTTATTAATTTATCCTTTTGCTGGGTGGCCTTTGGAACCGACTCTTGTTATCTGTACATTAAAATTTCAAACTTCTATAGTATATATTATCTTCGTTTTTCTCCACAAATTTGTACTAATTATAAATATTTTATCTTCAATTGATGACAGAGTACTAAAAAGGTCATAAAAAACTATAAATAAATGAGTGATCATCATGAATCATGAAATTCTATAGTAGAATTAAAAGAAAAGGACAATCTATGACTTAGGTAGGATACACAACACATACTGCAACGACAACTAATCTTCGACAACAATGCTCATTGGACGAGCCTTTAGCTCGAAGCAATTACTTAGACAAATCTGAAAGGCAACGTCTAGCAAAAGACGTTAAAGAATGGTGCTTACGGAGTGGTAACTCTGTAGTACCACCACACTTAGATAGAACAAATTTTCAATGCTGCAAGAGGAACGTAGGATAAGACAAATTTAGATCTAAATTCTGAGCACTTTAACAGGGAATTTTACTAATTCTTCTTTTACTTTTGGAACATTTTGAATAAATGTTTAGATTTATTAGCATATTTCTCTATAAAAATGTATATTTATTTACATGTGTCAGATTAGTTGCATAAGAATGTGACTCGAGGAGACATCGAAATATATTTATGCCTTTGAGATGATGAATATGTGGCAATGTAAGCTTTTCAAACCCATATGTCGATTCGATGTGGTTGATAATTTTAATTGATGCCTCTAGGTTGTAATTGGAACGTTGGATGCTTATATGATCTTAATTTCATGGTCTTCTCTATTGATATGCTCTTGTAATTGGTTTTAGAATTTTTGAGAGAACAATTTTGCTAGAATCATGTTGAAATTTTGAATTATTTTGAGCTTGAGTATTGGATTGAATATTTATGAATGTGCTTAATTGAATAATTTTGATGATGAGCATGAGAATTGATTTTCTATTGTCTATTTCATGAGCTTTGAAAATAACTAGTGGCTCGATGAGTAAACGGGGTAGCTATTTAGTTGTTATTTACCTTTGGGTCAAAAGGTTCAGTGTTTCCTAATATACACCATTGATGTAGATATGACTAAAGTCAAAGACTTGTTAAGTTTAATTGACCGAGTAATTTGGGGTAGATGTTTGGGCTATCATCTATGCTCACGTTCAAAAGTGGCCGACCTAAATTCAAAGACAATAAAATAGGGAGAATTCAATGGTTCGATTATTTAAATTATGTTTTAATTTCATGCTAATTGATAAACTTTTGTAATGAAATTGAAAATTTTTGTTTCAACACTTTTTGCTCAATTAAAATTATGAAATTTAGAGACCTAGTGCCTTTTCAAAGTACGTTGAAATTTGAATATGTTGTCTTGATTTTCCTAATATATTTTATGCATTGCATGTCGTTGGGGAAAGAGATTACGTACGAGTGCAAAGGTTCATTAGTTTCGATTCTTCTTAGGTGTATGGATTATTGTTCTTATGTCTTGTTAGCAAATGGTATTTCATTTGTGTACATGAAAGTGTATTTATTTATCTCAATGATTTGAAATTATGTTTTTACTATCAATTTGAGTTGAGTTCTTTAGGTTGCATTCATTGTTTTGCTTGAGCAAAAGTAAGAGTTTAAGTGTGGGGTGTGATAAGTGCTAATATTTCATATATTTTAGGCACTTATATTTAGCATTTCATTTGGTCCTTAAATGAAATGTTGCATGTTAGCTTTCTTTGTATAATTAATGTCTCATTTTCATTTGTTTGGATTTTTATTTAATTATGCTTGATTGTTATATGATTTTAGTATTTGATAGTGAATTACGTGTTTTGTAACTTGGATTAGACCCATGAGAGCTTAAGGTTCGAGTTTGAGGATAATCAGTAAAGAAACGGAGTGTGGAAAACAAATCGACTGCCCCCACTTCGTAGCTGGCATGTAACGCCCCCACGCCCGAGACCGTCGCCGGAGTCGAGTATGAGGTGTTACTAAGCTTAATTTAACATATTTAGAACTTTGGATTATTTATTTCTACATTCACAGCTTTTAAGCTACTTGCATCACAGTCACAAGAAAAATCATATCTCGAGTTACGAAACTCAAAATCAAGATCCGTAAATTTTTCCTGAATCTAGACTCATATACCTATCTACTAATTTTTTTCTAGAATTTTTGGTTGGGCCAATTAGTACAGTTTATTAGTTAAAGTTACCCCTGTTTCAGGACTTGACTGGTCTGACCTCTGTTTACTACGAACCATATTTCTCTCTGTAAAAAATTAATATGACTATGATATTTGTTTCTACTAAAACTAGACTCAATAAGGATTCTGAGGATATAAAATACACCACCTAATTATATCTTTACAATTTATGGTGAATTTCTAAAGTTGGAACAGGGGATTCAGAACTGCTATGACTCTGTTTCACTAAAATTCAAATATCGTCTAACATATAATTCCTTTACTTGTTTCATTTGTTTCATGTGAAACTAGACATAATAAGCTTCAATTTGATATGTAGTTCATCACCAAATTCAATTTCTATGATTTTTAGTAAATTTTCAAACTGGAGTCAGTGTTGCTGCAGTATTCTGTTTATGGCAAATTTCATCCCTTTTATGAGTTTTTATGCACTAAGTATCTTATTAATTTTCCTTACATCAAACATAATCTAAACTAACCATTTTCATAATTTATCATTATCAAGCATTTCCTCAACCATTCCATCACCATACCATAAGATCATTTACACAAAAAAGGTATATTGCTATACATGCCATACTTAAATTTACAAGCCATTACCAAAAGTCTTCCGGATAGTGTGACTGAGCCTTCGACCTATCCCGACTCCTGAGCTGGCTTGTCCAAAACTACAATGAGTAAGAAGGAGGGAGTAAGCATAAATGCTTAGTAAGTTCATATGCAAATAATAAGTAACATAACAAACAGTCATACCAATCAACATTAGCATGCATCACTAAAACACATATCACATTTTTAATCATTTTTCATCATCTTATTACCTTATCGTGGTTGTATCAATACTCAACCCGAGGGTTAAATACATACCTGTCCAAAATATCCATTTCATATCACTTACCAATACGTCTCTTTACATCTCGAATATTCCTCCATTTGAGTAGAACTTTACCCGTTGAACACATCGGAATATAATTCAGATACATGGATAATTTGCACATAAGTGCCACATATGTAATCAAGAAATCATGTAACCCGCCCCTAAGTGAACTCGGACTCAACTCAACGAGCTCGGGCGTTCGCATCCATAAGTGAACTCGGACTCAACTCAACGAGTTCGGATGCCTAGTTACATCTCACGAACTCGGACTCAACTCAACGAGTTCGGACATTCGCATCCATAAGTGAACTCGAACTCAACTCAACGAGTTCGGATGCTCAACCATCCTAGTGACATGTCACTTGTATCCTAATCTATTCCTAAGGTTCAAACGGGCTTTTTCCTCGAACACTTATCCTTGCCGTCTTCCGTAGAATGCCGAAATCAATACTCGGTAACAATTATATTTAACAAGTAGCTCACATAATTTACATATTATTTGAAATTAACCACAAAGCATACATTTCATAATAAAATTCAGCATAACATATAATTAACATCAATAACTTAAAAATAACAATTATGCTACTTTATTTACACATGAACTTACCTTGGTACCAAAATACAAAGATTTTGCAATTTAGTCCACAATCTTTTCTTTTCCTCGATTGAGGTCGATTCCACGTCTTTCTTGATCTAAAATAACACATTTAGCTCATTTAATACTCACATTATCAAATTAATCCTTAACTCAAATTTTGGCAAAATTACAATTTTACCCCTAAACTTTTGCATATTTACATTTTTGCCCCTAGGCTCGGGATTAAATTTTATTCCTTATTCTTATGTTTTACAACATGCTGATCACTTTTCTCTTCTATGGCAACATCAAATTCTCACTCTAATCACTTTTCTCTTCTATGGCAACATCAAATTCTCACTCTAACATGTACTTGTGACTATTAGGTATTTTTACCGATTAAGCCATTTTTCTCGTTTTTGCTTAAAATCGAGTAGTACAAGTTGTCTAACATAATTTAAAACTTCATATTCTATCATAAAACATCAAAATACACAAATTTCACCTATGGGTATTTTTCCAAATATAAACCCTAGGTTAAATTATTGTTAACATAAGCTTTATCGAGTTACCGGGATCTCAAAAACGTAAAAATCATTAAAAACGGGGCTTAGAATCACTTACTATGGAGCTTGGAAGCTTGAAACAAACCCTAGCTATGGAGAACCCTTGAAATTTCGGCCTAATGAAGAAGATGGACAAAAATTGGCTTTTAATTTTGTTTTTAATTCATTTTAATAACTAAATGACCAAAATACCCTTACTACTAAACTTTCCAAAAATTCCTTCCATGTCCTAAATTTGTCCATGAACTTAAAATTCGTCAAATTGCTATTTAAGACCTCCTCATTAATATTCCAAAACAATTTCATACTAAAAATTTCTAGAATGCAAATTTTGCAACTTATTCGATTTAGTCCCTACTTTCAATTTAAGCACTTTAGGCATAGAATTTCATCACGAAATTTTCACACAATCATGCAATCATATCATATTCATCAAAATAATTATAAAATAATTATTTCTATCTCGGATTTGTGGTCACAAAACCACTATTCCGATTAAGCCCTAATTTAGGATATTACATGGCACCCAGTGCGCGATTGAATGGCACTATGTTAACGCCCCTTGTGCCAAGCTTTGGTGCCGGCCCCTACACCCCAAGCTTCGAAACTCAACCTTTAGCCCAATTAGGGCTAAGCGTTCGATTGAATCGAGTACAAATTTTTGACTTAATCAAGTTCACAAGTCTTGTTTTATCATCCTAACTCAATTTAATTTTTTTTTTCAAATCGATTTGAGTGAAATGAAATTCGAGTTAAGTCGAATTGAGTGAACTTGTTCGAGTTAAATTAAAAAAAAATTTAAATATGTCAAATAAAAATATTGTTACACTATAACTAATTATATGTTAGAACACATAAATTTGAAACCATATATATTTGAAAAGTTTTTGAGCAAAATAATAATAATAAAATAAGATATTGAGTATGATAAATTTGAATCATTAAATAGGTCCCAAAATTATTATTTTAGAATATTTTTATAATTTAAACTTTTTATATTTTTATAATTTTTTAATTTTTAAAATATAAATTTTGAAAATTTTATAAATATCTTGAATTTTTAAAATTAGTTTGAATTATTTTGTATTTTTGTTTAGAGAGACCAATTTGCTTATTTTCAAAATTGACAGAGACCAAAAGGGTATTTACACCAATCTGTTATTCAAGTTATTTGAATTATTCGAATTGTGAAATTCAACTCGACTCGAACTCGAAACTCAAATTGAGCTATTCGAGTTGACTCAAGCAATTCGAATAACTTGATTTGATTAACTTGAAATTTGATTTTTTATTTTATTTTTTCGAATCAAATCGAGTTTTACTCACCCCTAAGCCCAATGCCCTTGTGCCACAATTTGTGCACCCCTACACCAATCCTAACGCCCTAGCACCAATGTATGTATTTTCTTTGTGTTTTGTCTAAGCTTTAGGGGTATTTTGGTCCTTTATGAGTTCTACAACTTCAACCAATCTCTTGTAACCTAATTTAAGTTAACTATACAATATAAATAGGATATTTTGGGCTTGAAGCTCTTCTAACCTAATTTAGGTTAACTACACAATATAAATATGATGTTTTGAGAGAGAGTGAGGGAGCCTTTGGCTACTCTCTCATATTATAGTTATTTTCTTATTTATTGCGTTTTTTCAATTCGTGATGGTCGTAAGTAGAAAGTTCATATTCTTTAGTCACTGATAAACAATTTGTTGGATAATACTCAACGCAATTATCACAAAATATACAAATTCCAAAATCAATACTATAATTAAGCAATCGTTTTTTTCGAATATCCGTTTCAAATTTCCAATAAAAAACGGGTAGATCTATAGGGCATACATGAACACATACTTCACAAGCAATGCATTTATCAAATTCAAAATGGATTCATCCATAGAAACGCTCTAATGTGATTAATTTTTCATAAAGATATTGAATAGTTACGAGTAAATGATTTGTGTGGGATGAGGTAATCATGAAACATTGACCAATGTACATTGCTGCTCGGACTGTTTGGTGACCATAATTCATGAACCCAGTTACCATAGGGAACATATCGTGAATATCTATGAATAATTTTATGTTTGTTTCAAGTCATGAATCTCATATTCTTTTTTTTCTTTACAGTGAAAGAAGTTGGAAAGAAGTTGTTAATAATAGATTACCGAGAGAAATAGGTAAAAGAAATCAACCCTATGGTTTTCTAAACTTAATTT
This sequence comes from Gossypium arboreum, assembly GCF_025698485.1. NCBI lineage: Eukaryota > Viridiplantae > Streptophyta > Magnoliopsida > Malvales > Malvaceae > Gossypium > Gossypium arboreum. The sequence goes on along the minus strand of NC_069070.1, from coordinate 115,476,822 downwards.
TCTAGTCAAAGAATTATCGAAGTTTGATTCAATAAATTTGTGAAACTTTATTTTTCTTTGTTCTTTATTAGTCACGCATATTCTATTTTAATTACAATTATTCAAGTTTGTTAAAGATTTGGTGGATATTTGATAGCTTAGAACGATTGCCTTGTCAAATAGAATAATTAAATTTGTAACCGTTTAAGTCATTCTAATACTAGTGATGAATTGCATAATTGTTTATATTGTAGTTTATGATTATATGTTGTGGATGTGTGATTTAGCATAAATATACCCCTTTGAGGTGAGTTTGTTTATTAGAATTAGGTCCTCTCATTCGTAATGTTGCCGATAAGTTGAATGTTGGGAATTGATTTACAAAGTTATTTATTAGCAAGAGAAGTAATCCAAACAAGTTGCCTCTTGGTTACTAAACAGGTAAGGAGAGATTGTTTGCCCGATGTTGAGTCAACAACTAAAACTAATTTATTAAAGGTATTGTCGTTATCATTGGGTCAATGATTGAATCTATGAATCAAATGGATATTTTACTTTTGACTAGAGTTTTTCCCGTTGATTTTCCAAAACTTTTAATTATTGCATTTATCGTTTTGTTTTTAATTTGAATTTAGTTTTTTATTTCCTAAAAACCTCTCTTTTATCTACTTGTTTTTTATATAAGGAATAGAATTATCACTAATTTCTATGGATACGACCCCTACTTGTCACTTACTACTAATCTTATACTTTTAAGTACGTTTTATTTTTGTAGGTCTCAATAGCTTAACATGCTAGTAATGCAAGATAAAGATTATTGGAATTATATTTTATTATAATTCTATATGAGTTTTTTTTCCATGTATCAATTCTTTTTTTTTTTACATGTTGGGATTTTTTTGAAGATTGGTAAAATTGAACATCACATCTAACATTTGATTCTTTTTCTACAGTTAAGAGTCCCCGCGAAACGAGTGAGTCTTCTGACATATGCTCCAGGTTTGGCTTTGATCATTTCCTTTCTGTTGAATTTCAAATGGGGTGGCGAGAGTGGCCCAGAAGTTCTAAAGGTGGCTCCATTAAGGAGTACGTCTCTTTCTGATCTCCATATCCAATTTTTCCATTCTGACTCTGATGCATAGAGCCTATTGGTTACCTACAAATGTGAAATGGAAAAAAAATAATGGTATGATCTCAAATATATTTTTGGTCACATGTTTATCATGCTTACAAATGTAATGAATGTTATCAATATTGTTTAACTATATTTTGGTTTACCTCTTTGGCATTGGGGTCATGCGGAGCAATGAACCTGTTACCTTGGCTGATAATGGTGGGATGCATGCTACCACCAATAGCATACATTTTCCAATGTGTGTAGTCATTGTTAACAACATGAAAGAAACCCCATCGACATCTAGGCATTCTTTGTAATAATTCCTTGCCAAAACGGTTGAATGCTATTGTCACTTGCATGAATTTATCTTTAGAATAGCTATCACTTGCTCCTAACAACATCACCTAAAAGACAAATCCATGAACGTGTAATAAAAACTAGGTGACAAATTGTGTAACTTGTTGAGTATTTTAAGGCAAAACTTACAGCATCGTGATGGGTGAAATGGCAATTTGAAACGGTGATGGCAGTTGAACCCTGGATTGCATCAATAAGCCCATCATGGCACTCAGACATAGAAATGTGATCAAGCCAAATATTTGATGATCCAAATATGGAAATTCCATCTCCATCACCTACTGTTCTGTAACCAAAGTGATCTTCAGAGTCCCTGATTAGGCCACCGGAACTTGGAACAATGCGATGGATATGAATGTTGTGAATGATGACATTGTGCACAAATTGAAGTGTAATTCCAGCTCCATATGCTATATGAACATCTGCTCCACGGCCATCGATTGTCTTATGACTTTGAACTATTAGCTCTTGTGACAATTTGATGTGCATGGTACGAGCAAAAATGATCCATAATGGCCTTTTTTGGATCACAGCATGACGTAAGGTTCCTAGTTTTGGGTTTAGAACATCATGATCAGAATTATCTGTCACCAAATAATACTTCCCCTTACTTCCACCATGAGTTCTATGGCCAAAACCAAGCACACATTTTGCCAATCTTTTACGATTTTTGGCCCAGTTCTTCTTACACCGCCAACACCTATCAATTGGATTGGTCGCCATGCACGGACCAGTGTACTTCTTGTGTTTTCCTCTCAAGTATCTTCTTGTGTTGTTAGTAATACCATCCTCAAAATCTATGGTTTGGTTGGCACTAGTTTCTTTAAGAAACCTGCAACAAATTGTCCAAGATAATATATGATGCCTCTATTTAAAATAAGTTAATAACAAAGTTTCAAGATATTGCAAATAGTGGTTGTGGCTCTCAAGCATCTAAATTATGAAAATTTGATCATTACAATGAAGGCGTGTGATTGTTGTAAGCTAATTTGTAACCTAATAAGATTATGAGTAACAATGTTATAGAATACATGCATGAAAGATTACTAATTGGAATAAAAAATAATGAAAATGAGAAGAACAAAGAGTTTAGCTTAATTAATTCATGCATATATTCTTAATTGTTGATATTCAATAGGATAATAGTTCAGCTTTCAATATCTCTACCTTATTTTCTTATCCCTAAACTATGAACTTTTTATATAAAACATAGTAAGATTTACTTGTTAACGTTATAGCTCAAATTATTGGTGACGTTTTCTGGGTTTCGCTCATAAGTTGCCAAGGTAATATTCCATGCTTCTTCCTCACGTTGCTTCCAAAAGTCATCAAATTCAGCAATATTTGCCCATAATCCTGGAATTAGTGCGGCAAACGAAAAGAAAAAAGCAAACCTCACTTTAGTTACCTCCATTGTTATTTTCTTACGATATGTTTCGTTTCTTCAAGGTATATTTGGGTTTTCAAATCGATGAAGATGATGAAACCCAAATATACCTAGAGCTAATCTGGTTGGCTAAAGCCTTGTTTATTTTGATGGAGACAAGAATTTTTGAGTCGCCTTAAATAAACCTTCCATGAAATTATATGTCTCTAAAATTATGGTACCTGACTAACCATCAACCAACCAATTTATGTACAACCTAAAACTAAACTTTTCCCCCTAAAACTATATGCAAGAAATTGGTTGGCTTTCATACCTTGTTTTTAACATCAATCAAATGAATACGTCAATTTACCACAGGTGACGCTCTCTCATCTTTTACTTAGTTTTTAATTATCCATTAAATTTATTTATTTTAATAAAATCAAATCATCTATATCATTAAAATTTTAAATAAAAACAATTTCTCCTTCAAAAACTTCCTAAATTTTAAAACTATTGTGATGGATAAATCACTAAATTATAAAAGAAATTAATTTTTTTCAAATACTGCTAAAAGTTAACAAGGGAAGAGAAAATTTTCAAAAATTTAAATATTATTTAATTAGTTAATTAAAAACCAATTGTGTTTAAAAAACATTATTAGATTTTATAAGGTTTCATACTTCTAAAAAATAAAATATGACGGTGTTTAAAAATTTTACTTTAAAACTTTTAAAATGTATACAAAATTTAAAAAAACAAATACTACTAAAGAACTTTTAGAAACAAAATTAAATATTATTTAATTAGTCTTTAATTTTTAAAATATTATATGTATTTTAATTTTTTATAAATACTATTAAAATTTTTAAAAAGTAAAAATTTAATACTATTTAATAAAATTATTAAAAAATTAATACTATTTAATAACATTATTAAAAATTAAAAATATATTTGAAATTTTAAGAAATCCTAATTTGAAATTTTATATAAAGTTTAAATGTTTTACATGTTATTCGTTATTCCTCTAGTTTAAGAAATAGATACAATTGTCTTACAAAGTCGTAATAGCATCAAACCAAACAGGACCCATTGATTCGATGTTGTGCGACGTACAATTAGAAGAATTGATACTGTAACACCCCTAACCTCTATCCGTTATCGGAACAGGTTACGAGGTATTACTGGACTTATACCCCAGCATTCGTATAAAACCAAGTCAAAAATTTGCATTCTAAATTAAAACTTTTCAAATTTTATGATAAAGTCCCTAATTGGGCCTACGGGGCCCAATACATGCTTTGGAAGTGGTTCGGGACTAAACTGGCAACTTTGGAAATTTTACCTTGAAGATAGGGGCACACGCTCGTGTGGCCTAAGACATGGCCGTGTGGCCAGCCCGTGTGGAATTCTGACTTGCAATTTCTTAAGTATCAAAGGGGCACATGGCTTGGGCACAAGCCCATGTGGTAAACTGATTTTTCACTATTTTTAAGCCATTTTCACATGATTTTGACACACGACCATGCTTGAAACCCGTGTCCTTCATACGACCAAGACACACGGCCGTGTCTTTTGCCCGTGTACTATCCTGACTTCACATTTAAGGATGCATGGGACACACGGTCATTTTACACGCCCGTGGGCTTACCATGTGTCACACACGGCCTAGACACACGCCCGTGTGTCTAGCCATGTGGACGAAAATAAGCTGTTTTAGGTCACTTTTCTCACCCTTTCATCCATTACCTGCACTTAAACACAATTATATACAATTTACGACCAACCAATCAACCAATTTATGCCCATAATATGTATTTTATATTAACACACTACTACTTAATGATTAAACCAAGTTTCATACACATATGCCATCCCTTTTACATACTTTAACCATTTATAACTTTATCCAACCAAATACTTGTACATGCCATATAAATCAAAAGATAATAACCTAAAAACTACCGGAGAACGTCTGGATAGTGTGATTCTTGGTGATGATCCAATCCTCTGACTCCATGTTAATCTACAAGACATATCAATCACATTCAAGTAAGCTTGTGAAAGCTTAGTAAGTTCATAGGCTTAGAACATAAACTGACCAAATATGGTAAAGCATTCATATATTATACAACTCATTAATTTCTCCTGTCATTCACAAACCAAATCAATTTCACTTAATATTATTCACACTTAAACTTCATTCTTTTGGGCCCATTTATCGCTTACCATCTCTTTTCAAATTAAGAAACTATACGGAATTGAGTACTTCGTCTTCACTTTGCCATAGTAAAACTATGGACTTGCACATGATCATGTTTCACTTTCCGAAGCCATGGCCCAACCATGGTCTTACACGAGTCATATATTATACTGATGCCATATCCCGGATATGGTCTTACATGGGAGCACTTATCACTTTTCTCCAATGCCATAGCCCAGCTATGATCTTATACGGATCACTTATCACTTGTTTTCCGATGCCATAGCCCAGCTATGGTCTTATACAGATATCACTTATCACTTGTTTTCCGATGCCATAGCCCAGCTATAGTATTATACAGATATCACTTATCACTTGTTTTTCGATGCCATAGCCCAGCTATGGTCTTATACGGATATCACTTATCACTTGTTGCCATGGTCCAACCATCGTCTTTTTCCGTCAATTCATCGTTTGACACTGGACAAAAGTACTCAATCCGATGTTTCATCCAATATAATCATTTCTTCAATTTCATATTTTTACATTGTTCATGGTTTTATCATAATTATAAGTATAACTCATTATAAAATTCATAATAATAACAATGATCACTAAAATTTAGCCACATGAACTTACTTGGGCTAATTCGCAATAGTTGTAGAAGTTCGAGAAAATTATTCGTCCATTTTCTCCTCTCCACGATTCACTTTAATTTCTTGATCTATAATTGCAAAATCATTCATTAATTAACATTCATTTCAATTTTATTTTATCTCACAATTTATACCCTTTAATTCCTAAAATTACACTTTTACCCCAAATTTCACAATTTTCACAATTTGGTCCCTGACCAATTAACTCATCAATAAAACCTTTTCTTCTCAATTAACACTTTCCTTAGACATTTTACGTTACTTCAAAACCATTGAAATTTATAATTTTCACATAAAATCCTAATCTCAAGTTCTTTTACAATTAGGTCCCCAAATATTCACTTTCTTTATAATTCTTTCAATAAAATCAACATATAAACAAATTAAAGCTTTAATTCCATGCTAAATCATCATAAACTTCCGGCACTTATTCATGAAAACTTTCAAAATCAACCATGAAATCAAAAACTAATGAATTAGATGATAAGACCTAGTTATAAAAGTCCCAAAAACACAAAAATTTCAAAAAATAATCAAGATTTGAACTTACTTACAGTAAAAATATGAAAAATCAGCTCAAAGGTTTCTTCAATGTTAGCTGAAGAGGATGAATAAAATTGAAGAAATCTCTAGATTTCCAATTACATCCCATTTTTAACTATTCAATTTTTACTTCTTTTCCAATTTTACCCCTTGTTCACACCTAATTTCAATATTTCCAGCACACACATGCCGTCCAGCCCAATAATAGGTGTATAATTCCCTATTTAGTCCTCTTTTAATTATTACTAGAGCTATTTAATCACATTTCACAATTTTGCACTTAATTTGATTTAGTCCTTTTTACCCAATTGACTACCAAAACCTTAAAATTTCTTGACGAAACTTTAACACTAACTTACTAACACTCCATTAATATTTATAAAATACTTATGGCTCGGTTTAATATTTCGAGGTCTCAATACCTCGTTTTCACTTCCAAATTATTTAGCATTTATTATAAAATACTATTCACTATTTCAATCATTTTCCTAACTTCACATCTAACTTATTTTCATTAAATTAATAATATTTTCTACTCATTTTTCGGATTTAGTGATCTCGAATCACTGTTCCGATACCACTGAAATTTGAGCCGTTACAGATACGGTCCATAATTATTGTAATCGGTCTACTAAAGAATAAATTGGCGTGACCAATTAAATGAGTGGTTGGATTTGTCAAGGAAAATAACAATCGGGTTTAAATGAACCATGCAGTTGAGGTCATTGATTCAAGTCAGGTCCTTCTAGTTCTCAAAGCTACCAATGAGCTAAATGGTGGATGCGTATTCAGGGTTGTGCATTCAATAAGTGTTAGTTGGACGTTCCCGCAGTTAATTTACACATGGAAGGGCTAGTTGTCTGAGACGTTTCCTTGTTCTCTATAATCGACTCACCAATTAGAGGAGAAAATTCATTATTCGGGATTAGTTCGAAACTGAAGCTTAAATCGTCACTGAAGTTAGAGAGCCGTCCATTCGACTTATTTATTTTTAATTTCATTTTTTTATTTCCACTTTTTTTATTTATTTATTTTCTAAATTTAATCTTTCTTTTTTTTTTTTAATAGGTTGGCACGAGTAGCATGCATTAAAACTACTTATGACAAGTTCTTGTTGTAACAAATTTTGGTTAGATCAATCGCTTAACTTTACTCCTTATACTACTATTTATATTTTGTTTAAATATAAAAAAAAATTATACAAAAGAGTACGATGTCATTCAATTACCCTATACTGTCCAAACATATATTTCTGCTAAAATTCATGTCGTAAGAATAGGAGGAAGGGTATGTCGAACTGTTGTATTTTACTTCCTCTTATGATTAAACAGGTTTCTGCATATGTTTTTTGTTAGTTTTTGACAACAAAAACTCTTTCAGGTCTGTTAACACTGTACTGGAATTCTACTCTTTCCCGATGAAGATGATCCTTTCCGGAGCCTCCTGGATGCTGTAAAAACACTAATATGAAAAGAGCTACATTGCACATGATTTGTGGTTCGGTGTTCTATGACTGCATTCAAACTGATTTGGGTTACCAGATTATGTCATCATCATTCTTCTTTTTTCTCTCAAGATGCACAAAATCTTGGAATCTCAGTTGAACTTCGTACCATCTATAAGCCAGAAGTATGTACTTATGGGTTTCTTTTAATACATTAATCTCAATTTACCAATTTACTCACCTAAAGTGAAGTCACAAGGGAGTGCAATTTGTATAGTTTTAATACAAATTTTTAAGTGATTGATCTTATGACGAGGGTACGAGAGTGAACGTCCATGATCAATGAGCCAAACACTGAGATTTGTCTAATATTTATTATTCTCGACATTTCATTTTATGGATATATTCATAAGAAAGCGTATGTTTACAGAGCAGGTAATTAGATCTCCAATAGATTGTATGCTTTAATTGATCTTACATAATATTTATTTGAATTTATTTATAAAAATATAAATTTAAATTTAAAAACATGAATTTTGTAAGGATCATAATGACCGTTCGTTCAATCCTAAACTTGACTTAGCTCCATCTACAGGCACTTTTAATTAGTATCTACAACTATAAAATCGTTGAAAAAATATATATATTTGATGTATTATAGGTGTATGAAACATAATTAAATAATAATTAATTATAAATAAATGTTAAAACTCTAAACTTGAGATCTTATACACTAGACTTAAACCCGAGATTCCAAATTCAATATCATAAACCATTAAACCCAATATACTAAATCTAGGAGTGATTAATATTTATTTATAATAGTTACGATTAATGTTTAATTATATTTAAATAGAAACTTATAAAAATTATGTTTAAATAAAATTATTAATATATTTATTTACAAATTTTCCATATTTTTATTTAATTTAATAATGATGTGTTATGTTTTTATTCACTAATTATATATGAGACTATACACGGAGCATAGTAGAGACCAGAGGCAATGGATTTTAATTTAGGCATTTTATAATTTATAAAATTTTAAATTAGCTATTATAAAATTACACTTTGATCATAAAAATGATAAAAATTTGATTTAGTCCTTTAAAATTATAATGATATAGGCTATTAAAATAATAAAATTATATTTTTACTATTGTAAAATATACAATTTAATTTAGCTCACTAAAAAATTTTTTAACTCCGCCACTATATACATAGACAGTGTATCAAATATTATTTCTTAAAAGTAATAAAAAATTAATATACTAACTATGTTTAAGAATTATTGGTTAAAGCGACTATACAAGTGGGTTATAGAATTTCATTTTCTAATAGACTTCTAAAAAGTCAACATTTGCATAGACTTCAAGAAAAGGTCCACATTTGCATGCTATGAAGTATTGCATGCAGTTCCCATTTATGGTCAAGCTCAAGTTCGGTGTAAACGCACAATTCTATTCAATTCTACTCATCTAATGCATGGTCAAACTCGAAAAAGAATTTTAGTGTCTAGAAAAGTATAAAATTTAAAAAAATTTAGGATCAAAACTAACAATTAAACTTGTTCAGTTCCATGCAAGTACATGGTTTTGATTTTCTTCAACCTTGCAACAACTTCTTCCATATCAGTCCTTTCCTCTGCTACCTCTGCTGAACATTCCAGAGCTAATTGCAAAATGAATAATTTACAATCCTTTGCTGCTAACCCTTCTCTTTCTCTTGTATTTAGAAGCTTACTGTCTACCACATCAACTAAGTAATAAGATGGTAATGATTCTTTCACCCAACGTTTCAAGTTCATTTCTTCCCCAAACATATCATCCGCCCGCTTCTTTCTTGTGAAAGTTTCCATGACAGGAATCCCGAAACTATACACATCACTTTTGTAGAAACAATCCCTTCTGATCCATATTCTGTATAAGAAAATTATTTAAATTCATTATAAATTTATTTGAAGAATAATTTGAAGGCAAGCACAAGTCTATATACATTACCTGGTGACATGCATCCAATAGTTGCTAGTATCTTTGTTTGTATCATTGAATCTTTTTTGCCTAAGAGTTTTGCAATGCCAAAATCACCCAAATGCGCTACCATTTCTGTTTCTAGCAGGATATTGTTTGGCTTTATATCGCAATGAACCACGGAAAGGGAATGATCATGGTGGAGATATTCCACTGCCAATGCAATGTCTATCACTATATTCAACCTTTGCAAAACATTCAGAAAATGGTTTTGAGAATATAGCCACTTCTCCAAGCTTCTATTAGGCATGAACTCAAGTACCAAAGCTTTAAATTCAACATTAGAGCAACTATTAATGATTTTAACCAGATTCCGACGACGAATGTTGCGAAGTACCTCACACTCGATATCAAAGCTTTTAACGGCTCTATCTTGATTTACATGGAACACTTTTACTGCTATGGTCATCCCAGTTGAAAGAGTTCCTTTGTATACTGACCCGAAACTCTCTACCCCAAGTAGATTGCTTTGGGAAAATCCATCAGCAGCTTGAGCAAGGTCATGGTAAGAAATTCTTCTCCATTCAGGTAACGGTGGCAAATTTTCTTGAATTGGTAGTTCAGCTTTCGAATTTTGACTTCGTAAAAGAATGATAACCAGGATTGGACCGTTAAAATTCAATTAAAATTCTGTTTTATCATTTTCACCCCCAACTTTTAAAGTTACGTTTTAGACGGGAGAATTAATTAGATCGTTAAAATTTTAATGATGCTAATGTAGAAAATTACTTGATAATTTACATGTATATCATAAAGATTCAATTTTTTTAAATTTCATAAAAATTTCATAAAACTTTTTAAAAGTTATTCACATCTTTAATGAAATACATGTGAATTAGTATGTAAATTTTAAAAGCTATAGGCTAAAATAATAAAAAGAACAATTAGGATTAAAATGATAAAAATAAACATTAAAAATTAAATTTATGAATATTCTTATAAACTTCAACCTTACAGCCTTTTAGGAAATATACTTTTTCATTATACGAGATATTATAAATAATAAATAATAATCATACAATCTATCATTCTATTATGATCATGTGGAACATTACAATTATTAGCCTGAAAATTAAATTAATCAAAGTATTGCAGAATATTGAAAGTTTTGGTTGGTAAAATCTACATTTCTTTGTAGGGACAGTTATTGATCAAGTTGCAGGAAACTATCTACCAACCAGCGTACCAGCATTGACTGTCTCACGCAGACGTCGAACACCAAGCAACTAAGAAGAAAATAAATCATTCAAAATACTTTCTCAAGTTCATTTAATTTTAAACATTTTCAAACTCATTCTCCAGTATATTTAGATTTAGATAAAAAAAATTTTTAAGATATATTTAGATAATTTATATAATTTTTAAGTTTTATTATTTTAAAAAATTAAAAATTTATTTTTATTTTTATATTTTTTAAAGATTATTTAAATTTAATTTTAAAAATAACATCATCCAAATATAATAAAATTTGAAAGCATTTAATTAGCCCAGCTGATCTGAAAAGAATAATTGTTTTATTATTTCTCTGAACATTTTATATAATTATACTTTATGTCAATGCCGTCAATTTTTAAATGTATTTATCGGCCGATGATGAGGTAATACCACCAATTTGTCAAACAACAGCGATAAATACTATAGAGATCGAATAATTTACATACATGATTTTAAGTTAAGTTATTTTAAATAATTAATTAGAAAATTTAGATTACTTTTAAAAAAAACCAGTAGCAGTTGGATTCCCATGCACCATCCAGTCGTTTTGCTGATTATTTAATCAAAGAGTTTCCATTATTTCATATCCTTCATCAACCCAAGTAAGCCAATGGGAAAATCTCACTTTATGCTGTCTCTTGTACTTGTGATTTTGTTTCTAAATTTTGTTCGTTCTTTTTCCATGGAATCACCCAACATCACCACAGACCGGTTAGCTCTTCTTGCATTGAAATCTCATGTAACTTCTGATCCAAAACGTTTTTTAGCAACCAATTGGTCTACTAACACATCTGTCTGCAATTGGTTTGGCGTCACTTGCGGATCCAAGAACCTTAGGGTCACAGTTTTGAATCTTACAGGCATGGGTCTGGTAGGCACCATACCATCACACTTGGGAAATCTATCCTTCCTCACCAGACTCAACATTATGAACAATAGTTTTCAAGGCTTATTACCCAACCATTTGGCTAATTTGCATCGGTTGAAGTTCATAAACTTGGGTAACAACAAATTCGGTGGAGAAATCCCATCATGGTTCGGTTCCTTCACTCGACTTCAAAACTTGTATCTATTCGGAAACAACTTCACTGGTTTAATCCCATCATCTTTGTGCCATTTACCAAAGCTAGAGTCTTTGAATTTGGGAAACAACAATCTGAGAGGGCAGATTCCTGTCAAGATTGGAAACCTTTCCACCTTGAAGAGTTTGCATTTGGGAACCAACCAGCTTTCAGGTTCCATTTTCCCCCTGCAATTTATATTTGAAGATATATTTCTGCAATTTTTGCTTACCAACAATTGTTTTATAATTACATAAAACTAGTTGTTATATCAATTATATTTTTCAGGTCAAATCCCTGGAACAATTGGTGACCTTCTGAACTTAGAGAGGCTTCGCTTTTCAGAAAACAACTTAACAGGGCCTGTGCCTTCAAGCATTGCGAACTTGACATTTCTGAGTTACATTGATTTTTCCTCTAATAGCTTGTCAGGTAGAGTATCACACACTCTCTCTCTATGTATCTTATTTTATGCAAATTTTCAATTAACAACAATGATATCATTTCATTAAATATTAATTAGTGCCTATACTAATTTATATACAAATTATGGCAGGTGCACTTCCATTTCAGATTGGAAACTTACAGAATCTTGAAATCTTATCCTTGGGAAATAATAGTTTCTCTGGTTCCATCCCTCCTCCAATCTTTAACATATCGACAGCATTGATGATTTGGCTTGGTTTCAATCAACTCTCAGGCCAGCTTCCATCAACAGCAGGCCTTGGACTTCCAAAACTAGAAGGACTTTATCTTGAGCTAAATGAACTAAGTGGACCAATCCCAACCTTTATCTCCAACGCCTCTAATCTTATTTTTCTTCAACTAACGAATAATTCTTTTTCTGGAACTGTTCCGGATACGTTTGGCAATCTAAAATATTTGCAACGGTTGGACTTAGGGCATAACAACTTAAGTAGCAAACCTTCTTCCCCTGTATTGAGCTTTCTCTCATCATTGACAAGCTGTAAAAGCTTGGAAGTTTTGATATTTGATGATAACCCTTTGATCACTGGTGAACTTCCAGTTTCTGTGGGGAATTTATCTGCTTCTCTAACTCTTTTCTATGCTTCTCATTGCAACATTAAGGGCAGCATCCCCGGTGAAATCGGAAACTTAAGCAAATTGTTTTGGTTAGGCCTTGACCACAATGACTTCACTGGAACAATACCTGCAACACTTGGAAGCTTGAGAGAGTTGCAAGATGTTGATCTTGGGAGTAACAAGCTTGAAGGAAGCATTCCGTCCGAGTTATGTCATCTTGAAAGGTTGGCTTACTTAACTCTCACTGACAACAAACTATTTGGACCAATACCAGAATGCTTAGGTGATATGGTTTCTCTGAGGAATCTTTTCTTAGGCTCCAATAATTTTACCTCAATCCCATCAACCTTGACAAGACTCGACGGCATCTTGTTCCTAGAGTTATCTTCGAATTCACTGAATGGATCACTCCCAACTGATATCGGGAACTGGAAGTCTGTGACCAATTTGAATTTGTCAGATAATCAGTTCTCAGGTGCTATCTCAAGCAGCATTGCTGATCTCATGCATCTAACTCATCTCTCGTTATCTGGTAATATGTTGCAGGGTTCTATTCCTGCATCATTTGATGAGTTGATAAGTTTGGAATACTTGGATCTGTCTAGGAATAACCTTTCAGGAATGATCCCCAAGTCCTTAGAGAAACTCCAAAATCTCAAACATTTCAATGTCTCTTTCAATAGACTACAAGGGGAAATTCCTAGCAGAGGATTATTTGGAAACTACTCGAGCCAATCATTTATAGGCAATGAAGACTTGTGCGGTCCATCTCGACTTCAAGTCCCACCTTGCAAAACTGATCCCTCCAAGGGTGCCAATCTTTTAAAATATATTCTACCTGCAATTGGCTCGGTCATATTAGTATCGTTCGCGGTTTTCATTCTTTTACGAAGTCGAAATACGAAAACTGAACTACCAATTCAAGAAAATTTGCCACCGTTACCTGAATGGAGAAGAATTTCTTACCATGACCTTGCTCAAGCTACTGATGGATTTTCTGATAGCAATCTACTTGGGGTAGGGAGTTTCGGGTCAGTATACAAAGGAACTCTCTCAACTGGGATGACCATTGCAGTAAAAGTGTTCCATGTAAATCAAGATAGAGCCTTTAAAAGCTTTGATATTGAATGTGAGGTACTACGCAACATTCGTCATCGGAATTTGGTTAAAATCATTAGTAGCTGCTCTAATGTTGAATTTAAAGCTTTGGTACTTGAGTTCATGTCTAATGGAAGCTTGGAGAAGTGGCTATATTCTGACAACCATTTTCTGAATGTTTTGCAAAGGTTGAATATAGTGATAGACATTGTATTGGCATTGGAATATCTCCACCATGGTCATACCCTACCAGTGGTTCATTGTGATATAAAGCCAAACAATATCCTGCTAGATACAGATATGATAGCGCATTTGGGTGATTTTGGCATTGCAAAACTCTTAGGCGAGGAAGATGCAATGATACAAACAAAGACACTAGCAACTATTGGATACATGTCACCAGGTAATGTATATAGACTTGTGCTTGCCTTCAAATTATTCTTTAAATTTATAATGGATTTAAATTATTTTCTTATACAGAATATGGATCAGAAGGAATTGTTTCTACAAAAGGTGATGTGTATAGTTTCGGGATTCTTGTAATGGAAACTTTCACAAGAAAAAAGCCGACAGATGATATGTTTGGAGAAGAAATGAGCTTGAAACGTTGGGTGAAAGAATCATTACCATCTTCCGTAGTTGATGTGGTAGACAGTAAGCTTCTAAATACAAGAGAGAGAGAAGGGTTAGCAGCAAAGGATTGTATATTATCCATTTTGCAATTAGCTCTGGAATGTTCAGCAGAGGTAGCAGAGGAAAGGATTGATATGGAAGAAGTTGTTGCAAGGTTGAAGAAAATCAAAACCATGTACTTGCGTGGAACTGAGCAAGTTTAATTTTTAGTTTTGATCCTAAATTTTTCAAATTTTATACCTTCCTTCACACCAAAATTCTTTTTCGAGTTTGACTATGCATTAGATGAGTAGAATTGAATAGAATTCTGCGTTTACACAGAACTTGAGCTTTGACCATAAATGGGAACTCCATGCAATACTTCATAGCATGCCAATGTGGACCTTCTCTTGAAGTCTATGCAAATGTTGACTTTTTAAAATTCTATTAGAAAATGAAATTCTATAATCCACTTATATAGTTGCTTTAACCAATAATTCTTAAGCTAGTATATTACTTTTTATTTTTATTTTTATTTTTCTTTTAAGGAATAATATTTTACGCATAATTAGTATATAAAATTAAATAAAAATATAAAGAACTTGTAAATAAATATTAATAATTTTATTTAAACATAATTTATTTAAACATAATTACGCATTGATCATAACTATTATAAATAAATATTAATAACTCTTATATTTAGAATCTTAGATTTAAGCGTTTAAAGAATTAGATTTGGAGTCTCAATTTAAGATCTAAGGTTTAGGGTTGTAGTATTTATTTATAATTAATTATTAATTAATTAATTATATTTCAATAAAATTATTAGTATTTATTTATAAGTACTACACTATTTTTATTTTATTTAATGATGAGGTGTTCTATACATCGATAATGCATCAAATATTTTTCTCTTTTCTTAAATTTTTTCAACGATTTTATAGTTGTAAATACTAATTAAAAGTGTCTATAAATGGAGTCCAGTAAATGTATGATCCTTAAAATATTCATGTTGTTTTTAAATTAAAATTTATATTTTTTGCAAATAAATTCAAATAAATATTATGCAAGACGAATTAAAACATAACAATTCTCATATCACCCAATCAATATTCTAATATAAATCAAAACAACAAATTCAAACTCGCAACTGTTATCGCGCTGAAGCTTTATTTGTTCCCTTCGAGTCTTTTGTTACTGGTCTTCGAGTCTCATTATATCCTTAATAACATCCCTTTCATCTCCCCTCACACTTAATCCCAATTTCTTCCCCACTTCCCAGGTCTGCTTTGCCTCCTTTAAAATTATCTTCCTCCTATTGCTAATGTCTGAATCTGACAATGATAAATTTACAATTTTCTCTTCACTCTTAATACCACACTAATAAATACACGTGGATGTCACGTCAATAATTAATTAATTTTTAAAAATTAAAAAAACTATTTTAATATATAAAAATTTATTTTTTTATATTTTAAAATTAAAAAATTAATTGTTGGCGTGACATTCACATAGACCGCCACGTCAAAAAAGTTGACAAACATTAAATTTTTCATCTATTTTTGACAAATAATACAAGTTCAAAAGTTAAAAAAATGAAAAATTAAATGAAAATATAAAATGAATTTTTTGTAAAATTGGAGAGCTAAACAAGTTATTATATCTAAAATTATTATTAAAAAGTGAAGTAATTCAATTAGTTATTCAATGCTTTTCAATTATAGTATCTTAGATTGAAGCAGTTTTGAACAGTGTTAAGTTTGCCTTAAAAATTATTATTAAAAAGTGAAGTCGAAGTACTTAATTTTGAGTTCAATTAGTTATCTTGTGCTTTTTAATTATAATATTTTAGGTTAAGGCAGCTTCCAACAATGTTAAGTTTGCTTTAAAAATTATTATTAAATTATTCAGTGCTTTTCGATTATAATATCTTAGGTTGAGGTAGCTTTGAATCGTGCTAAAAAGCAGTGTTTATTAATATTTGAGAAATGTGTCATATTTGTGTTTTACAAATTTTGAAAACAATATTATTGAGATTTGATTCTTGATGATACTTTAGATGACTGAAAGTTTATCTATGATAATCAAATTATTTGTAGCAACATATCCTGAACATTAGTTTGAATTGAGATTAGATTAAATTGGGTAAAACTTAGAAGTATATATCTTAAAGATTCAAGACTTATGTATAGATTGATTATAATTGATACAATATGTAAACAAGATTGATTAGTGCGATAAAGCGTATTATTCTCTTATGTATAGATTGAAGATAAATTGTAAATAGTTTTAAGAGATTATATCATATTGATAAAAAAAAGAAAACCAAAAAACTACTGCTCAGAATCTCCATTGCAAAGCTTTAATCAAAATTACACCAACATGCTAGCTGCTAAGGAACTCATTAAAGAAACCAGTATCATTTCTAATCGCACTATCACCATTATCAAACACCATGTCGCAAGTTTGAATGAAATCATAAGAGATATCAACTCCATCATAACTGAATCAAATTGATCATGCTTCCATCATGAAAAGCTTTTCTATTTATTAGATGTCCCAATTCGATGTTCTTGTAACACAGGTTAGAACAAAACAACATAACAGGCTGTTTAAAAAGGAGTAAGGCAAAACACATCACCCAATTCAAATAACAATTCTATCTTACAGAATCTTAGTAAGTGTAAAACCCTCAATTTGCCCGGGCCCAAATAACCCCAAAATTAAAACCCAACCTAAATCAAGCCCAACCCCCCAGACCCAATAATCAAAATAGGGTTTCAGACAATCTGAAACCCTAGCCTATCCTCTGCCATCAGCACCAACCACCCCACCGCCCCTAGCCTGCAGCTACCGCCATTGTCACCTCACCACTTGCCACTATTGACCTTTTGAACCTGCAAAAGAAAATAAAAAGCAGAGACAACAGCCAAAGCAAGTGGAACAATAGGAATAGAGAGAAAATCAAATGTAATACATCTTTTTTCGACTATAAAAGGCCAAGATAAGGGGATGGTATTTTCGAAAGGGGAGGAACCGATTGTATCTTGGGAAATGGGGGAAGTTTTTTAAAAATTGTAACACAGATTAAAGAATCAAAAAAGCAAAAACAGAAGAGAGGTTGATTTTAGAATCTCGTTTTCTCCTCTTTTTCTTTTTTTTCGATCCTTTTTTATTTTTTTATCGATTTTAAAAAAGAATAAAAAGAAGAAAGAGGGAACTTACCCGGGTTTCTGTGAATGCCTCGCCGGAGATCCTCCCTCCGCCGTCGAGTTCGAACCTGAGGAAGGTGGGGAGGTGTCTTCCTATCTCGATTTTTCAGACTTTGAAGGTTTGGCCTTCAAACGTGGCTCAATCAATGGCTGAAAAGCCTGTTTGTTGCTGTCACAACCACCGTCCACGGTGGAGGAATGAAAGGCGATGGCGGCGCAAAAGCTATGGTTTCGAAACCCTAGCAGAGAAGAAAGGGGGGAGCCCTTTCTGTTTTTTTTGTTTTTTTGAAGTAGCAGAATGATCTTGAAACAAAAAAACAATGGGTCTTTATACAGGCACAAAACGGTGCCGTTTGGAGACCAACCTCACAGCGCCAAAACGGCGCCGTATTGGCTGACCCGTTTTGACCCGACCCGATTGCCCCTGGGATCCGCGTGTTTCTGTGGTGAGGGGATAATTCCACGCTTGGTCCTTATCCTTTCGCGCTAGCTTCCAATTGGTTCCTGTTTGCGTGTTGTTTATTTTCAATGTTTTCCCAAAATCTGTATACTGTTGCAATTTAGTCCGCATCTCAGCGTCATGTTTTAGGACTTGGATTATTCCCAGTTTTACTCCTTATACATTTGGACGCATTACATATTGGTCCTTTTTCATTTATTTTATTTGTAGATTATCCCTTTTGTTTTAATTTAATTTTAATTAAGTTTTTACTTCATTTTTATTTCATAGTCATTCTTTATTCTTGATTACTTATTTGTATATATTAAACTACCTTGATAATTGTTTATTATTATTATATTTTTTTTACTTATGTGGTATTGTTATTATTGTATTAACCAATTTAATATTATTATTGCCACTATTATTTTCTTTTATTTACTTATGGGTTATTATTATTAGACTAATTTGATATATTATTACTATATTCCTATTTATATTTATTTTCTTATTCTAAAACTACTATTATATGTCTAATCTTTTTTCTATTCCTATTGTTGTTATATTTCCATTTATTATATTATTTTCATTATTTTTCTTTATATAATCGTATTTTATTTTTACTCTCGTTATTATTTTATTTATTTATGTACTTTTATATAGTTTTTAAACTTTAGTTTTTTATTATCAACATTATTTTATTTTTATTACTATTATCATTTTTAAAATTATTGTTACTATTATATTATTTGTTATTTAATATATTATTATTATTATTATTATTATTATTATATTTTTACTACTACTACGATTATTATTATTATTATCTTATTTTATCATTTTTGTAATTACTATTACTATTGTATTATGACTATTATATTTTCATCTATGTTTATTTTCCTATTACTCATCTATTTATATTTCTTATGTATTTATATTTTCATTCTTATTATTATATTTTAGGTATTATATCTATATTTATATTTAGGTATTAATATCATTATTTTACTATTGTTATATTTTTCATACTATTATTATTATCACTATTATTATTATTAGCACTATTTTTATTGCTATTATTTAATATATTATTTTTATTACTATCATTACTATTATTAATATATTGTTATTATTACTATTATATTATTGTATTATCCTTACCTATTACTCTTTAAATTATTTCATTTTATTTTTATTCCTCATTCATTGCATATCATTTATTATTATTATTTTATATCTTTTACATCATTTCAAATTTAAAGATTTTATTCGTTGCATTATAACTATTAATATTATTATTATCATTACTATCATTCTTTAAATAGTTCTCGCATAATATTTATTCGTTTATTACTAGTTCTTTCTTAATTTCAAACATTTTTAGCTTATTTATTATTTCATTTTTTATTATTTGTTTGACGATTTATTTTATTTTTGTTTTTATCGTTGTCGTTCACTTTTGTGTTTATGTTTATCTTGTTATGATTATCGATTTTTATTTGTTATGTATTTTTTTTTTCTTGTTTCATCACGAATTTAGGTTTTATCCAACCCAATAATAATTCTTTCGTAAAAGTAAATATTCCGTATTTGGTAATTCGAGACAATCGTGCCTTAACTTACTGGGTTTTGACTTTTTTCATTTAATTTAAATACAAAATACTCTTTTAAATCGCAATACGAGTTTTAAAAAATACTTATCCTCGGGGATACGAGGGGTGTCGTGTCCTAATTTACCGGGTATGACATTTTGTTAGCTTGAAATAAGATTTTCACAAGTAAAGTTAATATTCGGTGTTTGGAAATTTGAGTAAACGTGTTTTAACTTACTGGGTTTTGATTTTTCTCGTTTACCCTAATTAACCGAATATATTTTTGAAAGGGGGTTAAAATATACGAATTTTTTAAATAAAGGCAAGCTCATTCTCGAAGTTCGATATGTCGTGTCATAATTTACTGAACATGGTATTTATTACTTCGAGACGAGGTCTTTAACATTTGAGCCTTTTTTACAAAGAGGGATCGTATTTTAAATTCTTTCAAGTTTTCAAATTTTTGACACTAAGACATTAATTAATCAACTAGGTATTAATTTTTAGGCGTATCGAGGGTGCTAATCCTTCCTCGTGCGTAATCGACTCCCGAACTCATTTTCTGATTTTCGTAGACCAGAGATTATCGTTTTAGTAAATCTTAACTTTTATTAAAATGATTAATTTGAGGTGACCCAATCACACCTCATCAAAAAGGATTGGTGATGACTCTCGTTTTTTGTTTTCATTTTCAAATCCAAGTTGATTCTCGTTTTTCAAAAAAAATGGTTACGACAGCTTGGCGACTCCACTGGGAACCCTAATAAGAGAGTCAAGCCACAAGTTGATTAATTTTTATATTTTTGTCAAAAATTGAAAATTTGGTTTTGATATACGATCTTTTCATTGCATTTCACTCATTTTTCGTACGGTTTTCATCATTTTATTCCCATTTTTCTTTAATCGCTTCAAGTTTTTATACATATATCCTCGCACATTGCATTGCATGACCGTTGTGGTCATACCCTTTGAGTGGGAGTGAGAAATTGTTCCTTCGTGAGGTTTTCACCTCCGTGCAGGATAGAAGATCGCTTTTGGAATACATCCGTACCTATGTCTTCGTGAGATTTTCATCTCCGTGCAGCCATAGGGAAATGTATTTTCCTGAACTGAACTCGGTCTGTATGAACCTATAATAGGTGAAGATCGATGAATCTGCTAGTTCAGGTACCCTTACTTTAGAACCAAACCACATATAGAGAGACCTAGGAGTCCACCCTAGGTAGAGCCACTCCGAACCCCTAAGGGTTACCTAAATTGCTTTATTTGTTATTTATTTATCCTGTACTAACGTGTTTTGTTTTTGTTTTGTTTATAATTGCATTGCATTACATCATCATAGGAAGGAGGTGTTGATTCATATTTGATTGCTAAATAGAACAGTTTGTCATAAGAAAACGAATTTTTTGATAAAGTGGATTATAACACGGTTGTCTAAATATGGTCCAAGTAAACACAATGAAAGAAGGCTGATAGTCCGTGAAGAAATAAAAGACTTTGCTTTATTGCCTGAGGATGCAAGCCAACAAAGATTATTCAAGAGTCGTCATGTCTTAAAGAAGCTAACGAGTATCGCAGGGACAAGTGATCAATGAGTCGCGGCCTGGATCAATCAAAAAGGAGTTAATATAGACATCTCTTGGGGAATTTGCAAGACTCGACCATAAGATCCGGATATGAAGAGGAAGTTAGGTGTCTTCACTTGGAATATGAGAGAGGCCGTATATGTAGTCCGTTTTATGTAAAGAAATTTGTTTTCTAGAAAAGTTGTTCTAATGAAATTGAATTCAGAATCAATGCCTTCCTTTCTTTTGCATTCATTTCATGCATCTGCATTGCATTGCATTATTTGCATTACACTTTCCCTAAAAGAACCCTAATTAGGTGAAATTATTTCAGTTAGCCTGGGAACCGACAAAGGTCAAACGACTAGGCATCTTTACGGTACACGGAAAAGGATAAAAGATATGGATCAAAGATTGGAAAGACTTGAACAACTTCAAAGAGAGACGCAAGACCTGCTACAACTGCAAATGCAAGAGCAACTGGCGAAGATCCAACAAGATATAAGGGACCAAATGCTAGAGGCCCAAAGGAATATGATGAATCAGTTGTCCCAATTACTGACTAAGGGGCTATGAAAAGGAAAAAACTCCATGATCAATGCTGGGGAGAACAATGAGGAATCTCTATACCCTCCAGGTTTCACCTCGATAAACGATCAGACATTTCCGCAAGATGTACCTATTGCTATCAGATCACAACATCAGGTCGGTACCTCGGCACCCATGAACTACCCGACGGGCTCAGGTTCCAATCCAAGGAACAGTCTAACCAATCATGAAGTTCTTGATCTAGACGAAATGGAAGGAATAGAAAAAGCAAAGGTTGAACTGGCAAGACAACTCGAAGATCGATACAAGTGGTTGGAAGAAAAACTTAGAGTGATGGAGAATGCTGATTACCATCGCGGGGTCGATGCCAAGGATCTGAGTTTGGTACCTGATCTAGTACTCCTGCCAAAATTTAAGACTCCAGATTTGAAAAGTATAATAGGACTAGTTGTCCTGAAGCTCACATCACAATGTTCTGTCGAAAGATGACGGGATATGTTAATAACGACCAATTATTAATTCATTACTTCCAAGACAGCCTGATCAGGTCAGCAGCTAAATGGTACAATAAATTAAGTCGTGCTAAAATCAATTCATGGAAAGACTTAGCACGGGCTTTCATGAAGCAGTATGGCCACGTGATTGACATGGCGCCTGACAGAATTACACTACAGAATATGGAAAAGAAGCAAAGTGAGAGCTTCAGGCAATATGCCCAAAGATGGAGAGAGGTAGTGACACAAGTCCAGCCGCCTTTTCTGGAAAAGGAGACCACGATGCTTTTCATCAATACTCTGAAAGCCCCGTTCATTACCCATATGTTGGGAAGCGCTACCCTGAGCTTCTCAGACATAGTAATGTCCGGCGAGATGATTGAAAGTGCAATCAGGAGCGGGAAGATATATGTAGGAGAAAGCGCAAAGAGGTCAACCCCAAATAGAAATGAAAATGAAAATGAAATGAATAATATGAGCAAAGGGTACCCCAAATTGGTCAACATAGGCCAGCCGAGGCAGGAATCCAACTCGAGGCTGAATACAGAAAGACTCCCGTTTACACCAATCCCAATGTCATATAAGGAGTTGTATCAGAATCTCTTTGATGTACATGTAGTGTCATCGTTTTACTCGGAACCAGTGCAACCTCCGTTCCCAAAATGGTATAATAAGAATGCTTAATGCTCAATGTGATGTAACCAAACCATGTCAAAAATCTCGAAGTTATTTAGGAAATTTTTTGAAAATATGAAATTGACAATTTGGTGCTAAAGGGACTACCCACTCTCCTAGCCATCAAAGCTGTGAGAAGACAATTTTCATATTTGGTATGTTGACAATTTACTAAACCAATTATTTGGGCTATGCTAATTATATGGACGATATCTAGCTCGATTACCCTTATCTAGTTCCTTGAATCAAGAAAGTTATATTTGATTGAATAATTAAAGACTTAGCTACCAAGGATACTTGTTTATATTGTTCCTTATTATATTATATTCGGCTTATATAGTGCTTGTTTTACAGAGATTGTGATAGATATTCTTATATAAGAAAATCGACCTAGGAAAACTAAACTGCGTAAACAACATTTTTGTGTTCGGTTTCTTTATTGTTCTCGTGTGGTGATTGAAGGAGTACCCACTATCTTAAGTATCACTCCACTTTAACAGCTTGATTCTCAGCAATGTTTTAATTATTTCAAAATTAATTAAGAAATCATTTTTACAAAATTATAGAAAATAGATAAAAATTAATTTTTTAAATTGTAAAATCTTGTTAAAACTATTTTAAATTTATTTAAAGGTGTTCGAAAATATCCAAGAAAATATACTAGGTTTGGAGAGCTCATTTTCTAATAAATAGAACAGTAACACTGTCAAAACCTCAAATATCAGTACTTAAAGCCTTGAGTTGCCTATACTCTCCTAATGACATTCTGCCAATGTTAGTGTATCCTTTATTCCAGTCCACCTGACGTCAAACCATTAATATTCTTCTAACTTATACTGACTTCCTTTGTTGATATATCCTTCCCATGCCAAAACAACTAATATTTTTAATTTAATGTTTTTGATTCAGCTAATTAAAAAAATTGAAATTTTAATTACTTTAATTAATAGTAATTCAATTTGGATAATAACCGAATTCACCATACATAACGAATGTCAAAGCAAATCACCAAATAAAAAAACAAAATTCACTAAGACATCCTCAAAAAACATAAAATTCGTCCAGCAAACTATCAAAGTTTTGAACTTTCCATGAGAATCATGGAAGCAACTAAAGAAACGTAGACTGGGGTCTTGTTCCACAATCAGCTTCACCAGTCCTTTCCAAATATACACCAACACCACCTCAACCCTCCTTTCAAGTTGCTTAAATTTCCATAACCAAGTCCAAAAATCCACTCGTGGTCCCTGGGTCCAAAAATGCTTAATACAGGGACTTTATATAGAAATTGATCAATTATAATTTTCTTAAAAAAAGAAATTAAAACAGAGAGTGCATCATTAAATTTTTCAAATTAAGAGTAACACCAATTTACATTTGTTAAAAGAAAAATGAAAACATCTAAGAATCCAGGTAATCAACCCCTGTCACTATATTTCAATCATTACAGCTTATCAAAGATGAAAAATTACATATTCTAGGATTCATCAGAGCAATCAAACAGCCTTGTTGATCCCAATCTGCAGACACTATTTGACAGAATTCTGATGCTGAAACATCCAACAAGAACCAGCAAATGTAAAGCAACATAGGCCACAATCCCCATGCAAGGACTTGTGAGATTTCTATAAAGTTTACTACCACAAATGTGACAATATTCTATGTACAACACAGTGATGACTAATCAGGCAGAAGAGGTAACCTCTCCACACCGTGAGGAGAACCATTTGCACCGTAGGGCTCGAAATTTTCAAAATCATTCGCATTGGCATCTTCATCGGAGCTTTTGTCCTCATCTTTTACCAGTTTAAATGGGAGGATGCGTAAGCGTACATCTGAACCTTTGCCGATATTCTCTGATTGTAGTTGGTATTTCTCAATGAGCTCTGTTTGTAGAGATATAATCTGGGGTGGCCTTGGAAGTAGTTCCACAGGTTCCTCTTTTGGGATTACTACCTGTTCGATGGCTATTCTTGCCTCCTGAAATGATTAATTCAGTCGTAAGCAAGTCAGTGAAATAGTTCCGATATATAGAGCAAGTAGATATTGTTTACAGCATACTTTACGCACTGATATATTGCTACAAAGTCTAATTTATCAATCCTTGAGATCATATAATTTATCAATCCTTGAGATCATAACTTCTGCTCAAGAGACGGGCAAATGGGAGGATATCATTGTTAGCATAATGAGTAAAAAAACATGGATTTATTGGAGTATTTCCTTTTGAAAAACAGATTTCCCATGAGCCTATCTAAAGGTTTCAGGCTAAATGGTTCATAAACATGCTCAAAAGTATTGCTCTCGCTAAAACTGAACCACTAGCAAGGACTTAAAGAGCCTACAACCACTGAACTTGCAAAAATTATAGTTTCCTTTAGAAAGCAAAAAGAAAAACTCAGAGATCAAACTGGAACAAAAATATCAAGTCTTCACCTCTAAGGCATCAACCTTCTCCAAAATATTCATATCATTTTCTGATCCAGGGTTCTTCAACCCGTAGGGATAATCATCTTTTAATGCCTCTAAGGCCTTTGTAATCTGCATCGATGAGCTTGTCTGCAAGGGAGGAAAAGAAAAAGACTGATTTATTACCACATTCTGATGATGTGAAAGTTAGCTAATGCTAAACAAGAAGAAGCTCTTCACCTTCGCCACATAGACAGCTATCTTATGAGATTTAGCTGCAGCCTGAATCCCAGAGTTCTTTCGGAGCTTAGAAAGCAGAGCAAACAGCACACCTGCCTCACTTATATTATCAGTTAATTGAACTGCAGCATCCATCTTTAACTTCTTAAGTCCTTGTATCACACTTGCCTCCTGGATCTAGAATAACTACTTATTCTGTAAGTTTTATTTGTACTACTTTCTTATTATTTATAACTATGACAACTACTGACAATCAGAACTAAAAAAGCTTTAACCGAGACGTTATATCTTCATGAATCTGACAAAATTTGGTATCATATCTAAACAAAAATAACTAAACTGGCTATATAGAAGGCTTATAAAATTGGCATCATACGGTCACAACTATTGAGCCTGATTTTGAGGCAACTTCAAACCAATTACCATCTAGGTTATATATGGGAAATTATAAACTAAGATTTAACTGAATATGACAAGTAAAATCAAATGCTGAATACATAAGTTAACTTCATAAACTGCCAAAACATAATCTTAATTTATAAATCAAAATGGCAATGTATGATATCAAGACCTCTTACCCCATAGACATACATACGAAGTAAATCCCTGTCTTCCGTTGAATCGTCAGCCATGTTTGAAGAAAGATCAGAAGTGAAATGGTTACCGATACTATTCTCGTAACTAGTCTCTGAAAGATCTCCAGTGATTACTAAATCCTCTTTGTCAGAGCTGATGTCAGTAAAAGTCTGTGAGCTCTCTTCCAGCCCCTGAGAGTTCATCTTGCGGATCTCAATGCGTGGAAAACGACCTTCACAATAGACAAGTAACCGATGTAATAAACTATCCTGGATCACCCACTTTGATTATTCCAGGTAGCACTAAATAGAAAAGAAAATGCACCTGCAAGAACAGCATCAACTGTTGCTTCAAGGCAACGGTGAACACGTAACTCAGTCTTAGAAACAATCTCTACACCACAACTAAATGTCGATGGTCCTTTCCTCTCCAGCACAGTCTTCTGGACACCCCTACGGTTCGCTTCTTCATCCCCTAGAGTCACACTCTGAAAAATTATGTATTTAATGAAACTAGGGAAAATTATATTCTCAGTCATGATTGAATTTCAAAGAGCTATCAATTATTTTAAGAAAATATTATGAAAATATAACAATATCTTTGCATCGACAAAATGAGAAAGAGCAAGACTACAATAATGTAGTTAGTAACAAACATTCATTAACTATACAACAGCAGGAAATAACAAAATCATAAGCTCAATGGATGATGAAATCACCGACAAAAAGCAGCTTCGCTTGTTTATAATTTTATACCGACAAGTTTAACTTAAAGGCAGCACATCATATCTTTACCTAGGAAATATTTCACATAAGAATTTGTTAGAACAGAATTCTATATGACAGCTATTCTTTGCACTGCCACCCTCTTCATCAGAAGAAACATGCATTTAATTAAAGATGAAAAAGACACAGAAAGGTTAGGATCTTTCTAAAGATATTGCCTCATCTTTCTAAATATTACTCCCCAGACTGCACTCAGACCTTTACTATTGATCCTGAAAGGCTTTGGCATAAAGGTGCCAGTAACCCCTACATGTTCAGTAAATAATAGGAACGGGTATCAGTGCAACTTGCTCACCTGTATTCCACCAATAAGGATCTCCAAAGAAGGATTCATAATCAAATTCTCAATGGTTACTCCATGAGCAGTGGCAACTAGCTGAATTCCACGTTGTGCAATTGTGCATGCGGCCATTACCTCCAGTTTTGTCCCAATTTCATCAATCACGATAACTTGTGGCATATGATTTTCAACTGCTTCTATCAATACCTGCACTATATAAAATTGCAAAAAGTTAAACAAGAAATTGCGGGTCCTGTTAAGGAAGAGAAGTTATAAAGGACAGGACAAACTTGGCGAAATTTTGAAGTGTTCTAAAGGGGCAGTAGAAAGACATTATTGATTTTATATATAAGAATGCCAGGTCATCTGATTTATGCATGTGAACTCCTATAATTGCTAGGAATGCAAAGTCTTAAAAAGATTTATGCATCAAGGTGAACAAAAGAGTGCTAATGAAGGCACATGTATGGACCACAAATTTCCATTCCCTCTAAAAGGGATAGATCTGATTTTTTTTACATATAATTATGTTTATGATCACAGAAAGAGAGATCTTTAATTACTGAGGATGTAAAGTAGGAAAAGTAGTACGACTTTATAAGAGATTATTTTCAGAATGCAAAAGAACTCAGTTAATACCCTTAAATTTTTCAACTACGAAAGTTTAATCTTAGCACACACCATAACATCAACACAGATATTTTTCTGTAAGTAACCAGAGAAGAAATGAGAACTGAGTCCAGCTTGTACCTTATGTTGCATATCAGAGTCAGGGACTTGCATTCTCCGTGCACAACCAATTCCAGCATGCGGTATATCACCATCCCCACCTATCTCATTGGAGGTGTCAACAATCATCACACGTTTCTTGTAATCATTTGCAAGCATCCTCGCTATATCCCTGCCATTTTTTTTTTTAGAAATTTAGGTTACCCTAGCAATATCATTGGAAAGATTCCTCCACAAGTAGACAAAACTGCAGCTTTTGGAACAGAAGAATTATTCAAACAACAAAAGCATATATTCAGCTGATCAGATATGGTTGGAGCATAGATGAAAATGCATATTGACTTTTGCTAGTTCTGGTTGATTGATAGCAGAAAACTTTTTTCAGTATTAAGATATATCATCTATAAAGATTTTAAAACCCTTCCCTTACACCGAGATTAATCATGTTCAACAAGTAAAAAATTTGAAAGCCATTTGTAATCTAATAATAATTCTGGGCTAACAAGCTCAAATCTTAAGAGCAGCCGCTGATAGCAAATATGCTAAAGGACATGAACGGTTCCCCTTGATTCCTCTTGGTATTGTACTTCAGCAGGATAAACAAACATGACCATTTTGCTTTTAAATAATTTAGAGAATTCTATTGAGTAAAGAGACGTTAACTTGGTAACCAGTTAAATTTTAGTGTTTGAATTTTGAAATACTTGCACTCAACTTTGCAAAATATTAAGAATGAGAATGGGGAAAGCAATCCTAGTCATGCAACCATGCCAAACAAATCAACAGATCAGAGATAGAAACAACTAACCTAATGATTGTTGTTTTTCCCACCCCCGGAGGACCAATGAGCAGTAAAGAAGCCCCATCTTGAACTAAATCTCTCAATAAATCAGCACTGCCTGATATTGCACGACCAACACGACAAGTTAAACCAATAATTGTGCCTTTTCGATTCCTGATTGCACTAATACGATGTAATGTTCGGCTGATGCCTGCTCGATTATCGATGGCAAAGTCCCCAACCTGCAGTTTTTGGTACTTGTAATGAGCAAACAGACTTCACAAAACAAAGAAAGGTAAACTGGAAGCTCTAGTAAATGAAGAGATCTTAGTTCAACTAAGATTGTTTAAAGGATACAAGTAAATTATGATAAAACAAGCAGATTTCAGCTACCACTTTGAGAACATTGAGAGCCATATAGTCTCATGACAGTGATAATGTATTACTGAAATCCATTGGGGGAAAAAGAAAACCACCAGGCATCCACGTTCTGAGACGATAATGCTTCAGCAGCAACACTATAATTCAAAATTATCATGTTTTTTAGCATTCACTTTTGCCTCGGAACCAAATGACATTCAACCTATTCAAAATTTCAAAATATCCCCAGGATAATTTAACAAAAATGCATATAGAAACACCCATATGTTGTGATTTTCTTTCTTTTTTTTTCTTTTCCCCTTTTCCATATCCAATTTAACAAAGGATATCATTTTATTTTCTCTCCCCTCAATGGCTATCCTTTTTGTTTCATAATCATTACACTGTACGTACTCATTAGCATACTTCGATAAGGAAAAAAAAACAAAACAAAAAAAGATAACTCCTTAAATACTATCCAAAGGAGTTAATCAAACACTTAATATGCAAACAGGCAAAGGGGGAAAATGATACACCTGAGAAGTAGCATGCTCGATATCTTGAACCGTGATTGGACAATCAGATAATACAAAATCCCCTGAAGGGAACCTAGCCAAAGGTTTCCTCCCTATATCCATAACCACTTCAATCAACTCTCTTAACTCTTCATGTTCACTGATTCTCATTCTCATCTCCTCTGGCAACAAAGACAAAAGACGGCCTAATTCCACGTCGAACTCATCCTCCAAAGAAGAAGAAGAAAAAGCAGGGGATTTTATTGGATACCCAGAAATACTTTTGGTGAAAAAGTGAGGAAAGTTTTGGTTTGGGTAGAAATTAAGAGGGGAAAACTGGGATTTGAAGTTGGGTTTAAAGAACAAAAGCTGTGGTTTCCATTTGGTGATTAAAGGAGGTGAATGGTGAAACAGAGAATAACAAAACATCTGATTTTAATTCTTTTGGTTTTTCTTCTTTGGCGGGAAAAATTAGCAGAGTGTTTCAGCTTTCAATCAGGAAATTTCTGTAACTTGTTTTTATTTCTGGTTTTGTTTGTAGGAATTTTATTTTTGTTTTTGATGATAAACAGAGTAAAATTTTAAAATTATACCAACCACAAAATTTTATTATTAAATAATAAATTAGAAGAAAACTACAAAGTATAATTCCATTTATCACTTACATTATACCGTATATATGTTCAAAAAAATATTATACCGTATATTCTGTTGATTTAAATATTTTTATGGTTGATAGAGTTTTAGCTTGGTTTGTATTGATATTGTTACCAGTACAAAAAGATATGAGTTAGAGCATATTGAGTTGCATTTGGGATGGTTTATGGGTGGTTTTAAGTATTTTATCGACTTAAAACTTCTTAAACAATTTTCTAAGTCATTTATTTCTTATTTTTATTTTATCTAATTACCTTGAGTTTTATATTTTTTTGTTTGTTTTCATTGGTTAATAATAAAAGATATAAAATAAAAATATTTAAATAAAATTTAAAAATATTAAAGTAGATATAAACTTATTAAATTTATAAAAAATTTATAAAAATTAATTTTAATAGAATTTTAATACGCACTTATAAAATTAATAGAAAATACGCACTTGTAGTAATGCTAAAGCGGAGAACTAAAGGAAGCCTTAATTGTTTTGATATTTTTTTATTTTCTTAAGGGTTTTTTACCTAAGTCTAAAAAGATTATCACTAAAAAGAATTTATATGAAAAGACGAAAATACAATTATAGTAATATTTATTATTTTAAATATTTTCCTAACTAAGTTGCTAGGTTATTGGAGGAGGTGTTTCCTGTTTTATTGCTACCCATGGAGGTGGCGTGTACTGTACCATGTACTAGTATTTGTCGTCGTCTTATCCTAGTGGTGCAATTAAGGGGTCTTCGTCAAGGTATCTTCTGTAAAAATGACTTTTCAGAAGAACACTTGCCTTTGCTTTTCTTTTTGACTTCTTTGGTCTGATGGGTTCATAGTTTACAGTGAGGCTATCTTCATAGCATCCATCACATTCACAGTTTATACCCCATGGACAGTGTCCTGTTTCAGGATCTTTGAAGTACTGGACTGGATATCCATCAGCTCTAAAGTTGTAGATAATGTTGTTCATCAAACAAAGTTCATATTCATACCTTGGTTGGAACATCGAGAACTGCACATTTTGAGATGTGAATGTCGGTTGCATCATGAACTGTGTAGTGAAGATTGAGGGTGTGGCATTTTCTTCATCTTTCTCGTCATGTCTGAACTTTATGATCATTGTTTTTTCTGCGTTTGTGGTGAGTGCGGCTTCTATTAACTATACCGATTTTGTGTTCTCGTGGAACTTCTCGTAGTTGGTCATCCATGTTGATGGAAGTCAGGAGATCGTTTGTTCTCTTGTGACCACTTTAGGGACATGCACACAAGTAATTATCTTGCGTGTCATGCTTCAAGAATGGGATCTCATTCTTTGTTGGGATGGCATTGTCAATTGCATGATCTTGGACTCTATAAGCCATTTGGTAGTGGAGTGTTGCTTCGTTGGTTGCGCTTACCATTTCTACTCTAGCTATCTGGATCTAGACTTTGAGGCATTTGAGTAATGTTGGATCTTTGAGCGCCATGTTGTTATTGGGAAAGAACAAGTAGACTATTCCTGAGTTGAAGGATGTCTCAGCAATACCTATGCATGCACGTTCATATGTTAGGTATCTTAAGTCTAAGAGAGCTATTCTGGCAAAGACTGGTTGTCCTTTACTACTACGGTAGCTTAATGCTAGTTTGACTGCTCCAAAATGGATGTGGGATACCCATGCTCGATCCATTGGTGTGGAAATTTTGGAGTAATTTCTATGGTCGGACTTTGAACGTGCCGGTAATTCGATGCGAGTATTCTATTTGGCTTGATTTAGGGATATGGATAAATTTGTATAGAAAATCTAATTTATTTGTAGTAGTTTTTTTTAAGAAAAAGAGTAGAAAATTAATTAAAAGAAAATTTAGCGCATAAAACCTTGAAGGTATATATCTAAAGATGAATTTTTCATAATTTTTGAGAAATTCTCTTGCCTACTCTTTCATGTTTAATATCTTAGTTGGAAATCATGTTACTGTTCATTCATGCTAGTGAAATATGAATTACACATGCATATTATTGTGATGCATAGTACACTCGCATGTACTTTGATAACTGGTTAACAGTTATTTTTTATACATTTTTTTAGGAAAAGACAAGATTTCATTTATTAAAACGGATCAAAAAAAACACAAGAATAACAACTAATAGAAGATAAAAAAAAAAAATTTAACAATTCCCTAGGAAATAAAAGCATCTCGTGGATAAAATCAAAGAGAACCCAGTTGATTTATTAATGAGCTCAACCAGTCCCTACAGGCTACAGGCATCAAAAACACAAAGGTAACCAAGAGCCCATTAGGAAAACAAACCGTCTCTTTCAGAAAATGCAAAATCCAGAGATCTTCTCTATCTCTGGAGCAATCGCAGCCATCAACAATAAATCCGGCGGGTCTAACCTCCGTCTGTCTTTTTCCACTGCACTAGCAGCAAATAAAGCCACCTTTCTACCAGATAAGTTGTTTCGCCCCTTCGAATTCTTTCCGTAGTTAGGAGATGTGCCAATCCGTTCTCTTTCCTTGATACATGTTTAAAAATGCATCTCTCATAGATTTCACTCAAAGATTTTGCATTTGTAATATAGACAATGTCAGTTATTTTGATATTTAATTAACTCGTGACAATAACTTAATCAGAAATATTATATTATACATATTTTATTTGTTTACCTATATTTATTATTTGAAAAATAGTTAAGTAATTTATTCTTTGAAATACAGACAGCCCTCTTTCTATAACAACCATCCCTTATAACAACATTTCGCTATAATAGTCAAGTTTCTAAAAGAACTTATAACAACTCTCTATATCAACTTTTCACTTACAATAACAACATTCATAGTTATGAAATCTGTTCTTTGTTAAATTAGCTCTCTATAACAACATATTGTCTAAATTTTTAAGTAAAATTATAGTTATTTCATATAAGCAAGTATATTAATAATGATATATTAAATGAAAATGATTTTAATTAAAATACCATTTCAATAAAATGGTTAAATTTCACGTGAAGAAATATATTAATTATATTTTATTAATTGAAAATAATATTCAATTAATAGAATTAAAGAAATCAATTCAATAAACTATTAAGTTCCTTAATTAAATATTCTATTATGAATTAGGAACACCATATAAACTTATAAATTAATCACTTAAATTTAGTATTTTATTGTGATTTAATTAATTTAATTTAATAAATCATATTGAATTATTGAACTTGTTAAACTTTGAAGTTTATAATTAATCATAAGAAAAATATAAAATAAAATATGCATAAAAGTAATAATACATGCATTTGTTATCGTATTTTAATTTTATCAATTTAATTCTAATTTTTTAAATATAATTCTCTTTTTATTTGATGAAAATTTACGATATAAATTATACTATAAATTTATAATAATTATTTTTATACACATATAGCAGTTGCCTCTCTATAACATGTAAAATCCAGACAAATTATAACGAGGCTTTAATATATTTTTTTTCACCCGATGTGCATACAACTAATAATTGAAATCCATGAAAGTTGGGCTTTATGAATACCCATTTTCATTTACAAAGATTGGACCTTGACCTAATGGAAAATGGTAGTGAAAATGAAACCAGTTCAGTTGAGCCACTCCACAGTATAGGATATGGATCTGTGTAACATAGGTGGACAAAATTGTTGTTTTTAATTCCGTATATTCGAAAAGGAATTATATCATTAATAAAGTGTTGAGTGTAATGATAAAATACGTCTTAAAAAAAATTAATTTTCATAAACTATAAAACGCATATGAAACAAACTTTAATTATAAAAAAAAAAAAACAAACAAACATTTATCTCTTATTCACATATTAATGGGTTTATAAGAATTAGAGCAACGTAGGAATCTGTTGGATCAACAAGATGAAGCTTAGTGAATGAATTTGGGAGAAAACCAAAAGGTAAAGAAAGTGTGGGAGTTATTGGTTTCCAGAAAGCTTCTTCACCATTAAATTAAGATAGATAAGAGCATTATCATTGAAAAAGGGGGTCATTTTCATCCTTCAGATGACATATCATTGATCTACAATTGCTGCTTTTCCTACATGATTTTCCATGCATGAAATTTAAAAAAAGAAAAAAGAAAAACAAGGACCTTTTTAACTTTACAGTCTAAACACGTAGAAATTAATATTAATTATTTCCCTTCTTGTCATACAGGTTTTATTAGTTGTCATAATCTTCATTATTCCCAATTGTTACAACCTGGTTTTGTCAAATTCTTCAGACATAAATAATTTCAGAAAAAGAACAAAGAAGCCAAACCTCCTTTAATAGATATATGCATGGTCGGTGACATGGACATGCACTGATTAGAGAGAGAGGAGAACATTGCTTGATATTTCCATTGTTTCAGATTTTTCTGTCTGAAAGTAAAAGGGACTGAAAGCAATATTCAGAAAATCAGTTCGCTAAGCCCTGACCTCACTCCTCTGTATATATTCATGTATGTATGTATGTATAAATACTAAAAAAATGTAATAAAAGTTCTCATGTAATTGAAATTCAAGTAAATAAATTGAACAGAACAAGAAAACTTGGCATCAACTAAGGAGGACGAAAGGTGTAATTATTTTATTTTTATTTATTATTTGCTTCTTTTATTATTGATGTTTTAAATTTTTTATACAATACTTAGAATTACGTATAATCTTGTCTCTCATTAACTCTTATTTTTAATATACTTAAATTTACGTTCTCTTTCATTAACAACAATATCAACCAAATTAAAACTTAATCCGTATTAGTGTTTTAATTTAATTATATGACCATTCTACTCTCTTTAAGGCTATCTAATAGTAGTCACTCACTATTTAGGTTTTAATATGTTGATGGTTCATTTTTTAATTTAAAATTTAATCTCTATATATTTTTATTTTTGAAATTTTAAAGATTTTTATTTTTCATTATTTTGGAAATTTGTAAAAGATTTTTAATATTTAAAATTTTAGAGATTTTTATTGAAAGTATAAAAAACCTTTTTATTTTTATAGTCTCCATGTACTTCTAAATAGGAGAATCAAATTAAAAATATAAATATTGAGAGCAAAAATATTATTTTTTATAATTGTAAAATTGGACAAAGGGATCAATATTTTTAAATAAAAAGTACATAGACTCAATGCGTCAAAAGTAAAATACAAAGACTAAATTTTAAAGTTCAAAAGACCATAGGAACTTACACATTTTAAATCTATTATTTACTACTATTTTTCATGGAATACGGTAATAATTTATTTAATTTACTAAAAATATAAATCTATTCATTATCCATTTAATTTTTATATTAAAATATATTCAAACCTTATAAATATTTCAAATTTTATTAAATCATTTTAAAAAAAATCACATTTAAGAACTAAACATCTAAACAGGGATTGGGTTAAGATATTTGAATCCGTCAATGTATAAATAAGACAAAATTGAACGATGGATTCGAATATCCAACTCCATAAAACCAAAATAATAATAACTTTAGGTAATTAATATCTTTTTTTATTATTATTCTTTTTTCCATCTTTCTATTACAATAAATTTGGTTGACATATAATAATATAAAAATTATAGAGATACGTACATTAAGAGTTTAATTGTTTTTATCTTTTATTAAAAAATTAATAAATTATTTTCATTAAATGATGACGTAATTTGTAAAATATTTTACAATTTGATCTAACATACAAAAATAATTTTTCTCTATTTTTAAATAAAATAAACATAATAGAATTCGACTCTTAATATAATACCGTCTATAGTAATTTTACCACATAAAATATTCCTTGTCAAGAAAATATCTCAGTTATTATTTTTTCTTTTTAGTAATATGGTTTATGAATATCCCCAGACTATACCAGACTTAATCTCCGGTCCAAATATAAAGTTGGGTCTCAAAAAGTTTACTTTATACTAAGTTCTTTTTCCAGTAAGAACTAAATGGGAATAAAATTATTCTAATTAAAAAAAATCACTTTTTAGATTATTTAATTCGTTCTAGATCGACCCAACAAGAAGTAAATTATAAAGGAAAGATTGCAAATTGTAGAACCAAACTTTTGGAAGTTGTATTTTCATGAATTTCCCCAAAACAGTAGTCTTTGAAAGCCAAAATAAAGAAAAGCACACTTTGGAACAGATTGGGGGAGAGCAAGCCCTGAAACCATATTATACTTATATATCATGTTTAAAAAAGCAGCAAAATGGGAGGAAGGTTATATATTATGGAAATTTGGGGACATGATTTTCACATCATTTTCAATGAAAATATTGCATCCATGTGAAGTTGTGGATTCCAGGTTGTGAGCGGAGATGTGGGTCACAACAGAGAGAGAGAGAGAGAATAAGGGTTAGAAAATTTGAAGAGTGAAATGGGTATTTTTGTGTCATTGTCCCACAGCACATGAAAACGACGAAGGACCTTTGATATGAGTACTACTTGCATACCCTTTTCTGAAGAAACTCTTACCATCACAATAAAAGTTGGATCGACACATTTCCATCTTTCACCACACAAAACTTGCTAGTTCATCCCATAGCCCATCAACATTAAATGTTGAACTTAAAATTCACGTTATAGGTTTGAAGCACAAAAATTACATATTATTTATGCATAAAAATTCCTTCATGTGAGTCAATAGTAAACATATATAAAAAGGAATTTGTTAATGTTACTTGAATTTTGAATTTTAAACGTAATGTTGAATACATATAAATATTGGTCAAAGCTTACCGCAGGCCCATATATCATCACGAGTAATAAAAAATTTTAAGGGCTGAAACTAAATTTTAATTTTTTAATTTTAAAAATTAAATTAATTTTTATTATTTTAAAAGATTAAAGTGTAATTTTATTTTTATTAATTTAAAATTTTAAAATTATTAAATAATTTAAATAGATAATTATCAGCCCTCTAGATATTATCATTATGTAAATTTCATCTTAAATTTTCTACTAAAACTTGCTTTAGATTAATCTTTATACATCAAAAACTTATTCATATCATATCACATTAAAATTTATTGTCAAGTTAATAATAATTTGGACAAAATATATTATACTCAATCATGATCACTCTATCCATAAAAATCCAATCATTCTCTTTTTAAAAGAATTCTATATATCTTTGAACTATCATGTGGTTGAAAAGATTAAGCTGAGAAGAGATATATATGGCCTAATTTGAGCTAAGACTGTAGATTGTTCTCCATCATTGATTCGAGATGAATCATCAAATTCCTACGCAAGACAGCAGGGGTGAATTTGGTACGGGCCTCAACCCCCCATAGAAAAATAAATTAGAAATTAATGTATGATTAAATTATACTTTGATACTCAAAAATAGAAAAGAAATTCTATTAAGTCTTTTTAGAAAATAATGAAATCATAAATTAATACATAATAAAATTATATTTTAACCTCTCAAAAATTTATAATTCATTTCTTACCCCCTAAAAAAAATCTCGATTTGCCTCAGGTACGAATAAGTCATGATTGTTAAGGGGTTATTTTTGTTTTTTATTTATTTATTTTAGCTATATGATAATTCGAAGATATATGGATATTTTTGAGAGATGATTGAGTTTTTTTATAGGTCGTATCAGGTTATAAGGAAATTAATTGGTTATGATATACTTTGTTCAAATTATCAATAACTTAATGACAAATTTTAATAGTATCATGATTTACAAAAAATAATATACAAAAATTAATTTAGAACAATTTCTAGTAAAGAGATTAAAATAAACTTTATATAGTAGTTTAAGGACTCATACTAGACTTTAACCTATAAATATACCATATTATCATATTTAAGTTTTAAAATAATATATCCCCAAATAAAATTTTAAAAATAATTTGAAATAATATTTACAAATTATATCAGTTTCAACTCACTTAAAATAAAATTGCCATGAATAGGTGTTCATAAATGCTCTATAATTAATGGAAGGGTTCAAGTTAAACCTTTTTGTCTTCAATTCCATGTGAGATTGGAAGTTTTCGCAACAGAAGCTGAAACAACCAAACAATTAAAAGCTTTTTTCTACCCTTTTTGATCCAAATTATAGTTTTGAAAGTTAAGATATGATTCCTATATCTTAATTTAGCATGAATTGATTTTTTTCATTTTAGTTTTGAAATTTAAGTATTTTGATCAAAGCTCTAACGTGAATTAAAATGTAAGATCCTAGACACTTCTTCGTTGCAATTCTTGCTTGTCTCAAAACTTAAATCCATCCATAAAGGAAAAGAATGTCTCTTTTTCACTAAAGTTAAAAATTTTGAGCATTAGTTCACAAAACTCTTGAACTGAGCCTTGTTGTGTAAGCATTTGAAACTTGGCACGAGCCTTATCTTTTGCATACTTTGGGTAAAACAACTTTTTGAACTTTATTCGAAACTCCACCCAAGTCCTAATAGTGGTGACATCACACTTTTCATCTCTACATCTACGGCATCACCATAAAAGAGTGACATTAGTAAAATACATAAAAACAATATTTACCTTGGTGACATCATCATCGATGCCAATAGTTCAGAAGTATTATTCCATTCCCTAAAAATTGTTGTCTACATCCTTTGTAGACTTGGCACCCTTGGAACTCTTTCAATTTAGGGACCTCAATCTTATGTCTGGATGTCATAGTTAGCAAATCACTACCCACGATTGCATTGCATAATACAAGCTCCCCCTTAAGCTCGTCCATCTCTTTCTTCAAGGCCTCTACCACAGGTTCAAGCACATTATTTATCTGGGTCAACATATCCACAGTGGCATTAAGAGTACCGTGCATCTCACCCTTGAGCTCATCTTTTGTAGAGTCTAGCTCCTTGATGTGGCTCTCAACAATATCGATGATTTTTTTCATATCTCACATGGATTCCTCAAGTTTGGCAACTCTACCTTCCTTCAACAATAGGATGTCCCTCGAACTACTAGCTTTATTAGTCCTTCCATCTTTGGTGGGACATCTTGACCTTTTGCATAAGTCACTATCTCAACTTAGCACCTTAATCGAGCTTGACTCTGACATCAACTGTCACAAGCTTGGACTTTAAACAAGCAAACCATGCAACCTTGGGAAGAGAATTCACTTCAAATTGCAAAGTCAGCTAAACCCTCAGATTTGATAATCTTAAAGAATTCTTTAAGGCACTAAGGCTAGAAAGCTACTAAAGTGAAACAAGCAAGAAGAAGACTCAAGAAAGCTTAGAGTAAATGCTCCCAGTGTATTGATTACTCAATGTTGAATAATAAAAATGAGGGTAAAAAAGACCTCTATTTATAGTTGAGTCCCCCTTACATCAATGATATAAATTGAATTATATTAACGACTCAGATTTTAAACCTATCTATAAAATAAAGTTCTAAGGAAACTTAAACTTTCTAGTATATATATCCCGTAGAATTTAAATTAAACTAATAACTACAACTTACTAAAGTGTTTATTGGGTCACTAGGCTTCAAGTAAATGAAATGTTTAAAATGTTCCAAGAATTGGGTCAA
The DNA here is from genome assembly GCF_025698485.1 of Gossypium arboreum. Classification (NCBI taxonomy): domain Eukaryota; kingdom Viridiplantae; phylum Streptophyta; class Magnoliopsida; order Malvales; family Malvaceae; genus Gossypium; species Gossypium arboreum. The sequence continues at coordinate 115,436,735 of NC_069070.1, read as the reverse complement.
TCTTGGTGGTTAAGTAAGCCCAATTTACTTAAATGATTGGCTTGAGCTATTAGGCGTGCCTTGGTCACAAGCTTTTTTACGCTTTTCTCAACACTTGCAAATCCATTGTGTAGCTATCAATACTAAGAGTGTTCAATCGGTTAACCAATCCGAACTATTATTAACCGAATTAACTAACCCTTTTAAATCTTTAACCGTTAACCGAACCGAACTTTTTCGGTTAATTCATTTAGTTAACCGAATTAACCGAAATTTATATATATATATATTTAGTTAAAATAAGTATAAAACATATAAAAAATTAATCGAATTTAATATATGTAAAATATATATAAAAATATAAAATTTCGGTTAATTAATCGATTTCAAACCAAATTAACCATTAATCGAACTTCTAAAATATTATTAACTCATCGATTAACCAAATTCAGCCAGTTAACCAAATTAATTCGGTTTTATCTAAAATTTGTACACCCTAATTAATGCCTTCTTAACTGGAGTTCTGACCTTCCATTAATCATGTTATGATTTATCCCTGCTATTTTCTTTTGTAATATTACATATTGTTTTGGTGATGTTCTTGTTGCATGCTTGGGTCTTTTATCCATCCTTGCGCATCATTGTTCTTGAGGTTGTTTTAGTAATAAAATAACCTCTCTCCTTTTTTAAATGCTAAATAGATTTTGTCTCGGAACGAGTATTTTATAGAAAAACTCAAATCATTATTTTAACTAAAATAAATCTTTAATTATTTTTATTAACAGATAAGAGAACTAAATACTAAAGTTGAGCAAATAGAGGACCAAAACTATAATTTTAACCTATGTTACTTTTACCGGAGGTTTCAATAAGGGCGTGCTCAGACAACTGTGCAATTCCACCATTGAAGATGACTGGCACTGATTGCAACATCAATCAAGGCATTGTATGAATAAAATATATTTGGTTGTGGATTGCACACGAATTTCCTCTAACAGCTGGACACATATAAAACTCAAAAGGAAAAAATGCCCTTCGTTAATTGGTCTCAATGGCTACCTAGCTAGTTGCCAAGGTTTTTAAAAGAAAACAGCCGTGAAGTTATATTTTTTAACATTTGCAATGCACCTATTCAAATAGACTTTTTGCCCAGGAAATAATGGACCCCATTGGCCTTTTATTTATTATTAACTTTTAAGAATGGAATTTAAGTTTTAATTTTATTGACATACTATTGTCAATAAAGGAGAATGTAGATTTGAGTATACTAAAACGTATTATCCTCCTATTTATGAATCGGAGAAAAGCTATGGATTAAAAGGAACAAATATGATTAGAATTTCTAATAAAATTATTTAAAAAAACAAAACTTTAAGAAGGTAAATATTTAAATTAGGGTTAGTATAATTTGTTCCCTAATTTTATATATTTTAGTGCCTAAATTTCATAATTAGGTTTATTTTTATACTTAAATTTAAATTACGTAAAAATATAGTGATGTGTTATTTTGATATTGTGTTATGTCATTATAAAACGAAAAAATTTTTGGACCAATCAAAATTCATAATGTATCATTATTATTTATCTCTAACTAAATTAATTAATTAAGAGATGAATCAAGAAGTTAAATTCTTTCAGAATTCATATATTATTTTCTTTAAAAGTTATTTTATCTCTAATTAATTAAATTAACATGAGATAAATAATAAATAAAAGAGTTTAATCTTTGTGGATCACTTAATTGAATAATTTGTATTCTATAACAAATATTTTTTACACGATTAATTGACACTATAAAAGATGGTCACTTCTAAGCCATTCAACAAAACCTCACAAGTTTAGAAGTTTAGAAGATCAGAAGTTGAAGCTTGAAGAGAAGATTTTGATTAGAAAGTTTTCTTCAAAAGCTCAAGAAATCTTTGAAGAACTCAAAAAATCCTAAAAAACACCGCATCAGCTCTTCAAAAAATTGATCTTGTTCAACCAACATAAAGGAGGCTAAATTCGTTTTTCAAGATCAAGTTTAGAAGACTATTTAAGCGGAATCATTCATCTAAGATCAAGTTTAGACGACTCTTAGATCAAAACTCTCCCCAATCAAGTTGCAGTGGCATAAATGAGATAAAACTTATTTTCAAGATCAAGTCTTGATGACCTTTGAAGTAGAATCATCAATCCAAGATCAAGCCTCAAAGAGCCTTGGATCTAAACTCTCTTGAAGCTCGTTTTCATTATCAAGTCTTGATGACTCTTGAAGCGTACTTCATTGACTCAAGATCAAGTCTCAAAGACCCTTGAATCCAAATCTTTCTCAATTAAGCATCTCTTGAAGCGGATTGTATGCATCCAAGATCATATCTAGACAACCATTGGATCAAAGTTTATTTGAAGAGGAGAATTAAAGGAATTGTCCAAAAATTGTAACTCAATTTTATAAATAAAATTCTTTGATTTATTCCGATTTTTCAAGTTGTATTTTGATTCGAAATTTGTGTATACAATCATTGCCTGAAATTTGAAAAATATATAATGAAAATAATACAAATTATATTGCTTTTTAAGTTTCAAGTGATGCCATGACACTACGAGATAATGCCATCACACTTTTACGGAGCCCAAATTCATGGATCAAAATGCAAATATTTGTCAAAATTTAGATATCAAAGTGAACATAAAAAAATACAAATACCAAAGTCAACTTAATTTCTAAGTTTAGGGGTTAGAAATTATATTAACTTTTTAAATTAATTAGATTAGGCAGGTGTTTTTAATTTTTTTAAGTATTAATTAATTTTATCATTTGTAATGTTTTAATTACACTCCCAGTTTCTCTACTTTTCTCATATTTAAAATTTAGACATATTATTTTTAATTTCAACAACTTAATATTTTCACTCTTTTTTATTTAACAATTGAACTTCAATTGAGAAGACAATTAAATGATTTTCGTTCAATTGGATTACGTGGTCTTTAAAACGAAACTCATGTAGCCAATTTAAAGCTATGTGAAAGCCATGCAAAGTAAAAATATATTCACTTTCACCTTGCTTTTTCATGAACAATTATAATAACCACAAACCTTACAACCTCGTATTCAATATTTTCATTGTTTATTTGACCTTCCACGTGTGTTATATTAACTACTTAGTGCATTCTTTATTTTAAAAATGTCATATAATCTAATTTAACTAAAGCCTTTATATGATATTACTAATTGTACTTCTATATTAAATAAAAAAATGTAGGGGGACCAATTTCAAGTGTGCAATGTGTCCAGGAACTAGGAGCAAAACTAAACCTTCTATCATTTGATACGCTTACATATTTGATACCACTAAATTCGAAATCGAGTCGGATCAAATCTCTAAATGGGGTAAAACTCTCTCAATGTTGTTTTATCCGTTCATAAGACTCAATTTCAAAAATTATTTAAAAATATCAAACTAATTACAACTCAACCCAACAAACATTAATATTGATTTTATTAATTAATAAATAAACATTATTGATAAAGATTTCTTGGCAGGTAGATATAAAATAGTATGGTGGTTATTTAGTGTGATTATATTTATGAATTTTTATTTTTGTTCAATTATGCATAAAAAACCTTGGTTTTGTTTTAAATAAACATATTTTAAGAAAAAATAAATACGTTCATTTATTTTTCATGTTGGATAAATATATCTATTTCTATATACATATGTAAACATAAAATGATGTTATATTTATAATTTATAAAAATTAAATTAAATTAAAATTTTATATATAAAATCACACAAAATCAAAATTAATATATCATATTACATACTTCACTATCATTTATGTATAATTTTAAGATGCATGGATACTAGAGTGGCAGTCATACGATTCAGTTCAAATATGCTGAAATTGGCAATGTAGCATTGCCTTAATTACTAGGAGAAAGCCTAGGCATCTAATTGAGATCTCTAGGTTTTATCTAACTCTTTGTTAGTTTTTAGGGGTTATAGTTGGTCTATATTTGTGTATGATCTAACTCTACGTTACACTAACTTTTGTTTTCATTAATTTTGAGCATTAATTCAATACGTTACATTCGCAGAGCCACAAAGAGATCCAGCGGCATGGCCCTTTTAAAAGGGTAAATTTTTAATTTAAGTTCTTTATAATTTATAAAATTTTAAATTAATAATAATAAAATTATACTTTGACTCTTTAAATAATAAAAATTGATTTAACCTTTTAAAAATTATAAAAATATAGACTATTAAAATAATGAACTTGTAATTTTACTATCGTCAAAATATATAAATTAATTTCGGCCCAAAAAATTTTTTCTGACTCGGTCACTTTTATACAATAAATTGAAGAAACTTAAATATCATGATCAGTAAAAAGTCGAATTTAGGTTAATTTTATTATTAGATACTTTTTAGTTTTAAAAATTTAGTCTGATCAAATAATATATGTTAAGTTCATAAGTTCTGCAATTTTTTTTAAATTTATGCAGTAAACTATTTATCACGTGTAATGTTAAAGTAAACTTGCTATTTTTATATGGTACACATAAAATGTAATATCCCAAAACTTGACTCAGAAGTTTCGACCAGATTTTGGAGTTTACATTGACCACCGAAATGTCTTTCAACAAAATACCAACTAAATTCTAAAATACATTTCGAAAACCACTCTTACTTGTATCTTACTGAAACCGATAGTGAGTTTAACTTATGTTTTGCAAACATTAAATTTAATTATCGCTTAAAACAATTTGATACTAAATTTAGATCTCATATTTTAATTTTGCGGCCAAAATGAAATAGTAATTCTTGTTAACTGAAGTTTCAAACCATAATTTGCAACATAGAGTTTTAACCTTTTACCTTGTTTGAAAACCATAAATAGTTACTTAAAAACCGAGTGACTATTAATGAAGATAATGTTGAAAAAATTGTATTTTATGGTAACTTTGAGGCATATTCTCAATAGGTAAAGGTGGAGAGTTGAATCATATTTTTATATATAGTTTCATATTCTACTCCATGAGTCTTTTACAACGGTATATCATATGCTCAAAATGGTTGAGTGATGAATGAGAAATTGATGCTCAAAGTAAGCTATTTGGAAATATTGCTGAGGAAAAATAAAAGGTTTAGATCCCACATTGGTTAAATACCAAGTGTAGGATGTGTTTACAACTGTGAACTCTCTTGAAGGGTAATTCAATGACTAAGCTTGTAACCTTGCCTCGTGTGCAAGAGGGAGCAAGTCCAAACCCAACGGGATTGGGGCGCACTCGCATAACGTGGGCGACGTGAAATGTCCGAATTGGTTGGGTCCAAATGGGCTCACGAATTTTTTAGCCCAACACGAATTTATTTTCCTCAATAGAAAAAATCTGTTTATATATGGAAACTTATCTTATTGATTTGATTCCAATAAATCTGTTTAAAATTTTTATTTAATGGCAGATTTTGGGGATATTTTTTTCCAAAATTCCAACACTTTCCATGCCTATAAAAGGCCATGATTATGAAGGGTTTTTACACACTTTTCATACTCTTTTAGAATTTTTCTTGCTGAAATTCTGTTGCTCTCAAAATCTCTTTTCCCATCCTTCATGTTTTATAAATATGCCGATGATAGAAAAATGCATTATTCGTTCGATTGATTGTGGTAAAGGTGTTGCTACTTCGATCACTACTGTCGTTATATCCTGGGAGACTTTCGACCAACGTTACTCCAAGTACCGTAGGAGTGGCCGAATCTGTCTTAAGGAAACCGTGTTTCATAAGCCTTAACATTTCATAAAATCTCATCATCTATACATAACGAATTGGTGTAGTATATTCATATCATAACATATGAATAGTAAGAATTAGCATTCTTATTGAGACTCGAACTCATAGGCAAGAAAATAGATTTATGGATGGAATCAAATATGTAGTAGTTATAGATAAAAGTATTCGATTATTGGTAAAAATAAATATATTTTTAATGTAGAATAAGGATCAACTAGGACAGAAATGAAGCATTGGGTCGAACTATTCTTTGGTGTCAAGATAATAGCTATAAATAGTCATCGACTCCCTGAAAAGGGTAGAAGAATGGGACCTATTATGGGACATAAAATGCATTACAGGCATATGATCATTACACTTCAATCGGGTTATTCTATTCCACCTCTTAAAATGAAAAGAACTTATATCAAAATACTTAATAGCATGGCGATACATTTATACAAAACTTCTACCCCGGGCACACGTAACGGAGCCGTAGATAATCAAGTGAAATCCAATTCATGAAATAATTTGATCTATGGATAGCATCGTTGTGGTAAAGGTCGTAATGCCAGAGAAACCATTACCGCAAGGTATAGAGGGGGAGGTCATAAGCGTCTATACCGTAAAATTGATTTTCGATGAAATAAAAAAGACATATATGGTAGAATCGTAACAATAAAATATGACCCTAATCGAAATGCATACATTTGTCTCATACACTATGGGAATGGTGAGAATAGATATATTTTACATTAGAGGTGATCATGGGCGGGCGGGCGGAGTTGGCCGGGCCAGAAAAAATCTAGGCCGTTTTCTTGGCCGGCCCGCCCTACCAAATATGGGCCAAATTTTTTGTCCAAGCCCAGCCCGACGGAAAAATGTAAAGCAGAGAGGCTGCCGGCCCGGCCCGTATTAATTTTTTTTTAGCTTTTTCATTAATTAAAAAATTTTAAAATAAATATTAAAACAAGAAACAAATAAAAAATGAGACTAAAACAATTCTTAAAATAATACACATAATAAAAAGTGATTATATAGAAATTGAAACAAATTAGAACTAAAATGTCTAAAAAACTAACTAAATTAATAATAAAACTAAAGTTTTACAATACCGAAATAATATTAAAAACGATAACAGACAACATAAACTATGTTGTAACCAAAGCAAGTAGCACCAAAATAAAATAGTTGCAAAAGAACAATAAAACTCCACCAAATTAGCAACACCAAAACAGCGCCAAAGCAAGTTCAGGAGAGAGAAGGGCAAGGCTCAAGTCCTTCGGTTGACTACCAATATCAACGGAATCTCCATTAAGAGAAATTCTTCATACCTGGAATAGGGGTACAATTAAAAGGAAAATATAAGAAACAATAGAACCTACACGTCCAAGAGAAAGAGATCCCATGTTCATAGACACAAGGAAAAGAAAAGAAAGAGAAAAGACTGATAGCATCATAAAATTACTACTAAAACTCTATATTTAAGATGAAATACCAATTCAACACTTCAACTGAAAGTAGAATGTGTGAATGCCAAATCTTTCATGTACTCGAATAAATCATTTTACAAGAATTTTAAAAAAAATTGTACCTTTAAAAGCTATACTTTTTGCACCTCATAGGTTCTATTATGATTTTTCTTTTGGCCTAACTTAACATATTCTACCCAAAGAAATACCACTTAAAAAGTTCCATGCTAGTTTTAATTAAACCATGACATTTGCATCATAAATGGATTAGTCTACATTTTTTTGCCTATAAACCATGACATTTGCATCATAAATGGATTAGTCTACATTTCTTTGCCTAACATATTCATGTCAAATATATGATGGTCATTTCAAACAAGATACTAATGTGAGAATATGACCTTTGTTGTATAGTATAGGGGAAAACTTATATTCATATCAAACATGTACCTATACCTAAGTATAAAAACAGCAGCAAAACAGCAGCAAAACAGCAACAAAACAACACCAAAACAGCACCAAACAGCATAAAAATAGCACAAACAACAGCACCAATACAGCAACAAAACAGCACCAAACAACATAAAAATAGCACAAAAAACAGCACCAAACAGCATCACCAGAAACACCAAAATAGCACAAAAAACAGCACCAAACAGCAGAAAAAGAGCATCACCAAAAACACCAAAATAGCACAAAAAACCTGCAAAATATAATCAACCGACCAGCATACCTATACATTAACCAATCAACATGTTTAATTTTATAACAAACTATAAATTGTAAGCTAAAATAAATTGTCAACAATTACAAAAGAAGGTAACCTAAAAAGCAATCGAAGAAACATCATCCTCGTCGTCCTCATCGTCCTCATCGTCCTCATCATTCTTGCAACCAATTTCTAACATGAAATAAGAATAAATAATTAGATAATCAAATTGATAAAAAAATAATATAAAATTACAACAATAAAACGCGAATAATAATTACCTGTTGAAAATCCCTTAGTTCGCATCCAATCATCCAAGCAAACAACGGCTTGAAACGTTTTTGGCTTAAGTGAACTCCTCAAAGGTGTGATAACTTTCTTACCCATGCTAAAAGCCGATTCAGAAGCTACAGTCGATATTGGAATTGCCAAAAGATCACGAGCCAATAATGAAAGCTCATTGTATCGAACTGAACTTTTGCTCCAATAATCCAAAACATCTATTTGACTATTCAACTCAAGCTCTGGTTCTTCTAAATAAATGTCCAACTGTGACTTTTCACTCCTAGTGCTAGATTCATTTAAATACCGTTTATAATCATCACTCTCATCAAAATCTCCGCCAAAATCAGCACTATTAACATTGTGTTCATCTAAACTAGAATAAACAGGATTTTTATCCGAAACATTAGAACTCCCAGCCAAAGAAGAAGACGTGGATTTAGATTTCTTAACATACTCGTCAAACAAGAGTCTAAGATTGCTAAGAATGGTTTCAACAAAATCTGAAGCATGAATACCATAGATTGTAGTAAAGCAATACTGCACATAATTCAACTTGTAACGAGGATCTAAAATTGCAGCGCATGACAATATCAACGAATACTCAGCCCAATATTTATTAAATTTCTCTTGCATTTGCTTAACCATTGGAGTTAAAAACGAATAAGGACCTTTAACTGTATCAAGCAAGACTTTGTGAACCTTCCAAACCCCTCTAAAATAAAGATTAGCTGTTGGATAATTAGAACCAGAAAAAACACAAGTCACATCATAAAAGACTTTCAAAAATTTGCAAAGAATAGCAACATTTCTCCACTCCTCGCTAGAAAGTGCAAACATTTGATAATCTTTATCCCGTTGGGCCCAATAATCTAGCACATCTTTATAGTAAAAAGAAGATTCAAGCATCAAATAAGTAGAATTCCATCTCACACACACATCTTGACGCAACTTTTTTGTCACATTCAAATGAAAACTTTTGTCGGCCACATCATAAAATCTTTTCCTACGAATTCCTGACTTTTTTATGTACTTAATTCCATTTCGAATCTTAGCAACAACATCATCAGCAAGTTCCAAACCAGCTTTAACTATAAGATTCAATATATGTGCACAACACCTAACTTGAAAAAAAGCACCATCACACAAAATAGCTCGGTTTGCACGAAAACGATTTTTAAGACAAGAAACCATAACATCATTATAAGAAGCATTATCCAAAGTGATGCTAAAAATTTTCTTATCTATACCCCATTGAGATAAGCACAAAACAAGTTTATCCGCTATGTTCAAACCATCATACGGAGGAAATAAAGCTCTAAACCTTATGATTCTCTTTTGTAGCTTCCAATCTTTGTTAACCCAATGAGCAGTAATGCAAATATATTCATCATTAGTATGCTCCGAGTTCCAATTATCGAAAGTTAGACAAATTAAACCAGGCGCTTTAGCCAACTCTTCTTTAACACGATCTCTCTCTTTTGCATAATACATTAGGACATCCCTAGCAGCTGTATGTCTACTTATATTCTTAAAATTAGGACTAGCAATTCTCATCATGTGTCTAAATCCTGGTTCATCAACTGTCCTAAATGAATGCTTGCCACACACAAGAAAAATAGAAATAGCTTGACGACACTCATCAGCATCAAACTTGTAGTTTTTTATAAATGGAACACCTCCTAATGATGGTTGATTGGCTATGGTGTATTGAGTGATGTCCTTATTAGCTTTTTTCAAACAGCTATTTAAATGACGTCTTAAATGAGAGGTTCCACTAGAAGATTTAGCAGAGAAAACAGTCTTACAGTGATTACATTGTGCCTTCAATTTATTTTTGTTCTCGCATTCAAGCTTTGTCATTTCATCCCACACCTTTGAAGTGGTAGACTTTTGACGTTTGACAGCACTTTCATACTCATTAAACCCATCGTCCACAGGTATAGGAGTGTTCGAACTAGCCATAATCATAAAAACTCAAGTCCTGAAATCCAAATAAATCAAAAGATTATTAATTTTCATACTAAAAAATCTAATAATTATGATACAATTTAAATAATTTAGGGCAATTAAATTAATGGTAATTATAGAAAGCACATCTATGTAGGTAGGAAGTGGATAAATGTGAAAGACAGTACCCAAGTTACAAACTAATACATTTAGTACACTCAAAATAATTATAAAAAATATCTCCATTTAAAGAAAAGCCATGATTTGCACGTTAAAAGCATACTGAATGCTACCTCATTTCACAAGTCAAGAAAATATGTGAACAGAGCATGTTTATTTCACAAGTTAAGAAAATATGTTAACACATGGCTTCGTGACTAATTTTCCTTTTCGCTTTTCTCTATTTAATTTACCATTTATAATTTTCTCCCACCACATATCTACATGTTATTAAAATAATTTCCCACTCATGTTATCTAAATTAAAATACTACATTTATTAAAATCTTAATGGGGTTTGCTTAATTTTCAAGTTCTAAATTGAAGGTACTCCTAAAATAAATAAAACATTTTATTTAAATACGTATTCATATTTGGACTTTGGAGTAAATTAAGAACAAAAAGGTGAATTTATTTTTAGAAAAGAAATAGGCATTTTAAATAAAATGTTTTTTTTTATTAGTTAGGTGGATTGAATTATAAACCCAAACAAATTAAGTTAGGTTTAACACCAAAAGAAAATCTTAACATTGATCCATGCCATTAATTGAAGAATGAAATGTGAAAGTGCAAAAATAGTAATGTAACGTGTACTTTGATTGGGTCACGTTTGCTATTCTTAGACAAATGCCTAACTCCCATGCCCCAGTTGAAGTGTTGAACTGATAGTCCAAGAAAATAAGCAATTCTACTAATAAACAATATCAATTCTATATTAATTTGTAAGTATATATTCTCTTTTTTTTTGAAAAAATAAAAAAGTAATAGTTTTAAAATATAAAGAAAAATGAAGATGGGGAAGCAGTGTAGAAATAATAAAAGGAAATATCAGAGTGCAATGGTTTCTATCATCCCTTCACACCAAATAATATAAAGCCATTTTAACATATAATGCAAACCAATCACTACTCCCAAATTCATATTTAAAAAAAAAACAGGATAATGATAGGATTAAGCAATCAAAATTCCATTTTTACTGAAATAAACAAAAAGGCATCGCTGTCATAAAAGTCGGGTGAGTTGAAAGAAGTAGGATTTATGTTTTGTCTTTGGTTCTTCTTTACTCTTCCTTTGTCTTGTTCTGCAGCCACCCATTTTTGTATTATAATGACCTACTTAAAGCAGCAATACTTTCACTATAGAAAAAACAAACCCCATTTCCCTTCTTCTTCAACCCCCCAAAATTTTCTCTTCTTTCACTTAACTTTAAAACCAAAAGATATACAACAAATCCAAAACAGCAAAGCAAAACTCAATGTTTCTATGCTATTCGTTGAACTATGCTAATTTCCTTAGAGAAACAAGGGAGTAAAAATGGTTATGGTGATAAATGATAATACGGAGGACATTATTAATTTTATTGAAAGAAAAGCAAACGTGGGAAAAAGGAACATGAGTTGTTTATGTCGAAATTTTTCGTTGTTTTAATGCAAAAGATAAGAAAAAAAATTTACAAAGTTGATTGTAAAAGAATAGTATGACCAAGAAATAATAATAGAAGGGGGGTGCCTTTTCGCCAAACCAAATTATTTGTCTTCATTTTCATTTTTGTCAAGTGGTGCGGGTGAGAAAATATAAGAACTATAATGAAAGAGAGCACCAAAATAATTACAGTAAGAAGAAGATGCACAAAACCTGCAAGAATAAGATGCAGCAGTAAGAAGAGGAAGAAGCTTACCGTAAAGAAGAGGCTATCGAGACTGCAAATGAAGAAGCAAAAATGAAGAAGCTAAGCTGAGCTGGAGGTGGCCGACAGACCACTAGGATTTGGGTAGATCGGTGGAGGTTGTGGTGACTGGTGAGGTGAGGTGAGGTGAGCTAGGGATTTGGGTTTTAGAAATGGGAAAAGGGGAGGAAGGCAGCAGAATGATAAAATGAAAACGGAAAAAAAAAAGAATAAAGTTAAAAAAGTTAAAAATAAAAAATGATTAAAAAATAATTTAATATAAAATTCGGGCCGGGCCGGGCCGAGCCCGGGCCAAAAAAATCTTGCCCGAGGCCCGGCCCGTTTTTTAAACGGGCCTCGTTTTTGTCCAAGCCCATTTTCGGCCTATATTTTACCCAAACCCTCCCATTTTTCAAGGCGGGCCGTCGAGGCGGGCAGGCCGCCAACCCATGATCACCTCTATTTTACATCTCAGAGGGGCTATAATTGGAGATACCATTATTTTTGGTACAGAAGTTCCTATAAAAATAGGAAATGCCCTACCTTTGAGTGCGGTTTGAACTATTAATTTACGTAATTGTAAGGAACCAATTAGGTTTACGACGAAACTTAAAAATCAATCACAGATCAATTTGAGTACCTTTACAGGATAGACCTCAACAGAAAACTGAAGAGTAACAGCAGCAAGTGATTGAGTACAGTAGTTCCTTATATAAAATTATTGACTCTAGAGATATAGTAATATGGAGAAGGCAAAATTGTTTCAAACACCGACAGAACCAGAACCAGAAGCACCCATTGTTTCAAAAAGAGGAGGATGGGTTATTCATATGTCATTTGATGGCCAGAGACGAATTGAAAGCTAAGCAATGGTAATTCTAAAGATTCCCCATAGGAAAAATAGAAATGTCTCCTACGTTACCCATAATATATAGAAGTATCGACGTAATTTCATAGAGTCATTCAGTTTGAATGCTACATGAAGAACATAAGCCAGATGACAGAACGAGAAGACCTAGGATGTAGAAGATCATAACATGAGTAGTTTGACAGATTTGGATTCCTATATATCCACTTATGTGGTACTTCATTGTACAATATATATAAGAATTATACGATAAGACTTATATGAATCTATCTGTATAGATATCATCATCTACATCCAGAAAGCCGTATTCTTTGGAAGAAGCTTGTACAGTTTGGGAAGAGGTTTTGATTGATTGACCAAAAAAAAGAATCTACTTCAACCGATATGCCCTTAGGCACGACCATAGATAACATAGAAATCACACTTGGAAGGGGTGGACAATTAGCTAGAGTAATGGGTGTTGTTGCAAAATTGATTGCAAAGGAGGGGAAATCGACCACATTGAAATTACCTTTTAGGGAGGTCCGTTTGATATCCAAAAAACTACTCAGCAACAGTCAGACAGATGGGGAAAGTTGGGGTGAACCAAAAAAGTTTGGGCAGAGCCAGATCTAAATGTTGCTTAGGTAAGCGTCCTGTAGTAAGACCATGCTTCTGAAGGGTTTTTAGACAGTTTTCATGCTATCTTAGAATTTCTCTTGCTGAAATTCTGTTGCTCTCAAAATCTCTTTTTCCATCCTTCATGTTTTATAAATATTTCGGTGATAAAAAAAGGCATTGTTCGTTCGATTGATCGTGGTAGAGGTGCTACTACTTTGATCACTGCTGTTTTTGTATCCTGGGAGACTTTCGACCAACGTTACTCAAAGTACCGTAGGAGCGACCGGATATGTCTTAAGGAAATCGTGTTTCACAGGCCTCAACATTTCGTAAAATCTCAATTCTCCTTTGTTTCAATTGTTTATTATGGTTTTATTTTATTTTCATGTTTGATAAATTAACTATAAATAATTCTATTCATATTTTATTTAATATATTTTTAGTTATAATTAATTTATTTTTTTCGCTAACTTGTTTTGTCCAATAGATAACATTTCACTTAGCTAAAACCCCATGCATGAAATCACAAATTTAGTCCAAATCCCAAAAGTTTACAAGTCCAAAATCAAAATCATACCACATTTTATATAATCTTACTTACAAACCAATTGAAAGTAATTTACCGAATCTTAGAGAAAACTTATTAAACCAAACCATGAAAAATGTGAAACTCCGTGATCTTTGATTTGCTAAATCCGAAACCTAACCTCATGAATTACCTAAAAAAGGGGGAAAACTAAGGGAATGAGCTACAGAAGCTCAGTGTGAGTATAAATAAATGTAATTAAGCAGAGTTGAACAAAAGTTGTAATGGCCCAAATTTCAGTGATATCGGAATAGTGATTTGAGATCACTAAATCCGACATGTGAGTTTAGATATTAGTAAGTAAAAGTTAAGTGTGGTTTTAGAAATAATTTCGGATTAGTGAAATTATGAATTAAAAGAAATTTGTAGATTAAAAAAGATAAAAACGAGGTTTCGAGACCTTGAATTCATAAAATGAGCCATAAATATTTTTATAAATATTTATGGAGTGTTAGTAAGTTAGTAGTAAAGTTTTGTTAAGAAATTTTAAGGTTTCGTTAGTGAATTAGGTAAAAAGGACTAAATTGAATTAAGTGTAAAATTGTGAAATGTGATTAAATAGCTCTAGTAATTATTAAAGGAGGGCTAAAAAGGCAATTAAACACCTATTATTGGGCTCGACAGCAGGTGTGTGCTGGAAAAATAAAAATCAAGTGTGAACAAGGGGCAAAATTGGAATTGGATAAATATTAAATTGTAAAATATGATATATTAGGTAAAAATCTAGAGTTTTCTTTAATTTTCTTCATCTTCTCCAGCAAAAACACCATTGAAGGGTTCTTTTAAGCTGGTCTCTCATATTTCTATTACATGTAAGCTCAATTCTTGATTATTTCTTATGATTTTTGTGATTTTGAGACTTTTGCAACTAGGTCCTAATATCTAATTCAATAGTTTTTGCTTTTATGAATATTTTAGAAAGTTATCATGAGTAAGTGCTGAAATTTTATGATGATTTATCATGGAATTAAGGTTTTAATTTCATTATATGATGATTTTATGAAGAGATTTGCATAGAAATTTATTTTAGGACCTAATTGTGAAAGTTGTTGGAATTAGGGTTTTGTGTTGAAGCTTGGAATGTCAAAGGCTGTGAAGTAGTTTGTAGTGTTTAGATAAAATGATATTTGAAAGGAATTAGTTTGATTGATGAATAAATTGAATAGGGACTAAATTGTAAAAATTGAAAAGTTTGGGGTAATTGTGTAATTTTGAAAATTAAGGGCCTAAATTGTGAAATAGAATTGAATTGAAAGAGATGCTAATGAAGGAATGATTTTATAATTATAGATCAAGAAAACGAAGTGAATCGTGGAAAGGAGAAAATTCAAGAATAGTCTCTGAATTTCTACAATTTTTGCAAATTAGCCCAGGTAAGTTCATATGACGAAGTTCAATGTTTGATATGAAAATCTTATGATTGTTAAAGTATTTGATTGTAGATGAATATTATCAAATTGTATTAACTAATGAATAATGTGTAACTAAAAGAACAAATTAGTTGGAATAATGGTTTGAGTGCTTTCATTTTTTTACTATAATGAATTGAAGGAAAAGATGTGATATATGATTCCGTATAAGACCATAGCCGAGCTATGACATGGTACAATGTGATTCGTGTTCCCGTATAAGACCACAGCTAGGCTATGGCATCGGTATGATGTGATAATGTGATTCCGTATAAGACCATACCTAGGATATGGCATCGGTGTGTGATGTGTGACAATGTGAAAGTCCATAGTTTACTATGGCAATGTGATAATGAAACACTCAATTCCACTATTTTTCCCTAATTTGACAATGGAAATAAATAAGAAATGGGCTCAAAAGAATTAAGTTCGTGAATTGCATCATGAAAATTTTTCAAATGAGTTTATTAATGAAGTTGTGAATTGCAGGATGAAATTGTTTAACTAATATATAAATAATTGTGTACAGTGTTCGGTAAGATTTGTGTTATTATGCCTATGAGTTTACTAAGCTTGTGATACGTATAAGACCACGGAAGGGCTATGGCTTCAGTGTGTGATGTGTGACAATGTGAAAGTCCATAGTTTAGTATGGCAATGTGATAATGAAACACTCAATTCCACTACTGTTTCCTAATTTGGCAATAGAAATAAATAAGAAATGGGCCCAAAAGAATTAAGTTCGTGAATTGCATCATGAAAATTTTTCAAATGAGTTTATTAATGAAGTTGTGAATTACAGGATGAAATTGTTTAACTAATATAAATATAATTGTGTACAATGTTCGGTAAGATTTGTGTTATTATGCCTATGAGTTTACTAAGCTTTTGTAAGCTTACTTGTGTATGTGATTTGTTTTGTAGATTGACTTATATACATACGGAGGATCGAATCTACATCAAGGGTCACACTATCCAGATTTACTCCTGTAGATTTTGTTAAACAACTTTTTGGTTTATATGGCATGTATAGGATTTGATTTAGTAATGTAATTATATGAATAATTAAGTATACAAACTATGTTGAATGTGATGTTTTGTGATTGGAAAATGAAATATATATATGTTTTGCTTGGGATAATTGATTGGTTGGATTCTATTAGTGTATAATTGTATTTAGGTACAAGAAATGGATAAAAAGAATGATATTTGATTAAGATATATAAGTAAATGTTTTGGGCATGAATAGGATGTGTTTAGTATGTGAAAATAGCTTTAAAATGGTCAAAAATTATGTTTTCACACGGCTAAATCACATGGGCGTGTGCCCAGGCCGTGTGGAAAAGTCAGAATCTGCACATGGGCAGGCCACATGGGCATGTTCCAGGCCACACGAGCGTGTCCCAAGCTACACGGGCATGTGCCCCTATCTTCAAGGAAAATTTTCCAAAGTTCCCGGTTTAGTCTCAAATCACTTCTAAAACATATATAGGGCCCCGTAAGCCCATATTAAGGGCTTTAAGATGAAATTTGATAAGAATTGATCTGAAATGTAAAGTTTATGACTTGGTTTTGTATAAATGTTAGTGTATAAGTCTGGTAATGCCTCATAGCCCTACTCCGGTGACGGCTTGGGGTTAGGGGGTGTTACAAAAGCAATACATACAATCGCTCAAACTTACAAAAGCATACAATGTAATGACAAATGGTCAAACAGCCATACAATAATCAATTTATAATCATATCAAGAATCACAGTATTTTATCACCAAACAAATACGGGTACCGTGTTCAAATATAAAATGGCATAAAAGAAAACCTTACCTATCCAACCTCTACACACTAACTCCTTAATCCAACACACACCATTAAGAGTATATTAGACCCTTTCCAACCTCTACATACCAATATTGGGTTACGGTGGACCTATCCAGCCAATTCACACCATTAAGTGGTCATTTGCCACTAGAATGTTAGGCAGTCAAGCTGCTAACACTATTGTGGTTTTATCGCTGAATTATAACAATGTAGTTTAATTGCTAAAATCGAACATCCTTCTCTTCATCATCAAATCCCAACCCAAAATGCATATGTAAAACTTTCAATACAAATATGTATATCAAACTAGACATTCTCATATGCAATTATAAAATAGCAGAATCAACAGTATGCATAAATTTCTGAAAATCATATCCTGACATTTACGTATACCAAAGTTTCCATAACATAATCATATTTTCAACCAATACGAATATCAAAACTAAACCTTACAAACAATTATAAATAAATTATTCTAACAGTAATTCACCTTTCGTGAACAAAATTAGTGTTCCAAACACCTCTACAGAAGCTTAAACATGCAAGAAATCAACTAGGGACTAAAACGAATCAATTTGTAAAAACAAAAGAAAAACTACAAAAACAGGACCTCATGGCCATATGGGAGGGTTTAGACCGAGTGACAGGGGTACACAGGCGTGTGGTTGAGGGACACGCTTGAGTGATTGAGGTACACGATCATGTGGACAGACCGTGTAACTCACTGTCAATTCAGATGCAGGGAAGACACAACTATGTGGCTGAAAGACACGTCCGTGTGCGATCGACAAATTTTCCCAACAAGGGTCACACAACTATGTGGCCAGCCTGTGTGACCCATCTCAAGCCATGTGACAAGAAAATTGCCCTAGCTTCTAAAGCGGCACACGTCCATGTGATCCAAAAACCACCCCTAAATCTATAGTAAAAACACGAAAATTCACAAAATAGGTACCCTCAATTAAATATGTTTACGAAAACACACTTGAAAGACAATTCCAAAGTACTAACAATCGACGGACGCGCCTCAATTATACCGATTTGAAACTTGATTAGAAAAAACACATAAAACCTAATAAGGAATCGATTAAAATGAAATAGACACAACTAAGAGAAAATTTGATCAATACCAAAGCAACACACTTACTCTTCTCCTACTCGAATCCAAATTGAGCGAAGATGAAAAAGGCACGCGAACCTCCAACGAGACGGAAATCAAGAACGGTATTGGAACAAAAGAGGAAAAATTGAAGAACAAAGAAAAAGAAATATAGAACGTTGGAAAAGAAATAATATTGAACACCAAAAAGTCAAAATCAAAAATTTGTAGGCCATTTCCTTTTCAAAAATAAAAAAACAAAAATAATAAAATAAAATAGACAGAATAATAATTAACAAAATCCTATCAGGTTTTTTCCAGAATTGGAACCAAAAAGAATTTCCCTTACACACACAATGACTCAAACACGAGATTTAAGGGTATGCTAACAAAATCCTTACCACCAAACTAACAAACTCATTCTATCCTTCAAACACAAGAAATAAACTTAAGAGTCCATATGCACCCAATAACTCCTACAAACGTTGATTCTTCTAACTCTAAATTTTAGGGTGTAACATAAAAAGGTTTGTTAACTCATTTAATGACAATCATTTTTTGTCAAGACTGAAATTTCAATATTGAAAAATATAAAAATTAAGAATAATTAAATTAAAAAACATAAACTACATCTACAAATTTACACATAAATTTAATCAAACGAATTTAATTATCATAGATATCTATTTAAAAATAAAACAACTAAAATGACTAAATTAAAATATAATAATTAAATTCCCAATTAACACATAATGTAATCACTAATATCGGGATTTGACTTTTGTATGATAAGGAGAAGCATAATTTTCAATTTGGTCATTTCAAGGAATAATTATAGAATTAATAATCCTTGACACGATTCATGTTATGCTTATATTTTTTTTTATAAAATGATTAACCCATAAAATTAACGAATTCATCAAATTATAATAACCTTTTATCTTTCCTAAAAATAATAAATTGATTTAAGTATTTTTAACAAAAATATTCTGACATCGCCTTTTAATTAGGAATGAAATCTAAAATTCATGGATGATTTTAATTTTTTTTAACTTACGGAGACCCAACTAAGATAAAACACTTACCCTAACTGATATCTTCATGGATTTCAGACAGAGAAACAACTGTTCTTTTAAAAAAAATAAAATTGATAACTATTTTCTTTACTTGATGTCATAAAATTCATTGTGTAGCAGCTGGATATGTCAGCTTCAGGCCTCAATTAATACGTTTAGAGATACTCCTTCATTAAAGTTTAATCAGTTTCAGACTTTGCTTCACATTGCAAGGAGATGTTGCTATTATAGTAAAAATAAACATAAAAATAAAAACAAAAACAAAATATATTTGATATGAAAATAATGAATTGAATAATCTGAAGTATATATATATTTTAATTATAATAGAGAAATAAAATTCTAATAGTAACGAGATTAATTTAATTTAAACTCAAGGACGGATCAACGCACAAAATTATTTTAAATTACTTTAGTTTGGCATACATACCTTAAACTAACAAAATAATAATGATTAGTAAAGAACTTTTATTATCTTCTTAATTTGTTATTAATGATTAATTTGACTCCACTCCCCCCAAACCTTTTAATTTGTTTTCTATTAGCCTTAATTATTACTTTTATTTTTGATGTTAGGCAATTTTGATTTTGATTTTTTTTTTTTTGAAGAATATCCATTGCATGTTCCATGCATGTGGATACATTATAAACCAATCCTTTTTTCCTCTACTTTTGCTACCTTTTCCTTTTATTTTTGGTTCTTTTAATAATTTCTTTCACTTCTTAATTTCCCCTGCCTCCCTATAGCCATCACTAGTCAACCTATACACATATCAATAATAACAATAAAGGGGAAAACATAACTTATAAAAATAATCAAAATGTGAAACATCACCATCAATTTATCACAATTTACAACCAAAAAGTTTAGATGAAATTTAATTTGAATTTTTCCGTACGACGATTATTCATGTAATAAAAGAATGTTAATTGATTAAAATTCAGGTAATTGAAAGTACAATTACATATTAACTTAAATTGTAGTGACCTAACCAATAAAAAGAATAAAACAAGGTCGAATGCAATACAAATATATGTATTTAAATTATAAACTATTTACTTTCCATATAATTATTTTTAATACTAAAATATTAAATGAAATCCAACTTAATAAAGTATCCTGCAGAATTGACTTTTCTCTTGAAAAGCATCCCTGCAACAGAAATCAGAATTTTTTTTTTTTGAGAAAATAGTACCA
Source organism: Gossypium arboreum (assembly GCF_025698485.1). Taxonomy (NCBI): domain Eukaryota; kingdom Viridiplantae; phylum Streptophyta; class Magnoliopsida; order Malvales; family Malvaceae; genus Gossypium; species Gossypium arboreum. The sequence goes on along the minus strand of NC_069070.1, from coordinate 115,416,047 downwards.
ATCATTTCTAGTGGGGCCATTGGTCACATGCCTTGAGGGCCTCACAGCCAATTTTAAGCATGCTTTTAATGACCCACATAATCACCTCCACAACATCTTATAACTTGCATTTATCTCAAATTCTATCTATTTTTTTTCGATAGAAAGCTCACAGAAAAAACTGGTAAAACATGTTAAAGTAGGAGGGTCTAAGGATGTTCTCCCTGTCTAACGCTCCCCAATGCTTCAGCTGCACGGACCGAAATAATTTCTCACACCAAACACTGTAAGTTTTGCCAGGCAAAAGCCTAAGGTGATAAATTTCCTTCTGATAACCCTAATCATTATTGAAGACTTCACTATCCATCCACAAGGAGTGATTACCCATTGATTTCAATAGTAAGGTTACTTCCATAACTGAATTATGCCGTTTACAACCGATAAACAAATCATTACATCCATTAAAAGTGTGTTGTGGATGGCTTAATACTTTTTAAGTTTCCAATTGTGTCTTTGATCACCTTACTTTCGAAGGCACTCACTGTGGCTAGGATGGATTTGGATGCTTGTATGACAGAAATTGGGTTACATTGAGATCCTTCGAAGACCATTTTATTCCTATGAAGCCATTAAGATAAAATCTTTTATAAGTCTCGATTTGTTCTCTATCTAATTCAATGTTCAGACACATGTTCAGGCAAATGTTTAGACAAATGTTTGAATATATGTGTGAATAGAACAATTTAAACAAGGCAAGAAGGGAAGTAAGGAAAGAAATCAACACACGATATTTGTTAATGCAGTATGGATTCACAAATCCTACTCTACCGAGCCTCGCTTAGCGAATGATTTTATTCAACAATTGTCTGGCTTACCTATTGGTTTAAATCCAATTTACTCCTACATAAAGAAGTAATTGCAACCCCATCAATGAACACAAGTGTTACCTATTGGCTTAGAGCCTTTCTTTTTCTCCTTCAAGGATAGCAACTTCTTCGTTTAAAGAATTGTTCAATTGGCACAACACTTCCTAGCATGTTCCTATATGTTTTTAGGAATTCTTCATCAGAATCTAAATCACTCTCAGATCCTTTAACAGTATTTGCTGCAACGCCGCATGGTTCTTAAGATGGTCTTAATCTAAATTCAAGTTGTTGGATGAATCTTCATTGCTCCAAGTCACATACAATAACTCCTCATCCTCCTTCTTTAGAGTGTTAGCACACTCAGGCTAGATATAACCATATCCTTGTTAGCAAACTCAGGCTAGATATAACCATATCCTTGGAATTCATAGCCTTTCTTCTTATATACTTTTTTAGTTTATTCATTAATGATTGTTTTTGGGCGCATTTGTGATGAATTTAAACTTTTTTATTCTTTCTGATTTCTTCTTAAAAGCTTTGTTAATGTTTTATATGAGTAACAAAATCTACTCCCGAAGTTCTTCAATCACAATGTTGTATGAAGTTCGCACTTCTTCTCCGATAAGCCATCAAAGTAACATTTTTAATATCATTCTTGATGCGTTTTTGGATGATTTATTATGTAAATTAGTGAATTTGATGCTCCTAAATCCTTTAAATTCATGTTTTTATACTTAGGTGAGCATAGGGGAGTGAAAGGAGTGAAAAACAAGCCAAAATTAGACAAAATGAGCTATTTTTAGAATCCACACATCCCCGTGTGAGCCACACGGGCTGGCCCTACGCCCATGTGCTAGCCCGGGTCAATATCGCACCCTGCTTCCCAAATACGTGAAAAAAAAACCCATTTTTTAGGCTTTCTGAGCATTCTAAAGTCTGTAAATACCAATTAGAAGAAGATCTAAGGAAGTACTTAGAGAAGATTGAAGAAATCACTTGAAGAACACCATCGAAATCAACTCAGAAGTGGATCTCCTTCAAGATTAAAGATCTCAATTTAATTTCCTTAGAAGTTTTTTTTAGTTTCTTTATGTCTTGTTGTTATCCTAATTTTGAGATGTTTTTATTCCAAATTATGAACTAAATTCCTTAGATATATAGGGAAGATGAAACCTATGATGAATCTTATTATTTGATTTCTAACTTACATGATAAATACTTGATTCTTGTTCTCAATTATGTATTCTTATTTCGTGCTTTAATATTTTCAGGATATTAATTCATGTTTAATGTGCTTATTTCAGTATAGCAAAAGTCCCTGTTTAAGAGTAGATCTAGCATAATTGAGTGGAGTTGCACGCAATCCTAGAAATAGGACGACATAAATCTACCAGATTAGAGTCAAATCTAATAGGGGAGTCCATAGATCGAGTTAATGTGACAATAGGGGTTTTAATTAAAAAGAGATTTCAATTAATCAACCTAGAGTCAGTTGTTCTTACTCTCGAAAGAGATATTAACATAATTTAGGGATTTCTATGGATCAAGACAGAAGTGAATAAATCGTTTAATTCAGATTCAGAATAATAGGTGAAGTCTAGGTGGATTCTTTCCTGAGTATTGTCCTTTTCTTTGGTTATCTTCGATTATTTTACCATTTCATTTTCTGTTGTGCTCGTAGTTAAATTAGATTAGTAATTTTAGAATAAAAACAATCAATTCAATTTATCGGCTAAATAATAGAAAAATGATAATTACTAGTACTTTAGTCCTCATGGATAAATATTCCCTACTCACCATAGCTATACATTGTTCGATTGGTGCGCTTGCCTTTGCCGTAATTATAGTTAGTTTAGTGACCATCATTCTCCCATCGGAAAAGCAATATTTCTCTCTTCCTTTGTCCTACTACGTTTGACCTCGTCAAAGTTCATTTCGTAAGTCTGCAGAGAATGAATGAGTTCATCAATTAGTTAGGCTTTCAATGTAATGCCCGAAACCCGGCCTAGACGTTATGGCTGAATCTGGCAAAGTCACATGAGAATGTCTTTAAAACCGTGTTTACCCAAAAACCGTTCATGTTACCACCATTTGCTTAACTTAGAAAACATATATTGATTAATTTGCTTGAAAACATTTCTTAGTTCACGGAAGCTTAAGAAAAATAAAGTTGCAGTTCCAAAATCCATAAACAGTATTTTAAAATTCCGAACTTAAACTAAACAGTTTGAAACTAGAAATTACATAATTACTCCCAACTATAACAATTAAAATAATAAAAACATTAAAAAAAACCTTTAAAACCAAAGTGTATGTAGCAGAAATCACCGTCGAGCCCTTCCGCTGCACCGATCCATCTACTACTGGGGATTACCTGACAGACAAACGAAATAAGGGGTGAGTTTTCGTAAACTCAGTGTGTACATCCCCACAGTAAATTTGCATGTAACCGAATAGCAGTCAAACAGTGATAATCGAGCCTGAGCTCTTAACAGGATCAGTGTAGGCCTTAGCGCACTCAGAACAGTATCAGGTACATTCAGACCTTAGCCCATACAGATATACATGCATATCAATCAGAACAGTAATGCCCACCAACCCTGCACACTATCTCCATCCAACCCAACACATCATGTGAGGATAAAATCAACCCACCTAGCCCTACACACATAGTATGAGGATAAAATCAACCCATCCAACCCTACACACAAAATGGTACCGTATACGGCACGTATCAGATATATGCAGCATAGCTGCCAGATGACAGGCTAATAGCCTTTCAGTTTTCCTTCTCTTCAATGACATACCCAACCCAATGCAATGCAACATAAATAATAAGGCATGCTCATGTTTAGATATCAAATCATAACATCATAATCAAATTAGAACAGATACACAAGCTTTAATTATCATGCTTTTACATACATCTTAGTATCAGATCAGAGTATAGGGGTCTAAGTAACACTTACCAACCGTACAACCAGGTCACAGTCGACTTGGGTGACCCGTGCAACCTTGCAAAACATTTCAAACAAATCAGGCTCACACGCCCGTGTGCCCTACCCGTGCCGCACAGCCCAGATTGGCATTGCCCGTGTGGATCACACGGCTTGGCCCAAGATCCTACACACCCGTGTGATTCGCCCGTGTGATTCACTTGTGTAGCCCACACGCTCGTGTTTCCTACAAGACCCAATTGGTCAAGCCCATACCTCGCACACGGCCTCGCCAGCCTCTCAGGCCCGTGTCCTTCGTGTCTGTGTGGCGCACACACAACCTACTTCGTCGACCACACAGCCTCCACACAGGCAGTCCACACGCCCGTGTGGCGTCGACAGTAGCATTTTTGGCTTTCGACAAAACACAGTTTCAGATCGATTGGAGTACACACCTGGTTTCGATTGAAGCCTAACGCAATCCCGAGTACTTCAGAACCTATATTTCACAATGTCATGACCCATTTCAGTCACTTAAACAATTTTTTATTGAAACTAAACGAGTATTCTACCCCGAAATTGTTAAATTTCTTACCTCGAGCAAAAACCAACGAATACAACGTGCTTAATTCACTATTCATGAACGAAAAACAGCCCATTGATCAGTACCTAAGCACCCAAAGAAAATTCTCCCTTATTCTCTTAATCAAACGATGTTTGCGAACGACAAGCAGAAACTTACTAATGAGGAGAACGTCAATGAATCGCAGAAGCCCGTTAATATGAAATCAAAACGAATGGGAGGAAGGCAAGGGAAATTTTGGCAAAAAGAAAAGAAAAAAAAAGTGGAGTGGGGAAAAAATAGAAGAGAATTTCCGTAGAGAGAGTTCTTCTGGGAAACTACTCAGTAAAATCTGATAAACCCTACCACTTCAGTGTTTTAGCTCACCTCCAATTCTATCACGGCCTTAGTGGCAAAAATAATGCCCAAGCCAAGATTCGAACACATGACTTCTAGTGTAAACCCTTGCCACTTAACCACTAGACCAGCAGGCCCATTCTATTAAGTTTTTACTAATAAATTCTTATAAGCTCATTAACCAAAACCCAGGCTTTATTTAAATAAAAAACCAAAATTTTGCCCAAGTTGAGACTTAAACTTGGGACATTCCTAACACACCCCCAAAGCACTTAAATGCAAAAGCAAATAGATATTATGCAAATTCATGCAAAATATATTCAGATATTTTCTTATACTATAATTTCACAAAAGCCGAAATTACAGAAATTTAGGGTGTTACAACTCTACCCCCTTAAAGAATATTCGTCTTCGAATTTTACTTGGTCAGAAAAGGTGAGGATACTGCTGAAGCATTGAATCCTCTAGCCCCCAAGTAGCCTCCTCAGTGCTATGATTCTACCACAGCACATTCACTAAGAGAATAGACTTCTTACGTAAAACTTTGATATTGCGATCCAAAATTTGAACTGGCTCCTCCTCGAACGTCAGATTTGGTCTAACCTCAACTTCCTCCACAGGCACAATGTGCGTGGGATCAAAGCGGTAACGTCTTAACATCGAGACTTGAAAAACATCGTGAATACGATCTAACTCTGGAGGTAACTCCAACTGGTACGCGACTGGCCTAACTCGCTTTAGAATTCGGTACGACGTAATAAACCGAGGACTCAACTTACCATTGCGTTCGAACCTCAGAACCTTCTTCCATGGTGAAACTTTAAGGAAGACCACGTCCCCAACAGAATACTCAATATCCTTCCTCTTCAAATCAACATAAAACTTCTGACTATCAAAAGCCGCTTTCAGACGCTCTTGAATCAACCGGACCTTATCTATGGTCGCTGAAATCAACTCTAGACCCAGGATACGTCGCTCCAGCACAAAGGGGTGCGACACTTATAACCATAAAGTGCCTCATAAGGTGCCATCTGAATACTAGACTGATAGCTGTTATTGTAAGCGAACTCTGCCAAAGGTAAGTACTCCTCCCAACTACCTCGAAAATCCATAACATAACCCCTCAACATATCCTCCAGTATCTGAATTACCCTCTCTGACTGACTATCTGCCTTAGGATGAAATGCAGTACTTAAGTCAAGTCGTTAACCCAAAGCCTCATGAAACTTCTGCCAAAATCAAAAAGTAAACTGGGGATCTCTATCGAAGATAATCGACACTAGAATACCATGCAGTCTTACTATCTCTAAGATGTAAAGTTTAGCCAACTTCTGTAAAGAGAAGTCTGTCCTAACAGAAATGATGTGTACAGACTTGGTCAGTCGATCCACGCTGACCCAAATAGAATCCTTCTTAGTGGGTGTTAGGGGCAACCCACTAACGAAATCCATCATCACTCGCTCCTATTTCCACGTCAGTATCTTAACCAGCTGTACCAACCCCGAAGGCAACTGATGCTCAGCCTTAACCTGCTGACAAGTCAGATAACGAGTAACGAAATCGGTCACATCACGCTTCAACCCTGGCCACCAGTACAATTCTCGGAGATCTTTATACATCTTATTTTCACAAGGATGCATAGCGTACGGACTACTATGCGCTTCTCTCAAAATCGAAAGCATCAAATCCCTATCATTAGGTACACAGATCTTATCCCGGAAGCATAATACCCCATCATTATTCAACCCAAAATCTATAGTAGTCTCAGTCTCAACCTGACGAAATCGTATCTCGAGAGTCTTATCCTCTGACTACTTAGCTCTAATCTTCTCAATTTATGTCGGCTTCACTTGTAGCTCTACCAGAAGACTCCCATTGTCATAAAGACTCAGTCGAACAAACAACGCTCTCAAATCAGCCACTGCCCTATGGCTTAATGCATCAGCCACCACATTGGCCTTTCTAGGGTGATATTCTATACTGCAGTCGTAATCCTTAAGCAGCTCAACCCATCGTCGTTGCCTAAGATTCAACTCCTTCTAAGTGAGGAGACCCTTAAGGCTCTTGTGATCAATGTAGATGGTACACTTCTCACCGTATAGATAATACCTCTAAATCTTTAATGCAAAGACAACTGCATCCAACTCCAAATCATGAGTCGGATAATTAGCCTCGTAAGTCTTAAGCTGTTGAGACGCATAGGCAACTACCTTACCGTCTTGCATCAAGACGCAACCTAAACCCATATGTGACGCATCACTGTAAACCACGAAGTTCCTACCAGGCTCAGGCTGTATCAGAACTGGAGCTTGAGTCAAAATTGTCTTGAGCTTCTCAAAGCTCTCCTGTTGTGTGTCAGTCCAAATAAAAGGAACTCCTTTACGCAGTAACTTAGTCAACAGCGTTGCGATCAACGAGAACCCTTCTACGAAACATCAGTAATATATTGCCAGTCTCAGAAAACTGCGAATCTCTTACACATTTTTCGGCTGTTTCTAATCCAACACAGCCTCAATCTTACGAGGATCAACACGAATTCCCCCAACAGACACTACATGTCCCAAAAAGGTTACCTCCTTAAGCCAAAATTCACATTTAGAGAACTTTCGGTAAAGCTGTTTCTCACGAAAGTTTTGCAGAACAACCCTAAGATGCCCATCGTATTCGTCCTCAGTCTTAGAATACACTAGAATGTCGTCTATAAACACCACAACAAACCGATCCAAGTAGGGCTAGAACTGACGGTTCATCAGATCCATAAATATCGCTGGTGCATTAGTTAACCCAGAGGGTATTACTAGACACTCATAATGTCCATAACGAGTCCTAAATATCGTCTTATGCACATCAGCCTCCTTGACCCTTTACTGATGATAACTTGATCGCAGATCGATCTTGAAGAACAAAGAAGTCCCTTTGAACTGATCGAATAAATCGTCTATCCTCGGAAGTAGGTATTTATTCTTAATGTCAACTTATTCAACTGACGGTAATCGATACACATCCTCATCGTACCGTCATTTTTCTTTACGAACAAAATAGGTGCTCCCCATGGAGACACACTGGGACGAATAAACCTACGATCCAACAGCTCTTGTATTTGAGCCTTCAGTTCTACCAACTCCTTCGGTGCCATTCGATAAGAGGAAATAGACACTGGAGCTATACCAGAAATCAAATTGATACGAAATTTTACCTCACGACTCAGAGGCAATCCTAGTAATTCCTCTGGAAAAACATCTGGAAAGTCCCTCACAGTACGGATGTCATTAACCAAAGAGTCCACAGAATCAGAAATACTGATGTAAGCCATTAAAGCCTCACATCCTTTCCTCGCCAGCTTCTTTTCCATTAAGGCAGATATCACATTAGACAAATAATTCCGTCGTTCTCCAATCACGACTATCTCATTATCCTCCTCGGTCTTCAGAACAACCCTCTTTTCAGCACAAACTAGACTTACACGATGCTTCACCAACCAGTCCATTCCAAAAATTAAGTCGAACTCCCCAAATGGAAGTTCCAACAGATCAACAAAAAATATCGTCCCTTGGACTTCCAACGGAACGTCTCTAAACAATTTACTAACCCTAATGGACTGCCCCAATGGACTTACCACTGAAATCTCACTAAAAATGCTCTCATGCGGAATTCCCAATATCTCAAACACAGAACATGCAACGAAGAAATGTGTAGAGCCTATGTCTATTAATGCAACATAAGGTACATTAAGGATAAAAAACATACCCGTGCTAATGTTTGGAGCATCTCCATCTTCATGACGATGTACAGCTTAGACAAGTGCAGATTACTTCGCCTCAGTCGGCCCAACACCTCTGTCCGGTGCTCTCTGACCTCGACCCATACCGTTACAACCCCTAGCCTGTCCTCGACCCTTAGGTAGCTGCTGTACCCCTCTCGTTGGTTGTGTAGTCTCAGCAACCGGAGCTTGCATCTGATTAGCCCTTAGTAGACAATCCTTAACTCGATGCTCAATCAACCCACACTTCAAACAAACCTAGTAGCTCTCCAACACTCACCCGAATGATGCCTACTACAAAGCTGACAGATTGCCACCCCAGTAAGTGCAGCTATAGGCCCAACTCTCGCCGGTCTGTTTATCCTGGCCTTATTTTTAGACCTTATCCCGGCATTAGAAGACTCAGAATCTCTCATAGTCTTCCCTTTTTCACGATTTTGGTGCTCAGAGCGCTTCACCTCCTCGGCTATCTTGGCCTTTTTGACCAAGTTTGAGAAATCTCGCTCCCTCTCAGGAGCTATCAGAACTAACAAACTATCTCGAAGACCATCCTCGAATCGAACACAACGCTCATACTCTTTCGCCACCATGCCCCTCGCATAACAGCTCAGTTTCAGAAATTCGGCCTCATACTCGGCCACCGAATGGCCCCCTTGAGTAAGATTCAAGAACTCACGTCGCCTAGCTTCAGTGTAGCTAGCTCCCATATACCTACTCTGATAGGTGGTCTTAAACAAATCCCATGACAATCAATCGGGCTAAGTGCCCTCCTTAATAGTCAACCACCACTGGTACGCCTCATCACGAAGTAGAGACACTGCCCCCTTGAGCTTCTGCTCATTAGTGAAGTCCAAATCATCTATTATGCGCTCCGTGCCCTCCATCTAGTACTCAGCCACATTCGGAGCAACTCTAGTGATGCCTCTGAATATCTCAGCCCTATTCTACCTTAGTAATTCTGTAACTGACCCACGGCCTCTAGATCTAGTATTGGCACTAGCGACCCTCTCCAGAATTCACATAATGGCTTGGGACAATCCGTCATCCCTAGTTGCACTGTCATGAGACTCAGCACCAGCCTCAGTAATAGGTGACACTGGTGTCTCGCTAGTGTCTAGATTAGGAATCGTATCAGATGTGAAGGACTTAGCTCGAATCCTTCTACGCCTCTGCTTTGGTCTCTAGTACCCCGTTCAAGAGTACCACGTGCGCTCATCGTAACTATCAAATTAATCTGTATTTAGAAGTTTTATGTACATCAATTTACAGTTTCGATAATTATTAGCAGATATCTTATGCAGAACATTATTAGAGTTTCAGAGTCAGTTATCGCGAGTAATAAGCTCACTATGGTTTTCAATTTACACTACCTAAAGTGTTTTAGTAACGTACTACCCATAGTAGTCTCATAACACATACAGAGTATTTCAGACAGATACAAAAAAAATTTCAGTATAAACATGCTTTCAGACAGACATATCAGAGTTTCAAAGAACTTACAGGATCAGTGTTAGAGGCTCGAAGTACCACATACCTGTTATCAAAATTATTTCAAATCACTTTACAAATTATTTCAAATCACTTTACAAATTATTTTACAAAAACCAAATTTTGAAACCTAAAATTACAGCCAGATTTTGCAACCTAGCTCTGATAACACTAAATGTAACGCCCCAAAACCGGCCTAGATGTTATGGCCGAATTTGGCGAAGTCACATGAGAATGTATTTAAAACCGTGTTTACCCAAAAATCGTTCCAGTTACCACCTTTTACTTAACTCAGAAAACATATATTGATTAATTTGCTTGAAAACATTTCTTAGTTCGCGGAAGCTTTAGAACAAATAAAGTTACAGTTCCAAAAGCCAGAAACAGTATTTCAAAATTTTGAACTTAAACCAAATAGTCTGAAACCAGAAATTACATAATTACTCCCAACTATAGCAATTAAAATAATAAAAACATTAAAAAACCTTTAAAACCAAAGTGTATGTAGTAGTAGTCACCGTCGAGCCCTTCCGCTGTAGCAATCCACCTACTACTAGGGATTACCTGACAAACAAACGAAATAAGGGGTGAGTTTTCGCAAACTCAGTGTGTACATCCCCACAAATAGTATGCATGTAACCGGATAACAGTCAAACAGTCATAATCAAGCCTAAGCTCTTAACAAGAATAGTGTAGGCCTTAGCCCACTCAGAACAGTATCAGATACATTTGGGCCTTAGCCTATACAGACATCATGCATATCAATCAGAACAGTAATGCCCACCAGCCCTACACACCATCTCCGTCCCACCCAACACACCATGTGTGGATAAAAGTGACCCACCCAGCCCTACACACCAAGTATGGGGATTAAATCAACCCATCCAACCCTACACACCAAATGGTACCGTATACGACACGTATCAAGTATATGTAGCATAGTTGCGAGATGACAAGCTAATAGCCTTTCAATCTTCCTTCTCTTCAGTGACATACCCAACCCAATACAATGCGACATAAATAATAAGGCATGCTCATGTGCAGATATCAAATCATAACATCATCAAATCAGAACAGACACACATGCTTTAATTATCAAGCTTTTACATACATCTTAGTATCAAATCAGAGTATAGGGGTCTAAGTAACGCTTACCAACCCTACAATCAGGTCACATCGACTTGGGCGACCTGTACAACCTTGCAGAACATTTCAAGCAAATCGGGCTCACATGCCCGTGTGCCCTGCCCGTGTGGCTCACACTGCCCAGATTGGCCTTGCCCGTGTGGATCACACAGCCTGGCTCCAAAACTCCCATGCCCGTGTGGTTCACCCGTGTGGCCCATACAATCTAATTAGTCAAGCCCGTGCCTCACACACAGCCTCGCCAGCCTCACACGTTCGTGTCCATCGTGCCTATGTGGCTTGCGCACGACCTACTTCGTTGACCACACGACCGTGTCTCGCCACACAGCCTCCACACGGGTAGTCCACACGTCTGTGTGGCGTCGGCAGTAGCATTTTTGGCTTTCACCGAAACATGATTTCAAATCGATTGGAGTACACACCTAGTTTTGATTGAAGCCTAACGCAATCTCGAGCACTCTAGAACCTCGAGCGAAAACCAGCGTATACAATGCGCTTAATTCACTGTTCAGGAACAAAGAACAGCCCCTTGATCAGTACCTAAACACCCAAAGAAAATTCCCCCTTAATCTCTTAATCAAATGATGTTTACGAACGACAAGCAGAAACTTACCAATGAGGAGAACGTCAATGAGTCGCAGAAGCCCGTTAATACGAAATCAAAATGAATGGGAGGAAGGCAAGGGAAATTTCAGCAAAAGAAAAGAAAAAAAAACGTGGAGAGGGGAAAAAATAGAAGAGAATTTTGGCAGAGAGGGTTCTTTTGGGGAAACTACTCAGAAAATTTTAATAAACTCTACCACTTCAGTGTTTTAGCTCACCTCCAATTCTATCACGGCCTTAATAGCAAAAATAATGCAAGCCAGGATTCGAACAGAGGACCTCTAGCATAAACCCTTGCCACTTAACCACTAGACCAACAAGCCCATTCTGTTAAGTTTTTACCAATAAATTCTTATAAGCACATTAACCAAAAGCTAGGCTTTATTTAAATAAAAAACCAAAATTTTGCCCAAGTTGATACTTAAACTTGGGACTTCCCTAACATACCCCCAAAGCACTTAAACACAAAAGCAGACAGATATTATGCAAATTCATGCAAAAACATATTCAGATATTTTCCTATGCTGTAATTTCACAAAATCTGAAATTATAAAAATTTGGAGTGTTACATTTAAGGTCTTTAGCCTCTTCAGTAGTAGTGACGTTAATGGAAAATCTCTCAAGTTTAAATCTTAGCACCTTCTTTACCAGTTTGGTATTACAATATTCCTCTTCTAGTGCGAAAGTCTAATTTGACAAATCATAGAGTTTAGCATAGAACTCTCCTCCAGTCTTTGACATTTGCATCCTTAAGTTCTCAAAATTGGAGGTTTAGCATATGCATTTTTTACTGCTTCACATTAGTAGTTTTTTCATGGGCAATCTTTAAAATATCCCAAGCTATTTTGGCAACGGTACACTTTGCAATTCTCTTGGACTCTTGCAGATCTACTCCACAGAAGATGGCGTACAAAACTTTGGAAGTAGCATTAGCAAGTAGTTCTTCTTTGGTTGTCCATCATACTTTAAGCTTAACCACTTTTCCACCTTTAGTGACAATCAGATCAGCCTTTCACCTTATAATAATTAAGAATCAAGCCTTCTCATCAATAGATTTGATATAGGCTTTCAAGTCAGCCTTCTAGTAGCATAATTACCAATCTCCAACATTGGGGGACTAGTAGTTGATGATTCTTTCATAACTTGTAATTAACAACAATAAAAACCTATATTAGTTATATTAAGTGAAAGGTTCTTATACCAATTATTGACCTAAAATAATTGTTAAGTCTAAAAGTAGCTAAATCTGCAAGTAACAAAGTATGAGAAAAAATGGCTACGGAAGCGTGCATTTCTACGAAAACTATGACAAACACAATAAAATGAGGGAACAATAAAGTTGTTTAAGCTGTTTGATTTGTCTATGCCTACGGAGCCTAGCTCAATGAGATGAATCTACTATCTTTGAGTCAAATACAACCAATGATCCTAGTTCTAACACACCCCAACGAAGAATCCTCACTGTTATATCTTAAAGACTAAACCTCTCACCACTAAAGTTTCCCCTAAGAACTTAGCATGTAAAACTAACCACACAAAGGTTTTACAATAACAAATGTATTTTCAGAAAATAGTGTTCCTAATTGAACAAATAAGTGTTCTCTAAAATCAATACATTAACCTATACAATTCTCTCATTTATATAGGTTTTTGAGACTTGCTAACAAAAGCTAAAATAGCAAAATACAGTATAATATTAATGATCAAAGTAAAATGAACTGTTGATAGATAAGTATTCAAGTTTGATCCGATCCAACTTCCCTGATCCAAGGGATTTGATATATACGATCTCATTCGATCCAATCTTCTTGATATGTTTCTCTAAGTGGATTGATCTTCATTTATAGGCTTGAATTCCACATTATCAACATAGATCAAAGATTCAGTTCAATGATTTGTCAATCTTTCAAAAGAGGTAAGTTGTTGTTTTGTTGCAATAGTGAATGAAGTGGCACTTCTTTTAGCACACTGCGACAACTTCAAATATTTCAACACGTAATATGCATTCTACATGATTTTACATGTTTAATTTGTAAATTTACTACATAATATATTTTTATAATTTTTAAAAATATATATTTTCTAATTAAATAAGAACATGTCTAATTTGTAATAAAAGTCCATTAATTTTGAAAAATAATTGAGATATTAAAATAAAATTTTAAAAGTAATAAAAAAGGAGAAATAACCGATGGTATAATTTAAGGCAATTAGATAAAAATAACTTGTCATTTGAATGTGAGTAAAAATTTCACCTCGAAGAATCATTAATTTAAAGGTTAGTATTTGATACATTGGTAATGTACTTTTTAATTCTATAAATAACCTCAAAAAATTGTCACGTGTCTAGTGATGATAACTATTACATTGATAATGAAAACATTATTAATAAATAAATTTATACGATATAGACTAAATTACCAATATCTGGATATTATTTATATATATAATGTTAATCTCGCACATTTAATTTTTATTAATTATAAAAATTAATTTTAACATTATTAATTATTTTCAAATTTAAAATAAAATAAAATAAAAAATTTATTCTCTTAATTTTAATTTATTCAATCCTATTCTATGATTTTATATATTTATATGATGCTGATATTTTAAAAGATTTGATCAAATTAATTAATTTTATATTAATATAACACTAATAAATTATTATTTAATATTTAATTTAGTAATATAATTAATAACAAAAAGTATTCTGGTAAAAGATATATATTATATATATTTTGATTGATTAGTTATAAATCCAAGTAATTTGTTGTGTTATAAAGTAAATGGAAAAGGCAAATAAAAAGGAATTAGTGCAAATACAGATAAATTGGTAAGGAGTTGTCGCTCTCATTTGTAAAAGATAAATGGGCGGCGAATAAGTGAAAGAGACTACACATAGCAGAGTCGCACAAAACTTCTCACATTTCTTGTCATTTTCCTAAAGAATGAATAAAGCAAGAGAAATTTTTATTTTAATTTTTAACCAAATATAACACCAATTTAATGATTTTCTTTTTTACATTTTAATTCATATTTAACTATTTTAAACATTATTAATATATTTAAATCAATTATTACTTTGAAATTATTGGAAAAAATATTCTAAGTGAAGTCTAATCTAAATTTATAAAATTGTTCAACGTCCTACTCATTCAAGTTGAACCGTTGAAACAAATGATGTTTATGGTTTTTTTTTTCTAATTAAATGGAGTATGTCCTCTTCTCCCTTCTTTTTCTATGTTATTATTTTTTTAATTGCAATGTTTTTGCACCAATCTAAAATTAGATTAGGTCAAAATTTAATACAAATTTTAATTCTGAAGGGTGTTTGTTAGAGTTGTGTAATTTAATTTTCGTTTGATTTGATCTGAAAAGTTTGAGGTGCAACTCACTTGTTAAAAAAATAAAATAAAAAAGGCTTGAGGTCACAGATCCCCATCCATCACTAAACTCGACTGGAGGTGCGACCAGGGATGTAGGGACAAAACCCTCGCGGTACGAACCATGTCGCACAAGTTGAATTTGTTTAAAACTATATTTCTTCTATTAGACATTAATTATAACAGGGTTGTTTAACTCTTAAAATATGTGTAGTCAAAAATCTCTTGAATTGTTGTTTTTCAACATTAGTTAATTTCTCCTCTGCTACCCGTAATTTTTCCAAAAAGAGTTTTTCACATAAAATCTATATGTTCTTATTTTTCTTTCTTATTACTTTACGATCATTCTTACTGTCATTATCGATGTATAGTATAGCAGTATCTATAAATATTTTTATAAAATACAAAATTAGTATTTGTGGGTATAATTTTTTTCAATTAGCATATATAATCTTGAAAATTTAAATTACTTTAAAGATATGTGAGGTTTTGAGCTTTTGACACTTGGCTTTTTCAGTTACATGTAAGGAGGAAGAAGAAAAAAAAGAAATGGAAAGAGAAAATTTGAATTATTTTTTGTTTAAAATATTATAGTTTCTTTTCTTTTAAACAATATATAATGTTTTTCTAAAGGAGTAATATAATATTTTATATATGGAATAATAATTCATATATATTAATATTGACATATTTTTTATTCATGTTGTATTTGTTATTGTTTTTCTCTTATTTTTAATCATTTATATTATGTTTAGTTTATTTAATGAATTAATTGTTTAATATTGCATATAAATTATTGTTTTGATTCAATTTTGAAAGAATTCAAACAATAATTACAAGTAAATTGAGCAGTGCTACAAGCAGTGTCAATTGCTTCACGCACTGGTGAAGAACAAAATAAACATAATGATAGGTGTATTAGTTCGAATTTCCTATGCCTACCGGGCCTTATCCTGAGAGATAATTCACTATCTTAAATTTTGTATAACAAGTGTGATGTCTACTAAACTAACTAATAAATTGACCAAGGTAAATGCACCTAGATTTCAATCAAATGATTTCCACTAAACTAACTAATAAAAAATGAAACACAAAAATAATCAAGTATCAATCAAATGACAAGAATACCTAGGTAAGAATCCACCCAGATTTCATCTATAATTCTCAATCTAATTTATGCAATTTATTATCTTAGCGCTTTGATCTGTAGAAATCTCTAATTTATGCTAATATCTCCTTCAAGCATAAGAGCAACTAACTCTTAGTTTGATTAATTGAAATTTATTTCTAATTAAAACACCTATTATCGCATTTATTCGCTATATGGATGCCCCTATTAGATTTGACTTTAATCTAGTAGATTTATGTTGTTTTATTTTATAGGATTGCATGTAACTCCAATCAATTATGCAATATCTAATCACAAGAAAGGTCTATTCAAGCTCAAAATTATGCACATCAAACATGAATTAACACTCTAGAATTGTTAACCCAAGAATAATAAAGCATTCATAATTGAAAACAAAAAGACTAAGGTTTTATTGCATAAAACATAGAAATCAAACACTAGAATCCATCCTAGGGTTCATCTCCCCTAGGTATTAAGAGATTTAGTTCATAATGGCAAGAGTAAACACCAAAAATACAATATAACCACTAGAATGAAAGAAATCTATGGTAACTCCTTTGAAAATCAACTTGGACTCTTGAATCTTGGTGGAAAATTGCTTAGAAACTTGCTTCAATGGTGTTCTCAAGGTAATTTCGTGCTCTCTCTTGGTGACTACCTCTTTTCCCTTTTATTTTCTTATTTATATCCTCTTAAAGTTCTAAAAACCCTAAAAATTGTAATTTTTAGCCATCAATGCACACAGTTCTTGAGATTGACACACCTTGGACACACGACTGTGTAACGCCCTAAAATTTGAGTTTTGATGTTAAGTTGTGTCAGTAGATATGTGTCTGCTTCCGTGGTTGTGTATTTTGTTTACTTACTTGTGATCGGAGGTTCAAGACGCATTAATTTTGGAATTTTTAATTTCTTTATTAGAACCTTAGCCTAGGTTCCTTCCTTAAGTTTAATTTTGTGCCTTTTTGTATCAAGAACGAGCTTACTGGTTCACTGGTTAAGCAGCTGCCTATTCTCTAGTCTCGTGTTGAAATCCTAGCGTAAGCAAAGAGAGAATATGTTTTTATTATTTTAAGAGATTAGTTAGTTGGCTTTTAAAATAATCATTTTTTTATGTGAACTTAATTTTCTCCTTCTCTCATTCTTTTATTTACTCTTCTTTTATTTTTCTTCTTCTCAATTTCATTGTTGAATTCCCAAATTCTGCCTATCAAATTTTCTATTATAGTTGTAAGAGTTTTGTTTCTGTTGTTCTTTCACTGGAAGTCAATTCGGTAAGTTTCGGTGTTAAATTCTGCTAACATTTGTTGTCATTTATTTTCGGTCAAAGTTGGTTCCTGAGTACATTGCTTGATTTTTCTGTCTAAACGTTCAATTTATGTTCGTTAAGAGAAGGTTTCAAGGAAAATTGTTCCTCAGACACCTTACGTTCATGAATTTGTTGTATCGAGCGAAGGTAACAGTTGTTTGAGTTGGGGTTTGCGTCGAGATTTTGACATGCTTGGTTGATTGTTTAATTGGTCTTGTAAGTTCGATTAAGTTGTGTATCTAGACAGTTGTTTACCGTTTTTAGGTTTCAGAGTGTCGCTGTTGCTCCTACGTTTAATATTTATCAAGTGGGTACCAAAACCCCTCTTTTTTTGAGTTTTTACTTTGCTAGAATCGGGACTGTCGATGACAAACTAATGGTCACAGGGGTGTGTGTGCTGGCCATGTGAGCTAGATAGCCATGTGAGAGGCTGTGTGGCAGTTCGTATACCTCCCTAACTTCGAATTTATGGACACACAGGGGTGGGAGAAGCCATGTGTGGGTAATAAGATGCAGGGGTCACACGAGTAAGACACACAGACGTGTGTCTAGGACGTGTAACTAACTAAGTTCATATTAGAGTCACACGGGTAAAACACACGGGCATGTGTCTAGGCTGTGTAACTCACTGAGTTTATATTTGAGAGACATGGGTGTGCGCCAGGCCGTGTGGGTGTGTGAGCCTGGATTTTGAATCCCTATTAGTGTGGTAATTGACGTGCAAGGCAGGGTAAGCCGTCGTATGAATTTGAACTGAGTTGCATGAATTTATTTATCATGAATGTTTTTTTATCCTGGACATTGGAATGAGATAGACGTTACTGATATTAGCATTTTGTTTTACTAAAATGTGTAACTTTTTTTGCAACTGTGTTATATAGATATATATAGATGTATATATATATGTAACTGATATCTGTTCTGAAACTGCATGTGGGGAGGTTATGAAGTGAATGAAGTTTTTTGTATTGAATTAATGGTCAAACCACTCATATATTATATTAATTTGGCAGTGAGACTGTAAACAGTGTAACATGTTATACTGACACTATGAGGTGTGTAGGGATGCACGGGTATTATATACCTATTGGTGTGTAAGGGGGAGGGAATGTGGAGATGGTGTGGAGCGGTTGGACTAGGGAATTTGCATTTGTATCTGTATCAATATGATACATATATCTGCTAATGCGTTTGTGTTATATGTGCAACTGTAACTGATCTACTATATTTTTGGGCTGTCTTGTGTTTGAATCTGTTTTAGGTCACCACATGAATGTTGATACCGAATTGTATCTGGACACTCAATATTATCCAACTACTTATACATAGAATAGTTCAATTATGTTTCATTCTATGATGCAATGCTCTAACTATTCATATGAATTTCAGGGAACTCTCAAGACTAGCGGTTGGAAGACGGGGGACTCGGTCATTTGTAAGACTTACTATAATTATATTTGTGTAAATCTATAACTTGGAATTCATATTTCAAAACTTTTAGGATTTGACTATGTTTTGGATATTGAATGTTTTATAACCTAACTATAGTAAATGACTTGCTTTAAGTATGACTGTGGTCTGGTGAGACGTCATGACATTCTAAACTTAGTCTTTTCATCTAGGCCGGGTTTAGGGTGTTACAGGCTATGTGGATTGTTGTGTGAAAATCTGGTACATGTGTACAACTCTTGGAATGCTCCAATGTTTTAATTCCCACTGTTTTTCACTCTTATTTATCCCAAGTGCCCTATTAAGCATCAAAACATGAATATAAAGGATTATGAGTATATAATTCTTAATTAATACCACATAATCGACCAAAAATGCACTAAGAATGAGACTAAAATATGTTACTTTTGATACTTATCAAAGTGATTACAAGCCTTAAAAATTCACCATATTAGCAACCTCATTTTTTCACCTAAGATCTATGATCACTCTCTTCTAAGTTTTCTCTCTAAAAACTACGAATAAAACGAAGGGATTCACTTGATTACTTACAAAATATACTTTGAAAAAATAAGTGCTAAAATTCACCACACCATTTACCTACACAAACCTTTCAATATATAAGAGTTTTAAGACTTGTTAACATAAAGATCGATTACCATCAATCTTCCCATCAAAATAGCTAGATAATCAACCTATAATATATCTTTAATAAGTTTAAGATAAGTTTTCAAATCTTCAGGATTTGTTACTAAGTTACCTGATTCAATCCAATCTCCTTAAGAAGGAAAGTCAATTTGCTTGATTTAATCCAAACCAATGCTTAAGATATGTTCCTAAAATAGGTTTAGGTATCATAGATAGACTTACACATGTCCACATAATTAGCAAAGGTCACGACCCAAAGATTTGTTAACAAAGGTTTAGCAGTGCCAAACTATAATGGGCACTAGTCGTGGCACTATTCTAGGCATTTCTTTCATAATTGCCTCAACAATAAAACCTCTATCAAGATTGGACAAGCCTTTCATATTTAGAGCATGAATCCAATTTCAATAAGCAAACTTCAATCCATCTTGATCTGTCCAAATCTCATTAAATCAATTATTTTTTATATAAGGATATAAAAGAATCATAAAGTTAACTCACATATTCTTGAATTGCATATCTTAATAAATAAGATAAATAGAGCACATACTCAGGCAGATTATTTATGGGTTGCCTAGATACATGCTTATGTTCTTAAGGATAACAATCTATGGCAGGTATCTATTACACAAGAAAGTAGTTGGACGTGGAAGTTAATGCAAACGAGGAATCTTACTCAACAGTTCAAAGCCATTAGAATGGCATGCCATTTTGGAAATAAATACTAGGTAACAAGAGTATGGAATGATCTCAAGAGCAGGCATGAGAAAGTGGGGTGGGATTGACTGATTTGTTTTCCTCATTACATCCATAAAACACTCGATAGTAGCTTGTATGGAAATTCTGAGAATTGAGAATTGATCTCAAGAGATTTGAGAATTGATGGAAGATGCAAGTTTTGCAAGATTGAACAAAAGACCAAAAACCATGTATTCTTCGAATGTAGCTACTCCGGGAGGATTTGGCAAGAGTTTCTCAAACTTTGCAACTAGTAGAGGAGTGAGGCAAGCTAGTAGCAAGTAGTCCTGTGGAATATAAGTAGATTGAAAGGAAAAGCTATGACCTCCATTATCATGCATGACCTCCATTATCATGCATGTAACGCCTCAATTTTCGGGAATTCTATGAATGTTGGCAAAATTTCATGCTTTAATTTTTTCATTTGTGAGTGAAATTATGAAATAGGACCTATGTGAAAATGTTTGAAAATGCTATAGGCTAAATTGAAGTGACCAAATAAATAGGAGTGCAAAATAGGAGGATTTGCATGACAAACCTCCCATTTTACATGAAGTGGCCAGCCATCATGTTGTTGTAGACAAAATGTACACTTGATATCCATAATTTATGGTACAAATTGATACAAATTGATAATAGGTTAGGTAAATGTTCCATGATAATGGGTTAGGTAAATGTTTCATGATAATGGGTTAGGTAAATGTTTCATGATAAGAATTTCATGTCTTTTGTATTAAAGAATTAAATGGATGAAATATGAAGTTTTATTAAAAGAAAAGGGGTGAAAAGAACAAAGTTTTGTCCATCTTTGTTCATCATAGCTGAAAGTTAGAGAAGAAAAGGAGAGGAGAAAGCTCTTGAGTGTTCGGTCACTTGGGAAGAAAATTGAAGGTAAGTTCATGGTAGTTGGCTTCTATCTTGATGTTCATGAGTTCTTCTTGATTCTACCTTAACTCTTGAAGCATATTTTGGTTTTAGTTGTGTTGTGAGCATTTAGTCATGAATTAAAATGAAGGAAATGGTTGTTGTTTCATGTTCTTTTGATGAAAAAATGGAAGATAGGTGAAGTTGAGCCAAACAAATGAGCATGCATGTGCCTTAGATGTTAAAGGAAAAATCAGCTAACATGTTGTGCTTTAAAATGATGAAATGGAGATTATTCTTAAGTAAAATCATAGATATGTGATGATTGATTGGTGATATACATGTTTAAATAACATGCATGCAAGGTATGTGTGAAAGAGTGATTTGGTAATAAATCTGCTTGGGACAGCAGCAGTAACGTGACTTTGGAAAATCACCATAAATTGTGGGAGATGAATTAGAAGCTGAATAAATTATGTAATTAAAGCTTATTGAGTCTAGTTTCTAATGGAATAAACAAGAACATATTTTGAATTCTGTACAATGAAAAATTTGATTCGTAATGAAGAGTGGTCAAATTAGTCAAACAGTGAAACATGGGAAACTTTGAGAAAAATCTGGTATTGATTGGCTAAACCAAAAATTCTGAAAATTTTATGGATATAAGATATATGAGTCTATTTTCAGGGAAAATTAACAGAACTTGATTTGGATTTTCGTAGCTCCAGTTATATATAATTTAGTGACTGTTGCTCAGGAAGACAGCTTGCAGTGAAATTATGATTATGTGGTAAACATTGACAAAAATTTGTTAATGAGTTGCTTATTGATTTCTTATAAGCTTACTATGATCTGTAGGTGTGGTTGGCCGAATATTGTAAGGGGTTAATACGTAGTTTGTATTTGAATAGTTAGATTAACGTGTTAGTAATCCAATTGTAGGCGGTTCGTGTGTGGATCTCGTCAAGATATCGTCATAGAAATGTGTGTAACTAACACCTCTTTCTTAGTCTAGATCGGCAAAAGCGAAAAGCGAAATGCCGAAAACCGGTATTTTGTAGATTTGCGTGTGTCGAATGCTCGTGAGGTAAATCGATTAATGTTTTTGGTAAGCTGCAATGTTTGGACTGCAAAGTGCATGATTTTTGTGCCCTCGATATTTTTGGGCTTAATGGGCCAAAATTGGAATGATGGGCCAAGCAGCCCAATTCGGTAAGAACCCTCGATGCGTGATTCATTAGTACGTGAAAAGTAGGAATATGCATGAAAAACCCTAAAATAGATAAATTCTTGAAATACCTTTAAAAGTGGAAAATTTACGGTTTACCCTAAGAGATAAATTACCGAAATACCCCTAGGGTTAAATTGACTTAAATGCATGTTTGATTGTTGTTATTTCTTGCATGCCATGTTGTTATTATCGATGCATGGGATGGGATATTGACGGAGGAATCATTGAAAGTGGCTTGTCCACGTCTTGGAGGCTTTGCCTCAATTCTATGATAATCGGCAAGCAAGGTACAATTGTGGAGTGTTAAATTTGGGTGGGTTGAGCTATTCCCACATGGAGTGTATGGCTGATCTGGTGGAGTGTAGTGGTTGGTGGGTTGAGTAGTCTCCCAAATGGGCTTGCATATGTTATTGATGTTGCATGTATTTTGAAATGGGCCTATGGGCCATCATTATCTGAATAAAGGGCTAAGGCCCGTTTATTGTAATCTGAAAAGGGCTCGCCCAAGATTACTCTTATTACTGAATGGGCTTAGGCCCAATAGGCTTGAGTGACTTGGGCTTTGAATGGGTTTTCCTTACACACTGAGTTTCCCCAAACTCACCCTTTTATATTCATCCACGCAGGAAATCCCCAACCATAGTGGGCTTGGAGCTGTGAGGGAATTCGGAGTGGCCACCCATTTTGAAAGTTTGATTTTCTTCTGGTGAACTGGACATCCTTTTATTTACGTTTAAAGTTTTGGGTTTTTAATTATTTTTGATGGTTTTAATATGTATTACTAAGATAGGTATTACTTATTTTAACTGTTGAAATTGGATAGCTTTAGGGCGCGTTTTCAAAAACAACAATTGATTTCAAAATAATACGACAACAAACAAAGCTTCCGCAATGAAAGTATTTTCCAAAATTAATCACTTTTCCTAAAAATGACTTAATCAAATCGGTTTCCTAGAAATATCCATGACGTTAAGGTATGGCAATGGTGGTTTGCATGTCAGGATTGGATCCGAAGGAGTTTGGTACTTAGCAATCGATGGACTCACCTCCTCTTTCCGGTTTCCTACGGTGCATGACTTCCATTCATTTTAACCTATAATGAAATTATCTTTTAAAACACTAAATAAGTTTTTCTGGATCAACAATATAAAATGTTTTGAACGCTTCGATGTGGCATGTCAGATCCGGTCATAACGTCTGGGCCGGGTTTGGGGTGCTACAATGCAACTTGCATCATTTTCGTTCAATACTGTTAAATTGATCAAGGAAGCCATATAAATGATTATAGTTGGACTGAGCAATATTTTGGGAATAAACTCCTTAGTTTTTGCATAATGTTACAAATGTTTTTTCTTTATATTTTTTCAAAAGCCAGTTGAATTTGTATTTGGTGTAAATGAAAGAAAAATCACTAAAAAACAATTAATAAAGAGACTAAAAAGTTAATATAAAAATTAACTTGAATAAACCTAATATTATTATATTAATAATATTTTTTTATTATTTTAAAATATTTAACATATTAATATATCAAATATGATAATTTTAATATTATTAAGCATACATATTTAATAATATAACAAATTATTAATATAACTAATTATTTCAATAAATTAATTAATATTAAAATTTTATTTTAATAATAATTTCAATTTTAAATAATATTCTTCATATATTAGTGAAAAATATTTATATTAATATTTTAATGATAAATATATATTAATAATAAATTTTTAGTATAAATGCTAAAATATGTCCTAATTCATTCATAAATTTGAAATTTAGTCATTATACTTTTATTTTTAGTAATTTAGTCCCTCTGTTTTAAAATTTTAAAATTTAGGTCCAATTGTTAATATTGTTAAATTTTTGTCAATTTTGTTTATTTGACATTTTAAATAAAAATACTCGCTCGATAGCTATGTAACTAAAAATGGTGTTGCAATGAACTTATATTTAATAAAATAATTAATAGTGTTAACAGTTGGACTTGAACTTTGAAATTTAAAAGTAGAAGGACTAAATTCCCAAAAATAAAATTATAGGGACTAAATTCCAAATTTATGAAGGGTACATGGACTAATGACATATTTTAACCTAGTATAAAATATGAATATTTTAATTATACAAATATAATTATTTGTTTAAACAATACTTAGCTTCATTTATCCCTTCCAACTCTAGTATGTCAATATGCACTATCATATATGTAATATATGTAATTTAAATTAAGTTTTAATTAGGCACTATTTATTAATAAGTTTATATATGGTATTAATTATTAAAAATATTATCTTATTATAAATTAAATTTTTATTGTTAAAAGGAAAGTGTACTATAATATTTTGTAACAAATATATTTATGTCATATTGGTTTCACTAAAAACAACTTTTAAAAAATGATTTTAGAAAAATTTGTCAAATAAAAAAAAATCTTTTTTTTTCTCCAAGCCATTTGCTTCTTATCTTTTGTTTTACTCAGCGACAGTGCCAGCCTTCGGATTAACTATTGCCCACCTTTTTTCTCTACCATCAACCCTTTCTTTCTTTTTTCTTCTCATCCGCTACACATGTCTTCTCTCTTTTCAGTTTGTAAATCTATTTTCTAGGTATTTTTGTTGTCTTCACAAGTTGTGATGGACAGATGATGTTGCCTGTCGTTTGTTAAAACTCCACTGGCCACCAGTAGTTTTTCTTGGAAAGTGGGTAACTCTTCATCAACTTCTTAATCTGTTTCTGTATTGAGAGTATTTTAGGAAAATAAATGATTTCACGTGTTGATTTGGACCCATTTTGTCTTAAGTTTTATATTTTTTTTGTTTGTTTTTTCATTTTTAATAAGTCTTCAATTTTAAAGGTTTTTATTTACTCTTGTAGCACGTTTTTTAGTCTTGCTTATGCATATAATCTTAGTTTTACAAGTGATTTTAGGGATGATTTTGTTGTCGACCTCTCAAATTTGGTGAATGCTCGATTCTTTTGTCAATTTTTGCTCGTTGCTTTGGACCGTTTGAGGTTGATTTCTTTATCGTATTAACTATTTGCAATCACTCTAGATATGTCGTGCTTGAGTTATGACAAAGCCAATTGTCAACGTGTTATAATGTTCTATTGATGCTAAGCCTAGTACATTTGTTGTATTGATGAAGCTTGTCTTTCACCATCTATAAGGAGTCTATGCTATTTGTTTTCTCTAAATTGTATGATTTCATTCATTGAATGAATTAATAAAGTTAACTTTCAAAAATATATATTTTACACAAAATCATTAAAACATCATCAATTTTAAATTTTAAAAAAATAAACAACTATTCAGAGATATGATATGATACGGTAGGAAATTTTACCATATAAGGAAAACTGTATGATTCATGTGCGATGCTGTTTTTAATTTTAGCATTAATTACAGTCCATTATTTTACAACATATTCATTTATAATTTTAAATGTTAGTAGGAATACAGCCCTCTATATTAAATTTTATTCTTTTTATTTTTTACATTTTATAATTTAGGAGTTTAGATTTATTGACAAAAATTTGTACTCTTAGTTTTATTTGCCAAGGCTATATTGGCTTTTTCAATTTGATTAAATGTAAAATAATATTTAGGATTTTTTCAAAGTATTTGTTAAATTTTATTGAGTAATGAAATATTTAAGTATGCAATTTACCAATATGTTTTAAGTACAATATTCTAAATTTTTTCAAAAGTATTGTGAGAATAAAAAATAAAATAAAATAAATTCTCACAGTTAAAATGCAAAAAATTATCATATTAAATTGTAACAACAAAAATAAGTAATTTCTCGTAACTTAATTATAATACCTTTCAAACTATTTTAATTGGTCCAATCAATTATTTATTAAGTAAATGTTATGTAGAGGTAGATAATTTTAAAATAATAGATTTTTATTTTAGTAAATATTATTTTTAATTCTAATTTCATCTAAAATTCAATTGATAATTAAACCTATTTAATAATTTGGTAAAGACCAAATAAATACACAATAAAAGAAAAAAAGAAAAAGTAAGTGTGGACCAAAAATTAAATTAAAATTTAAACCAATTAGTTAAATAAAAT
Organism: Gossypium arboreum; assembly: GCF_025698485.1. NCBI lineage: Eukaryota > Viridiplantae > Streptophyta > Magnoliopsida > Malvales > Malvaceae > Gossypium > Gossypium arboreum. The sequence goes on along the minus strand of NC_069070.1, from coordinate 115,389,514 downwards.
TTATTTTTCATTTAATTACATATACATAATATATCCTATTTGATATGGAATAAAATTTTGTGTACCAATTTAATATTACTACTATTATTATATAATAAATAATAAAACACGTCAATAGAATATTATATTTGTTCTATGCAATAATAAAATTTATTTATTCCTTGAAATAGCAAATCCAAAATATATCAAGCAGCATTGATGTCAATCTATCATTTTTTATTAAATTTAAAAATTATAAATATTATATAGATTGAACAAAAATTTAAAGACATAATTTATTTTATTTTTTCTCAATCAAGAAAATTTATTAAAATAAAAAAGAAAACATTATTTGTAACTACAACAATACACGATGATAACATTTAATCCGAGCCATGAACATAATGTTTTTGTTTATGCCTGCCTTATCTAAAGAATCTGTCAAACTATTAGCTTCCCACAAAACATAAGTAATTTTGACATTAGGAATCACTATAATACAATAAATAGTAACTTTAAAAGTTTCATCGTATTTCCAAAGTTGAGGAAGTGATTCAAAATACTATGAAACAACAACATTGGAGTTTGACTCAACAATTAAATTATGAGAATTCAAGCACTTGGTCTTGATAAAGATCTCCAATGCAAATCTAATGACATTAAACTGAGCTAAATCAACATTGCAGCAATAAAAAGGTTCGGAGAACACCACCACAGTTCTTTCAAAGCACCGCAAAAGGTTTAATTTATTGGGTGACCAATTTTACAATATGCATATATATATATATGAATGATCGGTAACTCTAAAAGTAATATGCATGAGTAGTTGAATCAGAAAAATTATTACGGAAAATACCTAAGAACGAAAAGGAAACTGATGATTCTAGTTGATGAGCATTATATTTAAGGGTAACTAAGGTTTAAATCATTAAAAAAAAATTTATTATACTTAAAACTTCATAAATAAATATGTAATACCCTCAATCCTGCCTAAAAGTTTAGACCGAATTCTGGAGGTTACATTGGTCACCGAAGTGATCGTAGGAAAATTTTATAAAAAATATTGTCTCAAATTCCGCTGCAACATTTTAAGTTTAACAAACCAAAAACAATTAAACGTTGGCTTTCAATCAGAAGAATTACAGTCAAGCTTAATAAATAAACAAAATAAAATGTACGAGAAAAAAATTCCAAACAAAACTTGTACCACAGTTTTTTATAAAATCCTACAAATCAATACGGTAAATCAAAACGAAAACTGAAAAGATAACCGATAAATTATTTTCAACAGAGACTGTCCGAGACCTTCGCATACCGAGTCTAGCGTCAGAGTTCAGAAACGTACCTGCAAGGGAGAAACACTAAGGGGGTGAGCGACATGAGCTCAGTGTAAGTTCCAAATGAATAATAACAAATTTTCGAAAACCAAATCAAAAGCAAAACATACATACAGATATACAAAGAACCAGAAAGTGAACTTGGAGCCAACGTCCCAACAGAAGGAAACAATTTAAGCATACAATGTCCCACACAGATACTCAGTCACAAATGTTAATCAATCAGACAGAACACAGTCAAATAATCTTCACCCAGAACACTCAAACAGATGCGTATGAATGCAATCAAATAATAAAACCCACCTGTCCAGCCAACACACCTCTCCGTCCCCTAATCACACCCCATAAGAGCTGATTAAGCTCATCCAACCAAACACACCACATAGGACCCTGAAAGGCCTATCCAACCCTACACACCATGCATGTGGACTAAGCCACTCAGATATTAATACGCAACAGAGCTTCTAACGCCCCAAAAATTTTTAATTTTTGTTTTTGCTAAAATGTGACACAACTGTGTATCTGATCCAGTGGTTAAGTGTTCTCAGTGTGTCTGAGAAGTCCCAAGTTCAAGCCTTAGCTTAGGCAAAATTTTGATATTTTTATGAATTAAGCCCCATCCCTGGTCAGTAGGCTTTTAGTTAAAAGTTTGCAAGTAATTAATAGAATGGGCCTGTTGGTCTGACGGTTAAATGGAGTGTTAGAGTGTTGGAGGTCCTAGGTTCAAATCCCTACGCGAGCGAGGGATTTTGCTCAGTTTCCTGAAAGAGGCTGGATGGGATTGGGATTTTATGTTAGTGGGATTAGTGGGAGAAAAATAGAGGATTTGGGTATCTGATATCTTCCTTCTCTCTTGCTAGTCTCCAGTTTTGGCTTTTGACGTTTTTCTTTTATTTTGGCAAATAAGAAAATCCTTTTTGCTTCTTGCATGGGAGTTCTGTAAAAATTCTATTTGTGCAATTTTGATTTTTAGTTCTTCGACGTCCTTGTACTTTTGATAAGAGTAAGAGGTGCGTTTCGCGTGGACTGGAAGAGCCGTTCTTTATGTGCTCAATCGTTTGTTTTATGATTTCATTTCGCTAGTAATTTTGAATTCTTGGAAGTAGAGAATCGTGAGGAATGATAACCTTCATTCATGGAATCGTAATCTAATCAGTCGGAGTTTGGGTAAGTAACGAATGTGGATTTGGATTGTTTTGGAGTTGGTTGGTTTCAGTTTTACCATGGAATTATGACTGATTTTAGAGTATTGTGTGTCGATTATAGGTTTTGGAAGGCTCGAGAGTACTCCTTCATCGAAAACGTACCAGGTGTGTATTCAATTGCACAAAAAATGAGGTTTCAGCGAAAGCTGAAAACTTTACTATCGACGCTACACAGGCGCGTGGTCGCCTGTATGTTAGGCCATGTACCCTAACACGGGCGTGTGATCGACGAGGCCAGGCCATGCTCATAAGACACAGCAATGTGATAGCCAGGTAGGCCGTGTGCGACACACGAGCTAAACTAATTTGGGTCGTATGGGCCACACAAGTGGGTGGGTCCACACAGACGGTCTACACGGCCGTGTGGAAATTTAGGTTAGGCCGTGTGATCCACACGAGCCAAGACCAATCTGAGCATGTGGGCCCACATGGGCAGGCCATATAGGCGTGCGAGCCCATTTCTACTGAAATATTTGTTAAGGTTACACGGGTCACTCAAGTTGACTGTGAAACTTCCGTAGGGTCGATAAGCACTACTTAGACCTTTAACTGTGTGAAATTGATTATATGAATTATGTACCGAGCTTGTTATATATAAGTATGTATACTGAACTGTATGTGCATCTGATAGACCTGTAATAGCATGACATTCCATTATATGTTGCATTACATTGGGGTGGATTGATATTATTTGGAGAAAGTGTACTGAAAGGCTCTTTAGCCTAATATACCGGCAGCTTAGCTGCAAACTACTATCGTGCTGCATTAGGAACTACCTGGAGTGTAGGGATGGGTGGGTTGATATAATCTCCACATGGAGTGTGGGTTAGACTGAGATGGTGTGTAAAGGCTGGTTGGGTAGGAATTTGTTACTGAATACTGTATATATGTTACTGATACTGTGATGGGCTAAGGCCCTATGCATGACTGATACTGATACTATAATGGGCTACGACCCAACTGCCAATGATACTGAAAAGGGCTTAAGTCCAGGACTGTTTTAACTGTGCACTGTGATTTAATATTGTTTGCTTTCTGTGTGATTACACGCTAAGTTTACGTTAACTCACCCTTTTGTTTAAATTTACACAGGTAATCTCTAGATCTAGACGGATCGGTGCGGCGGAAGACTCAATGGTGACTACAGTTCTAGGCTGTCATAGTTTTATTTTTAGTCTATTTTTACTGGTTAAATTTTGGGTTGTAATTGGACTTGCGGACTTTGGTTTGGTTTGGGTTTAAATATCTTTACTTTATAGACTACAACTGCTAGTAGTAGGAAACCTTGGTTTTAAAGGAAAAAAATGATTTTAAAAAATGCACGATTGTTTTAATTGTTTTAAAAGCTTTCGCATCGGATAACATTTTGAAACTATCGACTAAACAAGTAACACGATTTTGGAACTAATAAGGTATTAAGATAAGTAATTCAATGGAAATGGTTTTATCGCGACGGAACGATTTTTCGTAACAACCTAGTTTTACACGCTATCATGTGACATCGCCAGATTCGGCCATAATGTCTAGGCCAGGTTTGGGGTGTTACAGGGCTGGCGTATTTGTAGTATAGTGTAATGCGATAATTCGCTGTACAGATACTTTACAGTTTAAACTGCCAGGTTAGATAATGGTACGCAGCATAGCTGATGTACATGCGATATAGTGCAGTAAACCGTTGTACAAACACTTTGTAGTTTAAACTGCCAGATCAGATAATGGTATGCAGCATAGGCGACGACGTCTGGTATATAGTCGGTAAATGGCTGTTGTACAAATAGGTTGCGATAAGGCGCCAGATTAGATCTGTAATTAGTCTTCCTTCTCTTCATAACCAAAATACTTTATGCAAATGCATGAATGCTTACAGTCTCATAGAAATAATGAACACATTGACAGAAAATTAGACAGAAACAGATATGTAGACACACCTAGCTAACCAGGTTCAGGATCAGTCATCTCACATCACCGTCACAAACAACACATAAGTAGAGTACATGACCTAAAAATACAGAGATTTAAATACCCTCACTTAAGCCTAGCCAAGGGTCAGAATACACAAACACATTTTCAGATAAAAAGTATACACAAACTAAAATTTGGTGTCTTAAGGCCACCCGGTCGTGTGCACCGGCCGTGTGGAAAAACCTAAGCTATGTGAAGGTCAAAACACCCGTGTGGATGGAAGCACACGGCCGTGTCACAGAGGCATACGCCCGTGTGAACCAGGGACACGGACGTGTGGACAGGCCGTGTAACTCTCTGTTCATTTGTGCTAAAATAAAGTGCAGGGCATACACGAACTTGTGAAAGTCTCACACTTTCGTGTGGGATCCCTAAATCCCCAAATTAGCCACACAGTCATGTAGCACCAAATCACTAAATCCCTAGTTCCCAAACACACATGCCCTTGTGCCCAAGGGACACAGCCATGTGAAAATAGACAAAAATCCCCAAATCGGCCACATGACTGTGTGAGCAAGTCATGTGGTACCAAATTTTGCCCGAAAACTCTAATTCCTAACTGCACACAGTTGTGAGAATCGACACACGCTCGTGTGGCCAACCATGTGGTCACGAAACCACCCAAATACAGGCCCAAAAAACGTGCTTTCACCCTTGAAGCACTTTTTAGCCCTTGATAACTCCAAAACTATACCAAATCAAATGGGTTCTAAGTATGAAAATAGTGGTACAACATCATAACTAACCGATTTGTGAACACACACATAAATGGTTGACTCTCACAAAGTCGAATCTAGAATTCGCAAATAAATAAGAAAAGATACAGAACCCACACCTGGTTCGCGATCGAAAACATCCAGATGCTGACTTGAAGACTTCGCCAGCAAAAACCGTTTTTAAAGGAAAAAAAACAGAGAAAAAGAAAAAGAAAGGGAAACGTCCAGGAAAAAAAATAAAATAAAAAGAACTATCAAAATTAAATAGTTATATTTTTTTTAACTTAAAACAAAACTATTATTTAACAAAACAAAACAACATAAAAATATTTCTTCAAGACGTACACACATGGACTCGAACCCAAAACCTAGAGACAAATTAACACACAACAAACCACCAGACCAGCAAACTCATTTTACCACTTAAATGCGCAACTAAACACAATGACGCAACCTTCTTACTGACCCTAACCACAAAACTCAAAACTTCCAACCCCAAAATTTGAGGTGTTACAAAACATTATATCCAATTAATCCTATTTACTTAAATAATTATACTCAAAATCAAAGCTTCGTTTTTACTTATTTACCCTTATTTACTCACTTAGGAGTTGAGAATATTATATTTATATATATAGATATAGAGATGATTGTTATATATCTCTAACAAAATTTCAAACACTCGTAATAACATTCAAGATTTTGACTATATTTGATTTTTAAAATTTTAAAATTAAAAAATTATAATACTAGTGAGATTTAGATCATATCTTAACAAAATTTGCAAATATAATTCTATTTATTAAATTTTATTTTCATTTAATAAAATATTATTAATATTATTAAAATAATTTTATTTATTAAATTTTATTTTTATTTAATAAAATGTTGTTAATATATTTTATATAAAATTTAAATATTTTTGAAATAATATCTTAATTAAAATATATTATTTTTATTTCAATTAAAAATAGAATTAATTTTACTTTAGATAAGAGGTTCTTATATAGGATTAAATTAGTAAAAAGTGTACTTCATCATTTATGGATATTGTTGTTATAGATGAAAAGCTATTACAAAAAGTAAAAGTAAAACATAAAAAAAGGTTCTTGTACCTCTCAAACCCAACCTAGACATTATGGTCGAATCTTGAAGGTTACATTAGCCACCGAAATGGCCAAGTAACAACGTTTGGTTTAGAATTCGAGATTTTGATCAATTTTCAAAAAACTTAGCACGGTTGCATTAGGTTTGTTAAAAACATCAGATTGTTAGGTCATCTATAATTCAAGTTCAATTTATTAGAAGGTTGTGTCATTTGAAAAAAAAAACCAATTGATTTTGCCAACAAACATTTTAAAAACTTTGTTTTATCGTTACGCAGCGGAAAAAGTGTTGCATTTGATTTTTGTATAAAAATCCATGTTTTAGGCCGCATTAAGCCGGTTATTAGACTTGATCGATTTTTAACCAAAATTTCATGCATCCAAAATCCAAGTAAAACAACCCATAATTTACAATCCATGTTAACATAATTTATAGTCCCAAAATTAAAACCAAAATAAATAAAGTAAGTTTGAAAATATTGTATTAATTGAAATTCCAAGATGAGAACTCTGTAAGTCGAGCTTGATCCTAATCTTGTGGGTTATCTATTAGGAGCCACCTAGGGGGTCAATGTGATCTAAGCAAAAATAAACATACAATCAATCAATGAGGCATACAATTATTATAACAGTTCATACAATTATCATGACATATCAAACTTTTGTACTTGTGGTGTTGTGGCCTGATTAGGTGTTGGTGGTTAAGGATTCGAGTCTTTGGGCAAGTGAAGTGGAGATATGTTTTTACTACTAAGCAGAATTAGTTTAGTTTTGCTTTGAAATATATGTTTTATTTTTATTTTAAACGTGCATTCCTTCTTCCCTCTTTTATTCCCTTCTTTTTGTTCTTTCTCTTTTCTTTTTCTTCTTTTCTCTTTCGCCATATAGATTCTTGAATTCTACTTGATAAATTTTTTACTGTTGTGGTCGGGAAAGTTTCGGTTTTCATTGTTCTTAAACTGAAAGTTAATTCTATAAGTTCTGGTGTTAAATTTCTGCTAACGTTCATTGTTATTAGCTTTCGATCAAAAATTGGTATTTTGATTAAATTGCTCGAATTCTCTATCTAAATCATCAATTGGTGTTCGTTAGGAGAATGTCTTGAGGAAAATTGTTCCCTAAATACCTTGGGTTCGTGAATTGTTGTGTCGTGCGAAGGTACTGGTTGTTTTTAAGTTGGGGGTTTGCGTCGAACTTTTGACATAGTTGGTTGACTGTTGTTTGTGCTAACTATTTCATTTTTGTCATTGATTGAACTTCTGATTATCGTTTTTAGGGCTTTGGATCATTTCTTATTGCTTCTACGTCGAATCTCTAATAGGTGTGTAACGAAAATTTGAATTTTTGTAAATTTCAAACATCAAAAAACATAGCTTTTGACACCATATGATCATGTGTCAGGCCGTGTAATTCATTGTTTTCAAATTGCAAGTACACGGACTAGGGACATAGTCGTGTGTCTAGGTCGCATTACTCATTGTTTGTATTTTGTGACACACAAGCTAGGGATATGGGCGTGTGTCTAGGCTGAGTAATTCATTATTTTGGATTTAGGTTCATACAAGTCAGGGGCACAAGCAAGTGTCTAAGCCGTGTGTGTAACAGCCCGATTTAGGGCCTAGTCAAAATAATGATCCCTGGATTAAAAATCCAGAGTTGAATAAATTTTTTTATAATTATTTTGATATTTTAGCATGTTTTTAATAATGAATGAAAATTTTGGTGAAGTAATTTTAACGTTTGTGAGTCCAATTGCGTAAAAGGACTAATCGCATAATGTGCAAAAGTTCTAATTTGATAGCTAAAAGTGTCAAATAACTAGAGGATAAATTTTTGGGGTCTTTAAAGGGCAATTAGACCCCTTTAAAAGAGCTTGACCGGCCATGAGACAAGGAAGGGTGAATGGTCAAAATGTTAGGTAAGTAATGTCATGTTATGTGATAAAATAACACCTAAGCCTAGCTACCATCTTTTTCTTTCATTCTCTCTTCATTCCCACTAATTTTTCAGCTATTGTTAAGGGTTTGAAAGCTTAAAAATTTTAGCAAACTTTAAGCCTTCACAAGTAAGTGATTTTCCAACCCTTTGTTGAATATTTTTGTACTTTTGAAACCCTTGAAGCATGAGCTTTCAAATGAGGGTACTATTTTGCAAAATGATTAAGTGTGTAGGGTTTTTCCATGAAAGGGTTTGTAATGTTTGCTAATTTTGTATGGAAGAAAATAAGTCTTGGGTGTAATATGAACAATTTTTGTGAAATGTGTTAACATGAAAACACCTAAAAGGACTATATTGCATAAGTTGTAAAATAGATGTTAAGTATGTGAAATAGTGGGAATTTGGAGTTGCTATATGAGTAAAAAGGGTTTGACTAGGCTTAAGATATGAAGAAATTCGATAAAAATCAATTTTCGTGCATAAGGGTAAAATGGTCATTTTACCAAAGATATGAATTCTTAATTGCTTAATTTTATTTAGTGACTAAATCAGTGTATTTTGCTATTATAGATCAAGAAATGCCGAATCCGAACCTAGACCAGGGGAAAGCCAAGTAAATCAACTTCGACTAATCGCCACATTTTGTAATCCGAGGTAAGTTGTATGTAAATAGTACAACTACAATTTTAATGTATGTGTTGAATTATACTTGAACTTAATATAGCATGAATTGCTTGATTATGGAATTGAGAAAGCAAGATGATAATAGAGATAGTAGAGTTCCCATTTGAACCTAGGAAATAAATCGGATATTCATGCCATAGCATATGGGCTATTGTGATCTAGTGTAAGACATGTCTAGGACATGCATCGGCCACATTATGAGAGCCAGTATAAGACCATGTCTGGGACATGGCATCGGCATTGAGACGAGTGCTAGTGTAAGACATGTCTAGGACATGCATCGGCCTCGAGACGTAAGTTAGTGTAAAACATGTCTGGGACATGCATCGGCACAGATATAACCATGTCTGGGACATGGCATCGGCACCTTACCCCATGTTTGAGGCTTAATGAATATCTGATAGTGTTCCAAACAGTTCAACGGTGAGTTACGATTCCAAGATGACGAAGAAAGTATAACTGTGTTGTGAGTGGTACAGGTATCCTCTTTGGTATATATATATATAGAATATGAGCCCAATTTTTATGATATAGGATGTGTACTGAATATTGATGAGTAAGTTTTGCTTATGCCCAATCGTATGTTATGAGCCTGTTGATAAATGGTAAAGTTATGTTGTATAATTAATTATGTGCAACTTACTAAACTTTATGCTTACTCCCTTTCCTTTTCCATTTTCTTATAGTGCCGCCTATCTAGCTCAAGGATCAAATGAAGTCAGAGATATCGATCACACTATCAATCAAAGCATTCGGTATAGTTTGATTTATATTTTTGAATATGGCATGTATAGGGCTTAGACTTTACTATTTTTGTGTCATTAAGAACTGGCTAAATGTGTTACCTTGGGTTGGAAACCCTTCATTTTGTATTAAGCTTTGAATGGTGGCAAATATTCATTTTGATTTGTATGTAAAGATGTATTTTCATAGATGAATAAAATGCATTATTGGAATGTTGTCTATTATGGCTGATTGGTTTAAATAAGTTATCATTGTATTGGTTTGGTTGTCTTTGTGTAGGTTGTGTAAGTAAGGGTGGCAAATAGGCTTGGTAAATAGCCTTATATTGTCCACACGGGTAGACACACGGGCATGTGTCTAAGCAGCATGTGACACACGATCTGCCCTACGAGCGTGTGGTCCGGTTGTGTGTCCTCTGCACGTAAAAATTCCAAGTCAGTATACATGATAGTAAACACACAGGCAGAGACATGGCCATGTGTCTCAGCCGTGTGTGAGATACGGCCTAGCATACGGGCGTGTGCCTTGGCCGTGTGTCATTTTGGGGATGCTGACATCAGAAACAAAACGTCCATGTTTTTACACACGGGCTAGGACACGGGCATGTCATGGCCGTGTGTAGGACACGGGACAGGGCCACGGGCGTGTTGTCCTTCTACACAGACGTGTGCCTTGTTTCAAGGTCAAATTTTCTATAGATGGTTTAAGGGACCGGGTTGATCCCGAATAGTTCCCAATGGTCGATTAGGGGCTCGTAGACCCATCACAAGAGGTTTAAAGTAAAAATTGAAAAAACTTAAATTGGACCGAGTCTGGGTGACTTGTGAACTTTTGTATGCATAAGATCGAGTTAGGTAATGCCTCGTATTCTGCTCCGACGTGGGTTACGGATATGGGGTGTTACAGTGTGAGGGGTTGTGAGTCGAACAAGTGTGTGCTTAGCCGTGTGCTAGACTGTGTAACTCACTATTTTGAGCCACACGGCCGTGTCCTAGGCCATGTGGACCACACGAGCTTGCTACTTAAGCCGTGCAAATCCACTTAGGTTCTTATGATGGACAATATCCAACACGATCTGGATTCAACCAAGTATAGCAAAGCCCATTGTACAATGGATTCACTTTGAAATTAATCCTATATTGCTAATTTGGGTGTCAATGAACCTTCAATACAGTGACGAGGTAGATTTGGATCCAGTGGCATTTTTTAGAAGATTTGAACAAATTTGCAATACCGTAGGATATTCAAAAATTTCTGATGAAGCCATTAAATTATTATTAATCCCTTTTGCACTTAGAGGTCGAGTTAATGAATGATTAGAGGCGTTACCACTAAGCATTATAATGTCATGGGAAGAGTTTGTACAGTTATTTCTGTGAAGATTGATACTTATGCATACCATTCTGAGTACATACGAGGAATTGTTGAAATTTAAACAAAGCCCAATAAAAACATTAAGACAAGTATGAGACCGATTCAAAATGATTTTTCAAAAAATGCTCGGAGGGGGTGTTGATCTTGTGGTTCAACTACAACATTTTTATGGGGGTTTAGATTACGAAAGTCGACATCAATTTGATATTATTGTAGGATGAAGTGTTTGGGCTAAATCAATCCATGAAATAGTTGTGTTATTGGAAAAAGTAAACAGCAATGATCACACTTGGAGAAAGATTCACGAGTACAAACCAATAGATATGTCGATGAAAGTGGATAAAGTAGTTGGTTTTGAAATAGAGGAGAAAAATTTAAGAAGTGAACAAGTTGGGTTGAGGACTGAGGAGTCAGTAGATGATAATTCAGACACATCTAATCTGAAAGATAGGATAGAGGAAGAGATAAAAGAGGAGGTGACAAGACATCAGTTAGAATGAATCTACAAAATAGACCAATGGAAACATTGCAAGAAGCCATTAAAAGTGAAAAGTTCTTCACTTGATAAGATGGTTCCATCGATCATTAAGCTACCCAACTTGCAATAGAAACCATTTCTGACACATTTGAAATACAGGTATTTCGGTGAAAACAATACATTACCTGTAATTATAGCAGCTCATTTATCATCCGAACACGAAAAAATACTGTTGGGATATGTTAAAAGACGAACTTGATATCAACGAATTATCAAGGGTTAATTCCTTGATATTTTCATGTAATTATACTTCAAATTTCCGTAACTTAATTATAAGACATCCATTAAAATTCCAGTTCGTCACTTGTTGTCGCGACACCATAGAATCGATGTCGCGACATTGCCTTCATTTTCTAGATATTTTGGCTTCAAAGTTTGATGTTGCGACACCACTCCCTTATGTCGTGACACTGTAGTCATCATTCGTATTCTAAGCCCAAAGACAATGTCCTGCACATTAGATAGAGTGGTTAGATCATCCTTAGGCCCACAATGGCCTATTAGGTCGTTACATAACTCAAAATTGTGTAAAAATGCTTATTTTGCATAAATTAAACACAAAGTAATAAAAAACTGAAAATAAAATAAAAAAAATATAAAACTGCTATAAGACAAGCTCGTTAAGTGTCGAAAAAACCTTAATTTGGCGCAATGAATTGTGGCAGATCAACTGTGTGGCAAACAAATGCCACAATGGTAACGAAAATAGGAGTGTTGACATTTTTAGGCTCCTCTTGACCTCCTACAGCAAGGATGGTGTTTGTACAGGTGGTATAACTTTTGTGGTGGACTTTAATAGTTACAATATTGCTCTAATTAATTGGTTATGCTTTATAATTTTCAAGTAGCTTAGATATTGACCATCTTGTAATATGATTAGCCATCCCTTAAAAATATTTGATCTAGTTGTATTGTTATATCCCTCTACCACTTGGACATGTGTCAACATCAGAGGTAGAGTTGAAATTCCTATTGACTCCGCCTAAAACAACACTTTGCTCGACCATCCGCTTTGATCAAAAGAGCATCCTCCTCCTATGTAAATGGGTGAAAGAGAAAGATCTCGATCTTTTTAGGTGAACCGACCTCTACAGAACCATCTCAATCTCTTCATTGTTCCTCATTTCCTTCCTCCCTTATTGTACATTGTATCAACAGAGAACGTAATTTATTAAATGCATTCATCTCAAGCATAGACCCCAACTACAAATATATAGTTTCCTCTCTTTACTGTGATGACCCCACCAAAAATCCTGAGAAATTTTCTCCATCTAGTTTGTTGTTACTTTTAGAGCTTTTACACAAGTAAAGGAGTAGATAGCGATGGAGGATAAAGTCGATTTGATCAATGTTAATCTTCCTCACGACAACAACTGAGATTTCCATCCAACCAGTTTGTTTTGCATATAATCAATTGTCTGCTAGAAAACATCTTCGTAGTTATCATTATCATATTATATATAAGATATTTCCCTGGTTGATGAACTCTCTTCACTCCTGTTATATTATACGTCGATAATGGCAGTAAGAATGATTGCAAAGCAATAAGAAAGAAAGAAAGAAAAAAAAAAAGAACATACAAATTTTATGTGAAAAATTCTTATCGGAAAAAATCACAGGCGGCATGGTCCGTACCACGAGGGTGGACCCCCGGTTGCCCCCCAATCAACTTTTGTGCTTAATGGGGATTTATGGCGGGCTATGGCCTCGGGCATTCTATTATTCGCCCCCACAGATCCCCCTATTTTGCCTCTCTATTTTATTTATTTAACAAGTGTCTAGATTAATGTCACATAACTCTAACAACTCCCAATATGCTTGCAACTACAAATCCCTTTATTTTGCCTCTCTATTTTTTTTCTTTAACAAGTATTGAGATTTAAGTCACATAACTCTAGCAACTCCCAATATACTCGCAATCCATAGTTTCCTTTTATCTTTACGTATTTTGCTCCCAATTTGTTGTGATTAATAGATAGCTCTGAAATCTTATACTAAAGATTCAGTATTCTTTTCATGTTTTTTCAAGAACTTGAAGAAGAATGAAACAAAAGATAAGAATTATCCACAAAGTGTAAATCGGAAACTGACAGATAGTATTACCTAATCCTTGTACCTTTAGCCTCCCCACTTCATTTTGTTTGCATTACATAATTCCTTTTAGATTTTTATTAAAAATAATTATCAAAAAAATACATAATTATAATTTTGTTTTCTCTCGGAAAAAGAGAGAGAGGAAAAAAACACTGTTATAAATAATAAATACATTATAAACCAAAATCTTGTTATCAATCAAACAGTGTACTATAATAATTTATTATAATTATAGTTGTTGAAATGTAATGTTTACTTATAATTTCTTTAAAATTATATTTTGATCCTTGATTTTATTATAAAATGTATGCATTCAATAAATAAATAAATCAACTTCAACCACAGTCAACAAACTTGTTCTCAACCATAAACAATTTATTGTTTTTTAAGGGTTAATAATAAATTTGGCCACTAACGTTTATATATTTTGTTAAAATAGTTCTAATTGTATTTCGAGCTTTTTTACCATTAATCTTTTTTTTCAAATTATTTTTCTAACAAATTTGAGGAAAGTATCATTAAAAAAACTAATAGGGATGATGTGGAATATTTTTAATGAGATGTAATTTATTACCGATGTAACTGAATAAGATAATTACATGTAAAAATAATAAAATAAATCATATATGAAATTTTAAAAATAACTCTTAATTTAAAGAAAATAAACGTAACTATCTAAAAAAAGGTTTCAAAATGAATGTGTAATAGGCCCAATTTGCCCGGGCCTATGAAAACCCAAAAAAGTAGAAAAAAATCCAAACACAAAAAAATAATAATAAACCAAACAGAAATAAAATAATAAATTAAAATGTTTATGGATTTAAAGTCCATTTACAATTCATTTAGCCCAAAAAAATAATAGCCTAAACAAACACCCAAAATCCCTTAATCCAATTACATAAAATCCGGCCCAATTAAATAAATCCTAAAACCTAATTCTAATAGCCCAAACCCGAGGCCCAATACACCTAAAAAGGAGTACAGCAGCTGAGAGCACCAGAAACTTCTGGAATAGGCCAGAGAGTTGGGTTCCCACGAGTGGCTCCTCGCACGGCCTCCTTCGCACGTCTCCCCGCTCCTCCGTACCGCCGAGTCTGCACAAGAATACACCAGAAGAACCACTAACAAGAATACAGCAAATAAATATTATTTTTATTTTTATTTATTCTAAAAATCTGGCTATAAAAAGCCGTCGATTTCATCTCTGTAATCTTACACATACACATACACTATACGCATATTGAGATAATACAAAGAATCAGTAAAAAATCATAAGGTGATTTCAAGTTTTTTTTTCTTTCTTTCGTCCTTAATATTTTTGTTTTTCATTTTTTTGCATATATTTTGCTTCGTAGAATATTTAAAAAAAAAGAAAGAATGAAATGAAAAGGGTTTACCTAGATGCACCATCGAAATCCTTGTTTCCCCCGACAAAATCAGAGTTTGAAATGGGGATTTCTGAGTGAAAATGAGCCGAGAGTCCCAGCTTTGATGGAAATAAGGAGCGCCGCTACCATTCACTAACTACAATAGTGAAATGGTGGATAAAAGGCCGAAACGGGGTGGAAAACCCTAGAACTGCTGCGCCGAAACCCTTAAAAATGGGTGCTTAGATTGTGGATTGAAAAATGGCAGATTGCCATTCAGTTTCTTTTTAATTTTGAATCAAAATTGAAATGGCGCCGTTTAAGGGAGGTTGGTCCGTGCGTCAGCCCGTTCCAGGACCCGGATCCGCACCTTTGTGCTTCAAATGGGATATTTATGCGGCTAGTCCTTCCCCTTTTGTGTCGCGTTTCAATTAGTCCCTGTTTGCATTTCACTTGCTTTTTAAATTTTTCCTAAAATTTGCGCGTTTTTGCAATTGGGTCTGCGATGCAACACTGCGTTTTGGGGCCTAGACTATTCTCAGTTCTAGTCCCTATACATTTGCGCACATTGCACATTGATCCTATTTGTGATTACTTTATTTGTAAATTGACCCTTTTGTTTCAATTTTGTTTTAATTAAGCTTTTTATCCTATTTTTAGTCACTGCACATTTATTCTCTTTTACATGCTGGATTACATGTTTTGATATTTTGAGTTGCTTTAATAATTGAATTTTGCTCTAGAAGCTATTATTATAATCTTTCCTATTTTATTCTATCATTTTGATAATTTGTATATTATTTGTAATAGAGTTCATTTTAGTTTATGTATGCTATTAATTTTATGTTATTTTATAATTTCTTTTGAATTTATTCACATATTTTAAGATTTATATTCTTTTTAGAAATTCATCTATTTTATGTGTCATTTAAGTTATCATTAAGCATATATTTAGTACTTATATTTAACTTACATACATTATTAAAGCTATGTTATTTTATACATATAGTTTTTAGCAAATTTGTATATAATTGTGTTTTTAAATTTATTACATATATAACTTATGATAAAATTAAGTTAATCTTATAATTCATATTTTAATTCAATATTATTTTGACATACAATTATTTCTAAAATTTCTTCACATGTACATTACCCATATTAAATTATTTTTACTATAGTCCACTTTATTAGTTTCATATTACTTTATGTAAATATTTTTTTATGTATACTTTCCTATAACATTATTTATGTGTATAAGGCATTTCTTTTAAGAAAATCGTACAATTTACTTATTGTATATACTTTCATATCTTATTATCCTTATGTATGTATTATCAAGATGTATCACTAATCTAAACCTATTTGTTTCATGTAAAATTATTTATATATTGTTTATTTCAAAATTCTATTTGCACATACATATATATTAAAACATATGTTTGATTTATAGGCATCACTCAATTCATACATTGTATACATAATTATTATTTTTATAGATTATTAATCTCATACTATTTTTACAAATAATTATTCCTACTTCTATTTATATATGCATGTTTTGTGAATCTATTATGTATATTATATCTTATCATGTATTTTTATTATCTTTTCACATTTTATATATTATTTAAGTTATCATGTACATTATTAGTTTTTTTTTAAAATGAATTGGTATTTAAAATATTTTGCATATAATTTGGTTTAAATTTATATTCTATAATTTACTTCAATAAATATATACCTTTAGTTTTTATGTAAATTTGTCAACTTATATATTATATATATTATCGTTTATTAATTCATCCTTACTTTGAAAATGTTTTATACCACTTCAAATTTCCATTTTATTTTGTAAATATTTTGTGAGTTGTTTTATATTGTGCCATATTTATTGTTGAGGTATATCATTTAGTCATTGTTTTATTCATTATATTAATTGTTTTCAATCCATGATTAAGAATCGGTTCCATTTTACTTAGAATAGTTGTACATAATTGTTGAATTTATTAATTGTGGTTTATTGTACTATATGTGTGCCTATTATTTCATGTTTATTAATCCTTTTCTATACAAATGTTTCATTATAATACATTAAGCATTCCATCTATTTTAAAACAAATAAACGTGTTTTGTGCTAATTTTCAATTTTCCTTATTAGTCAAAATTTTTGAAATAAGGCAATATTTAATATTTGGGGAATTCGAGAAATCGTGCCCTACCGTGCTGGATATGATTTTTCGGTGAACTAAATATTTGGATATCCTTTTATAAGTTTAACATATGAGTTTTTTGAGGGTCAAAAATCAATTGTATTTTTGAAGGTATAAGGGATTGTGTCCAATCGTGCTGGATATGATGTTGCATATCTTTGAAACGAGAGAATTTGACTGCTAATTTGAACTAGTCAAACATTTAAAAAAGAATTATACTTCGAAAGGTCTTTTTTAAAAAACCTTTGATATAAGGATAGCATCGAATCAATTTGGTACCAATTTTTGGACGTAATGAGGGTGTTTACCCTTCCTCGTGCGTAACTGACTCCCGAACCCATTTTAGATTTTACGTGGACCAAAATTGTCTTTAATGGAACAAAACATTTTAGTAGGTGGCCCAATCACACCTAAACCAAGAGATTGGTGGCGACTCCACATTTTCGTTTTAAAAAAGTCGATTCTCGTTTTTTCTTTCAAATAAAAAAATGGTTTCGACAGAATGCACACGTTTTTTTACTAAAAGGTTTCAAAATGAGAATTAATAAATCAAACAAAAAATAATGAATGTAGGCATTCATTTTGAAACTCTTTTAGATAATTACATTTATTTTCTTTAAAATAAAGGTTATTTTTTAACTTCATAAATTATTTATTTATTTTATTATTTTCCACATATAATTATTTTATTGTGTTATCTAAATAATAAATTACATCTAATTCGCATATGAAATTTCACACCACCCTAGACCTTTTTAACGACATTTTCATTAAATATATTAAAAAACAGTTTAAAAATAGGATAAAGATTAATGATAAAAATTAAAATTACAACTAAAATTATTTTAATAAAATATGTAAACATTATTAATTAAATTTATCATTAAAATTTTTAATTATATGGAAGTAGCTACACATGTTTTTTACATGATGCTATCTCTCGACATATTTAATTAATTAAAATTTTTTCCCTTTGGAATGCTAATGTTGCTCATCTCTATGCTGACAATGGTATAATCTCCAAAAATGGAAAGATTCGATGAATAATTAATTATTAATTTAAAAATCAACAGTAAAAAAAAATGACTTCGTGCTTAACGGGGACTTGACTTAATATTTGTTTTGTTCAATTATAGTTCCCTATACACACGACAAAAATGTCATTGTCTCAAGTTGAATAAGAAAAGATTAAAAGAATAAAATATATAAAACCCATAATGTAATTTGTTAAATTTGTATAATTAAAAAATTTGAGTGATAATAGATAAAAAATTATTAATAATATAATACGTATAATCTTAACTCATAAGTTAAGTTTCAACAATTAATTGTTCATTATAAGTTTTAATCATATTTATTTTTCCTAACTTATAAATAGGAGAAGAATGCACTTCAATACATCCGAACGTACATTCTTT
The DNA here is from genome assembly GCF_025698485.1 of Gossypium arboreum. Taxonomy (NCBI): domain Eukaryota; kingdom Viridiplantae; phylum Streptophyta; class Magnoliopsida; order Malvales; family Malvaceae; genus Gossypium; species Gossypium arboreum. The sequence goes on along the minus strand of NC_069070.1, from coordinate 115,370,839 downwards.
TATATTGACAATAATATTCATATTGATTAAACTATAACTCAATCGATAATAACTGTTATTATTTATTAAGTAGCCATAAAAGGAAAAAAAAAAAAACCACCTGTAAATGTAATAGCCGCCTGTCTAGGAAACACATTGTTTGTTTTATATTATTTAAGAAATACAAAAGGAGAGGAATGTTGTGTTCCGTACGATTGAGAAATCAAAATTTCATAAGGATTAAACAAACAAGAGATTAAAATAAGTAGGTGAATTAAACGAATCGTTATATTAGCCCTTTTTTGTACTCATTCATCCATCCATCCATCTCTATCAACCTCATATTTGAAATTTTAAAATATTTAAATTAAAATTTTATAATATATTAATAATGTTAATTAGTGAAATTTTTAATATATCTTTAATAAAATATACAAAATAGTTTCATTGATTAAATATTATCTTAACGAAATATAACTAATTTTATTAAAAATGAAGATAATAGGCTGTGATAAAGAACTAAGTTAATAACGACTGCACTTAATATTTTATGATTGTTGTTATCATAAATAAAAAGTTGTTATAGAAAGTAAAAATAAAATATATAAAAATATGTTGTTATAAAAATTAATTACACTTTAATTTGTTATAAAATGGTTATTAATGTTATCGATTTGTAACATTTTGATAATTGAGCTATAAACTACATGTTGATTAATCATTTTAGACAAAAATTTAGATTAAATTACATATTTAGTCCTTATACTTTTTCTTTAAAAGCAATTTAATTCTTTATTTTTCTTCTTCCTTTATTTTTCTTTACAAAAATTTGAAAAGCAAAGGGTTGATGTTATTATATTTTAAACCATACACGAATTATAATAAAATTCTTAAGCCCAATCAATAAAATTAAACTCAAATACAATTTCTAAAATTAGAATCCAAAACAATTTTAAATGAATTAATAATATATTCATATTATATAAAAAAATTATCTTATTCTCTTACCTTTTGCCAATTCCCATCATCTAGTCCTTTCTTTTTTGAGTACCACTTTTGTCTTAGGTCTTATCATTTATAAAGTAACTCAACCCTTGCAATTAGCTCTAAGTTTTTCTCATTGCCAATGAGCAAGACAACAACAGAACTCTGAGAAAAGTTGAAGGTAATGGGTATAGGGATTAAATGTGCAATTTAATTTAAATTTTATTCAAAATAATAATTTAAGATGCAGTTAACAATTTAGTGATTAAAATATTATAAATTAATGAGTAACCAAAAGTGATTTAAATCCTACATAAATGAATATTTTAAAAGTTTACAGTAAACAAATGATAAAGGGTACGTAAGTAATTGAGAGAAGCATATAAGAGGACAAGGACAACTATTCCAATTCCAAAACAATGAAAGGCAAGTGCTGCTACCTTTCCTTCAATTTGCTCAGTGAAAACAAGAAAATGTAAACAAATAAAAAAAATAAAGGAGATGCTATGTTGAGTAATCCAACAATCCCAAAAAAGGGTGTTTGGAAGAAGGGAAATTTGTGGGGAAGATGATGTTGTTTCTTTTAAGTGAAGCAATAAAGAAAAATAAATAAATAAAGCATAAAAATAAATATTTTTTTAAAAAAGGCTGTGAATTGGGGTCACTGTCAAAAGTTGTGATGGTGGCATATAAAGAAAGGATCTATTCATTCATCTGATCTAATCAAAACAAAGCATCCAGACAAATCCCTTCAACTATAACCAACACTTCTTAACTTCTAGCTATGGAACTAAGTTAAAAAAAAAAGAAAAAAGACTAAAAAGGTTGTTACTTTCTTACCACTGACTAGGTTATCAATTTTTAAGACAGGTTGAAAATTTAAAGTCATGTAAATCAAATCTATCTATACTTAGTAAAAAATAAGAAAAAGGGTTATATAATTTATACTGGAAATGAGAAAAGTTGAAAAAAAAAGGGTGGATTTTAGGTTGGTTGAAATGGGGAGAGGTGGGAAAAAATGGTGTTTTAGATTTCTGTAGTTTTAGGGTAAAAGTACAAAATAAAACAGCAGCAAATGCAGTGATGAGATGAACAGAGATCTTTAATCTTTTGTCTGACCCCAAAAACACTGCCACCCTTAGCAGTGGCATCATCATCAACATCAAGGGTGTTTCTATAGGCCAAAGTAAAAGTGTGTTTACTCTTCCCTATACTATAGCTATTAAGCTATAAGCCCTATATATATTTTGCTCTTCTAAACAAACCAATTTTTTTTTCTCTCTTTTCGTTTAGTTGTAGCTTGTCATGAAAGAGTTTCTAGTTAGTATAGTTTCCCAAGAAAATCCTTGTTGAGAAGAGAACATTTTGTTTTTGTTGTTGTTGGTGGTGGGTGGCTAAGTGTTTGAAAACCCGTTTCGTTGCTGAATAGAATAGTACATAAATAACAGAGAGCTCCTATATTGCCAAAAGCTGAGTTTTTTAGAGAGAAAATAGAAAGAGAAACAAGGAGAAAAAAACGATGGGTTAGGCTGGGGGAATAATAGGGGCTGGGGGTTTTTTTGTTTTTTTTTTTAGTTGGCAGGCTTGGTTAGGGAAGAGTGGTGGTGGTGGTGGGTGGGGGGGCCGGCCGTTTGGTGTGTGTGGTATGATGGAATTAGAATAATTGAATGGCAGAGGCTTTTGAGAGAGGTCACAGTATCAGGTTTCAGTGTGGTGGCAGTAGCTCATACAGGTAGAGGATATTAGCAAGCAAAGAACAACAACTACAACCCACTAACATAAAAAAGGTATACTCCATTAAAAGCTGGAACAGCAAAAGCACCAGGGCCTGACTCTGGATCCTCAAAGGCATCATCATCATCATCAGCAGCAGCAGCAGCAGCAGCAACAGCAACATCAGAATCCATCTCATATAGGAGGAGGAGGAGAAGAAGAAGAAATTGCGAGGAACCAACAGCAAATCTTGTTTCTGCATCATCAACAACAGCAAGGGCAACAGTTGTATGCAAGCCTGGAAACTCAAGTACTACGAGAGCAGCAAGGGCAACAACAACAGCAAGAGTACCCACAACCACCCAAGAAACGCTCTTATCTGCCGTCGGCTTCTACTTCAACTTTTGGTTCCAAATCAACCCAACATGCAAGAAAAATGGGAGATAGCCGCCACCAAGCTGCAACATCGTCAAGATTGGGGATAAGGCACTCTGGAGGGGAGATCGTTGAGGTCCAAGGAGGTCACATTGTTCGGTCAACTGGAAGGAAAGACCGTCACAGCAAAGTTTGTACTGCCAAAGGTCCTCGAGACCGACGTGTTCGTCTCTCAGCTCACACCGCCATCCAGTTCTACGACGTCCAGGACCGACTTGGCTACGACCGTCCTAGCAAAGCTGTGGATTGGCTTATCAAAAAAGCCAAACCTGCCATTGACGAGCTCGCTGAACTACCTCCTTGGAACCCTGAAACTTTGAATACAACCACTTCGATCGCTAAAACTAGTAACCAAGAAGACCAAAACGCGACAACCGCAACCGACAATGATAAGCCGTATCAGTTCCACATCAACCATAGTGGAAACCTGGTGGAAAACCTTGCTGCTGGGTCGGGTACTCGGAGAAGAACGGCTACAATAATGGGGAATGAAGTTCAAAGTCTTCAGCAACAAGAAATGGGAGATAACCCCAATAATAATTCGGGTTTTCTTCCACCTTCTTTAGTTTCTGATGAGATAGCGGATACAATTAAGTCTTTTTTCCCATTGGGAGCTTCAAGTGAGACGCCGTCTTCTTCCATACAGTTCCAGAATTATCCGCCGGATTTGTTGTCGAGGACCAGCAGTCACAGTCAAGATCTTCGGCTTTCACTACAATCGTTTCCGGAGCCGATTCTTTTGCACCACCACCACCACCACGCCCAAGCTGCTACAGCTCAGGCACACCACCGTGAACCTGTTTTATTCTCTGGGGCCAGCCCATTAGCTGGTTTCGATGGGTCATCTGCTGGGTGGGAACATCACCACCAACACCCAGCGGAGATTGGAAGGTTCCAGAGATTGTTTGCCTGGAATAATAGCGGTGCTGCTGCTGATAGTAGCGGTGGCGGTGGTGCTGGCGGCAGTAGCGGTGTAGGAGGAGGATTTATCTTTGGCACTCCTCCACCGCAGTCACTGCCGACGGCTTTTGGCCAAAACAGCCAATTGTTTTCTCAGAGGGGACCCCTTCAGTCCAGTAACACGCCCTTGGTTCGTGCTTGGATAGACCAGCCAATTTCCACAACCGACCAACACCAACACCAACACCAACACCATCATCATCAACAACATCACCACCATCAAATCCCAGAAAACATCCATCATCACGCTGCTTTATCTGGCATTGGATTCACCACACCTGGTGTATTCTCTGGGTTTCGCGTTCCAGCACGAATTCAGGGCGAAGAAGATGAGCACGACAGCATTGCCAATAGGCTGTCCTCTGCTTCATCTGATTCTCACCATTGATCGAGTAATTCGGAGAAAAGGCCAAAGTCTTTCCCCTCTATCAGGTATTACAGACCAAATTCCTGCCATATATTGCTCTTACAAGCTTTTCTTTACTTGTTTTAAGTGATTGCCTGATTGGTCTTTCAGCACTAGTTGATTGTTGACTGTGAACTGGATGAGAAGATAACTATACTATGATAGCTCCAAGAATGAAAGACTAGTTCGAGGGAAGATTTTGGGCAACTTTGAATCAATGGCCTATACCGTGGGAAGAAGAAATCTGGGTGGATTTCAGGTTTTTCAATCCCCGGTTTGTTTAGATTCTATCAGTTGATTGTGTTGTAGCTTAAATTTATATTTGAGTGAGCTCTTAGAGCTTAACAATGTTTTCTTTTTCTTGTTGGACTTGTCATGTTTTTCATGTTACCAATCAATGTTTGCTACTGTTTCCTAGAGTTACTACTGAGATGGGAACCTAGTTTGTTCTAATGCTGATTTAAATTTTCCCTCAATTAGGACTGACTTAGTTTAGCATAGTCTCTCATTCTTTTGAATATTTTCATGAAATAAGGTAACCCCGGATCAGCTAATATCCAAAAAGTCGTTCTATCTGATACAGAACTAGAGAAGCAATCTAGACTCTTTTCCTCTCTTTAGAAATTGTCAATTTCTCATGTAGATGAAAGTGAACTCTTCCTTTTGATGCCTTATCGCTTTTGTATGAAACAGATTGATGCTTCGAGTTTTGGGGGCATTGAAAGAGAAATCATTTTCTGTAAACAGTAGGATCTTTGGATGCAATAGGGTCGTAGATGATTCCACTGTCAGCATCTCCCCGGTTGAAAACAATGTTTAACTTCCCCTTATAACTCTTTTTCTTTAGTGTCATTTCACTAAATAGTGGTTTGTTTTAGGATGCCTTGGTTAGAATAATTGAAAGCTCTTGATAGCAATAGAGAATGCCAAACAAGGATAGAAATCAAAACCCCGATTCTGGAACAAAAGAATAATCAACTAATCACCATCCTAGACTATCTCCAATTGCTAAAATTAGCAGAATTCGCATAAGCCCTACTGGACTTTGTATAAATTCAGCTACAAAATGCTTTAATATGAAAGATGGGGTCGGTCCGAATAATGCCCTGATGCATACATCAGGACTGAGACCAGGTTGTAGAGGACACCTAATCAATGAGCATGTTAGCAAATAGAGCAAGTGGGGCTATAAATGGAGTCCATCTTAACCAGGAAAGTGGGGGGAATGGGGATGAATATAAAGAAAAGCTCAATTATGGAAGAATAGTAGAATGCTCTGTAAGGATAGAAGATAATAGATGCCACCAAAATTTTGGTGTTTGCCCATCCGTAAATGGTCCCCTACTCCCTGTAAATCTCAGTGCCTAATATAATAATTATCTCTTCAGTCTAGCTGGAAATTCTTATTATCTTTTATTAGCATAAAAATATGATGACCGATATACTTTGGCTTCTATTGATATTTGCAGTATGGTTGTTGGTATTTTAGATGAATGATTATTAACACCAACAAAAAAACACAAGTACTGTCATTTTTTTTAGATATGATTTTATAATATATTATAGGATTATTTTATGTAGTGGAATGTTCAAAGTTGGGATTTTTCAGACCATACCAGATATAAATTTTGAGGTGGAGAGGTGGTTGGATTGCTGAGCTTCTTGTTGGCATGTAGTTAGGGGACGGGTGGCTTACCTATGATATGCATAATTGCATAATGCAATGCAAAAATGAATAATATTTAATTGTATGATAATTAATGCATAATGGAGTCATGAATTGGAGCATTATGCGGCTTTCCAAAAAATAATAATAAGATCGAAGTTCAAAGAATTGGCTACCTATTATGGTTGATTTTCTTTCAGTTTGGTCGAAGTTGTGCATTGAGGACTTATTTGAGAAATGCAAATTTTCAGGGCTTTGTGCTTTTAACCTTAGGATTAAAGTAACACACACAGGGCCGTTTGTGGATTAATGTAGAGATTTTGAACCCGGGTTTAATCCAAATAATTTAGTCACTTCAGTATTTCACTCTTGAATTTCATGGTGCAAAAACCCTGTTTGTTATTGTATACAATGCCGTTGCAAATCCACACAAAGTACCAAGACAAAAAAATCGTATTGAATCACTCCAAAAATAGCTAAGAAAAAAAAGCTTTCGTCCGTCATTGACTAAGCTCCATGAAATATCATTGATTTCAGCCATCGGATGGGGCGCCGTTTTTGGCTTTTGGAGCAACTTTCCCATTTGGCAAACAGGGTTTCACCGAGGCCGAAACTTTCATCTCTTTCTCCGATTTGCTTGCCTGCCTGCCATGAGTTTTCTTTGGGTGAATAGGCTGAGAATGAATCCTCACTTCCCATGGCCTTGCCGCTATCCATCTCTCGATCCAGCTCCAACCCCAGTTCTCCTTGCCTGCACCATAGGATGCTTGTCCAAGATATTGGCTCGCATTTGCCCTCCACTGCAAATTCACTACGACCAGTCACGAAAAAAAGAGAAAGGCTGCAGAGCGTAATGTTATTTCTTAAAAGTGATTAATGAACCCGAAGTTTGTAACCTGATGGGAGAAGGCATATGCCATGGCTCGTTCACGTTTAACCGCTGCCTCTTCTCTCTGTTGAATTCTGGAAAGAATTTCCTCCATAGTTTCAGACCCACCACACCATTCTACCTGTAAAACACCAAAGCATGATACTTTGATTCATAGATATCAGCATTTTCGTTTTCTTTCCTTGCTTACCAAACAAAAGGTAAGGGTTACTCTTACATTAATGCCTAATCTGCAGGGCTTAAGTCTTAGCCCTCAATTAATGTAAAAAGATGGATGCCTAACTAATACCACTAGTTTCTTAGGCAATTAAAAGTTAATAAAGCAAAGTAGGCAACAGTGATTATTAATACCTCCAGTTCATGGAGTTTAGCCTCAAGCTTCATCTGGTTTTCCATTTTCTTTTGCTTAAGCCTGCCTTCTGTAACCATACATATTCTCCGAGCTCGGATTTGAGACTGGACATTGCACCATGAATGTAAATAGCATAGCGTGCTTGTTGTTTGTTTCTTCACTGTATGTCCCTGTATCAATATGTTCTTGAATCTCCCCGCATCTCTCAGCCGGCGGACTGCTTTTCTTGCCTGCAAAATAAATTGTAATACAAAATCTGTATAAGTAAATTATGTTACTCACACCCGAGTACTAGTACCAGCGTCTAATGCACGAATTTAATTATGTGTATCAAGTAAAAATATTAAATTATTTAACTTATATGTCAATAGATCTCTTAAAAATGCTAAAAAATTAACTAAGTCTTTGTATTAAATTAGCATTCAATTAAACTTTTGCCATTAATAAAAAAATTAAAATGTGACACGTAGTAGTTTTCGGTTTAATCTAATATTTTTCCATAAAAATAAATTAGAAAAATATAAAAATTATTTAAAATGTCAAAAAATATTAAATTAATATAAACCTATAAAATTAATAAAATTAATAAAAACTTATAAATATTATAAAAGATATTTAAAATTTTATAAGAACCTATAAAATTCTTAATAACTTATTTAAAACTTAATTTAAAAGACAAGAAGTATTTTGAAACTCAAAGAGCTATTTCAAAGTCTTCATACATGTTTTCGTATCTTTTATATGATATTCTAGTTTTCTTACAGCGATACATGAGTTTAGTTGTATGTATTAATTAGAATATATTAAAATTATTTTTGAATTTTTGTATAAATTTACTTTTATGATTAATATTATAAATAAATTTAAATTTTTATAATTTTAATATATTTTGTAATTCAATATTTTATTTGATAAAAATATTTTCTTAAATTGTTATATGATATATATATACACTTTTCTAAATTAAACATAGATAAAAATGTGTTAGTGGAATCTAATTATTTGTAATATACTAAATATAATATTTGCATAAATGTTAATATAAAATCCATGAATCACAATTAGAATAAAAAATCATTTAGCATGAATTATATAAAATCTACTTATTATTTATTAGTAAAAAATTATTTAAAAAATTAAATTGTGAAAGAAATTTTAAAATTTAAATCGGTCCCAAAATATATTAAAAATTTTAACCCAATCATACACAATTAATAAAGCTATCTTCATTAAAAGAAAATTGTAAAATACATATTTTTATTCCCTTTAAATTTGTATAATAACAATGTATGCGTGTTTGTATTAATACTTAAAACTTTTAAAACATTTTAATTCTCTAATCACAATAAAACTTGAAAAAATTCGTGCATCAAACAAATTGATTGTGTGTATTTATTAAAATATATTTTTTATTTTTTTACAAATTTTTCGTACATAAAATGATTTTGAAAAGTGAAAAGAAAAATTTTAAAGAGAAGTTTAATTTAAAATTGTAATATTTTATAAATAGGCTTGTCCATGAACTAGTTGAAGCCTTAATATAAAAAAATTCTCAGTTCGGGCTTGGGCTCAAACCTCGCCTAACCCATCCAAATAATTCATGTCACTATTATAAAAATAGATAAATCTCAAAATTATACATAAATTTTGGCCTAATGAGTAATTTTATACATTAATTTTGATTTTGTGCAATTTTATACATGAAATTTTGATTTGATCAATTTCTCACAAATTATTATCATAATTATTGATATAACACCATTTTATATTTATATATTACATACATAAATAATTATATTTATCCATTTTAAAAATAAACTAATGTATTTGTTTTTTAAAATGTATGATTGAATCAAAATTAAAATTTTATGTATGCATTTGAACCACAATCAAAGCTTTATGTGTATGATTGCACCAGATCAAAGATAATGTATTAAAATGCACATTAAATCAAAATTCATGTATAATTTTAAATTTATTTATTTTAAAATAATAAATTTTAAAAATATATTAATTTATAGTAATATTTGGATATTTTACAATTAAATTTCAAATAAAAATAAAAAATTTGTTTAAATTAGGCTCGAGGGCAGAAAAGAATCTTTGCCCATTATTTTGGATGAAAATAGTTTGTCTATTATTAGTTGAAATATTTAAATTTATTAAAATTAACTTTAAAATCTATGCCCTGAAAATTTTCAGCATATTTTAAATTTTGAAATTATTTTAGTGTAAAAATTACAATCAAGTAAACAAATGACAAAAAAATGAAGTAAAAGTAAACATTTTAATCTATTAACAATATCTTAAATTTTTAATATGTTTTTAAACTGTTAAATATAATTTAACTCTATTTTCATTTTTAAATTATTTTTAAATAATTCTAATTAAATATTAAAATTTTATTTTATTTTAATATTTATATTTTAAATTATAATTTTAAGAAGTTAAAATATTTTTTAGTTTACTTAATGTGGGTCAGAAAATGTTTTTGATTTTTATAGTGTATTTTTTAAATAAGTAAAAAAAACTTTTTAATTTTAAATTCAAAATTTAATTTTAAATTCAAAATATATTTTTAAAATTAAGATTAAATTTAAAAATATTAAATTTAACTATAAAATTATCTTTAAAAACTATAAAATTAAATAAAGAAAAACATAAATGCACCACATATATAACTTATGGATCTATATGTATATGATTTCCAAATTCATTATCTGCGTTAAGCATGTTTTTTTAAAAATATATATATATCTGAACCAAAAGCTATTGACGTTTATTATTGTGCGTTGCCCACAAATGGGGCTATGCTTCAGTGAATTATCATTATTGTTTTTGTGCCAACCTAATATATGAATCATTCCCTATGACCTACCCAACACTACTTACAAATGCATGAATATGAGATATGGAGGCAGTTATATTGTAATTCCCTTTTTTTTACGTAAAAAATAAGTAAATTAGATTCAAGAGTAAATTAATTCTATTAAGTATTTCATTTATTTTTACTATTAAAAATATAGTTTTTATAGATTAAAATGAGATACACATGGTAAGCTGCTTGTAACTGTTTAGTTATATATCAACCACACTAATTTTTAACAGTAGAAATGAATGAAACTTAAAAAAAAAAAAAGATTAATTTGGTCTTTGATCTAATGCACAGAGACTAACTTGTTTATTTTTTAAGGTAAAAGGATAAAATGCAATCTAACTCTTAGAAAAAGGACTTCCATGGTACTTTTACCAAATATGATCTAATTTGCAATTTATACATTTATATGCAAAACCACCCCAAATGTTCAATTAAGAAAAAAATTAGCATTTTTGATCTCTTAAAAGGTAATTCCACTTGGAAATATGTATGAAATTGGAATTTGGCAAAAAATTAAAAATACCCTGTAAGACCGAAATGCCTTCTGAATTTTAGCAGCCGCTCTTTGTTCAACGGCAATTCCAGGACTGCTTTGTGAACTCCCAGCCGCTGCCACTTCAGGACCCTCATGTTCTTCTACCCTTTCATCACCATTTGATTTTTCATTACTCGAGTGTACCTGTATTGATGGGGTCTGTGACCATATTAGTGATATGCAGTGTCTAACACGAGCAATATGTTGGATTAATGCGTCATTCCAAAACACATGTACTACCTTTGCTTGTTTGGATCTGTTTGGTTTATATTTCTTTAAACAAATGAATGATCTAAGCCAGTTTCCTGAACCCATGGATGATCACCAAGATGCTTATAATAAACCTGCAGGCACATAGAAATATCATTCCAGGGTGATTAGAGATATATCAAAATCGAAGTTGAACAATCATGAAGCTTACCAATATTTACAGAGCTCGAATGAGTGAATCAACTGAAGCAAATAAACCAAGCAGATGTCATTTGAAGCAATTTATTAAGGACTGAAAAGTAGTACTGTTTGCAACACGAAAATACAAATAAATAGATAAACAAGAGTAGATTATGGAAGCAAACAGACAAGGAAGAAGGGGGACAAAATTGGAGTTGGCAAAGATTTGTGGGGTGGAGGTGTTTGATGAAATATTATGTTTTAGTACAATGCAAGAAAAGCATAAATAGAAAAATAAAAATAAAAATAAAAATAAAAGACAGGAAATGTACATGCATGGTTAGGGTTTCATTCTCTTGTAATGACAACTCAACCATATTGATATCGCTGTTTGATCTTTTGGAGGATCAACAGTCTATATCTAGTAACTTAAATCAAAATTAACAGTAGTTTCTCAAGGTTACATATATATAAATATCATTGAATTTTGTGATTATATTGTTTGAGCTCTTTTCACTTAATCTGAGGAAGAAAGATGGTATAGAGAGAGGATGTTTTTTTAACTCTTTAAGAATATGCAAATTAGTACTTTGTGGAGTATAACTTCATTTTTCTTATGGGGTTTTTATTTAATAAAATTCTATAGTTAATTAAGTCATAATTAGGTAATCATCAATAAAATTTACATCAACTTCAAAATTTTCTCTTTTCTTTTTCCTTATTATATCAATCATTTTGTGAATGAACTTAATCCAATTTGCTCCAACCCTTTTTTCCAAGCACAAAAGAAAAGTAGCTAGTTTGAGTAATCTTAACTTGCAAGGCTAAAAAAAAGTAGCCCATCTCCATCATTCCTCGACTTATATAACCATTACATCAACTTCAACTCCAATGAAATATCTTTTCAAACTTTTTCTTAATTTTACATATTTTACTTTTAAAGCATTCACGTCTTTTCACAAATGTGACAACTTTTTAGCAATTTCAATCTATTTTACTATTTATATTTCGTATCATTTTGATATAGAAATTTTTTTAACAATATGATATTTTTTATATAGTGTTTAAAATTATTCGTAATTTTTTAATCTATAAATAAAATGATAATGCATTTTAGTATATTTGAATTCATATTTTTTATATTTAACAACAATACTTAAACCAATCAAATTAAGACTTAATCGGTTGACGTGTAATTTTTTAATTTTATGTACAAAACATTGAATACCATATTAAAAATATAAAAAGAAATTCTTTTAATACAATAAATGGATTAAAACTCCACCGTCTATCTGTAATTTGTCTTTGGATATTTGGTTTGATAATTAAAGATAATGAGTTTGGGTGTGAAAAGTAGATAAGATTGGCCCTCCTTTGATGGAGGCTCAATGCCCTCTAGCGAAACAATGAGAGAGGGCAATGAACAAGGAAAAAACAACATTTACTCTTTATATTTGGCAATTTTTTTTAATTTAATACCTGAATTTTTTTTTGAACACATTAGTCTTGGAAGGTAAAAGGATCTCTCTAGTTCTTTCAATTTTAAAATTAAGAAAATTAGTCTCTCTCAAAAAAAGTATTGAAGTAATTTAATTCCTATTAATTTCGAAAGTAAGTAATCAAAGACAAGTAATCACAACGTTAATGTCTTCCACTAATTGTACATAATTTTAATTGGTATAGCAATAAATTCAGCCTTCGGTATTTTGTCATTTTAGCTTTAATTCTAAAAAAGTTAACAAATTTAGCCTCAACATTTACACATTTACACAAATGTTGTAAGATAAATTTGTTAAATTAAGAACAAATTGATTGAATGTATAAATTTTGAAGACAATTTATTACTATACTAATCAAAATCATGTACAATTGATGGAAAATATTAACATTGTGATTAATTGTCCTTAGTTTCTCACTTCTAAAATTGACAGAGATTAAATTGCTCTAATATTTTTTATAAGAGAGACCACTTTGCTCAATTCCAAAATTGAGAGGAACTTGAAAGGTCTTTTTACTATCTTAGAACTTGGCAATTTCCCTAATTTTAGTCCATATGATGAAGTGACACTTCGCTATTGTGTAATGTCATTGCTTAAAAAGATTATAATTTTTATAAAATTTTAGATGATGTTGTCGCACAATCTTAAAGAACTGTATCATTACATTGATTAGAATTGAAATAAATTTTCAAAAATTTCTAAATAAAAAGAAATTGTGAAATTTAAAAACAAGATGTTGTCTTATTTTTTAGATAAACAATTTTGACTTGATTATTTCTAATATTTCTTTAACTTATTTCACTTTTTTCCCTTATATTTTGAACCGTTACTAACTTTCTCAATAAGGATGTTGTTGAATAAAGTAAGATTTATATAATTTTCGATTTTCCAATCTAATATCATTTATAAAAATATATTAAGGTAAGAACATTTCTTCAATTCTTGTTAATTTTGATATTAAGCAAATGATCCTTCTTAAATAAATTAGAGCAATTTAATCTCTGTTAATTTTGAAAGTAAGCAACTAAAGATAATTAATCATAACATTAATAATTATAGTCAATTGTACATAATTTTTTTGTATCATACCAAATTTAGTGTTTGATGTTTATATATTCTATGTAAGTATTGACAGAATGTATAAATGTTATGTGCTAAATTTGTTGAACCATGAATAAATTGACAAAATGTGTAAATTTTAGGAGTTAAATTTGTTAAATTAAGATCGAATTGACAAGAAAATATGTACAATTGACAAAACGCATTAACATTATGATTAATTATTCCTAATTACTCACTTTTGAAATTGATAGAAATTAAAGTTCTCGATTATTTAAAAAAACTAATTTACTTAATATCAAAATTAAAAATCTCATAAATTCACCAACAATAATTGAAAATCTTCTACTTTAATTCAATTCACTAACTCTATCATGACATTTTCTTTACAAATATATTCTGGAAAGATAAAATTTACATTATTTAAATAGACCCAAAGCAATTCGCTGTCTTGTCACCTTTGTCAACATGGCATGCGACATTGATCTTCATACACATATACATATATATATGCATAATCATATATTATATATAATCGTCACAGTTACTAACTACATCAACTTGTCCCCTAAATTCAACTAAAGCTTAGCTATGTATAACTAACTTCTCACAAAATCAACCATTATATATTTGAATTTATACTTCTTATTTAGGAATAAATGTGACACACACATCTTTATGTATAAGAAGATATTCATGTACCTTCCCCTTATTCTCTTCGATAACCACATTCATAGCCCACACTAAATTGGTTGAAAATTTCCAAACCTCTTACTCAAGCATGGGTCTAAATTATTATTCCGGAAATGATAATATATATATATATACTTATATATAAATTATATAAAAGTTTCTTTTTTTAATTTGTTGAGTATCCTTTTTTGTTTTATTCAGACAGCGAAATTTGTCTATTTATATGATACGAGTATTGTTCATTGATATGATATGTTAGGTAAGTTTCATGTACGTTAACACATATTTTACTCTAAATTTAACATGTACTTATGCGGTCACATACATGATCTCACAATTGACTTCGCAGGAGAATATAAATATCCATCCTGTGAACACCTATTACCATACGAGCTAGACGCATGAATAGAATTTGATTCGAACTAATTTGAATTTTGGACAAGTGATAACAAGTATCATAACACTATTAATATCAAACCAAAATAATTATGTTCCTAAATATTTTAATGTCTTAATACTTTTTCTTTTCTTTCTTTAATTATAGGGAAAAGGATATAAATTTGTGATTAACCTATTTGATTGTAAAATGCTGGCAAATTGTTTTGGTCGTGTCGCAGTCTACATGGATTATTATGAATTATTTTTCTTTGACAGGATTAAGAACTATTATTAAAAGTTAAAATATATAATAATATCTAAAAATTCTAAAAATCCAAAAATAATAATAATAAATTCAAGAAAATCTGACCTGAATGCAAGAGATGCGAGAAATAATCTATATACAACATAAGTTTTTAGTATAGGGCTATAGGCTCACAAATCCTAGTGCATATGAATGAACTAAATTACAAAAGAAAAATTACTTTTTCAAAATATTATATTTTTCTTTGACTTTTTTTCATAATTTGGAAGAAATTAAATATTTTTTTCAAATTTTGAATAATATTTTTAATGTTTTATTTTTTATTTTTGAAAAAATATTTTTCGTATTTTAAGGTTTCTTCAACAAAAGATTCACATTAACATAATAATCCAAATGGACTACCATGTGTTAACATCTTTGCCACATTACTAACATTTAATAGTGAATTTGATTAATGATGATTTTGTTTACCAACAACGGAAATTGATGAAAATTTTATAAAAGAAAATTAATACTCACTCAAGTGGAAAAAGAAAAGGTAAACTCCATTATAATCTCTAACAATTACTAATTTTTATTGTCATTTAATTATTAAAATTATAAAATGGTCATTCAATTATTTAATTTTATTTTTTTGGTAACCAATAGATTAACGGTAGCAACTTTTAAAATTGGTATAATCTGATAACTTTAGCCCTTAACATTTATACATTGTCAATTTAGTCTTTATTCTAAAAATCTTATTCTCAACATTTATATGTTGTGTAATTTGATATTTTTTTGTAGTTTGATTTTCTCTGTGACCCTTTGACTTAAAAAGTAAAAAAAAAATATCAGCTAAAATTGATTGAAAATATACAAGAAAATAAAAACGCTCAAAAATCCAAGATAATAATTTTTATCTTTTCACATTCTTTTAAAATTAATCTTCATTGTCACAAAGAAAACGAAGCTATAAGTAAAAAAAAGAGACCAAATTACACAATACGTAAATATCGAGGGTTAAATTTTTTTAGAATCAAGACTAAATTGACATAATCTACAAATGTTAAAGGTTAAAAATATTATTATGCCAATTTTAAAAGCTGCCACTGTTATTCAGCCGGTGACCAAAAGAGACAAAATTGAATAATTGAGTGACCATTTTATAACTTTTCATAATTAGATGACTACTAATATAATTTTAGAAAAAAACAATAACAGCTGAATTGTTTTTGCATTATTCTTTTTGTACTCTTTTACTCTTATTATAAAATCAATAAACTGGTTATTAGGCCCACAAAATTAATGTAAATTAAAGGTAAAGGGGTCAAGACAGCTTCAATTATTGTTGAAACTTTGATGTCAATTCACACACACTTGCCAGTTTCTATAAATTACAGAAAATATCCAAAACTAATACATAGGTCATGCAAGCAAAAACAATAGAAAAAAAAAAAAGAGAGAGAGAGAATGAAATATATGGTGAAAGAGAATCTTTGTGATAGATGCCTTAAATGGGGACCTTATATTTTTGCATATCTAACAAAATCTTGGCATGTTATATGACAAAGAAGCATGTTGTCATCCATGAAATTAAGGGATGTATTGGCTTTGCAATTGGAACACAAATAATTTTTGCTTTCTTTACAATAAAGCTAAAAAGATTATTTGTTTTGGCTAAGGTGGGGCCAAATTGTAAAGTTAAAGATACAATTTGCTTATTCTGCAATCAATATCTTCATTTTTTCTTCCTTTTGATTTCAAAGAGTTTTAAGTTTTTCTATAATTGTGATTATAATTAATACAAGGACAAATGATGTTATCTAAATTGTTGATGAAGTCTTCTATTTATTTTTTATACAATTATTAATAACTCTAATTTTTTAAAATTAAAGATATGAAGCGTTTAAGTGTATTTATACTACTAATGTAAAATTATAGTTGTTTTGTAGATAATAGTTTGGCAATTATATTTTTTTTATTTCATTTACGTAGATCATACCTATAATGTTTTTATTAAATTAAAATATCTAACTATTTCCTTTAAGTAAAAAAATTTCAACTTAAATATAAATTAATAAAGATAGTTTTATTGACCGTTACCACCAAATGTAACCTCCTCAAGCTGGCTTAAGATGTTAGACTCGAATTTGGGAGATTATATCAGCCACCGAAATGGCCTAACAGAACTACAGAAGTTTAAGAATCGGTCATATTAAAATATTTGATAAATCTTAGAAAAAAAAAACTTAGTCTATATTTAGAAAAACTTACAAGTTAACAAAAAATCGATTAAGTTTAATCTTTATCCTTGTAATGGTGTCTACTTTTGAAAGCTTAGGTAATTTTTCAATTTAATTCCTTAAGAAAACACATTTACAAATTAGCAGCGAAAAAGTGATACTAAAGTAATTTTAATGAAAACATGATTCCATGCATAGTAAATTAAAAATTCATATTTTAATAGCCTAAATGAATTAAGCGCCATGCATACCTAAGTAAAATCTGAAAACTAAGTCCCATGTCACAATTTAAATAAAACGACAAAGTTTCAAATAACAAAATTTGTAAATACTAAGTCTAAGAAACTTTTATATAAAATTAATAATTCGAGTCAAGCCTTCTGAATGCCGAGTCCGCTTCCTAACATTGTGGGTTATCTATAAAGAAGGAAAAATAAGAGTGGGTGAGCTACATGAATTTAAAAATTTCAAGAATAAACAGATTCACAAAGCACTTCAGATTAATGGTTCTTCACATAAAACACTTCACTTCATTATCTCAAAATTTAGAGTAATAACAATCAAATGACAACTCAAAATATCGTTATTTCAGATCAACTCAACACAGGAATAATTAGTGCAATGATTTATTATACAGAAACACTATTCATAAAACAATTCATAATAGCAATTTCAACATATCAACATTTTAGATCATTCAACAATTTACATATGTACATATGTATTATCCCAAAAATTCTCAATTTTGCATGCACAAGTTTCATGAATGCCATACAGTTCCGGATAAATAAAAAAAGGTCCTATCCCACTGCTACACATTATGATGGGAGTTCTTTAAAACTCCATCCACCAATACACCAGATTTGTGGTTTAACCACTACTAATTCGAAGATGACAATTGCCATAAATTGCTATCACACAACAGTATTTGCATATGAGAGTTGTCACATGACTGTGGATACACAGCGAAATCCTATAGATGGAATCTACTTTCGACTGTGGATACACAACAAGTACCTGCATATGGACTCTGCCTTTGGCTATGGATCACAACAATACCCCGCAGATGGAATTTACCTCTAGCTATGGAATAAAATTTACATTCCACATAGACTTTAAATTCCTAATTGTTAAAGTAAGAGTTTAGAGTGGTCAGGTGTCTATAAAGCATATCGGAATAAACTCCATTATTGCGGGTTTGCTTACTAAGGGACTACCACCTAAGATTTTTGTGTAATACCATTTGGGGATATTCGATTTTAGTAAGAGTTTGTATTTTTAAATGCTTTTCTATTATAAACACATTTTTGGTTTTTTCAGTTTACTTATTTTCAAGGTGATTTTCTACAGAAATAAGGTTCATTTGGTTTTATTCAGCCTCTGATTTGGGTAAGGTATGATCTCACTAAGATAGGCATGTTTAGATCACATTACATGTAATTTCCATGTTGCACATCCATACTTGATATATGTCATTTAGTTGTGTCAGCATACGTTATCAAGCATGGATTTATTTACAATATATTTAATAAAAGTTGTCTTGGTTCTATGTTAACATAACCAATGGACGAGATAATTTGAAATACCTTTTGGATATGATAGTAGAGTTTTGAGCTCATAAGGTTATATAATGACATGTAATTTTAAGGTAATTGGTGTATATGTGTGTGGGGGGAGGGGTTCAAGTAAGTGATTGTTGGAAAAATATGGACATCACATATATAATAAGAATAATTACATGTTATTATTTACTATCATTAAATGTTAACCCAAATTAAAAGTGATCTAATTTGGTTAAGGCTTACTGGGCTTCAATTATTAAATAAAGTATGGGTCAAGTATGTGTAAATATTCTAGTATATGGGTCAAGTATGTATAAATATTCTAGTAACTAATTTTTAATTAATAATGAGCTAATTAGAAATTCAGGTTAATGTGCAAAAGTTATATATTAGGGTTATTATCTCACTAGTTTTATTCTTGATGATATGACATGACAGATCATGGTTTATTAATATTTAAATCAGTTTTTTCGATTCCAACATGAACAAATAGTAGATCAGCATTCTTTGGAATTAATGTGGTGTACTTCAAAATTTCTTCAAGTTCTTTGAATTCTTTATAGAGTTGGGGTTTTGGGGAAAGCTTTTGATATTCAAAATCTTCATTCTAGATTTTGATTTCTAAACTTATAAACATGTGAGATTGTGTTGAATGGTTTAGAGGTGATCTCTTTTATAGTTTCAATTAGTCAAAGAGAAGAGTTCCTGTAGAATACAACATCATTATTTTAATGATTTATAAGGATTAAACATTTTTATTTTTATTTTATTTTTATTAATTTAAACTAATTAGAGAAAAATATGATATATTTAAAAAATTATTATTATTTACCTCTTATTAATTTAATTTAATTAAAAAATAGCCCATAATAAATTTTTATTGTTCCAAAATTTTCTTATTGTGCACTCTAATAGCCATGTGACGAGATCAAACTTAACTCATTATTCAATTATTCAACTATGAAATGCATTATTGATTGAAAACAAAACAAAAATCTTGACAGCCAAACTCTCAAAATGAAGTAAAAGCCAAGCGGGCAAGTAGTTGAAAGGCAGAAAAATATGCTCGGATTAGAAACAAATGAAAAATAATATAAATATATATAAGTAGGTATAATGATAAATTTACTTCTTAATGTTTATAATTTTATTAATTTGACATTTTTTCTTTTTTAACTATTATTAACCTTTCAAAAGAATCAAATTATTTTCTTTTATCTAAAATGCTAATTAAAATATTAATTTTTAACGATCTTTGGCATGACAGTCCATATATATCCTATGCTAACAGATATTATTTATCCTATATGTCACGTCAATAAATAATTTAAAATTTATTAAAAAACTAAAAAAAATGCAAACTATGAAAGAATTATTAAAAAAAATCATAAAAATTCGAAAAAAGCATAGTAAAGTCAGCGGACTTCTCAATTTTGTACCAAAGCGAGAATTCGAGCTAAAGCTTTTCCCTCCACTCTACTCTGGTATTAGTTATAAGAGAGAGCCAAATTGCGAAAGCGTAAGAGAGAGTATATTCTGTCCAGCGCTTTCTTCAAGGCTAGAAGAGGGAGCCCGTGGGGATGGCTAATCTAATAAAAAATCTATCTTTCAAAATTGCCAAAACCTAAGCTCAGACTGGACTAACTGTAAAAATTCACAAAGAGATTTCTCCTAAGGACTTTCACTGGTTGTGAGCTTGATAGCCAAGCAATCTGAGTGGCTTTCGCTCCTGGTAAAATTTCTCTCCAAGATTTAGAATTTGAAGTCGATTTAGCAAGAGTCAGTCAGTGTGATGGAGTCTTGTAATGGTTCTATCTATCTTACGTGGATTACCATGCGAGGTTGCCATATTTAAAATTTTAAAATTTTAGTTACTATTTCTGTTAAAAAAATAACAATTCAACTTTTTTTGAAAGTTTGATGGTAAAATTTGACTCTTTTTAAAAATTGAGAGTCAAATTTAGTTTTAAAAATAAGAACCAAATTGATAAAAATTTCTAAACATTAAATGCTAAATTTATAATCTAAAATATATATTTAAAAGGTTTATAAGTAGAGTTAGGAAGCCTTCATGTATTATTTATTTATTTTAAATATAATGTAAAGACATATGGTAGTTTTGTTAACTTGAATTTTATAGCTTCACTATTGGTGTAACAAATAATAAATTTACATATAAAATCAAATAATGTATATAATATGATTTGTTAGTAGTTAATATCAAATTTTATATTAATATAAATTATTTAAAATATGGTTATAGACATGTTATAGGTATGGTAAAATTTAAACATTTATTAGATTAAGTGGTGAAAAGCTTGATATCCTTTAATTAAAATTTTGAGTTTAAATTTTATAAATAAAGATAATTTTATAGTTATTTAAGGGTTTGATCTTACTCGACTTCAAAGTACATTGTGGATACCAAATAAAAAGAAAATTAAATGCATGCATGTGTGAAGGAATAAAAGTGAGGGTCCCAGAATTAGGTCAAAACGTTGCAAAGCAAGAGATACCCAAAACTGAAACGAAACTAAGGTGACATTGCCAAGTAGCCTTGGAACTTAGCTTCTTTTAGAACTTTGAAAGCACAATTAGAGATATATAAAATATAAAAGAAGCTGAAAGAGTGGGTCTAGGAATGGAAAGAGGAAGAGTTAGAGCGAGGATATGGGCGATAAATGAGAGAAAAAAGAATATATATTCATATATAGTAAGCTAAAGATTTGCATTGAATTTTGAAAAACAAATTATATATAACATATAATTTTTATTGATATGATCTGATCTGTCTCTTAGACAAAGTAGGCTTTTTAATAGAGAGAATCTGAAACCTCTTAGATATAGTGATCTTTCTCTTTCCTCTCTCTTTTCAAGCTATATATAAATATTAGCTTAAAACTTGGCTAATGGCTAGGCTTAGGGATTTGTTTGATCTCTTGACTTCCAATATCTGCGAGATTTGGGGTATCTTTTTCTAAACTTTGTTGTTTCATCTTTGTAAATTTTCTCTAGATTTTCCTTAATTATTTTGATTCCAAAGATTTTACCCTTCCTTTATCTCTCTCTAAATCTCTTTTCATCATGCATGAAACTTAACCAGGGTTGCTGGGATTTGTTACCATATCTGATATCTTTTTAAAGATTTGGGTGTTTTCTCTTAACTTAAAAACTTCAATTTTTTGAGGTTTTTTTTTTTTTATGGAAGTTAGTGAAAACAATGGCACCAGAAGATCAAACCCATAGATGTAGCAACAACAGTAACACCAGCGGTGGAAACAACAATATTATTGGTAAGTCTTCTAAGAAGCAAAGGCCTAAAAAAGTACCCCAAAGAGGGCTCGGTGTGGCACAGCTTGAAAAGATACGATTAGAAGAACAACAAAAGAAAGATCCAGGAGCATCTTTGATTTTGCCACTAATCCCAAGTTTCCATCCCCCAAATTACCCTTCTTCTTCTTCTTCCTCATCTTCTTCTTCAATTGCTGATGTTTCACCCCCTCCGACTTCGTTCTTTAGGCCTCAAAACATTGATGGAAACACTAGTGCTGCTGTTCCATTGACAAGTAATGTTAATGGACATAAGTTTTGGGGTTCTTGTTGTGAGTTCAACATTGAAAAAGGGTGTCCTGGATTGGATCCTGGTTGGATTTTTAGGACCAATTTGAGTTTGCCTTATGAATCTGAACCTGTTTGGTCTTTGCCTAGTTTGATGCAAAGGGGACAACCTTTTCACCAACATCAACCTCCTCCTTCAATGGTAAGAAATTGTAATTAATACAATTTAGGGTGAATTAATGGTTAAACTTTGTTGTTTTGTTTTGTGCAGATGAATTTGTCATCAAGAACTTCATCATCAACATCTGTAATGAATATTCAGACGGAGCCCCCTTCAAACCAAAAGTACTACAGGCCTTTATTGCCTGAAGAGGAGAAGGTATATATATATATATGATCCAGTGTGTATATACGTTTACCTTGCTATTATGTGATAATAACATGCCTTTTTGTTTCTAAGTTGATTGGCATGAAGAGACCATATCCTTTCTCACTAGACAATGCTCCAGGCCCCCCTCTTCACACCAAATATCCTCCCATTGTTCATTCCATCTATGGACAAATTGAAACTACACCAAGTACCAAAGATACCACATTCAATTTCGAACCCGACGCCTCGAATTTCAGGTTCGATTTTAATTTCCATGATCAATCATTACAAACATTGAAGTACAAGATTCAAATCCCAGACTTTTTTCGTGTTATGTTTTCATCAGTTCCAAGGAAGGGCCTTCGTGTTCGACCTCGAACGGCGTTTTCACCCGAGATTTCCTCACATTAGGCCCTCCTGCAACTACATCAATATGTTCAACGTCAAAATCCAAGCACCCTCCATCAAATCCGATCTCTTATGAGTTGCCGGACCTCGACTCATTAGTTTACCATCAAGTGAGTTCATTAAACAACATGCAGTACCATCTCCATTTTCATTAACATTTACGCTTGTTTGATCGATTTTAATGTGTTTGAAGGCAAGCTTTGGAGATTCAATTATGAAGCAAGGTGGTGGCGGGTTCACTCAACATCGACCTTACTATAGCTTCTTTCCACCGGCAATGGCGCAAATTGAGGGTGCAAATACAGTAACAATGGCTAATTGTAAAAGTGGAGAAGTTGCTGGACATGTTGATCTCAATTTAAAGCTATAATATAGATTATACATTTAAAAGAAATAATCCCATTTTTTTTTTTTATGAAGAACACATTAAGAATCTCATTTTTCCTTCTAGTTGAGCAGAGCATTACCCTTTGTATGACTGAGCCCTCGATGGAATGATAAAAAATTTGGGTTTAATATTCAGTTTAGGGTTTAAATTTTGATGCATGTGATTTTTAAAAACACAAAGAAGATACAGGGATTTGAAAGGAATTTAAATTTATTTTATTTGGTTTGAAAGGAATTAGGTTTGAAGGTTGGGTGGGTGAATGAGTCAGGCAATTTGATTGGTAACAAACTTTTGCATGTGGGATTGTGGAGATCTGATAGGGCTTTATAAGATGGGTCCCACGAATCTGACCCTTCATTATATAAGTTGCAGATTTCTGACATAATTTCATTATTAAAATTATTAATTTAATTATTAAATAATATATAAAATTTTACTTGACACCATTTAAAATGAATATTTACAAAAATAAAATAAAATAAAATCGAAAAGAGAAAGAATGAATGATAATTTTTATAAATGTTTTGAAAACCTCAAGCCTCAAAATCAAGATTTTCACAAGCATTTATTTTTACCAAGTTTATTTTTAATTTTTTCATTTTAAATTATCAAACATAAAATTTGAAGTTTATTTAATGGTTAAATTAATAATTTTAACAATAAAAGATATTATTGATATAATATTAATAATTTAAAGATATAATTAAAATACTTTAAAGTTTGAAGATCAATTTAAAATGCGAGTCATAATTTAAATATTTTTAATATAATTAACTCTACAAGATCACATATTGCTTATAAAATTAAAAAATCAAAAAATATTTTCTAAGTAAAGGTATTTTGTATCTTTTTTATATAACATCTATAGAAAAAAACTAATTTCCACGTATAATAAATCTAAACAATAATATATAATTATCATTTCAATTAAAATTTCACTAATTTTTGTATAAATATAATTTTGTATAAATATAATTTTTAAATAATTTATATTTCACTCACACAGTAAATAAATATATTTCATCAAGTTTTATGACATTTCACATTTACTTTTTATAAATATATATTTTTATTTTTCATCCATATTGTATGTAGACTGTCATAATTTATTTATATAATAATTTGTCCAAATAATATCATATATATTACTTTAAGAATAATGATATTTTTTATTAAAATGGATAATTTTTTAATTTGAGAATTTCTTATTTTAAGTTTTGAGAAATTACATGAATAAATTTTTATTTTTTATCATTAAGAATGGATAGTTGAAGTGGGTAAGTTTGAAGGAGTGAAAAATTAAAAATATTAAGAGTGAGTTTGGATGTGCAGTGCATTTAGTATAAAAAAACAGTAGTAACAGGGAGATTAAATATTATAATATGTGATAGAAAAAGTAACCTAAAACATACCGTACCGCACTTCACCTTTCATCCAAATCCACGCTAAATAATATAATTATTTAGTACTAACTAAGTTATGTTACTGACAACATATAAAATTTAGAGACTAGTCACTTAATATTTTTTTGGATGTAATCAATAGCTTTAGTCTCTTAACTACGAATCTTTTAACTTCAGTTTGACAACTAATTAAAATAGAGAAATAAAATACATTAATTAAAATGGAAAGATAAAATCTCAAATTTTAGTATCTAAAAGGACTATAACCACAATTAGGCCATTTTTTAGTAGACAAAATGGAAATATTACACGAACGGATCGACTTGGGAATTGGTTATTACATAAACAGGTGTACATTGCCTAAAAGAAAGAACATATAACCAAAATGAATATCCGAAACAGTCCCTCTGATATGCAATGTCTAAAGAAAGACTACATCGTTAAAACTAGTCGTTATGTTCATGAACCTACGACCAGCCGAAGACGTAATCGAGAACATATACGAGCCCCAACGAGAACGGATAAAGGATGTATGCAACCGAACATGTCCAAAGCGGGAATGTGGTTCGGAAACTGGCGAATGCGCCCATCACGACGCAAACGATAAGAATCACCAACACCTCAGACGAGAAATCCCATGTTAGTCCCCTTACGTAAACGAGCGCCAAGAAAACCGATAAGCAGAGGACGTTATTCATCGTTACCGCCCCATAAAGCTGCATCAATGGTTGATGATCAGTTAATATATGGTTGATTACTTTTACTTAAACAAGTGGAGTAACACGAAACGAACCTCGGAAAATGTTAAAGATGCAGTCCTCTGCTTCTTGCGTGAGGCAAAGATGATAGCCGAAACGGCTTCACTCGAATTGGTAGCTAATGGCAATGCGATGAATGAGATGAAAAAAGATGGAATGCTTGTCGCTTCGGAGAAGTTATCGACCGCGTCTACAAGTGGATCTGCAAAGGCAGCTGCGATAAGGGTACCTAGCAATAACATTAGTACTGCTTTGATCGAGATCCATCGAGGGTTTTCAACATTCTCGACGACCTCATCGCTTTGTTCCTCCGATCCTAACAGAGCATGTTCTCTCTTTGTTTGCTGCAAAAATTAATCGAATAAGTCGGTTTGCATAAGTTATGATCTTGAAGAAGTTGTCAATGCTATATACTTACCTGGTGAAAATGGTCTATAAACTTAAACGTTCCGGTATTAGATTCGAGATAAGCACCCCCGGTTTGTTTTGCCTCGTTAATCCATTTCGTGATTCCTTCTACAAACTCATCTTCCTGTACAAGATTGTCACGGGAGGTATCGAAATCAGCAATTACTTTACTCACGGCATCGTCCTGATCCAAGTCGATCTCTTCAAATCGAATTCCTATAATCAACGCTCTCAGTTCGGAAGGAGAAAGACCACCATCATGATTCTCATCAATCGTCTCGAACAACCTGTAAGATATTGTTTAGCGGGGCCCTAAACATTAAAGTACAAAGTAATTGCAGAAGCAAGTTTTTTCTCGAATGTGAAACTCGAAACTCACTTCCTTATGATCTCTGTATCAGG
Organism: Gossypium arboreum; assembly: GCF_025698485.1. Classification (NCBI taxonomy): domain Eukaryota; kingdom Viridiplantae; phylum Streptophyta; class Magnoliopsida; order Malvales; family Malvaceae; genus Gossypium; species Gossypium arboreum. Next base: position 115,344,276 of record NC_069070.1, on the reverse strand, counting down.
TTCACCATCATCAGTAAGAAGCCTTCCCAGAGCATGCTTTTTCAAGTGCCTTAAAATTCCCGATATGACATGTTTGTGCTTCGCAAAAGCGAGTCGTCTTCTCTGGATCCAAGGCTGAAAGACCTGCAAAAATACACATAATAACAAAATCACTTATTATGATGTCTAAATAAGGACCACCATTGGAACATATGATGATGGAATGAATTCCTTTCTGGCACATAATATTACCTGATAAACGCAATAAGAAACCAACATCAAGAGCGATATGATAAGCGCAATCAAAACGGCTAGGTGTCGTCCCGAAGTCGAACTTAAAGCTTGTGGCAGTTGAACAATAAGAAAAGGAATAACTGATATAGCCATTATTCTTGCAGCATAGCATGTCCAAATATCCGTACTGACACCAGACTCTGCAAAATTTTCAGTTACGGTTAAATGGCATATACATGATAAAACAACACTAGACCATCACATATAGGACTAACTAGCTAAGAACAATGTTGAGCAGAGCTGTCCACCTTTTAAGTTAAAACCTTTCGTGTTTGTTCCATCGATCGCAACCGAATCATGAAGATCACACCTGCCGACAATAATGCAGGATCCCCATATCACAGTGAGAAGCATGACAGTAGACCCCGCTAGCAACCCCATTCCGACCGAGACCTGGCTTTGAGCAGTTTCGGCAGTTCCGGAAAGTCCGGACACTGGAAGAAAAGACATACAAACCAAACATAATTCATTCTAAACAGAGAATCCTCGATTGTGTCTGCAGGATTGTAGTAAAAAAGAATTGCAGGTGAATTTTATATTTTCCAAATAACTTTTATTTTAGTTTTAGTTCATATAAATTCCATAATAGCTGTTATATTGAATAAACCATTGCAAATAAACTCTCCAACCCCAAATTTTTTTTATTTTTTTTTTTTACTAATCATAAAAAATTAAAATTTAAAAGAGTCGGTCCCCCCACCCTTGCAACTTGGCAATGCCAGCGGCCACTACCCAACACAGATCCATATGCAGAAAGTTTAAATGCATGGTATGGTCCAAAAGTAGAAATTCCTAAATAATATAATGCAAAATAAAAAATATTAAAGGCCATAAGGATCCAGGATATTCCTGTAAAAAAGCAGATTCATATTAGAATTTTAAGAGAACGAATTATCTAACAAAATAACTACACCCAAAAGAATCGAATCAAATAAGAACTTAAAAAAAGCAACAACAAAAAAAGTTTAGGCGCCTTGTTCGTTCTGGTGAGCAAAATATCGAAAAAATTAAATCGAATAAACTGGTGGAATTCCATGTTCACCACGTATTAATGAGTGCTTGACTAACTGAACCAACCTAGGCATTTTCCATAAGTGGAAGGCTAAATTTTGCATCACATTAATGCTCATTAATGCATGAGTTGAATTTTCAGTTTCCTTGTGCAAGAAAAATGGTCAAGAAAAATGAGCATTAACGCATTTTCTCGCCAACCAAACAACATAATAATAAAAAGTTCCTGGGAAAAAAAAAAGGGAAGAAAAGTTTATAACTTACCGAGAATAAGCATTGCATCCGGAAGAGCTCCAAGCATAGGCAAGAACAATCCTCCAACAATACCGGGACCGAGGATCTCAAGCAAAAGCTCACTTCCATAGGACAAGTACGTAGCAGCCAAATACATGAGGTATCCATAAACAATGATCAAAAACATGTTCCCCAGGACTGTCGTGGTGCAGGGTAAGAACCCATACGACTGTTCGCACGACTCCTCAGCTGAAACCGGCGGTTTAAGGAGGAGGTAAGGTAGGTTTTTGACGGTGGAAATCCCATCGGAAAGGAGACCTGTTGGGGATGGACGGCCAGTGATGAAGCGAGCGTGAGATGGAAACGATGAGAAACAGAAGATGAACAAAAAAAGGAATAGGTAATGTTTGGCAGTCATTTTCTTGGTGGGAATTTTATGGCATTGAAAAATGAAAATCAAAACAAGGATTTTCGATTATTTATATTGAAATAAAAAGGGATTGAAAGTGAAGGAGTGTTTGAACCGTGTGTGAAGATGATTAGACAAGAAAGTGTGAACTTGGTACAGAAAAAGAAGAGTTTATGGTAAGTAATTAAATCTCCATTTGTAAAATTTAATTTTTAATTTGCTTTGACCCCCCAAAAAGTAGAAGCTTCCAATTTAAGAATGTAGAGATGGGAGATATGAAAAACTGGAAGAAAATAAAAAGGCAAGAAAAAAGGTCAATGTCTGATCTAGTTATGGGACAGGGTGAAGTGGCACTGTGAGATTGGACGTTTAAAATTTGTGGTCATTTTTAAGATTAAAAGATATAGAAATTATTATTATATCTTGAAATGATAAAATGAAAATCATATTTTGTTGATTGGATAAGAGTTCATTCATTTTAAACCTTATAAATGCGAAATTCAGTAAATATTTATATTTTTATTCAAGATAAATTAAATATTACATCATATATTATCACATTAATTTATTTTTTATTTTCTTAAAATAACAATATCTCATCTATTAATAATAAAAATATTTTGTTTTGACATCTATGATTCTCGTCAAACTTAAACTTAGCTAAAATACTGCTTCAATTAACTAATTTAGAGATAAACCTAACTCAAATACCGTTTCAATTGACTAATTTAGAGAGAGTTTTTTTTTTAGTTAAATGTTCATTCTTGAAAAGAGAATAGTTAAAATGAGATTGTCAGTTACTATAACATGAAGGAACCACTCTATTGAACTAAGGCCCTTTTGGATGGGTATTTACTTCTAGTGCAGTGCATTTAGCTTTTTTTTTTGTCTCATGCTACAGTATCTTTACAATATCTAATATCACCACCACTGTTGTTTTTACACTAATCGTAGGTAAATGCACTGCCCATCCAAGGGGGCCTTAATTCTTAGAAAAAACCAAATCCTATGCTCATCGTTGATCTGCCGTAATTTGATATGGCAAATTAGGCTTTCTCGATATACTTAAGGAGCTTATTCTCAAACAAAGTAGTGTCTTTTTTGTAGTTTTTCGTAATTTTTAGGTTTTAATTTAGTAAGTGTAAATGTCTTATTTTTTTTTTATTTTGCACTACACCAAAATAGGTTTTTAGCGGCGTTTTAATGAAAAACGCCGCTAAAGATCGAGCATTAGCGGCGTTTTCATTAAAACGCCGCTAAAGATCAAGCATTAGCGGCGCTTTTTAAAAAACGCCGCTATAGGTCACCTTTAGCGGCGCTTTTTAAAAAAATGCCGCAAAAAATTATGCTAACTGTCGCGGCTTTAGCGGCGCTTTTTGGAAAACGCCACAAAAAATTTTGCAAAACACCGTATTATATATCGAGTATTAGCGGCGCTTTTTGAAAACGCCGCAAAAAACATTTCATCTATCTATTTAATTTAAGTGGTTTATTTATATTAAAATGCAATTTATTTTTAATTGAATATTTAAATTCTTCAGAAAAAATAATGACACGTAAAAAAATTTGAAAGTAAAAATATTTGTTAAAAATGAAAAAATTAAAATACTATTATTTAAAATAATTTTAAAGATTTTTGGTATATGAGTGATTGTTTTTAATTTATATGTTAAATATTTTCTTATATAATTGTAAAAGAGATAGTATTAATTTTAAAATATTGAATTAATTATCATTATAGTTTAGGTTTTACGATTTAGGGTATATGGTTAAGGGTTTAAGGTTTATGAGTTACTATTTTAAAGTTTATGGATTATGGGTTTAGGGATTATGATTTATGGTTTATGGTTTAAGGGTTGGGGTTTGAGCTTTAGGGGTTTAAGGGTTAGGGGTCGGGGGTTAAGGGTTAGTGGTTCAAGGTTAATGGTTTATGTTTTAGGGTTTAGGGTTTAGAGATTAGAGATTAGAGATTAGATTAATTAGTGTTTTTTAATTTATATGATAAATATTTTCTTATATAATTGTAAAAGAGATAATATTAATTTTAAAATATTGAATTAATTATCATTATAGTTTAGGGTTTACGGTTTAGGGTATATGGTTAGGGGTTTAATGTTTATGAGTTACTATTTTAAAGTTTATGATTTAGGGTTTAGGGTTTAGGATTTAGTGTGCAATTGTATACATGAACTTTAATTTGATCCAGTTCTTGTGAATTATTAACACAATTATTAATATAATATTATTTTATATTTATATATTGCATACATAAATTTTATATATATTCAATATAAAAATATTTTGATCTATTTATTTAATTACGAGATGTATCTCTATCAAAATTTAGGTGTATACATATAATTAAATGTCATTTATATAAAAATCTAAACAACTAATGTGGACCATACTTAAAAGAATAATGTTTGTATTCTTTGTGTCATTTTATATTTTTTAATTCATCGATTTCATTTTATTTCATTAAAGTTTCCTTTTGTATTTTATATGATAGTTTAAAAATTATAAAAATATTCAAAAAATTTAAAATTTAAAATAAAAATAAAAATTAAAAATTAAAAATAAAGAACTTAAAATTTTAATATTTAATATTTTATTCCATATTTCAGTTAAAAATTCAATATTCAAAATTAAAAAATTCCAAAAATAATAATCTCAACACAAAAATTTTGAAAAAAATAGAAAAATATGTTAAATATGAAAAAATTAAAATTAAGCAATAATGGCATAAAAAATAAGCTATAGTGGCGTTTTTAAGATAAACGCCACAAAAAATTAAGCTGTAGTGGCTTTTTTTGAAGAACGCCACAAAAAGCCATTTTTTTACCCAAAAAAATCAAAATCCCGCTCACTCAAAAAAGGACTTTTGCTTACCCGCTCGTTACTCCCTCTTCTTCTCATCCTAAATCCCCCAAATAAAATTTAGCTACTCTTTTGCTCATTCAGAACTTTTAACTCCATGCCCATTGCCATTTTTTCTACCTCAACCTCGATTCTTAAACGCCCAAATTTGGAACCCTAGATTTTTCTCTGCAGAACTTTTAGTAATCCTTATTCAGTCTTTGATTTCGAGAAGCATAAGTGCAAGCGTCCAGACGGTAAACGCCACTGCCACAGCCATCGTTTCCGCCGAGTCCTCATTCCATCCCTGAGTCTTCAATTGTTTTAACTATTCCAATCTCTGAGGCCAACTGCTTCAATCTCTTCTATCAAGTCTATTTACCCTCTCTCCGATCACTGTAACATTTCCATTCCCTCTTTTTATTTTCTCCAATTTATCTTTTCTTCTTCTTTCTAATGGTGTTTAACATTTGCAACAAATTGATGGGTTTTTTTTCTTTTACCTTTTATCGAAGTGTTATAAATCATTTACTATCGATTTTCCTTTTCAGACTATGGAGGTGATCATTCGCGATACGGATCTACACTGGCTTCCCACAAGTGCATGGGCACCTCGTTCGCAAGGGCACCGATGGCCGATCTTCCGTCAGGTCCTTTTTTTGGGATTTGAACTTTTATCTTTAAAAGTTTTCTCTTTGAATGTCAAATGATTTTCCCTTCCCCTGCAGTGGCATTATAGCTACTGTTTTCGGCGCTATTGGATTCCTTGGTTGTTATCTTGTACAATAACTGGGTAATTTAAACTTAATCTCGTAGTTATAATTGTACATTGTTTTGCCTTAATGTGTACATTACAGAGAGCTTGCTGCTATTGTTGTTGTTGTTTTAAGGTTTATTTGTGTATACTGATTTTTTTCTTTTTATTTTAGCTAAAATGGGATCTCAGGTGTTAGTTCCCTTCAGAGGTTCTGAGGATAACCCTCGTCATCTCAAGTTGATGGGAGATTTAGGACAGGTTGCATACCTTATGGAATTGCGTTTTTCCCCTTCTTTCTTTGAATTCATATTGAAGTGCTTATTGTGTTTTATTTGGTTTTAATTTGATATTTCTCTTTATTAGATAGTGCCAATGAAATACGATCCGAGGGATGAAAATTCAATCAAGGCTGTGATAGCAAAGGCTAATGTTGTTATCAAACTCATTGGTACACAATGCCTTTCTTCTGATAATACCAATGAAATAAATTTAAATGTTTGATTTGTTCGTTTGATCAGTCTTGATAATATTGGCAGGAAGAGAGTATGAGACAAGAAACTTTAGCTTTGAGGAAGTGAACCATTTCATGGCAGAACAACTGGCAGTGGTATGTTGGAACTTTTATTCACTTTGAAATTGGCACCCTTGATCTCTTGATGATGTTATTAGCATGAATTTAGATCAATTCTTGTGTATGGGCTAAATGTTATTCCAGTCCCTGTTTTGGACAAAGGTGTGGGGTTCGAAGTAGAAGAAAATGAATTGTTTAGAACCTTTCAGGAAAGGAGAGTTGGGTATGCTTGCTATTTTAGACTCTATCGTATGGGTCTTTAAATTTGAATGTAAATAGCAAGTTGTTTTACTGCATTTCCCTTTTTTCTTTTGTGCTAATATTTATGACAAAGTTAAGAAACAGTGTATAGTTTGTGACTTATGTTACATCATCTTCTGCTATCAACCATGTCTACTTTTACCTAAGCTTAATTTTGTAGAGTTTTAGTTCTTAATATATTAGTTTTTCCTTCTTGATTTGACACTGACATTCTTAACCATCTATAGTTTGATGATATATGAAGTGAGAACTTCTGTGTATTATGTTTTTTCATTTTCAGTAATAAACTTCTGTGTATTATACATGACTAAATATTATGATTTTTTTGTCATTAATTTTTGTTTTGAAGTTTTTCTCATGTATTTCATTTTGAATATATGCATTACGTGTATTATTTTTATTTTATTTTTCATGGAACAAAATTAACATTTCATTTTATACGGTTTTCAACTTTTTATATACAATTTTTAAATTATATAATTTGGATTAATTTATTTAAATATTATTATAAATATAATAATTATTTAAATATTATTTAATTAAAGGATTGTGTTTTTCATCTGATTTATTTCTTTCCTTAACTTCGCTTTTATTGGACATAGCATCGAAACTGCATCCCAATGCTAATCGATTAAGGTAGCACCCTTTATAACTTTCTGTCACGTGTAAAAATTTAAAAGACGTTCCTGTAATGTAGATAACGGAAATTAGGGTAGCAAACGACTAGGCGCTTAACTGATATTGAATAAAACCACATAAGTCATATGCTGTTGGACACTTGGCAACAACTTCTATTTGTGCTATTATGCTGATATTAAATTTTCAGCTGCATCTTTGTCGTTGTTCCCGTGCAGTTAAATGGTATTTATTGCATATTAGTATATGTACGTAAGCAGCAAATATAGCTTAAAATCACCTTGAGCTCATTTCGGTTATTTTGGAATTTGATTGCAGGTTAAAATAGTGAAATGCACTGTGAATGACATACCGGTGGACATCTCTTTCAATCAAACTGCTGGTCTATCTGCACTTTGCTTTCTGGAGACGGTATCATCTAATTCTATCCAACATTGATATGTTTAGAATCCGTTTCCATTCCAAACATTGTGGATGTGGTAATCATAATTCATATAAATCACTTGATGCAAAAGATGATTCAAAAGTATAATTCTAAATGGTACATTGTTTCATTTTCTGGCATTAAATTCTTAGTAGTTTTATGATCTTCGTTTGGTATGTGGTGTTTTATCCTTTTTGTCTTCCATATCACTACTAACCGACAAAGTGAATTTTAGCTTTTTCTCTTTCTTTTCCCCCTTATATTTCATTCATTTCTAAATCCTTTAAGATTTTACCGGATTTAAGAGAAATTAATGTTTCTTTAACAATTATATTTGTTTGTTTGTTTTCATTTAATAGAAATTAATGCTTTGGATTTAGTCTAAAATCTCTCATTTCACCTTTTCCCACATTGTTGCTTAAGTTTACTGCTGCAGCCTTGAGGAATCCCCAATCCCATCTCCATCACTCTCCATGCATTAATTCCTATAGCAATATCAAGGGTGACAAGTTTAATTGACACATGACTTCTTTTGAACTGTTTGTTTTTCAGGTTGACCAGCTAATTGGAAAAGATCATCTTTTCAAACGCAGTATTTTTTTGATCAAGGCCTGGTGCTATTACGAGAGCCGAATCCTTGGTGCACACCATGGCTTGATTTCTACATATGCATTAGAAACAATGATTTTATATATCATTAATGTCTTTCATTCATCCTTATTTTGTTCTATTTGTATTTTGTTAGATTTCTGGTGTAGTATGATAAGTGCGGTATTTTGTTTGGCGTGATGTATTTATATCATAGATTATTATTCTTCTCAATATTTTGATAATGAATTTTAATTTTTTATATTTTTCAGGACTTTTACAATATTTTATAATATTTTTTTTTAAAATTTTTATGACCTTTAGCGGCGTTTGTGGGAAAAGCGCCGCTAAAGGTCCTAACCTTTAGCGGCACCATCTATAAAGGCGTTTTTTGCGGCGCTTGCAAAAACGCCGCGAGTAGTTTTAGTGGCGCTTAAAAGCGCCGTTAAAAGCCTAAAAAAACGCCGCTAAAAGTCAATTTTGCTGTAATGTTGAAACCCAATTCGACTAATAGTGTTATTGAGGGCCCTAACGTATGGTTGAGTGATGTAAAGACGTGTTGGAAGATGAAATCTAGTAAGAACGACACCAAAGGAGAGGATATTGCAATATCCAAACCTTGAAATCGCGATACTTCCAACAGACCCAAGATTGGAGACCACCCTTCAGTTGTAACGTGATATCCACTTTGGGTATCATGATATCCATTTGCCAAGAAGCCCCTCAAGTTCGAAACTTTCTGAGGTATCGCGATATCCTCTTACTTGGTATCGCAGTATCGATTTCATGAGAGGACAAAAATTGATGAAAATGGTAGTCTTTGTTCACCCGAAGCACCAATCATTGAAGGTTGTTCAACTGTATTTTGGGCACAAGAATTGTGTCAGAATAGCTATTATATCAGCCAAAATTTGGCAGAGAGAGAAAAAAAGGTCACATTAGTTAGTTTAGGCTTAGTTTTTCTCTAACTAATTAAGAATAATTTTATCTCTAACTAATTTAAATTAATATGAGAGTAATAAATAAAAAATATTTAATTCTTTAAAACGCTCAAATGAAAAAGTTAGGTTCTACAAAAACTCTTTTGCTAGGTTGATTGACATTTTAAGAAGGAATCACTTCTAGGCCATTCAACACAACTTCAAAAGTTCAGAAGATCAAAAGTTTAGAAATCAAAGCTTGAAAAGACAATTTTGAAGGTTAAAAGCTTTCTCCAAAAGTTCAAGAAATCTTTGAAGAATTCAAAGAAATTCAAGAAAAAAAATACAACATTTGCTCTATAGAAAGTTGTTTTTCAATCTTGTTCAATCAACATAAAGACTAGACATGTTCTTCAATATCAAGTCTAAAATGATCTTGAAGCGGAATCATCCATTCAAAAACAAATCCCAAAAACCCTTGGATCAAACTCTATCTAAAATTATTTTCAAGATCAAGTTTCAAAAACATTTTGTATAACCTTACACTCGACTTGGACTTGAAAGATGATTGGATGCATGATACAACATTTATTACCAAAGTGACTTAAAAGAAAATCAAAATGATCAAAGCTTCTTTCATACAATATACAAGTGTGTCACGTGTCGATGATAATGATCAAACAAAAACTTAGCGAAAACGAGTTCTAAAATGACATATGGACCCAAAAACTCAAAAATAAATTTAATTAATTTAATTTAAATGTGATTTGAAATCTAATTTAATTCATTGAAATTACACAATTACTTTTAATATTCACATCCAACAGATTTAATATTTAAATTTTTTATCTCGAAATTATGATTAATTTAAAAATAAAAATAAAAGTTATAGGTTTGTGTTATTTTTTTTTAACTTTTTGCTTCCACTTTTAAAATGATGAGAGAGTATGACAAACTTTTAGTGAGATATTCCTTTTAAAATATGTTCCACTATGACTTCGCTTTCTTCAATGTCTTTTTATCTTTTAGGGTCCATAATGATTATTTGGCTAAGAATATTATTCATTTTTAATTTACTATATGAATCTTAATCCTAATTTTTTAGGAGATTATGATCAATGTTGAAGCTCATATAAATTCAAAATTTTTAAATATTATATTTTATTGGTTTGATAATTTTAAATGGTTAAATGATATATTCATAATAAAAATAAAGCTTAACGGTATAAAAGTCTTAAAATTAAAAAAAATTAATTTTTTTATCTCAATTGAGCAATTGAACTTTAAAATGCATAAAAAAGGGTTTTCAAACTTCCTCAAAAAATTAATTAATCCCTACTTTTTTTCCACTCAATTGGGTACTTGAACTTTTAAAATACATCAAAAGACCCACAAAATTTTTCAAAAAGCAATTAAGCCCTTCATCTTATTAAAATTAGAAATAAAATTACAAAAACAATAAATTTTAGAAAAATTATTAAATTTTAATAAAAATATAAAAATTAGAAATCTTTATAAAATCGTAAAAAATAAAAATTGTAAAATTTTATTAAAATCATAAAAAAATTACCAACCACGAGTTTTTTCAATCAAAGTCATCACGTATCGCAACACAATATGAAATGTGACGGAAAATGATAAAAAATAAAATCAATAAAGTTATAAAAAATTATAAAATGCTTCTTTTGGTACGATAATTTTATAATTTTTTACAAAATTTATATTTCTTTACATTTTGAATAATTTTCTTACAACTTTATAAAATTTTATAATTATTTTATATTTTATATTTTAATAATTTTTACGATTTTTAAAAAATTATAAATTTTACTATTTTAAAAAAATTATAATTTTATATTTTTACAATTTTATATTTTTTCTTATTTTTAATATTTAAAATTTTTATTAAAATTTAATAATATTTATAACTTTTATTGATTTTATTTTTTATAATTTTTATAATTTTTAATAAAAGAAGGATTTAATTTTTTGAAAAAGTTTGAGGTATTTTGATGCATTTTAAAAGTACTAAATTAAGTGCAAAAAAGGAGGGCTTAATTATTTTTTGAAAAAGTTTGAGTGCTTTTTTGATGCATTTTAAAAGTTTAAGTACCCAAATTAGTACAAAAAAGGCTTAATTACTTTTTTGAAAAGTTTGAGGGCTTCTTACACCCTTAAGCCTATAAATAATAATTGAAAACAACATAAAATTTTAATAAAAAGATAAAATAGTATAGAATATACAAAATAAAAACATGATATGATGCCATGAATGCAATAAAATTTATGTAACATTAATTATTAGCATGCTAAAATTCATAAAAAAATATAACACCTTAAATATAATTATAATGTAAAATATAATACAAACATTAAACGAAACATCTTAATCACTTGGTTTTTCAATTGTTGATGTTTAGTAAAAAAGTTATTACTTATATTATTAGAATTAAGCTACCCAATTCTTATTTAAATAAAATACGATGGAAAATAAAATAAAAATAAAATCTATATAGAACTAGACTTCTTTTATTTTATTTTAGAATAAGGATTTTTAAACCTTATTAAACTCCATCTATTTTATATTGGTTAGGATAAGGTGTTTCAATCCTACTAGAATATGACTTTACAAGCCTATAAATAGACATAGTCTATTCCTCTTGTATTGATTCAAATTTTCGACATAGTGAATTTTCTTCTCCTCTGCTCGTGATTTTTTCCCGAAAGGGTTTCCACGTAAAATTCGTGTGTTTATTTTATTTTATTTTAATTTTCACAAATTGGTATCAGAGCTTCCGGGTTGTTCATCTCGATCATGGTAATGGTGTCTTTAAAGTATGAAATTTCGCTGTTGGATCGCCAGATTTGCGTTGTGGCATATTAAGATGCAAGCAGTTCTTGCGCAGATGGATCTGGAGGATACCCTGTTAGGGATAGATAAGATGCCTTCGACATTAACAGATGAAGAGAAAAAGCGTAAGGATCGAAAGGCGTTAACACAATTACATATGCATTTGTCCAACGAAATTTTGCAGGATATGATGAAAAAGAAGACCACCGCTGCATTATGGAAGAGGCTAGAACAATTATGTATGTCGAAAACTCTAACAAGCAAGTTGCATATGAAGCAACGTCTTTATGCTCATCGTTTGGAGAAAGGTGCATCTGTACACGAACACTTAACAGTGTTTAAAGAAATTCTCTCAAACTTGGAGGCCATGGAGGTTCAGTATGATAAGGAAGATCTAGGGTTGATTCTACTTTATTCGTTGCCCCCGTCTTATTCAACCTTTAGAGATACTATTTTATATAGCCACGAGACTCTCGCAGTTGATGAGGTTTATGATTCTTTGACCTCGTATGATAAAATGAAGCATCTTGTGGTTAAACCCGACTCTAAAGGAGAGGGTCTCATTGTTCATGGGAGACAAGATCGGAATGCTGATAATGATCGTAGAAGGACACAGGAACGGAATCCTCACGATAAATCTAAAGGTAGATCAAAGTCTTCAAATAGAGGTAAAACTTGTAACTTCTACAAGAAAAAAGGGCACATTAAATCTGAGTGCTACAAGTTACAAAATAAGATTAAAAGGGAGGTTACAAATCAAAAGGGAAAATAACCAGAAAATTTTGGTGAAGCTGATGTTGTAGAAGACTACAGCGATAGTGAACTTCTAGTCGCTTCTGTCAATGATTCTAAGTAAGCGAGGAGTGGATACTTGATTCAGGTTGTACCTTCCACATGAGTCCCAATTGGAATTGGTTTACAACTTACGAAACAGTGTTTGAAGGTATTGTCTTGATGGGAAATAATGCTTCGTGTAAAATCGTAGGTGTTGGAACAATTAAAGATAAGATGTTTGATGGAGTTGTCAGAACACTTAGTGACGTACGACATGTTCCAGAATTGAAAAGAAATTTAATTTCGTTGAGTACTCTTAATTCAAAAGGGTACAGATACACGGCTGAAAGTGGAGTTTTAAAGATTTCCAAAGGTTCCCTAGTTGTGATGAAAGGGCAGAGAAAGATTGCCAAGTTATCGTTTCTGAGGTTACATTATATGTTTTGCGAGGTTCTCATCATTCTTGGTGATGCAGCTGTCGCTTCCTCTTCCTTGTCAGATGATGATATTACTAAACTTTGGCATATGCGCCTAGGGAATATGAGTGAGAATGGCATGGAGCAAAAGAGGACTTCTTGATGGGTAAGGAATTTGCAAACTGAATTTTTGTGAGCACTGTGTTTTTCGGAAGCAAAAGAGAGTTCGATTCACCAGAGGAATCCATAACACGAAGGGAATGTTGGAGTATATTCATTCTGATCTGTGGGGGCCATGCAGAGTGCCTTCGAGAGGTGGAGCTAATTATATGCTAACCTTTATTGATGATTTTTCCAGAAAAGTTTGGGCGTTCTTTCTAAAGCAGAAAAGCGATGTGTTTTCCGCATTTAAGTCTAAAAATTATGATTGAAAAATAGACGGATAAATAAATAAAATACCTCAGCACAGACAATGGCTTAGAGTTCTGTTCTGATAAGTTTAATAGATTGTGCAAGTCAGAAGGGATCGTGAGACACTTGACAGTTCGCCATACTCCACAACAAAATGGTGTTGCAGAACGAATGAATAGAACGATCATGGAGAAGGTTCGATGTATGTTGTCAAATGCCAACTTACCAAAGTCATTTTGGGCAGAAGCAGCCTCTACTGCATGTTTTTTTATCAACCGATCTCCATCCGTTGCCATTGAAAAAAAGACTCCACAAGAGGTATGGTCTGGTAATCCTGCTAATTTATTCTGATTTAAAGATTTTGGGTGTCCTGCGTATGCTCATGTTGATAATGGAAAATTAGAACCGAGATCCATTAAATGAATTTTTCTTGGTTATAAAGCTGGTGTAAAATGGTATAAGTTATGGTGTCCTGAAAATAGAGAAGTTGTGATTAGCAGAGATGTTGTTTTTGATGAAACTACAATGCTACCTAACTAATCTCTTAAAAACTCTTCCAATAAAGAAAATCAAAAGCAGGTGGAGCATCAGATTAATACAGAGTCAACTCTTCAAGCCAGTATAAAAATTGAGAATAGAGTTGCTTCTTCACCACAATACTCTATCGCCAAAAACAGAACTAGAAGAGAAATTAAACCTCCAAAGAAATATGCCGAAGCTGATTTAGTTGCTTATGCTTTAAATGTGGCTGAAGATATAGATGCAAACCAAGAGCCATCTAATTATTCTGAGGCGGTTAGCTGTGAAGACTCAGAAAAATGGATGTTTGCTATGCAAGAGGAGATGGAATCACTTCACAAAAACAAAACATGGGATCTTGTGAAACTTCCTAAAGGTAAGAAGACTGTTCGTTGTAAATGGGTGTTTAAAAAGAAAGAAGGGACTCTAGGTGTAACACCCCTAAACCCGGCCCAGACGTTATGGCCGGATCCGACATGCCACATTGAAGCGTTTAAAACATTTTATATTGTTGATCCAGAAAAACTTACTTAGTGTTTTAAAAGATAATTTCAGTATAGGTTAAAGTGAATGAAAGCTGTGCACCAGGTAGGAAATCGGAAAAGAGGTGGTGAGTCCATCTGACCGCTAAATACCAAGCTCCTTCGGATCCAATCCTAGACATGCATACCGCCATTGCCACATCTTAACGTCATGGATATTTCTAGGAAACCGATTTAATTAAGTCATTTTTAGGAAAAGTGATTAATTTTGGAAAATACTTTCATTCGGAAGCTTTGCTTGTTGTCGTGTTATTTTGAAATCAATTGTTTTTTTTTTGAAAATGCGCCTAAAGCTATCCAATTTCAACAGTTAAAATAAGTAATACCTATCTTAGTAATACATATTAAAACCATCAAAAATAATTAAGCGGCCTTATTACATTTAAAACCCAAAACTTCAAACGTAAATAAAAGGATGTCTAGTTCACGGAAGAAAATCAAACTTTCGAGCGGGTGGCCACTCAAATTCCCTCACAGCTCCAAGCCCACTATGGTTGGGGATTACCTGCGTGGATGAAAATAAAAGGGGTGAGTTTGGGGAAAACTCAGTGTGTAAATTAACCCAACCATAGCCTATATGAGCTCAAACCACAGAAATAGAATAAGTTGGCCTTAGCCCAGAACAAAATTCAGAATAAAGCCCATAGGCCCATAACAGAACAAAACAGATATTACATGTTTATGCAGAAACCCAACCCAGATTCATCCATAACACCCCCGTACCAGCCTTACACCATGTGGGAGACTACTCGACCCACCCAACCGCTACACACCACGAAATCGCAATGAGGCGCGGATATTGTGACGAAGTCACCAGATCTGAATATTGTGGCGAGCCACGGAAGCAGAGATATATGTGGCAGAGCCACCAGATCAGATAATTGTGGCATAGCCACCAGGACGCTTCCTCCATAGTATAACCTAAGTCCCCATGCAATAGATATATAATCATGGCATACATCATACAGAATCAGATCGTCATGCTTTTTAGTCAAAAGTAACCCTAGGGGTATAATGGTAATTTTGCATCCATAGGGGTATTCAAGTAATTTAACTATTCTTAAGGTTTTCATACATAACATAGCCATTTACGTACGATCAGAAATACTTACCGCGTTTTCTTACCAATTTGGGCCCGCTGGCCCATTATCCCGTTTTTGGCCCATTAAGCCCAAAAATATCGAAATGCACAAAATCGCGCACTCTACAGTCTTATCACTTTAATTTACCATATACATCAAACTATTAATCTCATGAGCATTCACACACTCGCAAGATCTCAAAATACCGGCTTTTCGGCATTTCGGCTTTTCGGCATTTTGGCTTTTCGGCTTGTGCCGATCTAGTCTATAAGAGGGTGTTAGTTACACACTTGTTTGCGACGATATGCTGACGAGATCCACACACGAACCGCCTACAATTGGATTACTAACACGTTAATCTAACTATTCAAATACAAACTACGTATTAACCTCTTACAATATTCGGCCAACCACACCTACAGGTCATAGTAAGCTTATAAGAAATCAATAAGCAACTCATTAACAAATTTTTGTCAATGTTTACCACATAATCATAATTTTACTGCAAGCTATCTTCCTGAGCAACAGTCACTAAATCATTTATAACTGGAGCTACGAAACTCCAAATCAAGTGCCGTTAATTTTCCCTAAAAATAGACTCATATATCTTCTATCCATTAAAATTTCAGAATTTTTGGTTTAGCCAATCAATACCAGATTTTTCTCAAAATTTCCCATGTTTCACTGTTTGACTAATCTGACCACTCTTCATTACGAATTAAATTTCTCATTGTATAGAATTCAAAATATGTTCTTGTTTATTTCATTTGAAACTAGACTCAATAAGCTTTAATTACATAGTTTATTCAGCTTCTAATTCATCTCCCATAATTTATGGTGATTTTCCAAAGTCACATTACTGCTGCTATCCTAAGCAGATTTATTACCAAATCACTCTTTCACACATACCTTGCATGCATGTTATTTAAACATATATATCACCAATCAATGATCACATATCTATGATTTTACTTAAGTATAATCTCCATTTCATCATTTTAAAGCACAACATGTTAGCCGATTTTTCCCTTTAGCATCTAAGGCACATGCATGCTCATTTGTTTGGCTCAACTTCACCTATCTTCCATTTTTCATCAAAAGAACATGAAACAACAACCATTTCCTTCATTTTAGTTCATGACTAAATGCTCACAACACAACTAAAAACCAAAATATGCTTCAAGAGTTAAGGTAGAATCAAGAAGAACTCATGAACCTCAAAATAGAAGCAAGGTACCAAGAACTTACCTTCAATTTTCCTCCTCCTAGTGACCGAATACTCAAGAGCTTTCTCCTTTCCTTTCTCTTCTCTAACTTTCGGCTATGATGAACAAAGATGGACAAAACTTTGTTCTTTTCATCCTTTTGTTATTTTATTACCCAACATTTTATGACACAAAATAACCTATATTATTTGTGCCATACCTATGCCATAATGTCAATAAAAAAAAAATGCCCATAATGCTTATCATGCCCATCATGGAACATTTACCTAACCCATTATCATTTTTTTATCAATTTGTACCATAATTTATGGATATCAAGTGCACATATTGTCTTTAACAACATGATGGCCGGCCATTTCTTGTAAAATGGGAAGTTTGACATGCAAACCCTCCTATTTTGCACTACTATTTATTTGGCCACTACAAATTAGCCTATAGCATTTTCAAACATTTTCACATAGGTCCTATTTCATAATTTCACTCACAAATGACAAAATCAAAGCATGAAATTTTGCCAACATTCACAGAATTCCCGAAAATTGGGGCGTTACACTAGGAGTTGAAGAACCTAGATATAAAGCAAGGCTTGTTGCAAAGGGTTACAGTTATATTCCAAAAGTGGACTTCACAAATGTGTTCTCCCCAGTTGTGAAGCATAGTTCGATTCGAGCTTTGCTTGGCATTGTGGCCATACATGATTTACAGCTTGAGCAGTTAGATGTAAAAACTACATTTTTGCATGGAGAACTTGAGGAGGATATTTACATACAACAACTACAAGGTTTTACAGTCTCAGAAAAACAGGACTATGTTTGCTTGCTGAAAAAATCCCTTTACGGTTTGAAACAGTCACTAAGACAGTGGTACAAGAGGTTTGATTCATTTATGACTTCTCATGATTTCAAAAGAAGTAGCTTTGACAGTTGTGTTTACTTTAAAAAAACAATGATGGTTCTTTTGTGTATCTACTCCTTTATGTTGATGACATGTTGATAGCAGCAAAAGATAAAGGAGAGATAAGAAAGGTCAAAGCACAACTAAGTGAAGAATTTGAGATGAAAGATTTGGGACCAGCAAAGAAGATACTTGGTATGGAAATTCTCAGAGATAGAAAAGTAAGTAAATTGTACCTAAGTCAGAAGGGGTACATTGAGAAAATTCTCTGCAGGTTCAATATGAAGAGTGCTAAGCCTGTTAGTACTCCTTTAGCAGCTCGTTTTAGACTTTCATCGGCTTTGTCTCCACAATCAGATGATGAGATTGAGTACATATCACACGTTCCATACTCTAGTGCAATGGGATCTCTCATGTATGTTATGGTTTGTTCACGTCTAGATCTATCATATGCAGTCAGTGCATTTAGCAGATACATAGCGAATCCCGTTAAAGAACATTGGAAAGCAGTTCAATGGATTTTAAGATACTTACGAGGCACTACTGATGTTTGCTTACAATTTGAAAGAACTAAAGATAGAGTCATAGGATATGTTGATGTTGATTTTGCTGGAGACCTTGACAGAAGAAGATCTCTCACAGGTTATGTCTTTACAATCGGAGGTTGTGCAATTAGTTGGAAAGCCACTTTGCAAACTACAGTCGCTTTGTCTACCACTGAAGCTGAGTACATGGCGATTGCTGAGGCTTGTAAAGAAGCTATTTGGTTGAAGGGACTACTTAGTGAACTCAATTAAGACCTTCAAATCAGTACAATATTTTGTGACAGCCAGAGTGCCATCTTCCTTACAAAAGATCAAATGTTTCATGAGAGAACAAAACACATTGATGTTCGGTATTATTTTGTTCGTGATATTATTACTCGTGGTGATATTGTTGTGAGCAAAATTAGTACTCATGAAAATCCTGCAGATATGATGACTAAGTCACTTCCTATAACTAAGTTTGAGCATTGCTTCGACTTCGTTGGTGTTTATTGTTGAAGTTAAACTCTTAAGGGGTTTTATGGAAGAGGTGGAGAACTTGTTCATTGAAAGTTCGCGATGAAGAACTTGTTCATTGAGAGTTTGTGTCATGATGGAGATTGTTAGAATTTGTGTCATGTGAATTTTCTTCTCTTCTGCCCGTGGTTTTTTCCCGAAAGGGTTTCCACGTAAAAATTGTGTGTTTTTATTTTTATTTTTATTTTATTTTTCACATATATAAAAGATTGGTTTTTATTTCAACTTACTTATTGCTAGTAGGTTAAATTTTGTCTAATGTTACCATTTACAAAAAAATAAAATAAAATAAAATAAATTAACAATAAAATTTAATCATGCAATGTATTATCATAGTGTCTTATTCAATTTCAATAAATAGCGAGAGAGGTGATTCATTTAAATCGGAAAGAGGTTTTTGAAAGGGGGATCCGCTCAGCCCTTACCTTTTATTGATTTGTAGTGAAGGGCTTTCATCACTGATGCGTTTGGCAAAAAAGGAAGGTCTAGTAAGGGGTGCACAAGTATGTCAGAGGGGATTAGAAGTTATTCACCTACTTTTTGTAGACGATTCTATCCTTTTTTATGAAACAACTGAGGGAAGTGTTAATGTCTTGCAGGAGGTTTTAAAAGAATACGAGATATGTTCTAGACAGTGCGTTAGTTTTGATAAATCCCTTTTATTTTTCAGTTAAAATGTTACTAAAAATGTCAGACATTTAGTGTCACAAAAGTTGAAGGTTCGGTTCTCATCAAACCCAAAAAAGTATCTTAGGCTTCCAAACATGGTTGGAAGGAAAAAGAAAATTGATTTTCAGGTGTTGAAAGATAGATTGATGATAATGCTCTAGAATAACGTATTTTTATGTATTAATCATGTGTTTATTCTGAGCTTGATCCTACTAATTTAAGCTATTTATGTCTTTTTATCTTTCAGGGACTGATTTAGAGGCAAAAGCAAAATTAAGGGACAAAAGTGTGAATTTGGAGACACAATGGGCTGATATGCGACACAAGAAAAAGATTGTGCCAAAAGTGCAAGCATGGGAGACACAAAGACTAAAAACGCAAAAAGACGAGATTTTGTTTTATAAAACTCCATTTTATTTATATTAGGATAATTAAATATTAAGATAATTATTAGGATTATTTAAATTTTAGGATTTTATTTTAATTATCTTTATTTATCTTTAATTAAATGTATTTATCTTTTTAGAATTTAAGTTCAATTAGACTATCTTCCTAGCACTATAAATAGGGGGTGAAGTGATTCTATTTGGGTTCATCTTTTTCTAAAAACACTCTCCCCTTGAAAGTCTAGGCTTTTGTTTCTTCATATTTTCTTTCAATAAAATTCTCTTTTCCATTTTTATATTTATTTTCTTTTTTACCATTATCATGAGCCACTAAAACCTATCTAGTCAAAAGTTGTCAATATTCCCCAAAAAGAGTTCTTGAGGCCTAGAATCCGTACTTAGCCTTCTCGCCAAGTATTCATCGTTTCTTCGCACTACGGGCTGACGCTTCCGTCCATGGCCCTTAAGAAGTAAGCTTTTCAGCATATGCAAAGGTGACCGCTTTGTATGTTTTGGACGGATTGCATAGTCGGTTCGTTAACTTACTGCGTCAGAGGTTGGCAAGCCAAAGAGACGAAATGGCGTGGGATTCACCATTGAGAAGCGTTGATCTAGCATAGATTACTGGCTAAAGTCAGGTTCCCTAAAAATCATAAGTCTAATCTTTGGAGCTGGTGGTCGTAGGTGTCCTCTTCCACTATAACTGGCTTACTTGAGTTGAGAAGGGTCATTTAAAAGCCGAGGATCGAACCCAAGGTGGAATGAGACAACTGGAGGCTGGAATCTACCAATAAGAATTTTTTTTCCTTCAACTCTCTTTATTATTTTTATTATTTTCGTAATCACAATTTCAGTCAAATTTAGATTCTATTTTTTTCATTTATTTTCCAAATCAAATATTTAATTCTGTTATTTTTATTTTTATTCTGTCACGCAGGTTTTCTTGGCCACGATTCTGCCAAGATTTCGAGAAACAATCATTCGTATAATCCGGTCCCTGAGGATTCGACCCTACTTCCCCTTTACTATTATCTTTACTATTTTACAGGGAATAGGATATTTTTGGTGCTCTCAACTACCGCATCAATTGATTAAAAGAATTAATAGTTGGTGTGTTAAGCCCCTCTTTCAAGGTGGAAAAGATATGTTCATTAAAAGTGTGTTGCAAGCCATACCAACTTATTTAATGTCATGTTTCTTAATTCCTGCTTGTCTTTATACGAAAATAGAACACTTATAAGTAGATTTTGGTGGTAAAACTTTAAAGGAAAAAGAGGCATACACTGGTGTGAATGGAAGAACCTATGTGAGTTAAAAGAGGATGGGAAGTTAGGTTATAGGAATTTAGCGAAGTTTAATGTTGCTTTACTTGCGAAGCAATGATGGCATTTGGTTAATTACCCGAATTCTCTATTAGTGCGCATGTTAAAGGTAAATTATTACCCAAAAACTATCTTTATAATATTGACTTTAGGGAACAATCCATCTTATACTTAAAAGAGTATCTAGGCCATCAAATGAGTGTTGCAAGAGGGTATGTGTTGGCAAGTGGGAGCAAGGACCAACATCTCAATTTGGGATGATGTGTGGCTACCAAGATCTGTAAATTTTAAAGTGCACAATAGTGTTGGAACAGTTAACTAAATGAAGTTTCAAACCTAATCGATCAAAGACAAAGATGTTGGAAGGAAGATCTTATTACTAGATATTTCTTCCTGGAAAAGGCTAAGTGCATTATTTGTTTTCCGCTGTCCCGGCACCCTCAGTAAGATAGGATGGTTTGGCACACTGAGGTGACTGGTGAGTATATAGTGAGGAGTAGTTACAAACGCTTATTACATGGAGGGGATACACTTAAGCCTAGGCCTACAATAATGATTACACCATATTTTATAAGAAACTCTGGCAGACAGACTTGCCATCTAAAATAAAGATTACAATATGGAGGTTCTTTAATAACTACATTCCAACGCATATCAATCTTCATTATAGAAGGCTTCGGAGTTCAGTAGTCTGCCCTCGATGCTCAGATGGAACTGAAACGATAGAGCATGTTTTCCAATACTCAATAGTTATAAAAGATATATGACAACGATTAGAAAAAACATGGAATCAGGAAAGAACATGGTTTGGTTTTAGAGATTGGTTAATGGGTATTGTTTCTACCATTTCAACACGCAAGTGTAAGAAGGTGTTTTGTGCTTTTTTGGGTCATATAGACAACAAGGAATAAAAAAGGTGTATTGGGGGATTAAGAAAATCTTCGTATGAATAAACTTATTTCATGCGGGAATATATCAAAGAAATAAATGATATTGATAGACATTTACCCTGTCAAAAGATTATGGCGGAAAGATGGCGCCCGCCAAATCCAGATTCTATTAAAATAAATTTTGATGCAACTTACTAGAATTACACAAAAGAATCATGTTCGAGTTTGGTATGTAGGAATTCAGATGGATAGGTTTTGGGTTCAAGAATCAGACTTAATAAATAAATACTTTTCCCTTTTGCGGTTGAAGCATTGGCTATCTCTAGGTAGTGCAAATGGGACACAACCTAAGATTTTGAAGAATGGTAATTGTAGGGGATGCCCGCTTGATTATTCGAAAACTGCAAATAGGATAAGAGGATAGATCACTATAAGAGCCTACATCAAGGATTTGAAGGAACTGAATAAGAGGTTCGATAGATGTAATTTTGAACATGCATCAAGGTAAGCAAATGGTTGAGCACATCTTCTTGCTATAGAAGGAATAAGAATAGGGGAGAATACTTATCTAATAAAGGGAAGCAACCTTGGTTTTGCAACTGACGAAGCAGAGCGCGACAGAATGTGATAAGGAGAGCCAGCTAATTTACATCAAAAATTAAAAATAAATTTTATTAAACACATATTCACTGTAATTATGTGGTTTTTAGTTCTTTATTTAAAAATATATAAAAGTATGAAAATATTAAAATACTATCATAATAAAATTAAATATCATTTATAAGAAATAAAATATTATTTTTTCCCAATTGAGGGTAAAGGATTAACCTCTAACAACAACTCAATTGAGAATTTTATAATAAGTATGGATTAGAATATATTTAAAATACTAAACTCTGTAGTTACTTTTGGTATTTTTCTTATATTTTTCTTAATATTTTAAATATTATCTTATAAATTTTGTTCAAGAATTTAAAAATTACAAGATACAAAAAGCATTTTTTTTTAATTTTTTTGACAAGAGAGACATTTAAAATTTTATTGTCAATTAATCTCACAAAGAAGTGAAAGGGAAAAAAAAAACAAATCAAGCAAATATCCTTAAAAAAAGGAAAAAAAAAAAAGAGGATTAGAGAATATGGGTAGGTGTGGATTGTGGGTGAATTTTTTTTAAAATTTCAATTGCAACTAATAATTAAAAAAGAAAAAAAAATGTCCACTTTGTGGGCTTCGACCATTGGAAGGAAATAGTGGTGGGTTGCTCCCTCACATTTCCAAGTCTCCAACTGCCACTTCAAACTTCAATACCATTCCTTAAAGAAAAAGTAATACATGAGAATTGACAAACATTTTATATATGGAATAACATTACTCATTAATTTGATATTTATTTGCAATATGCTTTTGAACAACAAATACAATAAATTTTATTTAATCTCCTTTTCATATAAATTATACACAATAGATTTTAAATAATTTAAAAATATTTCAACTGTAATTTCATATAAGTATATAAAATGACTTAAACACGGTTAATATGATTTGGTTTAAAAACTTCACCCAAATTAAGGGAAAAAAAAAAGAACAGTTTGGGGGCGTCGGCACTACATTTTGATACGCGGCATTACTACTTAGACCTTAAAGTAGGCGGACACGATTTCATTGTCATAGCAGCCCATGTATTGACAATAAATGAGACTAGAAGGATACGTACTTTTCTTTTTCATTTAATATTTTAATATACTAAATTTTGATTGAATTTTTATATTTTTGTTACGACTTAAAATGTAAGTTTAACCGTTAAAATGGTTAAAATATTTTTTATTACTCGATTATTATTAAATAATTTTATTTTAATTTTAAAATATTACATCAGTAAATTTAATAGAAAATTAGTAAGATTAACAATTATATTTTATTTTATTTTTTACATATTTTTATTTAGAGTCGGTATTCGTACAATTTGAATTTATATAATAAACTGAATTAAGCATAAAAATTAATTAAACTGAACCAAATTATATATCGAGTATTTATTTTTGTTACATTTTTTATAGTTGGGTTTTAATGTATATTTGATATTTATATATCGAGTATTTATTTTGTAAGTAGATTCTATCAGGGTATTAAAAGAATCAAGCCTGACCAGATCAAATTGAATTCAACTTGATCCATAAATCATATTCCTCAGTAGGGGTGAGTATTCGATCGAGTCGAGTCGAATCGAGTAAAAAATTTTCGAGTTAGTCGAGTTGACAAATTCTATTTTAGCAACCGAACTCAATTTGAATTTTTTTCGAATTGAATCGAATCGAGTCAAAAAATTTCTAGTCAAATCAAGTCGAGTTAACGAATCCTATTATTTATACTTAATGTTGTGTTTAGATGGATCGATTATTTAACTAGTAGATGAAGTACAAGATTATTTAAATACATGAACAATATAATGATTTAGTCTTTTAACTTAATGAGTAAACATTTATCAAAACGACGTAGTTTTACCTTTTAACTTAATTATTTTGAATTTTAACTTTTAAAAAAGTAAACATTTATCAAAACTACGTAGATTTGTCTTTTCTTATTAGAATTTTCGGATAACTCGAATTGTGTAATTCATATTCGAGTTAAACCGAAAAACTTAATTTTTTATTCGAGTTGATCCAAATAACTTGATTAACTCAAATAACTCGAACTATTTAATTCAAAATTTGAATTTTTTATCGATTTTTTCGAATTGAATCGGATTTTGCTCACTCCTATTCCTAAGAATTCATATTTCAAACCATTTAAATTATGAAAAAAACATTAAACGTTACCTTAATTTTATTGGACCGAGCCTCATGGTTCTAGGGCCATATTCTCAGTGACAGAAGACATTTGAACATTGGGCTGAAATCAGAAGCTGGCCCAAGGAATGTTAACAATGTCGAAGAAATACTCTATATGCTGATTTGGTTTTCGAGCTTATTATTTTTCTTTTGGTATGCTTCATACATATTATCAAATTATGTTCAAAGTTCGTGATTATCATTTTTAATAATTTCAACTTCAAAATTCAAACATACATCTTGAATAAATTTTTACTAGACCAAGAACCACCACAAGTCTTGGTTTTTAATCTACCAAATAAATTATCAAATGTAATAATAGTAAGAAAAACCTCACAACATTTCCACCATTGGAATCAACATATCAACCTTTCACCACAACACTACCTATACCATTTACTTCTCTACTAAATGAAACACAAAATGACAATCACTCCTTTTCAATCATTTTCTTCCTTTTAGGAATCTGATAAAAAAATTTATATTGAAGCTTTCAATTATTCTACTTCTAAAATGAATCCTTGTTTCAAGTGAACATAAATCTCAAATTTCTAACAAGTTTCATTCATCTCAATAAATAGACAAGTTTGAAAAAAACAATCCATTAGTTTAAGCCCTCTAAACATCATACATATCTTCAACCATAGTTTAAGTAGAGAATATAAAGATTAATAATAAAGACAAAAGGGGCTCAAGGAAAGAGACTTATTAAGCCAATCATAAGTGGGTTGGGTTTAAAAAACAAAAACAAAAGACAATTACCCTTTGCCTTTTGCTTCTAGTTTATCATTTCCATATTTCTACACCAATTAATATTTTAAACCAAGAATGTGATTAAAAATAATAAAAATAAAGAAGAAACCAACAATTTTTTTTTTTCTTCTTTGACAAACAAATCAGACATAACTACCATTGTCTCTGACAATACTCTCTCTCTTTTTTCAATTTCATCCCTCCCAACACAAACCCCACACATTAAAATCCCCACCCCCCCCTTTTTTTTTTTGACCTCCAAATTTAATTACAAAAAATTTTAAAGGAAAGAAAAGTTAAATTATTTTCAAAAAGACCAAATTCCCAAAATAAAACCCACACAATAATACTAATTAATCAATTTTTAAAAGAGGAAAAAAATGAAAAAAGAATTAAATTGTCACCCTCCTAATCTTAGCAACCCACATGTTCCCTTCTCTTTGGCCCTTCAAATTTTTGTCTTAAGGGGGACCCTACACTATTAAAAAACAGCAATTGGGAAACACATAACATGAAAAAAACTAGCCCCCCAACCCCCCCATTTGTTAGATAGCTTTATTGCATTTTTATTTTTATTTTTATTTTTTGCACCAAGACCTTCTCACTGCCGTCTCTAGCTCTCTCCATTTCTCTGAACAACTTATAGTTGTTCTTCTTTCTTCGTCGGCTGCGGCTGTGATGGTTGTTGTTGTGGTGGTGCATGGTGGTTGTTGCTATTGTTGCTGTTCATTTTCTTGAGGCTTTGTTGTTGCTGGTACACTTGCCTTAGCCTTTCAATTTCCTTCTTCAGTGCTTCTTGATGAGCTGAAAATAAATGTTATAATAATAGGTAAATTTTACTGTTTCACAATGTATAGAATCATTTACTGAAAGTATAATAAAAATAAACATATAAAAAACCCAAAAATAAAATAAACATATAAAAACCCAAAAATAATTTCACTTAAAAAGGAATTAAAATGTCCTACACAATAATTAACAAAGAAAAAATAGGAAATTTGGCACGTATATGAAAATAAAATATGGCATAGACTGTTATGGCATATATACAAATATTGCTTAATATTATAATTTATTCTACCATTCTATTAAAGGGAGGGGGATTCTAATTATCAAAGCAAACAAAGGTTTATTTGAAATAATTTAAAGATAATTAACTAATAATTTCTTAAACTAGCAAACTAATATATCATGATTGAGGAGAAAAATGGTAAGTAACATTTATTGTGTGGCCTAAATATATTAAACCAATTGAACTAAATTCTGAACACATATTATAGTACTAGTTAATTATACTTAAAGAAAGAAAAAACCAAGTCTTACCATCTTTGAAAATCTTGTCTTGAGCCAAAGCTGCAATTCTTTGCTTCAAAGCACTATTGTCAACATTGAGAATCAGTCTTTGATGATCCAAGAATGCAACCCTTGGTGATAATGCTGATACTTCAGTCTTCATTTTTTTGTATATCAAAGAAAATAAAATTAAAACAAATTTGAAGAAAAAAAAATCATACACATATTGAAGATATATATTATCATATTTTTGCACCTGTAATGTTGTGACGCTCCTTTCAAGTTCAGAAATATATTGCAGCTTTCTAACTCTTGATCTTTGTGCAGATTGCCGGTTTGCCAGAATTCTGTTCATCACCCAAAATAAAATTAAAATATTTATAATGGTGTAAAAAATGTTGAATAGTAAAGGGTTTTGATTTGTTTTACCTCTTAACCCTTTTGGGATCAACGATGGGATCGCCATTAGAGGTTGATGGAGGTTGAGCAGCCTGTGGTTCAGGTTTGCATGAGCTCTCGACTTCTCCTGGTTCGTTCTTGGGCTGCTGCAGATCCAGGGACGGCACTGGTTTCTCGTCATTGTTGCTGTTTTGATCGGACGTCGGAGTGGAAGGGTTGGACGAGGATAACGTCGGTGCAGCAGCCATGGTGACGGCAACGTCGTCGGAGAACATAGACATGAGCTGTTCGTCGTCGAGACGATCGAACACATTGGTTTCCGTTATCATGGCATTGTTGTTGTGGTTGGTGTTGGAGTCCCTGCATTCCTCCACCAATGGTTGCTCGAGGAAAGCGATGGAGTCGCTAATGGAACGGCGGTGAGCCCCGCGGCGTGCGGAGGAGAAGTCGAGGAACTCGTCGACCCAAGAAGGCTGGTGGTTGTGGGAGGCGTTCATAGTGGCGGTGTTGGCAGTGGTGGAAATGAAGTTTGCCATTGTAGGCAATCTTTGATGTGGAAAAGAAGGCCAATTCTGGGTCATGTTGGGTATTTTTGGAGGTAATTGTGCCATTCTACACCAATGTCACAAACCCCAAAAACTCAAAAATATATATAAATAAATAAAAAGAGCACGAAAAACAAAGCTAATCTTAAACTAACCAACAACTAACTATACAACCAAACACACAAAAATATTACACGACACACACATATATCAACTCAAACCCCCAAACCCAAACCCAAACACCAACATCATATGATATAAGTCCTTTGAAGCCAATGATATAATCTTACACACTTCTTTCTTTTTCCTTTTTGCAATGGGGGGATTTTTTATTAAGGGGGAGGGGCAGAGAGAGGTGGGTCACATGGGGGGAGATTAGGGACAGCTAGCAACAGCTGGGGGCTTTTTTCCGATGGGAAAGTCGCAGTGTGAGTTTAATAACTGGGTGGAATCAGCACCACCACGTGCCGATGTGACCCCTTTCATTGGCCTCAACTATCTCTATATTTTTATATTCAAACATTATCTTATAACCTTTCCAACATATGGTATATGCATTTGTGTATTATATGCCCTTTTTCTAAATATATATATATATATATTATGAGCCCTACACATCCACAAGTTCTTTGATATTCGTTTTCATTGCTGATGGATATCTATATATCACTTGCACACATATTTAATATATATATTGCTTCTATATCTCTGTATATCATCATTTTGAATCCATAAACAGGTTATGTCTCTGATTGAATTCACTAATTTATTTAAGTTGAAAATATTTTTTATGAAAAATTTTGTGTTCAATTTTATTTATATCAATTGAGCTCTCCTACATTATGATAAATCATACTTATAAATATGCCTACACAGTGACTTAGTTAAATTAGCAGTGTAGCAAACAAATATAGTCCTTGTTAAAAGAACAATTAGATATAGGTCCATTTTGTAGGAAAAATATTGATTGGAAAAAGTTTTACATATTCAGAACCATTCAATGAATTATGGTACCAAATTGTTGGTAAACCATTGTTATTCAAAGTTGCTGATAAACTTAGGTTACAAGAACAGAAATATCATCTTTATAATGTATAAAGTTCATATAAATATACCTTTCAATATATATACATTATAGCAATACCTATATAAAAAAATTAACAAAAAAGAGAGAGCCCTATATGTTAAGCTCACGCTAGTAATAATAATTAAAAGGTGAAAATATTTGTTAAGTCCCTTTATTTAGGATTCGATCAAATTAGTCTATTTATTATTTAAAAATTAAATAAGATTAATTTATAATAAATTTAATATTTACTATATAAAAATATAAAAATATTTTATTTATAGTATTATAAAACTTTTAAAATATTAACTATATTAAATAGTAAATAACATTTTATGAACAATAAATGCGATTTTTTTAAATTAATAATATATAAATTAAATTAATTCATTTATTAAAAAATTAATTTAACATAAACGAGAAGCCTACTAAAATATTATTATAATTAAAAGGGTTTCAAGAAAAAAGTATTAATTTATTCCATTTATATTCTCTACGTTAGTAAATGCATGTGCCTATAATTAAGTATATGGCAAATTGGGTACAGATCATTGGAAGAAAATCTAATAGAAGAATATTCATGGAGGAGAGATGAATATAAATGTAAGTTGCTTAATACATTGCTTTTTTTTCTTCGTTTAGGGATTTTACATGGTTGGTTTCGAATTTAAATTAATTTTATATACGGGTTAGTATTTAATGTATTAGTAGTATTTTTTTTCATTTCATAAGTGATTTAAAAAAAATTATGCGTTGTCAATTGAGTATTAGTTTGATTGGTATTGGTATTGTTGTCAATGCAAGAGAAAATATGTTTGAGTGTGCTGAAACATATTTTCCTCCTATTTAAGAGTTGGATATTGAAAATATGGGTAGTTTTAATACATATAGACCTACATGAAATATAAAATGCAATAATTAGTTTAAACGAATACACATTATATAAAAATAGACAAAAATAACATATAACATTTTATCAGTTTTATACCGACCTAAGTGAATTATACAATATGCATATTATATATATGGGAAAATAATAATACATAAAGATTTAAGTAGTGGGAAGATGTAGGGAATTTGGGGTAGGGAGATGAGCTGTGAAAGAAAGGGAACTTGTAAGAATCATGTCCTTTCTTCTTCCCCATGTGAACTGTTTGTAAGAGCCCCCACTCTTTTTCCCTTTGCTTTGCTTTGTCCCCAAATCAGACTCACATGGTCTCTAATGTGACCTTATTTGTTTTTCCATTTTATTTTTTATTTTTTTATTAACTCCCCACTCCTCTCTCTTTCTATAGCTTCTTGGTAGCTTCCATCATCTCATGTTGGCATTTATGTTGGGATTTTTTTAAAAAAAAATTAAAAAAGAAACCCTAATCATGATTAGTTAAAAATAATAATCTAAATAAATAAGGCATGTTCAGTAAACCCTCTGGCAAGTAAAAGTTTGTCTAACAATTATTTAATTTTATCCAATTCTTTGTTTTTAAATAATTTTGTAACTTAACCACTTTAATAATCGCTTAATCATACTTTAATTTTTATTTTTTTATATAAAAAGAATTATACGAAAACCAATTATCGAGGTTGATATTTGAATCTCAAATTTACTGGATTCTTAGTTTATTATTATTTTAATTAATAATTAAGATAATTAAAAGTAGAGGACCAGCTGGCTTGGATCAAATGATTGAATAGTGTTGTGAGAGAGTAAGTTAAATGAATGCCTTTTCACATTATTACAACTACAAAAATTAAATACCATGTTTGCTTTTCTTATTACACTTTAAATTTTATGTCCTATTTAATTCTTTTAATATATATATACAGAGTTAAATAAGAAAAAAAAGAAGAGAGTAAAGGTATTTTAAGAGGCAAAAAAAGAATGAATGGATGAATATGAGGTTCTAAAGGTAGGGAAAATCTGGCATCATTTTCAAGCTCTTTTTTAAAACAATCATGAAGTATGAACAAAAACCAAATATTCCATGATTTTTTTTTTTTAAAGAAAAAGGGATTTGCATGTGCAAACCATGACTTAATACAAGATAACAGCAAATGGTATATATATATATATTTGGTTGTAAATTATTAATTTTGGATATAATTTGTCGGATCCCAGAAATTCTTCAAGTGCCGTACAGAAGAGGATGGAAGAGGGAGAAGCAAGCATTATTGTAGGTGATGAGGACTACTATAATGGAGGTGATGAGGAAGGAGAAGGAGAAGCAAGCATTATTGTAGGTGGATGGAGCAAATTTAGATTTAAATAGGATATTATATCAAAATTTATACAAAATTTTTCTAAACACATAATAATCCATACATAATCATGAGTTTAGAAAAATCCTTGAAAAAATAATATTTTGTACGAATAAAATAAATATTATCTATTGTTTATTATGTTACTACATTAGAATTAAAATAAGATTTATTTTTATTATTTAAAATATTTATTAAAATTGAGATTACAGTTTATATATCTAAATTAAATTACTCTTTTCACTATAATTTAAATTACTTATTATTATTATTATTATTATTATTATTATTATTATTATAAATACAATTATATATATATTCAACGAAAAATTAAAAAATTGATAAAATCACACATGAGCCTTAACTAACCAACACTTTATTAGCTTTAAATTATTTATTTTTAAGTTACATTTTACTGCTATTTCAATAATATAAAATTAAATTCAACATTTAAAAGTTCAAATTATTATTTATTATTATTTACTTTTTGACTTTAATTATGATTCAATTTTTTCTAATATTTTAATTATTAAAATAAATTAATGAAATAAATTTCATGTAATATTAGAAATTAGTGTAACATAAATACAGTAAGGGCCTACTTGGTCTTTTCAGGTAATAATAAAAGCCTTAGAAAAGGGGACGCGTAAACACGTTGCAGTAAAGTAATAAATTAAAAATATAAAAGGAAAAAAAAAGTTAAGACTTCAGAGGTGGTGACCACTTTTGTACAGTTACATCCATTTCCAGTTTAGCCTTGTGATTTTATTCCATTTATATTATTTATAAAATAAAAGTAATAGTAATTTTAAAATAAAAATTATAGATGTTGAGTTCTAATCTGTTTATTTTTAAAAATATTTCTATAAGATTATACTGAATGGAGTAAAATTATTTAAGTTTTAAAATGATATATACACAGATAAGATGGAAATTATTAAATTAAATTTATTGAAGTTATTATTTTCAAGTTTAAAGTATTAATTAATTTACAAAGCATTTTTTAATAGATTCAACCTTTTTTGAGTTGAGTTATCATATTATTTTCGATTGTATCTTGAATCACACCTCATAAAAGCTCGATTGTATTTGTTGGAAACTTTGACAACATGTATTGTTTGTACGATCTCATGTTCAAACAACAATTAAAATAAATTAGTTTGGAATTGTAAAAGTTCTTGTGTTAGCATGTTTGACTTTTGATTAAACCTCGTTAAACAGTAAATGTAGAGATATTTCATGATCAACATTTTATTTATATGTAAGAATATTTAAAATAACGATTTATAACAATTAAAGTTTAACTTTCAAGCTGCAATTACCGATTATGAAAGAATAGATTAAATTTAAACCAATAATGATATAGAATAAATTGTTGAGTGAAAATTATTCCTGAACAAGGTTCTATAAAAGTAGGTACGTGCCACAACATTATTAGGATACATTTATGCCATTAGGAAATCCATCAATCAAGATTGCACTGTTAGATAATTGATCAAGTAAAACTCATGAATTTGATTCCCCAAAATTTAATCGATAGAATTCCACCAATCACTTTGTTAAGACATCTATTTCAAGAATCTCAATATCTTCCTCCTTTCTCAGGGCCAACATTACCTCCAATGGAGTTCATCAAAATTTATTTCTCCTCCATTGTGTTAATGGCCACACCCTACTATTATATATTATGGTTCTTCCTTGCTCGGCCCTTAATCCCTGGTAAGTTTGGTGCATTATAAGGTGTGTAATGTATTTCTCGTGTAACTACAATTAATTATGGGTAAACTATAAAAATAGTCAATTTTATTTACCTCAGATTATATTTTAGTCATTTACGTCTGAAATGTTACGTTTTAATCACTTATATTATTGTTTTGTTATGAAGTGGTCACTCTACTATTAAACTACATTACCTCCCTAACGACAGTCCTACTTGACAGTCCAAATGGGTTTTAAATGCCAACTTGGATGTCCAGTAGTTGAGATGAAAATATGTTTTTAACTAAATAAATTTAATTTGAACTGTCACGTAAGACATTCAAGTTGGCATTTTAAACCCATTTGAACTGCTACGTAGGACCGCCGTTAGGGAGATAACGGAGCTTAATGGTAGAGTGACCACTTTGTAACAAAACAATAACGTAAGTGACTAAAACGTAGTATTTCAAACATAAGTGACTAAAATGTAATATGAAACAAACAAAAGTGACAATTTTTATAATTTATCCATTAATTATTGGTTTGAGGGATTTAAAAGTAATTTAAAAATGAATAAATATTCATTTACTGTCAAAGTGAGCACAAATAACTGGAATAAAAAGAGTCAAACTGAGTTAGAAAATTAAAATACCCGGTTCTACAAAAATTACAAGCATAATTTTTTTTTTTGTAAAAATTGTAATATGTATAAATAAGTTACTTAAAAATATATTAGAAATTGTGGCACATGGAATGTGTGTGATATGATATGTAATAAAACATGACAACAATAACATAAAATAGGTGATATGTATACAAATATAATACAATGTATTTTTTTTGGAAGTATATAATACAATGTAAATAATTGTGAGAAATGGGTATATTTTCTTTAAATAGATTATGTCATTTCAGTTATGTCGTATATTTGTGACACTAACTCAATAAAAAATTTTAATAATAAAATAAAAACATAACGAGAAATTTAGCCCTAGAGTTTATCTCTTTTATCACTTTGGCCCTGATTTTTTTAATTACTTGGTCTTCAATTTCTAGTTAAATTATTTTTAATAAAAAATTAGTTGAATTGTTAACGTTTTAACAATACTGACTTGATAACTTGTACAATAATTCACGTATAATTCATAAAATAAATATTTTATTTTATTTTCAAATTTATTCATATTAACAATGAATTCACGTCAATCAAAATTTTTCTTAAAAACAAAGTAATTTGATCAAAATTTGATGGTTGAGTGGAACCTGAAAAACAAAGGTAAATTAGGAGTTGAGAGCTGAAAGATGAAAAGATGGAATTTGGAAGTCTGAAATCACATTTATTTAATCACATTAATTAATGGGGCATAAGAAAAAAGGCCCACCGGCAAAGTCGGAATCTAAGAACAAATAGATTAAGAGTAACGATTTTATGAAATGTATCAGTAAAAGTTGGAATCCAACTTCAGTTCAAATTATTTTATGAATGGTCCAGGGTGTGTGTTGAGTCATCATGGATATTTGGGGGCTTGACCACTGACCAATTTTTATGGTCGGTCCCCCTTGGGGTTTTAGGATTCTGGCGACCCTAATATGGAACCATCCTTAGTCAGGGTGCAGCAGGCTAAGGAACCAACTTGGACCACGACTTGTAGGCTTTGTTATGATAGGGGGCTCGATTGATTCAAAGCTATAACCATTTCAGTATTTATTAATGTTGTAATTGTAGTTGAAAAGATGAATCTAGTATTTGGTATTGGTACGTGTTTAATTAAATTAAATTATGGCATATTTATACTAGGTGAAACATATAATTTTAAAAAATTGATATAAACTAAATTTGTTTTTGTTTTTTAATTTATAGCACAAAATCGAAAAAATCTTTTCTATGAGTATTGAATACATTTTAAAATTAAGTTAAAAGTATTTAAAATGTTAAAATATGCTATAAGTTCTTTGTTATAAGCTCCATGACAAATGCTTCGTCCTCAACATCAATAGAACATTATGATACGTTGATAATCGACTTTGTCATAATTCAAGTACAACATATCTAGAGTGATTGCAAGCAACTATTATGATAAGGAAATCAGTCTTGGAAGGTTCAAAACGGTGGGTGAGCAAATTCGGCAAAAGTATCGAGCATCCATCAAACTAGAGAGGACGAAACAAAATCATCTCTAAAATGACATGCAAAAGTAAGACTACATGCATAAACAAGACTAAAAAATGTGATACAAGAACAGAAAAACTTTCTAAAAGTGAAGACTTATTAATTAATAAAATATATAAAAAAATATAAAACTCAAGACAACACATGTTTAAATCGACTCATGAAATCATTTATTATTTTGAAAGTATTTCAAAATAAAAATAGATTAAGAAGTCGACAAATACCACCAACTTTCCAAGAGAAACTGATGGTGGCTAGTGGAGTTTCAACGACAACAGACACCATCATTTGTCCATCAAAACTTGTGAAGACAATAAATATATTCACAAAATAGATTTATAAATTAGAAAGAGAAAACACATGGAGTGAATGAGAAAAAAAAAATGAAAGAGAGGGTTGATGGGAGAGAGAGAGAGAAATGTGAGTGATAGCCTGCCTGAAAGGCTAGCACTGATGTTAGACAAAACAAGGAGAAACACGATTGGAAGAAAAAAACGAAATTTTTTATATGAGATCAATTTTAACTTAATTTAATTACATTATACAACATTTTAATTTTATGATTTCAATTTAATATAATCACATTATACAACAACTAATTTAATTACCATATTATATTTCAGTATTAATGACATCATATCATAATTTCATTTAAATTGATTTAAGAATAAAATATAAATATAACATTTATTTAAAAAAGGAAAAGAAGTAATCTTGTTTTATTTTTTGTTTATTATATATATATATATATATGATAACATACATATGCATATCATATATATACTAAAATAAAATTTTCGAATAATTTTAATAATAATTATTTCTAAACTAATTATAAAATAGTTGTCACCTATTACTAACACATCAGCATGGTTTAATTTTATAACCAAATTACTAGTAAAAATTATAAAAATTAATTAAATTTATAATAATAATTAAATATATAATTAATAAATACAATTAATCCGTATATTAGTTGAAAATAAAATTAATTTAATTAGATAAGACAATAAAACCAATTTTATTGAAAAGATACCTTTCAAGCCGCAAAAACTGGGAAAAAATAATTTCCTTGTTGGCTTTTTTTTTTTAAATTAAGTTGGTAAATCATGATTTTAACTATGGAAATATTTTACATATTTAATGTATTACATTTATTATGAATCTTGTTAAATGTTTTTTGGGCTTAAACTTCATAATTATTTGTCAGAGGAAAAGTTTTTTTTAGTTAGCATTTAATATTTGTTTGAAAACTTTAAAGCTCAAGTTTTAATATGAAAATAATTATCGAGTTCAGTCTCAATATAAGAATAATTATTAAGTTCAAAGACTTAGATAAAAAATTTCAAGCCTCAACGTGAGAACAATTACCTAGTTTAGGTTTTAATATAAAAATAATTATTAAGTTTAAAGACTAACTTGCACAAAAAAAGTTTAAACTCTAATATGAAAATTACTTAAAAAAATTGTTGCCGAGTTTATGCTTAAATTGTAATTTAACCCTTATTTTTAATTTCAAAAGTTGCATCAACAACAATATCAAAACTAAACAGATTAATAAGTATGGTCTAAATTCAAGAGACTAATTGCGATGTTGCTATAAATTTTACTTTCCTCTTCTTATTAAAAAAAAAAAAAAAAGGGACCGAGGTGGGTCACAGTTAGGGCATAGTTAATATGGTTTGGTAGCAAGTCTTTCAAGATGTAGAATAGACCCAAGGCTTCTTTGCAAGAGTTAAAAGGCTCAAATCCACCTCTGCATTGTCTAAGAGAGTGGGTGAAGTCAAAGTCAACTATTGGACCAAATTTATTTACATCCCATATTTTATATTTCTCAAAAAAATCTTTTAAATATTTCCCTCAAAAAATCAAAAGAGAGCCTTATTGAAAATCTGTTTTGAAAAACGATTAATGGTGTGTTTGTTTAAGAAAATGAATTACGAATTTTGTTTTTAATTTTTGCATTTTTGTATTCGTTTTATATAAATTATTTCAATTAACAATAATTTTTAATTTTAAATAATATTCTTAATATTTTATTAAAAATTTTATATTAATATTTATAAATATATAGTAATAAATGTTCTATAATATAAGAAAATTTTGCTATCAATTTCTGGAAAAATCATTTTTCTAAAGAGTGAAACAAACAAGTTCAAATATTTTTCAATTCTTTTCTTGTTTTTATATGTATATAGAGATGCATATCAGATTTTCCGGTAGATATCACTTGTTTGTGTCGTCTTTTTCATCGGTTTTTG
The DNA here is from genome assembly GCF_025698485.1 of Gossypium arboreum. Classification (NCBI taxonomy): domain Eukaryota; kingdom Viridiplantae; phylum Streptophyta; class Magnoliopsida; order Malvales; family Malvaceae; genus Gossypium; species Gossypium arboreum. The sequence continues at coordinate 115,307,021 of NC_069070.1, read as the reverse complement.
GATGATATAGCACTTGTCTTGTTGTATTAAACCTGCTAAAATATCAACCACACCTTTATCTAAACTCATCCAGCTTATATATATTTTCTTTTCTAATTTTCTCAGATATATTGGACAAAGATATCACAAGGATATTTTAAGAATCAAGAGACTATATTACATAATATATACATATATTATTTCATATCATGCCAATCATAGTTTGTACATTCGTGTATAGTCCATAGCACATTCATAAGAGCTAAGGAACAATGATATCGCCCCTCCCCCCTTTTCCTAACCCTGTGAGATGACATACCTTTTTTGCTTATTCTGTGTATGTACGTACTTGCTAACTCTGTCAGAGCTGAGGCCCGAGGTTAATGTTCGAAACACCCACTCTTATTTCCATTCTGCAAATCATTGCTTTTAACATCCGTTTTGTCGTGTGAAAAATGGGATTTCAGCCCTATCCAACACCGGTAATAATCGAGATCCCTGAAGTGGGAGTCAAGAGCCCATGGACAGGTTCTAGGCATTAAACATGATTCAAACATAAAGGCCATTGTATCAGTGATCTTGTGAGGTCCGGCCTCATTTCCACGTGCAACAGTGGCCTGCAAATCAAAAGAGTTGTCAGAACAGACTAGTGATCCTAAGAGCAAGCAGTTCCGAATAATAAACGGGCATTATCAACTAATTAACAGGACTGGGTAGTCTTATTAGCTTTGGGTATTCCTAGCCCTAAAACTTCATGGTAATCGACTACCCGATCAGACAACCCAAAGAACAAAAATGGCATAATGGAAATTGACTTGCGACCTCAATGTTGTGCTCAAGATAATTACCTCATATGTCTTGGTGTCAGGACCATGAGGAGTCATGCAGCTGTGAAGGCTAGCACCACCGGGCAGAAAACCATCAGCTTTTGCCTGAAACCAATACATGGTAGCCAAAATTCTCAATCAGAAAACTTAAGTAAGGCTGATTTTTATTTTCGAAGCCAACATCGATATCAATGGGGATACAACCATATGATCCAGTGTTCCACTAGAAACATGCTTAAACTTTATCAACTAAAAAGAAAATAGCCAGATTGTGATAGGACACACCTCATATCCACCATATATTAGGCCCATAAATTCACTCATGCAATTGCGATGGTAATATGGAGGTCTGAATGTATGTTCAGCAACCAACCATCGGGGAGGGAAAATGACAAAATCAAGCAATGCCACACCCAGTTTATCAGTTGGTGCCGTCAGAACTGCAAGATATTGCTCAAATAAAATGTAGATAATTTAAGTACAATTGACCCCCAAAAGTCTTAGGAGAAGTACTATGTGAAGACAGAGATCATCTAGCAGCCTACCTGTATTTATTGATGGATCACCATGATCGATTAAAACAGTATTGTAAGGGCAGAACTTGCTAAGATCATACTGAATCCAACATTTTCAAGAAAATCAGATCGCTCTAATGGATCATAGTCAAAATCTTATAGTTTTTAATTATTTTAGTTTGAAGGTTGATTGCACCCACCTTATATGGGACATAATTACCATGCCAGGCAACCACATTGAAAGGAGAAAAATCTTGTCTTGCATTGAAAAGTTCTCCTCCAAACTTTTGTATAATAGTAAACCCTGGTCGGGGGCAATCCTCAAACCAGGCTGTGGGAGCAAGGAAGTCCCTTGAAGCAGCAAGACCATTAGCACCTACACAAGATGAAAATCATACGCTAAGGGCATATCTATCCAACATGATCAATAAAGTGGCTTATTGTTAACGGTACACGGACAACAAAATATTATACTTCATTCACTCATAGGCCACATTTGAAAAAGAGATTAGGTACCTATAGGACCAAGATCAGGAAGTTGAAAATGGGTACCAAAAACTTCAGCAACATAACCACGTGATGGGCCATCAGGCAAATCTACAACAAAGCGGAAGCCTTGGGGTAAGACAACAATTTCACCAGGAGATACCTGCAATCTTCCGCATTCAGTAGTGATCCATAGCCCTGTAATCAGAAACACGGTTCTTTAGTATGCATATTCCTTTGTGACAAAAAGAGTTTTAAGTTAACCAGTACTGCATGTAATCTTTGCTCATAAATGAATAAGAAGTTTTAAAGAAAACACATATCCTGATAAAAGACCTCAAGTTTTCTCAATTATACGAGTAACCATGCCCCAAAAGGAAATCTAAGACTCCAAACAAGCAGAAAATAAACTTTTTTTCAAAGATAAAAGGATTTTAACTTTCAAAGATAAAAGGATTTTAACTTACTTCCTTGCTGGGGAACTACCAAAAAATCACCATCTGCATTGCAGAAGGCACAATTGTCCATTGATTTGTTGGCAGTATACCTACATGTGAGGAAAATTTTATTACCTCCATGCATACCTTTAAGCTAAACAATTGAGCACAACCCGACTCTCCTAGCAAAGGATCAATGCAACAAAAGTTCTTTCTGAATGCATGAAAGAGACACAAGATAGTAATGGGGGTGAAACTCATCTCAACCAAGCACATGAACAATTTGGTGAACATATCGAGCCAAAATTTAAATTGCAAACAGACCCAACTCACATTACATTCGTTTCAGTAATGAAAAAAGTTACTACAGTAACCTGCCCATAATTCTTAGATAGCAGGTGTATTAAGCAGTTATAATCAGATTCATCATTCATGTAAAAAATGAAATGACAACTAAAATACCAATTACATGTGAATAGCAAATCCATGGCGAAGGAATGAGCTGCCAGCTCCACATAGTGTGTATAAACCATCAATAAAATCCGTCGGCGAATCGGGAATATCCACAGGCTTCCACCGGAGCTGAGTCGGGTTTGCTACCGTGTTGGACCCATCAAATTCACTCACAAGCTTTTTGTGACTCGGTTCACGAGGCCAAAACGGCTCGTGAGTAACCGATGGTTTGATTCTATAGAACCAACTATTAACACAAAAAATTCAAAAAAAAAAAAAGAAAAAGAAAGAAGAAGACAAAATCAATAACATGAACGCTAAACAATTTTCCTTTAATCAAAATTTAAAAGAAAATTTAATTTACTAAAAACTCAACCGAATTATCATATACACTGCTAGTCAAATTTTAACACTACTAAACAAATTATTCAAAAATCTGAAAAAAGAAAAGCACCTGCGTTGATTAAGCTTCCGAGGAGAAGTAAAGGAAGTGCCGGAGATCTGCTCAGCATAGAGTCCAAATGGGCAAATAAGAGGACTATTTTGGCCACGTGGCAGAGCTCCTGCGATCGCTTCCGATTCAAAATGATTGCCAAATCCTGAATGATATTCCAAATCATCGGGAAAACGCCCCCAACCTTCGCCTTTTATAACTTCCGCCGCCGGTTTCTCCATCTTTCTCGGTTTTTTTTTTTAAATTTTGCCCCCCTTATTTTGTACGGGTAAATCTATGACAGACAATGAGCTAAATGATGTAAGAGCAAGAGATTGAGATCAAGAGATCGACGTGGCAGTTTCATCGGCTGGAGAGTCGTGCTGTCCTAAGCTACCTTTTTTGTCTTATAATTCAAGAACTGAATGTTAGTCAATTAATTACATATAATTGGCAAAGGTCAATTCCATTAACATCTCAAATTATCCTTCAAATTTTCAATTACTTCCTAGACTTCAAAATGTTTTTGATTCAATCTTTTCATTAGTTTAGTTATTGGTTAAAATATGCCAAAAATCCTTATATTTTTAAAAATTAGAATTTTGTCTTTATCTTTTTATTTTCAAGTATTTAGTTTGTCTATTTTTAAACTTTAAGTCTAACTGTTATCACTTTTAATTTTTTTGTTAAATTTAGACCCATTATAATATTATTATTTTAGTATTTTTGACTATCAAATGAATATTTTTATTTTAAAATGTTACACCAATAAATTTAACAAAAAAAATTAACATTGTTAATAGTTTAACTTGAATTGAAAAAAGAGAGATTAAATTTTTAAAATAAAATACAATGACTACCTTTTATATTTTCAAAGAGTACATAAATTTATGAAATATTTCAAGCTTAGTACTTTGAGGACTCAAATACAATTTTTTAAAATTTGAAGATGAATTTTAAATAATTAAGATATGAGATGCGATCTTTTTCCAACTTTTTATCTTCTATATCGACAAATTTAAAATCGGGTTACAAAAATAGGGGCCCAACAACAAATCCAATTTCCTGACCCGACCCGATCCGACATGTACGCCCCCTCCTAAATCTATGCCCACTTTTTCTTTTTCTTTTTTAAATATCTTATTACAATTTCAAAATCGATGCCACCGATCTCTGCCACTTGATAAAATTTTCCGCATAAATTCAAATCTTTATTCTTTTTCAAGATCCGATAGAAGAACCCGACCTGGTGATCCGAAATGGCGGCGTATAGAGCAGATGATGACTACGACTATTTGTTCAAGCTAGTATTGATCGGAGATTCGGGGGTTGGGAAATCGAACTTGTTGTCGAGATTCACGAAAAACGAGTTTAATCTGGAGTCAAAATCCACAATCGGAGTAGAATTTGCTACCCGAAGTATTCGGGTCGATGATAAGGTCGTTAAGGCCCAGATTTGGGACACCGCTGGACAAGAAAGGTATGGTTTTTTCAAGTTTTTTTATTATATATTTTATCATCTTTTTTTTTAATCATTTTATGAAAATGAAGTCTTCTTTGAGTTGATAGGTCGGATTGGTAGAATGGGTATTTGGGATTTTGTATTTTTGGAGCTGTTTAGTAGCAGAGGAAATGTGGTAGAATTATGTTCAAGTAGTTCTTATCTTATTGCTTGTCTGTTTCTGTATTTTCTTTTTGGATTTTGGGGTAATTTTTGTAACTTTTTAGTGATTTGAGGAAAAGAAGCTGCGTCTAGACTACAGTATTTGGTTTGGTGAAGTAAGTAATGAGATTTACTTTTTCTTTGTTTTGGATTGCTTGGTTGCTAAGAAAATATGGGTGCCAGGTGCCTTCAGAAAATTTCCTTTTAATGTTAAAGCATGTGGTCTTGGCTTTTGGTTATTTAGTGAAAAGTAGATATTTTATTTTCCTTGGATTGCTGTATTTGATGTAAATTTTAAGCATATGCGAAAGGCCAATTGTCTTGATTGGTTAGCTTATATACCATAAGCTACTTAAACCATGTACATTTGGGTCCAAGTGATAATGTTACAGCTTGTTTAACTGATGAAAAGGTGGAATTAAACCTACTGTTTATAGAAGTCCTAGTTGAATCATCAAATATACATCTTTAGAATATAGGTTCATTGAAGAGGATATCATCTGTATCTCCGATCTATAGATCGTTTTACTTTTCGTCATTCATTTTAGAAGGATATGATTGTTATCAGTTCTATATGTTAACCTTGTTCTAGTCTTGAAGTTCTTTACGATGTCCATAAATTTAGGACATTGTTGTAATTAATATCTGTAAACTTTGAAGCTTGGATTTATGTGAAAAACATCACATGCCTTCAGAGGGCATGTTTTCTATTATTCTTTAGCTCTCTGTATCATGCACGAGTCTAAAAAGGGGCTTGTGTTGCATACTTTGATGATTTACGATAGATGCATAGATAATGTTTGGTGCCCGAGTTTCCGGTTGCTGTGCAACTTTTTATTTTAATTGCTCGATCAAAATTTTTTTATTGCCATGACTTAGTCAAGGGGGATCATGATGATATGAACTCGATAGAAGATTCTGAATTGCCTAGTATAAGAAATCGATGCCTTTGCTTGAGAGGCATTAAACAAGGCTTGCCCAAAGGTAAGGTTTTATTGGTGTGAAAAGGAAATATAAATAGTTCTTCTACCTACATTTAAATTGTGAATGCTTAATATACGGTTTCTGCTACAAATAGATGTATTTTATATGCTTTTTGAGACTTGTTTTCTTGTTATATTCTTCCAAATTAAGATACCGGGCGATTACAAGTGCGTACTACCGAGGAGCTGTCGGTGCATTGCTTGTCTATGATGTCACTCGACACATCACATTTGAGAATGTCGAGAGATGGTTGAAGGAACTACGGGATCACACAGACTCCAATATCGTGATTATGCTTGTCGGTAACAAGGCAGACCTACGACACTTGCGTGCCGTTTCCACTGAGGAAGCTAAGGCCTTTGCCGAGAGAGAGAAAACCTACTTTATGGAGACATCTGCCCTCGAGTCCCTGAATGTAGAGAATGCATTCACTGAAGTACTAACTCAAATATACCATGTGGTAAGTCGAAAAGCACTCGAAGTAGGGGATGATCCCGCAGCATTGCCGAAGGGACAAACCATCAATGTCGGCAAGGACGATGTTTCAGCCCTCAAGAAAATTGGCTGCTGTTCTGCTTAACTGTCAGATGATTTTGAGTGTCAAAGTTCCCCTCAAAATTTTTATCTCATTAAGCGCCCCTAACCCCCAAAAAAAAAAAAACGAAAAGAAAATCCTTACTAGATTTGATATCATTTCCTTTTTCATGGTTCTTTTAGGGTATCTTATTTCCTCATGCAATGTTGCAGTTCATAGTTCTGATGTTGTATTTGATCACTTTAGAATAGTTTGATCAGACAAGGTTTAGTTTTGTACTTTAAAATAATTTTCATTTGTTATGGATGATAAAATTTGAATTACCTAATTATTATTTATCTATTTTTTCCCCAAGACCCGTAATCTTCAAAATTTTGTTAACAATGTAATAACTAATATGCATGCTATCTGAAATGAATGTGTAAATTATATTTATTTCCCCTTTTTTCCTTCTGTCTCGTTTGTTTATTTCCCCCTTTTTTTTCTAACGTTTCTTTTCATTCTTTGTCTTCTGTTTTCTTTCGTCTGTCTTTCTCCTTTTCTTGTCCTCGAAGAAATTTGATAGAAAAGAAGGAAAGAAGAGAGAAGACAGAGAGCAGAAAAGAATCTAGGAGAAAGTCAATAGATTGATCAAAATTCAGATTTGTTTTTCTTGTGTACAACCACCTCCCTTTTTTGGCTGAAATGAAAAGAAACTAACAGCTAACAGTTTCAGCAACTGGTAATACACCTGCCAAAACTCACCGTTTGAAGACTAAAACAAAGCGCACCGGATAACTAAAGAACAAAAAGACCCCTTTAGCTATTTGATTAAACCCACCGTTTTGACCGTAACAATCCTTTCCTACCCATTACTTCCACAACAGACATAACAGAAACTTAAATTCTCTCCCTAACCAGCCACACTTTTTATCCCGTAACACAAATCCATCGCTCCCCACATTTCTTCCCCGATTCTCACACACACACACTCTCTCTCTCCAATTTTTTCCTCTCATTTTTTTCTAGTTTTGGGTAACCAAAGGCCAAAAAAAGAACACACCCTACACTAGAGTGTAGAAGATAGTTTTCGAGCGAGAGAAGCTTGAGGGCATGTTTGGTTAGAGTGAATGGAATAGAGATGCATTAAAATAGAGCTGTAATCAGTAATTTAATTGTTTGATTCAATAGAATGAAATAAAATTGTAGTAATATTTTTGTGTTTGGTTGAATAAAATAAATGTTGTAATAACATAAGGAAAATAACTTAAATGATCAAATTACCTTTAGCATAATTTTTTTGATAGATGATTATTATTATTGTTATTAAATTTTAATAAGATTATTACTAAATATAATTTAATAAAAATAATAATAACAAATAATTTAATCATATTTTAACATAATTATTATTAAATACAATTTAATAACATTCTTAATATAATTATTTTTAAAATATGAATTAATAAAAATCATAATATATAATATTAGAAAAATAATATATAACCTACTTTATTATTTTAAAACGCAATGCATATGTAATGTGTTAAAATATCATTAGCAAAATAAATAATTTAATTATCTTTTAAATTAAAAAGTAAAAGATTAAAAGTAATAAATAGCTCGAGAATTATCTTTTACATCCAAACATAATGTTCATACATTAACTTGCGAATTATCTAGCGGATTATCCAAACATAAAATTTTACGTTCAGGACGCTTTACAATTGTTTGAACTACCTCCAGGAAAGGTTTTTGTTTAGCATTATGTGATTCTTATGTTATGTTTTCTTATCACCAAAAAAAAAAAAAAATTATACTAAATGATACAAACAACCTTGGGATCAATGATTATTGCGAGTAAAAGAAATCTAAGAAGAACAAACAAATAGCCGACAAGAAATTAATCTTTGTTATGAACTTCCTCTGAATTACAATGATTTTAGCATCATTGACATTCATTTGAATGGATTTGATTACACAGGGTAATATGTGAATGTTCAATCTGCTAATGAACAATGTACCAAAGAATCCAAGAGTAAGCGCTGCTGCTCTATGATTTGGGATACCATTCCAATGTGACTTATTATACATCAATGGTGTTCCATGATTATAAAATGACCAAAAAACCAAAAATAAATCAAACCCACTACATTCAACAAACTGTTCTAACTCTGTTACATAAATCAAATACACAAATAGCAGACAATGAACAATTTAACCATAACACCATATGGCATTTAATTTCTCCAAAGTGCTATACAAAACCAAACCTATAGAGACGGTGAACAGTTCCAACCATAACATAAGAAATACTAGTGTACTAGGACTTCACATTTCTTTGAATTCATTGGTAACCTCAACAGCTTTTTGAAGATACACAATTTACTTCTTTCAAGCAGATTAATCATTCTGAGCTTCTCCAGAACCATTACATGGTTCAAGAAATAACTAATCATTTTAAACACATATCTGATTTCATCAACTCTAGAAATTTTGGTCACCTTGACATGAAATGATAAACAAGAAAGTATAGGTAGTGACTTCAATCCTTTTTCACCATCAGCCTAAACTCCCACTCAAAATTAAAAAGAAATGTTAGTCGGTTTGCATGCTGCAATTTTTTTTATGTAATTATTGGTAAATAAATAAGAGCACTTAGAGAACTTTTCATACCAGATCTAGAATAAGGGTCTTTAGATTAGGCACATTATGTAGAAACTCCACAAGCCGCACTCCTTTTCGATAAGGATAGTAACTAAATACCCTTGGAAAAATGAAGTTAAAACTCTACATCAGACCTATGGACCACACAAACTAAAATAAAAGTAACTAAATGCCCTTGGTTAGATATTATGAAATTAAGTAGAGTTAATGGTAAAATAAAAGCAACTAAATACCCTTGTTTTAATATTTTGTTCTCTGCATTTTGGTTGCAACCATTCTTACAAGAAATTAACTGAACCAGTGAAAAAAAAAAAATCAGATGCAATCAATGGTATAAATGAACACCCAAGATTCCAACACCAGGAAACATGTATACTACGAAACATCAATTCTATAGATGCAATTAATGATATAAATGAAACATATAGTAAAAAAAAAAAGTACATATCAAACCTTAGAAAGATCAACAGAGTTCAGAATCAATAATTTAAAGCGAACAAATTACTGTTTTAAGCACACAAAGAACATTAAAGCATTAACAACTCCAGCTAAAATTACATAATTCGACACCATAACATACACAAAACTAAAACGAAGATCTTGTGAATCCGAAATGATAGTAAGTTTAAGTTAGCAGACACCAAATGGAGTTTCTAAACAAGCCAAAGGGCATTAAAACCAAAACCAGACAAAAATAATAAAATACCCAGAAAAAGAAGCAAACCCAAAAATACAAAATAGAAACCCTTCCCGGAAATTAATTAGATAGTGAACGTATAAAAGGCGAGAGAGAGTTTTATTTGAAATCCCCCTTTCATTTTCCACTTAAAACCTATACAGATCTAGGACATTTAAAATTTGGGTTCGAATTAAAACTTACCAGTTCTTCGATCCTGCGAGATAACCCGAAAAATGTTTCACTTTATTTTTTTCAATGGAGTAAGCTATCAATAATTTCCAATTTTGTCAATATATTGAAGAGAAAAAGAGTTAAAGAAGAAGAGAAAATGCAGATTCGGTTCGGAGGGAAAGGGATTAAAAAAAGGTTTAAATTGATAAGTTGGGAATTTGTTGATATTACAGTGGAATGAAGAAGCATGAAAAAGAAAAGGAAAAGATTTTAGACGTGAGAAACAAAGGATAACGGTGAGGGTAAATTTGAAAGCTTAAGCTAATTTGTTACACTAATTCATGACCTGGCATGTAAAGAATGAAAATTTCATTTTTAATTCTATGAGAATTTTTATGAGAATTTTTATGAAAGTATTTCATTTGCTTCTCTTTGATAGAAGTTTTATTTTCTAAGAATTTATCCTAATTTTTAGCCTAATTCTTTTTCTAATGATCGATTCAACCTACTGATAAAAAATATATTCCTTAGTTATATTTTATCTGTAACGCTCTAACTCGTATCCGTTGTCAGAATGGAGTTACGAGATATTACCAATCAATTTACATATAGTATACATTCTCATAAATCATTCAACATAATCACATTGTCCCTTATAAGGGTCTACGAGGCCTTAAACATGTTTTAGAAGTGGTTTGGAACTAAACCGATAACATATGAAAAATTTTGGAAACTTAGAAAAATTTCAACCATACAGGGGTCACATGCCCGTGTGAACAGGCCATGTGCCTCACACGACTCTAGACACGCCCGTGTCTTAGGCCGTGTGGAAACAGGGCATACATACTGACTTGTATCACACGGCAGAGGACATGCTCGTGTGCCAGGCTGTGTGAAAACTGGAGGGTATACTGACTTGGCCACATGGCCAACCACACGTCTGTGTGTCTAGGCCGTGTAACTTACTAACATGATTTCTAAGCATCATCAGGGGACACATGGCCGTATACCATGACCGTGTGTCGCACACGGCTGAGACACACTCCCGTGTCTCTACTCTTTGGACAACAATAGGCCATTTGTAAGGTCAATTTGCCACCCCAACTTCAATGTACCTACACAAGGCAAAATGGTGCCATTTCGTTATACAATTAGGCAACCAAATTCACAATTCATATTATTAAAATTTCATTTATTCCAATTCTCAAATCACTACCATTTACCTAGCCAAATACATGCCAAAACAATGTCAAACAATATGGTTCATTTATCATAATTCACATAACCATTTTAACTTCTATAATGTCTTGGTTACGACCATGCCAAAACAAACCAAAATAAGCCATCACTCATGGCTATATATATATACAAACCAAAATATATACATTTACAAGCCATTTCTAATAACCAAACACACATCAATATTAACATCAATTACAAGCCAAATCTCATAGCTATAATCACAACCAAAATACCACATCTAGCTTATACATGCCATATACCGTAAATGTATAATTCAAAAGTACCAACTTAGATGTTTGATAGTGCGATGATGTTCCCGACGACTCCTGGATCCGAGCTAGCCTTGATTCATTATAAAACATAGAAAATTAACACAAAGTAAGCTTCATAGCTTAGTAAGCTTCATAGCTTAGTAAGCTCGTATGTGAATAACTTAATTTATCGAATAAATGCAAATCAACCAATTACACATGAAAAAACCATATACACATTAACTACAAACCTTTCTCATGTCTCAAAACATGATCAAATACAAACTCATCGAACTTTCACTATTTAATACTCGAATAGGTTCTGCACATACTTGTATCGCCTCGTACTAACCTGTTTCTCAACCACAATCATTCGTTTACCCGTTAAACCATTTGGAATAGAAATCGGATACTCAGGGGTCTCGTATGATAAGTACCTATACCATGGCCCGTAGCCAAATCAATGTAACTTATCCAAAGAATTATTATTATGGCCCAAAGCCAAATCATCCAATATGCATGGCCTGAAGCCAAATAGGTAAAATACGCACCTGAAGTGCTAATATCATGGCCCGAAGCCAACTCAACGAATCACTTATTGACATGTCAATAGTATCCAAAACTATTCTTAAGGTTCAACCAGGCTTTCACACTTTTCGTTTCTATTATCGAATGCATTCATAGAGTCATTTTCACAATTCATACATTATCCATAATCTCGTTTAACAATTTATGCAATATTAAAGCATTTTAACATACATTTATAATGTAATCATCACATACGAACTTACCTCGTATTTTAAATTGACGGATCGGGTCGACTACTCGATAACCTTGCTTTTCCCCCGATCTAAATCTGAATTCTTTCTTTCTTGATCTATATGAATTCAAAATTAACTTATTTATTCATCTACTCATTCAATTAATCCAAAAATACACATTTGAGCATTTTTACACATTAGCCTCTAAACTTTCACATTTAATCAATTTAGTCCCTATTTCACAAATACACAAAATTCACACAATTCAACAAAATCCATGCTTGGCCGAATTATATATAGGTCCCTAGCAGCCCAAAACTTTCATTTATTTAACATTTCAACCACACAATTTGTACATTTCACAAATTAATCCCTTTTTGACATTTTTGTCAAAAATCACTTTACAAAACTAGTTTAACTATTAACAACTATTCAAAATCCATCATCAACCATCAAATTACTCAAGTATTCAACAATGGCAACATGTTAAATCTTTAACAATATTGAAATCTAAGGTACGGGCTAGCTAGAATACAAAGCAACGATCTCAAAAATGTAAAAATCATTAAAAACCGAGCTAAAATCATACCTTAATCTAGCTTTCAAGTGATCGAATGGAAAACCTAATTCCTTGGCTTTCTTCTTGCAAAATTTGGCTAAAAGGGAGAAAGATGGACACAAAATTCATTTTGTTTTGTTTAATTAACCTTATTAGACAAATTACCAAATTAACCTTAATGATAAAACATTTATATCATCCATTTCATGTCCATTAATGTCAACTTACACTAATCATGGACTAATAACATTATAAGGACCTTTGATTTATTAAATCATAGCAATTAAACACCTTTAACAAGTAGAATGCAACTTTTATATTTTACGCAATTTAATCCTTTTTTATCAAATTAACCAACCAATCAATAAAATTAGCTCAAGGAATTTTCACACATATCAAATAACATGCTGTAAATACCGAAAATAATATTAACATAATTTTCTGACATCAGATTTGTGGTTCTAAAACTACTGTTCCGACGTCGAAGAAATTATTTTATTTTTCAATATAAATTTATTTTTTATAAAATAATTATTTGTTTGGATAAATGACTTCAAAATATTTAATAAAACAAATATATAATTAGAAAATTAATAATACGCAACAAATTAAATTTGCAAACACAAGAAAATACAAACATTCTAGAATATTAATACACAAAAATATAAAATTCGAACAACAAATAATACAAACTAAATTAAATTTATAGATACAAGAAAATAAAAACTTTCTAAAAATTAATACGAAAATATAAAATTCGAACAACAAATAATACAGACAAAATTTGATTTACAGATACAAAAATAATACAAAAATTTTGAATAGTAGTTTCTTCACAATTAGTTGTCTTTTGCTTGAATCAGGTCTACGTTGCATTAGTACCCCACCTACAAGTTGTGGAATAAACACTATTGCAGCGTAGATAATGTCCATCTGCATTGGACATCTCGGTTAGCTATCTATGGCATAGAAAGTCATCCAACCTTTGATGGCATAACATTTACGGTTCACATGACAGTATATAATTCAACTCCGAAATTCAGTTATACACTATATGGCCAAAACCCAAAAAATTTCTTCTTGTACTTGGTGTTGGCCATTACATGGCCAAAACCCAATTTTTTTCAAATACTGGTATAAACGTATACTAGTATGATACGGTGTTGGAAAAATTACCCTGATGCTAGCCATTGAAGTCTCAAAATAAATTAAAAAAATCAAAATTTTAAAGCTTGATACAATCATCAGGCAATCATTAGGTCAAATTTCAAAGGGGTGCCGACCATTGGGTATTGGGTTCCCATAACCCAAATTTACTGTTCATTTCAAGTCATTTAGGTAAATGTTTTTAAACTAGAGTCATTTTTGTAAATATTATTTTTTTTGGGACAAATGGGTAAAATAGCCTCAGAGTTATAATGTATTCACAAATCAAACATCTAAATTGAACAATTAGGTACTACGGTTGCATAAGAAATAACCTTCATTCCTTTCCCTTTTCATTCGAATGTACCCACAAAACACCATTAAACTCTACACTTCTTCAATTAAAGCTACGAATAGATGGGTCTTTGATGACTTGTAAATCATTAGTGAGCATTATTATAAATTACCTTGGCGGATACTTCTTATTTTTTGAAAGACATCAACGCGTCAACTATCATTCTGAACCACTAATATCAAGCGGACACCACTATAGTTTTGTTATATGCATATACACTGACTATCATACTCTTAAAATACTAATTATTTTTTATCTAACTAATTGAAGATTCTTCCGAACATTTTTTAATTATTTTTGTTACATATGTACCTCTCTGTAACACTCTATACCCGATCCTAAGCAGGATCTAGGAATAGCGTGTCACTGCCTTAAAATCACTTTCTTGGAAACCATTTCTAGCGTATACCAATTTACTACAATTTAAGTTAGTATGAAACATAAACTATTTGTTATTCGAAGATAAATAAGATTATACACTTTGAAAACCCATAAATATTTTACTGAAACTTCATTGAAATCATAGTTTCATAAGCATAAGTTTAGATACAAAATTTGTTATTCGACTGAGGACATTTTGACACCACCCTCATGGTATGCATAATATAAAATACAATGAGTCTCACGGTAACGATTGTCCTGTGGCATAATCTTTAGAGATTCCTTTACTTCATCAGTAGGCCTGAGAATGAAAGGTAACTAAGTAAGTTCAAAATACTTAGTGACTTTCAGAAGAAAACATTGCAATAGTTACATATAATTTAAGTAAGCCTTTCCAACTCAACAAAGTCACGCAGTTTGCCAATTGGCGCATACCAAACACAAATAGGCTATACATCGGACACTATTCCTTTGGCGTGTATACTATGCCCATGCAATCATACAAACTACTTTCTTTGTGTTAGCCACAAACCCTAGTCCATATACAAAGCCATATCCATTTTTCATTCATTTTCCTTTGTCATGATTTTCCAATCTAGTTTACAATAACACTTGCCCTACCAGAGGCTATACGACCATTTTCATGTATCATGATCTGCATTTTCAATACTCATTTCATTGAAGGCAACGCCATGAATTCATTTCCATGTACCAGACCATGTTATTCATTTTAGAAGCAAGTGATAATGGCTTAAAAAAAAAAAGGTTCTTACATCTTAACATGAATAGACCAAACTAGACTGATAACAACAAGCATTCATCACTTTTGTACAAATATTTCCTCTTTATAGAATATGTATACTTACCTTAAACCAAACCATAAACAAGGGCATTACACATACATGAAGTAAGAAGAAATTCACCAGAAAATGCAGCAAGTTTAAACAGTAGGACTCTTGCCCTTAACTCGAGAATTTTCAGGATTGTCTTGAGTTATAACATAAATAGTTAAACTTACCATACTATATACCGAAAAACTAAACAAATTTGCAAGTAACATAATCACAAAACCCAGATTCAGGAAATTTCCTTCCTTACACTCAAAACTAACGCTTAAGCATGTAGCCCTAAAGTCATGTATGTAACTATGAAAATAACGTAAGGTTCATTGACATTTACCAGGTGCTAAAACAAAGATATAGTTGGATGAGTACAACGAACCCAAATTTTCAAGTAAGTCTTTGATCTTAGGTTTTTCGAGAGAAAAGTGCAGAGAAAGTTTAAGAAGAAAAATGTGAATACAAGAGAACACGTAAAAGCTTACTCAAGAAGCTAATACCAACCTTATACAGATAGACACAAAAGCTAGGTTTAGTGGATAAATCTGATTATCCCACTAACCTCCTCGATTCTTGTGACTAAATGTGAGTCTTATCGACTACGGTAACTTAGTTCTATTCTAACCAATTCCCATTTTTCCAACTAAATTGTTTAACCAGAATAATAAAATAATAATATAATAAACAATTTTATAAAACAGAGGACTTAACATATTCGTCTAACAGCTGGGATGGTGTATACTCTTCAAAAGAGCCCGCCAAACTATCAAGCTCGCCCAAGGGTGCACTCACAGACTTATATACTAAGTCACAATTAATACCTTACCCACTCAAAACATGCTGTAAACACTATACTTCAACAAACAGTAATCGAATCACTAGGACTACACCGGGCAGGATGTTACACTCTTAGCCTAACATACAGAAACCGTTTCTTTCAGACCATATCCTAATACTTGCCCTTATTTCAAAATAGTTTTTTGATAACATTAATCATAGACGGATTCAGTATTATGCAAATTTGAGTACCAACGAACTACTAATCAAATCATACCCTGAACCAATACCACATAACTCATTCTGATAATATACTGCATAGACTAATCAGATGACTTCCATGCCTTTTTACTCCAGAATGCTAGACACTCAAACAATCAATAATCAGACCTTCATATGGTTACAAACGAAGTCATTAGACAACCCAGACAAAACATATTCCAGATAACTCTAATTCACCCATTTCATAACAGAAACAAACTCACATTGTCCAGTTATTAAGTCACAAACAGCTACGAATGTATCCATGTCCAACATTATCAGACTATTATATCGTATAGTTTTATTAACATACAGATGCACAGTTCTTTTAAAAAATTTATTCAATTATTTTACAAACCTTACTCAACCCTTAACCCTGAGCATATATGAATACCTTATCATAGCCATACATTATTTTAGAATCAACAGAATTTATCCATAATTAACCATAAAAACAGACATACACAACTTACCAGACCTACATGATAGATCACGCCACAAAGGCCAAACAGAATAAATTCGAGAAGTGGGTTAAACTATATATTTCAAATATTGTCAGATTGTGCGGTATACCACTACCTATTATTTTAGATTGATATCCTAAATTTACCTCCAAATTTTAGGGTAAATTACACGAAGCTCTGAGTGTGAAACTTAATTTCAGTATAACATTTCATCCTCAGACTGACAGACGATCTGAGTGGGTGATTTAGATACTTGAAAATATGTTGCAATGCTATATTACTGAATTTGAGGGCAACATGATAAATTTCTACCACTAGCTGAGTTTGCATATAATAACAACTATCAAACAAGTATCTTTAGTGAAAGTACTATGGCATCGTCATAGTATGAAAGAGGCTACGTGAGAGCCAGAACAAACTATGATATCACAATATCCTAACATTTTCTCAGATGAATTTCAAAGATAAAATTTCTTAGGAGGAATCAAACCAATATTATATTTATCACTTTATTTAAATTTATTTCAAATTTATCAAGTTAATTGTTATTTTAAATTTGTTAACTTCTCAAGTTTATTTATTTATTTTATCTAACTTAAAAGTAATATTTTGGATTAACCTAGTATTTCAATTTAGTTTTTTTAATATTAGATCATCACATGAATTTTTTTGGAAAATTCTTGTTTTAAGAACTAAAATATATTTTAAATTAATTTGTTTTGTTTGAGAAAATATAGCAATTATAGGATAATTTGATACAATTTAATTTAATTTAATTTATGAACGTTGATACAAATTGTTTTTAATATTCAAATTTTTTAAATTGTATATTTCTAGTACTTTTTTTACAAACAAATGATAATTTTGATTTATAATAGTTATTATGGACGTAAATTACAAATTATTGTAAATAATAATTATTATAAATTTTCGTCCATAACAATTGTTCATAAATAACTAAATTTTAAATATTATAATAATTATTATAATAACTAATTTGTGTTCATAAATAATTTGTATCTATGTTCATAAATAAATATAAAATTATATTAATATAAATAAAAATTAATTTACGTTCATAAATAATTTGTATCTACGTTCCTAAATAAATATATAATTATATTAAGATAAATAAAAAATAATTGTAATATATTGATTTGCCCCATTGATAAAAATTATTAGATAAAAATATATATTAAATGAAAAAATAAAAGAGGGACACTTATTTCAATATAAGCTTGTTATATATGTATATGTGATATTGATGATTAATAAATTAAATTATTTTTGTAATTTTATTAAATAATTTAAGATTAATATTTGATGTATAAATCAATAAAAAATTGAATTTAAATTATTTATCATTTAAATATCCTGAAAGAGGGAGGAATTGATTGACACGAAAGCTTTTCTTGGAAAGAGATCAATAAAGTGAAATTTATTTTATGGCCGACAACAATTTGTGTGTATTGATAAACATGTCAGGAAATGAATGGCGTAGGTAGTCTCAGTGTGGACTTTTAGGTCAGAAATTTTCGAGTCAGATAACCTTTGTTCATCCAAACCAAAGCAAAAAAGATGAGCAAATCAGGCTGCTCAAAGCTTCACATCGCCATGTTTCCGTGGGTTGCATATGGTCATTTCATTCCTTTCCTTCATCTCTCAAATAAGTTGGCTCATAACGGCCATAAAATTTCCTTCATTTTGCCTAAAGGAGTGCAACCAAAGCTGGAAAACAGGAACCAATACCCCAACTTGATTCAATTCGTTCCTCTGGTTATACCCCATGTCGATGGCCTTCCTCCAGGTGCTGAAACTACATCTGTTGTTCCTCTGAACCAACAAAAATACCTTGCTTTTGCAGTAGATCAAACCAGGGACCAAGTTGAAGGCATCCTAGGGGCTTTAAAACCTGATATGGTTTTTTATGATTTACGGTTTTGGATCCCGGACTTGGCTCGCCAACTTGGGATCCACCCATATGCTATGTAGTGGTTTCCTCGATGATCATGTCGTTAGGGTCAAACATCGGACGCTAACCAAAGAAATGACTGTAGAAGAGGTGACGAAATTGCCTCCGATTACCCTTCTTCCTTTGTGAAATTCAAAGTGAAGAAATTCTTTGCTTTGTTGTTTGAGGTCGAGGATTTCGGGAGTGGACTGTCGTTGGGGAACGGATAAGGACTGCTTGTGAGTGGAAGTGATGCCATTGCCTTCAGGACTTGCCGTGAAACCGAGGGACCATTTTGCGACTATGTTGCTCGAGGATATGGGAAGCTTTGTTTTGTTGTCGTGGCCTTGCTTGCTCGAAACAAAGACCCAACAACTTGATGAGAAATGGGTTAGTTGGTTAAGCCGATTCGAGCCAGTTCTGTTGTGTTTTGCTCTTTAGGAAGCAGTGTGTTCTGAAGGACGAGTTCAGGAGTTGGTGCTTGGGTTTGAGCTATGTGGGCTACCATTTTGGTAGCTTTAAAGCCACCCCAAGGATGCTCAACTGCTGAAGAAAAACCGCCCGAGGGATTTCAAGATAGGGTTGGAGGAAGAGGGTTGGTGTATGGAGGTTGGGTTCCACAAGAGCGGCTATTGCACCACCCTAACATCGGGTGTTTCGTTAACCACTGTGGGTATGGAACGATGTGGGAATTTTTGCTTAGTGATCGCCAAGTGGTGTTGATACCGAAATTGGGGATCAAATTTTGAACACCAGTTGATGGCGAATGAGCTCAAGATTGGGGTGGAAGTGGAGAGAGGTAAAACAGGGAGGTTCCAAAGGAGTCATTGAGTGAAGCCATCAAGTTTGTGATGGACAAGGACAATGAAACAACTAATCGATGAAGAGAAACCATGCTAAGCTGAAGCAAATGCTATCTAACAGGGATCTTCAAGAAGGATATATCAACAATTTCATTCAAGCTCTGCAAGATTTGTCAAATATGAAGTCCAAGCCGCAAAACAAAATGATTAAACCCGATGATGTTTGGTAAATAGTTTTGAGGTGTTCTTGCATGTAATGTTCTGCCATGAAAATTGACATCACCGTTATTCTAAACATGTTAAGATTGCTGCTTCTTTCTAAGAGCAAATTTAATTTCCAAACTAACACACAGATCAAGAAACATAGCACTCTGGACCTGCAAATACTCGAGCACATATTCAATATATACGACAAATTCGACATGAAAAAGAAAAATAATGGAGAAGGCAATATTGTTGAAAGTTGAATATAATAGCATGAGACTTCATAATGGGAGTCTGTACAATTGTTGATAATTACAGAGCCAACAAATAAATGATTGTCTGTTAGATCTTGTCAAATAGAGTTGCAAAATCCAAGCAATTGGTTAGAAAATGAATGTGAATCATAGGTATGATTATTGTTTGTGATGGTGTGTTGTGGCATATTAGTTAGAATTAGATAAATGACATGATTTAGTATGTTTTTGGTATGATATAATAAAATGGAATTATTTGTTAATGGTATATTTGTGGCTTAATTATGAATGAATATACATGACTTACATTTGAAGGTATTTTTAAGCGTACACGGGTTACTACATGGTTTTGTACTTTACATTGGAATGTTACAAAGTCGTGTGTTCTATTTGATTTAAGTGTTAATTGGTATACATGGCCACAGTCTTTTATATGATCTGGAGACATGGCTGTGTACCTCCACCTACATGGTTTTAATCATCACACACGGTGAAACAACACAACTATATCTCATAGCAACACATAGCCTCAGCTTATCATATGGCTTCGTCACATGGACATCCAACAGAGTGAATGATTTCTTGGCGTAACTAGTGAAGATTAACGACCATTAGCAATACTTTCCACTACTTTCCACTAGTATAATTTCAATCATGGTTTATTTATAACAAAGTCCTTGGAAAAATCTCCTTATAAGCCCGGCTTTTCTTTTACTTATGTGTTAATCCTCTTTCTTACATTTAGCTAGCTACTTTAATCTCCTTTACAAATTAGTCCATCAATTTGACTATTTACTCAAATTCAATATTCTTTTTGGCGTCACATTAAATTAATCAAGTCAAATACCATAACTACAATCTGAGAAAATTAATTATTGACTCGTTACACTTACCCTCAAAGTGGAGCATGGTAGTTTGGATCTTCGTAACATCCAGGGACCATTTTTCACCACCACCCTTGGAAATCCTCATTTTAACACTTTGAGCATTCTAGCTTAAAAAATCTCTCCCCTTACTCCTAAGAACACTAATGAATGGAGCCATAGTCCTTTTTAGGCTTGAGGGCTTTTCTAATTATGGCTTCCCATTTGGGTTTTATTCACCAATGGAGATGTCATCAAGATTCTGTCACCCATGTCATTGTCAATTTTTCATGATAAAATCTCAAAGAGATCTTTAATTTTCACTTTCCTTTATCCATGGAACCTTTAAAATTAATCATTTATTTTCACTTTCCTTTAATCATGGAACCTTTTGAATCAGTCATCGATGTGTCTATCAATTTGTTGGACCTCTTGCAATCTTGCAAGTTCTAGATTTTGACTCACCTTTTTTTGTAGTCGGGTGGTTGTAACATCTACCATGGTAAAATCTTAGCTTTGATAATACAGACGAAATTGCAAATTGAAAGGAAAAAGGATGGAGAGAGAAAAAAATGATTAGAGAAGAAAATGAAAAAAAGAGGTAATACAATTATGGCCAAACATAATCCTTCTCTAACGCAACGTTTCATTTATTTTATTTGTTATTTTGATATAATGATATCATTTACATCATTTTATGGAAAAAAAATTAACCAACTAAAAAAATTCTCCAACAACTACCAAAAACTTCTCGCCATTTGGTTCTCATCCAAATCGAGATTTTCAAAAAGAAATTGGAGATTCAACCTCACCTTAATTATGAGTAGAATCAATGGTTGAATTCTTCTGGGATAAATATAATAAAATACTTTCAATATGGATAAACATGATGAAGAAAAAAGGCGTTTGTTGTGCAATTGTTAATGGAAGGCTTTATAATTAGATCGGTTTTTTCTCTCAGATCACATTGTGCAAGCAAAAAAAGAAAGATGAGAAAATCAGGCCACTCAAAGCTTCACATCGCCATGTTTCCATGGGTTGCCTATGGTCATTTCATCCCTTTCTTTCATCTCTCTAATAAGCTGGCTCATAAAGGCCACCAAATTTCCTTCTTTGTGCCCAAAGGAGTTCAACCAAAGCTTGAAAACATGAACCAATACCTCAACTTGATTCAGTTCTTTCCTCTACTTATACCCCATGTCGATGGCCTCCTTCCAGGTGCTGAAACTACATCTGTTGTTCCTCTGAACCAACAAAAATACCTTGCTTTTGCCGTAGATCAAACCAGGGACCAAGTTGAAGGAATCTTAAAGGTTATAAAACCAGATATAGTTTTTTATGATTTCTGGTTTTGGATCCCAGACTTGGCTCGCCAACTTGGGATCCTCCCCATATTCTATGTAGTGGTTTCCTCAATGTCGATGGGGTTAAACACCAAGGCACTAACCAAAGAAATGAATGTAGACGAGGTGATGGAATTGCCTCCTGGTTGCCCTCCTTCTACGGTGAAACTCAAACCTGAAGAGGCTGCTGCAATGTTGTTTGAGGCTGAGGATTTCGGAAGTGGACTGTCGTTTCGGGAACGGATAAGGACTGCTGTGAAAGGAAGTGATGCCATTGCCTTCAGGACTTGCAGTGAAATCGATGGACCATTTGTGACTTTGTCGCTGAAGGATTTGGGAAGCCTGTTTTGTTATCAGGGCCTTGTTTGCCTGAAACGAATACCTAACAGCTTGATGAGAAATGGGTTAGTTGGTTGAGCCAGTTCGAGCCAGGGTCTGCTGTGTTTTGCTCATTTGGAAGCCAGAGTGTGTTGCAGAAGGCTGAGTTCCAGGAGTTGGTGCTTGGGTTTGAGCTATGTGGGCTGCCATTTTTTGTAGCTTTAAAGCCACCCTAAGGATTCTCGACGGTTGAAGAAGCACTGCCGGAGGGGTTTCAAGATAGGGTTGGAGGAAGAGGGTTGGTGTATGGAGGTTGGGTTCCACAAGAGCAACTATTGCACCACCCTAACATCGGGTGTTTTGTTAACCACTGTGGGTATGGAATAATGTGGGAGTTTTTGCTTAGTGACCGCCAAATTGTGTTGATACCTGAAATTGGGGATCAAATTTTGAACACCAGATTAATGGTGAATGAACTCAAGATTGGAGTTGAAGTGGAGAGAGGTAAAAACAGGGAGGTTTCAAAGGAGTCATTGAGTGAAGCCATCAAGTTTGTGATGGACAAGGACAATGAAACAGCTAATATGATGAAGAAAAACCATGCAAAGCTGAAGCAAATACTGTCTAATAAGGATTTTCAAGAAGGATATATCAACAATTTCATCAAAGCTCTACAAGATCTTGTCAAATAGAGGGTCCAAGTTGCAAAACAAGAAGAAAATATCCATTTCATTATTTGGAATGAACTGAAGAGTAGTCCTCGCAGGTTAGCTCTCAAAAGGATTTGGTCAAGGTTCTTTCACCATGTTAAACGACATCTAATGATGCTACTCATTTTCTAGCCAAAAATGGACTGAATAGTAATACTGCCACTATGTGGGTGGAAGATTACCCACCCTTTCTTCATCTTTATGTCATCACTGATGCTATGAAAATCTTCAATTTCAAGAACAATAGCAAAAAAGTCATCCAATAGGCTAATGTAATTTGGAATGAATGTTGTTCCTAATCTACACTTAAAAATGTCATCATTTATTTATCTTTCTTTTTTGCGTTAAGGGTTAAATAAGTTCAATTCAGTCTCAATTAACCTCTCAAACAATAAAAGCATACCAATTATACTCTGATAGTTAATGTGTTGATGTGGCTATTCATGACAGCTGAATAGACTATTATGATGCCAACATGGCAAGTCCACATCAACAAAAATATTTTTTTTTAAATAAAATATTTTTTTAAATTTTTAAAAAACTAAAATTATGAGATAAATATTAAATTTATACATGAACTTTACTCTAATGTGCAATTTGATAGATGAACTTTAATTTGATATAATCATATGCATGAAAACTTGAATTGTGATTCATATATATACATGAAGCTTTGATTTTGATTCAGTTGTACATTTAAATAAAAGAATACATACATTTATTTTTGTATTGAATTAATAGAATGGTTTGTGTATGTAATATATAAACATAAAATTGTACTAATTCGATAATGTTGTTAGTGATTTAAGAAATTGAATCGAATAAAAATATCTTATATAAAATCGCATAAAGTCAATATTCATGCATTGCATTACCCATTAAGTCAAGATTCATGTATAATTTTGATATTTATTCTTGTTGATTTTACTTCTCTCACGAGAGATAAATATCATTTTAATAAGATTTTGAAGTTCTTCTTGTTGATTTTTTATTTAATTTGTTTATTGTAACTTTAGTGTTTGATATATTTTCAAGGTCATTTTATCTATCGGCTGTTAATTTTAATACAAGATATAAGAATGCAATGTCAAGCAACACATATTATTATGATTAAACATGTGCGTAAATTTTTTTAAAAATGAGATATAAGAAAAAAATAAATTTATGTAGCATATACATATAAATTTTTTGAATGTTGATTTATCATTTATATAAATTTGTGTAGTAGACATATATAAATTGTTTTGAATTTTCATTTATCATTTTTATATAATTTTAAAAATTATATACCATAATGTTGGCATAATTTGGCTAGAACATGGCACTTTCGATAGCAAAAATGTAAGCTCAAATAATCATACACAACTAAGCATCAAAACAAACACAACACATATCAACTTATACCGCATCCACATAGCTCATTTTAATGACACAATCCATTAACAATCTATAAGATCATATCATTTACGTGTTATTCATTTCAATGCAACAATCATTTGATTCATCAATTTCATTCCATTTCCTTTTTAAATTTCCAGATTTGAGTAACTTATTTCGCTTGATGGAACCCTAGTAAACGGACTTGAGTACATGTGTAAACTATACTACACCAGTTACTCGTCCAAGTTAAATATATACATATCAAGTCACTCATCTGGGCTAAACCTTTATAACAACACATCAGATTACTCACTCGAGCTAAACCTGTGTCACATAATACATGAGAATATGCAATAAATGCTGGACCTCGATAACATCTGTAATAAATCTCGTACAAGCACGCACTAAACCCTATTGGCATGTGTTAAATATGACTCTTACTTTCAGTCAAATTTGAGAAATAATCTTTCAGTTAAACTCTATTTATCTATTTCAATCAAACACTGATTAGTTTATATTATTTTATTATTATTTGACCTATGAATTTAGCCTATAAATAAGCTCTTTTACAACCTTAGAAAATACACCCATTAGATATTAGAACTCATAACACATTTAGAGAATTTTATGTTTACGTTTTTAGGGTTCTTTGTTTTTAGGTTTTCAGGGTTTAGTTTTTATCTCCATCTTTTGTACTCTTCGTTCTTTTGCCATTATAGTAAAATTATCTTTGCCCGTGGGTTTTTATCCTCTTTAGAAGGGTTTTTCCATGTTAAATTTGTGCGTACAATTTCTCAATTTATTCCGCTATTTTTTGTTTTACTTGTTGCTTAATCGAGTCTATCCTAACAAGTGATATCAGAGCTAGTTCAATTTTCATAGATCAGCTTATTCAGAGATGGCAACAACAAGGTTTAAAATTGAGAAGTTCGATGGTGAGAAAAATTTTAATCTGTGGCAAGTTCGGATGATGGCAATTCTAGTTCAATCCGGCTTGAAAAAGGTTGTTATCGGGAAAAAGCTCGAGAATCTAAATAAAACAAAATGGGAAGAGCTTGATGAAAAGGCTTTGTCTGCAATCTAGTTGTATCTCGCAAATACAGTATTGCAGGAGGTATTGATAGAGAAAACCTCATCCGCCTTATGGAAAAGGTTAGAAACTCTTTATATGGCTAAGTCTCTGGCTAACCGTTTAGTGTTGAAACAACGTCTATTTATGTTTCGCATGAATGAAGGTGAGCTTCTTAGAGATCACATCAGTCAATTCATTACTCTTTTAAATAATTTAAAGAATGCTGAGTTTCATATTGACGATGAAGATCACGCTATGCTATTATTGTGCTCTTTACCCCCTTCATACAAGTCTTTTAGAGAGACCCTGATTTATGGCAGAGACAAACTCTCGTTCGAAGATGTGAAGGGTCACTTGTTTAGTAGAGACAAACTCGACAATGAGTTTCATTTGGATAGCAAGATAGATAAGTAAGCTTCCGTTTTGGTAGCATCAAAGAAACGAGACAAAAAGTGTCACTATTGTAAAAAGTTAGGTCACGTCAAAGCAGATTGTTATAAACTACCAAATAAAAGAGCTGCTGAGAGTAACGAGGAAGATGTAACTAGTGCTAATTTGGCCGATGAAAACGGTGATGATTTCATGTTAGTGTTAAAGAGCGATAACTCCAAGTTCACGTCCGAGTGGATCCTAGATTCGGGATGTTTTTTCCACATGTGTCCCAATAGAGAATGGTTCTACACATACAGTTCGGTTGAAGGTGGAGCTGTGCTCATGGGAAACAATTCATCTAGTAAGGTAATTGGTATTGGTACTGTTAAAATTAGGATACACGATGGGACGATTATGACACTCTCAGATGTCAGGTATGTACATGATTTACGAAAGAATCTCATCTCATTGAGTATTTTAGACTTGAAAGGATGCAGAATCAACATCAAGTCAAGCGGCATTAAAGTATCTCGTGGAGCTCTCATTTTGTTAAAATGTAAAAGAACCGGCAGTCTTTATATTCTGGAATGTTCTACAGTGACTGGTGAAATCGGACGTCCCTCGTCCATTATGGAGTCGAAGTCAACTCATTTGGAGCAGAGGCAACTTGGTCATAGGAGGGAAAAAGGTATAACCGTTTCGTTGAAGAGAGGTTCTATTTTGGATGCAGGTTTTGAAAAGTTAGGGCACTGTGTTTGTGAAAATTAGACTCGAGTTAGTTTTGATTTGGTAGTGTACAAGTCCAAGGCTAGAAGTCTTCCAATTTCTAAGCACAAATTTGACTCAATTAACTCCCTACATAGTTTAAGATAGGTTCGTGGCGGGCTTTCTCAAAGATGGTGTTGTGGAAATATAAGTCAAGGTGGAGATTTGTTAAATATGACTCCTATTTTCAGTTAAATTTGAGAAATAATCTTTCAGTTAAACTCTGTTTATTTGTTTCAATCAAACACTGATTAGTTTAGATTGTTTTATTGTATTTGACCTATAAATTTAGCCTATAAATAGGCTCTTTTACAGCCTTAGAAAATACACCCATTAGATATTAGAACTAATAACACATTTAGAGAATTTTGTGTTTACGTTTTGAGGGTTCTTTGGTTTCGGGTTTTCAGGGTTTAGTTTTTATCTCCATCTTTTGTACTCTTCGTTCTTTTGCCATTATAGTAAAATTATCTTTGCCCGTGATTTTTTATCCTCTTTATAGGGGTTTTTTCACGTTAAATTTGTGTGTTCAATTTCTCAATCTATTCCACTATTTTTTTTACTTGTTGCTTAATCGGGTCAATCCTAACAGCATGTCAATCAAATCCTAACTTTTACTAAGTTCATACGGGCATCGATTTCGCTTATTTCAATATCTAACCTATAAAATAGGGTTACATATGACATTTCTATATTATGTAATCATTCGTATTTATGCATTTGTATCCTGTATTATTACGTAATAACCAACTTTACACAACATTCCAATTCAGTCAGATACTAGCTAGTTATACCAAATTCCAAGATATTTCAATTATATACAAATATTCATATATTAATTAAATACAATATGCACAAATATTACCAAATGAAATAGTAAGCTCCATATGAACTTACCTAATCAAAACACAAACAAGTTGATTCTTCAGGGACTAATTAACAATTTTAGTTTTTCCTCGGTTGACTTTGCTTTGATCCGATTCTTAATCTATAAAATTATTTCATAAAATCAATAAATATTAAACATTCTCATTTTACACCATGAAATGAATGAATCTACACAAACTCATTTTTCGATACTCTTAAAATTTTACATTTTATTCAATTTAGTCTTTCAATTCGAAATACTCATAACTTTAAATTTTAAGCCTCAATTTAAAAATCGATTTCACATATATTCATTAGGTACCCTCCACTTCCTATTCATATCGAAATTTCACAACAATTTTGTATTTTATTCAATTTGGTTCTTATGTTCGAAACAAATAATTAAGTTAAATTAATTTTACAATCTAGTTCTTTTTCATAATCTAAGCTTAAAGTGTATCAATTTCAAAACTAATTCTTTAAGAAATCAACAATGACAACTTTTCTTTAACATATTTACAAATTGGTACAAGGTTAGCTAAATTAAATTCCCATGAACTCAAATACATAAAAATTTCAAGAAAAAGTCCTAAATACCTTGATCTCTCCTAGGCCGAATGTTTGGATGCTTGGAAGGGTTTTTCTCTTTTGTTGATCTATGGTGGACGGTCATTTGAAAAAGAAGATAGTGGAATTTTTCATTATCTCAACCTTATATACTTTAATTAACTAAAGATAATCTAACTAATTACTTTAACTTAGTTTTTTTAACTTAAAAATTACTTATTATTAATTCTTAATGGGATATGGCATGAACATCCACTAACTCGTATTTATTTATGGGCTATTAGGCCTTTGGTTAATTGCTATTTAGGTTCTCAAGCCTTTTGTCAATTAAAATTTCTTAGCGATTGAACTTTTACAATTTAATTCTTGAGTCTTAATTAACTATTAATTTGAAAAAATTACTAGACCAAACTTTAATATATTCTTGTATCATCTCCGTAAATATTTATATTTAATATTTATGGACTCGATTTACTGAAAATAAGGTTTCGTAATTGCCTTTTTGAAACCACTGAAAATTGGGTTATTATGTAACTTATTTATATAAAAAATAACTTTCTAAAGTTATGTCAAAAATTATATTATTTATAAGAAATGTTATAAAAGTTTTGGACAATTTATAAATTTTTTTATAAAGATTATATATTATTTTTATTTAATTTACGTATTATAAAAATATATATATAACTTAGCATAAGTCTTTCTCCAAATTAAGTTTATATATGTTCATATAATTAAAGCTATAGACTATTTGGACCATGATCTCAAATATTATAAGTGTAACAGCCCGGTTTTAGTTAAATCAGAACAGTGATTTCAGAACCACAAATCCAAAGTCGTAGAATTATTTTAATATTATTTTTGGTGTTTACAGCATGTTAATTGATATGTGTGAAAATTTCATAAATTAATTTTACCGTTTGTATGCTTAATTTGATAAAAAGGACTTAATCGCGTAAATTGTAAAAGTGGCATACTAATTGTGTAAGTATTTATTTGCTATGATTAATTAACTATGAAGCCCTTAAGTGGTTATTTGACCCTTAGTTAATTGAGTGGATGATTTTGGGTTTATAATATATGGTTTTCTTATTAAATTATAAAGGTTAGTTTTGTAAATTAGTAATATAAGTTAATATAATAAAACATAAGTAAAATTTTAGCATGTTCATCTTTCTAATTGATGAAAGTTGAGAAGAAAAGAAAGCTTTGAATGTGGTTTTAGGTTCGGTACTCATTTTGCTCAATTAAGGTATGGATTTTGTTCGGTTTTTGATAATTTTTACGTTTTTGAGATCGTTGCTTTGAATACTAGCTAGCCCATGCTTGAATTTTCAAAATTTTTGATGTATTCATGATTTGCAATTGATGATAGCCTGATGTTTTTGTTGTTTGATGATGAAAAATAAATATTTGTTGATAGATTATTATGTTTAATTAAGTGACTTTTAATAAAAATGTTTATTAAGGATTAAATTGTGGAATTTGCAAATTGAAGGGGTCAAAATATGGTATAAATGAAATAAATGGGTTGCTAGGGACCTAATGAGAATTTGGCCTAACATGGTTTATTGAAATTTTGAGTATTTTGTGTTGTTTTAAATTAGGGATTAAATTGTGATAATGTGAAATGTTAGGGGATAAAGTGAAAATTACCCATTTATGTGTTTTTGGATGAAATTGAATGAATTTGTAATTAACTAAGTTAAATTTGAATTTATTTAAATAAAGAAAAGAGGAAATCAGATTTGGATCGAGGGAAATCAAAAGCTATCGAATAGTCGTTCTGGTCCGTACGAGGTAAGTTCATAAATAATAAGTGTTCTTGAATTCAAATGTATATATTAAATAGCTTTCCGAATTGAATTGTATATATATACACATGTTGCCGAAATTAAATGGAGTATTGGCTGACTTGTTATAAGCATGAATTGATCGAATTACAAAATAGAAAGCCCCGTATGAACCTTAGGAAATGTGTAGGATACTGATGTCATGACATTAGGATTTCCGATGTGTGATTCGTGTAAGACCATGTCTGGGACATTGGCATCGAAGTGAGAAAATGTGTAAGACCATGTCTGGGACATTGACATCTTATATAATTTGTGTAAGACCCTGTCTGGGACATTGATATCGTATATAATTCATGTAAGACCCTGTCTGGGACAGTGGCATCGATATGTGATAACATGTAAGACCATATTTGGGATATGGCATTGTATGAGCTTATATGATTTCCGTGTATCCTTAACAATCCCAAATGGTTCAACGGGCAATGTCAAGTCGGGACCAAATGTGAAATTTGAGCTAAATGGATCAGGTACGTGTGAAGTTTTTATGTTTATGAAAGTTAAGGTAAGTAAAGTACTTAATGTGATCATATGAACTACATGAGAAATGTGATTATATATGTGTATGGAACTAACTAGATTCAACTATTTCGAATTGAATTATGAATGTTCTTGTGATGATTTATTTGCTTATGGGTTACTAAGCTTTCCAAACTTACTTTGTGTGTTTATTCGTTGTTTTATAGATTTATAAAGCTAGCTCGAGTTAGGGGATCGTCAAGGAACTTCGTCACACTATCGATCGCTATTTCGATACTTTGAAAACTTGTATTTATGATTTATGGCATGTATAGATTAGTTTCGATAATGTTCATTTTGATTTGTATATATGTAGCCATGCAAAAATGGCTTGCTAATGATGTTTATGTTTGTGTATTTTCAATCATGGTATAAGCTCATTTTGTGAAGTATGTTTCATGGTATATCTTGTGTGATGTTTGGTTTTATAAAATCGCTTTGAATGATACTAATGTGGTTGATAGATGTGTATTTGGGTGTGGTTTTATTACGTAAGTTGGCTATGCAAATGAGCTTATTCTGTGAATTGATAAATGGAAGTGATGTTTACATTCAATCTTGTATTTCGAAAAATTTGGTATAGACATGAAGATGATTATTTAGTTAGATGTTAATTTCATAAGCGTATGTAATTACTTTGGTTGTTTTGTGAGATAAAATTTAGGTTATATAATGCTTGTTTATATTCGACTAATCTTAAGTAAAATAAATGTATATGCCTATGATATGATCATTTGTGGTTTGGCTATTTGGGTAAGATTTGTGATGATAAATAATGAATGTGATTTACTTGTTAATTGGTTGGTCATTTTGGATACTTAGGTAATGGCTAATAATGATCATGTTTTGTTGTCATAATGTTATTTTATCATGTGCCGTGTTATTAATCTAGCTAGCCTATTTGATAAGAAATGATTTGGTTATGTGTGTGTAATATTAACATATTGATTGGTACATAGGTCTTTTATGTTGGTTCAACAATTGAGCTAGGAAATAGCTATTGATAATAAGGTGACTATACGCATATATATATATGGATGGTATGAAAAGTATATTTGATCATGTTATAAATTAATTAATGTCGTATATGTGAATGAAAAATTAGGCCATGTAATATGGTTGTAATTTTGTTTTTAATATGTGCATGTACAGAAATTTATAAAAATGATATGATTAACATTTAGTTAACGAAATAAATGTATTGGCATATATTCGATGCATGAAATGTAAAGATATATGTTTGGATATGTGTAACACCCCTAACCTAAATATGTCACCGGAATAGAGTTACAGAGCATTACCGGAGTTACCGATTCATTTATCAGATATTTTATTAATCCGATATCTTTTCTTTTCCACGTTCAAGTCTCGTATTCGAGTCATCCGGATCTTTATAAATAAATTTGAACGTCATTTTCATTTATTTCATGTTATAATACATTCAACTAATGCTCTAAACAAAATTACCATTTTACCCCTAAACTTTTAATTAATGACGATTTCATCCTTAGGTTAAAATAAAATAAAATTCTTGCAATTTAATCCTTATTTCCAGCCGTTATTCTCAAACAAATTGATAACAACCCATGAATTCTATAAAATATCAGAATTTTCCATAATTTCAACACTTTTCAATTTAATCCTTAAAACATGTTTTTCCCTGATCTTGAGCTAAATTAATAATTTCATTCAATTTTGTAATTTTAAATAATAAAATAATCCATTTCATGCAAATTGGTCATTTTTAACATTTTTTTTACAAAATTGCCCATAAAATTTTACTTTTATTCAATTTAATCCATGAGCCTAAAACATGCAAATTAGCCATGCTAGCTGAATATTCATACATATTTTCCTCCTCCTCCTCTCCATTCCACATCCTTAATTTATATAACATGCAACAAGTAACATTATCAATAATTTCACTATTTACTTATATGTATATTCAAAACTGTCCATTTGCGTCATAGTCACTAAATTATTTATATCTTAAGATACAGAACCGAAATTAAGATCTGCTAATTTTCCTTGAAACTAGACTTACATATCTTATTACCATAAAATTTTCATAATTTTTGGTTTAGCCAATAAATACAGTTTATTCTTTAAATTTACCCCTGTTCTGCTGCATGACAGTTCTGACCCTTCTTTACTAAGAATTAATTATCTCATCGTACGAGATTCGGATGATGTTCCCGCTTATTTCTATTGAAAATATACTCTTCAAATATTTTAAACATATTAATTTAATCCCTTAATTATTTTTATCCAATTTTTGATGATTTTCCAAAGTCAGAACAGGGGAACCCAAAATCATTCTGACATTGTCTCACAAAACTTATTATATCTCATGATTTACAATTTCATTGCTTACACCGTTTCTTCTATAAGAAACTAGACTCAATAAGATTTAATTTCATATTTTATTCATCCTCTAATTTGATTTCTACAATTTTTGGTGATTTTTCAAATTTAGACTATTGCTGCTGTCCAAAACTGTTTTAGTGCAAAATGTTGATTTTCATTTTGCCCCAAATTTCACAGTTCATACAATTCAGTCCTTACTTAATTAACCCCTCAATTAAGCTAATTTTATCAATTAATACTTTTCCTAGAAATTATAAGTTATTTCATAACTATTGAAATTCAGAATTTCCACATAAAACTCTAACTTCAAACTCTTTTACAATTTAAGTCCCAAACATTCACTTTCTATTCAATTCTTTCAATAAAATCAGCATATAAACAATTTAAAGCTCTAATTCCATGCCAAATCATCATATACTTCCAGCACATATTCATAGAAACTTTCAATTTCTTTCATAGAATCAAGAACTAATGAATTCAACAAGTGGACCTAGTTGTAAAAGTTACAAAAACACAAAAATTTCAAGAAATAATCAAGAATTGAACTTACTTGTAGTAAAAATATAAAAAAAACAGCTTAAAGGAACTCTTCCATGGTGTTTTTGCTGATGAGAATGCAGAAAAATAAAGAGAAATCTAGATAATTCAACTTTAGCCCTAGCTTTATTAAGTAAATTTTGTAATTTTCCAATTTTGCCCTTAATTCCTCTTATTTTCTTGCTTATTTCATGCCCTTGCCGTCCAGCCCAAATAGACCTTGGGTATATTTGCCTTTTAAATCCTCTTTAGTCCTTTTTGTTCAATTAGCTATCAGTACTTTAAAATTTCTTGACGAAACTTTAATACTAACTTATTAACACTCCATAAATATTTATAAAAATATTTATGGCTCAATTTAAAATTTTTGAGGTCTCGATACCTCGTTTTCGATTCTAATTATTTTAATATATATATTTTTACTACACTATTCACTATTTCAAAATTTTTCCTAACTTCACATTTAACTTATACTCACTAAATTAATAATATTTTCTACTCATTTGTCGGATTTAGTGATCTCGAATCACTGTTCCGACACCACTAAAATTTAGGCTGTTACAATATGTATTAAGTACATGTAACATGGCTTTGTTGCACAGTAGTTAATTCGAATATGTGGTTAAATAGTTAATATTGGCATGTTTAAATTTAAAGCATGATTTGCTTATGTATTATAAGTTTGTACATGATTTTAAATTGAAAAAAATTTGTTCCGAGACGTGTTTTGGTCTATAATGCCTCGTAACTCCAATCTGGAGTCGAATATGGGTTAGGGGTGTTACAATAAGGTCAATGCTAATTATGCAAATAGAAAATATTTTCTTGCACCATATCATGAGGTATGATACTATTTGAGAGAATGATGCTAAACGCAAGTACCTTAGGCAACTCTCAAACTCTTTAATTTGAAACATTCAAAGCTTCAAATATGGTTGAGAAGACATTTATTGTTCTCAAAAATAATTTTCTCATATTAACAACATCACCTTAGTATAGCATAAAAAATAATATCGGATCATACTAACAGGTTGCATATTTCATAACTTCAATCATAAGTGGAATTGAGATGATCCATAATTCGAAAAGTATATGGAAAAAAGAGATCGTGAAAATCTTAATTATGCAGATTCTGATTCGAATGATAATGAACTCGGTCAAGGACCAACAAAGTAAAAAGCATATGTTAAATATTAAAGAGGAATAACTCAACAAATACGCACTAGAACAATAAGATAGATTTGCATATGATAATTATTTTTCTTGCTATTTTTGTTAGTAATCGTATTATTAACTACTTTTTAGACTAACATAATTCATATGATGGTTTGATTTTAATTTTTTTATTTGATTAGAAATTATTTTTATGATACTTATAATTTTTAAAAATATAAATTATGTAATCAGATAATTACAATTTGTACTACCAAATATGACACAGGGAATTATAATATAATTACACTCTGTCAGTTAAACGCATCTAAGGTACAAAAGAGTGTAATTACTACCCTTCAATAATTACATTCTCATTCAATTACTTTATGTTAAAATTAAGGAAAGAAGGTCAAAATTAATTATGGAATCTATTCATATATGTGTGTGAAGACAAAAAAGGAGGAACTTGGATGTTGGATCAAGTGAAAAATGAAAGGAGAAAGCAATAGAGTAAAAGAAAGTGTGATATTCAAGTGCTAGAGTTGTAAGTACTTTTTGAATTTTATTTACTTAGAGTATGTGTGCTTTTGTTAAATTGAGGAACTAAATTTTAATTAATGGAATTGGTTAATTGTAGTTATGAAAAATTTTGACATTAAAAATTAGTAGTTAATGTAACATTTTAAAACTCCCTTAATCATAAATAGTAGAATTTTCGAAAGAAATAGAAATAGAATTTATCAGTAGAAAAAGCCGATGGATCCCAAAGTTAGTTGAATCAAAGAATTATACTATGATGTATTAATTTAAATTAGGGACTAAATCACAAAAATGTGAAAAGTATTGTGGATCTAATATAAATATTTAAAATTTATGGGGTCAAAAAATAAATATAGAAAAGTTCAGGGACCAGAAGTACAAATACCTTAGAGGTGGAAAGTCCAAAATGTGGAATAAATTGGTATATGAGGACTAAATGGAATAAGTGGAGAAATGAAAGAGACTAAGTTATAATTTTGCCAAAAGTGAAAATTGGTCAATAGTGGAATTGTAGAGAATTAGAGAGTCAAAATGGTTATTTCTCAATTAAGATAATTATCATGTATTATCATGATAATATTTAGTGAATATTTGTTGTTGAGATTTTATTGGTTGAAATATTATTTTATTATAAGAATTTTGTTATTAATTAATGGTTAAGTAAAAAGGAAAAGATGAAAATACATTATCATCATCTTCTCCATCATTCACACCACCACCATGAAAGAGAGAAGTTTTGAAAGTTATTCAATTTAGTTCTTTCCATCAAAATTCACCATGTTGACCCAAAAATCAAATAAATTTTCATAGCCACCAAGAACAAAAAGTAATAAGAAGACTATGGTGAATATAAATATCATCTTGGACTCAAGAAAACAGAAGTTGGAGGATAGAGAAAATTAAGTTATGATCTAAAATCAAGAAAACAAGATAAGAGCCTTAAGGTTTCATCAAAATTTTTTTTTTTTGGCTTAATCTTGTTTGAAAAGCATGAAAATGACGTTGAAGTAGAGTTTTCTTATATAAAGTATTATGTTGTTAACATGTTCATGAAGGGAAAAAGAAAGAGAAAGTGATAAAGATGTGAAAGAAAGAAAAAAGAAGCAAGATCGAGAAGTGAGATTTAGTAAGAAAAAACTAAATACCCTTGAATTCTATTTGTTACCTAAGGATTAGATTGTAAAGAATGCTAAGTTTATTCAGGATAATTACATGAAATTGATAAGTACATGTAAATGTATGTTTCTACATCCTTCTTACGAAAAGAATTTATAAGTAGAGGTATGTAATGGAAGTCATAAAAGAGAGTAAATGTTAAAGGTTTTACTAAACAGTTTTTTTGGATAATAACCAGTTCCAACTTTGAAAATTTACCAAAATTTATAGAAATTTAGCTAGAGGTTAATCCAAACATGAAACTCAAGACTATTGAGTTTGTTTTTTTTTATAGAAAAAATGGTGTAAGCAATGGAATTGTAGATTATGAGATAAGTAAATTTAAGTGAGACAAGATCAAATTGATTTCAGGTTCTCCTACTCGAATTTGAAAAATCATTAAAAATTATACAAAAATAATTAGAAGATGAAATTTATATGTATAAAAATCTTAATGAGTCTAATTTTAATAGTAACAAACCAAAACATTATACAAATTTTGTATTGAAAAATAAATAATTTTCAATGGAAAAGGATCGAGCTACCTAATAGCGAGAAAAGTGGAAGATTTGAAAAAAAAATTGTATTAATTGGTTTGATTTAAATTTTTTGTCATAATTTTTATATTAAGGACGAGATGTCTAGTTACAAAATTTTTCAATGGAACTTGATTATCAATTCTGATGAATGAGATATAAATAAAAAAGTAAAAGTAGGTTAAAATATGAAAATCATAAAATAAATACTACTGTAAATAGTTTGACTTGGAGAAAATAATTTAAAAAGAAAAGTAAAAGTCTTAGAAATATTCTTATACTCATGTTGAGTAGGGTGTGCAAATTTCGGGTAAAATTAATTTAACCGACTAAACAAAATTAATTCGGTTAATCGGTCAGTTAATCGAATTAATTCGGTCGGGAGTCAATTAATAATTTTTTGAAAGTTTGATTTACGGTTAATTCGATTCGAAATCGGTTAATTAACCGAATTAACCGAAAATTTATATTTTTATATACATTTTACATATATTAAATTCGGTTAAGTTTTGATATGTTTTATACTTGTTTAAACAAAAAAAAATATAAATTTCAGTTAATTCAGTTAATCGACCGAATTAATCGAAAAAGTTCGGTTCGATTAATTTCTTTTTAAAAATTTTTAATTTGGTTAACGGTTAAAGATTTAAAAGTTCGATTAATTGATTAATACTAATTTAGATTAATTAACTGATTGAGCACCCTAATATTGAGTATTGAAAATATAATATTTGATTTTAATCTATTATTAAATAAATTTTGTATACGCGCGCAAATTCTAAGTTAAAAGTTTAGATGAAGAAGATAGAACGTAATATAAAAAATAATAATAATAACGGAATTTTTCTAGAAAATTTTTGGACTCAAAACGTTCAGTATTTTGGGGGTTTTTAATGGTTTAATTATTATTTTTATTTTGGCTAATAAAAGGTATTCAGCTAATTATTTTTTAGTCCTTTAGAATTGGTAGACTATGCAAATGTGATGGCAAATTGTGCCACGTGAAACAAAGGCGAAAAAAGTTTAGATTATTATTTAAAAGGATCAAAATTGAATAATTAATTTGGAGAAGAAAAAATATATAATTTTATTATTATACTTATTTTTAATTTTATAAATTTTAAAGAGGTTAAAAAGAATTATTATGTTGGGGGCCAAAATCACTACTTATAATGAACTCACATGTCTACAAGTCAAACTTTAGAACCATTAGCTAGAGTTGTCATAGGATAAATGGTGTTAAATTCAAATACTAAAAATTCGATTATTTAAAAATTTAAGTAACATATTAAAAGACCAAATATCTCATTATTCCAAAGTAAAGCATATAATCAACACGACATGATATAAAATTCAATGGAAAAGAAGAGAAAATGATCATATAATTACTCTAGCCATCCCCGTCTTCAAGCTTGACTTGAACTATCATGGTGGAAACAAAATAAAGAACTCCAAGTTTGTTTTTACAGAGTAAATTTTCTCCTTTTTCCCTTTTTCTTTTAACCACGTGGTCAGCATGCAGCGCAGTTCGCCATCATGTAAAAGCCATTGGATTGTTTTCTGTGACTTGCCACGTTGGGAGCATGCACTAATCCACATTCCATATGTAGTCTAAGAATCTCTGTAATCTTTAGTCTCTCGGATCACATTGTGCAAGCAAAAGAAAAAAAGATGGGAAAATCAGGCTACTCAAAGCTTCACATCGCCATGTTTCCCTGGGTTGCATATGGTCATTTCATCCCCTTCCTTCATCTCTCAAATAAGTTGGCTCATAAAGGCCATAAAATTTCCTTCATTTTGCCTAAAGGAGTGCAACCAAAGCTGGAAAACAGGAACCAATACCCCAACTTGATTCAATTCGTCCCTCTAGTTATACCCCATGTCGATGGCCTCCCTCCAGGAGCTGAGACTACATCTGTTGTTACTCTGAACCAACAAAAGTACCTTGCTTTTGCTGTAGATCAAACCAGGGACCAAGTTGAAGGCATCCTAGAGGCTTTAAAACCTGATATGGTTTTTTATGATTTCTGGTTTTGGATCCCAGACTTGGCTCGCCAACTTGGGATCCACCCCATATGCTATGTAGTGGTTTCCTCGATGATCATGTCGTTAGGATCAAACATCAGGACGCTAACCAAAGAAATGACTGTAGAAGAGGTGACGAAATTGCCTCCCGATTACCCTTCTTCCACTGTGAAATTCAAAGCTGAAGAGGCTGCTGCTTTGTTGTTTGAGGCTGAGGATTTCGGGAGTGGACTGTCGTTTGGGGAACGGATAAGGACTGCTGTGAGTGGAAGTGATGCCATTGCCTTCAGGACTTGCCGTGAAACCGAGGGACCATTTTGCGACTATGTTGCTCGAGGATATGGGAAGCCTGTTTTGTTGTCAGGGCCTTGCTTGCCTGAAACAAAGACCCAACAGCTTGATGAGAAATGGGTTAGTTGGTTAAGCCAGTTCGAGCCAGGTTCTGTTGTGTTTTGCTCTTTAGGAAGCCAGAGTGTGTTACAGAAGGACGAGTTCCAGGAGTTGGTGCTTGGGTTTGAGCTATGTGGGCTACCATTTTTGGTAGCTTTAAAGCCACCCCAAGGATGCTCAACTGTTGAAGAAGCACTGCCCGAGGGATTTCAAGATAGGGTTGGAGGAAGAGGGTTGGTGTATGGAGGTTGGGTTCCACAAGAGCAGCTATTGCACCACCCTAACATCGGGTGTTTCGTTAACCACTGTGGGTATGGAACGATGTGGGAATTTTTGCTTAGTGACTGCCAAGTGGTGTTGATACCTGAAATTGGGGATCAAATTTTGAACACCAGGTTGATGGCGAATGAGCTCAAGATTGGGGTGGAAGTGGAGAGAGGTAAAAACAGGGAGGTTCCAAAGGAGTCATTGAGTGAAGCCATCAAGTTTGTGATGGACAAGGACAATGAAACAGCTAATCTGATGAAGAGAAACCATGCTAAGCTGAAGCAAATGCTATCTAACAGTGATCTTCAAGAAGGATATATCAACAATTTCATTCAAGCTCTGCAAGATTTGTCAAATATGAAGTCCAAGTTGCAAAACAAAATGATTAAACCCGATGATGTTTGGTAAATAGTTTTGAGGTGTTCTTGCATGTAATGTTCTGCCATGAAAACTGACATCACCGTTATTCTAAACATGTTAAGATTGCCGCTTCTTTCTAAGAGCAAATTTAATTTCCAAACTAACACACAGATCAAGAAACACAGCAGTCTGGACCTGCAAATACTCAAGCACATATTCAATATATACGACAAATTCGACATGAAAAAGAAAAATAATGGTGAAGGCAATATAGTTGAAAGTTGAATATAATAACATGAGACTTCATAATGGGAGTCTGTACAATTGTTGATAATTACAGAGCCAACAAATAAATGATTGTCTGTTAGATATCTGCAAGTTCATGTACAAAATACTCGACAAATATCGATTTATATTTAAAACAGACCATCAACCGTTTTATGTAGTTTATTACTTTTGTTGGATTTAAGTCAACCCCATGCTTTATACATCCTTGGATTATGTGGCTAATGCCTCTGATTTGCATATGGGGCATACGTTCTTCAGGAGCAGCCACTTTCTTAAGCAACTTGCATGGTACTCGTGTCCACAATCAAGGGTTCCGATTTTCTCTTGGTTCTTATAATCCTCCTGCAAAATCACAAGAGAAATAGAAAATAACATATGTTAGGAGTGAATGTTGACGCCATGAACCAACAGTTTTGCTTCAAACTTGAACAAGGGCTATAACGTGAGCTAAGCTGTAAGATTTCTTAATTACCTGGCAAATTGTACAAAAATCAGGTTCCTGTTCAACGGGTGCCGCCTCTTCCAGATTAATATTTGTAGCAAATGTCGAATATGATCTTGTTTTCAATTTACGTCTAATCATTTCTTCTGATAAACCGGTGTTCACATTGCCAATCCGCTCTCCCAGAGCAAGCAACTCCTGTGGTCATTTTGAAGTTCGAGGAAATGGTCGGTAAAAATTAAGACAAAATTTAATGCAGAAGAAAATTGGATGGACTTCATCGTACCTCGTAAGACATATCCTCTATATCCAAGCGCATATCTCTGTGATGATCAATAAGATTGCCAACTTCTTCATAAAATTCTGGGAA
Organism: Gossypium arboreum; assembly: GCF_025698485.1. Classification (NCBI taxonomy): domain Eukaryota; kingdom Viridiplantae; phylum Streptophyta; class Magnoliopsida; order Malvales; family Malvaceae; genus Gossypium; species Gossypium arboreum. The sequence goes on along the minus strand of NC_069070.1, from coordinate 115,265,904 downwards.
CTCAAGTACGGCAACTCCCTGCCCAAGTCAATTAAAACATATTAGCATACTTATAAACTGTAAAAATAGCCAAAAAAAGCCGGATACATATGATTTCCTTTCTCCTATCTCAGAAAAGAAAACAAATCAGTACATACATCAGGTGGGAGAACTCTCAGGTGAGGAAGATTGCGGGGTCTCAGAGATGTCTCAGGTAAAGCACCACTTTCCCGGCGAGAATGATATATCCTAAAACCAGTAGGTGGAACTGGTCCAAAATGCCTACGCCCCACATCCAAACCATCCTGTGAGGGATTCATGGTGCTCCGTGAAGCATAACTTGCTGGAAAGCAATAAGGAACTGGTGCTACTTGCGGATGGACATTAATGCCATGGCCTCTTGCTCCTTCGATAGGAGGCACATGATGATGAAAGTTTGGGTTCAGAAAGTCAAGGGGAGAATGTGAGAAATTTGAGGAACTTCTGTGCCTAGTCTCCATAGGTCCACCAATATTGCTACCTGTCCAAAACCACAAGTCCAAGGCAATCAGTTTCGAGGTGAAAACATATTCCTACACAAGCTCATTTACATGAATGCTGCTTTAAATAAAAAGTACATATTTAGATGGAGAAACTACCATGCATATAAGGAACACCAGGAGCCTGAGTCCAAGCTGAGGCACCTCCATCTGTTATTGTTGGCTGAAAAGGTTGACCCAAGTAATTTCCTTGAAAATAAGGGTTGCCACTTTGCATCAAAACAGGATCCACTGCATTTGCCCCTAATCTGTTCCTCGCACTTCTTTGAGGTCCTGCTTCTCTAATTGGTGGAAGGCCATTTCCCCTATATTGAGACCTAGTAAAGGATGCAGTATCCACCGTGCCAACCCCATCAGGGTTCCTAGTATTTAATGGTGTAACAGAGGAGCTAGAGCTTGATGAGGCATTAAACTGCTGAAAATTTCCTGGGATCCCTTCAGAAGTCTTTCTCTTATACAAGCCTCTAACGTTATCCATGAAGTGGCAATTCCTTGCATATTCATCTGCAGAAACTCCATGGATACGATAGTTGCTGGATGATGGCATCTGGTCTGGGATTCCATGATTTATAGGAACACTGGATGAAGGGGTAGGCACATAGGGAACATAAAAGTTCGAGGCACTCCCGATACCAAGATCAAGATTTGGGGAATGATGATGATGCTGAACACCAGGGTACATAGGGATCCCATAAAACATACTGTTGTCATAATGCTCAGGTAAGGGATGCGCATCAAGGTTAGTTGTGTTCCCTGGAGCTGTGATGGTCATTGGGATATCAGGTGATGGGTAGTTCGTCGTCCCACCCAAATAGATGCAAGGTTCATGCTGGAGGTATTCCTGGGCTTGTTGATCGATTTCTAAATCAATAGGGCTTCGCATATTCCTTTGGCCCATGCTGCTTCAATAAATTGTTGTTGTAATTTGTTGCAGCTTCAGAGTGAAAATAATTAAGAAAAAGAAAACTCAGCTCGGTTCAAAATGATAAACCATGTAATTGTACATGACATGAAAATGCTAGTAAATCCATAAAATTCGAATAATGAAAAGGAAGACGAGAAAATCAAACTAGCCTAGATTGTTCTCTTAGCTATTACAAATCCACTAGTTTAATATGATCTAAAAACTATTTTTCCACCACTGCCAAGAGACTCAAAAATATTAAATTCCATGTCAACAAGCATTCCCTTAAAACAAGTGTGTGTTTTGACAACTCCCCAGCTCTCAAACTTCTAAAGGTATCATAAATCTCTTTCCTCAAATCATCAAAAATAATAAAAGAAAAAAGAAAAAAAAAATCATCACCATGATCTAACCTTAATTTTCCCTGAATGATAACTTGGAAAAAGAAAATCTACAATATCAAAATAGGCTCAAAATAATTACCAATCATCAAAAACTTTCTACCACCAGTAATATCGTATATATCAAGCTATGAGAATGGGGAAATTTCAAACATTTACCCTCCTGTACAAATACATTGAAGTTGTTCATAAAAATTCCTAATTATTGATTAAATTTAAAAGCAAAAACAAAAATATTTTCAAGTTTTTGTTCACAATTATCCCAATCCTAAGGAGAACCTCACAAATCATCCTACCAAGCTCCTCCTTTGATTAGTACTTCTAACGAATCAAAAGAAATATATACATATACACACACATTAATTTCAACAAATTCGTCAAATTTTTTAATACCCAATATTTAGAAAACAATTACCAACCCAAATTCTTTAACAGCATGCAAAATTTTTAAAAAAAATGAAAAAAATAAAATCAAAGAAGGATGGGTTTTTTTACTTTGCCGTACCTTATAATCATGAACCAAAAAATCACAGCCCAGAATGAGTAAAGCAACCTTGAAATAATCCAAAGGAAGAAAAATAATGTTAACCTTTTAGTTAATTAAAACCGCACTAATCAAAATTTAGACAATGCAGAACCCTAGGAATTCAATGATTTCCGTACAATCTTCAAAATAAAAAAAATAAAAACAAAAAACAGAGAGACTAACCGAATCGAAGCAAAATTTGGGAAAAACAACGGGAGATCGAGAGAACTGAGAGACTTAATATAATTGAGAACAAAAAATAAAGAGAAAAAAAAGAGAGAGAAATTTGAGAGGAAAAGCGAGAGAGAAATGAACAAAGACGTATTTTCCACTTTTATAAACAAATTTTTTAAGGTTATTTTTAACCGCCATAGTAAAATACCATGTGTAATAATTCCTTTTTTTATTACACATATGTAATAATGATAATAACCATGTTTAAATTAGGGTGTTTTTCTATTTACAGAATTTAGTTTTTTTAATTACAATTTATCACCTGAGAAATTTAAATTAAATAATAAATTTATTTATTTTTCAAATAGAAATATTCTTAAACGCTTTAAACGTTTTTAAAACTTTAAATTCGTATTTATTTGGTAATTCTGTTATTAAGAAAATGCAATTCAGGTGATATTAAACCAAAAACAAAAATCTATGGTGCAAATTGATATTGTATTTAATTGGATAATAAATTAAATATTATTTATTTAGAAAACATTAAATTATTTAAAATAATTTAAATTATTTATATTAATTTTAAAAATAAAAATAGGTTAAGGGATGTTGGTGGCTTTGTAATTTTTCATATTAATTCAAAACAATAATAAAACTCATCAAATTAATTGTATTTGTCCTAATTTCGAGAAGCACACAATTCATAAATATTTATGAATTTTGATATAAAAAATTATTAATATTTTTAAAACTATTTAAATAATAAAAACTTTTTTCCCTTTAAAAAACTTGAACCAATGGATTTTAAACATGAAAGCTTTGGTAATAGAAAAAGAAAAGGAGCTCGTGAATCACCGAATGACCAAGTCCAAATTGCAGTTGGTCTAACTCATAAGTCAAGTGCATTGTTGTTGACCAAATTTAAAAAGCCTCCTTATTTTCCTTTTTACTATTTTATTTAATTATTCATCAACTTTTGTCCTCTTATGGTTGAGGTGAAGTCACCCGATTAATTGATTTAGCCTCCTTTTGGGCTCTGTGTTTAAATAGAGATATTCATGAGATTAAATGGTGTAGCGTAAAATAAAAGAAAGTTAAAACGTGTCGCATTTGAAGTAAATATTTATTTGAATGGGTGTTTAGTTTTAACTAGGAATAAAATCAAAAAATTATTTTGGGTTGAAATATAAATTTATTATTTTAATAGTATATGTTTTCATAAATTTTAAAGTATTAATTTTTTTATAATTTTAGGGAAAATATAATTGTATTTTTATTAATTTAAAATTTTAAAAGATTTAAATAAAAATATTTTCATTTTAGGCTTAGTTTGGCTCACTGTCAACACCTAAGTTTTGCTTCTGACATTAACTCAATTAATATAATTGTTATTACAATAATTAAGAGAACATGAATTAATCATATTTAAATATTTTTTTTGTTTATGGGTTCGTGTCAAAAGTTATAACTAGAAATTTGTATTGTATAAAAAAATAGGATTAAATTTTATCCAAAAAATCGTGTGAATTTTTAAAATTTATTGCATTTTTATTTTATGATTATAATTATTTGATATTTGAAACCTTAAAAATGAAAACAAATCATCAAACTTTTTGGCGGTATTTAAAATAAATAGGTTGGTGAAGTAAATATAAAAATAGGGAAATAATTATAGTGGACAAAAAGGGGATAGAAATGGCGGCAAAAGGACAGGGTTTTTGGGAGGGAGAAATGGCGTAGAGTGGAGGAAAAGGGACCCCTATCAAAAGGCTGCATATTTAGAAGGCATATTCTTGAATTCCCCCATGCAATTATGCTTTCAATTTTCAGCACATCTTTTGGGATGTGGGTCCACCCTCAACTAACGCCTAATTGAATTGGAATCAATAATACCCAGGTTTTGCTGCCATTTTTAAAACTTTTATTTCTTATTTTAAGTAATTTATTATGTGAATTATTTCTTATTTTAGTTTAATTTAAATCTTAAGATATTCAATTTTTTCTTCTAAATTCTATTATATTTTGGATCAATTTAGTATTGTTTCTTTAAAATATTTTTGAGATAAACAATGTTTTTACAAAGTAAATTTTAGCAAAAATAAGAATTCAAAAATACTTGTTAATCCAAAAATATTTTTAAGAAAAATGCTAAACCGAGAGCATATATATATTAAATTGAATACCTAGTTATAAACTTTAAAAAAAAAAAAAAAGGAAAAGATTGAAAGGAGATCCCACTTTTGTAGGCACTCCTTGGCCTATAAAATAGATATAATCCAACCTCACTTGTTTACTTATCCCTTTTTTAAAACCACAAAACAAAAACTAAATTATATACCATTAATTATACATGCTAATAATTATTCCCCATTATTCAAGGACAAAATCAAGAATTTGGAGTTGAAATAGAGATAAAATTGTAAATTTTAAAATTTGAAATTGATATTTTATGTTAGAAAGATTTAAATTGAATTATTAATTTTCGATAGGAATTAAAAATAATTTTATTTCGTTAAGCTAAGGGATAATAAACTTTAATTAAAAGATAAAAATGCAAGTTTTCTTTTATTTAATTAAATCACTAAAAAAGTCCATCAGTGTAATGACAAATAAGTCCTTGTGGCTGTGAAGTCGCTCAAAATATACAGAAATCTTTCCACTATTCCTACTAAAGAAAATGACTAAAAAGATCTAAATTAAATTTTATGAAGAAACCAAAACAAACAGGATCTCCCGGGTCATTTGTCTAGACTCGTTTGAAAAGTGAGAGGGTCACGAGTCTAGATAAAATTATAAGTTTGGACAAAAAAATTAAAGCCAAATGAGCTAAGCCTCAGGTATGACTTTTTGGTCCAAGCCCGAATAAGTTGTTTCATTGTTGTTCTGTTGTCATTTTATTATTTTATTATTATTATTTGAATATTGTATAACCATTGTTTTATTATTAATTTTATTGTTATTTTAGAGGTATTTGTTTACTAAGTTATAACTATTTTAGTGTTATTTTAGTATAAAGACTTTTTAATGTATTTTTAGTTTGTTGAGAAATATTTATTTTAATGTTTTTAGTGTGTTTAATATATTATATTTTTAAATTTATTTTTATATAAAATAATAATCTAAAAAATTTAATACTGGGGTGTAGGATCAAACTCAAGTTTAATATTTTTAATCTAGGTTAGACTCGAGTAAAATCTTAGACCCATTTTCCTGACCGAACTAAATTCGAACTTAGAAAATAGACTTAAAATTTTACATTAGCTCAACTCGACCCGCCATGTCTCACCCCATAATCAAATCTACCATCAATGTAGTGACAAAAAAAACTTATGTTACTTCAGTCCTTGTGATGTCAAGTCTTAAGCTCAAAACATGGACAACTCTTCCCCTTATTCCTAGTAGAGAGAAGGACTAAAAAGATTTAAATTAAATTTTATGAAGAGACCAAATGAAGAATTTTTCCATTTATCCTATTTTCAGAGTATACTTATCAAATTCGTTTAAAAACAACAACAAAAAAAAAAAGTAAACAATCATCATATATTTCATAGTTTGAACATGATATATTTTGTTTAATGATTATACTGTATTTAAAAACATGCTAAAGGAAAAAAAAAGAAAAAGGAGGTGGGAAAGGGGGGTCTTAATATTTGTATGAAGTAATGATGGGAACATCAAATAAACTATGGGGGATTATGCATTTGTTAATTAGAGTGGGAACTGATTGGACCACCAGTCAGAAACTAATTTGATAAAATTAATTTCAACTCCTAGATTAATTGCTTAATTATTATTTTAAGATTGAAAGCTAAGCCATTTTGAGCAAAGGTGAAGTGGCCATGGGTTCTTTATATATATATATTTTATAATTATAAACCCTACAAGACAAGAAAGATTTATATATATATTCATAATAATCATTCAACCTTTTTAAAAAGTCTATTAAATTTCATCTCTATTGTTGCACAACTTTATCCTACATCAATTTCAACCTTATCCAGTACAAATGTTGGATCTAAATTATACGCATTAAGAAAAAATTTATGGATATTATTTTATAAAAGAAATTTTAGTTAAAAATGACAAATTTGAGGTTTTTATGTTCTGTGTTAAGTTATATTACTATAAATTTATTCGGGTTTAAATTGATTTTTATAGATTTTATTTATAATAATATTTATTATTCTTTAAATAGAAGAGTTTTAATTAACTCACCACCTTAATAAAAAAATTAAATATAATATATATACATGTGTTAATAGATATAAAGAACTCATGAAAACCTGTTATTTTAAAAATTGAAAGGTCAAAATTAAAATTTTTATGTTAAAATGGCTTAAATTGAAAAATAGCTAAAAATACAATTTTACATTTAAGCAGATGGCTAAAGAAAAGGAGATAGAAGAGGATACAAGTGGAAGAAATGAAATACTAGAAAGTGTAGTTAGCAAGGTATCTTTCTTCCTTCTCCACCTTCTCGTACTAATTAAAGTTGAGACCAGATTCTTTCACTTTATTAAGGCCTAATAAAAAAACCCCAAGGCTGGATTTATTGTGCTGGATTTTGTCCATTTCCCAAGGCTACCTACACCCCCCATCTTCAACTTCCTCTTTCCTTCATCTATCCTTTATTTTATCTTATGTATGTATACATTGTTATGGTATTTATTTTAGTATTCCTTTATTCAGTAAGGATCAATGACCTTGGGCATCAGTTCGAGTGCTGTAATGAGTTTAGGTGACTTACGTAGAAGGGTTATGATTATTCCTCGGGCTGCTTTCAACCTAGTCTTTGGGTCCAATTTCATCTCAATTTATTTTAATAAATAAAATATATTAAAAAGTAATTCTATTTTTCAATTATTTTCAAAAACAAAAGAATTAATTCTAGTAAAAGTATCATGAAGATCTATATTAGGAGTTGAATATTATATTTTATTCATTCTACTCAAAAGATGAGTAAATTAAACTTTGTAAGTTAAATCAAATAATAAACTAATCGTTTTATTAAAAATTCCATTTATTTCTATAGTTAAAACTTATCATTGTATGCAAACATGAGATACACGTAATCATATGTTATTATTTAATTATTCTATCAATCACGTCATTTTTAATAGTTTAGATGGATAAATTTTTAACAAATAAGACCAAATTATTCTTTGATCTAGTGTACATAACTAATTATTCATTTTAAGTAAAAAGATAAAATTTAATCTAACTTTTAATACAGGGACTTCCATGATACTTTTACAACCTAAGTTCAATAAATCAGGTCTTCAGCAATCAACTACACGTCTGGGCCCTGGCTGAACTAGCCCATGGGCAAGTAAAAGTTCTCCCAGAAACCCTTCTTGGCAACCAAGTAACCAACTACAAGCCACCAAATGCAATCACTGCTGCATGGATAGATGAACCATTTTTTGTTCAAGTACTAATAGTTGTCAGTACCGATGTGATAATCTAGATGTTCAAAATTCAAACAAGGTGATCAAGAACTTCTCTACTTTCTTTGTACCCTCCTACCAAGCATAAGCCAAATCTATGCTCTTTGCTTATATGTTTTAGCATGTTTCAATGTTTGAGCACAAACAGATCATTATCGACATGAAACATGAACGACAAGCAGGTATTGAGATGATCCAAAACTAAATAAGGTAGAATTAAGTTTAGAAGATTGATTGTATGTATAAGCTTCAAAACAATTTTTTATGGGATAAATGCTTCAGTATACAAATGTAAATATTATATATAAGCCACAGAGAAAAACTGACGGTAACCTTGTCATAATTGATTCCTCAGCTTGGTTATTTGCGAGCTTCAACTTTCTTCTGTTCTCTCACTGTAAGGGCAAATAGAAATAGTATCAGCTTCGACTGATATTGCAAATACAGATGTAGTGCAGGCCTATTCTGATGCCAATTTTTTATATCAGAAAACTTGGGGAGTAAATAACTAACCAGAACGAAGCATAACAAAGAGGAATCAAAAGTTCGTATTATAATATAAAGATGAGACAACAATTGGCAAGAACCATACCAGCCTTCTCTTCCTCTCTCTTCTTAGCAGCCTCTGCCCGTTGTTTCCTTATCAGGGCTAAGCGCTCTGCAATAGTAATTAAGTAAAAATCAGTAAAACAATAGAACAAAATTTGTACAAGAGGTGTGTATTTAGTTAAATTTCAAAACAGAAAAAAATATCACTGCAGTCATCGGAAAAGGAAAAAACAAAGGAGTTAAGCTTGTTAGCCGAAAGCACAACAGCGCTTATGAGACATCAAGGTGATACTGTGATATTATACTATATACTCAGTTGCAGGGAAGTTTGCCCTTACCAAATAGGAGAAACCAACTCAGTTGTACTATACATGAAAACCAGCAATATTTATCTCTTAAACCTCTTCCTTCCCAATGCATCCTTAGAGACGGTTTAGATTGCTAAAGAAAATAGCTGTTTTGAAAACCTAACATACAAGAGACTTTCCATCCTCGGCTTTTGTTTGGTGCAGCTTTCCATCACCATTAGCAGATCATAATAGTTTTACACACTTTACTACCTCAGAATTTAAGCACTTATGGCAGGAAGAAACCAGTTTATTTTTTAAAAAAATCCCAAGGAAAAGATCTTATCCTTCTTACACACCTTTCCTTAGATTCCTGCAACCTTTAAGACTGGTACTAAAATCATGTTACCTTTACATACTCACCTCAGCAATCAAATATGAGTATTTTATCAACACCTCAATGCTCCATATAACATTTCTGACCACTTAAGTCCGTGGACAATTGCCATTGTCTACGCAATGAGGCGCCGTTTAAAAACTACGGTGTCTTGACCAGAGATCCAAATGAACTATAGTCAATGAACATAATTTCAACCTCAGCTACAAGTCTGAATTCAGTTAACCAAAAAGAATCAAATCAGTCCCACAGAGGACACAGAAAAAGCCATGTCAAAGTATCATAATATTTGCAAGGGCTGCCAAACACTAAATTTAGGTTACAATACTGTACAACCACTCAATTTAAGTTACCTAAATCCTTTCTTGCTTGTTCAGTTTTCCCTTGTTCCTGCAGCTTCATATATCGTTCATGTGCCTTTTGCTTTTCTATTTCCTCTCTGCAGTCATAGACATTAAAATAAGAGCACAACCAAGCTGGTCTCAAAGGAAATAACCAATTTGAAATATATAATTACATGCTTTAACATATCAACCCCCATTGCAAACAAAATTTCCCTCTGCAGTCATTACATGCTTTAACATATCAACCACCATACTTTGAACTTTGAAGCAAATAGTCCACAGCAGTTTCAATCAAAGTAATGAAAAGGCTTCTGCTCATTACTTCAGCCCATTCCAACTGGGAAGTGGTAACCCAGTTTACAAAATATTCAATCTCAACAGAAGTTAAGATTTGTAAAAACATAATCATTAGAATAAACTATCTAGGAAAGCACAACAATGAGGTAACAAGCATAAAAAACTCTTAAGGAAAATCTAGAACTAATGTTGACTATGGTCTCTAATTAAAGACATAAGGAATCTTTTAAAGTATTGATGTTATAATTCAACATGATGCTAATATAAAAGATATAGTCTGTAAACACCAGGAAGTTATAGGCATATGGGACATGTTTTCAACTTTGAGGTAACAAATTTTAAACCCCGCAGTTGGTAGAGTTACTTAGAAGGATTTAGACGTGTAGCAAATCTACATCATATATTTGTTAGTTGTGGGAAATCTTTCCCCTACCAAAAGAGACTAAAATTTAATGTCCAAAAGTCTATTACCTTTTCAGCCTCAAAGTTATCCCACAAATGCAACTTAGCACAACAAAAGAACTACTATGTTATATCAATTCTAGATTCAACAAAAGCAGAAAGAGTTAACACTGCTTCATCAAAATAAAACTGGTCCAACAAAGTGAATTATTGAACTATATATGAATCAACAATGATAATAATTTCTTTTTTCCTTTCTGTGATACGACAGATAACTATTACTAAAGCAAAATCCCAATTATTATAAACTAGTAAAAGTATTCAAGCAATCAAAAGTTGACTCAGATGCCCACGATAAAGCAACGATCAGTCAAATTTGATAAAGAGAGAGAACTAGAATTACAAACCTTTCACGCCTTGATAGTTCAGTTGTTCTGCCCATCTGGAACATATAATTTCAATTACTCAGTACAGTTATAAATTCATATATAAATCCAGATTTTGTGCAGAGTAGCATTTGTCAAACTTACAACAAGATCTTTAGCTTTGACATTCTTTGGTTTGGCCAAATTTGGATTCTCAATCTCAATAAGCCCTTGGGTCCCTTTTCGTTTCTGCCATAATATCACCAACATCAAACAGGAAGTATAAAAGTTAAATAACACAAGAACTCATAGCAAATGGAAACAGTGCCCATTATATTATACTAAAAAGGTACAAAATGTAATGACCTCAGGCTCTTCTTCTACTTCCTCTTCAGACCGTTCTTCTTCTTCCTCCACTTCAGCCTGTTCCTAGAATGAAAGATAAATATTATCTCATTTACCAAGTTTAAATGAAGTACTACAACGGATACCCATCCCTAAAAGGGAAGAAAGAAAAGCATCAAAAAGAAAATTAAAATTTCCAATTAAACACTCGACATAACCGACTGTGAAGCATCAAAAAGATAACAAAACAAACATCATCAACTTAGGTGATAAATTTATTGCAATCATTCAATATTAATTTATTGTCACTATATATGTCAAATTTAGATTTACTGACAATTACAGCCATTTAAATGTGACAACCAAAACATAAGTTTTCACACATAAAAATTCCAATTCCATATCAATCTCTCTTTAAGAATACATTCCAAAAGAGATGAAATTACGTGACTTAAAATAGCCTAAACAGCCAAAACTCATGAAATTACAACAGTCAAACCTGTCATCCACCCAGGGGCGAATCTAGGGGGGTGGCAGGGGCCCCGCCCCCCCCCCCAAATGGAAAATTTTCCATTTTGGCCCTTGAAAATTTTTAAAATTTTAAATTAGTGAAGGCAAATTGCACTTTGACCCCCTAAAAAAGAAAAAATTTTGATTTAATCTTTTAAAAATTATATTTTTACTATCGTACAAATTACAATTTAATTTCGGCCTGCTCTAAACAATTTTTCTGGCTTCACCCCTGCATCCACCCTACATGAAAAGACAACCAACATAATTGGCACAAAAAATCAAGCAAATCATCAATTTTGGTTTGTCAAAGTAAAGTTTTAAGTATTTTCTCCTTCACAGATATCACTATTAAGATTGAGATACATATACATATACATATACATATACATATACATATACACTTCTTTTCAGGCAATATACAGCAAGGATACATAATACATGATAACAACAAACAAATTACAAGAAGAATCAACAAAATTCATGTGTGAATCAACTTGTTAAAATTAGCATAAAAATCTTACCTTCTTAAAAGTACGGGGACGAGCAGAGCTACCAGCAACTGCAACCATTAGAACATTTAAGGAAAACAAAAAGACAAAACAGATGAAATTAATAAAAGTTATAAAAGAAAAAAATATAGTTTCTTATTTTTGTCTAAGAATTTGACTCAAAGTTCCCAAGTTATTCATGCATTAAAGGCAGAATCATTCCCAAGTTTATACGAAGCTAAAACTTAAAATTTAAAAGTATAAATTTCTCCCTTTTCTTTTCTCTACGTAGCACCTAAAAGATCACACACACAATATAAATAAATAAAATCAAAATCAATACGGTAGAGCTAATAATCCAGCAACTGAAAGCTTGGTTAGATCCGATGCCAGGAAACCGCATAGAAAATACGTACAAGTATATCATGCAAAGGACTTCAAAAAAGTAAATAAATAGGAAGAAAAGGAAAAGAACAAAAGAGATAGTGGCGTACGGAGCTCTTCGGGAGTAGAGAAATGGCGGTGCCCGGTTGGCTTGCCCTTGAATTTCCCTCTTCCCATTTTGTCGTTTTTTGATCACAGAGAAAACGAGGAAGAAGAAGTAGAAGCTAAAAGTGAGAGTGAGGATTTCATTTTTATTATTATTATAAAAGTTTATGCCTTTTGAATTAGATTCTTCAGAATCTGTTTTTCCACTGTCAATTTTTGTATCTATACCCATATAAACTTTTTCCCTTTTTGTCAAACAAGCCTTTGCACACTTCGAGAAAGCCGATACCTTAGCTTAAGAGTAGGAAACTATTGTATTCCTATTATGACAATAATTTAATGTTATATCAATATTTTACTTAGATTATTATTGCAGGCTATTTTACTCAAAAAAGTTTATTTTTAAAAGTATTTATGAAAATTGGTTTTTGATTATTTATTAAAAATGGCTGAATTTCGAGAAAATGTATTTACGTTAGCATGTTCTCAAGTGATGTGTCAGCAAAACGCTCTTTCAAAAACACTTTTTGCCCCAAACCAATAACTACTTTTTTTTATCTCCAACAATCCAAAATATATATATAAAAGGCCTCTTTTCATTTTTTTCACACAAAAGTCCTCTCATAATTCTCTTAAATTTCTCTCAAATTTTCTTAAAGTTCTTTTTAATTTTTGCAAAAAAGCTCTGTTTAAATTTTTTTTGAATTAATTTTTTTAAGTTAAAAAATATTCGATCTTGTTAGCAATAGCCGAAGAATTAATTCATCACAATAATAAACACATCTCCATCGATCAAATGACAATGGTAAGTGGTAATTTTAATTTTTCAATACTATTTAATATTTTTTTCATTTACGCAATTTTAATTAATTTTTCAATACTATTTAATATTTTTTTCATTTATGCAATTTTAATTAATTTTTATTTTATATTTTTTATAACAATTTGTAGATTGGGTGTTGCAATGTTATATCCGTAATATGTCTGGTCCTCCATCGCCGTTGATAAAGAATTACTTGCAGGAAACGGGTTTTTGGCATGTGGCCACGATAGGTCGGGGGTGCAAGTTGGACCCAAAACTAATCAGTGCGTTGATAGAGAGGTGAAGACCCGAGACGCACACTTTTCATCTTCTATGCGGAGAGTGTACTATCACTCTAGAAGACATGCAGTTGCAATTGAGATTGACGGTGGATGGGTACGCAGTCACTGGGTTCGCTCAATCTGCTGATTAGGAAGCCGTATGCTACGAGCTTTTGGGTGCTATTCTAGATAATATTAACAGAGGTCGAATTGAGATGGACTGGTTACGAGACACATTTCCGGAGCCGGATAATGATTCGACTGAACTAGAAAGAACACAATATGCTCGGGCATACATTCTTGAGATGATTTAAAGTTATCTGATGTCGGACTTTTCACAAAACCTCGTACATTTGAGATGGCTGCTGAAACTCGTTGATTTTAGATCAGCTGGTGAATTTAGTTGGGGATCTGCCGTGTTAGCAACATTGTACAAGGAGATGTGCGGGGCAACGCGACCAAATAAAGCCAAAATCGGAGGTTGCCTATTACTACTGCAATCATGGGTACAATTTTGCTTTTCATTTTTACGTCTTCGAGTGGACCACCCATATATATTCCCACTCATAACGAAGTAAATTTTATATTAGATTTTACAATTATTACTTAGATTTAAAATATAATTGTATGCTAAAAATTTATTTAATTAGGTGAAACCATTTGGCAAAGCATAAGTAAGTATTAAATAAAATATATACATAATAAAATTGTCGTTTCGTATTTAGTATTTAGTATTTAGTATTTAGTATTTAGTATTATGTATATAACTAATATTTTTATCATGTTCATTTAGTTTCAATGGACACCATTCGAGGATCCGGCAATTCGGGCAGTAATTCTGGATGAATTCTTTCAAAATCCGAACATTTGGCATGTGAAGGTCTCACTGGTCAACTATGCTACCGTCGAGATTCACTAGTCAGATAGAGTATTGTGGCAATTTGGATTCTGCAACCGATTTCCGTTACACTTGAGGTGCTCAATGATGAGCACAGAGTTGACTTACGGTAATTAAATACGGATTGGCCGAGATACTGTTCAGAATATATCGAAATGTGCGAAAATTGGTATGATTATATACCTATTCGGGAATCGATCATCGTTCCTGAGTTAGCGTGCGTGTCGGAATACATGCCATGGTTTAGGATCCATGGCAAGCCATATTTACTGTTGGAAGATGAGAGGCGACGGTAAATTCGTGTCCAAAGGGAACAACGGTGCCCTTTAAATCCAAGAAGAAGGGATGATGATGCAGGCCCATCAATAGTGCCCACACAATCACCGGGCCCATCAACAGCACTCACACAGTCACGGGCCCAACACTTCAACCGACGATACCCATATCATAGCCTTTTCAGATTATGCTAAGTGTGTATCCTAGCCCTTATATGTATCCTAACCCTTACATGTTTCCTTTTCTCAGTCCTATGGCAGGTTGGAATGCTTGGCCTAGTTCATCTCCATTCCCGATTACTCCGAGTCAACCGCCGATCTATAGGCCACTGTTGCATGAGGGATCGCACGAGGCGCTGTCGAGGAGCTATTCTTTTTACTAATCCCCATCGCCTTATGAGATTCAAACACCTTCGTCATGAGTGATGCAAACACCTCCGCAGTCATTATTCTATCAAGGTAGGTCATCCTCCCAATACCCACAACCAGATCCCCTGTTGGAGGAACCACAATCCTCGCCGAAGTAACCACAACCCCCCACCGGAAGCTGAACCAAGGAGGAATCCAACGCGTAATCGTCGACGACCCCCATGTGGCATTGATTCCGACCGGTACCAACATTGATTTTTTTAATATATTTGTATAAACTTTTTTATATTGTTTCATTTAATAAAATAAAAGTTGTTTTTAATATTTTAATTGTAATTTACTTTTTATATTTTTAATAAAATAAAATTTCTTTTGAATAAGGCAGTATTTTTAATATTTTTATATTTTTAATAAAATATAAATAATGCAACATAATTTTATTATAACAACTATCAACTATTCCGATTTGGACATGATCGAGTTGTATGGCCTGGGTTTTTACACCATCTGCACATCTTCTGTTGGTTGGTTATTTCTCGAATATCCATATTATTACGTATTCTAGTCGAGCAAGGTCGACCCTTTGGTTTGCGATGCAATTCTCTATCCGGTAACAGCTTAAACGAAGCAAGCGATATAGACGGCCACTTACGTTCATTTGGGACTGGTTGGAATATGTGTCTTCACAGGTTGTACATGTATTCTATTTTGTACACTTCGTCGACATAGCTCATGGGATCTAGATAGAGATTCTGACAAGCTGCAATTACATGAGCGCACGAATAACGAAGTGCGTCAAACCTCCCACAGTCGCAGGTCCTATTTCTCAAGTGTACACGATATTGCCCGCCAATAATACCTTAGTTTGGTCTGTCAAACTCCGTTACATGAAACCATAGGTTGTCGCGATCGTGACACACTGTGTGCATGGTGTTGGCCCGTGCCTTCGTCTTGTTAATTTCTTGCAACACCTTTGCGCACCATACATGGCCTCCCTGCATTTGGCCTTTATAACTCGTTGCTCACTTTGGAAATAGTAGCATTAAACAAAAATATGTCTCTTACACAACCGATATTATCAGCAAATGACCCGTTCCTTTTAAAACAGAATTTATGCATTCAACCAGGTTTGAGGTCATATGACCATATCGTAGGCCGCCATCGTATGCTTGTGTCCACTGTTCGAAAGGTTTGTTACAGAGGCAGTCTGCGCCTTCTTCGTTAACTGAACGCAAAACCGCCAACATCTCATGAAAATGGTCCTTACTTATCTCATATCCTGCCAATATAAGTTGATAGCGAAAATTACATACCACTCTTCCATTCAGAATAAATTGAATATTACAAACGAAATTATATTAATAGAGATTAAATACCGATGTTGTTCACTTGTCGTCGTTCAGTTGTAGATCGATATTGCCCATAGTAGTTGGACGCAACGTGCCTTAGGTAATACCGACAGTGTGTGCGATGCCATAGGCTTCCCTGTCGCTCAATTGCGGCTAGTATTCCAGTGCCCCGATCTGATATAATGCAGATATCAGGTTGGGGGCAGACATGCCTCCTTAACCTAGAAAGAAAGAAATCTCAGTCATCCGCTGACTCCACCAGTGTTATTGCAAACGCAATTGGAAGGATTCTCCCACTGTCATCCTATGCCACAGCTAGCAATAGCCGATGGTTATATCTACCATACATAAAGGTACTATCAATTTATACCAATAGCTTACAGTATAGAAATACGTCTCGGCATTGCTTAAAGCTCCAGAGCAAACGCTTGAACACTTGGCATCCACGGAGCAATCGGTCATTGTAGTATGTAGGTGCCGTTTCAAGGTCTGTTATGCAACCTGGGAAATATCTTTCCAGCACCTGACATTACTGCCACACTTCATTATATGAAACATCCCACCCACCATGCATCTTTTCCAACGCCTTCTGCTTAGCTATCCAAGCCTTGTGGTAAGTGGGCGTGTACCTTAATTGGCTTCGAATATTGGCAATTAAGACCGACATTGAAGCCCTGGGATCTGCCTTCACTATCGGTAGTATTAAGCTAGCTAACATATCTGAATCTATCTTGGGATGATCTTGTGAAACACCTGTCAATGAAGTACGTTAAATAATGCAACATTATGTAATAATAGTATTATTCAAAAACCGTAAACACCTAGTGATATTGTACCCCCAGCACATGTATGTGGACCTTTGTACTTTTTTATCTCCTACAAGCCTGTCCTTTTCCTCAACCAGGCCCTGATTTTCTATGAACATGTACCATCTTGCACTGCATACTTGGCCTCAAACTTATCAGATTTGGATTTAACCACATTGTAGTTAACTCTGTTAATGATGTTATGTTGTTTCAATGTGCCAAGAAAATTGTCCTTATTGGAAAACTCCTTACCAACTTTCAATTCACTCGAATCCAATGATGAAATTGTACGATCACGCCTTCTGTGTGGTAGATCTGGAAACTCCAACCCACATCTTGAAATAGATCGACAATATGCAAATGGGTGAGTATTCGATTGAGTCTAGCCGAATCGAGTCAAAAAATTTTGAGTTAGCCGAGTTGACAAATCCTATTTTAGCAACCGAACTCAATTTGAAATTTTTCAAATCGAGTCGAATCGAGTCAAAAAATTTTGAGTCGAGTCGAGTTAACGAATCCTATTATATATACTCAATATTGTGTTTACATGGATGATTATTTAACTAATAAATGAAGAATAATATTATTTAACTACATAAACAATTTAATTTACTAAATAATTATATGTAAAGAATTATTTTAGGCATGCAAAATAACTATATATAACGTTGCAAGATGATCATTGTGGCCATAATTTGAGTCAACTACATAAGCTATTACACCACACCCTTAATTATATTTACATAGTGCATAATTATGCGTAAAAAACTATCTTATATACTAGGTAACAAAATGATATTCCAAAAGCATGATATAGGGATACATGTCACTACTACACAAAATATGATATAACAAAATGATACACCAAAAGTATGATATAGATGGTCATGGTGTGACGCTCCAAGACTCGAATTCAACAAAATAATTCAAACTTCCTACACAACAAAATCCAAAGTTTAATCAATTGTTTTGACCAAATCAAAGCTAATGCAAGGTTGAAGTTTTCATAAGGATTAACAAAATATCTATTCCAAAAAGTTAAAATCAAACTATCTTCAAGCTTCATCTTTTTCGAACACTGTAGATAGTATCATCAATTCTGTAATAAAAATAAAAATGTATTCTTAAATTATGAAAATCTTCACTAGAACTATTAAAAATAAACATTCAATTTTGTAAGTTGTAGTTAAGTATGTTACCATCTTCATGTTCCGATAACTTTGACAATTCTAATAAATATCAAAAGAGAAAAATGTTAGTTAAATTGTCAGGATATTTATAAAAATAACTAAAATAAGCAATTAACCTTTTGGATTAAATTTAGTCCCTTACCATCATATATATTTTGAAGTTCCTCCACATACTCCTCAAGTTGATAGGATCTTTTGACTTTCGAAGCAATATTGTGTGCAAACCAAAGCCTTAACCATAGAAGGAGTCAAAGAACTTCTAAAATTATCTAGAACACATCCACTCGTGCTAAAAGCACTTTCGGATGCAACGGTTGAGATAGGAACGGATAACACATCTCGAGCCATTTACGTAACAATTGAGAATTTTGGACTATTAACTTTTCACCACAATAACAAATCAAATGAATCGGAATTATTTTCACAATCTTCTCCTAAATATCTATCCAACTCAGATTTACTTTCCAAGCCAACACGTTGCTTTTTCTTCATATATTATTGCATGACTAAGCCTATCTTCGGTTTTACGTAATCGATTTCATTTTCACTTGAACTTGGAGCTCTATTAGGAAAATTACATTCAACTTCAACGTTCATGTGATGATTTCCCTAAAAAATTATAGAATATTCATCAAACAAATAATGCAATTCTCTATTGACCATCCTTTTAATGTCATCTACAGTAGTAGGAAAAAACAAGTTGACTCCAAATGCAAGAAAATCAAATTTGCGCTGTGGGTCAAAGATAACTGCTAAATAAATAAGCAAGTTCATCACATTTGAATCACCCAAGTACTTATTGTACTTTTCATTCATTTTTGAAGCCATAGACACTATGTCTAAATCCCCACAATGTTTCCACCCATCGAGAAGACAATTCACATACTGTGACTACTTCAAAAAAAGTATTAGAGGTGACATGTAATGATTCAGACACCTTCAATGTAAGTTCATGAAAAAGCTCAAGTACTTTCGTAACTCTTCGAACATTTTTCCAATCATCACATGTCGGGACTCCAAATCCAGCACTAAGGTCTAGAAAAAAGTTATGATTATCATGAACATAAGCTTCAAACACACATTCATATTTTTCAGCCACATTTAACATCCTATAAGTTGAATTCCATCTAATAGGCACATCTAGACATAAATGAGCCTTAGTACCTACCATTTCTTCTTCTGCCCGATGGTTGAATTTTGATAACCTTAATGGTGATGCTCTAATATATCTTATAGCTCCTCTAACTCGATCCACAGATATAGAAGCGTCTTTAACCTCTTCTTGAACAATGAGATTAATATTGTGTACTACCTATCTCATATGTATATATTTACCATTCACAACACAAGCTTTTCGATGAACCAACTTATTTCTTAAATAATCAATAGCAACATTGTTAGAAGATGCGTTATCAACAGTAATTGCAAAGACTTTCTCAATCCTCCAATTTCGAAGACATTTCTCAAGGGCTTGACCAATGCACTCACCTCTATGAGTAGAAATTGGGCAAAAGTTTATAATTCTCTTTTTTAACTTCCACTCATCATCTATCCAATGAGCTGTTAGAACCATGTAGGATATCCTTTTGCAATGACGCCCAAGTGTCTGTCGTCAAACAAATTCTACTTGTCTCTTTTTGAAAAGATTGCTTTAATGTATTCTTCATGGAATTAAACAAATCAAGACAACCTTTTCTAATTGCCCAACGAGATAGAAGATGAAACCTTGGGCATGCTATAGAAATAAAGAACTTAAAACCCTCTCCTTCCACAAATTTAAAAGGTAATTCATCCACAATGATCATGTGAATCAATGCATTTCTAATATCATCTTGATTAAACACTCAAGTTAACAAATCTACATTTTCTTGGCTAGATTTTGTAAATGCAAGTTCTGCTTGCTTAAGATCAGAGGTATTACCTCGGGGTTTTCTTGAGCAAGTCTTCAAATGGTTATTTAGATTGGTGGTAGAAGCACCAGTGTAATACCCCAAACCCGACTTAGACGTTATGGCCGAATCCAGCAATGTCAGATGAGAGTGTTTTGGCAAACCTTTCAACACATAAAAAATCATTCCTAATATTATCTGATACTTAGTTCGAAAGAAATCGTAAGCTTATTAATTTGCTTGAATACATTTCTTAACACGCAGAAGCTTTAAAATCCACATAACTCTTATTACCATTTTACTTACGAAAACCTTAGTTAAGTTTAAAAACATGCTTTGGAGTTGCAGTTCATATTCCAAAAACACAGTTCAAAAACTCAAATTAAAACCAAAAGTCCAAGTCCATAATCAACAATTATCCCAAAAAAATTAAAATAGCGTGGTAAAACGTTATAAAGATAAAACTCATGAGTAGATAGCCATGGCCTCCGTCGAGTCCCTCGCTGCACCGATCCGCCTACTGCTGGGGATTACCTGAACAGATTAAACAAATAAAGGGTGAGTTTTCTCAAACTCAGTGTGTACATCTCCACAGTTCAGCATGCATATAATCAGATCACAGAATACAGTCATAATTCGGGCATGAGCCCTTTACAGAATCAGTGTGGGCCTTAGCCCACTCAGAAACAGAAATAGTTACAACTTAGGGCCTTAGCCCATCTCAGACGTAGCATACATATCAGATCAGAATAACAGAAACATGCCCACCAACCTTGCGCACCCACTCCGTCCAACACAACACACCATGTGGGGATAAAATCGACCCACCCATCCCTATACACCAAATATGGGGATAAAATCAACCCATCCAACCCTACACACTATAGAGTACCGTAATACGGTACATATCATAAATACGCAACTTAGCTGCTAAATAACGGGCTTATGAAGCCCTTCAGTTCTTTCTTTACTTCATCAAACTCACCCCAATGCAATGCATCATACAAGAATGACATGCTATAATGCAAATTAATAGACATATACTGATAATCATAACAGAACATACATATAAATACCAAGTATAACATGTTATCTCACACATCACAATATCTTATCATAGAATAAGGGTCTAAGTAATACCTACTGACCCTATGACAGGTCACAGTCGTCTTGGGTGACCCGTGCAACCTTACAGTACATTTTAGAAAAATGAGCTCACACGCTCATGTGGCCCACACAGCCCAAATTGGCCTTGGCCGTGTGGATCACATAGCTTGGCCTAAATTTCTACACACCCGTGTGATTCACCTGTGTGGCTCACATGGCCCAATTGACTGAGCCCGTGTCTCGCACATGGCCTACCAGCTATCACACGGCCGTGTCTGTCGCCCCAATGTCGCGTGCGCAAGCCTAGTTCGTCGTCGACCACACGCCCGTGTACTGTTATATGGCATCGAAAAAATGCTTTTTAACTTTCGTCGAATCTCGTTTTCAGTGCGTTCGGAGTACACACCTGATATCTATTCGATGCGAAACCCCTCTCGAGCTTCCCAAGACCTAAAATCAGAATACCTCATTTCTTTAGAACTAAAACGATCTAAATCGATTAATTCTCAAAATGTAGAGTCGGCTTACCGCTACCCAAAATGAATGCAACATCGAATTAAATCGACAACAAGTGATCCCCAGCCTTTCAACCTTCTTCTAAACGTCATCAGATACAGAAAAAAAAACAAGTTACCAATCATTCGTTATAATACCATGACAAAAAGAAGAGAGGCACTTACCAACCCGCACATGTACACACCACGTTACGAAACAACAGGAAAACTAGATCGAAAACGAAACAATAGGGAAGGAGCAATGGATTTTAAGCAGAAGAGTAAAAGAAAAGTACGGGAAAAATGGAGGGCATATGAACAGTTTTCTCTGCAGAGGGAATTTGGAAAACTAATCACCTAAATCCCACTACCTACTCTATCTCAACCACCCACTACTCAGATTTCCAGTACAACTCAAACCCTAAGCCACCTCACCGAGCAAAAATGTAACGCCCCAATTTTCAGGAATTCTGTGAATGTTGGTATAGGTTTAATTATGTTAGTGGGCCTTTAGAAGGCCCAAGCTTAAGATAGAACCCGACAATTTTAGTTAATTTTTGTTCCATAAGAAAAAGGGGGTGAAATTATGAAATAGGACCTATGTGAAAATGTTTGAAAGTGCTATAGGCTAAATTGAAGTGGCCAAATAAATAGGAGTGCAAAATAGGAGGATTTGCATGACAAACCTCCCATTTTACATGTAGTGGCTGGTCATCATGTTGTTGTAGACAAAATGTGCACTTGATATCCATAATTTATGGTACAAATTGATACAAATTGATAATAGGTTAGGTAAATGTTCCATGATAATGGTTAGGTAAATGTTTCATGAATGTTCCATGATAATGGGTTAGGTAAATGTTCCATAATGGGAATTTCATGTCTTTTGTATTAAAGAATTAAATGAATGAAATATGAAATTTTATTAAAAAAAAGGGGTGAAAAGAATAAAGTTTTGTCCATCTTTGTTCATCATAGCCTAAAGTTAGAGAAGAGAAAGGAGAGGAGAAAGCTCTTGAATGTTCGGTCACTTAGGGAAGAAAAATTGAAGGTAAGTTCATGGTAGTTTGCTTTTATTTTGAGGTTCATGAGTTCTTCTTGATTCTACCTTAACTCTTGAAGCATATTTTGGTTTTTAGTTGTGTTGTGAGCATTTAGTCATAAATTAAAATGAAGGAAATGGTTGTTGTTTCATGTTCTTTTGATGAAAAATGGAAGATAGGTGAAGTTGAGCCAAACAAATGAGCATGCATGTGCCTTAGATGCTAAGGGGAAAAATTGGCTAACATGTTGTGCTTTAAAATGATAAAATGGAGATTATACTTAAGTAAAATCATAGATATGTGATGATTGATTGGTGATATACATGTTTAAATAACATGCATGCAAGTTATGTGTGAAAGAGTGAATTTGGTAATAAATCTGCTTGGGACAGCAGCAGTAATGTGACTTTGGAAAATCACCATAAATTGTGGGAGATGAATTAGAAGCTGAATAAATTATGTAATTAAATCTTGTTGAGTCTAGTTTCAAATGAAATAAACTAGAACATATTTTGAATTCTGTACAATGAGAAATTTGATTCATAATGAAGAGTGGTTAGATTAGTCAAACAGTGAAACATGCGAAACTTTGAGAAAAATCTGGTATTGATTGGCCAAACCAAAAATTCTAAAAATTTTAAGGATATAAGATATATGAGTCTATTTTCAGGGAAAATTAACGGCACTTGATTTGGAGTTTCGTAGCTCCAGTTATAAATGATTTAGTGACTGTTGCTCAGAAAGACAGCTTGCGGTGAAATTATGATTATGTGGTAAACATTGACAAAAAATTGTTAAAGAGTTGCTTATTGATTTCTTATAAGCTTACTATGATCTGTAGGTGTGGTTGGCCGAATATTGTAAGGGGTTAATACGTAGTTTGTATTTGAATAGTTAGATTAACGTGTTAGTAATCCAATTGTAGGCGGTTCGTGTGTGGATCTTGTCAGCATATCGTCGCAAACAAGTGTGTAACTAACACCTCTTTCTTAGTCCGGATCGGCAAAAGTCGAAAAGTCAAATGCCGAAAACCAAGATTTTGTAGATTTGCGAGTGTGCAAATGCTCGTGAGGTAAATCGATTAATGTTTTTGGTAAGCTGCAAAATTTGGACTGCAAAATGCATGATTTCTGTGCCCTCGATATTTTTGGGCTTAATGGGCCAAAATTGGAATGATGGGCCAACTGCCCAATTCGTAAGAACTCTCGATGACGTGATTCGTTAGTACGTGAAAAGTAGGAATATGCATGAAAAACCCTAAAATAGATAAATTACTGAAATACCTTTAAAAGTGGAAAATTTACGCTTTACCCCTAGTAGATAAATTACCAAATACCCCTAGGGTTAAATTGACCTAAATGCATGTTTGATCGTTGTTATTTATCTGCATGCCATGTTGTTATTATCGATGCATGGGATTGGGATATTGACGGAGGAAGTACTTGAAAGTGGCTTGTCCATGTCTTGGAGGCTTTGCCTCAATTTATCGTTAATCGAAAGCACAAGGTTGCAATCGTGGAGTGTTGGGCTGGGTGGGTTGAGCTATTCCCCACATGGAGTGTAGGGCTGGTAGGGTGGAGTGTAGTGGTTGGTGGGTTGAGTAGTCTCCCCAAATGGGCTTGCATATGTTATTGATGTTGCATGTATTTTGAAATGGGCCTATGAGCCATACTGTTATCTGAATAAAGGGCTAAGGCCCATTTTATTGTAATCTAAAAAGGGCTCTGGTCCAGTACCACTGTTACCTGAATGGGCTTAGGCCCAATAGGCTTGAGCTGACTTGGGCTTTGAATGGGTTTTCCTTACACACTGAGTTTCCCCAAACTCACCATTTTTATTTTCATCCACGCAGGTAATCCCCAACCATAGTGGGCTTGGAGCTGTGAGGGAATTCGGAGTGGCCATCAGTTCTGAAAGTTTGATTTTCTTCTGGTGAACTGGACATCCTTTTATTTACGTTTGAAGTTTTGGGTTTTTAAATGTAATAAGGCCGCTTAATTATTTTTGATGGTTTTAATATGTATTACTAAGATAGGTATTACTTATTTTAACTGTTGAAATTGGATAGCTTTAGGGCGCGCTTTCAAAAAAAAAACAACAATTGATTTCAAAATAACACGACAACAAGCAAAGCTTCCGCAATGAAAGTATTTTCCAAAATTAATCACTTTTCCTAAAAATGACTTAATCAAATCGATTTCTTAGAAATATACATGACGTTAAGGTGTGGCAATGGCGGTGTGCATGTCTAGAATTGGATCTGAAGGAAGCTTGGTACTTAAGTAGTCCGATAGACTCACCTCCTCTTTTCCGGTTTCCTACCTGGTGCACAGCTTCCATTCACTTTAACCTATAATGAAATTATCTTTTAAAACACTAAGTAGGTTTTTTCTGGATCAACAATATAAAATGTTTTGAACGCTTCGATGTGGCATGTCGGATCCGGCCATAACGTCTGGGCCGGGTTTGGGGTGTTACAAAAAAAATATATTTATATGCTTATGCAGAGATTCAAACCCAGAACCTCTGGTAGATTGACACTTTGCTTAACCACTAGACCAGCAGACCCATTCTGATAAGCCTTTTACAAATTAATTCCTATAAGCATATTATCCTAAGATAAGACTTTATTCAAATAAAAACCAAAATTTTATCCAATCTAAGTCTTGAACTCAGGACTTCTCAAACACTCTCAAAACACACAGCCACTAAAGCAAATACAGATTTATGTTAAAAATTTACGGAAATAATTTTATAAATTTTAGGGTGTTAAACCTGGTTTTCATTGTGTAAGTGACATCGCAATAATTACACTTTGCCCTATTCTCTCCATCTTCTGTTGAGTATTTGCTGAAATGTTACCAACAAGGTGCCCTTGGTTTGGTCTTTCTTTGAGTATTTCCCTTATTTATTATGTGAACAACTTTAGTAGGAGAAGTAGGTGTAGCTTCTTATAATGATTTTTTACTTTGGGACTTTTGGGATGATATTGAGTCATTCATCTACAAAAATAAATATAATCAATTAAAATTACAAAATGGTCAAGGGCCATAATTTTATCAAAGTTTTATACTAATAGGTATGTTCTACAAAAGTATCCATCAACAATTCAAATTAAAGCCTTCAAAATTAACTTAAAACAAAAACAATGAAGTAACTTACTTATAAAATATACTAATTTAGCTTATTGAATATATTAACTAAACTTATAATTGAGTAAACGTAACAAAAGTTTTTAAAAATGAGAATAAAAAGTCAAAATTTTAAAACTCTTATTTAAAGAGTTGTGGTCCACATAAATAATAATAAAAGAAATAAATTTACAATAAATAATATAAAATAAATCAATAGTCATAGATGAAAGAAGCAATAAGTCCAGAACACTTATTTTGGGAGATTGGATAGTGAGATTTCCAATCATTTCAACTAATATTTATAAATTATAATGGATAGAGATTAAAAAATTATTTTAGCCTGCAAATCATTCTCATCCACATGTTTAGGAATAGAATTTGAACGAACTAAAATTCCATCAAGTTTGTCACAAACTATTTAAATAAATGTAATAAACATAACAATATTAGGCATCAACAAGTTAAAGGTCTGTAATTTCTAGTTTTGGCCAATATATACTTTGTTACAATATAACAAATTGGATTAAGTTTAAGACCTGAGTGACAAGTTAGCGTAAAACATTTTTTTCTTTCATGTTGGCACACTTGATACACTGTGTCTTTGTCTATTTTTCAAACACACTATTTGAAGAATTATGATTACTTTTAGACTTGCGATTGTACTATTAAATAAAAACCATCCACATGCTCTTATGTGTTAAACATGGACAATTATAGTGAAACATCAATGATAAAAAGACCATATGTCGCAAAACAGCTACTGGAACATTGCATTGTAATGGTGGAAATCTTTACACATATTGCAGACTTTCAAATCAAACATTGCTAGTAGCTGTTAACTAGGCATTCTAGAAAACTTGATAGTGTTAACAGATAATGGACCACAGCAATGATGTTGAAACGAAAGTGGCGTTAATGGAAAAAAAAGCGACTAAGTTATGGTATACGTGGATCATACTTAGAGGTCTCCACCATCATGGCTTGTTAACGCCTTTTTGACAGCATTCCATCAAAGTGAAGCATCTATTGGCTTTAAGCCTTTCCACCACTATCAATCTCCAGGAACAATAAATTGAATGTCTAATACCATGCCAAAAAGTGATACAGTTAAAGAGAAAGGGATTTTCATTTCTGAATATTTTTATTGAAACATAAATATCAATCTTTAAACCAAAAAGAAAGAAATCACAATTTTCCCGGGGAAAAAAACCAGCACTCAAAACAAAGCAAAAAACAAACTAATAACTCTAGAAATGGTGTCCTTCCATTTTAATTCTAGAAGAAGATTCAAAAAGAGCACAGTAATTGTTTTTAGAATGTAAAGATAAAAACTGAAAACACTCACTCACTCACTCGCACAAAGCAAAAAAAAAAAAATACAGTCTCACAGTAAACAATTGATGGTGGTTGTGGCCTGTGGAACGGTGGTTGTGGCCTCGTGGCACAAAACAAGAAATCAAAAAAGAGTAAACAATTGGAAGAGGGTTGTCAGGTGTGGGGAAGGAAATAAATCTTTGAGTAAAGAAGAAAGGAAAAATGTGGGGGTGGGAATGTGGAACGACAGAAAGAAAATAAACTGTAGCTTGTAAAGCTATTGAAAAAAAATTAATTTAAAAAATAAAAATTATCAAAACGACGTAGTTTTGTTATTTCTTATTCGGATATTCGAATAACTCGAATTGTGAAATTCATATCTGAGTTAAACAGAAAAATTTGAATTTTTTTGAGTCGATCCGAATAACTCGAATAACTCAAACTATTTAATTCAAAATTTAAATTTTTTATCAAATTTTTTGAATCGAGTCGGATTTTGCTCACCCCTAATTATGCATGTGGGTTGGAGGCGAGTACGCCCTGAATCGCGGATCTTTTTCTTCTTCATCTGAACCCCCTTCAACATCTTCAGGTATGGTTGAAATAGGCTTCAGTTCAGAAAAATAGTGTAACTTCTGCACCATCAGGGCCAGGCTTTCAAGATGGATCCATATCGGACTCATTATCCAACCCACTATCATCTCCAACGAACGAGGTCCTCTCACCGGTGGACGTCGTAGGGAGTACATCATCCCTTCTTGTGGATGTTTCATAACGTCCCTAATCAGATGTGGATTGCCAACCATTAGAAGTTGATGTCATTCCCCAGTACGTATTTCCAGTATCAAACATCGACCCACCAAGGTGCATGTCCAATCCACTAACGGAGTGTCATGCAGGGGTTGTGTATTCCATACTTCTACCAAATATGGGCACTTCTGTGTTTTGCCACCTACTAATGGAGTGTCGGGCAGAGGTCGTGTATTCCTCTCGAACAGCAGTAGATGTTGAATTCGCAAATGCATCATTTGGCGATGAAAATTGTACATATAACTCAAGATAGGGTGATCCACTAGTAAGATGAGTCTGCACCATTGCCTCCAAGCTACGAGGACATTTGATGTCGAATGAGTCATATCTCACGGGATCAACCGAAGTACAAAATCGATACTTAATAGACAAAACTTTCATTGGCGTCGTTCCTAAGATTTTACGCCTAATTCTTTTACGAAGTTCTGTCAAATCCATGTTCTGGTTAAAAACCAATCGCGCTGTGTTCTCTGATGAAAAAATAACGTCGTTCTCGGCGTAACGGACATCACCATCATAGTAAATAACATCACTAATACGTTCACTCATCTTCAGTTTCTATTCTACTTTAGCCTCAATTTCTCTTGCTGTATTTTATGCAACCTGAGAATGAAATTTAGCTCATTTATAGTCTAAGGCCAAATAGGAACTATTGTAGAAAAAAAGCGTCCATGTGGGAGATTTTTTCAGTAATTTTGCTGACAATGCATCTTACTTGAAGCATTTTGACACTATTTGTTCAGAAACGTCTTCTTAAAATTATTTTTTCATATACTACTATAGAAAAAAAATAAAAAGTTTTTATATTGCTAATATATTTTTTCCAAAACTCTAAACACAAAATTATTTTAAAAAACTAAAACATAATTTAATTAATTAACCCTGAAACCTTAAACCCTAACTTAATTAATTTTTTTAATTAATAGTTAATTTAATTAATTAACCCTAAACCATAAACCCTAATTTAATTAATTTTTCCTTAAAAATCTTAAAATACTAAACCTTTAAAACCCTAAACATTAAACCTTAGTACTAAAACCTTAAACCAAGCAAAAAACCTAACCCTAAAAAAAGGGGCAAAACGTGTCCCTAAGGGAGCGTTTTGTCCATGTCAACAAAGCACTCCTTCAAGGAAGCGTTTTGTGCTGACGTGGATAAAACGCTCCCCCAGTGACGCGTTTTGATGACACATCACCTGAGAACGCATTGACGTAGGCACGTTTTCGCAGAATTCGGCCCTTTTTGGTAAACAATCTGAAAATTGGCCCATTTCTATAAATAATTTTGGAAATGGGCCTTTTTGGGTAAAATGGCCATTATTGTAGTCTAAGTACTTTATTTGTGGTTGTTATAATTAAATTATAGTTCATTTTGATAATTTTTTGTGATAACGTGAATCAAACCTGGACCACATCTTTATATCAATATTTTAGTTAGATTACTGTTGTAGTCGAAGTATCTTATTTGTGATTGTTATGATTAAATTGTAGTTCATTTTAATTGTTTTTTTGTGATAACGTGAATCAAATTTAGACCACATTTTTATATTAATATTTTTGTTAGATTATTATTGTAGTCTATGTACCTTATTTGTGGTTGTTATGACCAAATTGTAGTTCATTTTAATTTTTTTTTTGTGATAACGTGAATCAAACCTAGACCACACTTAAGGCAGTGAACACCCTAATCAGTAAATGCTTCCTAACAAATTTGACATTTTACATTGAATTGACCCCTTCACCTTCAATCTCAACGATTGACTAAAATATTGGTTATTATGATTTCGATCAAGCCGTTATGGTGAAAACGGTTGACACGCTGCTCTTAGAAAGCAACGCTAGAGCATCTCGTTTTAAGTTCGAATGGCAACATAATATCTTCTAAAAGAGGCATGGGGTTACATTTTAATTAGTTTTAGTTCTTAATAAATATGTAATTATATTTATCCTTTAATCATGTTACTAAATTTTTAAGGAAAAATTTGTTTTTGTTTTTAAATAATGTCTTCTTTGGGAAAAAATTATATTAACATTTTATTTCAATATAAATTATAATTTTTGTTTAAATGGGAGATTATTAATGTGAATTAACTATATGAAATATAAATTAGTTATTTGGTTTTAAAAACCCACTTTAAATTCATAATCTTTGAAAATCTAAATAGCATATATGAAAGAATAATATAATGAAATAGCAGTGGAGGAATAATATAGAGATATGATTTGAAAGGAAAGGACTCCTTTGGCCATAAATATTCCAATTCCTAGAAAATGCCAATTGGAATTCTCAGCTTTCAGAATCTCACTCTGTTTCAAATGCTCCCTATCAACTTCCAAGTTTGAGAAAAGTCTTGTAACGCCCCCACGCCCGAGACCGTCGCCGGAGTCGAGTATGAGGTGTTACTAAGCTTAATTTAACATATTTAGAACTTTGGATTATTTATTTCTACATTCACAGCTTTTAAGCTACTTGCATCACAGTCACAAGAAAAATCATATCTCAAGTTACGAAACTCGAAATCAGGATCCGTAAATTTTCCCTAAATCTAGACTCATATACCTATCTACTAATTTTTTTATAGAATTTTTGGTTGGGCCAATTAGTACAGTTTATTAGTTAAAGTTACCCCTGTTTCAGGGCTTGACTGGTCTGACCTCTGTTTACTACGAACCACATTTCTCTCTGTAAAAAATCCATATGACTATGAGGTTTATTTCTACTGAAACTAGACTCAATAAGGATTCTGAGAATATAAAATACACTACCTAATTATATCTTTAAAATTTATGGTGAATTTCTAAAGTTGGAACAGGGGATTCAGAAACTGCTATGACCCTGTTTCACTAAAATTCAAATATCTTGTAACATATAATTCCTTTACCTGTTTCATTTGTTTCATGTGAAACTAGACATAATAAGCTTCAATTTGATATGTAGTCCATCACCAAGTTCAATTTCTATGATTTTTAGTAAATTTTTAAATTCGCGTCAGTGTTGCTGCAGTATTCTATTTATGGCAAATTTCATCCCTTTTATGAGTTTTTATGCACTAAGTATCTTAATAATTTTCCTTAACATCAAATACACAAATTTCACCTATGGGTATTTTTCCAAATATAAACCCTAGGTTGAATTATTGCTAACATAAGCTTAATCGAGCTATCGGGATTCCAAAAACGTAAAGAACATTAAAAACGGGGCTTGGAATCACTTACTATGGAGCTTGGAAGCTTGAAACAAACCCTAGCTATGGAGAACCCTTGAAATTTCGGCCTAATGAAGAAGATGGACAAAAATTGGCTTTTAATTTTGTTTTTAATTCATTTTAATAACTAAATGACCAAAATACCCTTACTACTAAACTTTCCAAAAATTCCTTCCATGTCCTAATTTTGTCCATGAACTTAAAATTGGTAAAATTGCTATTTAAGACCTCCTCATTAATATTCCAAAACAATTTCATACTAAAACTTCTAGAATGCAAGTTTTGCAACTTATTCGATTTAGTCCCTACTTTCAATTTAAGCACTTTAGGCATAGAATTTCATCACGAAATTTTCACACAATCATGCAATCATATCATAAACATCAAAATCATTGTAAAATAATTATTTCTATCTCGGATTTGTGGTCACGAAACCACTATTCCGATTAAGCCCTAATTTAGGATATTACAACTCTCCCCTTTTAAAGATTTTCGTCCTCGAAAATCTTACCGTAAATGTGTGTGGGTATTGGTTTCTCATAGTTTCTTCAGTTTCCCATGTAGTCTCTTCTACCCCATGCTTTTGCCACAACACTTTCACAAGTGCAACACTTTTATTTCTTAGTTGTTTGACTTCTCGAGCTAAAATCTTAATCGGTTCTTCTTCATAAGTCATATCAGGTCGCAGTTCAATTTCTGTCGGTGAAATTATATGTGAAGGATCTGAACGATACCGACGTAACATAGATACGTGAAACACATCATGAATCTTTTCTAATTCGGGTGGTAAAGCTAGCCGATATGCTACCGGTCCAACTTTTTCAATTATTTCATACGGTCCAATAAAACGCGGACTTAACTTGCCCTTTCGTCCAAATCTAAGGACTTTCTTCCATGCAGACACTTTCAAAAATACCTTATCACCAACTTGAAACTCAATGTCTTTTCGCTTTAGGTCTGCATAAGATTTCTGTCTATCTGAAGCAGCTTTCAAACAATCTCGAATTATCTTCACTTTTTCTTCAATTTCTTTTATTAAATCAACTCCATAAATCTGATTTTCCTTGAGTTCAGTCCAATACAAAGGCGTTCGACACTTGCGACCATACAATGCTTCATAAGGTGCCATTTTCAAGCTCGTCTGATAGCTATTGTTGTAAGCAAATTCTACCAACGGCAAATATCTTTCCCAACTTCCTTGAAATTCCAATACACAACATCCGAGCATGTCTTCAAGAATCAATTACTCTCCGATTGTCCATCGGTTTGTGGATGAAAAGCAAGATCGAAATTTAACTGCACCTAACGCGTCTTGCAACTTTTGCCAAAACCGCGAGGTAAACCTTGGATCTCTATCTCAAATAATCGATAATGGTATTCCGTAATCTAACAATTTCTTTAATATACAGATTCAGCCAACTTGTTAAGAGAATAATTCAGACGCATCGGGATAAAATGAGCCGACTTAGTTAATCATCAACTATTACCCAGATGGCATCTTTCTTTCCTGAGTCAATGGCAATCCTGAAACAAAATCCATAGTAATCCGATCCCATTTCCATTCAGAACCATAATAGGTGGAGTAATCCTCAAGGTACTTGGTGTTCAACTTTCACCGTTGACAAATTAAGCATTTGGACACAAACTCGATATATCTCTTTTCATTCCATTCCACCAATACATTTTCTTCAAGTCATTATACATTTTGTACTACCCGGATGAATCGAGAAATAACCACTATGTGCTTCCTCAGAGGATCTTTTGAATCAATTCCTCATTCTTTGGTACACAACCGATCTTTAAACATTAAGCACCCATCGAACCAATTTTGAAATCGACTCAGATTCTACTTCACAATCGCTTTCTCTTGGCTTGCAAATCTTGATCATCTTTCTGAGTTTTAGAAATCTCTTGTAAAAACATTGGTTTTGCTCTTAACTCTGCTAGAATCGAGCTATCATCTGACACGTTCAACTGAGTGTTCATAACTCTCAAAGCAAACAACAACTTTCGCTCAAAGCATCAAGAACCACATTCGCTTTTCCGGATGATAATCAATAACAAGCTCGTAATCTTTCAACAACTCCAACCATCTTCGTTGTCTCAAATTCAAGTCTTTTTGTGACATCAAGTACTTAAGACTTTTGTGGTCGGTATATACCCGACATTTTTCACCATACAAATAATGTCGCCAAATTTTCAAAGCAAACACCACCGCACCAATTCCAAATCGTGAGTAGGATAATTCCTCTCATGAGGTTTTAACGCCTCAAGCATATGCCACCACTTTTCAGTAACACCCAACCCGAGACCATCGCCGTGTCGGACACGAGGGTTAACAAGCCAAGTTCACATGTTTTGCCCACTAATTTGACATTCGGTCGGTGCGGAAAACTCGCATCACTGTCGCCTTAAAATCATATCTCGAGTTTCAAAACTCGAAACTGGTTTCATAAATTTTCCTGAATTTAGACTCATATATCCATCCATGGATTTATTTCTAGAATTTTTGGTCGGGCCAATTGGTACAGTTTATTAGTTAAAGTCACCCATGTTACAGGATCGATCGCTTCGAACTTCGCGTTATAACTTGAATATCTCTCTGCAGGCTTTAACACTGGTGTCGTTTGTTCCTACTAGACTCAAAATGGAATCTGTACATATAAGGCATGACTCCTAATTATTTCGGATAATTTATAGTAAATTTTAAAGTTATGACAGAGACCCGAAACCGCTCGCCCTGTCTCACAATAGCCTTAATATCTCTTAACATGTAACTCCTATGACCATTTCGTTTCTTCCATATGAAAATAGACTCATCAAGGTTCATTTACATAGCTTATTCACTATTTAATACCATTCCTACAAATTTTGGTGATTTTTCACATTCACGCCAATGCGGATGGCAAGATCTGCTTTTAAGGTAGGTCTTACCTATTTGGTAGTCTCCATGAACCAACTAGTCTTGCCATACATAGGTTCATATATGATCATTTTAACCATGCCAATGGCTGATCATGTGACCAACATTCCCATTTCCAATCCATAGCCACATCATGACACCAAATATATACATACAAACCACAAATAGTCTAAGTTCATGCTTCCTTTTTCGAGCCATTTTCGCATGGCCGTACATATATACATCACAACATATTTAACCAACAAGGGTAGTCCTATACATGCCATCTCAAGTTCAACCAAAAATTTATACCAAAATGGAGGCTTGATAGTGTGGATGACTTCGACTTCAACGATCCCAAATCCGATTGCTTCGAGCGAAATCTAGAAAACTGAGAGCCAAAGCAACGGGGTAAGCATTTTATGCTTAGTAAGTCTCAAGGAATATAATCAACTCTAATTACAGCAATACATTCACATAGCCAAATGCATCATTTCATTAATACACATTCTTACTTCACACTTCATCATTATATAATTTCACAAAGCATCAATCAATTCAATAACTGAAATTCATTAGTCGATTGAGCGGATGTTGCTCAAACATGTCGACTTTCCAATGCACATATAAACGTACCTCATTCTTTGGGCTTTTTGAGTGTACTCATTGAATTTATTACAGCAACCAACACTCACCTCCAGCCCAAGATTCTTGAATATAACCGGATATAACCATGTGCACAAATGCCTTGGTCTTAGCCGGATAGAATGTCTCGCACGAATGCCTTGGTCTTAGCCCGGATGTAGCCACTAGCACAATTGCCTTGGTCTTAACCGGATATAATTTCCAGCATAATTGTCTTTAGATTTAGCCCGGATATCATTCAATTTCCATGAACACATACATCAATTATCATTGGACATACATATTTCATTTTCGTTACTAAGGCTCAAACGCAATTATAGTCACAAGCATATTCGCCTTGGGACTTAGCCCGGGTAGAATTCAAATACTCATGCACACATAATCAATAATCAATACACATCCATACTTTATTTCACATAATTCAAGTAGGGTCACTTCTTGAGGACTTACCTCGGATGTTGTCGAACGGCTTTTTCGGCTATTCGATCACTTTCTCCTTCCCTTGTCCAATTGTGGCCCTCTAAGCTCTTGAGCTAATTCAAACAAATTCAATTTATTAAAACCTCATTGTGCTAGCTTATGGCGAATATGACAAGGAGTTTAAATGGTCATATGGCCACCCTTTAGCTTGAATACACAATGGTCATGCACATTTTATACTACATCAAGCAATTCAATACAATTTATTCGAGCATCAAGGAAATGCTAAGGCCTTCAATAGGCTACCCAAGGCCGAATATTCATGTACATGTTGAGGCCAATTATGCACTTAATACCTCACAAAAATAGCATGCATTTTACTAGTTAATGCTTTGCATATTGTGGCTCAAAACTTATAATATAGCATCAAGCACTTATATGTGTGCTAGGTCAATTGTGCTTGCAAATTTCACAATTATTCTTCAACATCTTCTTCTTTAAACAAACTTATTCATCACTTCCTTCATAACCAAAACATCATGTGCAAACATATATATACATATATGAGCATGGTCAATTTCAAGGTGTCCATAGCCATCCAAAACACAAATTTTAACTAACATGCAAGAAGCATGAACCATGCTCATGAATGCATCATGGCGAATATGACAATCATGCTCCTTTTCAACTTCAATCATGATAAAACAAAAGAAAGCTCAAAATCTTACTCAAGAGTAGACAATCCATCATTGCATGCATCATCATCAAGCTTCACACTTAGCATGCAATGGCTTTATCACCATAACAACTTTGGCCAAATACTATTTCCATGGCTTAACAAAGATTTGAGCCATGGCTAACATGCACATCAAGTTAGCAACCAAAACATGCATGAAACTCCTAACACAACCTCATACATACCTTAATCTTGATGCAAACTTAGCCAAATCTCCTTCTAGATCTCTTCCAAACCAAGCATGAAGCAAAAATCCTCCTTCTTCCTTAGTTTTGGCTCAAAGAAAGGATGAACAAAATTTTTTTCTTTCCTTCTCTACAACTTACGGCAATGGGGGGGGGGAATACCTCACTCACACACATTTTTTTTTCATTCTTTTCTTACCCATACACCTTTGTTTATTATTTCTCCCTAATGCACCAACAAAACATGTTTCATGACATGTTTTGCCCATCCTCTCTTGCCATGGCCGGCCACTTCATGTTGGGGGAAATTTGACATGCAAATCCTTATTTTTGCATGCATGAGCAACTAGTCATCACACATTTCCCCATCATACTTTCAAAGTTCACTACTAGGTCCTTTCTAGTGAAATTCGCATTTATAACATTAAATCGAAACATCAAAAATGTCACACACAAATTAACACATATCATAGGCATCAAAATAAATTTTAAATTATTTTTATGCCTCGGTTTTGTGGTCCCAAACCATATCCCGACTAGGGTCAATTTTGGGTGTCACAACTCTCCCCACTTAAGAAATTTTCGTCCCGAAAATCTTACCGTAAATAGGTTTGGATATCGCTCTTTCATAGAGTTCTCGGTCTCCCAAGTAGCTTCTTCTATCCCGTGCTTGAGCCATAACACTTTCACCAATGGAACCCGCTTGTTTCGCAACTCTTTCACTTCTCGTGATAGGATACGAATCGGTTCTTCCTCATAACTCATATTAGCTTGAATTTCAATTTCGATGGACTAATCACGTGCGATGGATCGGATCTATAGCGTCAAGCATCGAAACGTGAAAGACATCGTGAACCTTTTGAGTTCGGGGGCAAAATCAAACGATATGCCATCGGACCGACTCGCTTCGGATATCTCATATGGCCCAATGAACCTCGGCTCGCCTTGCCCTTACTACCGAATCGAGTATCTTTTTCCAAGGCGATACCTTGAGAAACACTTTATCACCCACGATACTCGATATCCTTACGCTTCAGATTCGCGTCGACTTCTCGACGATCGGAGGCTATCTTCGACTTTCACGGATTACTTTCACTTTCTCGCTCAAAGATCTCTAATCAAATCCACCGAAAATCTTGTTTTCACCAAGCTCATCCAAAACAATGGTGTACGGCATTTACGACCGTACAAAGCCTCGTAGGTGCCATCTTAATACTTGATTGAAAGTCGTTGTTATAAGCGAATTCAATCAACGGCAAATACCGCTCCCATGAACCACTAAACTCGAGGATGCAACATCTTAACATATCCTCAAGTATCTGAATTATCCGCCGGATTGACCATCGGTTTGGGGGTGAAAGGCGGTGCTGAAATGCAACTTGGTACCCAAAGCTTCTTGCAACTTTTTCCAAAATCGTGAGGTAAATCTCGGATCTCTATCCGACACGATGGAAATAGGCACCCGTGTAATCTCACAACTGAGAACGTACAATTCGGCTAATTTGTCCATTGAAAAATCCGACGACGGGACAAAGTGAGCCGACTTAGTCAATCTATCAACCACGACCCAAACCGCATCCTTCTTACTTCATCGACAATGGCGGTCCGGATACAAAGTCCATTGTGACTCGATCCCATTTCCACTCGGGTATCGTGATTGGTCAAGTAATCTCAAGGCACCGATGTTCCGCTTTCACTTGTTGACATATTAAACATCTCAAACAAAGTCGGAGATGTCTCGCTTCATACCATGCCACCAAAACCGACGTTTCAAATCATTGTACATCTTCGTACTCCCCGGGTGGATTGCCATTCGCTACAATGGGCTTCATTCGAATTATCGAAATGAGTTCAATTCTTTGGAACACACGACGACTTTTGAACCTCAAACAATCGTCATCGTCGATTTGAAATTCGAGTCCTTGTTCGAACACACTCAAACCCGCTTTTGCGACCAACTCGTCGTCGACTTTCTCGAGCTTCTCGAATTTGATGTATCAATAGTGGTTTGGCTTTCAATTCAGCTACTAACACACTATCGGATTGGATGACAAGTGCACGCTCATCGTCAGAAGCTTAATAATGATTTACGACTCAAGGCATCCGCAACCACATTCGCCTTTCCCGGTGATAGTCAATGATCAGCTCATAATCCTTTAACACCGAGCCAACGTCTTTGTCGCAGATTTAAGTCTCTTTGGGTCATCGATATTTGAGACTCTTGTGATCCGAGTACACATGGCACCTTTCACCAAATAAGTAATGTCGCCATATCTTTAAGGCGAACACGATGGCGCCAATTCGAGATCATGAGTCGGATAATTTTATCATGTGGCTTTAATTGCCTCGACGATAGGCCACAACTCGACCCTCTTGCATCAATACACAACCTAATCCAAGTAGGAGGCGTCGCTATAGATGACAAACTCTTTGCTCGGACTCGGGTTGCACTAGAATTGGGGCTTCAATGATAAGTTTTCATTGATCAAACTTTTTGACATTTCTCCGTCCATTCGAACTTAACATCCTTTTGGAGTAGCTTCGTCATCGGCGTGGCTATCGTTGAGAATCCTTTTACAAATCGTTTGTAATAACTAAGAAGCCCCAAAAGCTCGAACCTCAAGAATATTTCTGAGGCTTCCAATTAAGTATGGCTGAAATTTTATTCGTCGACTCGAATACCGACGCAGATACCACATGACCCAAGAAGCTAACCTCTCTAACCGTAACTCACACTTGCTGAACTTAGCATATAATTGCTTATCCCGTAAAATTTGCAAAGACTAACCGCAGTGTTCAAGATGTTCGGTCTCATTTCTTGAATAGACCAAGATGTCATCAATAAACACGACTACTTAATCGATCCAAATATAGTCTAAAGATCCGATTCATCAAATCCATAAATACCGCAGGGCATTAGTGAGCCCAAACGGCATAACTAGGAACTCATAGTGACCATATCTCGCTCAAGGCGTCTTGGGCACGTCCAATCTCGGATTCGCAATTGATAATAGCCCGATCTCAAATCTATTTTCGAGAACACCGAGGTTCTTCAGTTGATCGAACAAGTCATCAATACGTGGCAACGGATACTTGTTCTTTATCGTCGCTTATTAAGTCGACGATAGTCGATGCACACCGCATGGTTCCATCCTTCTTCTTCACGAACAACACCGGCGCACCCAAGGCGAAAAACTCGGTGAGCAAAACCTCTATCCACCAATTCTTGCAACCGAGCTTTCAACTCCTTTAATTCGTTAGTGCCATACGATACGGAGCTATCGAAATTGAGTGGTACCGGTACCAATTCGATGCCAAATTCTATTTCCGAACAGTGGTAAACCCGCAATTCTTGGAAAACATCCGGTATTCACAAACCACGCACAGATTCGGTTTCTTTTCGATTCCTTGTCATCGAGCACATACGCAAGGTACGCTTCACACCCTTTTCTTACATATTTCGGGCCAACATCGCCGATATTACGGTGGCAACCCTTTAAGTCCGTAGACTCAACCCGAATTATTTCATTATTCGCACCTCAAATCGATAGTCTTGCTCTTGCAATTTACAACCGATCGTGCATGGTCAACCAATCTAAACCAAGAATAACGTCGAACTCATCGAATGGCAAAAGCATCAAGTCCGCCGAAAACAAGAACCTCTAACACTAGGGGACTTTTCTTACACACTTTGTTGACAAGCACGTAATGACCCAAGGGGTTTGACACCGAATTACAAACTCAGAGACTCAATAGGCAAAGTCTTATGGATGCTAAGGTTTCACATATATATGAATGAGTAGAACCAGGTCAATCAAAGCAATCACATTTGTATTGAAAAGAGTGAAAGTACCGTAATGACATCCGGAGAGGCAAGATCCTCACGGCCAGATGGCATAAGTCCTTGCAGGAGCACGAGCCTCAGATCGATGGTAGCATCTCTAGATCCTCTCCGACCGCCATCGACATTGCCCATATTTCTAGGTGGCCTACCTCGAGCAATGGTAGCACCCGGTTTCCACTCGACTCACATTCTGCTCAAGCATCCTCGGGCAATCCTTCATAAAGTGGTCGGCCGATCCACACTTATAGCAGAGCGATCACGAAACCAACAGCTCCCGAATGCCATTTGCCACAATGTGGACACTCCGCCTCTCTAGGCGATCACTTCCACCATCGGGCGATCAAGTGACTCGTGTGGTCACAGGGGTCGATCGCGTCCTCGTCTAGAAAAGCCCAAACGCCTCTAGACTGGCTCGCATCATCTCGAAATCTCTCGATGCTTGTTGAAGAGACTTTCCGAGGACCTCTTTCGAATTCTCCAGTTCCCACATCAGCTTTTTGTTTCTCCTTTCTAAGCTCTTGGCTTTACAAGCTCGCTCAACAAGTACTACGAACTCGATCTCGAGAATGCCAACAAACATCCTTATATCATCATTCAGCCCATCCTCGCTGCGTTTACATAATAGCTTCGGACGAAATGCATTCTCGCAGCATCGGCTAAGCCTCACAAACTTTCGTTCAGAGTCGGTAACGGACATAGAACCTTGCTTAAGATCAAGAAATTCCTCCGCTTTTGGTCGATGAATCTCGATCGATATACTTTTTCGAACTTGGTTTGAAAGAATTCCCAAGTCACTTGCTCTCTAGGCACCACAGAAGTCGAGTACTCCACCAATAGTAGGCGGACTCACGTAGCAAGGAGATGGTACACTTTAAGCACTCATCGGTGTACAGGATAGCTCATCGAGCACCGGATAGTGTTATCCAACCAAAATTCAGCTCGCTTCGCATCATCATCATCCGTAGCCTTAAATTCAGTGGCCTCATGTTTTCGAATCCTATCGACCGGGGCTTACTTGACCTTATTTGGTCAGTCACCGGAGGTATTGTAGGTGCGGGGTTGCATTTGTCGGGAATGGAGGTTGTGGAATGCCGTGTTAATTCGAATGTATTGATTAAACCATTCGCTCATCACACTATAAAAGGCTTGCCTAGCCTCGTCATTCGGATTGCTGGCCATAGGTTGAGAGTCCCGGCGCTGTCCCTTGTGCGGAGCAGCGCCACACTCTCCACATCATCAGCTATCGCCGGTTGGGATCGGATCCATTGCTATAAACAAACACAAAGTCAAATTGTCGTAAATCACCACACTATCGATTCATCATTTAATAGCATGTATAGCTAGACCCCAAACACATCACGGTGGTCCTAGAATCGACTAAACCGTGGCTCTGATACCAATAAAATTGTAACACCCCGAACCCGAGACCATCGCCGGTGTCGGACACGAGGGGTTAACAAGCCAAGTTCACATGTTTTGCCCACTAATTTGACATTTCCAGTCAGGCTGGAAAACTGCATCACTGTCGCCTTAAAAATCATATCTCGAGTTTCAAAACTCGGAAACTGGTTTCATAAATTTTCCTGAATTTAGACTCATATATCCATCCATGGATTTATTTCTAGAATTTTGGTCGGGCCAATTGGTACAGTTTATTAGTTAAAGTCACCCATGTTACAGGGATCGACTGCTCTGACCTTCGCGCGTTATAACTTGAATATCTCTCTGTACAGGGCTTTAACACTGGTGTCGTTTGTTCCTAATGAAACTAGACTCAAAATGGAATCTGTACATATAAGGCATGACTCCTAATTATTTCTGGATAATTTATAGTAAATTTTTAAAGTTGCGACAGGAGACCCAGAAACCGTTCTGGCCCTGTCTCACAATAGCCTTAATATCTCTTAACATGTAACTCCTATGACCATTTCGTTTCTTCCATATGAAAATAGACTCATCAAGGTTCATTTACATAGCTTATTCACTATTTAATACCATTCCTAAAAATTTTGGTGATTTTTCACATTCACGTCACTGCGGCTGGCAGCATCTGTTTTTAAGGTAGGTCTTACCTATTTGGTAGTCTCCATGAACCAACTAGTCTTGCCATACATAGGTTCATATATGATCATTTTAACCATGCCAATGGCTGATCATGTGACCAACATTCCCATTTCCAATCCATAGCCACATCATGACACCAAATATATACATACAAACCACAAATAGTCTAAGTTCATGCTTCCTTTTCGAGCCATTTTCGCATGGCTGTACATATATACATCACAACATATTTAACCAACAAGGGTAGTCCTATACATGCCATCTCAAGTTCAACCAAAAATTTATACCAAAATGGAGGCTTGATAGTGTGGATGACTTCGACTTCAACGATCCCAAATCCGATTGCTTGAGCTAAATCTAGAAAACCGAGAGCCAAAGCAACGGGTAAGCATTTTTATGCTTAGTAAGTCTCAAGGAATATAATCAACTCTAATTACAGCAATACATTCACATAGCCAAATGCATCATTTCATTAATACACATTCTTACTTCACACTTCATCATTATATAATTTCACAAAGTGTCAATCAATTCAATAACTGAAATTCATTAGTCGATTGAGCGAATGTTGCTCAAACATGTCGACTTTCCAATGCACATATAAACGCACCTCATTCTTTGGGCTTTTGAGTGTACTCATTGAATTTATTACAGCAACCAACACTCACCTCCAGCCCAAGATTCTTCGGAATATAACCGGATATAACCATGTGCACAAATGCCTTCGGGTCTTAGCCCGGATAGAATGTCTCGCACGAATGCCTTTGGGTCTTAGCCCGGATGTAGCCACTAGCACAATTGCCTTCGGGTCTTAACCCGGATATAATTTCCAGCATAATTGTCTTCGAGATTTAGCCCGGATATCATTCAATTTCCCATGAACACATACATCAATTATCATTGGACATACATATTTCATTTTCGTTACTAAGGCTCAAACGCAATTATAGTCACAAGCATATTCGCCTTCGGGACTTAGCCCGGGTAGAATTCAAATACTCATGCACACATAATCAATAATCAATACACATCCATACTTTATTTCACATAATTCAAGTAGGGTCACTTCTTGAGGACTTACCTCGGATGTTGTCGAACGGCTTTTTCGGCTATTCGATCACTTTCTCCTTCCCCTTGTCCAATTGTGGCCCTCTAAGCTCTTGAGCTAATTCAAACAAATTCAATTTATTAAAACCTCATTGTGCTAGCTTATGGCGAATATGACAAGGAGTTTAAATGGTCATATGGCCACCCTTTAGCTTGAATACACAATGGTCATGCACATTTTATACTACATCAAGCAATTCAATACAATTTATTCGAGCATCAAGGAAATGCTAAGGCCTTCAATAGGCTACCCAAGGCGAATATTCATGTACATGTTGAGGCCAATTATGCACTTAATACCTCACAAAAACAGCATGCATTTTACTAGTTAATGCTTTGCATATTGTGGCTCAAAACTTATAATATAGCATCAAGCACTTATA
The DNA here is from genome assembly GCF_025698485.1 of Gossypium arboreum. Lineage (NCBI taxonomy): Eukaryota > Viridiplantae > Streptophyta > Magnoliopsida > Malvales > Malvaceae > Gossypium > Gossypium arboreum. The sequence continues at coordinate 115,222,206 of NC_069070.1, read as the reverse complement.
TGTGTGCTAGGCCGAATTGTGCTTGCAAATTTCACAATTATTCTTCAGCATCTTCTTCTTTAAACAAACTTATTCATCACTTCCTTCATAACCAAAACATCATGTGTAAACATATATATACATATATGAGCATGGCCAAATTTCAAGGTGTCCATAGCCATCCAAAACACAAATTTTAACTAACATGCAAGAAGCATGAACCATGCTCATGAATGCATCATGGCCGAATATGACAATCATGCTCCTTTTCAACTTCAATCATGATAAAACAAAAAGAAAGCTCAAAATCTTACTCAAGAGTAGACAATCCATCATTGCATGCATCATCATCAAGCTTCACACTTAGCATGCAATGGCTTTATCACCATAACAACTTTGGCCAAATACCATTTCCATGGCTTAACAAAGATTTGAGCCATGGCTAACATGCACATCAAGTTAGCAACCAAAACATGCATGAAACTCCTAACACAACCTCATACATACCTTAATCTTGATGCAAACTTAGCCAAATCTCCTTCTAGATCTCTTCTAAACCAAGCATGAAGCAAAAATCCTCCTTCTTCCTTAGTTTTGGCTCAAAGAAAGGATGAACAAAATTTTTCTTTCCTTCTCTACAACTCACGGCAATGGGGGGAATACCTCACTCACACACATTTTTTTTTCATTCTTTTCTTACCCATACACCTTTGTTTATTATTTCTCCCTAATGCACCAACAAAACATGTTTCATGACATGTTTTGCCCATCCTCTCTTGCCATGGCCGGCCACTTCATGTTGGGGGGGGAAATTTGACATGCAAATCCCTTATTTTTGCATGCATGAGCAACTAGTCATCACACATTTCCCCATCATACTTTCAAAGTTCACTACTAGGTCCTTTCTAGTGAAATTCGCATTTATAAAATTAAATCGAAACATCAAAAATGTCACACACAAATTAACACATATCATAGGCATCAAAATAAATTTTAAATTATTTTTATGCCTCGGTTTTGTGGTCCCGAAACCACATCCCGACTAGGGTCAATTTTGGGCTGTCACATTTTCCTTCTTGCATGAGCACACACCCCAAACCATTTAGAGAAGCATCACTATACACCACAAATTCTTTACCTGATTCGGGCTGTACTAACACTGGTGCCTCTGTTAATAACTTTTTCAATTCTTCAAAACTCTGTTGACATTCTTCCGTCCATTCAAATTTAACATCCTTTCGAGTAATCTAGTTATAGGAGCAGCAATTATAGAAAATCCATTTACAAACCGCCGATAATACCCAGCTAGCCCCAAGAAACTTCTAACTTCGTTACATTTTTGGTGGTTTCCAATCAACAATGGCTGAAATTTTACTAGGATCAACCCGTATACCATCACCAAACAATATGACCCAAAAATCCAACTTCTGAGCCAAAATTCACTTTTACTAAACTTAGCATACAAATGCTTATTTCTCAAAGTTTGCATAACTATCCTCAAATGCTCAAGATGCTCGTCTCATCTTTTGAATAAATTAAAATATCATCTATAAACACCACAACAAATTTGTCCAAGTATGGCGAAATATGCGATTCATTAAATCCATAAACACAGCAGGAGCATTTGTCAATCCGAATGGTATAACTAAAAATTCATAATGACCATACCTTGTTCTAAAAGCAGTTTTAGGTAGGGGTGAGCATTCGATCGAATCGAATCGAATCGAATCGAAAATTTTCGAGTTAATCGAGTTTTCGAATTTTATTTTATCATCCTAACTTTATTTGAAATTTTCTCGAATCGAGTCGAGTGAGATGGAATTCGAATCGAATCGAATCGAATATATTTGTTCGAGTTAAATTTTAAAAAATAATTTTGGGTCCTTATAACTACTGTCACCTATCGTAATAAAATTTATCCACCTTAATTAAATTTTTATTAACTTTCATCACCTCATAATTTATTTATTAATCTTTTATATACGGGTTAGCTTCTTTGTTTGCTTAGTTGCTTCAATTATCCTCAGATTCTTGTCACTATGTATTTTCAATTAAAAATATATTAGATGTAAAATGTGATTTTTAATAAAAATTATTTTAAAGATAAAATGTGAAATTGATACCAATATAAAATTTTAACATGAATATTTAATAGCATAATTAATAATTTAATTTTAATATAAATATTCAATATGACTAAACAATCTAATAATATAAATAATATAAAATGTGAAATTTAATTTAATAATATAAATAGTAGATATAAATAAAATTATTACTATTTATGTTTAGTGATTTTTTAGATAATTTTAATTTTTATTTGAGAGTATAGGGTGAGAAGTAAAAATTTAGGGGCAAATAAAAAGTTTTGGGAGATAAAAGTTTTGAAGGAAAGTAAATAGGGAGAGTAAAATTTTGGAGGAAAATATTAAAAAAAAATTGGGGGTGGATTTGGGGTAGATGGGAGGTGGGATTAAAAGGAAGTAAAAATTTTAAGAGAAAATGGGAGGAGTAAAATTATGGGGAAAATAAAAAGTTTTGAGTGTTTTTGGGAATAAAATTTTGAGAAAAAGTAAATGGGAGAGTAAAATTTTAGTGGTAAATGGATTTTGGGTAGATTGGGGGGTTGGGATTGAAGGGGAGTAAAAGTTTTAGGGGGAAAGTGGGAAGGAGTAAAAGTTTTAAGGGAAAAGTAAAAAGGTTTGGGAGTTTGGGGTAAAAATGTAAAATATTATAGTTTGATATTCGAATTATTCGAATTATTCGAGTTATTCGAATTCGAAAACTCAACTCGATTCGAACTCGAAATTCGAAAAAAAAATTTGAGTTGACTCGAATAACTCAATTAACTCGAATAACTCGATTCGTTTAACTCGAAATTAGAATTTTTTTTCAATTTTTTCGAGTCGAATCGAGTTTTGCTCACCCCTAGTTTTAGGTACATCCGACTCCTTTATCCGCAGTTGGTAATACCCAGATCTCAAGTCAATCTTTGAAAACCATGTCGCTCCTTTTAGCTGATCAAACAAATCATCAATTCTCGGCAACGGATACTTGTTTTTGATTGTCACCTTGTTTAACTGCCGATAATCAACACATAATATCATAGAACCATCCTTCTTTTTCACAAATAACACGGGAGCACCCCAAGGTGAAAAACTCGGTCTCACAAAACCTTTATCACCAACTCTTGCAATCTGCGACTTTAATTCCTTCAACTCTGCTGGTGCCATTCTATACGAGCAATCGAAATCGAGAGTGTTCCGGTGATCAAATCAATACCAAATTCTACTTCCCCGATCGAGGCAAACCCGCAATTCTTCCGAAATACGTCCGCAAATTCACACACAACCCAGATCGATTCAACTTTCTTTTCAACTTCTTTTGTATTAATTACATACGCCAAATAAGCTTCATAACCCTTTCTCGATATCTTTGAGCCGACATTGAAGAAATCACACTAGGCAATGCCTCTGATTTATCTGATTCAACCCGCAGAGTTTCACCATTTCCACACTTTAATTCTATAGCCTTTTCTTTGCAATTTACTATAGCATCATGCAATGTCAACCAATCCATACCCAAAATAACATCAAATTCATCAAACGGTAACAACATCAAGTCGGCCGGAAAGTAATGACCCCGAATCATTAAAGGGCATTTCTTTCTTACTTTATCAACTATCACGCATTTGCCTAACGAATTCGACACTCTAATCATAAATTCTGTATTCTCAACAGGTATATTCATACTAGACACCAATTTCATGCACACATATGAATGAGTAGAACCGGGATCAATCAAAGCAATAACATTAACATTATAGAGAGAAAATGTACCGGTAATCACATCAGGTGAGGAAGCATCTTCACGCGCTTTAATAGCATAAGTTCTAGCCGGAGCCCTTCCTTCAGGTCTAACCGGTGCATCCCTGGCTACATTCTTACTGCTTGTTTCGCTTCCAACTTTTCTCGGATACCTTCCCCGAGTCCGCACCACTAGCTTTTACATTCAAATTTTTCTTTCTCACTCTCTCAAGGGTCTCTAATAAAATGATCCGGAGAACCACATCGAAAACATTCATTTGCTCTGCACGGACCAAAATGATTTCTACCACATCACGGCACTCGGGTTTAACAAATCTCGATTTCCACACTAGCCGTGAAGTAGTCCGAGATTTAGGACCCACATTTCGCTTCTTAAAATTTCCATATGATTGCCCAAATTGAAACTTGGGAACGAGGATTCATATTTCTTGACTTTCCGGTTTCTTTGTGAGGGTGCATTACTCATTGGTCTTTTCTTCCAATTTCGTGTTTGATTCTACCTTTTTCTTTTCCTTCAAGAATTCTTCACCTTGCAAGCTCGATCGACAAGTACCACCATTTCTTTTAGTTCAAGGATCCCAACAAATACCTTAATGTCTTCGTTAAGCCCGTCTTCAAATCGTCGGCACATCTTGGCTTCAGAGGAACATATTCCCCGCATACTTACTTAATCGAACAAACTCTCTTTCATATTCGAGACTGTCATATTACCTTGCTTCACTTAAGAAACTCTTTACATTTCGATCAATAAATCTTTCACTAATATATTTCTTCCAAACTCTTCTTGAAAGAATTCCTGTGTTACCCTCTTTTTTGGTACCATCAAATCAAAGTCTTCCACCAATTATAGGCTGAATCTCTCAACAAAGATGTAGCACATTTCAAACATTCTTCAGGTGTACAAGATAATTCATCAAATACCCGGATAGAATTTTCAAGCCAGAACTCTGCTTTCTCTGCATCATCATCAATATTTGCTCTAAATTCTTCAGCCCCTTGTTTACGAATTCTATCAACGGGGGTTCTGTGAAATTTTATCATATCCACTCCTTGAGGCATTGGAGGCATAGGTTGAGGAATTGGGGGAGGTGGGGGAGGTCGTACATTTGGGTTCGCATTTAACGAACTCAGTGTACCATGCACTCATCATTTGGAGAAAGGCTTCCCGATCCCTTTCTCCTCCTCCCTGACCAACAGTAGGGGGTGGGTTTTCAGTCGGCGCTGCTCCTTCAGCCGGAGCTGGCGCATTACTCTCTACTTCATCTGCCACAGCTGGATCGGGATCCATTTACTATATAAAAAAAATTCATTTAAAAAGGTCAGAAGTCGTCACACTATCACAATTCATACATATGGCATGTATAGCAAAATCTGTACATACAACACGTAGTCCGAGAACCGACTAAACCTGCTCTGATACCACTAAATGTAACGCCCCCACGCCCGAGACCGTCGCCGGAGTCGAGTATGAGGTGTTACTAAGCTTAATTTAACATATTTAGAACTTTGGATTATTTATTTCTACATTCACAGCTTTTAAGCTACTTGCATCACAGTCACAAGAAAAATCATATCTCAAGTTACGAAACTCGAAATCAAGATCCGTAAATTTTCCCTAAATCTAGACTCATATACCTATCTACTAATTTTTTTATAGAATTTTTGGTTGGGCCAATTAGTACAGTTTATTAGTTAAAGTTACCCCTGTTTCAGGGCTTGACTGGTCTGACCTCTGTTTACTACGAACCACATTTCTCTCTGTAAAAAATCCATATGACTATGAGGTTTATTTCTACTGAAACTAGACTCAATAAGGATTCTTAGAATATAAAATACACTACCTAATTATATCTTTAAAATTTATGGTGAATTTCTAAAGTTGGAACAGGGGATTCAGAAACTGCTATGACCCTGTTTCACTAAAATTCAAATATCTTGTAACATATAATTCCTTTACCTGTTTCATTTGTTTCATGTGAAACTAGACATAATAAGCTTCAATTTGATATGTAGTCCATCACCAAGTTCAATTTCTATGATTTTTAGTAAATTTTTAAACTCGCGTCAGTGTTGCTGCAGTATTCTGTTTATGGCAAATTTCATCCCTTTTATGAGTTTTTATGCACTAAGTATCTTAATAATTTTCCTTAACATCAAATACACAAATTTCACCTATGGGTATTTTTCCAAATATAAACCCTAGGTTGAATTATTGCTAACATAAGCTTAATCGAGCTACCGGATTCCAAAACGTAAAAACATTAAAAGCGGGCTTGGAATCACTTACTATGGAGCTTGGAAGCTTGAAACAAACCCTAGCTATGGAGAACCCTTGAAATTTCGGCCTAATGAAGAAGATGGACAAAATTGGCTTTTAATTTTGTTTTAATTCATTTTAATAACTAAATGACCAAAATACCCTTACTACTAAACTTTTCAAAAATTCCTTCATGTCCTAATTTTGTCCATGAACTTAAAATTGGTAAAATTGCTATTTAAGACCTCCTCATTAATATTCCAAAACAATTTCATACTAAAAACTTCTAGAATGCAAGTTTTGCAACTTATTCGATTTAGTCCCTACTTTCAATTTAAGCACTTTAGGCATAGAATTTCATCACGAAATTTTCACACAATCATGCAATCATATCATAAACATCAAAATCATTGTAAAATAATTATTTCTATCTCGGATTTGTGGTCACGAAACCACTATTCCGATTAAGCCCTAATTTAGGATATTACAAGTCTCCTGTTTTCTTTTTGTCAATACTTTCTTCAATATTAAAATAAGCTATTGGTGCATCACCTTTACTGCATTTATAATTTGGTTAATTGATATTAATTTGGTAGTAAATTTATCAAAATGAAATACTTATTAAATTAGAATTAACATGTCATTTACTTTGAAAGGTTCTATTTTGTGAAAGTCCCAATCTTAATATTTCTTCCAAGTTATAATGAAAGCTTCTTTTAGATTTTGTACTCATTTTATTATTAATTAAGAGTTATCAGTATTTGTGGTGATGTGTTACCTTATTTTGTTATTAAAGGTTATATTATTTAATTAATAATAAAATATCATAATTATTATTGAATTATTACGTCTATTAATAAAATATATGATTATCCATTTGAATAGTTATGTCTCTATAAAGAGAGGTGGGAACTCTTATAAATAAGAGTTAAAATCCATTTGTTTAGTACACCAAAACATAAAAACTTTTGTTTTGCACAGCGAAATATAAATGGAAGAGAATAAAACCAAAAAAAAATTGACATTTATATACTCACTAATACTTTTGTTAATTTCTCGTTAGTTCATTTTTATCTTTGCATACCAATAATTTTAATGTTCTATTTCACAATTCATGAGAAATTAAAGGTGTGTATGTTCATTGTGCATTCACATGCCAATACTATCATGGTACCATGAGAAAGATTATCAACAATAAAGCCACATTGATGTTGGTGATCTTATTAAATTTTGGTTAATAAAAGAATTCTTTATCAGGAGAAAATGTATATATGTTAAATTTATTATTTTACCCAAAGCAACAGTTAAATTTTAATAGTTAAATTATACCGATATTAATTATATTATGAAAAGTATGATTGTCTACTGGATTATTATTTATTCGATAGAAACCAAATTCTGGTTTACCATTTGCATGATTTGTATAAAAATTATATAATATATGTTATATATCATACAAGAAAAAAAGAAAAAGATGGATGAAATGAAAATGCATGGTTGCAAAAGGAAATATTAATGGACCGAAACAATACTTTTGCTTCATTCTTCTAAATCAATAGTTTATTAATGGATTAATTTTTATAAAGCCAAATTCTAGTTTATTATATACATGATATTTTACATGCATAGTTATGATTGGTACATAATTATGTAATATATATGATATAGAAAATGAGAAAGGAAGTTAATGAAATTTTTAAGCAATACAAGGAAATGATGTTTCGGTTGGTGCTTTAAACCGAAAATATATGTTTGTTCGGTGATTACAAATCCAAATAATCATGTTTGTTATCGATACATTATATATAGATGTTTGGTTGGAGTTGAAATAATTTATTTATTTCATCCAAATTGTAAGCTAAATTTTTCATTACAAAAGCTTTCATTATTTCTCATGATCTTGAGATATTTAATAATTTTATTATTCAAATCATGTAATTAATAAATGATATACTAATATAATGCTAATCGTCTTAGTTGATTTAAAATAACCATAACCTAAATGGTTTTATATTTCATCGCACATTATTTTAGCCTATATTATAAATTTTGGATTAGAAGTAGTTTCGACAAGAAACGAAATAAGTCACACGCAATTTGCATTATCACAGCTTGATTTTCAGTGATACCGAAAAAGACAGTTTCAGAATCTCATTTTCATAAATTGAGTCTGTAAATATTAAAATATAAATATTTATAGAATTAATATAATATTTACGGGATTAATATAAAAATGTATTGATATTTGGTCAATCAATTTTGTCAATTAAATAGTTAATTTAGGCTCAAGGACTAAATCGTAAAAGTTCAATCGCTATAAATTTTTAATTGACAAAAGGCTTGAGGACTTAAATGACAATTAACCAAAGGGTCAAAATGGAACCAAAGTTAAATTTAATGGATGGTGATATCAAACTTCATTAGTTATAGTTAATAGGTGGATTGAATTAAATTAAATAATTTAAAGTAATTAACCTAATAATTAAATAAAAAGCTAAAATAATTTTGTTTGTAAATTTGGAGGGTCATAAAGTAATTAAACCTTTTAAATATATTCCACTTAAATCGAATTAGCATTTAGTACTTAAATTGAAACAATATTGATTTAAGCTTGAGCAAAAGGAGAAAAGACCAAAAACGGTGTCACTTTGCTGGCTTTAGTTTTTTAAACCGATTACCGTTAATTTCTAGCCCGCGTTAATCATAATTTTCTCATCACCTTTCCAGACCTTTCTGTATCTATATTTTAAAAAATATATGTACATATAATTTGCTCTCATTCTCCTTAAAATCTTTATTCATCGATTCTCCAAATCAGTTTTAATTTCTGGGTTTTGAATCTCAAGCTATTCTCTCATTCATAAGGTAAAAGAAAAAACCCTCCTTTTTTTCCGAAGAAAATTTGACAACATTGAATATTTTGTTACGTATTGTCGCGTTGATTATTTGATCACCTTAAGTAACAGAGTCGAATAGTTTTATTAGGGGTTTTTTTTCTTAATTTTTGGATTGATGCTTTTTTTCTTGTTTCGGAATCTAATCGCATCATTTTTTGATTGCTGATAACAGATTTAAGGTGTTCTCCTTTTTTCTCTGAATAAATGGGGAAAAGGAAATCGAGGGCAAAGCCACCACCTAAGAAGAGAATGGACAAGCTTGATACTGTTTTCAGTTGTCCCTTTTGCAACCATGGAACCGGTGTTGAATGCCGCTTGTTGGTTTTCACTTTTTTTACTCTTTGTTGATTCTTGCTTTGATGTTTTCAAGAAACATACATATGATTTTAGCTAGGGTGAATGTTATCAATTGCTTTGCACCCAGATTTTGTTCTATTTGAATTGGAATTAGTGGAATTGGAATGGAGGCCTTAGCACTTTAATCAACCGATTGGTACTTCAATTTCTAGGAATTGTGTACTTTATTTGATCGAATTTTATAGGGTGATAGGGGGGGGTGCTAAGTGAGATTTAGTTTCTAGAATTTATGTTTTTGTTTTTTGGAGAACTCAGGGTTTGATTTGGTTTGGTTTTAGGGATATGAAGAACTTGATTGGTGAAGCAATTTGTAGGATTGTCAAGAAAGCTTTTGCACCACCATTACAGGTATGTTAATTTGCTGCTGCATTGATTCCACAATTTACATTATCATCATTCATCAAAGTTCATGTCTCATATCTTTTCCCAAAGTTTCTCTTGTACTTATCACTTTCAAGAAAATTTGGCTCACCTAAACCTTTATATAATTGATGTCAAAGGAAAACTTCAGAAGCATATGAATATGTCACCTGCTGGTCAAACTATAAATCATAAAGATATGAGTGGTTTAGATGTTGTTGATTTTTATTGTTTGAGTTAATGACGGCCGGTTATAAGTAAAATGGTTTTGCGTTCTAATAGGTTTATGGAACGTCAAGTTACCAAATTAAAACTGAATAGAAGAAGGGGTTTCGGTTTTTGTGTTTTCCTTTTCGTTTTCTGTAGCATAGTCTAGTTCTTGCTGATGTATCATGTTGGGAAGGTCGGTTTCTGGATTCTTTGTGAATGAAATTAGTCCTGAGAATGTTATGATGGTGAAGGGATCCTTTTATATTTGTTTGCTGATTCCATTGCAGTATGTTTTAGTGGTTTATTAAGTCTCTTTGTTGTACATTGTCTTCCATTACTGTGATTTTGTGTAATTATCTAAGATATTGCCATTCTTTTCTTCTGGTTCTGCAGCTTTGACAGAACCTATAGACATGTAAGTAACAATCAACATGAATCCAGTTGGTGATTCATCTTATTATCATTCAACTTTATTGTTCCTAACTTGGCTTCTTTCATGACAGATACAGTGAATTGATCGATGAATGTGAAAAGGTCAACAACTTTGAAGACCACGATTCCTAGGAAACATTGAGTGCCTATGTTTTTGCGACACTGTTGGAAGAAAAGTCCATGAAACCAAAAGAAAAGATCTTTTTAATGGAATAGATATACTTGAATCCGACTTCATGGTTATTATTTTCTGATGAAACTGTTAAAGGTGAATGTACAATGCAATGTTTTCCTGCTAGTTCCTTGACAAATCTAATTGGAGATCAAGATGAGAACATTTGTGTAGTGTTAGATCTTTTTCCTTTTCTTTTAGGTACAAAGATGGCAGCTGCACTTGTCACTAAATCCATCCACCCCATCAACACATATGTATTTTATAATTTCAAACTCATTAAGCATGAAAAGTCCCCAAGTAATTTGCAATGCAGCTTATCAATTCAAATCCTATAATCTTTAAAAATTTGAGATTATTAATATAAGGTCCGAGTGTTCACATGGTATTAAAAGTTATTTAATTAATTATTTTGTATTTGTATTTTTTTTTTATGTTGATTGACCCTACTAATAAAATTAATAATAGAATCGTTTACAAAATGCGATCAGATGTAAAGTAATTAAACAACTTTAAGAGTTTTATCTTTCCAACTTTGAAAAGCAATGGGAGTTAGACATGGATGGGAAAATTCCCTTGTAGTGGCCTCATGGTTTATATCTCGATAAACCTTTTTTTAACCATGATTTGATATTCATTCAAGGAAAAAAGAAAAAAAAATTTGGAGACGAACTTGTTTTATAATTTAATAAATAAAACATTTTACCATACTTAAAACTCTTGCTATTTTTAAGAAATTATTATATTAAGTCTAAGATTTTATTACTGGATGAAACGATAATATACATAGTATAAAACGCATGGGACTCACCTGATTTGGCGACAAATTAGGGTCGAAAGTCGAAACCCAAACGAAATAGTTCTTTCCTTTTTAAATTTCTATCGCAATTTGTCAACTACTTCTTTTTTTTTCAAAACAAAATCTTGACTTTCTTCTTCCTTTCTTTACCTCGTAAACACACTCCCAAAAACAGAAAAAAAAAAAAAAATAAAGCCCGCGCAAGGGGGAGTTGAGAGTTGGAATAGATGGGTCGGCCCCCTAGTAATGGTGGCCCTGCCTTCCGTTTCACCCAAACTGAGGTACCCTCCTTTTCAATTTATTACATTGCATGTATTTGAATATGGATATTTGGATTTTCTTTTTTTAGTTCAAAATGTCGAAGGGATTAGTTAGATTGCTTGATTTATTCGATTTAGTTCTGGGTTTTTTGTTTTTTATTTTAAGTTGTTTGCTATTATTTTTTATCTTTGATTTCTTGGGGTTGTCTTGATAGTTTGTTTAATAGTGAGCTTAGGTATTATCTTTCTTTGTTAATGGTAGCATTAGCTTTTGCTTGGAATTACTCTTATGTACTAAATGCCTTGGGCTTCTTTAAGGTTTTCAACTTTATTAATCTAGCTTGTGCTCTTAGTTTCGTGTGGGAAGGGGATTAGCCCCGGAGTAGGCTTTGGATATCCCCTGACAGTATCACCAACACTGGAAAAATAGTATACAAATTGGAAGCTCTGATGTGGGGATTAAATGAAAATTCCAAGTAAGTAATGTTCTTGATGGCAGTAGAATCAAAAGGGGCAATTTTGGTAGCAAGATTTTCCTGGTTTTAAGGTGTAATGCCCTTTTAATCACAGCATGGATGGGAAACATGTGCTTGCTGCAAATAGTTTTTGGTATGTGGTCTATTTATTCTGAATGTTCTGAAGCAAAAATAATTTTTAATCAGCTGCTTCTTTGGTTATCACTGAAGGTCATACTGAAATCCTGGTGTATTTTAGATAAGTAGTATCGTTGTTTGTTAATCATATTCCCCCCGCATTCTCTAAAGAATGGGTTTGTGACTTAATCTCTACATACAGGTTGCAGATATGGAGACTGTTCTCCAAGAGCACCATAATCAAATGCCAGCTCGGGAAATCCTTGAAAGTCTGGCAGAGAAGTTCAGGTGTGCATTAATTTCCTTGAAAGCATAATGTAATGCGGCATGATGTATAATTCTTTACTGTAAGGAAAGTTCTTTTGGTTGTAGTGAATCAACAGAACGGAAAGGGAGGACTATTGTGCAGTTTAAGCAAGTAAGAACTTGATTTGATTTTTTGTGTATTGAGGAAATATTTGAAGTCCTTTACTCTGGAAAGTTTTGTGTAGGTATGGAATTGGTTCCAAAATAGGCGCTATGCAATTAGGGCAAAATCAAGTAAGGTTCCTGGGAAGTTAAATGTTACATCTATGCCTCGGGATGATTCAAATCCTGTGAGAAATGTACTTCAACCTGTTGCTGCTCCCATGCCTCCCCCTATGGCTGCTCCAATGTCCACTGCTATGCCAGCCACTACAGGTAGAATGGATTTTGATTCTGTCTTCGAAGTCTTAAAGGCCTCCTTTTTTTTTTCCTAAATTTGGGATTAATAATTGGATGCTTCACAGTCCATTTAGTTATTTATCTGAAATATGGAAGAAGTACACATTGTTTAGCTGTGTTCCTATGTCTCTAAATGTGATGCATAAGATTACTAGTATTTGTATAATCCGTCATATATGTTAGTTTAATGGTTCCTTAAACTGTTTATTACTAATCATTAGGTTAGATTTTGAAGATACATTAATGGAGGATTCTGCTTATTCTACTATTAGCCGTGCTCTTTTCTCATCTCTAACTATATGTTGAGAATTTTACTTTTGAGGGAGGAATTTTACTAATCTCTACCTCAGAAGCTTGTGTTTATGAAAAGCACATGTAAGTGATTAAGCAGCCTAATTAATAAGTGTTTAAAGATACTAGAGTTCTACTTCATTCTGGGGCTTCCGTGCTTCCCACTGTGGATTATCCTCTTTGTATCATCTCACTTTAGACTGATTGCTCTCGTTTTCTTTGCCCAGTTCCTGTTGCCACAAGGCATATGTCAGAATCTTTCATGGAGTTTGAAGCTAAATCTTCAAGGGATGGTGCATGGTAAGTCTGCGATTCGGATTGGGAAGTTTGGAGGCAGAAGCTTACCTTCATCTCAAATAAATTTTGTTCTCTGGTAAACAAATTATTTTCAATTAACTCAATTTCTTAATTTCTATTTTTCAGGTATGATGTTGCAACCTTTTTGGCCCATAGATATATGGAAACAGGTGATCCGGTAGGTTTTCAGCTCAATGTTACTGCATACGCTGCTGCTAGTGCTTATTTAATATTGCACGGGTTACATATATTACCTATTCTAACTATTCTCCTCTTATTTCTTATGTTTTCCTGATCCCATCTTTCTATTTTTTTCCCCCTGAAATTGATTAGATACTTTTGAAAGTTGTCATCATTTCACCTTTTTCTGTTTCATTATTAAAATTTTAATGGTTTATGAATAACTAAAGAATACCAAAATTTGCCATCCAAGAAAGAGAATTCCAAAATCATTTTGCTGTCTTTTGCAGGAAGTACAGGTTCGTTTTGCTGGCTTTGGACCTGAGGAGGATGAGTGGGTTAAAGTTCGCAAGCATCTCAGGCAACGGTCCCTCCCATGTGAAGCATCCGAGTGTGTTGCAGTTCTTCCAGGGGACCTTATTCTTTGTTTTCAGGTGGATTTCTACTTACAACTGCCAATCAAAGATGACATTGAAGCAAATTTGAGAGAGTATATATATATATATTTCTTTTGATCAAACCTTTTCTCAGAAGTCATTTTTTCGAATGATTTCTATATTTTCAGGAAGGTAAAGATCAGGCCCTTTACTTTGATGCTCACGTCCTTGATGCGCAAAGGCGGAGGCATGATGTAAGAGGTTGTCGTTGTAGATTTTTGGTGCGATATGATCATGATCAATCTGAGGTATTAGTTAATTAAATTACTCGATTATTGTTTTCACACTCACACACACTGGGCACAAACTATATATTGCATTGTTCGAGTCTTTTGCATATTCCATCCCTTAGGAAATTGTACCTTTGAGGAAGGTTTGCCGTAGGCCTGAAACCGATTATAGGCTGCAGCAACTGCATGCCTCAAGTAACACAGAGCAGAAACCCAGCACGAATCCTCCAACAGCCACCACTCCTACCGAAACGATGCAGAAGCAGCAGAATCGAGATGTATCGAGGACACCAGCCCTAGTAGGAGTTTCCCATGCTAATGTTTCTTCCATAGCTGCACAAACTGCTAATCCTGAATCTAAAAATGCTGCATTCACCACAACCATTGCTACCAGTACCCCTGCTCAAAACATGCAGGAATGAAAGTAATAGGTTGATTCACAATGGGGCTAAGCTCCCCACTGAATAACATTTTTTTTTTCTTGTGGATATTGTTCTGTAATTATTACAAGTTCATGAAAGTTTTAATTTTGTCTATGAAATTTGAGTTCGTTTTCTTAAAGGTGCTTGCTTGTGTCTAACTCATGGCAGTGGCTGGAATAAGTTAGGGTTGATTGAAATTTGTGTTTTCTGTTTTCAACATAAAACATATTTGGTAAATAATGTTGTTATGTATTTAAAAAAATAAAAACTTTAACTGCATCAAAATAACATTTTTTTTTAAAAATAAATAAAAAGTTATTATCTAAGTAGAGTTGCATGTCTCAGTTGAACTCTTTAATGGTAATGTGAATGTTATTTTTCATCCTGAATTTAGTATGAGAAGATATAATTGAAAACAATAATTCAATGATTTTTTAATAGTTAATTTAATAATATGATACTTATATCAAAAATAAAATCAAGTTGAAAATTCTAACTTGATTTAATAGATAAGGTTAGAAAATTTATTTATTTTATTAATGTAATAAGCGATTTAAAATTGTTCATCGCCTCCTTCCACGCCCCTTAGGCCCTCACTCACAATTCACAACTACTTTTTTCCTTCTCTGCGGACTAAAACACTTCCACGTCTCTCCTTTGCTTTCCCTTCATTTAACAAAAGAAAGAAGCTGAAACCCAGAAAATTTGAGCAGAAAAAAGGGAAAAAAGGATGGCTGTCTTGAAACTTCAAAGCCTAAAACCCAGACCCATTTCGGAGTTATCAATGAAAGTGGGTTCGATTCGGTGCTACGTAAGCAGCTGCAGGGCGGTGTTGCTGCCTCGATTCGGTGGACCTGAGGTGTTGCAGCTCCGGCCCGATGTACCTGTTCCTGATCTTAAGCCCAATGAAGTTCTGGTTCGAGCCCGAGCTGTTTCTATCAACCCCCTTGATACCAGAGTAAGTCCCTTTTTTTGGTTGAACTTTTCTTGTTTAATTGAATCGTAAAAGTTTGTTTTATTTGTTTTTTATTGGATTGATTGGTTCCTGGGAAAGTGCGAGAAAATGAAATGAGATGGAAATGAGTTCCTCTTTTGGTTTTTTTCCCGTCGATTATTAGCTATATGAATCAATCTCCTTAGACATGTGAAGGTTTTTTTTTTTAAAAAAAAAGTTAATTCCTTGTTTAATTTGTTTGAATCTATTTAATTTGCTTAATTCATTTAAATGTTGTTTAATTTGCCATAAAAATGTGAAAAAAAAAACGAATTTAAAATGTTGGATGGTGCTAGATTTTCTTTTATATAATTTCTTAATGCAAATTTGAGTTGTGGGATTTTTGAAACTGTGTAAATTTTATGGACTGATTTCAAAAGTTGCAAAAGGATTGAAATTAAATTAGGAAGAAAAAAAGAACCTTTCAGTTTACATTGCAAATCAGGCAGCTAAAATCATTTTGCTTTAATTTTCCGAATATCTCTTCCCGCAGATGCGATCGGGCTATGGTCGTTCCATATTCGAGCCGCTTCTACCTCTTATTTTGGGTCGTGATGTTAGTGGTGAAGTTGCAGCTGTTGGTGCTTCAGTGAAGTCACTGACTGTAGGGCAGGAAGTTTTTGGTGCTCTGCATCCAACTGCTCTGAGGGGTACATACACAGACTATGCTATTCTTACCGAGGACGAGCTTTCTCCGAAACCAGCTTCATTGACTCATGTGGTAACTTATTCAATCATTTAGTTATTCATTTGGTGAAAAATAAATTTATGTTACTTTTGATTGTTTCCAGAAAGAAATAGATTTACTCGTGACTTACGATTACTGGTTGTTCATTCTTAGCAGTAGTGGATGATAGTACACTCTACTCACATATTATCTACTATCTGTTTTTTCTACTGTTCCGACTAACTGTTTCATCATCATTTATTCTAATTCATGGTTCTTTAATAATCGCACAGCATGGATCTGAGAATTATTTTTGGGTGTTGTAGGAAGCAAGTGCCATTCCGTTTGCTGCATTGACTGCATGGCGTGCCTTAAAAAGTACTGCAAGGATAACTGAAGGGTATGTTTCTTTCACTGGAATGGCCATCATTTTCAGCAATGCTTTCATGTATATCCTGATTTCGACGATTTGTTGTCAAATATTATGGCTTGTTAATGGTGTCTTACCATTGATAAGTTGTTTGCCTGTGTTCATGGAAATTTATGATCATCTTTGAGGTACATAGGTTTGTCATTGTATATCAGAGAATTTGAAGGGCATTGACTATATTGGCTAGTAGCAATCCGAAATTTGTATTATTGTGATGCTCGTTATATTTGGCTTGAACTTATTTTGTTTCATTTTGTTTATCTTTGGATAGTTGTCCAAAGATGAATCTCTATATATGCATTTCAAATTAAAGTAAATACATAATGATATTGATGAAGTATGCCGTCTCATTTCCATGCCGCATCTAACAAACTTATTTTTGGTTGAGAGTATAACAATACAATCTGCCAACTGAATTTTACGACTAAATTTTCTGGGGAACTGTTGCAAATTATCCTCCCATGATCAAATTCTCATTCAACAGGCAAAGGCTGTTAGTAATAGGTGGCGGAGGAGCAGTAGGTTTTTCTGCCATTCAGATCGCGGTTGCTGCAGGGTGCCATGTTACAACTACTTGTGGAAATCAGAGTATAAATCGATTAATGGCAGCAGGTGCTGAGCAGGCTGTTGATTACACTTCCGAGGTGGTCAAGTGATAATTAACGATTTATTATTATGATATTGATAGCTGTTAGGAATGCTTACTAATTGACACTGCCTTATATTGAGTACTGATTTGAGCTTTAACGAGATGCTTATTTCAGGATATTGAGTCAGTAATTAAGGAAAAATTCGATGCTGTCCTAGACACCATTGGTGTGCCAGAGACAGAAAGAATAGGCATCAATCTTTTGAATAGAGGCGGGCACTATATGACACTTCAGGTAAGAGGTGTAATCTTGTAATGCTTGTCATCTTAAAAGGGCACTTCCTTCTCTTTTCTTCAAATCCCTTTCCTGTTCAACGTTATCGGTACATACATAACAAGAGTCATGGCCCGGTGCAAACCCTTTAAGACTTTATACCAGCTTTGCTAGCTGGAAATTTTGGTAGGTGCTTTTACGAATGCTGTGAAGTAATTATCAAATGTTTAGTCATCTATTACTCTATCATTGTAGGGAGAGGCAGCAGCGCTGAGCGACAGGTATGGACTACCGATTGGGCTTCCTGCAGCTACAGCTGTTTTATTCAAGAAAAGGATTCAATACAAATTTTCTCACGGAATAGGTACATAGTTGATTTGTCATCTTACTCTCGATAAGCATGTTTTTAGAAAAGAGAACTGTTTCTCCAGTTAAGATCAATATAAGAGAGGATCTAAGAAGAAATAATATTAGCATATGTGAAAATTTTTCAAAATTTTCAGTTTGTTGCTATCTTGTTAATAAGTTCCCATTTTGTTGATTTTGCATATTCCTTATGTATGTCTTACCGGTAACAGAAACATCGCTCTGTTGTCTGAAGAAAGACATTAACATGTGTGTTGTCTTATGCATCTTCCATGCATTTTGCCATTTTAATCTCATAGTTTGAAGATTTCAATTCATCCATGCCATGAAATGCTGCATTTCTGACTATAGATTCATGTCCCGTAATGTTAATGATCTGCTGCTGAATCTTTCGACCACTCGGTGTTTGCAGAATATTCATGGATATACATGAGGGCGGACTCGGAAGGTTTGCATGAGATTCGCAGATTATCGGAAGCCGGGAAGCTGAGTATACCAGTGGAGAAAACATTTTCAATAACACAAGTAAGAGAGGCTCATGAAGCTAAGGACAAGAAACAAATCCTTGGTAAAGTAGTGCTGGAACTTGACTAAAGTAAGTTCTACAACATCACAAATAACTTGGATTTTTTTTCCTCTAAATGTTCCTTTCAACATAAATTTGATAGAATATATGATGCTGAGGACGTTGTATATAATGTTGGAATTCTTCAGGTGTTAGCCTTCAGTGTCCTGTCGGAATCTGTAAATACTTTTGAGCATCAACGTTTTTCTTACGTTTTTCCTCCTCCATTTTACAGAAAATTTTATATAGTTGAACACTTTGAATCAGAAAAATGGAATTCATTTAAAATTTAGAGCTTTGTTGTAGCTAGGGGTGAGCAAAATACGATTTGTTGTAGCTAGGGGTGAGCAAAATACGATTTGATTCAAAAGCCTCGATAAAAAATTTAAATTTTAAATTAAGTACTTCGAGTTATTTGAGTTAATCAAGTTATTCGGATCAACTCGAATAAAAAATTAAGTTTTTCGGTTTAACTCGAATATGAATTACACAATTCGAGTTATCTGAAAATCCGAATAAGAAAAGACAGAAATTCATCATTTTGATAAATGTTTACTTTTTAAAAGTTAAAATTCAAAATAATTAAGTTAAAAGGTAAAATTATATGTCGTTTTGATATTTACCTATTAAGTTAAAAAGATTAAATTATTATATTGTTCATGTAGTTAAATAATCTTGTATTTCATCTATTAGTTAAATAATTGGTTAATCTAAGCACAACATTAAGTATAAATAATAAGATTTATTAACTCGACTCGATTTAACTCGAAATTTTTTGATTGGATTCGATTCGATTCGGAAAAAATTTAAATTGAATTCAGTTCCTAAAATAGGATTTGTTAACTTGACTAACTTAAAAATTTTTAATTCGATTCGACTCAATTCAATCGAATATTCACCCCTAGTCGTGACATGTAAAATTACTTGTGTTGACAACTAGGGAAAAATTGCTTGTGTTGACAACTACGGACTAGGACTGTCGAGCCATGGAACCTATTGGTCATGAAGAAATGGGGATCCGGTCCAATCACGTATAGGCCTAACAAGCCCAAGTCAACAAGATTTGTTAACTTAACTAACTTGAAAATTTTTAATTCGATTCGACTCAATTCAATCGAATATTTACCCCTAGTCGTGACATGTAAAATTGCTTGTGTTGACAACTAGGGAAAAATTGCTTGTGTTGACAATTAGGGACTAGGACTGTCGAGCCATGGAACCTATTGGTCATGAAGAAATGGGGATCCGGTCCAATCACGTATAGGCCTAACAAGCCCAAGCCATGTCTCCTAAGTCCTAACCCATGATTCTAATTAGCCATCTGAAGGCAGTGGTCCAAGCTTGAACCACTTTACCATGAGGCATTTCACCATATTTTATTTTATTAAATCGGTTTCTTTTAAAATATAAATATGTAAATAATGGTAAAAATTCATTGTCTCCAACTCTCTATAAAACTAAGTATGAATGCCAATTTCTTAATACGAAATGCAAATTTTATCATCTTTGATGATAATTAACAAATCAATCTTGATTATATCAGCTAGTTTGGTTGGGATCAATTAATGATATTCTTTTAACCCAACAATAATTATGTGGTTACCACATAACCTTTGGTAATAAATCACAAACTCAATCTCAAAAGCTTCAAACACCTCAACTCTAATGCCAACAATGCTTTTAAGCTTTCTCTTTTTTATATAAATGATATGATATATGCAATTTTGATTCCAGTGCATAGGCGTAAGGGTCCTCACATCCATCGAAATGTCATGATTTTGGATCAAAATCCCAAATTCTGAAATATCAGTATCACCCAATTTATTTAATGCCATTTACAGTTGTCTTAACCTTGAATTTGGGCTTTGATTTAGAATGCCAAATCATATACTTTAATCTCATTTAAATAAAGCAGGAATCTTAGTGACCTTTTTTTTAACTTTCAATACATGTCTTGTTCTTTCAAAAAAAAAAAAAAATACATGTCTTGTCTTGTTCTTGGTCAAAAACCCTACACTCCTTTTTAAGAAAAACCCTTTCCTCATTATTTAATACATAATCCTTGTTAGCTTTGCTAAAATCACTTATGGGGTAGTCCAACCGGCTAAACTTTGAAAAGGAGGGTCAATGTTGAGGTGGCAAGTGAGGATTGGCTCAATGGCTAGAAAACTAGGGTGGTCCTTCCCACACCAAATGGGGAGCTTGTACATGTTTATTTTTTTTTAAAAAAACTCACGCGCTGTTTAAGTGCGATTCTCAATGTAATGCTAGCGTGGGTCTGTCCTGCCTTTACTGCCAAACGACAACCAGGTCTTTGCCTCTTTTCTTTCTTTCAACTGCTCATGGTTTTCTTTTTTTCCTACCCACAACTTTCAATTTTCTTTTGGCCTTTGCCTTTTGTCCACGCGCTCCCCAACTACTCTTTAATTGATGTGAATGTGATGAAACTTGCAACTCTTTATATATGTAGACAAAGCATGTTTGAAAATTTGGACATTGTTGTGGGGAAGGGAGGGGGGACAAGAACAAGTAATTAGATTGGATTTTGACATTACGATAAAACATATTTGTTACGACATAATTCCTCGATTATGTATAAGGTGAGCTCCTGTTGTGACCAAAGCTTAACTTGTACTTTGAAAAGTGGATTGTTTATTCACATACAAGAGACAATATGAATGCTTTTAGTGCAAATTACAATGCAATGAAAGTATATTGCTCAATCATGACCAAAAATAAGGGTAGGGTTAAAAGACAGTTTATGCACAAATAACATAAAAGGCGAGTGGGTAAAATATATAGTAAAGCAATAATTAATGAAAACAAAAAATATTGGGAAGTCATTTTCACCCCCCTGTCTCTCTCTCTCTCTCCAAGTCATAGGCCACGTGCACATCTGCTCATTTTAACAGTTTATATTATTATACGTTTATTTCATATCTTAAAAATTCTATTCTATCATGATATGATATTATTTTTTATATTTTCACCTCCTCCATCTCTCCTCCATGTGCATAAAAAAAAAAACCCACCCATTTTTTGCCCCCACATATTTTTTAGTATTGCCACCTTGTTTTAACTCCACACCAGAAAAACGGCTACTTCCACTGATGAAAAAAAAGGGTTAAATTTTGTTAAGAGTCCCTGTACTTTAATATGATAACAGTTAAATCTATTAAATTAAGTTTTACTGTTTACAATCTGATGCAACAAACATATACTTATGTATAATATTATGTTAACTTGTTATTTTCATATATTGTAAATAAAAATTCAATGAACAATTAATAAATACTATTTGCGCCAAGACTGGAATTTTAAAGTTTAAAAAGTAAAGGGATTTAAAATGATTTTATTAGAGAATATGGAGTAAACCACGCATAGTACAAGACTACTAATAAAATTCAACCAAACTAACTTAACTGCTATTGTTTCTCATAATTTGAAAAGTACATTTATTAATAACTAACCAATTTAAAAAGTATAAGGATTAAAAATGGTCAAAATAAAATAGAGGATTAAATCCATAACTTTTACGAAATATAAGGATTGATAACAAAATTTAAGAGAAAAAGAAAAGATGGGCACAGCACACGGATGGTGATTGATATTTCCAAGACACTCTTCTTTCTTTTTCCATGCCAACGTTTTTCTATCTTTCTGTCGATCCTCGACTTGTTGCTATTGTCTGCCATATTATTACATGATCTGCCCATGTTTATTTTTATACATGTATGTATATAGTGCATTTGATAACATGGTAGGGGAGGAGGGAAAGCCTCCACTCCACCCTTGGCTAACTACTAGACATATGCTACAAACTCTCTCATTCATTTTTATTCTTAAATGCCATGCATGGTTAATTTTATTATTAGGTTTTTAATGTTGTAGAGAAAAGGAACAAGAAGTAACCACATACATGTTCAAAATGCATTTATCTCTATCATAAATGAGCATGTATATTAGAATAGTATTTCATACACTGCTATAAAGTTTAGTTATGTCTGTTTTATCGAGATTAATTCTTTTTGAATTTGTGACTGTTTTTCTTAATAATCCAGATCTTTCCTTTAAGATTATAATGTACCTTTTCATTATACTCATCGTTTATTGGTGCCAATGAAAAACTTTATTTTCACAATTAAGGTCTAGATACCATCACATGTCCGTTTTTAAATTGCCATATTATTATTTTTCTGCATTTTAAAGGGTATGTGTCAATCAGCTAATTATTTTGTAGAGTTTTTAAACTCCACCGACGATGTATGAAATATTTTTATATATATACATATATATATATATTTCCTATAAAAATTATGTCTAATTATACTCTCAATCCATGTACATTTTTGCATATTTGAAATTCAAACTATATATTTTTAATATCAAGAATTTAATCTCTACCTCTTTTTAGCTAATAATTGAAATCCAATCCATGATAGTATCCAAAGGCTTCGTTAAATTGAATTACACCATATTTTCAAAATAAAAAAAAAATACTCACATAGCTAATATGAGGAATATAAAATAAGAAAATAAAAATATTGAAATTGGATTTTTAAGTTTTTTTATTTTGAATCCAAGGTAATAAGGTTATTTAGCACAATCTCACAGAAATGTATGTTATTTTTGTTTACATGATTTTCATTCGATTTTTTTTGAACAATCGCATTATAAGTTCTGAAAATATTCGCTCACAATATTTAGAATTATCCATAGCTCCTCTCTTACCCATAAATAGAATGATAATGCGCTTTAGCGCACGCAAATTCACGTTTTCCTATATTGGCAACAATGCCCATACCAATTGAGCTAAGATTCAATCGGCCACATGAATTTTTTTATTATTTTTAAAAAATTTCAATATATTATTAATTGAATTTCAATTATTAAATAAAAAGTCTTATAATAAAAAATAGAGAAATTAAATTTTAGTTGTAGAAAGAATAAAAGTGACGGGGGTCATAAATTAAACCGAAAAACTGAAAGGTTCATCCATGTTCTTTTTTGGAGGTTCGTCCATGTTATTTTATGGGACAAATAAAATTAGTATATATATATATATATAATGGTAACATGTAAGAATAATTGGTATCATTTTCTCATATCTGTCTATCATCCAATGATATGTGATGACATAAACAAGAAGACAATAATTTTCAATCAATCTTTTCCTAGATTGCAATATAAATTATTTTACTGCTTTGTTATATAATTATTGAATTTCAACACTTAAAATGTATCACCAATTTAGATTCTAAACACACCAATACAAGATGCATAATTCCCATCTTTTTAAATATTTCTTCTTCTTAAAAAAAAAAACTTTATCTCCTCACTTATAATTTCACCTATGGAAATTCAAATACCATAATACAAATAAATTACCCTTTCTCATAGGTTTAATTATAGAAATTACATAAATATATTAAATTTATTTATTTTTAATGATTAGACAAAAAAAAATTGGAAGGAACTTGTGTGCCAGTATAAATACAAATACATAAATATATTAAAGTTTATATAATTTCAAAAATATTATAAATATATTGTAACGCCCCCACACCCGAGACCGTCGCCGGAGTCGAGTATGAGGTGTTACTAAGCTTAGTTTAACATTTTTAGAACTTTGGATTATTTGTTTCTACATTCACAGCTTTTAAGCTACTTGCGTCACAGTCACAAGAAAAATCATATCTCGAGTTACGAAACTCGAAATTAAGATCCGTAAATTTTCCCTGAATCTAAACTCATATAAATATCTACTAATTTTTTTCTAGAATTTTTGGTTGGGCCAATTAGTACAGTTTATTAGTTAAAGTTACCCCTATTTCAGGACTCGACTGGTCTGACCTCTGTTTACTACGAACCATATTTCTCTCTGTAAAAAATTCATATGACTATGAGGTTTGTTTATACTAAAACTAGACTCAATAAGGATTCTGAGGATATAAAATACACCACCTAATTATATCTTTAAAATTTATGGTGAATTTCTAAAGTAGGAACAGGGGATTCAGAAACTGCTATGACTCTGTTTCACTAAAATTCAAATATCTTCTAACATATACTTCCTTTACTTGTTTCATTTGTTTCATGTGAAACTAGACATAATAAGATTCAATTTGATATGTATTTCACCACCAAATTCAATTTCTATGATTTTTAGTAAATTTTCAAACTCGCATTAGTGTTGCTGCGGTATTCTGTTTATGGTAAATTTCATCCTTTTTATGAGTTTTTATGTACTAAGTATCTTAATAGTTTTCCTTAACATCAAACATAATCTAAACTAACCATTTTCATAATTTATCATTATCAAGCATTTCCTCAACCATTTCACAACCATACCATAAGATCATTTACACAAAATGGGTATATTGCTATACATGCCATACTTAAATTTACAGGCCATTTACCAAAAGTCTTCTGGATAGTGTGACTGAGCCTTCGACCTATCCCGACTCTGGTGGCTTGTCCAAAACTACAATGAGTAAGAAGGAGGGAGTAAGCATAAATGCTTAGTAAGTTCATATGCAAATAACAAGTAACATAACAAACAGTTATACCAGTCAACATTAGCATACATCACTAAAACACATATCACATTTTTAATCATTCTTCATCATCTTATTACCTTATCGTGGTTGTATCAATACTCAACCCGAGGGTTAAATACATACCTGTCCAAAATATCCATTTCATATCACTTACCAATACGTCTCTTTACATCTCGAAATTTTCCTCCATTTGAGTAGAACTTTACCCGTTGAACACATCGGAATATAATTCGGATACATGGATAACTTGCACATAAGTGCCATATATACAATCAAGCAATCATGTAACCCGCCCATAAGCGAACTCGGACTCAACTCAACGAGCTCGGGCGTTCGCATCCATAAGTGAACTCGGACTCAACTCAACGAGCTCGGATGCCTAGTTACATCTCACGAACTCGGACTCAACTCAACGAGTTCGGACATTCGCATCCATAAGTGAACTCGGACTCAACTCAACGAGTTCGGATGCTCAACCATCCTAGTGACATGTCACTTGTATCCTAATCTATTCCTAAGGTTCAAACGGGCTTTTTCCTCGAACACTTATCCTTGCCGTCTTTCGTAGAATGCCGAAATCAATACTCGGTAACAATTATATTTAACAAGTAGTTCACATAATTTACATATTATTTGAAATTAACCACAAAGCATACATTTCATAATAAAATTCAGCATAACACATAATTAATATCAATAACTTAAAAATAACAATTATGCTACATTATTTACACATGAACTTACCTTGGTACCAAAATACAAAGATTTTGCAATTTAGTCCACAATCTTTTCTTTTCCTCGATTGAGGTCGATTCCACGTCTTTCTTGATTATGGAGCTTGGAAGCTTGAAACAAACCCTAGCTATGGAGAACCCTTGAAATTTCGGCCTAATGAAGAAGATGGACAAAAATTGGCTTTTAATTTTGTTTTTAATTCATTTTAATAACTAAATGACCAAAATACCCTTACTACTAAACTTTCCAAAAATTCCTTCCATGTCCTAATTTGTCCATGAGCTTAAAATTGGTCAAATTGCTATTTAAGACCTCCTCATTAATATTCCAAAACAATTTCATACTAAAAGCTTCTAGAATGCAAGTTTTGCAACTTATTCGATTTAGTCCCTACTTTCAATTTAAGCACTTTAGGCATAGAATTTCATCACGAAATTTTCACACAATCATACAATCATATCATAAACATCAAAATAATTGCAAAATAATTATTTCTATCTTGGATTTGTGGTCACAAAACCACTATTCCGATTAGGCCCTGATTCGGGATATTACATATATAACCTTTTATAAAGTATTATTATGACAAAAGAAAATTATAAACACAATACATATAAAAATAAAATAAAAATTAAATTTACCAATTTTTTCTTTATAATTCCGTTTTTAAGAAAAAGCATCATGGAAATCTTATACTATGAGTCAAATTGTATTTTGTTCATTTTCTCAAAAGATGAGCAAATTAATCATGTATATTAGATAAAAAGGCAAATCGATCCTTTCATTAAAAATTTCATTTATTTTTATTGTTAATAAATGACATGACTTATAAAATAATCGAACAATTACACATGTTGTGTTACATTTACTTTATGTTGACATAAATGTATTAGTTTTAACCGTAAAAATGATAAAATTTTAATGAAATAATTAATTTACTGTTTGATCTAACATGTAAAACTAATTTATTTATTTTTAATAAAAATAAAATACAGTTTAACTATTAACATGTTTTGTAATATTTTTACCATTCATTTCCTCTCATTTTTACTTGTTTTAAAAAGAATAAAACAATTGACCAATCTTAAAGGTAACTTTATAAGTTAAGAATCAAGACAGTCAAAGTTTGTGCAGACTTCACTCTCAGCCCACCACTTGTTTGAAGGTTGTTTCTTCCACTTTTAATGACCCTAAAAGAACAGACTTTCCCCTAATGATTTTCCCTAGAAAATTCAAGGCTAAAATAGTCAATTCCATCAACTTAAAGACAGTCACCCAAAAAAAGAGAACATGCTAACAACCATGCCCCCCGTTGGAACCAGAAAGTAAAGCAAGCTTACACTTTGCTACAGACAAAACACCAACAGTTCCTCTTCTTCCTTAAATAATAAACCCTCTCTCTCTCTATCTTCCATTAATCTATCTGTAAAATCTTTGCACCCCACCACTCTACAATCAAACAAATAAAACCTCATTATTTCTCTTCTTCATTCATTGACCATCTCTCACACAAAAAAATCTCTCAAAAACCTTATAATTTTTTCCTTTTTTGGGGTTTGTTCTTCTTGCTATTGAAATGGTCATGTCAAACTAAAAAAAAAAAAGACCACTTGAAGAAATAATGGATCTTGAGCGACCCCATCGAAGTACTAGCATCAACAACAGTAGCAGCAGCAGTAACGCAACAAGCACCACGAGCGAGCTCTTCATTTGTTTCACCTCACGTCTTTCTTCTTCGTCAATGAAAATCTCTTCGAAATCCATCCTTAGTCCTGGTCGTGCTAGGGAACCTTCCCAAATCTCTCTTTCTTCATCGCTTACTAGGAGGTTGAGAAGCAACGGTAGCATGAAAGGTGGCCAGGCTTCACCCATGTTCCCAACTAATGGCAAGAAAAGAGGGTGTGCTTTTGAGAACCCTGAGCCTTCTTCCCCTAAGGTTACTTGTATAGGTCAAGTTAGGGTCAAGACCAAGAAACAAGGCAAAAAGTTTAGAGCTTGCAGATCTAAGAGAAGAGGGGAAGTTAGTTTCAGGAAAGTGGATCATACTAACAATGCCAACAATGGGAGCAATGGTCTTGAAGCAAGTAGCAGCTTTCATCTTTTGAGCAGCGGTAGTCAACATCATCAGCAACAAGAATGCAAGAAATGGGTTCATTTTCCGGTGACTATTTGCGAAGCGTTGAGGGCATTTGGGGCTGAGTTTAACTGCTTTTTGCCTTGTAGGCCTTCTTGCATGGCTAACCAAAGGGATAAAGAAGAGAAAAGAGGATCTAATGGGAGCAATGAGAATGGGAGCTCTTGTGGGGCTGTATTTGCAAGGTGGTTGGTGGCAGTGCAAGAAGGGGAAGGGAAAGGGAGGGAGATTGAGCTGGTGGTTGGTGGTGGGGAAGATGATGATGATTATGATGGTGAGAGAAGGAAAAGCAGTGAAATGATGAGGAGCAGTCAAAGGAGACATGTGTTTGAGGATATTGAAATAAATGATTATTTGGGTGATGAAGAAGAAGAAGAAGAAAAAGGTAGGGTGAGTATTTGTATACCACCCAAGAATGCTTTGTTGTTGATGAGGTGTAGATCTGATCCTGTTAAAATGGCTGCTCTTGCTAACAAATTCCTGGAAACTCCATTGCCAAAAGATGAACAAGAAGAAGAAGAAGAAAAAAAAGAGGTTCAAGAGGGTGCTGTGGAAGTGGAAAGAGAAGGAATTGAACGCCAAGAGTTTAGTGAAGTCAGTGAAATGTTTGTTTCTTGTGAAGCCACTGAGGAACAAGAAATCCCAGAAGCTGAAGCTGAAGTTGAAACAGAGGCTGAATCTGTTTTGGTACTAAGGGCTGAAGCTGAAGTAAATGAAGAAAGTTCAGGAAGAAGTTCAAATGAAGAAACAATTCTAGAATGTCAAGAACAAGAAATTGAAAGAAAACAAGAAGACGACCAGCAAGAGTCAACAATAAGAGAAGAAACTTCTCCCCATGTTTCATTTTATCTTGACAAGCTTTATGTTGAAGAAAATGAAGGTGGCCTTGAAGAAGAACTCCTACAAGAAGCTGAAGATGAAAATGAAACTGTTAGTGTTAAAGCGGAGGAAGAAGAATATAAAGCTGCTGTTGAAGAAGAAGCTGAAGAAGAGAGTACAACTTCAACAGTAGAAGAGAAAGAAACTGAGACAACCCAAGGAAGATCCGAATCCGAATGCCCGGAAATGGGAGAACCCGATCCAGAAAGTAAGTCAAAGGAGAGTGAGAGTCAAGAGGATTTGTTGCCAGATTGTTTACTATTAATGATGTGTGAGCCAAAGCTGTCAATGGAGGTATCCAAGGAGACTTGGGTGTGCAGTACGGATTTCATAAGGTGTGTACCAGAGAAGAAGAAGAAGAAGAAGCAGCAGCAGAAGCCAGAAGTCAAACAAAAAGACGGTGGAGATCAACCCAAAGCAAGGATCAGCATTGACCGTAATCCTGCTCCTATTTTGTTACACCCACCTAGGTCGTCTTGTTCTTTCCCGGCTCCTCCACCAATGGCTACGGCAGCTAAGGGAGGTGGCGGCTGTGGGCCTATGGCTAAAGGGTATGAGTCGTTTGTTCTCACGCGCTGTAAGTCGGAGCCGAGGAGGTCATCGGCTAAGCTTGCACCCGATGCTTGCTTTTGGAAGAATAGGAAGCTCGAGCCGGCTGCACTTGAAGTTGGCGCGGCTGGAGTTGGTTTTTGAGCCAGGTTTGCTAGAAGGCAGTAAAAAGTAAAAAAAAGAAAGGAAAAGAAAGATATTTGTGGTAAACTTTGAAGTTTTTTATGAGTAAAAAAATCAGTAAATGTCGTAGTTTTTAGTCCTTTTGAATAGTAAAAAAAAATGTTAGGGTTACCTTTCTTTGTTTTTTCTCCCTTGTTTTCGGTTCGGTAAAACTGTAAACTCTGTAAAACAGTTATATTTGCTCTTCTTTTTTCAAAAATAGTGGGGGTGTGATTTTGATTTTAATCTTCTTTTTTTTTATATTACTGTTAATGAAATTATTGACAAGCTGATAAAGATAGGCTGAAAAAGGCCATGGACTGGCTAAAGGGTAGACCAAAGATGAAATATGAGCCGTTAGATTGGTAAGAAGGGGAGACAATGAAAAACAATGGTCAGAACAAATGATATGATTTGATAGGAACAAAAATTATCAAAGATTTGATGTATTTGATTGGATTAAGGATGTTTTCATAGTCCAAATAAATTTAGGTTGGGGCCAAATCTTTGTCAAATTTATGGTCCTTTTGGGTACAAAATAGTGGATAAGGACTTCATAATAATGGATCATTTGTCATTTCCATTTGGTTGGAGGTTGAAATGGAAATGATTTTACATTTTAACGACTTAGGTTGTTGGGTCTTAATCCTATTTTGTGCATATGTGGTGTAAATTTTATCTGATTTTTTTAAAAAATTATTTCGATTTTATTTAATTTATTGTCTGTTATGTTTTTATTGATTGAATTATATGTTATAGTTAGTGGGACATATATTATTGAACTTGTAATTGTATAATACTTATATTAATGAAATTTTTAAAAAAGTTGGATTATTTTAAAAAATAAAATTAGAAACCATAATTCAATTAAAAAGTAAAAATAAAAATTTGATTAAATTCAAGAAAATTAGTTAAAAAATTCATCAAGTTATTTAACGATTTCAAAAGAAAATTACAAATGATGGAGCATTAGGAAGTTACTTGATTTTCAACTGAAAAGGACTTCATCAGATAAGATAATTGAACTGCTAATGAATCATGGGGACATGAGTTTCAAAAAAAAAAAAAGAACAGAAAAAGTAAGCAAAATACAAAGCAATTGCAATGTCATCATCAAGCTTCACACACAACAAAATCAGTGCTCAATTTTTTTAACAGCGATTTTTCCCAGCCATTTTGAAATTAAAGTAGTTGTGCATTTATTTATGTTATCCACCCCCTAATTTCCTCTCTTTATTGTCATATCTTATTTCAATGTAAATTTTAAAAAAAAAATAGTTTAGGGAAAATGTGTGACCAAATTAAAATAGTGATACCCTAAATGGTTTAGTGTGAATGATAAGATATGAAAAAGCAGCTAAAAAAAAGAGAAGATAACATTGAAGACAAAAGTTTGTCCATTGAGTGGAGGCTTTCATGGGACAAGAAAGCATATTTTTCTTTTCTCTTAGATTATATGCAATTATTCTTTTGTTTTCTAATAATTGAACTTTAAAGTAAAATTATGTGTCCTTTTGCATATGTTATCATGGATTGGTTCTTTTTTTTCCTTTATTGCCTTACTTTATTTCAACATTTGAATATCATAAAATTTCAAATTCGCTCGTTTTTCCAAATTATATTTCATAATAAGATTACGAAAATTTATTTTGATATGATTATACCAATATAAATATGTTTGATTCAAAGAATGTAAGATTTTATTTTATAATAAGATTACGAAATGTAAATTTATGAAGTGAAATATTCAAATGTACGTTACTTTATTTGGTTATTTTAATGGAATATAAGATTTGAACATTTTACTATATTGTCATTTTTATAATTTTTAAAAAAATATTTTTAGTCTAAATTTCTATGATAAATTATTAAAATTCTTTTTTTATTACAATTTATATATTAATAAGTAAATATATGATGTTGAAATAAATTTATAAATTATAATTATAATAATTCATAAAAAGTTGATGCTTTATCAACTATAGTTGTAATTATAATCATAATTAATATACTAATAAACAAATCATTAAAGTAAATATAATAATTATAATTTTAAAGTTACTTTTAAGAAAAAGAGAATTTTGTTTTTAATTAGGCTTAAATTTTATTTGAGATAGAAAATACTAAATTGATTAAAATAATAAAAAATAAAAAATTCAAAATTTAAGATTACACCCATAAATTTTAAGATTTTTTATTTTAAGATTTCTTAAAAAATAAATGGTAATAAGATTATCCTATATATTATAGCAACTTGACAATATTTAAGGTAAGATTATGGGATGATCGAACCCTTCAATATCTAGTAATCATATTGTACTCCAACTAAATCTAAAGTCAAGCTGGGCTAAACCCTTAAATGGGAGATAAAATCTTCTAACATTATTTTCTCCATCCACAATACTTAGACTAGAATCGAACTTTTTACCACTTAATATAACATGTATTGCTCTATGATATATATCTTTTACCATCATCCAACGAATAAAAAGTTAAAATAAAGAAAGTGATCTTGAAATTAAAATAGTTGTAGATTATTTTTATGAATCATAATTATATTTATATAAAATATAAATACATTAATAATTCATATTTTGTAACACTCCTTATCCGATCCAATCGTCAGGTTCAAGCAACAAGATGCCACATTCGTTGTCGGAGAAACTACAATCAATTATATAGTAAAATGATAATTCAAACATACAAACATGTTATAAACACATTTACAATATGATACATAATCAAATTCGAGCCTTAATCGAGCTTACGAAAGCTCATTTGTTGATCCGAGCACGAAATAGGACTAAATTGAAAATTTTTAAAACTTCGAGTCGATGTCATGACATGAGGGAGTTCTTCATCGCAATGTGACATGCTGACTTGGTTTCGTTGTGACGACGGGGTTACTCATCACGCCGTGACCTGAAATCTAAAGCTCGTTGCGACGACCATCGCCCAATGTCGTGACGTGGACTCTGTTTTAATACAAATTAGGCCATTCGGTACCTACTTCATATCCACCTATCAAACCTTAAGTTTGGAGCAATATTGCACAATTAAACCTGCATAAAATCAACACAACTACATGCCAAAAATTTGCCTTTAGCCATTTCCAATCATTTATTCCAATATAACTTCAAATTGACACCAAAACATACCAATTCAATTTATTTGATTTCAATCTATTCAACCATGCTTTTTGGCCATTCAATACCATTTCATTCTCAAACATACCATTTTAAAGCCATTCACAATGTCACATCAAGCCACCAAAACATACATATAAATGTTGACATTACCCTTCTCAAATATCAAACATTAGATAAGGTTCAACCATATCAACTTCTAAGTTAACAAAAGCATAACACCTATATGCATGCCTAAAAACCAAGCTTCAAAATGATTAAAAGACTATCAAATCGATATCAGGATAGTGTGAGCTTCTTGACGATCTATTTGACACGTTCCGTAAGTTGGCAATGTATATAGAAAGGGAAAACAACAGGGTAAGCATATCGAATGCTTAGTAAGTTCTTAGGCATTAAAGAACAACTTACTTCCATTTAAAATTTAATATGATAAGCTACTAGTTTGACAAGTTTGCCTAAACATGACAACCACATATCAACAAAGTGAGTTCAACATACAACCGTATGATATAGTAAGTTAAACATATAACATTCCAATTCACTTCTAATCAACATTGCCATGTCATTCACATAATCAATCAACATTTAATAGATTCAATGTCATATTCATATCATTTTCCAAATCGAATTGTTTCATTAACATTTTTCCATATTGACCCTTAGGCTCGTTATATTATCTTTCACATGTTATCAATATTCGTATATCGTAACTCGTTTTTATAGTACCAAACATATCAATTCAATTGGTATACCATTATCAACTTTACATTTTATATCCATATTAACCTGACTCGTACTCGAATGGATACACGAATCCAACCAACACACCAATTTGGCACCTAATGCCTCACCGGACAATTCCGAAGTAAATAGTTTGTGCCCAACGCTCATTAATATAACCGAAGTAAGTTGTGCCAAACACTCATCAGCATGTAGTCGAAGTAACTCGTACTCTATCTATCCTATAACATACCAACTATATCCGACTTTGCCTGAACTGTTAATAAGGTAACCAATAATCCAATTTCATTTTAAGTTCAATTCGCATTCTATCGATCTCAATGTCATCAATCAAGATATCATTTCATACATAGCATAGCATACATTATCTCAATTCCAAGCCAATTTCACAATTTCATTAAGACACATTATTTTTAATTTTATTCAATTTAACCATCTATCTCGATAATCCATCAAATTCACATCAATACGGTTTGATCAAATCATAATCAACTCTCAATTCATTAAATATATCAAATTTCAATTCATCATATTCAATTTATGAATCAATTTATTACTTCTTTACGATTTAGTCCATATTTCACCTTTTGCACCAAATTGTAAACAATTCAAATTACTATCAAACATATACAAATTCATAATTAAAATATACAAAATTTAAATACAATCATACCATATGAATTTAACTGGATAAATCAACAAACAAGTTGGAACTTCAAGGACTATTCAACAATTTTATCTTTCCCCCGATTATTTTCGATTTGGTCCAATATTTTATCTATATAATAATTCAATTCAATTTATCAATTCAAAAATCTTATAACATCCTATTTAAGTATAAATCAGTTCAATTTCATCTTTTGAATGCCCCTTATAGTTTTGCATGTTATTCAATTTAATCTCTAAAACCAAAATTATAATATCTTTCAAATTTGAGTTTCGATTTCGAAATCGATCTCAATTATATCCTTTTATAACCCTCTACTATTCATAATTACAGAATTTTAGCATCAATTTTGAAATTTACACACTTTAGTTCTTATGTTAAAAAACTAGTAAGTAAACTTTATAAACCAGTCTTTTTTCACTTCTAAGCTTAAAATCTAACAAATGAATACCAATTTCTTCAAGAATTCATTAATGAAAAATTTAATAGTTTTGCAAGTTGGTACATGGGCTAGTTAAATCAAACTCTCACGACCTTAGAAACATAAAAATTACAAGAAAGAGACTTATATACTCGCCAATTTGAACGACCAAAAGTTGAAATGCTCAAAATCTATTCTTTCCTTTTGCTTTGGTGGAGAAGATGAGTGGGGGAAAGAAAAAATAGCTTGGTTTCTTTTAATTTTTACTTTTATAATTAGATTAACTCCAAATTAATCAAAATTAGTCTAATTAACTATAATTAACTAAACTTAATTATAATTAATATAATCAATGGATGAAAAATAATTCCCACCACCATTTGGCATATTACCAATTGGTCCTCCAATGATTTAAAAATACATAGCGATTAACTTTTACAATTTTTATAATTTAGTCCTTATACCTTAATTAACTATCAATTTGACAAAATTGAGGGACCAAAATTAAATTAACCTTTATTATAACCTCGTAAATATTAATTAATAATATTTACGAACTCAAGCATCAGAAATAGGGCTCCGATACTGTATTTTTTGACACCACTGATTTTTGGGTGGTTACATATTTTATAAAATTTCAATACTATATATTTATGATATTTTTTCATGTAGTAGTATCATGTGTTCAAAATACTTGTTTAACTAAAGGGTAAATTACACCATTAGTTACTAAACTATGAATAAGTTTTCATTTAAGTTACTGGGTTGTTAAAAATTGATGCTATATGACTTTCTTTGTTCGCGCTACCTACAATAATAGAAGGCTCTCTTTCTCCTTCTATTCTATAGTTCAGTTTCTTTTCATGAAATAGCTTTGAATGTCACGAATCTGTGAACCAAAGTTCAAATAGCTTTTTCTCTGACCTCTAACACTAATCATCGGATCGACTTGGATTTAAGGTATGTTCTTCTAATCATCTGACCTCCAAACTTCCTTTAAGGTATGTTTTTCATTGGTTGAAGTTTGCTGGCGAAACTTCTTTTTTTTTTAAAAAAAAAAACTTAACAGCCCAGTGACTTAAATAAAAGTTTTGAATAATTTAGTAACTTAAAAGAAAACTTTAAAATAATATTGTAACTTTTTTTAGTTAAGTGATAAAAAAAATTTACCCATAATTTAATGACTAATAATGTAGTTTACCCTTAACTAAAACAAAAATTGAATAATTTTTTTTCCCTATTCTCCTCTTTATTGCCATAACTCCTTTCGAAAAATAGTTAATAATGTAAAACTTGAAAAAAAAATCAGTTAGGGAAATTTTGTGACCAAATTAAAATAGTGCCCTAAATGATTCAATGTGTCAATGATAAGATATGAAAAAGCAGCTAAAAAGAGAAGATAACATAAAGACAAAAGTTAGTGTATTGAGGCTTTCATGGGAAAAGAAAGCATACATACATACATACATATATTATATATATTCTGTCTTAGATTATAAGCAGTTATTCTTTTGTTTTCTAAAATTGAGGTTTAAAAGTAAAAGGAGATCAAAACATGGAAAAAAGATGCTGCTAAACAGTGTAAAGTTATGTGTTCTTTTGCACATGTTATCTTGGATTGCCCTTTTTTACTTTTTAATTGCCCTACTTTATTTCGACAACACAAATCCAATTCTTCTGAATTCTGATATCTGGTGTTTAGTTCAAGTATTCTACAATTACGTTTTCTAATAATATAGAATATTATAATTATAAAAATTTAATTTAGTCCTTTAAAAATTATAAAAATATAGTCTATCAAAATTAAAAATTCATTTTAGCTCCTCTAAAAAATTCATGTATCATATTGTGATTATGACATGGTAAAAAAGACTATTAAAATCAATAACAAATATAAATATTTAGAAAAAAAGAAGAAGAAATTTCATAAAATATTTCTGAAACCAAGTGAAATGAAGCGTGGATCTTCAGCACTTCTATTTCACCTTTATCTATCGAACATTGATAATCACTTTCACCATCACCCAAAGCTTCATAATCCTCATTGTCATTGAAAACAAAAGGAAGGGCTTGCATCAACTACATCACGGCATGCTAAAATATCATAAACAAATATTAAATTCAAAGTTTTCAATTAATTTTTGAATCTAATCCAACTGATAGCCAGTTTTCTATATACTAGTATTTGTCACCTGCTTAAGCTAGGTGTCTTTATTTTAATTATTTATTACTAAGTTTATTTTAAAGTTAATTAATCTACATTTTTAAAAATATTTTTATTGTTATATTAATATTATAATGTTATATATTTTAAATATATTTTAATAATTTTTAAATTACTTTCTAATTTTAAAATATATTTATATAATTATAAATTTAAAATATTTTCTATATATTTTTTATCGATTTTAATAAGCTTTTATTATTTTTGCCATATGTTACAGCTCATCATGACACATGGCAGAGATGCTTGAGTTTTTTTTAAAAGGGACTGTTAACTTAAACATTTTAGGTGCCCAATTAAGTGCATATAAAAGAAAAAAGAAAAAAATGGCTTAATGCTTTTTTTAAAAAAATTGAAGGCTTTTGTCATCTTTCTTTTGATACAATATAATTTTTTCATTACAATTTATATTTTAATAACTAAATATAGAGTGTTGAAATAAATTTATAAACAATAATTATATTAGTTCATGAAAATATGATTTCATCACCAACTATAATTGCAACTATAATCATTATTACCATACTAATAATAAATTATTAGAGTAAATGTAATAATTATAATTTTAACATATGATCTCTATTATTTCATTATTAAAAAAGAAAAAGAAGAGAGATTTATGTTTTTATTATACTTCAATTTTATTTGATAAAAAATAAAGAGTAAACTAATTAAAATAATAAAACAAAAATTAAATTAACCATGACATTTATTCTAAATTGGTCCTCAAACTTTAAAACATTCTAATTGTATGTTTAAATTATTTATATTATATAAATTAAATCTTTTCGTTACTAAAATTAACTGACATAATTTAAAATAAAAACTTTAAAAAGATTGATATTGTCAAAATGAATGTTATGAAAATCTTGATTATGAAATTTTTGAAGTTTTCACAGAAAGCATATTTCACTCTCATTTTCTCGAGTTAATTTCATTTTCAGTTATAAATTTTAAAAATTAAGCAACATTTTACTTTTATATCACATGATTTTACACGTCATTTAATGATTAAATTAACAATTTAAAAATAAAAATACCTAATTGATATAACATAAATAGTTTAAAATGTTTTGAAATTTAAGAACTAATTTAAAATGAGTATCATAATTTAAGAATGTTTCGGTGCAATTAACTCTTTAATAGGTGGTAACGAGATTACAAAATGACCAAAATCGTGAGGATCCAAACAAAGTAAGATTAAGGGCAATAATATAATATTCGGCCAACCAAATACATCAAATATGTTAAATATATTTTAACACTTTTTTTTTTGTGTGTCCGAAACCCTTCTATATCTAGTAATCATATTGGACTCCAATTAAATACGAAATTGAATCAAGTTGAACCTTTAAACTAGATAAATATTTTTTTCTACAGTCTCCACCTATCTCCCAAATACCAATCATCCATTAAATAATAAATTCAATTATCAACTCAATAGCAATTGACACTTAAAACATAGCCGTCAAATAGATTATAGGTCATAGCTCATAATCAGTTATCTGTTGGTCATCACAGTTGTTTCAAGAAAAGAAACCAAGACTTTATCTTTGGTTATAGTTTTATCACATTGATGAATTGGACAAAGCAATTCTTAATTAACAAAAAGTCTGCTGCTGCATTAGATAATACATAGGTACAAGCACCTGAAAACTGCATCATCTTATTATACATATATATATGTTATAAAATGCAGTGCTTGAACATTCCCTACCCTACATTCTTCAAAATTCATTGTCATAAAAAAATTGAAATCATACGACAGAACAAGAGATTAGAAGTAGAAATTCGATCCCCAACAAAGGCTAATGGAACATATTAAAAGAAGCATCAAAGAAAGGAGAAAATAGGCGAAAGTGCTTACCCCAAATGCCTACTCAATCTATAGAGAGGATGAAGTAGACAGCAGATTTTTGCTCTGCCCTGCCTCTGTCTCGGTATTGAAGAAGTCCTGAAGTGCAATCATGTTAATGGTGCACGACTTCAAACTCCTAATTGCTTCTGCACTTGCCAAGGCTCCGTCGACGGTTGTTATTATAGGAACCTTGTAAGCAAGGGCCATTCGCCTCAATTGCCGACCATCAATCTGATCAAGTGCATCACCAGAGCTTGTGATAACCATCAACTGGATTTGTCCATTAGCAATCATATCACCAGCATGTGGCCGCCCCTCGTGCATTTTCAGCACCCGTTCCACTGGGATACCTTTTAGTTCAAGAAAGTGAGCTGTCCCAGATGTTGAAATAATATGGAATCCCAGCCCCAAGAAAGCTTTTGCGATTCTTTCAAGATAGGGCTTTGTCAAGTCATTTAAACTGAGGAAAACCGTGCCGGAAAGTGGAAGCTTCTGCCCTGCAGCAATCTGGGCTTTTGCAAATGCTATTGCAAACTCAAAGTCAATGCCCATCACCTCACCTGTACTTTTCATTTCAGGACCTAACAACACATCACAGCCTTGAAACTTCTCAAATGGAAGAACAGCTTCCTTAACAGACACATGTTTTGGAGTCACTTCTTTTGTGAAATCTAGATCATAAAGTGACTTCCCTGACATAACAAGAGCAGCATACTTAGCCAGTGGGTGCCCAATTGCCTTGGAAACAAATGGTACAGTACGTGAAGCACGGGGATTTGCCTCAAGTAAGAAAACATCACCAGAAGCTGTGATTGCATACTGACAGTTCATGAGCCCGCAAACATTTAGCCTATTAGCCAGTTTTGTTGTCCATGACCTTATGGTATCTAAGCAAGAAGATGGGATAGTTTGTGTTGGAATTGAGCAAGCAGAGTCACCAGAATGGACCCCAGCCTGCTCAATGTGCTCCATTATCCCTCCAATCACCACATTACCATGCAAATCAGCAAGTGCATCTACATCAATCTCAACTGCATCTGATAAATACTTGTCAATCAGTACCGGACGTTCTGGGTCCACCTCAACAGCATTCTCTAGATATGTCACAAGCTTGTCATCATTATATACAATCTCCATTGCTCGGCCACCCAACACATATGAAGGCCGGACAACAACCGGGTAACCTATCTCTGTTGCAATGGCAAGAGCATCCTCTTCACTCTTGGCAATCCCTCCTTTTGGCTGCTCGATCTTTAACTCCTTAAGAATTGCATTGAACCTCTCTCTGTCCTCAGCTGCATCAATGGAATCCGGTGAGGTACCCCATATGCGAACTTGCCCAGCCCCACTGGCACATGCAGGCCGATGCTTATCTAAGTAACATTGGATGGGTAGAGACAGCTTAAGGGGTGTTTGACCTCCAAACTGGACAATGATTCCATCAGGTCTTTCTAATTCAATAACGTTCAAAACATCTTCAACGGTAAGGGGTTCAAAGTAAAGACGGTCACTGGTATCGTAATCTGTGGATACAGTTTCAGGATTCGAATTCATCATGATTGTCTCAAATCCTGCTTTCTGCAAAGAGGAATAAAAATGCAAAAAAGAGAAAAATCAGCAAATTTATCAAAAAATTGAAATCGACATAAACAGCTCGACATTATTAAGTGTTGGGAAGCATAAACAGGAAGTACGGAACGCAAACCTGAAGGGCAAATGATGTATGGCAACAGCAGTAGTCAAACTCAATCCCCTGACCAATACGATTCGGTCCACCACCCAAAATCAAAACCTTCTTCTTTTCAGTAGGAGCTGATTCACACTCAAAATCATAAGAGGAGTACATATAAGGAGTATTAGCCTCAAACTCTGCAGCACAAGTATCTACCCTCTTATATGCTGGAATAACTCCCAAAGATACTCGTTTATTCCGGACCTCTTCCTCAGAGGATTTAGTTGCAAAGGCTATCTGCTTATCACTAAAGCCTCTCTTTTTGACCTCATAGAACTCCTCCTTTGTCAGATCAGACAAACCTCGGGACAAAAGATATTGCTCCACATCAACTAACTCTTTAAGCTGAGTGAGGAACCATTTGTCAATGAAACTCAGCTCATATATTTCGTCCACTTTCATCCCCTTCTTCATTGCAGCATATACAGAATGGATTCGATCTGGGCTGGGGACTCTGAGACTGTACTTCAATTGATCCCAATCCCAGTTGAGTTCTTTAACTTCTGCACATCCCCATCCAGAGTAGCCACATTCCAGTGATCGAACTGCCTTCTGAAAGGATTCCTGCAATGTGCGGCCTAGAGCCATGGATTCGCCAACAGATTTCATCTGAGTTGTCAATATTGGTGGAGAGCCAGGGAATTTCTCAAATGCAAATCGTGGGATCTGCAACATTTGTATAGATTAAAGATATTAAAATATATATATTTATAAGCTGATAAT
The DNA here is from genome assembly GCF_025698485.1 of Gossypium arboreum. Taxonomy (NCBI): domain Eukaryota; kingdom Viridiplantae; phylum Streptophyta; class Magnoliopsida; order Malvales; family Malvaceae; genus Gossypium; species Gossypium arboreum. The sequence continues at coordinate 115,181,082 of NC_069070.1, read as the reverse complement.
ATAAAATCATATGCAAGTAAACAAAGTTATGAATGCTATCTGAACCTCGGCACAAGATTATTCCTCTCAAAAAGCCAATTGAAACACACAGATAAAGTTTCTATTCTACTGTTCCTTCTATGAGATGCATCATCATGTGATAAATGAATGATCTAGCATTAAATAAAGAAACCACAATCCGCTCTCAGTTTTTATAGGTGTTAAATATACTACTCTGTTCTTAATCTTAACCACAGTAGAAACCCACAAAACCATCCAAAGAAACAAGTTACTGACCTTAGTCACCACATAATCAATAGAAGGCTCAAAACTTGCTGGAGTCTTCTTGGTAATATCATTAGGAATCTGATCTAATGTATACCCAACCGACAACTTTGCTGCCATTTTAGCTATAGGAAACCCTGTAGCTTTTGAAGCCAAAGCTGAACTTCTTGAAACCCTTGGATTCATCTCAATTACCATAACTTCACCATCAACAGGATTAACCGCAAATTGCACATTTGAACCTCCACACTCCACACCAATCTCCCTAATAATCTTAACACTATAATCCCTCAACCTTTGATACTCCTTATCAGTCAAGGTCTGTGCAGGTGCCACAGTAATTGAATCCCCCGTATGCACTCCCATAGGATCAATGTTCTCAATTGAACAAATGATCACAACATTATCAGCCAAGTCCCTCATCACTTCCAACTCATATTCTTTCCATCCTAACAATGATTTCTCAACTAAAACTTGCGAAGTCAAACTAGCAGCTAAACCAGCCTTACAAATAGACTCAAATTCTTCCTTATTATAAGCTATCCCACCCCCAGTACCTCCTAAAGTAAACGCCGGCCTAATGATCAATGGGAACTCCCCGATTTCATTAGCTATTTCAATACATTCATCTAACGTATTCCCTATCCCTGAAGGTGGAGTTTTTATACCTATGGTTTTCATAGCTTGCTTGAACAAGTCACGGTCCTCAGCTTTTTTAATGGCGTCAAGCTTTGCTCCTATTAACTCCACGCCATATTTCTCCAGAACCCCGGATTCTGCTAACGCCACGGCGAGGTTTAAGGCTGTTTGGCCACCCATTGTGGGTAAAAGCGCGTCGGGACGTTCTTTCTCGAGGACTTGTTCGACTAATTCCGGTGTCATGGGAGTTACGTAAGTCCGGTCAGCCATATCCGGATCAGTCATAATGGTTGCCGGATTCGAGTTTATCAAAACCACTTCATACCCTTCTTCCCTTAACGCTTTGCAAGCTTGGGTACCCGAGTAATCGAATTCACAAGCTTGGCCGATGACGATGGGACCGGCTCCGAGGATCATAATCTTTTTCAAATCCGTCCTTTTGCCTTGCTTGGGACCCTTTTCTTCCGCGGAGGCGTTGGAGTTCGCTTGGATGGAGACACGTTTGGCCGGCATAGGAGAGAGGTGGCGTTGCGATAGCCATGAACGGAGGTGGAAAGAGCTGCGGTTAGGATTGGGGTTGGAAGAAGAAATGAAGAATAAAGGCGGTAAGTTGAAGGATTTGGGAAGGAAAGGCTTGGAGAAAGAAGAAAAACGGGAAGAAGAGAAGCTTTTGCAGCAGCTCATGGTTGGGTTCTCCGCTTTGCTTTTGCTTTTGCTTTGTTAGTGTCGGCAATGGTTGCTGCTACTTGGAGTGAAGTAAGGGAAGGAAAGAAGAAACTGACAGAGGAGGATTTCACTAGGGTTTTTTTGACTTTAGCTTTTTATTAGGATATTGTTTTACTTTTCCTATAAAAAACTATATGCTTTTTTTATATTCTATCATATCTTTGAATAAAGTGTAATGACCGAAAAACCCATGCTAAGCTGCATTTTATGTTGTCTGCATGTAACATACATACATTTATACACACATACTTGTATACATACAAAGTCCAAATAACATAATGTGGCAAATGAACGGTTCTATTATTAGTAGAACTACTGTCATTGGCTATGAAACACCAATTGAAGAAAACTTGTGTTCAGAGAATGTTTCAGTATAGCAATTCCCCAAAATATGAACACGGCACAATATCAGTTTATACATGTATATTTATAACTTTTCTGGTTACAATATCCCTAGCTCTGAGTTGCCTCGTTGGGAAGCATTTGCTGTCAAATATATGCATCAGTTTTCTTATCTGTTTCCTAGTGGCTTTTGGTTCTTTTCTTCAATGGTCGGGTCTAAAGGCACTTTAGTGCATGCCACTGCAGATATCCCAGTTTTTGTTACTTGCATTATTCCTGCTTAAACTGATTTCACCACAACTTCCAGCTTCAAAAGCTGCGCTATTTCATGTTCTTGTTCCAAAATTATGTGTTGGAATCTTCATAGTTTCCAAGAACAAACATGGGAAAGTGCTGCACTTGCTAATCTGCATGGCCATAAGGATTTCAAGCTCTGGGAATCTTTTCATGTTTGATTGTTTACCAAATCTGGTTTTGTTAGATAGACATAATAACCCACAAACTAACCTTGGTACACAAAAAATGTCATAAAAACTGAACATTCTTAAACATCATAGGCATCAACACACATTTTATCAGTAAAAAGCACAAATACAGCTTTCAAAGTTGGTTCCTATTTCTATAGCAACATTTCAGCTCAGAAGGACATCTAAAAGGACAAGATTTCATGATGTTAATCTCCCACCTTTCAAGGAATTAGATGCCAATGTGAAAATATAATGAATCAAATGATCTGAAACCCAGCTAATGAAAATTGAAGTAGCAACGAACCATGGCTAATAGGTTTGAAGAAATGGGAAGGGATATTGATCAACCTTGAATATTGTATATTCAGTAAACAACTATATGCAGCAGTAGTTTAATCAACAACAACAAACAAAAATTTCCCACTAACATGCATCTGCTGCATTGATCTATGTTACTCTCTTTCAGGCGCCCTGACATTAGGCTAAAACACTTTGAAACTGCATAACTATCACGAAGGAAGGTTATAAATTTGAAACAATGTTTATCACGAAGGTTATACTTTGAACCTTACACTTTGAAGGGTTTCATTAGGTATAATAAAAAGGATAAAAACTTATGTAATTATTTTGAAAAAGTACAATGGTTGTATCAGTATTTCATCCAAAATGCAAGGTTCCGAATAAGAAATTGCATAACTATCACGAAGGAAGGTTATAAATTTGAAACAATGTGGCAAAACATCAACATTTCCTCTTTGCAAATGAATTAAAACTACGAAAGCCTATATATACCACTATATTGTTGAATTATCTCTACCATTATTGTTTATCATCAGGACTCTGATCCTCCCTTCTACTGGTCAATTCCATCCCTTCTGCAACATTTTCTTTCACTGAGCCTACATTCTCCTGACTTTTACTCTCATTTTCTTTACTTGAGGGACCATCCATGAAGGAATTTAAGGCAAGCTGACCCGAATAAAGGAATAAGCCTAGAGAATTGATACCGAAAACAAATGTGGCAAGGTAGCACAATCCATTCACAATAGTCCTGCAAATTACAAACATGTAAGGGATAAAAACTACAAAGGTTTATAGCCAGGATCATAAAATGGAGTACCAGTTGAAAGGTACCTGATAGTAATTGTTATTTGTCGAACCTGCAAAGCATAAAGATGAAAAATGTTTGAGAAAAAAATGGTAAACACTCTCAAACAGGAAAGGGCACCACACACATGACTACTCAAAAGTTCAAAGAGTTTAAGCAACTAGAACAGACAAGAAAGAAAAAAGTAAATGCAGGCATAGATAAGGGGATTGAAGGGACAAACCGAGAAATTATCCGAAACTGTTTGGCGATTAAGAGATGCCTCAATAGTAGTGGTGAACTTATAAAGAATAAGAGTAATGACACCCGCAGCTATGCTTCCCAACAATGCTTGAACTGCTGAGGGTGTTGATGACTTGGTGTCGATTGAAGCTGAACTAATTGCTTTCAAGTTATCTAGTGCCTCTTCCTTCAATGATTTCTTTGTATCTGATGACCTCAATCTCTAGTAACAAGAAAAGGGTTCTCTTTAATATCTAACTTAATTCAAAACCACGCATTTGAAATGGAAAACAACAACAACAAATATCAGTGAAGTTTTAAGTTTTAATCGGAGATTGAAAGTTTAAACTTGAAACTCCAATTCAAATATACCCGATAAGAAAAACCCAATTCTTAATGCTAAGCAAAGAAGATACTGACCAGCTCTTTAGCACGCTTAGCACGGCGTCTAAGGGAACGAAACAGGAAGACCCCAATGGCACCAGTAAGCAAAACACTGGTGGCAGTTTGGAGAGGAGTGGGGTCGTCATTTGTAGCGAAGATTGAAGTAGAAGTAGAAGATGGTGGTAGCTCAAAAGGTCCCTCTTCTTCCTCTTGGGTTTCTGCTATGGTGGTGATGGGTCCTTGAGCATGAGCTAAGAATGGCCCAAGGTGGGGTTTGGAGTGGGCAGACAAAAAAGTGGGTTTTTGGAGAAGGAAGAGAGGGGAATAAGATGGGTTGTGAAGGGGAGGAAGGGAGAGAAGGGAAGGGGAGGAAAGGAGATGAAGAGATGGAAGCATTTGCAGAAGAGGGTTTCAGAAAGGTTTTAGTTTCAGGGAAGCTTATTTGTCATGAAAATCTTTTTACGGATTCTGGTATTTCTTTGAAGATTGGATTTGGAAATGAGAAGGTATTGCAGTGAGTAAAATATCTGTGGGATATTGTTGCTGTTGAAGTTGGGTGTTGGGTCCCAGTTTGAAGGAGTTTTGAGTTTTCATCAACCTCAAATCTCAGGTTAAGTTGATTTTTCATAAATAATTGATTTAATCCAAAAACTTGGATGATATTAACTTAATCTTGTTTTACCCGCCCAAATATTGGTAAACTATAAAATTAGTTACTTTAGTTTTACTCAGATTATATTTTAATTACTTATATTTAAAAAGTTACGTTTTAGTCACCTACGTTATGGTTTGTAGAGTACCATTAAACTCCATTAACTCCTTAACGAGGGTCCTATATGACAGTCTAAATAGATTTTAAATGCCAACTTAAATATATATTCGTAAATGTATTTTTTTTAAATGAAGCAAAATAGAAAATAAAAGTTATTGTCATGAAATTAAAATTTGTTCTTCCAATTATAGGATTGAGGTAAGTTAATACTCTTTTGTTATTTCTATTTTTTGAGGAAAAAACTTAAAAAATATATGAAATTTTGATGATTCTAATGTTTTTGGGTTTGTTTTAAGAGATAATAAAAATATGATTTTGGTTTGAATCTAGGGCTGATCGATGAAGCTTGATTTTTTTTTTTTATGAATATATGGAAAAATGATATGTGAAATTTGTCCTCAAGAAAAAAGTGTTGTCCATAGTAACGAGTTAAGAAATAATCTATATTAATTTATAAATTTTTGGTATGCCTATTATATACAGTTGAAAAGGTATTTGAGTCCTCCTTTTAATGAGATTAACGTAAGTGAATATGAGCCATATATGATTGGAAATATATCGAGTTTATTTTGTAATGGTTTAAATAGAGTTAGAATTTATTAGTAGGTGATTAGATATAATGGTAAGGTACATTATATTTTTCAAGGAAAGATTTAAATTTGAATCTTGGAGACGACATTATTGAGAGGAATAATCACGAACCCCAAATATGACCATAAAACGAACATGAAGAATATAAAAAAGAATTGAAGCTAAAATTTGAATTATGCAATTGGGAGATGATAATTATGATATGAGCCATTTTTAGTAAATGTTGTTGAAGTTGCCTAACAATAACAACAATTTTGGAATTTTGTTGCACTTTATTCACAAGGAATCAAAATTTGAGAAACTTTTAAAAAATAACAAATCATTCCTTTTAATCATTTTTCGTTACAGACATAACAAAAAAGTGACATAGCATTTAATCGACTCCTTGCTGCCATTAACCGGCCGATTGGAGGGTTAGTATTAGTTTAAGTAGTACCATTTAATAGTTTAGGGTTTAAGCAGTAGAAGAAGAAGAAGAAGAAGTGAAAAATTCTAAATATTAATCTTTATGACTCAAATCTGAACCAACAAACAAATAAAACGATGAAACCGAAACCCCCCAACGTCAAAACACATATTTAAGATCCGTCAGAGATATCTTAGTATCGTCAAATAAGGGTGGCGGACGAATGGCGGTGGTGGGCTGGTGCCTTGGTGGATGCCGGATGGGTGTGGTCATGTGGCCTCAAGTAGTGATGATGGTGCAGTAGGAGATTCGTACGAAGCAGCGAAGGCAAAGTTGTTGGCATCATGGAATATATCCAGAGAGAAAGAGTTGGAGGAAGAGTGAAGGAAAGCTTAGAAATGGGATTGTTTGGAAGAATCCGAAAGCAAAGCCATTGTTGCAAATTTTGAGGAAAAAAAACGTATAAAAAATTTACCCATCTATATGACCATTTATGAACTCTTGCAAAGGTTAAATGCTTTGCAACTAAGTTACCCATCTATATGCCTTTTCATCTACTGACTTTCACTTTAAGAGAAAACTCCCAAAAATATTAGAAACACAAAGAAAAATTCGAAATCAAAATACCCCCATCTATCATCTCCATTGCCAAATGTAGATGAAACTTTGGTCACTGCTTCTCCTCTATGAGGCTTTCTTCTCATCTGTAGACAAAATCAAAATTTGAGAAACTAGAATGAGATTTTGGAAGTAATGGTGATATGTCATTGGTGATGAGTGGAGCTTTGGAGGTTGAGTTTACCTAGATTTAGAAAGGGAAGTTTTAGATTTGATGTTTCCTTACAATTTCACCTCTCTCTTACTGCCAAATGCTATATTAGAATAGGAAAAGCTAGCTAGTTAGCAATGACAATGGCATTTTACTGATTCAGATCCGCCTCTCTTGTTTCGACATTTCCATTTCTTCTCTTTTCTTTTTCTTCTTCTTTTTCTTTTACAATTTTGTTTGGTTCTTAAATTGAGTTTTCACGGTGGCTAGTTAACTAGCCATGTTAGCTAGTTAACGAGCCACATCAGTCGTCTTGTTAGGCCTGTAATGAAAAATGTTAATGGATGACTGATTTGTCACTTTTCGATAACATTAGTGACTGATTTGTTATTTTTTAAAGTTGAGTGATTGAATTGAAATCAAAGTGACTATTTTGTCAGTTGTATCAAAGTTGAGTGACTGTTGGTGCAATTTACCTTTTTTAAATAAATAAATAAATGAATATATATATATATATATATAGATATAGATATAGATAGATAGATAGATAGATAATGTTTTATTTATAAAATGCCTAGAACTACTTATAATCGCTCTCAGTCCCGAAAAATAAGAGGATAAACATACTTCAAAGCACTCAAACTCACGTCCTCCTATACTGGCAACAATGCCAATGTCAACCAAAATAAGATTTAGTCTACCTAAATCTAAGGTTTTTAAAGATAAAATATCATTAAGTCTAATTTCTAAATATTCAAACAGATCATGATTTTAACATTTATAGCTTAAGATATGATTAATTTAGTATGTTTTGCATAAGTTAGTAGAATTATTGCCTATAAGGTTTTGAGTTTTTGGGATGATTGGTTTATAAAATGAGATAAGTTTATTTATATGGTTTCCAATACATTTTAGCAATCTTAAATATAAACTAAGTTCATGGCTAATTTAAGGAGTTTAAATAAGTGATTTTGATGTCCATTCACTGTTTTGATACTCGCCTAATATTTCTTAGATTTTGTGTATATTACTTTTGTCTATTAGTTTCTTAAATTAGATAAATATACAAACAAATTATTCTTTTATAAAAATTATTTGATTCTTTATGAGTGAGATTTTTAGACTCCACATGCAGGTTGAGGGTTTGCCTGCTTGTGGAGTCTAAAAACTCCATTAACAATGTATTAAATAATTATCTTATTTTTATATTAATTTTATAATGTAATTTTTCGTTTCGGTATTAGATTTTGAGATTTGATGAAACAGTAACTAAAAATTAATTATTTTAAAATTTCATCTATAAGATTTAGAATATATTCTATTTTGATATTTGAATCATGCTATTAGTGTAAAATCTTTATGATACTAAAATCATGCAAACCAAAACACTAATATTGCACAAATAATGATTTTAAAATCTTTAGAATGATATTGTTGATGCAAAGATCGAACAAGACGAAGGTTGTGGTGGTGTTGGTCGATTCACCCTATTTAGGACGGGGTGAAGAGTCGATGGTGGTGCCCAAAGTATGTTGACGAGTAGTTTTTCCAAAGAAAAAAAAAAGAAGAAGAAAAAGATGAAAAGGAGAGGAAGATGAGAAAGGTCAGAGAGGGAGCCCATTCTCTTGTTTTCCTTATCTTTTTTATCACCAAGCTTATAATCATGATAGCCTATTTGTTTAGGCAGTTGTAGAATACGCGATATGTGATAAGTGGATCCCTTGATGAGATTTGATATGTATAATAATATTACATTTGTATGACAATTGCCCCTAGTCAAGGGAAATGTTATAAAGTGATCGTATCTGAGAAAAAAATATGAATGAAGTCTCTATGTTGTATGCTTGGAGCTTTTTTTTTCTTCTTCTTCTTCTTTTTTTTTTTTACCAATCTCATACTGACGATGATTTATAAGATTGCTCGCATATGAGCAAGGCGTTAATCGAGATACATTGCTTGCTCAATTTAAAATATAAATATACTGATATTTTTAGTAAATGAGTGAATGGCTGACAAGGAGTGTCAATTATTAAATTACACACATTTGGTACTATAGACAAATAAATTTTGGACCAATTAGAAAACGCCACGTGCCAAGCCGAAATGACCATGAGCCAAACTCAAAATTATCATGGTGAAAATGATGACATCGTATATGTGTTACAAATATTTTTATTTAATTAATTTAAATTAATTAAAAGATAAATATTAAAATTTTTATCATCACTTATTAAAAATAAATTAATTAAGTGATAATATCACAGGATTATTTTGTCTTTAATTAATTAAATTAATAATACATTAATAAAATAAGAGATAAGAGTTGGCTTTATACTTACAGCAATATTACAAGTTTACAACCTTTACTAGTTTGCTTCCCTTTTTTGTCAGAGAGAATTTTGTATGTAATCTATCCAACAAAGACTGAACAGAGCTTTGTTAAAACCAAATCCTAAACTCCAAAACCCCATCGTGAATTCGAAAATTCAAAGCCCTCATCATTTTATGAGTTCCGGCAGTCAAATTGGACTTGAACCCTTTTATAACAATAAGGAATTATTATTGTACATTAATGGCCAAAAAGATTTTTGTTTACATAAGATTTCATAGTATCAGACAAGGACTCTGCTTCTATAGGCCTTCGAAACATGAGCACCGGGCAAAATAGAAAGGATATCAGTCCTAAATGGAAAAATGAGAGTAGAAATAGAAAAGAAAAGCAAAATTTATGTCAAATTTGGTACGAGAAATGGGTGATGTTTTTAATGCTATTCTCAGCACTCTTGTCGAACATTAGTTGCCACAGCTCTGGCCCAAAACTTGATTTGTGCCTTCATATCCTTTGCTGAATTCTTGGATACACATGTTGGAATGGGAGGTGGTACAGGGCCTTGTACCAGCCATGCCTCCGACAAATATGGCTTCCTCACCTTGTCTGGTTGCAACTCATCTTCTATCTTATCCCCTTGCAAGCCTGGCAATATGTTCACAACATCAGGGCTCAGGTCTTCCTTGTCGAATGTGAATCCTAAATCCTTGAACCCTTGCAGTTCTTGGAATGCAAGATCGCTATAGCTCTTTTGCAGCATCTTCTTGGGGTTCGAGTGGCGGTACCTCGTGACCGAAGCCTCGTTGGTGTTGTTAATGGCTTCCACCTCTTGGTTCCTCGGTGGTCTAATGCTACACCTTGGCAAGTTTGTTGCCTGCAAAATGCAAATGATACATTCATATATACAATTCGAGATTATATATGTATATAGGATCAGATGAGTACCTTATTATGATTGTGCCTTGGTGGCAATATATCTGGTGAGTCAGCCAATGCTTGTCGGATCAATTTGCTCATTCTAATATCACTGACTTTGGCCTCCATTGAAGAAGGCAAAGAAGGTGTTCTTTGCAAACTATGTCTCCATTGTCTCGATGATGATGATTCTCTATCAGGCTTCTTTGTCTTATGATCAGAACATGTTGTTGTCGTCGTCAACGTCGTCTTCGATGCTTGCAATGATAATTGCCTGTTTAATTTGATCTTCTCACCGTGGTTCTTTTTTGCTTCAACCTGTTCTCCCCTCCCTATACATGGAGGCAACGACGGTGCACGGACCAAACCATTAGAGTTCTGATTATTATTACATGAATCATTTGCCAAAACATCTTGTCTGAAATTCGATGAAGTACAAGGATCTGAATAACATCTTGACATCCTCCTCCTCCTGTCGAGTAAGTTCTCGAAAAACCAAGACTCTTCCAAGAGATCAAGAGCTTCGGTTTCCTCCATTACTGCAAAAACTCAATATGAAAAAAGAAAAAAAGACAGACAAGGGATCTTTATATTATGTCATCTATTGAATTTGTAATTTTAATTAGAAAAAGGCCAAATGGGTAAGGTTGCCATGTGCTTTTCGAGATCACAACTCACAAAACCCTTATTAATATTCGAAGAAAGATTCGGTGGGTACATTTGTTAAGCCTAATAAATATTTTTGGTTAAGTCGAATATTTGATATTTTTTAAGTAAAATTTAGTTAAAATTTGTAAATAAATATAGTGAATTTAAAAATTAGTAATTCTAAATTTAATTAAAATTATTAAAATATGGAAAAAATTGATATCAAATTATGGGGATGTGCTAGTGTTGAGATATAGGGTATGGATTTGCTGTCAATGACAGCGCAGTTCCCATGTGACAAGTCTTACTGTTAATTGAATTATGAAGAATAAAATAATGTGTTGTAAATTGTCTTCTCGTCTCATCAGACAAATTGGAAAACAACTCATTGCGTATTGGAAGTGCAGATATATGTGTTTTTTTTCTTGGGTGGTTGATTTAGAAGTTGAAGGAGGGTTCAGACTTGTGTTGGTTATTTTCGTGCACAGATCTCCTTCAATCATGGGATTTGATTTTGTTGGTTTTTGGTTCATCTTTCACGACACCAAGATTAGATGTGTTTTAGGATAGACAATATTACTTATTATCAACCCTTTATATTTGACCCTTTTTTATTAAAAAAAACTAAATTAGTTTCTATCACGGGTGAAGTCAAGAAAATATTTTTAAGTGGAATCAAAATTAAAGGATTAAATTTAAATTTTATTATTTTTAAAGGTTTAAAGTACAATTTTATTTTTATTATTTTAAATTTTTAAAGGACTTAAATGAAAAGTTTCTACTTTAGTAGGGGTCGAGGCCCCTGCCAGCCTCTCTGGATACACTTCTAGTCTCTATACTTTAAATAAATAAATAAAAAGCTAATTCATTCAGACTCAATTAAATTTTTCATCCATTTTCATTGTCAAAAATTGATGTGATTGACGGAATAATTAGATAGTTTCACATGACATGTCATGTGTACATCATGACGATGTACAGAGACTAGTTTTTAACACTAGAAAAGGAATAAATTTTAACAAAAAGACTAATTTACTTTTGATCTAACGTACAATGATTAATTTGCATTTTTTAGTAAAAGGGCAAAATGCAATCCGACTCTTAGTACAAGGGCCTCCATGATACTTTTACCAAGATAAATGATATATGAATTTTAGTTTAATGTGCAATTTTGTGCATGAAATTTTGATTTGATCTATATTAATTATTAAAACAACTATTGATATATCATCATTTTATATTTATATATTGCATGCACAAATAATTATATTTATCTAATATAAAAATAAATTGATGTATTTATTTTGGAGAGTGAAGGGAAGGAGGGATGGTAGGGTTACGCTCATGATTCACTCATGAGTTTATTTTTTAGATTTAAGATTTTAGGTTTACATTTAGCTTTTTTATTGATTAAAGTTTATTAGTTTTATTGATATTAAAATTTTATTAATATTATCATTTTGTATTCATTTTTAATTTGGATTGTTTTTATTTTTATTTAAGTTTGATTTTGAATAATTTTAAACTGAGTTTAGATTTGGGTTTGGTTGGTATTGGCCCAATATTATTGGGTTTGAGTTTAAATATATATTATATTTAATAAGTCTAAAATTAATTAATTTGGCTTAAACAATTTTAAATTTTAAATTTTAAAATCAAAATCAAATCTATAATCCTAAATTAGCCGATTACTTAATTCGACCTTAAACTGAAATTGATATGCTAATACATAATATTATAACATATAACTATTACTAAAACTATTAATACATATATAACTATTATTATATTTACATATAACTATATGATATGATATAGCATTCTATAATATAGTAAGAGAATTAACTTTCAAATATTTGAAAATAAATAATAAACAATAATATATCATGTACTACTATTATATTTTAGATTATAATAAAAGATATAGTATTACATAATATTATAATGTTTAACAATTGATGCAGATATATATAAATTATTAATATATTATATTCTATATGGTATGATATAATATTATATAATATTGTAAGAGGGTTAACTTTCAAATGTATGAAAAATATAAGGACTTAGAGCAAATTTCAAATAATATAATAATATATAATGTACTACTATTATATATAATTATTATATTATAGATTATAATAAAAGATATAACATCAATAGTGATGTGTAATTTAGTATATTAAAATACATTTTATAATTACAAGTTTTGAGTTTTGAAATAAATATTTTAGATTATGAGTATTAAGTTTATAAATTTAATAAGAAAGATAATTTTTTACAATTTTCAATTGTTAATATAATATAATAATTAACAATAAAACAATATATTTTTAATTCATATAATATCATAGAATAATAAATTTTACTTACAGTAAACACTCTAATTATTTTACATTAAAGAACTTTATTAAATATATATTTTATACTTTTTATAAGGTAAATTTAAATCGTGTTATCATTGTATAAAATTAAAATGAATCATTAAATTTAAAATTAAAATATTTATAACTTATAAAATTTAAAATTATTTGAATTAAGTCAAAGTCCGTCAAAGATTTAAACCTAACAAAATTCAAACCCATAATAAATTTGAATCTAAAAAATTTTAATCTTGACCTAATCTAAACTCGAAAAATTAAATCAAAATAAACTCAATCCAAGCCTGCTAGCGAGCTCTAATGTTTATGAATGTGGAGGTTTACAAACTCACTTTTTTTTTTAAGAACTTTAGCTTGTAAACCTTGATAGTGCAATAATCCATAACTATTATATAAAAAGTACTTTTTACCTGTGGACACGTGGAGTGGTGTCCTTCCCTTTTTTTATAGGCCATGACTTTTTTTATATTATTTTATTTATACATTGATAATATTTTATTAAAAAATAACCTTAAAAATATTTATTTTAATATTTTATTATACTCTTATAGAATATTTGTGAACATCCTGACTTTATTTGTGGACTTTAAGAACTCTACCAAATATTTTTCTATATTTTATATAATAATTAAATATCAATTATGATCCATTTATTTTTTAGATTATATAAATCATTAAATTTCATTTTTATTTCTATATTACATTTAAATTTGAGATTTAAGCTTTATAATTTGAGATTTAAGCTTTATACTTTAAGTTATGATATAATTTGATACTTCAACATTTATAACATTATCAATTAGTTTAAATACTTTATTATGATAAAATTTATATGTGAATTTTAAGAATTGTTAATAACGTTAAAATTTTTTGTTAGATTCAAGTCTATTGCAATCTTGTTTTTGTGACATTGGTACCAAATGAGTATTTTTTAAAAAATTTTAGAATGTCAAGTTAATGAATTTAATAGAAAATTTTAACGGTATTAACAACTGGACCTAAATTTTTATAAATTCAAAAGGACTAAATTATTGAAAGCAAAGATATAAGGACTAAGTTCCAAATATAAAGAAAGTACATAAACTTGGAGAATATTGTAATATTTAAATTTTAACTCAATAAGTTAGCCAAAAATAATTAAACTCAACTTGAAATGTGTGTTGACATTCTTCTTACAAAAACTTGAGTAAGTTATTTTGTAATATTATAATTGTTGATGTGTGAAGTTAGTAAGGAAAAGTAGGTGATGGTGATGATGACAGTTCACCCTAATGGGGTGAAGAGCCGCAGTGTTCAAGGACGAAAAGAGGTTAAGGGAGAGAGAGAGACTCTTAGTACTTGATGTTGTGTTCAATTATCACTTCAGTGTTGTGAGTACGCTTATATGTGAGAGATTGGGAATGCCACGTATCTAGATCTCATTAGCAATAAAATTACGCTTTGTCTTTTTTTAGGGGTGGTAATGTGACCTTTTAGGTTGATAACATGATGTATCAAGGCAATAAAGTAATCAATGAGCTCAATGTTCCATGTGTTCCCAATAGAGGTAGTCTTGTGCGGAGATCCTTTGAGGTCTTCCTGGTGTGAAATTTGTCTAGCAGGGACACATGTAAGGCCCACGGAGGTGATATAACGATAATAAAAAAAATTTCAATAGCAAATGTTCAAAGTTCAGGCCACAATCTTGCTATTGAACCAATACTCAATTTTTTAGTGGTTTCAGAAACAGTGGTTTGAGGCCACCAAATTCGATGAGTAAACTCATAAATTTTACTAATTAATATTTATGATGTGCATGATAAGTTTTATATTTATGATTGATTGTACTTGAAAACTAACTATTATCACGATAAAGGCAAGCGCACCTATCGAACAGTAGTATAGCTTATAGCAAGACCGGAATGTCGAACCTACAAGAACTAAAAGTACTAGTATTAACCTTCTTTTTATTATCTAGCCTAAAAATAAGGGGGTTTGCTTTGTCTAAACTAATTAACTAAACTAAGAATGCACAGGAAGTAAATTGGGGAAATACTTTTTGGAAAACTGATTGCTTTAGACAATACCCAAGGAAGAATCCACCTAGACTTCACTTGTTATTTGACTCTGAACTAGACGATTTATTCACTTGACTCATCTGTAGAAATCCCTAATTTATATTATTATCTCTCTCGAGACTAACAACATCTAACCCTAGGTTGATTAATTGAAATCTCTTTCTAATTAAAACCCTTAGTGTTGCATTAACTCGAACTATGGATTCCCTTATTAGGTTTGACCCTAATCTGACAGATTTATGTCACCCTATGTCTAGGGGTGCAATCAACTCCACTTAATTATGCTAGATCTACTCTTAAACATGGACTTTTGCTCCTCTGAATAAGCACATCAATACTTGAATCAATATCCTGGAATATTAAAGCAAGAATTAAGAACACATAAATAAGAACAAATCAAGTATTTATCATATAATTCAGAAAATAGTAACAAGATCCATCTTAGGTTTCATCTCCCTTAGGTATTTAGGGGATTTAGTTCATATGTGTAAAAGAAAATATCTCAGAAGAATAATAATAACAAAACATAAAGAAACGCAAAAACCCTTGAAGGAAATTGAAGGGAGATCTTCAGTCTTGAAGGAGAATTCGGCTTCTGAGATGGATCAATCGGCTTTATTCGAGTAATTCCTTGCCTCCTACTCCACGTACTTTCTCTAATCCTCTTTTAGGGTGTTTATATAGGCTTTAGAATGCTTCAAAACTCTCAAAAGTGGCCTTTTCCGAGTAGAACTAGACTTGGGTTCGACAGGGACACGGCCATGTGCCACGCCCGTGTTGATTTCCCATGTTGACCCATTTTCTCCGTTTTTGGCCCGTTTCTCGCTCTTTTTACTCTCCTATGCTCACATAAGTATAAAACATGAAATTAAAGGATTAGGAGCATCAAATTCCACAAATCTAATGATAATTCATCCAAAAATGTGCTAAGCATAGGATAAAAATATGTATAAATTACGACTTATCAAATACCCCCACAATTAAGCGTTTGCTTGTCCTCAAGCAAAATCCTCAATTCACAATTAAGAATTCATTTTTCTCAACTTATAATTCCTATCAATAATATCTCAAAATAATCCATAAGTAATCATACATTGAGAATTCAACTAGAAAAACATCAAAGTTTCAAACATTCCAAGTTGAGCATTTTATCACGAAAACATAGGTGTCTCCCTTCATCTAAGTAACCACCCTTGATTCAAAATATTACAGAGTTTAACATCCTCACTAAAGATTCACTCAAATCACTCGAGATGTTTAAGGACAACAAATTTATCACTCAACAATTAATATGAAAAGTTATTACCATAGGCTTGCGTGAAAATAAAATCTCCACCACTATATATTGAGATGATACATCAATCAAAAGGTCTTTAGACGGTTGTAACGTGGCTTTGGTTAGGGGGTGTGGTCACAAGCTGAAAAAGAAGGTTATAATTGATATTGAATTGAAAAATTACCTAACTAGGAAAATACTAAAATTTACAAATTACATTCCTAATTAGATGATCCTAGAATTGAGCTTTTCTTCATGGATAACATCATTTTAATCCAAGCATTACATAATTTCGTAATATGCTAGACGACAAATCTCAATTTCAACAACTTTGTTTTTTTTTTTAAGAATAAGCATAAATCAAGTAACATAGAACTTTGCTAACTATCAAAAATAAGACATAGCTAAGCAATTTAATCAAATCAAATCTCGACAAAAATAGGGATCAAATTAATTGAGGGGATTTCAACAAAAATGGGTTATGGGTTAATATTGAGGGTAAATCAATGAATGGCTTATTGGGCTCAACTGGGTTCACTAAGGGTTAATTATGGAGGTAGACTTTTATGGAGTGAGTGGGTTAAACCTAAGTGCCTTTATCATCTCGACATATCAAATCAATGGTGTAGTCTTGACATGCATAATCGAAGTAAGTTCTAGAGTAACAAATCAATATTGATGCACTCATAGAAAAAATAAAAATGAGCATGAAAGAAATAATATATGCTCTAAAGGCTCAAGATCTCACAAAAATCATGGCTTTTTGATGTCAATCCTGTGAATTTCAACTTCAAGGTAATACCTAAACTTGGGAAAATAACCTAAAAATTTTCAATTCTCAAAAATCAACTTATCATGCTTGATTCTCTAATTACTTAAAGTTTAAACAATCAATGTGTAAATGCCTATGTTTTAATTCAAGACATCAATAAAAATCATAAATTAATCAAAATTCATTCTAATAGTGATATGAGTGAGTTACGTGAGAAAAAGACAAAATTCAGGGATTTTTCTGATAATGATATAAATAACCCCCCCACACTTAAGATGTACATTGTCCTCAATGTACAAAGATAGATTTACTGAAAAATATAGATATAAGATCATAAGATAGGGAGAGAAGTGAAACTTCCTGAATGTTCAATAGAATCCTTGATTTGGAGTCATGGAAAGTAATCGACTAAGGCAAGGGTGAGATTGGAGGAGGATACTCCGGTGGTGGTAGAGGTTATTAGTCCATAAGTGCTGTGCTAAAAGAATATTATAACTGGTGGTAGCTATGGTCGTGGTCGAGCAACGCATGGCAGTCGTGAAGGACCTTTTCCAGTGGAGTTGCAAATTCTTAAGTAATAGTGAGCTTTGGAGCCCTTCATAACTGCGATAGAATCAATAACTCTTTAGGAAATATAAAGTAGCATGATTACTCGTAAAGAAATGGCTGAAAACATAAATTGCTTAATATAAATTGTAAAACCTAAAGATGAAGTAAAAATAGTATTAAAGAGAAATAAAATAAAAAGTAATTTAAAAAAAAAGATAAATAAAGATAAAAGTAAAAAATAAAAATAATAGATAAAAGTCTTCAAAAATCCTCATCGCCAGATGGTTCGTGAGGTGGGGGTGGCAATAAAATGTGAAGGTGCTGACAAATCTGATGTAAGGTTGCATAAATGTAATCAAAGAGCTAAAAACATTGCTGCTCGAATCGAGTGAGACACTCAGAGATGTCAGAGAGTGAAGCAGCCGCATGAACTAGATGATGAATAAGTGGTGGCTGAGATGGTGGATCCTCGTGAGGTGGAGGGACATCATCAGTAATGTCCTCTGGGTCCTCCTGCTTGGCTGACTGGACGAGGCGGTATTAAGGAGGATCAAATCTACGTCGTCGCTCAATCATCCTCATATGGAGCATACTCGAGATGCCTTGTGAAGACATCTGACCGATAAGGGTGAGGGAGGATGATTGTACTGCCATGTTGAGGAGACCGAAGTACCGCGCCAGGCGAGTTACAGAAGGGCCAATGGAAAGGACTCCCTTCCTATGCTGCTGTGTTTGATGGCGAATGGCGAGGGAAATGAAATAAGCGAGGTAGAATATGTGCCCACGCATCATGCTTCATAAAAATAGGCGTCATTAGTGTTGACACGCCGGTACTCTCTCGTCGTCCTGTCAGAGTATGGGCTAGGATGGCGTGTAAGTATTTCACTGACGGGACGAGAGCTGATGCCTTGGAGTGGCTAGGGTCATAAGTGGCCGAAGTAGGGATTAAGACCTTCTAGCAATTTTAAGGAGAATAGTGGATGTGGCGATAGAGACTGTCGAAGTCGTCGTTGTCCATGAACTCCTTCGTATATAGTCCTAATGTGACACCGAACTGAGGCACGCTCAACTAGTGAACTAAACCACCAAGACGGAACTGGACCATTCCAGGACCATCGAACTCTGTCATAACATTTTGAAGGTGAAAGGTCGAACAGAATTTTAATGGGAGCTCGAGATATGTCGGCTCGACGATCTCGAAGAAGAGCCCCTATGGGTCAATAGTCAGGAGAGCCCAGACTGCGTCAGTGAGTTGGATCTGCTCTAGAGTGGTCCAATCAATACAACGACCCGCGCTGACGGGTCTTGCGCGGAGTATCTGAAAAAGTTCCTCTTAGGGTCCCAAGGAAAACTGTAAGAAGGGGTGGCGCACTTCGGCAGATGCGCTTACTGATGTGGCTCCGGGTCCCTTTCGTTTTTTTGAAGCTAGGACGGCGGTTTTCTTACCACGTGGATTTGACATGGTATACCTGCAAGAAGAATAGTTATCATGTCTTAATGAACAGAGAAGATAACATATGCTAACAAATCGAAAAAGGAATTAACCATGAATATAATTAAACTAAAAAATTCAACCAAAAACTAATGACACTAACAAGACTCAACCAAAAGCAATCGAACTTCATAACATAAATCAATTGACGATAAAAATTTTATGGCAAATGGCATAGTAATAGCATGCCTAAATTCAACACGAAATAGATGAAAGTAACTAATAATGGTAAGACAAGGGTACAAAATACATGAAATAGATCCTAAGAATGAGAATGATATGATAAGAAATTAATAAACAAAATGTAAGTGATAGGGAAAATTAATATCATTATGATAGTAAGCATCAAAAGAAGATAAAAGAGAAAAGAAAATTGATACTGGAGGACGGGTGGCCGGATGAGTGACGGCGCGTTGGTGGGGGTTTTTAGTGTGGAGAAAGAGATTAAAAAGAAGGAATGTGTAGGAAAGGGAGGACAAGAGAGATGATTTTTATGCATATGGAGGAAGAGGGAGGAGAAATGGTGGATTTTGGGGTAATGGTCGGAGTTTAGGTGGCAACAGTGGCGGAGAGAGCAGCGACTAGGGTTAGGGTACTGGGGAAGGGGATGATGAATAATGGGGGTTTATATAGATATTGGGGTACACGGTCGTGGGGTACGCCCATGTTGATTTGGCAAGATTGCCCACGGCCATGTTGTACGGCCGTGGCAACATTTCGAATCCCGTGTTTTTGGAAAAATTTTACTTTATTTTCACACGGCTGTATTGCACGACCGTGTCGCTGCCCATGGTATGAGCACGGCTTAAGGCACGCCCATGTGCCTGGCCGTGTGGATTTGGAAAACCTGTGTTCAATAACTCAGTTAATAATTTAGATGTTAAAAATTAAAATTTAAAGAAATCAACACTGTTAATGCTCGGGTTGCCGCCCGAGAAGTGCTTATTTAGAGTCTAAGCTTGACTTTACCTTGTGGGTATATTCAGGGATGTTCGTGGAGCCGTAGCTCCTCTCTATCGTCTTTAAAATTCTCACCGTTATAAAGTTTGGGACGATGTCCATTTACCTTGATAGTGCCTTGTGATGGGTGACTTACCTCTACTGTGCCATATGGAAAGACAATTTGGACTACCAAAGGACTTGACCATCATGATTTAAGCTTCCCAGGAAACAATTTGAGCCTCGAGTTATATAATTGGACAAGATCTCCAACTTCAAATTGCTTATATTGCCTTAAACGAGCGTCGTGGCAGCGCTTTGTCACTTCTTTGTATAGGCGTGAATTTTCATATGCATTGGTTTGCCATTCATCTAACTCGTTTAACTGCATCAACCTGTTTTCACCTGCAAGTTTGACATGAAGGTTTAGAAACTTTATAGCCTAGAATGCCTTATGTTCTAGCTCAAATGGTAGATGACAACTTTTTCCATAAACAAGTCTATAAGGTGATGTCCCTATGGGGGTCTTAAAAACAGTTCTATAAGCCCATAAAGCATCATCTACTTTCATCGCCCAATCCTTCCTGTTTGATTCTACTGTCTTTTCTAGGATACGTTCAAGCTCTTGGTTTGTTACTTCGACTTGTCTATTAATTTGAAAATGGTAAGGCGTAGTTGTCTTGTGGTGAACTCCGTATTTCTTAAGGGTCTTATCAAATTGGGCATTTCAAAAATGAGTACCCCGATCATTGATAATTACTTTAGGTGTTCCAAAATGAGAGAAGAGTTTCTTAAGGAATCATACTACCACTCTTGTATCATTAGTAGGTAAGGCTTGGACTTCCACCCATTTAGACATATAATCAACGGCTACTAATATGTATTTATTTCCAAATGAGCTGGGGAATGGACCCATGAAATCAATACCCCATATATCAAATATTTCACATGAGAGTATGTACGTTTGGGGCATCTTGTCATGTTTAGAGATATTACCTGTTCGTTGGCATTTATCGCAAGTAGTAACGTACCTATTGGCGTCTTTGAAAAGTGTAGGCCAATAAAAACCTGATTCGAGTGTTTTATGTGCGGTCTTATTTCCACTATAATGTCCCCTAAACGGTCCTGAGTGGCAATGCTCCAATATTTTAAATGCTTTTGACCTCGTAACACATCTCCTAATGACGTGATCTGCACATATACGGAAAAGAAAAGGGCCTTCCCAAAAGTAGTTTTCACATCAGTAAAGAATCGCTTCTTTTGCTAATGTGTCAACCCTTTCGGGATAACATTAGCGGCTAAAAAATTCGTAATGCCTGTAAACCAAGGTACTTCAAAATCAGATATAGCAAAAAATTGTTCTTCAAGAAACGAATCATTTATTTCAACTTCATCTAGCTCTTTGGTACTTGAATTTTCAAGCCTGGAAAGATGATCAGCTGTGAGATTTTCAACTCCTTTTTTATCCTGAACCTCCACGTCAAATTCCTGCAATAATAGAATCCATCGGATGAGTCGAGGTTTTGCATCAGTCTTAGTCAAAAGGTAGCGAAAAGTAGAATGGTCAGTGTAAATGACAACTCTAGACAATATCAGATATGGCCTAAATTTATCAAATGCAAAAACCACATCTAGCAGCTCTTTCTCCATGGTGGTGTTGTTTTTTTATGCGGTTGTCAAAGTTTTGCTGGCATAATAGATTTGTCGAAAATGCTTGTCTCTTCGCTATCCTAAAACTGCACCTACTGCAAAATCACTCGAATCGCACATTAGTTCGAAAGGTAAATTCCAATCAGGTGCGATTATAATTGGAGCATTAATCAATTTATCCTTTAAAGTATTAAATGCTTCTAAACGTTCCTGATCAAAATTAAAGGGCACATCTTTTCTAGTAATTTAGTCAAAGGCTTAGCTATTTTAGAAAAGTCTTTAATAAATATTCTATAAAACCCAGCATGTCCTAAAAAGCTTCTAATAGCCTTAACCAAACTAGGGGGAGGTAGTTTTTCATTGGTTTCAATTTTAGATTTATCAACTTCAATCCCTTTACTAGAAATTTTATGTCCTAACAGAACACCTTCTTGAACCATAAAGTGACATTTTTCCCAGTTAAGCACAAGGTTTGTTTCTTTACATCTTATTAAAACTTTTTCTAAATTTTTAAGGCAAAGATGGAAAGAGTTACCGAATACCGAGAAGTCATCCATAAATACCTCCATGATATCTTCGACGAGTTCGTAAAAAATGGCCATCATGTAGTGCTGAAAAGTAGCAGGAGCATTACATAATCCAAAAGGAATTTTATGATAAGCAAACGTGCCGTATGGACATGTAAATGTCATATTTTGTTGATCTTTAGGAGCTATTGGGATTTAAAAATAACCAGAGAGTCCGTCTAAAAAGCAGCAGTACATGTGCCCTGATAATCTTTCTAACATTTGCTCAATGAATGGCAGGGAAAAGTGATCTTTTCTCGTGGCATCATTTAGCTTTCTATAGTCAATGCAAACTCTTCAACTTGTGACTGTCCTTGTTGGGATTAATTCATTTCATTGGCTACAACAGTCATACCTCATTTCTTAGGAACAACCTGCACTGGACTTACCTAAGAACTGTCAGAAATAGGATAAATAATTCCAGCATCTAGGAGTTTAATTACCTTAGCTTTAACAACTTCTTTCATGTTGGGGTTCAGTCATCTTTGAGCTTGCAAACATGGCTTTAAAATTTTGTGGGTGCAAAAAGAAGGGCTGATCCCTTTAATGTCAAAAATTTTCCAAGCTATGGCTCTTTTATGCTCTCTTAATACTTGGAGTAATTCCTCTTTCTCCTTGGGTTGCAAGTTAAAAGCAATAATCACTGGTAATGTATAATTATTTCCAAGGAATGCGTATTCCAAGTGATTTGGCAATTGTTTAAGTTCCAGTTTAGGAGGTTCTTCAATAGAGGGTTTTTGCTTAAGTTCATCGTTTACCTTAATACCCTCATATTCTGCTTGTCTTGGGAAGGGTTCATTAGAATTTAGTTCAGTTTTTATCTTACCTATCTCAGAATCATCATCATCCACCTCCTCTCCTTGGGCAAGACATAGTTCCAACATGTCTTTATGTACGATTTCCTGAAAAGAATCTTGAGTAGCATGATCAATAGAGTCAATAAAATAACATGAGTCATCCTATGCCTTAGAAAATCTCATGGCATCATAAATTTTAAAAATAATCTCTTTGTCACCTACTTTGAGTACCAATTTACCATCACCCACATCAATAACAGCCCTAGTAGTGGCTAAAAATAGACGACCTAAAATTAGAGGTACTTTAACATCTTCATCCATGTCAAGCACAAAAAAATCAACAGGGAATATAAATTTATCTACTTTTACAAGTGCGTCCTCTATAATATCCCTAGGGTATTTAACAGATCTATCAGCTAGTTGAATATTTATCCTAGTGGGTTTAGGTTCCCCAAGTCCTAGTTATTTAAACATTTTATATGCCATCAAATCAATGCTAGTACCTTATCAACATACAAACTACCAATTAAGCAGGGAATAGTAAAACTTCCTGGATCTTTAAGTTTGGTTGGCAGTTTATTTTGGAGTGTGGCTGAGCACTCCTCGTTAAGTTCCACTGTAGATAAGTCTTCAAAATTCCTTTTATTTGTTAGAAGCTCCTTTCAAAATTTTGCATATGTATGCATCTGCGATATAGCTTCAACAAAAGATAAGTTAATATGCAGTTGTTTAAAAAGTTCAAGAAATTTATTGAATTGTGCATCCATGCGGTCTTTCTTCAACTTTGTTGGATATGGGACTGGTGGTTTATATTCCTTTGGCATTGGATTGTCGTTGTTTTCGGGTTTTACCTCCTCTCCTTCATTTCTGTCAGCTTCTTGTGGTGGCTTTTTTTCAGATTCAGCTAACACTTTCCCACTTCTAAGTGTAACTGCTTTCACATGCTCTTTTGGATTGGGTTCGGTATTACTAGGTAGGCTTCCTGGTGGTCTCTCTGAAATCATCTTAGCCAGCTGTCCAATTTGATTCTTGAGCCCTTGGATCGATGCTTGCTGATTTTTAAGTGCAGTTTCAGTGTTCTAAAAATGGGTTTCCGCTACTGAAATAAATTTGGTCATCATCTCCTCAAGGTTCGACTTTTTCTCTTGCTGGTAAGGTTGTTGTTGGAAGCCTGAAGGGGGTGGTGGTCTCTGATTCCCTTGACCTCCCCATGAGAAATTTGGGTGGTTCCTCCAACCTGCGTTGTAAGTGTTACTATAAGGATTATTTTGAGGTCGAGGATTATTACCCATATAATTCATTTGTTCGTTTTCCATGTTATGGCCATAGGGTGGGTATTTTGAATTGCTTGTTCCACCTCCACTTGCATCGCACTGCATTACTGGATGAACCTGTGAAGAACCAAGTAAACCATCAATTTTTCTATTAAAAAATTCTACCTGATTAGAGAGCATAGTAACTGAATTGAAGTTAAAAACGCTGACCGCTTTCGTTGGCTTTGTCCTCATGACTTGCCACTGATAATTATTCAGTGACATCTCTTCTATAAATTCATAAGCCTCTTAAGGTGTCTTATTATTAATAGTCCCACCAGCAGCTGCGTCAATCATCTGTCTAGTCGAAGGATTCAGGCTGTTGTGAAAAATTTGAACCTGTAGCCAAAGTGGTAGCCCATAGTGAGGGCACCTTCTCAATAGATCCTTGTATCTCTCCCATGCATCGTAGAGTGTTTCTAAATCCATCCGTACAAAAGAAGAAATATCATTCCGTAATTTAGCTGTTTTAGTAGGAGAAAAATATTTAAGCAAAAACTTTTTGGCCATTTGTTCCCAAGTGGTGATTGATCATTGTGGTAATAAGTTCAACCACTGTTTAGCCTTATTCTTCAATGAAAAGGGAAATAACCGAAGGTGAATGGCATCATCAGAAACGCCATTGATCTTGATGGTGTCGTAGAATTCAACAAAGTTTGCTAAATGAGTGTTTGGATCCTCGTCATGCAAACCATCAAACTGAACAAACTGTTGTATCATTTGAATCATGTTAGGTTTCAGTTCAAAATTATTTGCAGCAATAGCAGGTCTAACTATACTCGATTCAGCTCCTATTAAACTAGGTTTAGCATAATCATACATAGTACGAGGAGCAGGATCTTGATTTACTGGGTTCGCAACAGCCACAGGAGGTAGCAGATTATTATGATTATCAGCCATCTTCTCTATTGTGGTTTGAATATCGTCCTCTTGCCCTTCCTCTATGTATCGTAGGTTTCACCTTATCTCTCTTTGGTTTCTGCGAGCTGTGCTTTCGATCTCATTATAAAAAAGTAGAGGTCCTGACAGGTTTTTTCTAGTCATAAACTATAAAAACCTGCCAAAAGTAAATAAAAGAAAATTTAGTGATATAAACAAAATTAAAATAAAAATTAAATTTCAATAAAATAAATGGTCAAAGTAATAAAAATTAAGAGTTCCTAATATCTTAGTTCCTCGGCAACGACGCCAAAAACTTGATGTGCGTGATAAGTTTTATATTTATGATTGATCGTGCTTGAAAACTAACTATTATCACGATAAAGGCAAGCGCATCTAACGAACAGTAGTATAGCTTATAGCAAGACCGGAATGTCAATCCCACAAGAACTAAAAATATTAGTATTAACCTTCTTTTTATTGTCTAGCCTAAAAATAAGAGGGTTTGCTTTATCTAAACTAATTAACTAAACTAAGAATGCACAAGAAGTAAATTGGGGAAATACTTTTGGGAAAACTGATTGATTTAGACAATACCCAAGGAAGAATCCACCTAGACTTCACTTGTTATTTGACTCTGAACTAGACGATTTATTCAGTTGACTCGATCCGTGGATATACTTAATTTATATTATTATCTCTCTCGAGACTAACAACGTCTAACCCTAGGTTGATTAATTGAAATATCTTTCTAATTAAAACCCCTAGTGTTGCATTAACTCGATCTATGGATTCCCTTATTAGGTTTGACCCTAATTCAACAGATTTATGTCGCCGTATGCCTAGGGGTGCAATCAACTCCGCTTAATTATGCTGGATCTACTTTTAGACAGGGACTTTTGCTCCTTTGAATAAGCACATCAATACTTTAATCAATATCCTGGAATATTAAAGCAAGAATTAAGAACACATAATTGAGAACAAATCAAGTATTTATCATATAATTCAGAAAATAGTAACAAGATCCGTCTTAGGTTTCATCCCCCTTAGGTATTTAGGGGATTTAGTTCATATGTGTAAAAGAAAACATCTCAGAAAAATAATAATAACAAAATATAAAGAAACCCAAAAACCCTTGAAGGAAATTGAAGGGAGATCTTCATTCTTAAAGGAGAATCCAGCTTTTGGGATGGATCAATCGGCTTTCTATGAGTAATTCCTTGCCTCCTACTCCGTGTGTTTTCTCTAGTCCTCTTCTAGGGTGTTTCTATATGCTTTAGAATGCTTCAAAACCCTCAAAAGTGGCCTTTTTCGAGTAGAACTAGACTTGGGCTCGACAGGGACACGGCCGTGTGCTACACCCGTGTGAGGAAGTCCAGGCCGTGTTGATTTCCCACGTTGACCCATTTTCTCTGTTTTTGGCCCGTTTCTCGCTCTTTTTACTCTCCTATACTCACCTAAGTATAAAACATGAAATTAAAGGATTGGAAGCATCAAATTCCACAAATCTAATGATAATTCATCCAAAAATGTGCTAAGCATGGGTTAAAAATATGTATAAATTACGACTTTTCAATTTACAAGTCAGATATGGTTTTAAAAAGATTTTTTGGAATTAGTAATTTATGTTTGATAATGATTTATTAGGTTTGAAGGATAAAATTCAAGGTCAAGTGGTTTTAGAAAATAAGGTATCGAGACCTCATTTCTATAAACCGAGCAGTAATTTTTTTTTATAAATATTTATGGTGTGTCAATAAGATGGTATTAAAGTTTTGTTGAAAAATTTTAACGTTTCGATAGTTAATTAGTTAAAAAGGACTAAATTAAAAATAGTGCAAAACTTACTAATTATAATAATTGAGTGATTAAATGGCATGATTAATAAATAAAGAAAGACTTAGGTGGTAAATATTCCTAAACTAATATAGTTGGACTGTAACTTGAATGGAAATGATAAAATAATATAAAATCAATGGCAATTTTGTAATTAAATGGAAATTAACATAAATTAAAGTGAAAGTAAAACATTTTTATTTCATTTCTTCTCCAACGCTCCATAGCCATGGGGAGGTTCCTATTTTTCGCTTTATTCCTTTACATTTAAGTTTAATTTAGTCCCATTTTCAATAATGTTTATATTTTTGAGATCGTTATAACTAGGTCTAGCTAACTTATATATTTGATTTTGAAACTGTTAAATATTTTGAAAGTTGCCATTGATGAACCTTGTGATTTTTATATTAAATGATGAATTTAAGATATTAATTATTATTTAAAAGTATTTTATTAAGTGATTTTTGATGAATTTTTCTATTGTGGACTAAATTATTGAAATAATATTAATACAAGGGTTTGTTGTGAAATTATTGCAAAAATGAGTTGTATTGAATGCCATGAATATTTGGCTAGCTTGGATTTGTATAAAAATGGTTAATTTGCATGTTTTAGGCTTAGGGACTAAATTGAATAAAAGTAAAATTTTAGGGTAATTTTTTAAAAATGTAAAAAATGACCAAATTGAATGAAATGAATTATTTTATTGTCTAAATTAATATATTGAATGAAATTATTAATTTAGATCAAGGTCGGGTGGAAAATCGAAGAAAATAGAAAATTATCAAAATGCCCCTGTACTTTGACATTTTTGCAATTTAACTAGGTAAGTTTGTATGGTTAAAATTTTATATTTTATATATTAACTTGATGATTGGTATTATGATTTTATTTATATGTATTGTTGAAAGTAAAATATGGTTAAAATCATGAATTTGTATTGAACGCTCAAAACAAATGGAACGCGGGATTGAGTAAAATCGTTCTGTGACGAAAGATGACAAATGATGAATTGACGGTAAATTACCCAAGTAAACCGAGGTTCAACATTTGTTTCGAACTTTCATGTTCATTTTCCGTTTAGCTCTCATGAGCTTCTGTTCAACTCATTTGAGTTTCCGTTTAGCTTTTTTGAGCTTTTGGTCAACTCTTATGGGTTTCCATTCAGCTCTTATGAGCTTCTGTTCAACCCTTATGGGTTTCTGTTTAGCACTTATGTGCTTCTGTTCAGCCTTCAGGCTTCTGAAAACGATGTATTCTTATCCATAAGTCATTCTTCGATATGAGAAAACCTCGGTAATGTGATCTATTTATGGAATTTGAAAGATATATATTTATTTGGTATCGACTCGAAAATGGATGATATGTGTACATGAAGAAACAGTAAGAGATTGACTTACATCATGATATGTATATATATATATATGAATATGTTTGATATGTTGATACATAGAAATTATGTAAGTTGAGATGAGTAATAAACTCAAGTGTGACATGTTGAGATAATAAGGATATTGATGTTGAATTTATATGAAATATGTTCAAGTACGCTAACAAGTGTTGTTGTTAATGCTTAGGCAAGTTCCAAGCTATTGATTGAATGATAATATATTTAGTTATAAGATACATTGAAAAGGTAAGTGGTCAAATGAAAATATACTTGTGCTCATGAAGGAGTGGTAAATTTTAAGTTATGCAATTTCTTGAAATAGCTTATCATGTGATTAATTTGAAAAGGGCTATGTTTAAATGCACTAGCTTGTGGCTATAGTGATATGATATGTTTATGATTTGTGTGTTGTGCACATGGAATGAGTGTGAAAAGTAAAGAAATACAAATGAGAATAAAGAAATTTGGAAGAGTATAAAGTTGTTAGAAACTCTACTATATTAGGGATAATATGTATAAGTAAGGCTATGGATTTATTCACCTTGTGAGTTGATGAATATAGCTTCATGTGTATTGTAGTATCAATATTGGATTATTTGTGATACGAATAAATTTCATAATGATATAGATTGATATGGTTAAGGTTTATACAAGCTTACTAAGCATTCATTACTTACGTATTTGTTTTCCTTTCCTTTTCAGAATATCGGAAGCTCAATCGGTTGGAAGTTTGTCGGAGATTTATCACACTATGCATCAGTTCTATCAATACTTTCAGATTTTTTTTTTTGGTTATAATGGCATGTATATGTATTCTGATTAATGTTGGCCTATATGAGTTTTGTTAATATTAGCCACTTATTTGGCTTGTGTTTTGGCACATTTTGGTTTGGTACATATTTATCTTATATGTTTGATGTGTTTATTGTACATATGTTTTGGGATGCAATAAATTAATCTTGAATCGGTACCTTGATATATAAAATATATTTAATTAAATATGTTAGTATTTGAAATATATTTTGGTATCAAATGGTAAGATTTGGTAGGTAAGTGATTAAGTTAGAAATCATGCAAATTAGCTTGGTAAATCTTAGGTACAAATATGCATATAAGTTAGTTATACATAAAAACATATTGAATACATGAATATACCAATACTTGTTATAATCTATCTTTTGAGATGCCTAAAGTCATATTGATTATAAGTAACGATATTATATGTTTAAAACTTGATCTTGGCTTGATTTGAATGCCTCGTTATAACTTATTGTAATGTAAAAAAAAATGTTGAGTTAGGTTGATGACTGATTGGCTGAGAAATGTGGCTTGGAAAATAACCTATTTTTGTCCACATGGGTAGTGATACGGGCATGTGTCTCAGCTATGTGTGACACACGGCTAGGTGACATGGCTGTGTGTCCCTGGATCTTTTAAGAATGTAAGTCAGTATACTCACAGGGTACGGATACGGCTGAGACACGGTCGTGTGTCCCTATTTTGAATGCGCACACGGCCTGAGACACGGGCATGTCTCCTGACCGTGTGAGTCATATGGCCTGAGACACGGGCGTGTCTCCTAACCGTGTGAGTTACATGGCCTGAGACACGGGCGTGTCTCCTGACCGTGTGAGTCACATGGCCTGGCCACACGGCCGTGTGACCTCTACAGTGTTGAAAATATTAAATGTTTCCAATTTTTTTCGAGTTTCTGATTTAGTCCCGATTTGTTTCTAATGAGTATTTTGAGCCTCGAGGGCTCGTATAAGAGTCAATATGTATGGTTTTGATTGGTTTTTAACATGAATGCTATATGCTATGAAATGTTTGCATTTTCTGTCTGCTTGATTTATAAACTCCGGTAATGCTCCGTAACCCTGTTCCGACGACGGATTCGGGTTAGGGGTGTTATAAATACCTCGTGGATGACCAACTTATTTATTAGAGATGAAAAATTCAACCAACACAATCTATTATTTTATAATTTTCTTAAACTATTTTTAAAATTTTAAAAACAAATCCCTCATGCAGTCTACATGAACCCATAATAACTATCTCATGATCTAACTTGATTTGTCGTATCGTGTCATGAGCCATAACTCAGAATTATCTTATTTAAGTACACACAAATTCCTCAACATTTTGTTACCTTTACGTGCACCTCAACATATCAAATCTAATACATAACACACAAATAAGTGTATAGTGAAAAAAAATATATGCCCATTGATTTAGTAAATGAATTAGAATCATCATTATTAAAGAATCCATAGATTGCCAACAATTTCTTAATCTAGTGGTAAGAATAATATGTTTAGGCATGAGAATTTGAGTCTAATCTCAAGCAATCTCATTTCTCTCTCAAACTCGTAAATATTTAAAAATAATAATTTTAAATTATGTTGTAACAATATAGTCTATCAAGTCGAATCAAATCACGACAATCTATGAATCTGTTAACACCATCAATGTAATCAAAGCTATTATTGAATTGATATTTTATTTTAGATTGTAATCTTTTATACCAATACCTAGCCAAAATTAATTAAATTTATATCGTTTTATCAATATTTAGGATGTTTGAGTTAGATAATTAATTTAAGAGTTATTTTCATATTAATTACTTGTATTTTCAATTTGTAAATAGGTATTTCATTCACCCTTTTATTAACTGATGGATGAAATCTATTTTTATTCGTGAGTGTCGAGTGTTTGAGAAATTTAACTTTTGTTTTGTTTAAAATTTGTTTCTTTTTAAGCTTTTTAAAGTTTGCAACGTTTTCCACTTTCAAAATCCAATTATTGTTCTTTTTAAAAGTACTTGTGTAGAGAATTCATCATATGATGATTCGCATTTTCGAGAACAAGAGTTCCATAAAACACTTCTGTCCATTTAATTTTCTATTTTATCTGTTATATCAAATATTTAATTTGCCAGAGTTACGTCTCCAACCCAAGCTATAGTTTATTGAGATAACTTATACATTTGTTGTAATAGCTCGATTTTTAGTGGTGTCGGAAATAGTAGTTTAAGACCACCAAATTTGACGAGTAAGCTCGTAAATTTAATATTTAGTATTTACGAGTCAAATGTGGTTTTAGAAAGATTTTTGAATTAGTAATTTGTGTTTTATAAAGATTTATTAGGTCAAGTGGTTTAGAAAATGAGGTATCAAGACCTCGATTCTAGAAACTGAGCCAAATATTTATGGAGTGTCATTAAAGTAGTGTTAAAGTTTCGTTAGAAAATTTTAACGATTTGATAGTTAAATAATTCAAAAGGACTAATTTGAAAAATGTGCAAAACTTACTAATTAAAAGAAATAATGATTAAATGACTTAAATGATAAATATGGAGGACTTAAAGAGTAAATTAACCTAAAGGAGATGGCTGAGGCGGCATAAGCAAAGAAAAATAATAAAATTATATGATTTAAGGGCAAAATTGGAAATAAAATAAAATTAAAATAGCCAAAATGGGATTTTAATAGTTTTTAGACCATTTCTTCTCAAATTTTCAGTCCAAAAACACCATTGAAAAGCTCTTAAGGCTGGTTTCATATTTTAGCTTCATGTGAGTTTAATTGTTGCCTTTTCTTGTAATTTTTGTATTTTTAAGACTTTTACAATTAGGTCCAACTAGCTATTACCTTAGTTTTTGATTTTATTGAGAATTTTGAAAATTACCATTAATGAATACTGGATGTTTTTGATGAAATAACATGGATTTAGAGCTTTAATTTTGTTGTATGATGATTTTGTAATGTGATTTTGTTAGATATTAATTTTAGGACCAAATTGTGAAAAGGTTAAATATTAGGGCTTGGTATTAAATTTCTAATTATCAAGGGCTTTATGATAGCCTATAATATTTATATAAATTATTAATTGAGAAAAATTAGTTCATTTGATAGACTAACTAGTTAAGGGACTAAATTGTAAAAGTTATAAATGTTAGGATAATTGTGTAAATTTGAAAAATTAAGGGGTATTAATCGTGAAGTGAATTTGGACTGAAATATATGCTAATGAATGAGTAATTTTATATTTTAGATCAAGCCATAAAAGTAACATGTTTTTAATCCCATTCTTGATGCGTTTTTAGATGATTTATTATGTAAATTAGTGAATTTGACGCTCCTAGTCCTTTAAATTCATGTTTTTATACTTAGGTGAGCATAAGGGAACAAAAGGAGCGAAAAACAAGCCAAAATCGGGCAAAAAGAGCTATTTTCAGGATCCACACGGCATGGGCATTTCCACACTGGTTGGCCACATGCCCGTGTGCCAGCCAATGTCGATTTCACACCTTGTTTCCCAAACACGCCAAAAAACTCAAATTTTAGGTTTTCTATGCTTTCTAAAGTCTATAAATACATAGTAAAAGAGGACCTAAGAGAGGACGCAGAGAAGAACGAAGAAAAGAGTCGAAGAATGCCATTAGATTCATTTCAGAAGCGGATCTCCTTCAAGATTGAAGATCTCCATTCAATTTCTTTAGAAGTTTTATTGGGTTTCTTTATGTCTTGTTGTTTTCCTATCTTTGAGATTATGTTTCCAGATTATAAACTAAAATTCCTTAGATACCTAGGGAAGATGAAACCTATATGAATCTTATTATTTGATTTTTGAATTACATGATAAATATTTGATTCTTGTTCTCAATTATGTATGCTTATTTCATGTTTTAATATTTTTAGGATATTAATTCATGCCTAATATGCTTATTTCAATGGAGCAAAAGTCCTTGTTTAAGAGTAGATCTAGCATAATTGAGTGGAGTTGCATGCAATCCTAGAAATAGGACGACATAAATCTACCAGATTAAAGTCAAATCTAATAGGGGAATGTAACAACCCATTTTCAGTTAAATCAAAACAGTGGTTTTGAGACTAAAAATATGAGCCGAAAAGAAAATTTATTTTAATATTATTGCATAATCTGTATTATGATAGAAATATTATATGAAAATTCTGGTAAGAAAATTTTATCGATTATGTGTTTAATAATGGAAAGGATGAAATTGCATAGAATGCAAAAGTTAAATTCTAGTAGGTAGAAGGATCAAATAGCTATGGAATTCAAAACTTGAGGTCCTTATATGGTAATTAGACAATTAAAGAAAAGTTAGTAGATATTTTTGGTGATTCATCCATGGAAAAACTAGAAAAGGCTAAGGACTAAATTGGAAACTGAAATAATTAAAAGATGATAATAGAAATATCATCTTATTTTATATCATCTTCCCTAAATTAAGACATGGAAACCCTAGGAAAGAGAAAATTCTTCAAGCAAGCTTAATTGGTTCAATTGGGTAAGTATTCTTGTCTTGTTTTTAGTAATTTTTATATTTTTGAGATCGAGATAGTCTAATCTATCTCTTTTGGGGATTAATTTGAAAAGTTATCAAAGAAACAAATTTCTGCCATGGATGAATATGCTGAAAATTTGAAATTTATGGTAGAAAATGAAAGGTTGTTGATAGATAAACAACTTTTACAAAGGGAATTTTGATGAAAATATTATTTAGGGATTAAATTGTAAATATGTAAAAGTTATGGAAATTTTTGAATTTTGTGAAATGCATGTGCTGTAAAATTTATATGAAAATTTTGGTTAGGCTTGGAATAAGGATTAAATTGCATTAATTTCATTTTCCGAGCCTAGGGATGAAATTGTCATTTATGAAAATATAGGGGCAAAATAGTAATTTTTCCTAGGATGTAAATTGAATCCAATTGAATATGAAATATGATAAATTGATGATTAAATTCATTTATATAGATCTGAACAACTCAAATTCGAAGCTAGATCGAAGAAAAGAAAAAGTTTCGGATTAGTAGATTTTTATATACAAACAAGTGTTGAGGTAAGTTGAGTTTATTTATATGCTTGTATTGAATGTGCTATGTGATTTTATGAATTATAAATGTTTAAAATATGAAATAAATTATATGCCTAATATAGCCTGAATAAATGTCAAGTTCCGTTTGAATAATGAAATTCGATGGATATATGTAATTTCCCATATTGGATGTGATCCTGCATATGTTGCAGACAGGATTTAGCTCAGATGAGTAAACCTGATAAAGCCCTCTCGGGCATCCTGATAAATAGTTCTTGCGAGTAACTTGATCGGTAGTAATTTTGCATGTGTTGCACACTACTGCAACTTTGTGTGACTGTCCTATTACATGTTTCGATCAGTTGTGATCCAACATATAATGCGGACACAAACGCAACTCTTTGTAAGTGTCCTGATATAAGCTCTTATGGGCTTCCTGATATGGCTCGCTTGAACTTCCTATTACCTTATCCGATTCTCCCTGATATTAACTCTTCGGAGTTATCTGTTAAGCTCTATAAGCTCACTGATTAAAACTCTTATGGGTTTTCTGAGTAGCCCGGATAAGTGTCCTATTACATAGCTCAACTGGGCATCCTGAAATGTGGCTCGAGAGTGTGCTTCCTGATTAAGTACCCTAATGGGTACCCTTGATTATGACTTGACGGTTTACATTTTTGTACACCTTGTGTGTACTACCTGAGTATCCATCGAAATTTCAATGATTTAACTGATAAATTTCTGAAATGAGAAACTATGAGATTGAATGAGTTATAATTTGAATGTTCCCAAAATATATGGAAGTTGTAACATGATGAGCTCATCTATGCTTACTTGATGTGTATGTGAATAATGTGACTAACTTGCTTATTTGAGTGTATGTGATTAGGTAAATTTGTTAATTTGTTTGGAAGCATGATATTGTTATGCTTATTTAAAAGAGTATGATTGGTAAGTTTAATTCCTGTTATACGAACTTACTAAGCATAAAATGCTTACTAGGTTTTATTTTCTCTGTTTTATAGTGTTCGAAAGCTCGCGGAGGTTGGAGATCGGTCAGAGCATCATCACACTATCCACTAGCTCGTTTTGGTATAAAAAGTAAACTTATTTTGGTATGATGACATGTATAGGTTAACTTGACCAAATGATGGCTTGTAAATGGATGTTTGTAATCTAGCAATTGGTATGGCTAGTAATGTTTGATTTGGTATATTACTACAAAGTTATATCATGTTAAAATATATAAGTGTATGGTATGGTTAGATTAAATTAAGGCAAACTATATGCCTTAACAAAAAGGTAAGTTTAGCTATATGAATATAGGTGATGTTATGTTATACATGTTAATGATATTTGCTTGGTTTTGTAACGCCCCAAAATTTAAATTTTTATTTTTGCGAATGTGTGACACAATTGAGTATCTGCTTCAGTGGTTAAATGTTCTGGGTGTGCATGTGAGGTCCCAAGTTCAAGCCATGACTTGGACAAATTTTAGTATTTTTATGAATAGGCTTTTATTTAATTGTTGATAAACTTATATTAGAATGGGTCTGCTGGTCTGGTGGTTAAGCGAAATTGTTGATAAATTTGTATAACATGGTAATTAACTTACCGCTTCTCTATATTCAACATAATTATGCAAAGCATAATTATTCGAATTGATCATTAGCCCAAATACCTATTTTTATCACATTGTTAGTCATATAATTCATATAAATATCAAAAAACATGTATGAGCTCAACTTTCATTAAATTTCACATTTGCATATACTTTTACACATCATTTATTCGCATAACTTATAACAATCATATCTATGTATTTTAAATACGCTTTCATAACAATTTGTCTTGATTTCAGACTATCTCACATTAGAGCTTTACTCATCAAATCATTTGAAATAGTATCTTTATACAAATAGTACACTTAAGTTGCACAATTCTATAATTATGAACGAACACATTTATAAAAAAATATTCCATGTTCATATATCATAGTCTCATGTCTCTATATATCAAATATATAACCATCATTTTCTTGTGTTTCTGATAAATACATATAACCATACATAAGCATGTCATTCACTATTTCTTCCTATTTATCACAATTTCAAATGACAGATTCATGTGAACGAGCTCAATAATAACCATGAAAATACTTACCACATTCTTTCACACATATTCCACTTATAACATTTTTTTTATATGTAGCTTGACATTTATTAGGCAATATCAAATATTCAAATTATTCTTTAACATATATAATATTTAATTCAAACATGAATTTATGACATTTAACATTTACCAAATATAATCGAGCATGTGATCAATTCATGCATAAGTCACTCACATATTTTCCTCCTCCTCCTCTCCATTCCACATCCTTAATGTATATAACACACTTGTAAGTAACATTATCTATAATTTTTACTATTTACTTGTATGAATATTCAAACTGTCCATCTGTATCATAGTCACTAAATTATTTTTATCTTGAGCTACAGAACTCCGAATTAAGATCTGTAATTTTATCTAAAACTAGGCTCACATATCTTCTTACCATAAAATTTTTATAATTTTTGGTTTAACCAATAAGTACAGTTTATTCTTTAAAGTCACCCATGTTCTGTTGTCTGACAGTTCCGACCCTTCCTCACTAAAAATTAATTATCTCCTTATACGAGGCTCAGATAATGTTCCCATTTATTTCTCTTGAAAATAGACTCATTCAAGATTATAAAAATATAAATTTAAGCCTCAAATTATTTTTCCTCAATTTTTTATGATTTTCCAAAGTCAGAATAGGGGAACCCGAAATTATTCTAACCTTGTCTCATAAAATTTATTATATCTCATGATTTACAATTCCATTGCTTACATAGTTTCTTCTATAAGAAACTAGACTCAATAAGATTTAATTTAACATTTTATTCATTCTCTAATTCGATTTCTAAAATTTTTGGTGATTTTTCAAAGTTAGACTACTGCTGCTGTCCAAAACAGTTTTAATGTAAAATGTTGATTTCCATTTTACCCCAAATTTCACAGTTGATACAATTCAGTCTTACGCAATTAACCCCTCAATTGAGCTAATTTTTCTCAATTAATACTTTAGTCTATCATTTTAAACTACTTCATAACGCTTGAAAATCAGAACTTTAGCACTAGACCTTAATTCCAAACTCTTTCATAATTAGGTCATAAAATCAATTTCCATCAATTTTACTTGATAAAATCATCATACATTAAAATTAAAACTTCAATTCTATATTTATTCATCATAGCTTCTAGCACTCATCCATAGAAACTTTAAAAATTAGCCATGAAATAAAAAACTAATGACATAGTAAGTTAGACCCAATTATAAAAGTCCAAAATCTTAGAAATTTCAAGGAGAAAGCAAGAATTAAACTTACATGAAGCTAAAGTATGAAAACCAGCTTGAACCCTCTTCCATGGCTGTTTTTCAGCTGATGAAAAATGAAGAGAAATGAAGAAAATTCTAGATATTCCATTCTAGTCCCCTTTTTATTTAGTAATTTTTGTTATTTTCCTATTTTGCCCTTATTTCCTCAATTTTCTTGATTTTTCTCTGCTTGTGCCGCCCAAAGTATCTCCTTTAGGCTTATTTACACTTTAGGTCCTTTCTCATTTGACAATTGGCTATTTATCCTTCTAGCAACTTTTACACCTTTTTCAATTTAGTCCTTTTTATTTAATAAATCACCCAAACGTCGAAATTTTCTAACGAAATTTTAATACTACCTTATTGACACTCCGTAAATATTTATAAAAATATTTATGGCTCATTTTATAACATCGAGATCTTGATACTTTTTTTTCTTAATTTCTTATCCAAATAAATCTTTATAAAGCACAATTTACTATTTCAAAAATCTTTTAAAAGCTACATTTGGCTCATAAATATTAAATAATATAATATACGAGTTCATTTTTTAGATTTGGTGGTCTCGAACCACTATTTTTGACATCACTAAAATTTGAGCTATTACATCTTGTGTTCGAATCCCTGCGTGAGCAAGGGAGATTATTTTTGCTCGGTTTGGTGGCTGAGAGTTTGAGTTGTATTAAGAATCTGAGTAGTGGAAGTTTGATGGAGAGAATTTTGGAGTGAATTAAGCGATTTTGGGGTTATCGGGATTCTTATCGAATTATTCTGTTCATATATTTTTTTCTTTTTTTTCTTTTCCCCAAAAATAAAATTTTTGGTTTTCTCTTCTCCTCTTCTCTCTTTTTGTTGTCGTTTTCCCTTTCTATTGTTTTTCCTTACTGCTAAAATTCTTGTGCTCTCCCATTCGTTTTCTCTTCAACTTCTTTCCATTCGGTCTCGTGTCGTTTCACGATTAACTACGATCGTTCGGTAATTACTCATCTTTTTTACGTTTATTTCTCTCGAAAAAATCTGCTGATTTTTCCATTGGGATTTCCTCTCTCTTTTGCCGAAACCTACCCTTCCCTTCCTATTTCTTTCGATTTTGTTCCCATCTCAACTGCAATCGCACTTTTGTTCCTTATTTTGGCGTTTCATGGACAACTTCGGTAAGTGATTTTATGTGGTTTGTAGTTGATAATGTTAAGTTTCTGACTAGGGGTTATTATGATGTTTGGGCAGCATCATTTTGCTAGGATCGAGACTATTCTGGTACTACTTCGTAAGTAAATCGATTTGAAGCTTTGGGGGTAAGTTTCAATCGCTTAATAGTTGAGTAACCCGCTCAGGTTGGTTTTAATTCGTCGGTTAAGTGATTAACTGAGTAGTGTTTTGGTCAATTATAGGTTCAGGATTGCTTAAAGTTGCTTTTGCGTCAAAAAATACAAGTGTGTACCCAAAACGTAGAAAACGGGGTTTTGGCAAAAACTAAAAACCCACTGTTGATGCCACACGGGCGTGTGGTTGCCCTTGTGGTAGGCCGTGTGCGACCACACGACTGTGCAATCGACGAGGCCAGGCCATGAGTGTAAGACACGGCTATGTGAAGGCGAAGGCCAAATTAGGTCATCCGGGCCACACAGGCGTGTGGGCCCACACGAGTAGGCCACATGGGCGAGTGAGCCCATTTTCATTGAATTGATTGCTAAGGTTGTATGGATCGTCCAAGTTGACTGTGAACCTACTGTAGGGTCAGTAAGTATCACTTAGACCCCTAATTGTGTGAACTGACTGTTTGATTTATATATATTGAGCATGATGATAGTATACATGTATACTGAACTGGTTATATGTACTGATATCATGGGATAGTGTGTTGTGATTTGTATGTTGCATTGCATAGGTTTGGGTTGATTATATTTGGAGGAAGTGTACTGAAAGGCTTTTAAGCTTAATATACTGGTAGCTCAACTGCAAATTACTGTTTTGTGCCACATTCGATACTACCTAGAGTATAGGGATGGGTGAGTTGATTTAATCTCCATATGGAATATAGGGTTGGACGGAGATGGTGTGTAGAGGTTGGCTGGGTAGGACCTTGTTATTGAATACTGCATGACTGCTACTGATACTGTGATGGTCTAAGGCCCTAAAGCATACTGATACTGTGATGGGCTAAGCCCCTACTGCATATTTGTCACTGTATTGAGGTGGGTTAAGGCCCAAACTGTTACTGACACTGAAAGGAGCTTAGGCCCAAAACTGTATTTGACTGTGTACTGTGTCTACTATTGTTTGTTTTCTGTGGGATTACGCACTGAGTTTACGTAAACTCACCCTTCTCTGTTTAATGTGCACAGGTAATCCCTAGACCTAGACGCATTGGTGTGGCGGAGGACTCCACGATGGCCACAATTTTTGGACTTTACATTTTTTAATTTATGTTTTATGGTTTTATTATTATTGGGATGTAATTTGAGGACTCTTGGGACTTTTGCCTAAATTTTATTTTTATTTATTTTTTTGTGGAATTATAACTGCTAGTCGTAAGAAGATCAATTTTCAAAAAGCTAACGTATTTTCTAAACTCACGATTACTTAAACTGTTTTGTTTTAAAAACTTCTGCAACGAGAAACATTTTAAAGCAAATGTTTTAAATAAGTAAAACGTTCTCCTTTAGAACTAATAAGAGATAAAGATAGGTAATAACATGGAGATGATTTTATTGTAATAATTTAGTTTCGAACACACTATCATGTGACATCACCAGATTTGGCCATAACATCTAGGCCGAATTTGGGGTGTTAGAAGTTTGATGCTTGGAATTTGTTGATACATGTGTGTAAGTGTTTTGGTAGGTTGATGGAAAAGTTTGAGTGATAAATAAGGCTAGGAAATGACCTTATTTTGTCCATACGGGTAGACACATGGGTGTGTGTCTTGACCGTGTGTGAGACACGGCCTGGTACATAGGCATGTGGTTTGGTCGTGTGTCCCCTGCATCTTAAATTTGAGAATTAAAATGCTCAGAATTAGGTACACGGGCAGAGACACGGGCGTGTGTCTCAACCGTGTGTGATACAGGGTTTAGAACATGGGCGTGTGTCTTGGCCATTTGAACCCTGCACTTAATTTTTGAAAATTAAATTGGCACAGATCAGAGAGTTACACAGGGTCGGACCCAACCTGTGACACGGGCGTGTCCTATGGTCACACGGGCATATGCTTTGATCACACGGGCGTGTGTGTCGTGCATATGAGAAAAATTTTTAAATTTTGCGAAAGATTCTCTGATATCCCGATTTAGTCCTGACTAGTTTCTAATGTTTAAATTGGACTTCGAGGGTCCATTCAAGGGACAATATGATTAATTTTGGATATGAATAGCAAATGACAACAATTATCTATAATTGTTCTGTAATATCTGGTAATGCTCCGTAACCCTTTCGGCGATGGATATAGGTTAGGGGTGTTACAGGGAATCCATAGATTAAGATAATGCGACAATAGGGGTTTTAATTAGAAAGAAATTTCAATTAATCAACCTAGAATCAATTGTTTTTACTCTCAAAAGAGATATTAACATAATTTAGGGATTTCTACATATCAAGGCGCAAGTGAATAAATCGTTTAATTCAGATTCAGAATAATAAGTGAAGTCTAGGTGGATTCTTTCCTGGTATTGTCTATCTCATTGGTTTTATTCGATTACTTTTCCTAATTCATTTTCTGTTGCGTTCTTAGTAATTAGTTTAGTTAATTTTAGATTAAAAACAATTCCTCCAATTTATTAGCTAGATAATAGAAAAATAGTAAGTACTAGTACTTTTAGTTCTCATGGATATGATATTCCCGACTCACCATAGCTATACTATTATTCGATAGGTACGCTTGCCTTTGTCGTAATTTTAGTTAGTTTAGTGACCATCAAGTTTTTGGCGCTATTGCCAGGGACTAAAATATTAGGAACACTCGATTTTTATTAATTTAGCCATTTTTATTTTTATTGTATTTTATTTTTGTTTTTAGTTTAATTTTTATTTTCTAATTTTTCTTTTGTTTGCTTCTAGCAGGTTCTTTTAGTTTATAGCTAGAAGAAACCCATTGGGACCTTTAGTATTTGATAGCGAAATTGAAAACACAACTCATAGAAACCATAGAGAAGCAAAGAAAAGTCGACAGAATATAGTGGAAAAGTAAGAGGACATTATTGCTATTATTGAAGAGATGGTTGATAATCAGAATAATCAGCTACCTCCTGTGGTTGCTGCAAATCCTATAAATTCAAATCCTGCTCCTATGTACGATTATGCCAAGCCCACTCTAACTGGGGCTGAATCGAGTATTGTGAGACCCACTATTGCAGCAAATAACTTTGAAATGAAGTCAAACACTATTCAGAT
Source organism: Gossypium arboreum (assembly GCF_025698485.1). Taxonomy (NCBI): domain Eukaryota; kingdom Viridiplantae; phylum Streptophyta; class Magnoliopsida; order Malvales; family Malvaceae; genus Gossypium; species Gossypium arboreum. The sequence goes on along the minus strand of NC_069070.1, from coordinate 115,138,963 downwards.
GATCCAACAGTTTGTTCAGTTTGATGGTTTGCAAGATGAAAATCCAAATACTCATTTGGCTAATTTTTTGGAATTTTGCGACACTTTCAAGATTAATGGCGTTTCTGGCGATGCCATTCGGCTATGGTTGTTTCCCTTCTTATTGATGAACAAAGCTAAACAGTGGTTGAATTCCTTACCATGAGGTTCTATCACTACATGGGATCAAATGATTGAAAAATTCTTACTGAAGTATTTTCTACTAGCTAAGACAGCTAAGTTGAGGAATGATACCTCTTTCTTTGTACAGATGGACTTAGAGACCCTATATGATGCATGGGAGAGGTATAAGGATTTATTAAGAAGGTGCCCTCACTATGGGTTACCTTTATTGCTACAGGTTCAAACTTTCTACAACGATGTGAGCCCCTCAACCAGGCAATTGATCGATGCAGCCATTGGTGGTACTCTGAACAATAAAACACCTGAAGCAAATTATGAGTTTATAGAAGAGATGTCACTGAATAATTATCAGTGGCAAGTCATGAGGACAAAGCCTAGTGGAGCAGCCAGTGTTTTTAACTTAGACGCGGTCACCATTTTATCAAATCAGGTAAAACTTTTAAATAAGAAAATTTATGGTTTATATGGTTCTACGTAGTTACATTCAGTAATGCAATGCGATACAAATGGAGAAGGAATGAACAATCCAGAATATTTACCCTACTGTCCTAGCTCAGAGAACGAACAAGTCAGCTATATAGGTAATAATTCTAGGTCTCAGAATAATCCTTACAGTGACACTTATAATGCAGGTTGGAAGAACCATCCCAATTTTTCTTGGGGTGGTCAAGGAAACCAGAGACTACAACCCCCTCCAGGCTTTTAACAACCTTACCAGCAAGAGAAAAAGCCTATCCTTGAGGAGATGTTGACGAAGTTTATTTCGGTGTCAGAAACTCACTTCCAAAACACTAAAACAACACTTAAAAATCAACAAGTGTCGATTCAAGGGCCCGATAACCAAATAGGTCAACTTGCCAAGCTAATTTCAGATAGGCCGCAAGGTAGCTTGCCTAGCAACACCAAAACTAGCCCAAGGGAGCAGCTCCATTCAATTACTGTGCGAGATAAAGAAGGGTTAGTTGAATCTGAACCAAAACCAAGGTAAGAAAGTGGTGAGTAAAAGTAAGGTTAAGGTCAGCCAAAATAAGAAAAAACCGGCCAGTAAGGAGTATAAACCTCGTGTGCCATATACCAACGCGACAAAGAAAGACCACACAAACAAATAATTTTGTAAATTTCTTAAACTTCTAAAAAAGTTACATATTAACTTACCATTTATTGAAACTCTTTCACAGATGCCCAATTCTGTTAAATTTTTAAAGGAGCTTTTGGAAAACAAATGAAAGTTAGATGATTTGTCGCATGTGGAGTTAAATGCAGTTTGTTCGGCAATTTTGCAGAATAAACTACCCAACAAATTGAAAGATCCAGGGAGTTTTACTATTCCTTGTTTAATTGGTAGTTTAAATGTTAATAATGCTTTGGCTAATTTAGAGGCTAGTATTAATGTCATGCCCTATAAAATGTTTACACAATTAGGTCTTGGGAAACGCAAACAAACTAGGATGAGTATTCAATTAGCAGATAAAACCATTAGATTTTCTAGGGGTATTATTGAAGACGTACTTGTGAAAATTGATAAATTCATATTCCCAGTTGATTTTGTTATTTTAGACATGGATGAGGATAGTGATGCACTTTAATTTTAGGACGACCCTTTTTAGCAACTGCTAGAACTATTAGTGATGTTGGTACAGGTGAATTAATACTTCGTGTGGGTGATGACACGATTACACTCCAAGATCTTGATTTTGTTAAGACATCTAGTGATCAAGATGATTTTACAAGTTCTATTAATATGAGTAACCATGTGGCTCAACCTTCTTTGCAGGAAACCGAGAGAAAAAATGTAATGGAGTCATGTTCCAATCCATGCGACAGAAACAGAACGACTCATGAAGAACGAATGTTACAAGTCGATAAACTAGAATAATGGCGAACACATGTCAAAGAAAAATCGAGAAAATACGATAAAAAGCCAAAGCGACGACATGATGAGCATGTGGATAGAACGAACCAATTTAAGGTTAGAGACAAGGTACTTCTAGATAAAATAGATCCTCGAATTACCACTTCGAAGCTTGATGCAAAAGGATCGAACCTATTTATGGTATTAAATGTCTTCCCATACGGTACAGTCAAGGTAACTTATTTTGAATTTGGCACATTTAAGGTAAATAACACTCGACTTAAACTTTATTTTGATAATAGAATTGAAAACGATAAATAGGAGCTTCGGCTCCACGAACTACCATGACCACGCGAGCATAAGGTAAGTCGAGCTTAGACTTTAAATAAGCGCTTCTCGGGAGACAACCCAAATGTTTAACATTTGCTAATACTTTTAATTCCATTGTATGCTAATTTAAAATCTTAAAAAAAAAGTGTGTTTTGACCCACACGGGTTTATAGAGTACACAACCTGAACAGATGGACATGTCGTAGGTTGTATGTGAAATGAGGTAATCGAAAGTGAGTTACACGGCTTGGTGACATGGCTATGTAACCCACATGGCCTGGCCACATGGGCGTGTGGGATCTCACATGGGCGTGGAAAAGCGAAGGAAAATACACGCGACCTGGCGACATGGCTATGTGACCCTCACGGCCTTGACACACGGGCATGTCCTAGGCCGTGCGAAACCTAGAGCTAATTTTTTAGAAGTCAAAGAGTTACATGGGCAAGGCACACGGCTGTGTGAGAGACATGGCCGAACCACATGGGCATGTGGGATCTCACAATAGGCGTGAGAGAAACGAAAGAAAACACACATGGTCTTACATATGGCCGTGTGAAAACTAGGTTAATTTTTAATATCACATCGACTGAAAATACTCTACACGGCCATGTGGCCCAAACCCTATAATTCCTTTCTCAATTTGTCTTTTTCTTCTCCCCCAACCAAGCCATCCCATTTTTATTTTATTTTATTTTATTTATTATTATTTGTTATATTATTTATTTTTATTTTACTAATTTTTATTTTATTTTTTTATTTATTATTCTTATACTTATATTTTAAATTTATTTATTTATTTTTGCCATTCTGCTTTTTTAGTATTTTTACTATTATTATTACAATTATCTTTAAGTTTATTGGTATCATTGAGTTTATTATTATAATTTTTTTTATTTTTTATGTTATTTTATTTATCTTTCTTTCTAATTTTGTTTTAGTTGCTTTATTTTTTTATTTTCTTCAACTTATTATAATTATTATTTTTTGAAATATATTTTTATGGTTATTTCTAGTCAAGTTATAACCCCTTAATATTCTTTATTATTTATGTTTATTTTCTTATTAGTTTGCTCAGAATCATGCATTACATTTAGATTTGGCTACAATTCGCTTTTCACTATTCTGGGGATTTCGTCCAATATTCAAGGCAGTTTCAGTTTTCTCCCTCTCTTACAATATTTTGTTTCTACTGTGATTATATCTGTTTGTACATTGAGGACAATGTACATCTTAAGCGTGGAGAGGTTATTTATATAATTATTAGAAAATCCCTGAGTTATGTCTTATGTTTATGTCATTTTCTCATACTTCTATTAGAATAAATTTGTAACACCCCCTAACTCGAAATCGTCGCTGGAACAGGATTACGGAGAATTAACAGACCTTTCAGACAAATTATGAACATCATACAAGTAAATAGCATACATATTATAAAATATTAATAGTGTCCCTTTAATGGACCCTCGAGGCCCAAAATATGTGTTAGAAGTGTATCGGGACCAATTTGAGTGCTCGGAAACTTTTTCATGAAATTCCAAAATTCTTCCTAAGTACAGGGCTCACACGACCATGTAATGGGGCTGTATGAACTCAATATAACCCTTTTATAACAACCTAAACAACCCTGCAATTTAAACCGCAATCAATCTGAAACCAATATCACAACCAATACAATTTATTTACAAATACACCTAAATCATATAAAAAAATTTAATCTCTAAAACTTACTAAATAATCATTCATATGTATCTGTCAAAGTAAACTTAGAAAACTTCATTCAAATTCAATCCAAATTTAGTACCAAATGTGCTATATTAATGACTTATCAAAACATTATATATATTAAGATACACAACCAAAACTACATTGACCCATATACTGAACCTAGGTACGTGCCACCTTTACCAAAAGAAATATACATCACCAAGTTTTTGAGATCGGGATTAGTTCTAGATGCTGGACTAGATCGTTTGACTTTTACTAACCTGCGCGTGGAAAATAACCGTACGCTACGTATGGATATACTTAGTGGTATTACTATAATTTAAATTATTTAAGTAAAAAAAACAAATAAACATATCAAATTATATAACAATTAAGTCATAAATAAACTAATTTATTCTTAACTTTCATTTCTCAACAATAGCAACTCAATTTGGCTATTCAACAATTTAATATCATATAACATCTCATTTGAACATTGTAGCACCCCAAACCCGGCCCAGAAGTTATGGCCGAATCCGGCATGCCACATCAAAAACGTTTTAAAAAAATTTTCCATTCTAAGTCCAGAAAATCGTACTTGATGTTCAAAAGATTAATTCATTAAGGGTTAAAGTGCATGGAAGCTGTGCACCAGGTAGGAAACCGGAAAAGAGGTGGTGAGTCCATCGGACCGCTAAGTACCAACCTCCTTCGGATCCAATCCTAGACATGCATACCGCCATTGCCACACCTTAACGTCATGGATATTTCTAGGAAACCGATTCGATTAAGTCATTTTAGGAAAAGTGATTAATTTTGGAAAATACTTTCATTGCGGAAGCTTTGCTTGTTGTCGTGTTATTTTGAAATCAACTGTTGTTTTTGAAAACGCGCCCTAAAGCTATCTAATTTCACGTTAAAATAAGTATTACCTATCTTAGTAATACATATTAAAACCATCAAAATAAATAAGCGGCCTTATTACATTTAAAAGCCCAAAACCTCAAACGTAATTAAAAGGATGTCCAGATCACCGAAGAAAATCAAACTTTCGAGCGGGTGGCCACTCAATTCCCTCAGCCCAAGCCCACTATGGTTGGGGATTTCTGCGTGGATGAAAATAAAAGGGTGAGTTTGGGGAAACTCAGTGTAAGGAAAACCCATTCAAAGTCCAAGTCACTCAAGCCCATTGGGCCTAAGCCCATTCAGTAATAAATGATCTTGGGCCGAGCCCTTTTCAATTACAAGATGGCCCATAGGCCCATTTCAAAATACATGCAACATCAAGAAACATATGCAAGCCCATTTGGGGAGACTACTCAACCCACCAACCACTACACTCCACCCGTACCAGCCATACACTCCATGTGGGAATAGCTCAACCCACCCAAATTTAACACTCCACAGCTTGACCTTTGCTGCTCATTATCAAATAAATTGAGGCAAAGCCTCCAAGACGTGGACAAGCCACTTTCAAGACTTCCTCCGTCAATATCCCAGTCCCATGCATCGATAATAACAACATGGCATGCAAGAAATAACAACGATCAAACATGCATTTAGGTCAATTTAACCTAGGGGTATTTGGTAATTTATCTCCTAGGGGTAAAGCGTAAATTTTCCACTTTTAAAGGTATTTCAGTAATTTATCTATTTTAGGGTTTTTCATGCATATTCCTACTTTTCACGTACTAATGAATCACGCATCGAGGGTTCTTACCGAATTGGGCTGATTGGCCCATCATTCCAATTTTGGCCCATTAAGCCCAAAAATATCGAGGGCACGTAAATCATGCACTTTGCGGTCCAAACATTGCAGCTTACCAAAAACATTAATCGATTTACCTCACGAGCATTCGCAGACACTCGCAAATCTACAAAATACCGTTTTCGGCATTTCGCTTTTCGCTTTTGCCGATTTAGACTAAGAAAGAGGGTGTTAGTTACACACTGCTTATGACGATATCTTGACGAGATCCACACACGAACCGCCTACAATTGGATTACTAACACGTTAATCTAACTATTCAAATACAAACTACGATTAACCCCTTACAATATTCGACCAACCACACCTACAGATCATAGTAAGCTTATAAGAAATCAATAAGCAACTCATTAACAAATTTTTGTCAATGTTTACCACATAATCATAATTTCACTGCAAGCTGTCTTCCTGAGCAACAGTCACTAAATCATTTATAACTGGAGCTACGAAACTCCAAATCAAGTTCCGTTAATTTTCCTTGAAAATAGACTCATATATCTTCTATCCATAAAATTTTCAGAATTTTGGTTTAGCCAATCAATACCAGATTTTTCTCAAAGTTTCCCATGTTTCACTGTTTGACTAATCTGACCACTCTTCATTACGAATCAAATTTCTCATTGTACAGAATTCAAAATATGTTCTTGTTTATTTCATTAGAAACTAGACTCAATAAGCTTTAATTACATAATTTATTCAGCTTCTAATTCATCTCCCACAATTTATGGTGATTTTCCAAAGTCACGTTACTGCTGCTGTCCCAAGCAGATTTATTACCAAATCACTCTTTCATACACCTATCTTGCATGCTTGTTATTTAAACATGTATATCACCAATCAATCATCACATATCTATGATTTTACTTAAGTATAATCTCCATTTCATCATTTTAAAGCACAACATGTTAGATGATTTTTCCTTTAACATCTAAGGCACATGCATGCTCATTTGTTTGGCTCAACTTCACCTATCTTCCATTTTTCATCAAAAGAACATGAAACAACAACCATTTCCTTCATTTTAATTCATGACTAAATGCTCACAACACAACTAAAAATCAAAATATACTTCAAGAGTTAAGGTAGAATCAAGAAGAACTCATGAACCTCAAAATAGAAGCAAGGTACCAAGAACTTACCTTCAATTTTCCTCCTCCTAATGACCCAATACTCAAGAGCTTTCTCCTCTCCTTTCTCTTCTCTAACTTTCAGCTATGATGAACAAAGATGGACAAAACTTTGTTCTTTTCACCCCTTTTTCTTTTAATAAAACTTCATATTTCATCCATTTAATTCTTTAATACAAAAGACATGATATTCTTATCATGAAACATTTACCTAACACATTATCATGAAACATTTACCTAACACATTATCATGAAACATTTACCTAACCCATTATCATGAAACATTTACCTAACACATTATCATGAAACATTTACCTAACACATTATCATGAAACATTTTGTCTACATTCAACATGATGGTTGGCCACTTCATGTAAAATGGGAGGTTTGTCATGCAAATCCTCCTATTTTGCACTCCTATTTATTTGGTCACTTCGATTTAGCCTATAGCATTTTCAAACATTTTCACATAGGTCCTATTTCATAATTTCACTCACAAATGACAAAATTAAAGCATGAAATTTTGCCAACATTCATAGAATTCCCGAAAATTGGGGCGTTACAAACATCAATCTCTTCATGAATCTTTGATTCATTCTTTTCATTCTCATTTCTCAATTTCAATTCACTTTCCATTTCATGAACAAAGTCGATCATTTTCATTCAATTTTTGCTATTTCATTTATTTGCCCCTATTAACAAGACTCAGACTTTGGCGGATACACGGATCCAACCAAACACATCAGAATGACACCCAGTGTCTAATTGGAAACATAAAAAATTACACACTTTTTCATACCCTTTTTAAATTAAATTCATGCGAATTCAGTTAAATTTTTATCGAAAAATAATTAATTATTATAAAATAATTGAATTGTACTTAAATTATGAACATGTTGAATTTTAATTAAATTAATAATTAATTTTGATTAATTTTGGTTATTTTCGACAGAATTGCACAAAGGGCGAAAAATGGCTCGGTGGACACTGCTAGAAGTACAAAACTGAGAAGCAATTTGATGTATTGAGGAGAACTAAATTTCAGCCTAAGACGATCTAAAATTATATGTATTAATTCATAATATAATTAATTTTAATTTATATCCAATTTAATTTGGGTTAATAAATTATTGTTAATTAATTATGAAAAAGTGGTCTAGTTGAACCGAACCAAGTGAACCGAACTGCCCAAGAAAAGGACAGCCCAAAACCGTCCTGTATTAACCAAAATTTGCTCGGCCCATAAGCAAATAAATAAGTGGAAAATAATAAAAAAATTATTAAATAACAAAGTCCATTTACAGTCCAAAACCAAGTTACATTTCTAGCCCAAATACCTAAAGCCCAACAGCCCAACTAATGACCCAAGACCCAATCAGCCTACACTACCCAATACCCGGTTACACCCAAGCCCAAGTGCCCAAGTGCTGTCCAAAATACACAGGGCCCAAGTGGCCCAATTCGTTAATAGGAGACAGAAAGGCCTAGGGTTTCAGAAACCTTAGGCGCCGCAAAGCACCCCAACAAACTCGTCCGTTCATCTCACCATCTCGCGCCGTTCCAGTGGCCCTCCATCAGCGCCGTGACTCCGGCTCCATATCGCACCGAAATTGACGCATTCATCGCTGGATTTCTCGCTGCTATCTGCAAAAAGGGAAAGAAACAACAGAGAACGAAACAAATATAGCAAAAAATACAATCGAAATCTGTAAATATATTTTACGAGGCTATAAAAGCCCAAATAGAAACGATGTAATGGTACGGTTTTTGGAATATACATACAGATTCAACAAAAGGAACCTATTTTTACAGATACAAAAGATATACACACATATATACACAGAAGAAATAAACAAGAAGCAATTGTTTTTAAGGAAAAGATGATTTTTTTTTCTTCTCTGTTCAACGCATAAATCATTTTTTTTAAAAAGATTAAGTTTAAAAAAGAAATAGGGTTACCTGAACTTCGCCGAGGAGAACGAAGGCTTTTAGCCTTTCCTCCCCCGTGTACGACGGTGCGTACAGCGCATGAGCGCCAGCAGTCCAGTGGCCGGAGGCCGAAGACCGGAGCCGGAGGGTTCCCCTTTTCTCTTCTTTCAGAGGATTTTAAAGTCTTTTTTTTAAACTGGTTACAAAATGAATTTTGGATTAAGTTTTGGCATATATAGCAATATAAAAACGGTGATGTTTTGGGCTTAGTCAATAAGCACTAAAACGACACCGTTTCAGCAGAGGATCCGTGTGTTGACCCGTGACCTGGGGAGGATCCGCGTGTTTTTGGAAAATGGGCTAATTCCCCAATAGGTCCTTCCGCATTTTTAAGCTTTATAATTTCATTTTATTTTTATTTTAATTCGGCCCTAATCTTTTATATTTGTTTCAATTTAATCCTAATGTCCATTAAAATCCATTCTGAAGAACGACGTCGTTTTGGGATTAGGGCAAATTGCCCAGTGAGTCCTTTGTAGTTTTGAACGCATTCCAATTAAGCCTAAACTTTTTTATTTTATTTTTAAAATTAGCCCTAGAACTTTAGTTTTATTTAATTTTAATCCTTTTCATATATTTAATTTATTTTAAATACCTTATATATTATTTATTTTTATAAATACTAGTATATAAATAGTACATTTTATTATCCATTATATTATTTATATTATTATTAAACATTTTATTTATAAATTTTATTATATATCATATTTTACTATATAAAGTATTCTTTACATTTTTATTATAAATTATGTACTATTTTTATTATTCATTAATTATATAAAATTTTAAACTTCTTTTTTAAATTATTATTAAATAATAGTATATATACATTATCCTTATTTACATGATATTTATCGTATTATTTATATATTTTATATTATATTATTATATATTATTACCTATATTATCTTTCCTTTATTATATATATTATTTCATTATTTATTATTTATTAGTATATAAAAATTAAATTTGTAAATTATTATGAACTAATACATATATTATTATATATTTAGTGTATAATATTTTTTTAAATTCACTACAAAATTTTATTCCTATTTAACATAGTATCTTTATTTTATATATAAGTATATTAAGTTATTATACCATGTAGTATATTTTATATTAATCATCTTTAAAACCCTCCTTTGTCATTTATATATATTGTATCAAACATTTTTAATACTTTGTTTATTTTAATTGTGTTTGTTTTCTTATCTTTATTTGCATGTTCATAACTTGTTTATTTTTAAATATCATTTTAGAATGCTAATGATATCTCACCAACTATTTATCATTTTTATTGTTTAACATATTTGCATAAAATTGATTGTTTATGTTATTTTAAGTTATATTTATATAAAATATTGTTATATATTATGTAATTTATACATTGTTAGATTCCTTGTTTTCTATGTTATATTTTGCATGAAATATTATTATGTATGTATTATGTAATCTATATTGTTATGTTCATTGTTTTCACGATTATATCTGCATGAAATAATAATGTATATTATAGTTTTGTCATTATTTATCATTTGATATATTATATGTGCATGAAGTGTTAAAGTATGTAGTTTAGTATTGATATCATAATATATTAAATCCATCATTGTTTTTTTAAAAATTTGTATTACATTTGATCCAAAAGAATTTTAAAATTAAGGTAATATTTTGACATTTAGGAATTCGGGAAATAGTGCCCTAACATGCTGGGTTGCGATTTCTCATTTGTCTAAATGTTTAAAAATACCCTTCTGAATAAGTTTTGAAAATAACGAGATGATTTTAGTTACAAAAGTTTAAAAATATCGTGTCCAATCATGCTGGATACGATGTTTACATTCTTTCGAAGCAAAAGAATCTTAATTCTTTTTAACACAAATTATTACAGTTTTAAAAGAGATCTTATTTCTAAATTCTTTCAAACTTTTGACATTAAGACAAAATTATTCAATTTGGTACCAATTTTGGGCGTTACGAGGGTGCTAATCCTTCATCGTGCATAACCGAATCCTGAACCTATTTTCTCGTAATCACGTAGACCAAAACGTTTTATAAAGTGATTCAATCACACTTTAAAAGATTGGTGGCGATTCTCGTTTTCGTTTTTTTTTTTTTAAAAAAAGGAAAAACTGCTTTTAAAATGGTTTCGACACGTCCAAGTGCTGGCCCAATTCAGCTCATTAGATAATTATTTACGCTTGCAAAGAGGCCCTTGAAGACTTGTTCAAATTGCAATTAAACCCCTCCACAGTTGTTGGCTTTGTAGATTTGCCCCAAGCCATATTTAGCAAAGTTGAAGCCATCAACTTTGCCACATAGATGGCCGGCCAAGGGGTAGCTGTTTGGCTACTATTTTTAGTAAATTTTAGCTGCCACATTCAGCTATAAAAAACCCCCTTGGCTGATCATTCAACACATCCCTCATTCACATCTCTTCTCTCGCAACTCTTCTCACTTATCTCAATTTCTTCTCTCATTTTCCCATTCAAAATTCCTTGCTCTTGTGCTGATTTCTCCTCTGGGGAAGGGATTTTATTCAAAAATTTTTTAGTAGAAATTGAGTGTTTATAGCAACCTTGATTGGCGAGGACAACAAAGAAGGAAGAACGGAGCACCCTAGTCAAGCCATAGAAACCCACCAGATTTGATTCTTGTTCCCTATCTCTTTAATTTTTGTTGTTTTTATGATGAACATATCTATGAATATTTATGTTGTTGGAATGGTTAATTTAATCAGCTTAGCTTGAATTTAATTCATGTTGGGTTAATTGCATTTCATCTGCCTCAATTATTAAAATTGTGTTTATACTATTATAGGCCTCGGTAAAATGCTTGATTAAGTAAAATCATGCCTAAGTTATTCTTGCATTACAATTGTGAGGTAGCTAATGAATTAATTATTTAAACGGATTGAAATTATAATTAATGGACACAGTACTTAATCAGTACATATTTAATCATCTAAGGTAGCTAAGGGTTAAATTAGCAACAGTATCTGACGATACAATTGCCTTGCATATCTTGCAAGATTATTGTGATTAAACTGTTTCAAGGTAAGGATACCTTGTTACCTTACATAGTATTTTATATGCTTATTAAATTTAATTAATCATTTGAATTGACATAGGAATATGCAAGAGATTATTTTAATTCGATAAGTATGTATGTGCAATAACATGTTTGCTTATGGAAATCTGTTTAATCAATTGAATCGGCATAGGAATATGTCAAGAGATGAATAGATTTTTGGTAAGTGAGTATGTTCATAAGTTAGCAAATTACCGAGTTGCCGTGAATTTATTCGTAACAATATAAACATTAGTTTAATAATTTTAAATCAAGAAATGTAATTAATCTAACCCAATTATATCATCTTGGTTAAAATCTTATTTTGAAATTGTGCATCTGAGATTTATTTATTTAGTTTACTTAGTTTAAAATCTTAGTTTTTAGTCACCCTCTTCAAACAAAATATTTTTCTTCACCAAAGTGTTTTAAATAGCATTCATAAATAATCCTTTTCACAGTCCCTATGGGTACGATAACTCGACATTTAGTTGTCACTTATTACTTGTTGCGATTGTGTACACTTGCACATTTCTGTCGTTCCAAGTTTTCGGTGCCATTGCCGGGGACTATTTTAAATAGTCATTATTTGTGAATTTGTTAGTTTTGCATTTTGGTTTATTTTTTTGTTCAATTCTAACTTAATTAATTTTTCTGTGATTATTTCAGGTGTTTATGAGTATTGACCGAATCATCGATTTACTCCCTGTAGACCCTGAGATTGAACAAACTTTCCGAAAGTGAAGACAAGCAAGTCAAAGAAGGACCGAAGAGATGAACTTCGGAAATTCGAATAAAGGAAACAAAGAATACCCTACTCAAAATCCTATCCTTATTGCTGATGATAGGGATAGAGCTTTAAGACAAAGTAATGCCCCATGTTTTAATTTATGTTTTGATTAAATATGACACAATTGTATATCTGCTTTGGGGGTTAAGTGTTCTGGGTGTGTGTGAGAGGTCCCAAGTTCAAGCCTTAGCTTGGGAAAATTTTGTATTTTTAAGACTAAAGCACTATCCCTAGTCAATAGGCTTATATTTATTGTTTGCAAAAACATATCAGAATGGGCCTGCAGGTCTGGTGGTTAAGTAGAGTGATGGAGTGATGGAGGTCCCTAGTCAATAGGCTTTTGGATGTACTAGATGTGTGGAAGAGTTTGAGGGAAGGTGAAATTCTGATAGTGGGTAGTTGTTGAGAGGATATTGTGAGGGTAGTGGATTGGGGGTTAAACTCATCTTCTGACATTTCGTTTTTCACCAACTCTGCCGAATTTTTCCTTTGATTTTCCCCTCCCTTTTGCCAAAATTTTCCTTTCATTCTTTCCTATTCTCAATTTCATTCCAACTCGTATTGGTTGCACAGCGTAGTTCACACGTTCGGTAAGTTTTGGTTTTCGTTTAGCCTTAAATTTTTCTTTCTCTGAATATTAATTAAGAGGGGTTTTGGTTGGTTTTTAGATGGTGGTCGAGGGGCTGGAGATCAGCCATTACCATTTTAAGGGTGCGAAGTTCTTTGTCTCGATCGAATGTGAGGGTTTGATAGAGTATCGATGGTCACTATCATTATGTTTTTGATTGAAAGACGATTTAAGTGACTGAAATTGGGCTTTGGATTGTCGATTTTAGGGACTAGAGTACTCGGGAGTGTTTAGGCATCAATATTGACACAGGTGTGTACCCGAAAGCACAGAAAATGAGAATCAGTGAAAGCCAAAAAACGATTCTGTTGACGTTACATGGGCATGTGGTCGCCCGTGTGGTAGGCCGTATAGTAGTGCACAGGCGTGTGATCGACGAGCCAGGCCGTGAGCTAAATAAATGGGTGCATGATGCGGCCGTGTGACGACTAGTGAGGTCGTGTACAAGACATGGGCTAGACCTATTGGGCCATCTGGGCCACACGAGCATGTGGACCACATGAGTGAACCACACGGGAGTAAGATTTTGGGCCAGGTCGTGTAATCCACACGGCCAAGGCCAATTTGGGCAGTGTGGGCTACACGGGTGTGTGGGCCCACACGGGCAGGCCATATGGGCGTGTAAGCCCATTTTTCTGAAATACTCTGTAAGGTTGCTCGGGTCGCCCAAGTCGACTGGGACCTACTATAGGGTCGGCAAAAGTACTATGTCCCTTAATTACATGATCTGATTATGAGATAAATTTGTTTAGCATGTTACACTTAGCATGTATTCCGATTTAAATGTATGATCTGCTAAATTGCATATTAGCATGACATATCTGTATGTTGTATTGCATCGGGGTTGGGTTGGTATTATTTGGAGGAAGTATTCTGAAAGGCTCTTAAGCCTAATATCTGGCAGCTTCGCAGCAATTATCTGATTATGTGCCGCACTTCGGTATAGCCTGGTGTGTAGGGATGGGTGGGTTGATTTTATCCCCACATGGTGTGTAGGGTTGGACGGAGTTGGTGTATAGAGGCTGGTGGGTAGGACTCTGTTATTCTGTTCTGTTCTACGTGACATATTTGAGATGGGATAAGGCCCTATTTTGTATCTGATTCCATATCTGAGTGGGCTAAGGCTCACACTAATTCTGTAATGGGCTGAGGCCCGAATTGTATATTTAAAGGACTGATTTCTGATGTAACGTTATGTGCATGGTTTCTGTGAGGATTACACATTGAGTTGTAAAAACTCACCATTTTCTGTTTAATTCTACATGTAATCCCCAGACTTGATGGATCAGCGCGACGGAGGACTCGACGGTGGCCACACGTATTTAAACTATTTTTCTCTCGTTTATGGATTTATTGATTATGGGAAATGTTTATGTAATTGGACTTTATGGACTGTTGCTTAAGCTTTGGAAAGACTTAAATGATTTACGAGTTTTTTTTTTAGCTTCAAACTTAACAAAATATGAATTTTCCTATCAATGAAGGTTTTCCATGAAATGAATTATTTTTGCTCAAAACAATTAATTGCTAAAGCTTCCACAACGAACTTATGTTTTAAAATAATCAATTAATTAAGTAAATGATTTTAGAGATAACAAAAGTCAACACATAAGAATGGTTTTATCGCAACAACTTAGTTTTTAACACACTATCATGTGGCATCATCATATTCGGCCTTAATGTCTAGGCTGGGTTTGGAGTGTTAAATTTAGTGGTATTAGAGCCAGGTTGCAAAACTCGGCTGTGGATTTGAGTTTTAAAGATTGGCTTTAAGGAAATAATTTGTAAATAATTTGAATTTTTTTTTGAATAAGTATGTGGTACGCCGAGTCTCCGACGCCGATCCTGTAAGCTTCTAAAACTCTTTTTAGAATTGTCTGAAAGTATGATTAGAATATACTGAAGCTACTTTAGGTAGTGTATTACATTGAAAACACTCTAGGTAGTGTAAAATAAAAACTATAGTGGGACCATTACTCACTATAACTGACTCTGAGTATTCTGATATTGTACTATATAAAATATCTGTTAATAAAATTTCAGAACTATTAATTAAGGCATAAAATTGTTAATATAGATTAATACCGCAATTTACGATGAGCGTACGTGGTACTCGTAGACGGGGTACTAGAGACTGTGGCAGAGGCCGTAGAAGGGCTCAAACGGGGTCCTTATTATCTAGGAATCTGTATAACTTTGATACTAGTGAGACACCGGTATCACCTGTGATAGAGACTAGGTCTTGAGATCGTGCGCTGAGGACGACGCACTGTCCCAAGCCATACTGCGAATTTTAGAGAGGGTTATTGGGCCTAAAACTGGACCCTAGGACCGTGGGTCGGTTATGAAACGGCTTCGGTACAACGGGGCTGAGATTTTCAAGGGTGTCGCTGGAGTCGCCCCTAATGTGGCCGAGTATTGGATAGAGGCCACAAGAAGAATTATGGACGACTTGGACTTCACTACTGAGCAAAAGCTTAAAGGGCTATTTCTCTATTTCGTGACGAGGCATACTAGTGGTGGCTCACGGTTAAGGAGGGCACTCAGCCTGACCGATTGACTTGGGATTATTTTAAGACTTCGTTCCAAGGTAAGTATGTGGGGCTAGCTACATTGGTGCCAGGAGGCGTGAGTTCTTTAATCTTACTCTGGGAGACCGTTTAGTGGCCGAGTATGAGGCTGAGTTCTTGAGATTGAGCCGTTATACGAAAGGCATGGTGGCAACTGAGTGTGAGCGCTGTGTCTGATTTGAGGATGGCCTCAGGGACAGTTTGCAAGTTTTGATAGCTTCGCAAAGGGACGTGATTTTTCTACTCTAGTAGAGAAGGCGAAGATTGCTGAAGAGGTAAAGCGCACTGAGCACCAAAACCGAGACGGAAGGAAGAGTAAGGGGGATTTGGAGCCCTCGAGTTCGGGGATGAGGCCTAAGAAAAAGGCTAGGTGTGATGGGCCAGTGAGAGTTGGGCCTCCGGTTGCACCTACTAGGGTGACATTGTGTGGGCACTGTGGTAGATGCCATCCGGACGAGTGTTGGAGGACTATTGGGAGGTGCTTGAGATGTGGGTCAACTGAGCACCGTGTTCGGGATTGTCCATTGAGAACTAATCAGGTGCAAGCTCTAGGTTCTGGTATTTTACAACCACCGAGAGTAGTTCAGCAGCCATATAGAGACCGAGGTCAAGCCAGGGGCGGTAACAGTATGGGCCGAGGACAGAGAGCACTAGACAAAGGTGCTAGACCGACTGAGGCGAGGTAGCCTGTACTGGTTTATGTTGCTCATCGCCGTGAGGACCAAGATGCTCCGGACGTCATCACAGGTACGTTTTTAATATTTAATGTACCTTATTTGGCATTGATAGACATAGGCTCTACACACTCATATGTAGCTAGTAATGTGTCTAAAACCTTGGGGATTCCAGTTGAGAGTACTTCTAGTGAGGTAACCGTGGTGAGCCCGTTAGGGCAGTGTATCCGAGTGAGTAAACTGTATAGAGACGTTTTGTTAGAGGTTCAGGGGGCAGTATTTCTTGTTGATCTGATGGAGCTTCCATTTGAGGAGTTCGACTTAATTCTGGGTATGGACTGGCTAGTCAAGCACCGAGTGAGTCTGGACTGTGCGACTAAGAGGGTCATTTTAAGGACCGAGTAGGATAATAAGGTAGTTGTGATTAGTTATCTGGCTAATGTAATTTCTACGTTGGTGGCGGAAAAGTTGGTTCGGAAAGGATGTCAGGCATTTTTGGCCTACATCAGTGTTTTTGATTTGAGGAATCTTTGGTTAAGGAGATCAGAACCTTGAGGGACTTTTCAGATGTTTTTCCTGAGGAACTACAGGGTTTACCTCTGAGCTGGGACGTAAAATTTGGGAACGAGCTTATTCCGGGTACAGATTCGGTGTCTATTGCGCCCTACTGAATGGCCCCGAAGGAGCTCATGGAGCTTAAGGCTCAGATTTAAGAATTATTGGATCGAGGGTTTATTTGTCCCAGTGTGTCTCCGTAGGGAGCACCTGTTCTATTTGTAGAGAAGAAAGATGGGACAATGAGGATTTGCATCGATTATCGACAGCTGAACAAGCTAACGATCAAGAATAAGTACCCACTTCCGAGAATAGATGACTTATTCGACCAATTTAGAGGGGCTTCTATTTTTTTAAGATTGATTTACGATCAGGATATCATCAGTTATGCCCTTTGGTTTGACTAATGCACCAACGACATTTATAAACTTGATGAACTGAGTGTTCCAGCCCTATCTGGATTGGTTTGTGGTGGTGTTCATCAATGATATTTTGATGTATTTTAAGCCGAAAGACGAGCCCGATGAGCATCTGAAAGTGGTATTATAGATTCTGTAAAAGAAATAGTAATATGCGAAGTTCAGTAAGTGTGAGTTCTAGCTTCAGAAAGTAACCTTTTTAGGTCACATTGTTTCTGCTGAGGGGATCCGAGTAGATCATCGTAAAATTCGTAGCTTTCTGAGGCTGACAGGGTATTATCAACGCTTTGTAGAAGGGTTCTCTTTGCTCGCGGCTCCGATGATTAAATTGCTACGTAAGGGAGTTCCTTTTGTTTAGACTGATGCACAGTAGGAGATTTTTTATAAGCTTAAGACTGTTCTGACTCAAGCTCCTATTTTGATACAGCTTGAGCTCGGTAAGGACTTCGTGGTATACAGTGATGCGTCACATGTGGGTCTGGGTTGTATTCTGATGCAAGACAGAAAGTTGGTTGCTTATGCATCTCGTCAGCTCAAAACTCATGAGGCTAACTATCCGATGCACGATTTGGAGTTGGCAGCAGTTATCTTCGCTCTAAAAATCTAGAGGCATTACATGTACGGTGAGAAGTGTACTATATATACTGATCACAAAAGTCTCAAATATCTCCTTACCTAGAAGGAGTTGAATCTTAGGCAGCGTAAATGGGTTGAGCTGCTTAAGGATTATGATTGCACCATCGAGTACCACCCTAGTAAGTCCAATGTGGTGGCCGACGTATTAAGCCTCAGGGCTATGACCGACCTGAGAGCGATGTTCGCTCGACTAAGTTTATTCGACGATGGAAGTCTGTTGGCAGAACTTCAGGTAAAATCGACATGGATTGAGCAGACCAGAAGTAAACAGATAGGGGATAAGTCTTTTGAATTGTGTTTCCATCCGGTTGAGAGTGGTGTTACTACTGATTTTGGGATTAACAGTGAGGGGGAATTATATTTCCTCGGTCAGATTTGTGTGCCGAATCATGAGGACTTGAGACAGTTGATTCTGAGGGAAACGCATAGTAGCCCTTATGCTATGCATCCTGGTGGGAATAAAATGTACTGAGATCTCCGAGAGTTGTATTGGTGGCTAGGGTTGAAGTGTGAAGTTACTGACTTCATGGCTCGCTGTCTGACTTATTAGCAGGTTAAGGCTGAGCATCAGTTACCTTCGGGTTTACTGTAGCCGATTAAGATACTGATGTAGAAATAGAAGTGAGTAACGATGGATTTCGTTAGTGGGTTGCCTCTAACACCTACTAAGAAGGATAGTCTTTTCTCTGTAAAAATTGGCCAAGCTCTTTATTACTGAAATAGTGAGGTTGCATGGGGTACCTGTCTTAATCATTTCCAACAGGGATCCTCGTTTCACGTCTCGGTTCTAGAAGAAGCTACATGAGGCTCTAGGTACGAGGTTAGACTTCAGTACTGCTTTCCATCCTCAGACAGATAGTCAGCCGGAGAAGGTGATTCAGATACTGGAGGATATGTTGAGAAGTTGTGTGATTGAATTTCGAGGCAGTTGGGAGGACTATTTGCAATCTAGCGTCTAGGTAGGACCTTACGAAGCACTGTATGGTCGTAAGTGTCACACTCCCTCATACTGGACTGAGCTAGGTGAGCAACGTATTCTGGGTCTGGAGTTGGTTTCTGAAACTGAGGACAAGGTCTGTTTGATTCGGGATCGTCTAAAAGAGGCTTCCGATAGGCTGAAGTCCTATGCAGATCTGAAGCATCGAGAGATAGAATTTTTCGTGGCAGACATTGTTTTCCTTAAGGTCTCGCCATGGAAGAAGATTCTGAGGTTTGGTCGCAAGGGCAAGTTGAACCCTCGGTTTATTGGGCCGTACCAAATTATGAAACAAGTGGGACTAATCGCTTATCAGTTAGAGTTACCTTTAGAGCTAGACCGCATTCACGATGTGTTCCATGTCTCGATGTTGAGATGCTACCGTTCTAATCCCACGCATATAGTTTCTATGGAGCAAATTGAGGTTAGGCCAGATCTAACATTTGAGGACGAGCCAGTTCAGATTCTAGATCACGACATTAAGATACTATGAAGGAAATCTATTCCCTTAATGAAAGTGCTCTGGCGGAATCATAGCGCTGAGGAGGCCATTTGGGAGTCGAAAGATTTGATGCGTCAGCAGTATCCTCACTTTTTCTGAATAGGTAAAATTTTGAGTGCAAAATTTTCTTTTAGAGGGTAGAATTGTAACGCCCCAAGTTTTAATTTATGTTTTGATTAAATATGACACAATTGTGTATCTACTTCAGGGGTTAAGTGTTTTGTGTGTGTGTGAGGTCTCAAGTTCAAGCCTTAGCTTGGGAAAATTTTGTATTTTTAAGACTAAAGCCCTACCCCTAGTCAATAGGCTTATATTTATTGTTTGCAAAAACAAATTAAAATGGGCCTGCTAGTCTGGTAGTTAAGTGGAGTGTTGGAGTGATGGAGGTCCTGTGTTTGAATTTTAGTGGAAACGATGAATGTAATATATTTTTGCTTTTGGATGTACTAGGCATGGAGAAGAGTTTGAGGGGAGGTGAAATACTGATAGTGGCTAGTTGTTGAGAGGATATTGTGGGGGTAATGGATTGGGGGTTAAGCTCATCTTCTGACATTTCGTTTTCCCCCAACCCTGACGAATTTTTCCTTTGATTTCCCCTCCCTTTTGCCAAAATTTACCTTTCTCTTCCTTTACTATTCTCAATTTTGTTCCAACTCGTATTGGTTGCACAACATAGTTTACGCGTACGATAAGTTTTGGTCTTCATTTAGCCTTAAATTGCTCTTTCTTTGAATATTGATTAAGAGGGGTTTCGGTTGGTTTTTAGGTGGTGGTCAAGGGGCTAGAGATCAGCCATTACTGTTTTAAGGGTGCAAAGTTCTTCGTCTCGATCGAAGGTGGGGTTTTGATAGAGTATCAATGGTCAGTATCATTTTGTTTTTGATTAAAAGACGATTTAAGTGACTGAAATTGGGCTTTGGACTGTCAATTTTAGGTACTAGAGTGCTCGAAAGTGTTTAGGCATCAATATCGACACAGGTGTGTACCCGAAAACATAGAAAACAAGAATCGGTGAAAGTAAAAAAACGATTCTATTGACGCCACACAGGCTTGTGGTTGCCTGTGTGGTAGGACGTATGGCAGTACACGGACGTGTGATCGACTAGCCAGGCCATGCGCCAAAGACATGGGCGCGTGACATAGCCGTGTGTGAGAAACGGGCACATGACACTGTCGTGTGTGAGACACGGGCTTGACCTATTAGGTCGTGTGGGCCATATAGGTCTGTGGGCCCACACGGGCGTAGATTCTGGGCCAGGTCTTTTGATTCACATAGGCGTGTGGGCCCACACCGGTAAGCCACATGGGCGTGTGAGCCCATTTTTCTGAAATACTCTGTAAGGTTGCTCGGGTCGCCCAAGTCAACTGGGAGCTACTATAGGGTCGGTAAAAGTACTATGACCCTTAATTACGTGATCTGATTATGAGATAAATGTGCTTAGCATGTTACACTTAGCATGTATACCAATTTGAATGTACGGTCTGCTAAATTGCATATTAGCATGTCATATATGTATGTTGCATTACATCAAGGTTGGGTTGGTATTATTTGGAGGAAGTATTCTGAAAGGCTCTTAAGCTTGATATCTGACAGCTCCGCTGTTATTATCTGATTATGTGTGATACGTGATATTCATGATAGGTTTTAAATATTTATAATGAATCATTCTTGAAACTAACTATTATCACGATAAAGGCAAGTGTACCAATCGAATAGTAGTATAACTTTAGCAATACCGGATTATCGAACCCAAAGGAACTAAAAATACTAGTGTCTACTTTATTTTCATTATCTAGCCTAAAAAATAAAAGGGTTTTGTTTATCTAACTAATTAATTAAACTAAGAAATCGCAGAAAAAAATTTGGGGAAAATACTTTTTGGAAAACTCGATTGATGAAGACAATACCTAAGGAAAAATCCACCTAGACTTCACTTGTTATTTGACTCTGAATCGGACGATTTATTCATTCAACTTGTTCCATAGAGATCCCTAAGTTATATTATTATCTCTCTCGAGACTAACAACGTCTAACCCTAGTTTGAATAATTGAAATCTCTTTCTAATTAACGCCCTAGGGTTGCATTAACTCGATCTATGGATCCCGTTATTAGGTTTCACCCAAATCCTGAAAAATCTTGTCACCCTATCTCTAGGCGCGCAACCAACTCCGCTTAATTATGACAAATTTACTCTTAGACAGGGTCTATTCCTCCTCTGAATAAGAGCTTAACTTGAATCAATTTCTTGGAATATCAAAACAAGAATTAAGTACACATAATTAAGAACAAGTCAAATATTTATCATACAATTCAGATAATAATAACAACATCCGTCTTAGGTTTCATTCCCCTTAGGTATTTAGGGGTTTTAGTTCATACTAATGAAAGAACACATCTCAAAATAATAAAAATAACAAAACATAAGAAAACCCAAAACTCCTGGGGGAATTTGAAGGGAGATCTTCAGTCTTGATGGTAAATCCAGCTTCTGAGATGGATCGATCAGCTTTCCTTGAGAAATTTCTTACTTTCTCCTCTACATCCCCTCTCTAAGTGCCTCCTCCGGTGTTTAAATAGGCTTTGGAATGCCTAAGAGCCCTCAGAATTGGCCTTTTCCAAATTGGACTAAACTTGGGCTCGGCAGGGACACGCCCGTGTGCGATTGCTTAAGGCCGTGGTCAAGGCTGTTAAATGGGCACGAGTGTGTGATCTACCCGTGTAAGTCGTGCTTTGACCTTGCCAATGGGACACGGCCATGTGACACGCCCGTGTGAGGAAGTCCAGGCCGTGTTGTTTTCCCATGTAGGTCCATTTTCGATGTTTTCAGGCCGTTTCTCGTTCTTTTTATTTTCTTGTGCTCATCTAAGTATAAAAAGTGAAATTAAGGCATTAGGAGCATCGAATTCACCAAATTTAAGGAAAAATCATCCATAAAATGTGCTAAGCATGGGATAGAAATATGTATAATTACGGTTTATCAAATACCCCCACACTTAAGCATTTGCTTGTCCTCAAGCAAAACCCTCAACTCATAATTAAAGTAAATTCTTCTCAACTTATAATTTCTATCGATAATATCTCAAAATAATCCATAGGTAATCATACATTAAGAATTTGACTGAAAGAACATCAAAGTTCCAAAACATTCCAAGTTGAGTATTTTATCATGAAAGCATAGGTGTCTCCCCTTATCTAAGTAATTACCTTCGACTCAAAATATCACAGAGTTTCACATCCTCACTAAAGATTCACTCAAATCACTCAAGGTGTTTAAGGACAATACATGAAGCACTCAATAGTCAATAATGAAAGGTCATTACCATAGGCTTGCATGAAAATCAAATCTCCACCACTATATATTGAAATGAATATCAATCAAAAGGTCTTTAAAGGGTTGTAACGTGGCTTTGGTTAGGGGGTGTGGCCACAAGCTGAAAGAAAAGGTTAGAATCGAGATTGAATTGAAAAACTGCCTACTAGAAAAAGTAATTAAACATCAATTACGTACAACAAAACTTTTTCTCAGAATATGGAATTTAACTTCTTTAGCTTAGAATATCACTACTACTAATATGTATACATGTATTTTTTTTAAGAACAAGTCAAATTACAAAATAGAATAAAATATAGCTAAGCAACTATTCCAACTCAAATCTCGACAAAAATAGGGATCAAATTAATTTAGGGGATTTCAACAATAATGAGTTATGGTTTAATATTGAGGGTAAATTAATGAATGAGTTGTTAGGCTCAAGGGGGGTTTACTAAGGGTTAATTGTGAAGGTAGGCTTTTATGGAGTGAGTGGGTTAAACCTAAGTGCCTTTATCATTTTGACATATCAAATCAAATGGTATGGTCTTGACATGCATAATCAAGCAAGTTCTAGAATAACAATTCAATACGGACTCACTCATAATGAAAGTGAGCATGAAAGAAATAATAGATGCTCTAAAGGCTCAAGATCTCATAAAAATTATGGCTTTTTGATGTTTAAACTTGTGAATTCCAACTCAAACTAATACCTAAACTTGGGGAAAGAACCTAAAAGTTTTTAATTCTTCAAAAATCAACTTATCATGCTTGATTCCCTAATATCTTAAAGTTTAAACAATCAATGCATAAATGCCTATGTTTTAATTCAAGACATATCAAAAAAAATCATAAATTAATCAAAATCCATTCTAATCATGGCATGAGAAGATCACATGAGAATAAGAAAAAATTTAGGGATTTCTAATGACGATATAAAAGACCCCCCACACTTAAGATGTACATTGCCCTCAATGTAAAAAGGTAGATATATTGAAAAAGATAGATTTAGAATCATAAGATAGGGAGAGAAGTGAAACTTCCTGAATAATGAATGAACTCCTTGAATTGGTGTTTTGAAGAATAATCGGCGTGAGAGTAGAGGAGGATACTCCGGTGGTGGTAGAGGTTAGGTTCCACAAATGCTGCGCCAAAAGAATATTATATCTCAAGTTGGCTATGGCCGTGGTCGAGCAGGACATGGTAGTCGTGGAGAACCTTTCCCAGTGGAGTTTCAAGTTCCTAAGTAATAGTTAGCTTTGGAGCTCTTTATAACTGTGATAGGATCAAGAACTCTTTTAGAAAATATATAGGGGAGACTAAGTACTCATAATGAATTAGCCGGAATTAAAAATTGTAAAATAATAATTATAAAACCTAATAAAAATAAGGTGAAAGAAAAATAAAAAGTAGTCTTAAAATAAAATAAAAGTAAAAACATAAAATAATAAATAAAATTTTTTTAAACATCTTCATCGCTAAATGGTTCGCGAGGTGGGGGTGGCGATGAGATGTGGAAGTGCTGATAAATCTGCTGTAAAGTAGCATTAATGTTATCGAAGCGTTGAAAACACTGTTGCTCGAATCGGGTAAGGCGCTCAGAGATGTCAGCGTATAAAGCCGCCGCATGAACTGGACGAGAGGGTAGTGGTGGGTGAGACTGTGGGTCCTCATTACATGGAGGAACATAATCAGTAATGTCCTCGGGATCCTCCTCCTCAGTGGATTGGGCTAGGCGATACTGAGGAAGGTGGGTTCCTCGACACTTCTCGATCATCCTCATACTAATAATGCTTGAGATGCCCTGTGGGGACATCTGGCCCATGAGAGTGAGGGAGAATGATTGGGCTGCTGTGTTGAGGAATCCGAAGTGCTGAGCCAACCGCGTCACATAAGGCCCAATGGAGATGACCCCCTCCCTATGCCGCTCCGTCTGATGTTAAATGGCGAGGGCAATGAAATAGGCAAGGTTGAAGATGTGCCCGTGCGACATACACCATAGAAAGTAGGCGTCGTGAGTGTCGACGACGCCAGTGCTCTCTCGCCTTCCTATTAATGTGTAAGCTAAATAGCGTGTAGGTACCTCAGAGATAGAGAGAGATCTGATGCCTTGGAGCGGCTAGGATTGTAGGAGGCAGAGCCTGGGGCGAGGGCATTCCAGCACCGTGAAGGAGAATGATAGATGTGGCGATTGAGAGTGTGGAGCTTATTCTCCTGCATGAACTCTTCCGTGTAAAGGCCCAGTGCGATACCGAAATCTGGGACGCTCAACTGGCGGACTAGACTGTTGAGGCTAAATTGGATCATTCCCGGATCATCAAAATAGATCACCACGGTCTGAAGATGAAATGTTGACCAAAATTTCATCGTGAGCTCGAGATACATCGGTTCAACAATCTAGAAGAAAAGTCCCCAAGGATCGGTAGTGAGGAGGGCCCGAATTGCATCAGCAAGTTAGACTTGTTCTAGCGTGGTCCAGTCTATACAGCGGCCTAGTTCCAAGGGTCGGGCCCGTAGAATCTGAAATAGTTCCTCCTGATTGCCTGGTTGAAATCAGAGGAAGGGGTGGCGATTTTCTGTGGTAGGTCCCGAGGATGACGCCCTTTTTCATTTTTCGAAGCGGGGACGGCAGTCTTCTTGTTACGTGAGGTAGACATAATGTACCTGTAATGGAAATTGAAGTGGAATGTGAATACTTTCTATGGGGCTTACATATTAACCTATACTATAACAACCAAAATAAATGTGCCAAATAACCCTATGAGAATAAGTAATGGAGATATCTAAAGAATGAATTTGTGTGGGGTTAATTGCATGAAACTCATAGAAATGATGAATAAATGTAGCCTAATATACCGAATAAGAAAAAAAATAAGAAATTACCAAAACAAAACTTAAAAACATAAATTTATCTACTATTCTAATTATGAATGTGCACGTAAAATAGTCAAATGGAGCATAAAAATCATGAAAGAAGCAAAATAATTGAAGAATATTGAGATAAAAGAGTAAACAAACGCAAGAGGGAGGAGCTTAGGCGTAAAAAATGTGGTTGAAGGCGGCGTACGGGAATGGCAGGAGGCCATGTGAATCTGCAACGGCTAAGGTTAGGGAGATGATGAATAGTGAAGGGTATTTATAGATTTTGGGACACACGGCCAGGGGACACACCCATGTTCCCCAATTTTTGCCCGTGTGATTCGTGAATTTTAAATTTGGGCGTGTCTGACATTTGGCCCACGCCCGTGTTCCTTGGGCGTGTGAGAGCCCACGGCCGTATCGCACGGCCGTGTCTGTCTTCTTTTGCTTCTCCCACGCCTGCGTATGTAGGTCCACGCCCTTGTTAATCTGACAGGTTCGACCACTGGTTCTAGACACGGGCGTCGCAAATGCCCGTGCTATTTTCTCAGGTTCAATCATGGTTTTTAATAAACTGTAAATTATACATATTTTCACCCCATGTTTAATGCATTTTATGGATGATTTCTCATTAGAATTGGTGAATTCAATGCTCCTAATGCTTTAATTTCATGTTTTATACTTAGGAGAGCATAGGAGAGTGAAAGAAGCAAAAAACGAGCCAAAAAGGGACAAAACAGACCAAATCGAGAAGATGACACGGCCTAAGCCTTGCTACACAGGTAGCTCACACGTCCGTGTCTTTCGAGGGTGTTGACCAAGGATTTCACGATTCACACAGCCTGGCAATTGACCCATACGGCCGTGTGCAATTTAACGGATCGAACACGGCCTAGCAATCACATCACACGACCGTGGCACACGGGCGTGTCCCTGCCAAACCCAAGTTAAGTCCATTTTGGAAAAGGCCACTTAGGGGGGCTTCTAGGCATTCCAAAGCCTATAAATACACCCTAGAAGAGGAGAAAAAGGGAGAGGGAGAATACGGGGTAAGGAATTACTCCAAGGAAGCCGATTGATCCATCTCAGGAGCCGGATTCATCCTCAAGGCTGAAGATCTCTCCTCAATTTCCCTTCAGGAGTTTTGGGTTTTCTTTATGTTTTGTATTTGTTATTCTTCTGAGATGTTTTCTTATTTAGTTATGAACTAAATCCCCTAAATACCTAAGGGGAGTGAAACCTAAGACGAATCTTGTTATTATTTTCTGAATCGTATGTTAAATATTTAACTTGTTCTTAATTATGTGTTCTTAGTTCTTGTTTTGATATTCCAGGATAATGATTCAAGACATGCTCTTATTCAAAGGAGGAATAGACCCTGTCTAAGAGTACTTTTGTCATAATTAAGCGGAGTTGATTGCGCGCCTAGAAATAGGGTGACAAGATTTTACTAGATTAGGGTGAAACCTAATAAGGGGATCCATAGATCGAGTTAATGCAACCCTAAAGTGTTAATTAGAGAAAAGTCTCGGTTATTCAATCTAGGGATTAGACGTTATTAGTCTTGAATAGGGATAATAACATAACTTAGGGATTTCTACGGAACAAGTTGAATGAATAAATCGTCCGATTCGGAGCCAGAATAACAAGTAAAGTCTAGGTGGATTTTTCCTTAGGTATTATCTCAAGTCAATCAATTTTCCCAAAAGCAATTCCCCAATTCTTTTCTCTGTGCGTTCTTAATTTAGATAATTAGTTAATTAAAACAAATAAACAACCCCTCTTTATTTATAGGTTAAATAATAAAAAGATAGTTATTACTAGTACTTTTGGTTCCCTTGGGTACGATATCCCGGTCTTGCCAATGCTATACTATTGTTCGATAGGTGCGCTTGCCTTTTCGTCGTAATAATAGTTAGTTTAGGTTTGATCTTCATTATAAATATTTATTACTTGTTACGAATCACGCGATCAAGTTTTTGGCGTCGTTCCCGGGGAACTAAAATATTAGGAACGCTCAATTTTTATTACTTTAGCCATTTATTTTTCTTGCAATTTAATTTAATTTTATTATTATTATTTATTAATTCACTTTTTCTCTATCTTGGTAGGTTTTTGTAGTTTATGACTAGAAGAAACCCGTCGGGACCATTACTTGTTGACGAAGAAATCGATCACACAGTTCGCAGAAACCATAGAGAAATAAAGCGCAGCTTACGATACACGGAGAACGAGCAAGAAGACCATACTCAAAGTCCAACCGAAGAGATGGTTGAAAACCAAAACAATCAGCTACCTCCCGCAATTGCGGTTAATCAAAATCCTACTCCACGCACTATGTATGATTATGCTAACCCTTCTTTAACAGGAACTGAATCTAGCATAGTTAGACCTACTGTAGCTGCAAATACTTTTGAATTAAAACCTAACACCATTCAGATGATACAACAATTCGTTCAGTTTGATGGTTTGCAGGATGAAGATCCCAACACTCACTTAGTGAACTTTCTGGAATTTTGCGATACATTTAAAATCAATAGCGTTTCTGATGATGTCATCATCTTCGGTTATTTCCCTTTTCATTGAGAAACAAAGCTAAACAGTGGTTGAACTCGTTATCACGAGGGTCAATTACTATTTGGGAACAAATGACCGAAAATTTTTTACTAAAATACTTTCCGCCGGCTAAAACGGCTAAATTACGTAATGATATCTCTTCTTTTGTGCAAATGGATTTAGAAGCACTTTACGATGCATGGGAGAGATATAAGGACTTACTGAGAATGTGCCCTCACCATGGGATACCACTTTGGCTTCAAGTACAAACATTCCACAATGGTTTGAATCTCTCAACTCGGCAAATGGTTGATGCAGCTGCTGACGGAACCATCAACAATAAAACACCGGAAGATGCCTATGAGTTTATTGAGGAGATGTCACTGAATAACTATCAGTGGCAAGTCATGAGGACTAAGCCAACAAAAACAACCGGCGTTTATAACGTCGACTCAGTTACTATGCTCTCTAATCAGGTAGAACTTCTCAATAAAAAGATTGATGGTTTTCTTAGTTCTACGCAAGTACATCCAGTAATGAGGTGTGACTCAAGTGGAGGAGGTGTGCATACAGAATATCAATCCTTCAATCCTACAACCGAAGAGGAACAAGTCAACTATATGGGTAACAATAACTTTAGATCTCAAAATAACCCATACTGTAATACTTATAATGCAGGTTGGAGGAACCACCCAAATTTCTCCTGAGGTGGTCAAGGGAATCAAAAGCAACAAAATCATTAGGGTTTTCAACAGCCACCTTATCAACAAGAGAAAAAACCAAGCCTTGAAGAGATGCTCTCAAAGTTTTTTTTGGTATCGAAAACTCATTTTCAGAACACTGAGACAACACTTAAAGATCACCAAGCATCGATCCAAGGGCTTGAAACTCAGATAAGCCAGCTCTTCAAACTAATCTCGGAAAAACCACTAGGAAATTTACTTATTAACACCAAATCAAGAGAGCATGTCAAAGCTGTTACACTAAGGAGTGGGAAAGTGTTAGCTGAATCTGAAAAGAAGTTAGCACAAGAAGCTGTGGAAAGCGAAAGGAGGGAAGAAAAACCCAAAAATAGTGATAAACAAGTGCCGGAGGAATATACACCACCGGTTCCATATCCAGCAAAATTAAAAAAGATCGCATTGATGCACAATTCGGTAAGATTCTTGAACTTTTTAAGCATTTACATATCAGCTTACCTTTTGTTGAAGCCATCTCGCAGATGCCTACCTACGCAAAATTTTTGAAGGAGCTTCTAACAAACAAAAGGAAGTTCGAGGACTTATCTACAGTATAACTCAACGAGGAATGCTCCGCCATACTCTAAAACAAGCTGCCAACCAAACTAAAAGATCCAAGAAGTTTTACCATCCCTTGCTTAATTGGTAATCTAAATGTTGAAAAAGCACTAGCTGATTTAGGCGCTAGTATTAATTTGATGCCATATAAAATGTTCAAACAACTTGGTTTTAGGGAACCTAAACCTACTAGGATGAGTACTCAATTAGCCGATAGATCTATTAAATATCCTAGGGGTATTATAGAAGACGTACTCGTAAAAGTAGATAAATTTATATTCCCTGTTGATTTTGTTGTGCTTGACATGGATGAAGATGTGGAAGTACCCTTAATTTTAGGATGCCCATTCCTAGCCACTGCTAGAGCGGTGATTGACGTGGGTGACGGTAAATTGGTACTTAGAATAGGTGACGAGGAGATGATATTTAAAATTTACGATGCTATGCGATTCTCTAGGGAACAGGATGATTCATGTTATTTCATTGACTCTATTGATCATATTACTCAAGACTCTTTTCAGGAAATTGTACAAAAGGAGACGACAAAACCATATCCAGCTCAAGACGAGGAGGCAGGTGAGGAACCTAATGACCATTCGTCAAGACAAGTAAAATATGAGGGCATTAAGATAAACGATGAACTTAAGGAAAAACCCTCTATTGAGGAACCTTCCAAACTGGAACTTGAACAATTACCAAACCATTTAGAATACGCATTTCTTGGAAATAATTTGACATTACCAGTTATTATTGCTTCTAATTTGCGACCCAAGGAGAAAGAGGAATTAATCTAAATATTAAAAGAACATAAGAAGGTCATAGCGTGGAAAATTTCTGACAATAAAGGAATCAGCCCTTCTTTCTGCACCCACAAGATTTTCATAGAAGATCAATACAAACCATGTGTGCAAGCTCAACGACGTCTGAACACCAACATGAAGGAAGTTGTAAAAGCTGAGGTAATTAAACTTCTAGATGCTGGAATTATTTATCCTATTTCTGACAGTTCTTGGGTAAGTCCAGTGCAGGTTGTCCCTTAGAAAGGAGGCATGACGATTGTGACCAAAGAGAAGAATGAATTAATCCCAAAAAGAACAGTTACGAGGTGGAGAGTTTACATAGACTACAGGAAACTGAACGATGCCACAAGAAAAGATCACTTCCCCTTACCATTCATTGACCAAATGTTGGAAAGATTATCCGGACACATGTATTACTGCTTTCTAGATGGACTCTCCGGTTACTTCCAAATCCCAATAGCTCATGAAGATCAAGAAAAGACGACATTCATATGCCCATATGGTACGTTCGCTTATCGTAGAATGCTGTTTGGATTATGTAACCCTCCTGCCACTTTTCAGCGCTGTATGATAGCCATATTTGATGAACTCGTGGAAGATATCATGGAAGTCTTCATGGATGATTTTTCGGTATTCTATAACTCTTTCCATCTCTACCTTAAAAATTTAAAACGAGTTCTAATAAAATGTGAGGAAACAAACCTTGTACTTAACTGGGAGAAATGTCACTTCATGGTTCAAGAAGGAATTGTATTATGGTATAAAATTTCTAGTAAAGGGATTGAGGTGGATAAATCTAAAATAGAAACAATCGAAAAATTACCACCCCCTAGTTCAGTTAAGGCTATTAGAAGCTTTTTAGGACATGCTGGTTTTTATAGAAGATTTATTAAGGATTTTTCTAAAATAGCTAAGCCTTTGACTAAATTGCTAGAAAAAGATATACCTTTTAACTTCGATCAAGAATGTTTAGAAGCATTTAATACTTTAAAGGATAAATTAATTAATGCTCCAATCATAATTGCACCTGATTGGAACTTGTCATTTGAACTAATGTGAGATGCGAGTAATTTTGCAATAGGTGCAGTATTGGGACAACGAAGAGACAAACATTTTCAACCTATCTATTACGCCAGCAAAACCTTAACGGCTCACAAGAAAACTATACTACTACGGAAAAAGAGTTGTTAGCTGTGGTTTTTGCATTTGATAAATTTCGATCATCTCATATTGTCTAAATTTGTTGTTTACACTGACCATTTTGACCTTTGGTACCTTTTAACTAAAACCGATGCAAAACCTCGTCTCATTCGATAGATTCTCCGATTGTAGGAATTTGACTTGGAAATTCAAGACAAGAAAGGAGCTGAAATCTCGCAGCTGATCATCTGTCCAGGCTCAAGAAATCCAATACCAGAAAACTAGATGACGTGGAAATAAATGATTCATTCCCTGAAGAACAATTTTTCGCTATATCCAACTCCGAGGTACCTTGGTTTGCAGACATCGCGAATTTTTTAGCTGCTAACATTTTCCGAAAAGGGTTAACACACCAGCAAAAGAAGTGATTCTTTAATGATGTGAAACACTACATTTTGGAAGATCCATTTCTGTTTCGTAGATGTGCGGATCAAGTCATCAGAAGATGCGTTACAGGATCAGAAATATCAAAAATAGTGGAACATTGCCACTCAGGGCCAACCGGAGGACACTATAGTGGCATTAAGACCGCACACAAAATACTTGAATCATGTTTTTATTGGCCTTCGTTATTCAAAGACGTTATCAGGTATGTTACTTTATGTGAAAAATGCCAACGGACAGGTAACATATCTAAACATGATGAAATGCCTCAAAACTATATACTTTCTTATGAAATATTTGATGTTTGGGATATCGATTTCATGGGCCCATTCCTCTGTTCATTCGAAAATAAATACATCTTAGTAGCAGTTGACTACATGTCCAAATGGGTAGAAGCCTAAGCTCTACCTACTAATGACGCTAGAGTGGTAGTACGTTTCCTTAAAAAAATCTTCTCGAGATTCGGAACACCTAGAGCAATTATCAGTAACAGGGACACTCATTTTTGTAATACCGAATTTGAAAAAACCCTTAAGAAATACGGAGTTCATCATAGAATAGCCATCCCATACCATCCTCAAACTAATGGACAAGTTGAAGTAGCAAACCGAGAACTTAAACAGATCCTTGAAAAAACAGTAGAATCAAACAGAAAAGACTGGGCAACAAAAGTAGACAATGCCTTATGGGCTTACAGAACTGCTTTTAAAACACCTATAGGGACATCACCTTACAGACTTTTTTACGGAAAAAGTTGTCATCTACCATTCGAACTAGAGCATAAAACTTTTTGGGCTATTAAATTTCTAAACCTTGTTCCCAAACTTGCAGGAAAAAATAGGTTGATGCAGCTGAACAAGCTAGATGAATGGCGAGCCAATTCATACGAAAATTCACGCCTATACAAGGAAGCAACAAAGTGGCGCCATGATGTTCATTTAAAGAAACGACAACAATTTGAAGTTAGAGATCTCGTCTTATTATACAACTTTAAACTCAAATTGTTTCTCGGGAAACTAAAATCACGATGGTCAGGACCTTTCGTAATTCAATCTGTTCATCCATATGGCACAATAGAGGTAAGTCACTCATCATACGGTACTTTCAAGGTAAATGGACACCGTCTCAAACTTTATAATGGTGAGAATTTTAAAGTCGATGGAAAGGAGCTACGACTCCACAAACCGCCCTGAATATACCAACAAGGTAACAGTCGAGCTTAGACTATAAATAAGTGCTTCTCGGGAGGCAACCTGAGTACTAACAATTTTAAATTATTTTAAATTCAAGTTTTAAACATTTAGGTCAATAACAGGGTATTTGAAGCACAGGTTCCTGCTCCATACGGCTAATAACATAGTCGTGCTTAATACCGTGTGACCAACACGGAGGGAAACACGACCGTACGATACTACCGTGCGAAAACAGGGTAAATAATTTCCCCAAAACACGGGATGCGATAAATCCCCACGCCCATGTGATATGGCCGTGGGTGAACTTGATAGGTGAACACAAGCGTGGGAATGGAAAAACACAAGCGTGCCAGGGGTAAGGTTCAATTCTATTTCTTTGACACGGACATGCGACATGCCCATGCCGTTAAACCGTGGACAACAATACATGGGCATGGTATTCTCACATGCGTGTGGAAGAAGTGAACAAAGCTAGGCACGGCAGTGCGATATGCTTGTGTGCCACACACGCCCAAGACGAACGGGCTCACTTTCAGAGTACACGGGCATGGCCTTAGGCCGTGTGGCTTTCCCCTATATAAGCAAACCACTATTCATTTTCTTCTTCCTTTCAAAAGCCTAGCCGAAATCTCCCCCTCTCCACTCCCTAATCCCTATTCTGGCCACCATTCCATAGATTCTCACTTCTTCAACCCCCAAACCACCCTAAACTCCACTCCACATGCATTAATCCTCACTTTCTCCTCTCTTTTCCCTTCATTTTTCCTCCGCACAGCTGTACCCCCACAGTACGAGGATCCACCGACTCAGCCACCACCACCCTCTCGTCCAGTTCATGCGACAGCTTCATATGCTGACGTCCCTGAGCACCTCACCAGATTCGAGCAGCAGTGTTTTCAATGATTTGACAACATTGATGCTACTCTACAGCAGATTTGTCAGCACCTCCACATCTCATCGCCAGTCCCACCTCGCCAACCATCCAATGATGAAGATGTTTAGAAATATTTATTTTATTATTTTATGTTTTTAATTTTTATTCAAACTACTTTTTATTTTTTATTTTTATTTTTGTTTTTTAGCATATTTAAAATTTTATTATAAATTTCGGTTATTTCTTTTCGAGTACTTATTCTTCCTAATATCCCCTAAAAAGTTCCTGATTTTATCATAGTTATATAGAGCTCTTAAGCTCATCATCACATAGGAACTAAAACTCCACCGGAAAAGGGTCTCCACGACTGCCATGTCCTGCTCGACCACGACCATAGCTAGCACTAGATATAATATTTTTTTTGCGCAGGACTTATGGCCTAATGAACCTCTACGACCGCCGGAGTATCCTCCTCTACTCTCGAACCGATCACTCTCCAAAACTCTAGTTCGAGGAATTCATCATACAGGAAGTTTCTCTTCTCTCCCTATCTTATTTTTATACTCTAATATCTATCTTTGTACATTGAGGGCAATGTACATCTTAAGTGCGAGGGGCTATTTATTTTATTATCAGAAAACTCCTTGAATAATCATCTTGTTCTCTTGAAAAACTCTCATATCATATTTAGGATAAATTTTAATTAATTTATGATTTTGATTGATATATCTTGAATTAAAACATAGGGATTTATGCATTGATTATTTCAACTTTAAGACAATAGAGAATTAAGCATGATGAGTTGATTTTTAAGAATTTAAAATTTTAGGCTGTTTCCCCAAGTCTAGGTATTACTTTGAATTAGAATTCATGAGTCTAAACATCAAAAAGCCATAATTTTTGTGAGATTTTTGAGCCTTTTGAGCATCTATTCATCCTTTCATGCTCACTTTTATTATTGCTTTGAGTGCTTCAGTATTGAACTGTTATTCTAGAACTTACTTGATTATGCATGTCGAGACCACACCATTTGATTTGATATATCAAAATGATTAAGGCACTTATGATTAACTCACTCATGCCATGAAAAGCCTACCTCCACGATTAACCCTTAGTAAACCCTCTTGAGCCTAACAAACCAATTCTTGTATTACCCTTAATATTAACCTTTAACCCATTATTGACTGAAATCCTCTAAATTAATCCCTATTTTTGTCGAGATTTGAGTTGAATGGATTGCTAGCTATGTTTTGTTCTTTATATTATTTAACTTGTTCTTAAAAAAAACTATGTATATTTAT
Source organism: Gossypium arboreum (assembly GCF_025698485.1). Classification (NCBI taxonomy): domain Eukaryota; kingdom Viridiplantae; phylum Streptophyta; class Magnoliopsida; order Malvales; family Malvaceae; genus Gossypium; species Gossypium arboreum. The sequence continues at coordinate 115,103,428 of NC_069070.1, read as the reverse complement.
TCTCTGTTGTACGCAAGCAAAGATTAACTCTTTTTCTAGCTAGGCAATTTTTCAGTTCAATCTCAATTCTAAACTTTTCTTTTAGCTTGTGACCACACCCCTTAACCAAGCCTCATTACAACCCTCTAAAGACCTTTTGATTGATGTATTATCTTAAATTATAGTGGTGGAGATTTGATTTTCATGCAAGCATATGGTAATGACTTTCCATTATTGACTATTTAGTGTTTCCTTTATTGTCCTTAAAAACACCTCGAGTGATTTGAGTGAATCTTTAGTGAGGATGCAAAACTCTGTGATATTCTGAATTAAAGGTAATTACTTAGATGAGGGAAGACACCTATGTTTTCGAAATAAAATGCTCAACTTAGAATGTTTGGAACTTTTATGTTCTTTTAGTTGAATTCTCAATGTATGATTACCTATGAATTATTTTGAGATATTATCGATTGAAATTATAAGTTGAGAAGAATTTAATTTGATTATGAGTTGAAGATTTTGCTCGAGGACAAGCAAATGCTTAAGTGTGGGGGTATTTGATAAACCGTAAATTATACATATTTTCACCCCATGTGTAATGCATTTTATGGATGATTTCTCATTAGAATTGGTGAATTCATTGCTCCTAATGCTTTAATTTCATGTTTTATACTTAGGAGAGCATAGGAGAGTGAAATGAGCCAAAAAGGGACAAAACAGACCAAATCGAAAAGATGACAAGGCCTATGCCTTGCCACACGGGTAGCTCACACGCCTATGTCTTTCGAGGGTGTCGACCAAGGCTTACATTATTCACACGGCCTGGACATTGACCCACACAGCCGTGTCCAATTTAACAGATCGAACACGGCCTGCCAATCACGTCACAAGTTAAGTCTAATTCGAAAAAGGCCACTTAGAAGGGCTTCTAGGCATTCCAAAGCCTATAAATACACCCTAGAAGAGGAGAAAAAGGGAGAGGGAGAATACGGGGTAAGGAATTACTCCAAGGAAGCCGATTGATCCATCTCAGGAGCCGGATTCATCCTCAAGGCTGAAGATCTCTCTTCAATTTCCCTTCAGGAGTTTTGGGTTTTCTTTATGTTTTGTATTTGTTATTCTTCTGAGATGTTTTCTTATTTAGTTATGAACTAAATCCCTTAAATACCTAAGGGGAATGAAACCTAAGACGAATCTTGTTATTATTTTCTGAATTGTATGATAAATATTTAACTTGTTCTTAATTATGTATTCTTAATTCTTGTTTTGATATCCCAGTATACTGATTCAAGACATGCTCTTTTTCAGAGGAGGAATGACCCTGTCTACGAGTACTTTTGTCATAATTAAGCGGAGTTGATTGCGCGCCTAGAAGTAGGGTGACAAGATTTTGCTGGATTAGGGTGAAACCTAATAAGGGGATCCATAGATCTAGTTAATGCAACCCTAGAGTGTTAATTAGAGAAAAGTCTCGGTTATTCAATCTAGGGATTAGACGTTATTAGTCTTGAATAGGGATAATAACATAACTTAGGGATTTCTATGGAACAAGTTGAATGAATAAATCGTCCGATTCGGAGCCAGAATAACAAGTAAAGTCTAGGTGGATTTTTCCTTAGGTATTGTCTCAAGTCAATTGATTTTCCCAAAAGCGATTCCCTAATTCTTTTCTCTGTGCGTTCTTAATTTAGATAATTAGTTAATTAAAACAAATAAACAACCCCTCTTTATTTCTAGGTTAAATAATAAAAAGATAGTAATTACTAGTACTTTTGGTTCCCTTGGGTACGATATCCCGGTCTTGCCATTACTATACTATTGTTCGATAGGTGCGCTTGCCTTTTCGTCGTTATAATAGTTAGTCTAGATTTGATCTTCATTATAAATATTTATTACTTGTTATGAATCACGCGATCAGTTTTACGACACGGGCGTGTTACACGCCCTTGTTGTTTTGGCAGATTATCCCACGGGCCTAACGCACGGCCGTGGCGACTTATCGCATCCCATGTTAGGGAAAATTTTTCCCTGTTTTCACACGGCCTAAGGCACGCCCGTGTGCCTGGCCGTATGTGCTTTAGAAAGCCTGCGTTCCATGATTCGATGAGTATGTTAGATGTTAAAAACTAAAATTTAAAGAAATTAATTATGTTAGTGCTCAGGTTGCCTCCCGAGAAGCGCTTATTTATAGTCTAATCTCGACTTACCTCTCTGGTGTGTGTTCATGGTGGCTCGACGAGTTTACACTTCTTATCCCTGCTTTCAATTTTATCAACGTAAGGTTTAAGACGAGTATTGTTTACCTTAAAAGTGTCGAATTTGGGATGACTTACCTCGACTGTACCAAATGGGAAAATACTAAGTACTATAAGAGGAATTTCTTCATTCGGTTTGGCAGTGTCAATGTAAGGATCTGTGGCATCTAATGAAACTTTATCTCCAACCTTAAGTTGATTTGGTGAGGCATTGAGCTCGTTCTAGCATAGTTTTGGTTCATCGTGTTTTTTTGGTTTAAATGTCAGCCATTCATCTAACTCCTTGATTTGTAACATTCGTTCTTCTTGTATAGATCCTTTGTTGTGGATTGAACATGGCTCATGTATGTCCTTCGAACTTATTTCCTACAAAATAGGTTGCACCGTATGATCAATCTTAGTAAAACAATTTGTACAATCACCTTCAATTCTTAATGTGTTGTTCGGGTTGCGAGCTTGAAAGGTGATTGTTTCATCTCCTACACGAAGTGTGAGTTCACCTGTGCCAACGTCAATAATTGTTAGCAGTTGCTAAAAGGGGCCTACCCAAAATTAAAGGAACCTTACTATCTTCTTCTATGTCTAAATTAACAAAATTAACTAGGAATATAAATTTTTCAATTTTAACGAGTATGTCTTCAATAATACCCCTAGGAAATCTGACACTTTTATCTGCTAATTGAATGCTCATCCTAGTTTGTTTGGGTTTCCCTAGACCTAGTTGCTTAAACAATTTGTAAGGCATAACATTGATACTAGCCCCTAGATCAGCCAATGCATTATTAACATCTAAGCTACCAATTGCGTTCTGCATTATTAACATCTTTCAATTTGTTGGCCAGCTTATTCTGCAGAATGGCTGAGCAAATTGCGTTCAGCTCCACATGCGACCTTTCATCTAACTTTCATTTATTTGCTAGAAGCTCCTTTAAAAATGTAGTCTCTTTAAAAGTTTAAGGAATTTACCAAATTGTTCATCTAAGCGGTTTTTCCTTGTCGCATTGGGGTATGGCACACTAGGTTTATATTCTGGACTTACTGATTTTTGTTCGTTTTGGCATACCTCATTCTTACATTCGCTTACCACTAGTTCTGGTCTTGGTTTTGCCACTAACCCTTCCTCATCTTAAATGGCAATTGCATTGAGTTGCTCCCTTGGGTTAGATTCAGTGTTGCTTGGCAGGCTACCTTGTGGTCGTTCTGAAATCAACTTGGCGAGCTGTCCAATCTGAGTTTCGAGCCCCTGGATTGAAGCTTGTTGATTTTTAATGCCGTTTCGGTATTCTGAAAACAAGTCTCTGACACCGAGATGAATTTGGTTAGCATCTCCTTAAGGTTCGGCTTTTTCTCCTGCTGGTATGGTGGTTGCTGGAAGTCTGGAGGGGGTGGTTGTTTCTCATTTCCTTGGCCTCCCCATGAAAAATTTGGGTGATTCCTCCAACCTGCAATGTAAGTATTGCTATAAGGATTGTTTTGAGATTGGGGATTATTACCCATGTAATTTAACTGCTCATTCTCCATGTTGTGGTCATAAGGTGGGTATTCTGAATTGCTCGATCCATCTCCATTTGCTTCGCACTGCATTACTGGGTGAACCTGTGAAGAACTAAGAAAACCATCAATTTTCTTATTCAAGAGTTTTACCTGATTAGAGAGCATGATGATCGAATCGACATTATAAACATCGGCTGTTTTCGTTGGCTTTGTCCTCATGACTTGCCACTGATAGTTATTCAGTGACACCTCCTCTATAAATTCATAGGCATCTTCAGGTATTTTATTATTGATAGTTCCGCCAGCAGCTGCGTCAACCATTTTTCGATTCGAAGGATTTAGGCCATTATGAAAAGTTTGAACTTGTAGCCAGAGTGGTAACCCATGGTGAGGGTATCATCTCAAGAGATCCTTGTATCTCTCCCATGCATCGTAGAGTGTCTCTAAATCCATCTGCACAAAAGAAGAGATATCATTACGTAATTTAGCCATTTTAGCCAGCGGAAAATATTTTAATAGAAACTTTTCGGTCATTTGTTACCAAGTAGTAATTGACCCTCGTGGTAACGAGTTCAACCACGGTTTAGCTTTGTCCCTCAATGAAAAGGGAAACAACTGAAGACGCATGGCATCATCAGAAACGCCATTGATTTTTGGTGGGTAGGACTCTATTATTCTATTCTGTTCTACATGACATATCTGAGATGGGCTAAGGCTCACATCGATTCTGTAACGGGCTGAGGCCCAGATTGTATATTTAAAGAACTGATTTCTGATGTTATGTTATGTGTATGGTTTCTGTGGGAATTACACACTGACTTGCGAAAACTTACCTTTTTCTATTTAATCCATACAGGTAATCCCCAAACATGATGGATCAGCGCGACGGAGGACTCGACGGTTGCCACACGTATTTAAACTATTTTTCTCTTGTTTATGGATTTATTGATTATAGGAAATGTTTATGTTATTGGACTTTATGGACTGTTGCTTAAGCTTTGGAAAGACTTAAATGGTTTACGAGTTTTTTTTAACTTCAAACTTGACAAAATATGAATTTTCCTATCAATGAAGGTTTTCCATAAAATGAACTATTTTTGCTAAAAAAAAATGACTGCTAAAGCTTCCACCATGAACTTATATTTTAAAACAATCGATTAATTAGGTAAATGATTTTGGATATAACAAAAGTCAACACATGAAAATGGTTTTATCGCAACAACTCAGTTTTTAACACGCTATCATGTGGCATCGCCAGATTCGGCCATAACATCTAAGTCAGGTTTAGGGTGTTACAGATAGTATGCCGTGCCAGTATTTTATGATCTTAATCCAGGTATTAGGAAACTCAAAATTGAGGCACAACAGTTCGAGCTGAAGCTAGTCATGTTCCAGATGTTTTAGACAGTGGGCCAATTCAGTGGAATGCCTACCGAAGATCCTCACGAACACTTAAGACTGTTTATAGAAGTGGGCGATTATTTCAAGATAGCCAGAGTTCTAAAAGATGTATTACGATTGAATTTGTTCCTATATTCACTAAGAGACAGAACTCGAGCTTGGTTGGATTCATTGCCACCAAACTCAATTTCCACATGGCTAGAGTTAGTAGAAAAATTCCTCATGAAGTATTTCCTGCCTAGCAAGAATGCTAAGTTGAGGAGCAAGATCACTGCTTTCCAACAAATGGATGATGAGTCCTTGTATGAGGCATGGGAAAGGTACAAAGAATTATTACGGAAGTGCCCTCATCATGGAATCCCATATTGCATCCAACTTAAGACATTTTATAATAGTCTCAATGCCCACACGAGGATGGTAGTGGACGCTTCTACTAATGGTGCTCTCCTTCCTAAGTCTTATAATGAGGCTTATGAAATCATTGAGAGGATTGTCAGCGACAATTACCAATGGCCAACCAATCGAGCAGTGTTAGGAAGACGAGTTGCTGGAATACATGAAATAGGCACTCTTACTTCACTCGTATCTCAGGTATCATCAATATCCTCAATGTTAAAAAATCTTACTGCTAACAGGTCTAATAATTTTGCAGCACAGCCACCAAATCAATTTGAAAGTATAGCCTGTGTCTATTGTGGGGAAGGACATTTGTTTGAAGAATGTCCATCGAACCCAAAATTCGTGTATTACATAGGTAACCAAAACCAAAATTGAGGAAGTCAAGGACTACAATCCAATTCCTATAACCCTTCGTGGCGAAATCACCCCAATTTTTCTTGGAGTAACCAAGGGGCTAGAACCAGTAACACTTACATCCAACCTAGACCAACCCAGTAGCCTAGTTTCCCCCAATAAGTTTAGAAACCAGCTCAAGCTAAACCATCCAATAGCTTATAGAATTTATTGAAGGCATACATACTGAAAAACAATGCCAGTCTAAGGAATTTGGAGAATCAAGTGGCCAGCTTGCTACTGAACTCAAGAACCGACCACAAGGTGCTTTACCTAGTGATACAGAGAATCTGGGGAATCTGGGAAAGGAGCATTACAAATTGTTGACATTGAAAAGTAGAAAGATAGTAGAGCCCAACACCATCGAAGCTGAAAAGGAGCAAACTATACTCAAGATTCAGAAAATGTTCAACCGAGTGTTGAAACTCCAGTTTCACAAGAACTAAAACCTGCAAAATACGACAAGGTAACTTCTGAACCAACTAATTCTGATCAACTAAAAACTATGTTAGATGCAAAATTACCGTAAAAGACGAATCAACTAGTTCCAGTAAAGAACCACAACCACCTTACCCTCAAAGACTTCAAAAGCAAAAGCAGGAGATTCAATTCAAGAAGTTCCTAGATGTACTCAAGCAACTTCATATCAACATCCCATTGGTTGAAGCATTTGAGCAAATGCCGAACTATGTCAAATTCATGAAGGATATCCTGTGTAAAAAACCAAAGACTTGGAGAATTTGAAACGGTAGCTCTGACAAAGGAATGCAGTGCATATCTTCAAGACAAACTACCCTCAAAGTTGAAAGATCTTGGATGTTTTACCATTCCTTGCAACATTGGAGAAACATATTGTGGTAAGGCATTATGTGACTTAGGTACGAGTATTAACTTGATGCTTATGTCAATATTTATGTATTGGTACGTGTAGATAAATTTATCTTCCTTACTGATTTTGTTATTCTAGACTTTGAAACAGACAAAGAAGAGCAAATTATCTTAGGAAGACCGTTCTTAGCAACTGAAAAGGCCCTTAATGATGTGCAGAAGGGCGAGCTTACTATACGTGTTCAGGATGATCAGGAAACATTTAACTTTTTTAAGTATATGCGATTTCTTGACACAATTGATGATTATTCTGTAGTATCCGATTTAGAGGATTTAATAGTGGAGAAGGAGCTCAACTATATTGAGGATCCGTTGGAACAAATTTTGACATTAGATCCTTCGAATGATGAAGAGGAAGATGAATACTTAGCGTTATTAGAAGCTAATCAAAAGGGATTTAATCCACAATCCCATTTTGAATCTTTGGAATTAGAGAAAAGGGATTATGCCCAACCAAAAGTGTCAACCAAGGAGTCACCTAAATTAGAACTCAAGGTACTACCTTCATATTTAAAATATGTTTATTTAGGTAACACTTCTACTTTGCCCGTGATTATTTCAGCAGAATTAACTATTGAGCAATAAGAGAAACCCATCCTAGTGTTGAAACAATACAAGAAGGCTATCGGATGAACCATAGCTGATATTCGCAGAATTAGTCCATCGTATGCATGCACAAGATTATCCTGGAAGATGGCGAAAAAGGGACGATTGGTGGACAACGAAGACTGAACCCTATCATGAAGGATGTAGTCAAGAAAGAATCATCAAGTGGTTAGATGCAGGTATATACCCCATCTTAGATAGTTCATGGGTAAGTCTGGTTCAGTGCATACCAAAGAAAGAAGGTATCACGGTCATTGAAAACGAGAATAATGAGTTGATGCCACTAGAATGATTACGGGATAGAGAATTTGCATCGATTACCGGAAACTGAATAAGGCGACTAGGAAAGATCACTTTCCTTTGCCGTTTTTGGACCAGATGCTGGATAAACTCGTAGGGCGAGACTATTACTATTTTTTCAATGGATACTTGGGGTATAATCAGATTACAGTAGTATCGAAAGATCAGCAAAAGACAACATTCACCTGCTCGTACGGTACATTTGCATTAAGACACATGAAATTTGGTTTATGTAATGCACCTACTACATTTTTCAAAGATGTATGATGTCTATTTTTATTGACATGGTTGAGAAGTATTTGGAAGTTTTTATGGATGCTTTTTCAGTATTTGGAGATACGTATGATGATTTCCTAGCCAATCTAGCCAAGGTACTAAGGCGATGCGAAAAAAAAAACCTAGGACTCAACTGGGAAAAGTGTCATTTCATGGTATGAGAAGGGATTGTTTTAGGGCATCGGATAACAAGACATGGAATAGAAGTTGATAAAGCAAAGGTAGATGTTATTGAAAAACTCCTACCTCCAACATCTGTAAAGGCTGTTAGGAGCTTTTTGGGTTACACTGGTTTCTATCGACGATTTATCAAAGACTTCTCCAAAATTGCTAAACCCTTATGCAAATTATTGGAGAATGACAAGACGCTCAAATTTGATGAGGAATGCTTAAAGGCTTTCAAATATTTGAAGAGTCAGTTAGTTATGGCACCCGTAATCGTCACACCAGACTAGGATTTTCCATTCGAATTGATGTGTGATGCAAATGGCTTCGCGATAGGAGCTGTCATCGGCCAGCGAAGGAACAAAGTTTTTCATCCAATCTACTATGCGAGTCTGACTCTGACAGGAGCTTAATTGAATTATACAGTAACAGAGAAAGAGTTACTTGTTATTGTGTTTGCTTTTGACAAGTTTCAATATTATCTTGTAGGTACTAAGGTGACTATCTATATAGACCACTCGGCGATTAAGTATTTTCTTGCCAAGAAAGATGCTGAGCCAAGACTGATCTGATGGGTACTTCTACTTCAAGAATTCGATCTAGAAATTCAAGATCGAAAGAGATTAGAAAATCAAGTAGCAGATCACTTGTCCAGATTGAAACCGCAAGAAGGGAATTCTCCACTTATACCCATTCGAGAAATATTTCCAGATGAACACATACTGAAGGTAAATCATGTCCATAATACCCCTTGGTTTGCTAATATTGCTAACTTTTTAACTTGTGGTTTGATGCCGATTGATAAGACATATCAGCAAAGGAAAAATTTTCTTCATGATGTGAAGTACTACTTCTGGAAAGAACCTTACTTGTTTAAAGTGCGCAGATCAAATGATCAGGAGATGCATGGCAGAAGATGAAGTACATAAGATTTTATACCATTGTCACTCAGCTCCGTGTGGGGGACACTTCGAAGGTATACGTATTGCAGTCAAGGTATTACAAGCCAGATTTTTTTGGCCAACATTATTCAAATATGCATATGCTTACGTAAAGAGTTGTAATCGATTTCAAAGGGTTGGAAATGTCACCAACAGAAATGAGATGCCTCGAATAAATATCATTGAGGTAGAATTGTTCGATGTTTGGGGTATTGGCTTCCTCGGTCCTTTCCCTCTATCTTTTGGTTACAAGTACATCTTGGTAGCTGTAGCCTACGTGTCTAACTGGATTAAGGCTGAAGCCTATCTGACAAATGATGCTAAGGTTGTGATGAAATTTTTGCAGAAACATGTGTTTACAAGGTTTGGAACCCCAAAAGGCATCATCAGTGATGAAGGGTCCTATTTTGTAAACAAGTGGTTGAAATGGTTATTAGATAAACATGGAGTAAAACACCAGGTCGCTATAGCTTACCATCCGCAAACGAATGGGCAAGCTGAACTGGCAAACAAGGAGATCAAAGGCATAGTTGAAAAGGTAGTTTGCTCGAACCGACGAGATTGGTCCAAAAGACTAGATGATGCTTTATGGGCTTACAGGACAGCATACAAGACACCTTTAGGGATGTCACCCTACAGGTTGGTCTTTGGGAAAACTTGTTAACTACCCTTGGAGTTAGAGCACAAAGCTTACTGGGCCCTTCGACAACTCAACTTGGATCTTAAGCTTGCTAAAGAGAAACAAATGCTCTAACTCAATGAGCTAGAGGAATTTCGAATGTTCTCATACGAAAATGCCAAATTACTCAAGGAGAGACTTAAGAAATGGCATGACAAGCACATTTGAGTTCAAGAATATGAAGCAGGTCAGCAAGTCTTGTCATTTAATTCCAGATTAAAGTTCTTTCCAGGTAAACTAAAATTATGTTGGTCCGGTCCATTTACGATTCATCGCGTCTATCCATACGGAGTTGTTGAACTTCAAGGTAAAGGAGATAATTTTCAAGTTAATGCTCAGCGTCTGAAACATTACTAGGGAGATAAGATTGAACAGGATCAAATCTCGTTCATTTTATCGAATGTTTAAATTTTCTTATTTTCCTTTTTAATAAATGATTTAGGGTATACTTTCAGGATAAGTATGTTTAAATAAATTATATTTAGGAGATTGGAACTTAAGCGGGACCGCTTGTGACCCCTCTAATCTTTCCTGGGAATTGATTTTAACATAATTTTTCGAGAAATTATTCCCTAAATGACAAAATAAACTTTTATCTTTTCAAATAAAAGGGTCAATTTTGATCCAAGTTTTAAATTGGTAGCTCAATTTCAAAATTTCATTAAGTCTAGGGACTTAATTAAACTATTTTTAAAATTTGATTGCTCTTTTTGTAAATATTAAAAACTAGATGCCTCTTTTCCGTAAATATTTTCAAAAGGCTTTTAGAATAAATGTTTTCAGTTTAATAAAAAAGATAAAATTACTAATATATAATTATATCTATTATAATATATACTAATTATTATCAACTTTATATAGAGTTAGGATTAGTTCTAATTTAATCATATTTTATTTGATAAGGTTTATCTTAATAAATTAATACAAAATAATAATTTAATATTCATTATATTAATTATTAATTGTTATTTACTTTGAGTAGAATTAGAACTTAAAATTTGTAATTATTAAATTTTTCTAAGAATTCTACTTTAACTCTTACTTCCTCACTATAAATACCACCAATCTTCTCCATCTTTCTTCATTCAAACTTCTATCCCACCAAACTACTAAGTGCCGAAACCTCCTAGAAATTCCCTAGCCATAGCATCACCCAGCTGATCGGTCAGCAGCAGGCCGCATGCCCACCTCACGCATGCCTGCTCCATCGCGCGCTGCATTGCACCTAGTCCTACTCAGCACCTAGCTGCTCCTTTGCACGCCTGCTGCTCTAGCCCAGCTGCCCATGCCGTGTCCCGCACCAGCGCCCAGCTTCTGACGTGTCCACACTAGGCTTGCTCAACGATCCGTACGACACTTGATAAACAGTAATTTATACATATTTTTACCCCATGCTTGGCATATTTATGAATGATTTCTTCATGGTTTTAGTGAATTCGATGCTCCTAATCCTTTAATTTCATGTTTTTATACTTAGGAGAGATAGGATAGAAAAAAGAGCGAGAAACGGGCCAAAAACGGACAAATTGGGCTTAAAACAGTGTTTCACACGACCTAGGCACTTCTCACGGGTGATCCACACGCCCGTGTTGACAGATGGTTAGACCACACACCTGTGTGTCATGGCCGTGTCGACTAAGAACCAACTCAGTATTGCACACGACCTGAGAACCTTCACACTGGCGTGGTACACGGCCGTGTCTCTGCCGAGCCCAAGCCTAGTTCTATTCAAAAAATGGCACTTTTGAAGGTTTTGAAGCATTCTAAAGCCTATATAAACACCCTAGAAGAGGATTAAAGGGGACAAACAGAGTTGGAGGCAGAAAATACTCAAGAACAACCATCGGAATCGCCTTGGAGCTAAGATTTACATCAAGACTGAAGATTTCTATCCAATTTCCTAGAAGTTCTCTGGTTTTCTTTATGTTTTGTTGTTTTCCAAATTTTGAGATGTTTTCCATTATTATTATGAGCTAAACTCCCTAAATACCTAAAGGAGATAAACCCTATGACGAATCTTATTACTATTTGAATTATATGATAAAGACTTATTCTTATTCTTAATTGTGAGTTCTAAATTCTTGTTTTAATATTCCAGGGTATTAATTCAGGTTTTGATGTGCTTATTCAGTGGAGCAAAAGTCCCTGTTTAAGAGTAGATCATCCATAATTAAGCGGAGTTGAATGCAATCCTAGAGATAGGATGACATAAATCTATCGGATTAGAGTCAAATCTAATAAGGGAATCCATAGATCGAGTTAATGCGACAATAAGGGTTTTAATTAGAAAGAGATTTCAATTAATCAACCTAAAGTCAATTGTTCTCAGTCTCGAGAGAGATATTAACATAAATAAGGGATTTCTACGGATTAAGTTAAGTGAATAAATTGTCTAATTCAGAAGTAATAAGTGAAGTCTAGGTGGATTCTTCCTTGAGTATTGTTTTCTCCATCGGTTTTCCCTAAAGTATTTTCCAAACTTCATCTTTGTCGTAATCTTAGTTAATTAGATAAACGGTTTTAGTTTAAAAACACACTTTAATTTTTAGGCTAGATAATAAAAAAATAGTAATTACTAGTACTTTTAGTCCTATAGATACGATATTTCCGGTCTCACCATAACTATACTAATGTTCGATAGGTTCGCTTGCCTTAAGTTGAATTTTTAGTTAGTTTCACGACCATCAAGTTTTTGGCGCCGTTGCCGGGGACTAAAATATTAGGAACACTTAATTTTTATTACTTTAGCCATTTATTTTATTTCAATTTAATTTTATTTTAATTTTTTTATATCACTAAATTTTCTTTTATTTACTTCTAGTAGGTTTTTATAGTTTATGACTAGAAGAAACCCGTCAGGACTTCTACTTTTTGATAGTGAGATCGAAAGCACAGCTCGTAGAAACCGAAGAGAAATAAGGCAAAGCCTATGATACATAGAGGAAGGACAAGAGGATGATATTCAAACCACAACCGAGGAGATGGCTGATAATCAAAATAATCAGTTACCCCCTGTGGCTATTGCAAACCCAGTAAATCAGAATCCTACTCTTCGTACTATGTATGATTATACTAAACCTACTCTAATAGGAGCTGAATCGAGTATAGTTAGACCTACTATTGCTGCAAATAATTTTGAACTGAAACCTAACACGATTCAAATGATACAACAATTTGTTCAGTTTGATGGTTTGCAGGATGAGGATCCAAACACTCATTTGGCGAATTTTCTGGAGTTCTACGACACTTTTAAGATCAATGGCGTTTCTTACGATGCCATTCGCCTTCGATTGTTTCCATTCTCATTGAGAAATAAAGCTAAACAGTGGTTAAACTCGTTACCACGATGGTCAATCACTACTTGGGAACAAATGACCGAAAAATTTTTACTAAAATATTTTCCGCTGGCTAAAACAGCTAAATTAAGGAATGATATCTTTTCTTTTGTGTAGATGGATTTAGAAACTCTGTATGATGCATGGGAGAGGTACAAGGACTTATTGAAAAGGTACCCTCACCATGGGTTACCTCTATGGCTGCAAGTTCAGACGTTTTACAATGGTATGAACCCCTCTACAAGGCAACTTATCGACGCAGCTGCCGGTGGAATATTAAACAACAAAACACCTAAAGAGGCTTATGAATTTATTGAAGAAATGTCACTAAATAACTATCAGTGGCAAGTCATGAGAACGAAGACGACGAAAGTTGTTGGTATTTTCAACCTCGACGCGGTTACTATGCTATTTAACCATGTGGAACTTTTAAATAAAAAGATTGACGGTTTGTATAGTTCTACTCAGGTACACCCAGCGATGAGGTGTGATTCAAGTGGAGGAGGAGTACACACAGATTATCCAACCTTCAACCCTAGCACCGAGGAGGAATAACTTCAATATATGGGTAATAATAATTCTAGACCTCAAAATAACCCATACAGTAACACTTATAATGCAGGTTGGAGGAACCATCCCAATTTCTCATGGGGTGGTCAAGGAAATCAAAGGCCACAATATCCCCCAAGTTTTCAACAACCACCTTACCAATAGGAAAAAAAGTCAAACATTGAGGAGATGCTAACAAAATTCATTTCGGTATCAGAAACTCATTTTTAGAATACTGAGACAGCTCTTAAAAATCAACAAGCGTCGATTCAAGGACTTGAAACTCAAATAGGACATCTTGCTAAGTTAATTTCCAAATGACCACAAGGTAGCTTGCTGAGTAATACTGAAACTAACCCAAGGGAACAGCTTAATGCAATTACTGTTCGAGATGAAAAAGGGTTAGCTAAACCTGAACTAGAACCGAGGCAAGGAATTGTGGTAAGTAAAGGTAAAGATGAGGTGGACCACAGTGAGCAAAAATCGGTAAGTAAAGAATATAAACATTGTGTGCCATACCCCAGTGTGACAAGAAAAGGCGACTCGGACGAACAATTTGGTAAATTCCTTAAATTATTAAAGAAATTACATTTTAACTTACTGTTTATTGAAGCTCTTTCGCAGATGCCAAACGTAGTTAAATTTTTAAAGGAGCTTTTACCAAATAAGCAGAAGTTGGATAAAGCGTCGCATGTAGAGTTGAACGCAGTTTGCTCAGCTATTCTACAGAATAAGCTACCCAACAAGTTGAAAGATCCAGGGAGTTTTACGATTCCTTGATTAATTGGTAGTTTAAATGTTAACAATGCTTTGGCTGATTTAGGGGCAAGTATTAATGTCATGCCCTATAAAATATTTCAACAACTAGGTCTTGGGAAACCCAAAAAAACTAGGATGAGCATTCAATTGGCAGATAAAACAATCAGATTTCCTAGGGGTACTATTGAAGACGTGCTTGTTAAAATCGATAAATTAATATTCCCAATTGACTTTGTTGTTCTAGACATGGAAGAAGATAGTGACGTGCCTTTAATATTAGGAAAGCCCTTTTTAGCAACTGCTAGAACTATCATAGATGTTGGCACAGGTGAATTGATACTTCATGTAGGTGATGACACGATTAAACTTCAAGCTCGTGATTCTGCTAAACTATCTAGTAATCGAGACGATTGTTTCAGTTCTATTAACCTGAATAATGTTGCACTTAAACCTCTTTTGCAGAAATCCTCTAGGAAGAACGTGATGGAGCTCCATTCTAATCTATGCAACAAAAATAGAGCTACTCATGAAGAACGAAGACTTCAGATCGATGAACTAGACGAATGGCAAACACATGTCAAGAAGAAATCAAATGATGAATCAAAGCGACACCTCGATAAGTGTAGGGATGAAACAGCGAATTTTAAAGTTGTGGATAAAGTATTGTTAGATGAAAATGACCCCCGGATTGCTACCGTAGAGCTTAATACAAACGGAGCGACTCCTTTCACAGTACTAAATGTTTTCCTATACTGTACAATTGAGGTAAATGATTCTCAATTTGGCACTTTCAAGGTGAATATTACTCGTCTTAAACTTTTTGAGGATAATAGAATTGATAGCAGAAGTGAGGAGTTTCAACTCTCAATCCACCGTAATCATGCGAATGAGAGGTAAGTCAAGCTTAGACTCTAAATAAGCACTTCTCGAGAGGCAACCCTAGCACTAACACCACTAACTTGTTTATTTTAGCTATTTTTAGTATTTTTGTGTAGGTACAGTGACCCACATGGCCTGGAACACGGGTGTGTCCTTGGTCGTGTGGAAACAGAGCTACCAATTCCCCCAGTATCAAGCCACATGGCCATGAAGTCGATTCATACAGTCGTACGACACGACCGTGTGAAGCACACATTCTGGACACACGGCCGTGTCCTAGGCCGCGTGAAAACTGGAGCTAAAAATTTCAATTTTTAATTAAGTCAGGGAGCTGCACAGGCAAGGCACACAACCGTGTGTTCGGACACACGGGCATGTTAAGTACCACACGGGTGTGGAAGAAGCGAAGAACCTAGCACACGGGCGTAAGACGCGACAGTGTGCACCACACAGCTTGGACACACGGGCGTGTCCTCAGGCCGTCTGATGATTACTCATTCAATTTTTGAGATAAACACGAGCTGGACGCGCGTCATACGGGCATGTGACACGGCCGTGTGGCCCAATACTGGCTTCACACGACCGTGTGCCTTTTTAAACCCCCAACCCCTAATCTTTGTCTTTTGTCTTCTTCCCCAACTCTCCCCACCCTAAGCCGCCGCAACGCCTTAGCCCCCTCCTCCGGCCACCACCCACAGCCGTCCGACCCTCCTTCTCCCTTACTCCTCCCTTTCCATTCTTTCTTTTTCTTATTCTTTCTTTCCTTCTTCTTTCCCTTTCTTACTCCATCATCTTTTCTCCCTATTTATCTCTTAACCATCGCGCACCGCACGGCCTAGTCCCCACACCCGTGCCGCCCCCAACGCCGATCGTGTCTTACACCTGCTCTCCATTATCGGCCCGAGCAACTTCGTCCACCGCCGGCAGCACCACTGTGGTTCCCTCTTTTCCCTTTTACCTCCATTTTAAGCCTATTTTATGATTTATTTAACTATTTATTTATTTATTTATTACCTATTATTTTCTTTTCTTTTATCTTTATCTCATTAAGTTAGAAGACTCTAATTAAGTACAACTAATTTGGTTAGCATTTTTATTTTAATATATTTCGTATGACATAGCTTATTATTTTAGGTTCTTGCTATTAAGTTAATATTTCTTGCAATATGGTTTTGTTATATACATTCTCATGCATCAATTACTTTCTGTTTTGAATCTTTTACAAGGCATTATCATTAATAGTCCTCTTGAGATTCTAGATTCTTTATGAGCTCATTATTATCTTAATTTCGTCAATTACCTTCTTGCAGACTTATCATGACAAACACACGAGGTAAAAAGACTGTAGCCCCCGCTTCGAAAAGGCATAAGGGTCCTGGCGCAACCTCATTGAGCATCTAGATCGAAGCTTGTCACCCACTACTCCGATTCTCCTCCAGCCCACAGGACGACCTGTTTCAGCTTCTACGAGTACGACCATTGGGAGTGGGTCGATGTGTTGACTGGGCCGCTTTGGAATAGGTCCAACTTGCTCACCTTGTTTGATTCCATCTCGATACTGCGCCATGGGATTGGTTCTTTGCAATCAACGAGCCCACATATTCAGAGCTGACATTGGAGTTCTGCACTACTTTCTACTTGCAGGACGTGATGAACACACATGACGACACATTCATATTCCCCTTCATGCTTCGGGCTGATCTCACACGTGGCCAAATTATATATGACGCGAGTCGCTCGAAGGCGACTTCTCTCCCTCCAGCACTATGCTACATTTATGCCATCTTGGCCCACACTTTGACTAGAAGGAAAGAGAGCACCGGAGTGGTTAGCACCACAGACGCGTACTTCCTATAAAGCATGGTGACTGGCCATGTATTCGACTTGGCATATTTTATCGCCCTCTCCTTTCGCTACCAGACAGATCGCCATAAGAGGGGCCCCATCTGTCTTGGCCCTTACGTAACTCACCTCACTCGACATTTTGGCCTCTTCGACACTCTAGAGATGTCATCGACACTCATACTAGTTGGTCAGATGTCTACTCAGGGAATTTCCAGCATGATCCATATGAGGATGTAGAACGACGCCGTGGATTCGACCTCCCTCAATACTGACTCATTCAGTCTGATAACCAAGATGAGCCAGAGGACATTACTGATGATGTCCCTCCCCCTCACGAGGATCCACCACAGCCACTACCATCAAGTCATCAACATACTCCCTCCACTGCGAGCTTTCAAGAAGTGTCATTCGAGGAATTTACTGATTTTCATCAGTACTGTGCTTAGAGGTTCGACGGTCTTGATGCGAGGTTCGACAGTATCGATGAGACTTTGCGGCAGATTCGCGAGCACCTCCATATCGCTCCTCCAGCGCAACCGGCTTACGACACCGATGATGGGACCTTTGAGTCCATCTATTTTATCTTTTTTTTATTTTTTTATTTTTTATTTATTTTCATTTTATCTTTCTTTTATTTTTCTTGAAGACTTATGTTTTTAGATTTTGAACTATGTTTATCTTAATGGTTATTATCGAGTAAGCCTTAATTCTCTTCCACAGTGGTGTTTATTTTCTTATTAGTAACTCAGAATCATGTCTTTCATTGGTCATATCTACAAATCCAGCCTTCGCTATTCCAAGAATTTCATTCAAAAATTCAGGGCAGTTTCGCTTTTCTCCCTTTCTTTTGATATTATGCTTATATTAATATTATATATCTTTGTACATTGAGGACAATGTACATCTTAAGTATGGGGAGGTTATTTATGTGATTATCAGAAATCCCTGAATTTTTATATTAGAGTGAATTCTGATTGATTTATGATTTCTATTATGTTTTTGGAGTAAATCATAGGTAACTGTGCATTGATTGTTTAAACTTTAAGACATTAGAGAATTGAGTATGATAAGTTGAAACTTTTGAGAAATAAAATTGCTAGGTTGTTCCCCTGAATTGAGGTATTATCTTGAAGTTTTGAGTTTACAAGGATTGACATCAAATACCCATAATTTTCGTGAGATTTTGAGCCTTTTAGAGCATATATCTTTCTTGCTCACTGATTTTATTGGTTATGAGTGTGTCAACATTGATTTGTTATTCTAAAATTTGCATAGATTATACATGTCGAGACCACACCCTTGATTTGCTTTACTAAAATGATAAAGGCACTTAGGTTTTAACCCATTTACCCCATAAAAAGCCTACTCTCATAATTAACCCTTAGTGAATCCCTTTGAGCTTAACAAACTATTTTTTTTTAAATTTACCCTAAATTTTAACCCCTATATCATACTTTTTGATTCGTTGAGAATTTTTCCTAGTTTATTGAGTCATTTTTGGTCGAGATTTGATTTTGTTAATTGCCTAACTATTGTCTTTCTTCCGAATCTTATAATTTTCTCTTACACAATTATTCTTATTTTTAAAAAAAACATACGTATTGGTAGTAATTCTTTGTTTTTGAGCTTAAGTATTTAATTCCATATTCTGAAATGAAGCTCATGTTTATTCAAGTGATGTTAGTTATTTTTCCAGTTAGGTAATTTATCAAGTTAATCTTGATTCTAACTGTTTCTTTTTCAGCCTTTATCCACACCTTAACCCAAAGCCCCGTTACAACCTTTCAAAGACCTTTTGATTTGTGTATCATCTCATTGATTAGTTAAAGAAAATAACGAAATGGGTGGTCCAAATATTACTATTTATTGTCCAAGAAAATAACGAAATGGGTGGTCCAAATATTACTATTTATTGTCCATCTCTATCGTTTTACAACTGGTTTATTGTACATCATCTATTATCTTGTTAAGTAATTTACCTCGTATCTCATTAATGGAGTATTTGAGTATTTATACATATTATTATAGTTCACGATATGACTCCACTGTTTTATCTTGATTTCGTCGTTCCTAGTACTGACAATCAGTGTAGACTTTAGGCCTGCTGGACATGTGTCTCACTCTAGATCACCAGCGGTGCATACGGTTCTTTCTGTTCCTAGTACTGACATTTCGTGCGGGCTTCAGGCATGCTAGACACGTGTCTCACTTTGGGTCACTTGCGGAGCACGCGGTCTTTTCTATTCCTAGTACTAACATCCACTTGTGGATCACAGATAGGTGACCCGGATCCTATCTAGACCACCGATGTATAATTTATCTCTATAAACTATAGCTTGGGTTGGAAATGTAACTATGGCAAATTAAATATTTGATATAACAGATAAAATAGAAAATTAAATGGACAAAAGTGTTTTATGGAACTCTTGTTCTCGAAAATGCTAATCATCATATGATGAATTCTCTATACAAGTACTTCTATTTTCAAAAGAAACAAACGAGAATATTATCCGAATTTCTTATGAGGAAATAATTAATCTTTAGTGAAGAGGGGTTGGAACTGTCTGACAGCAAAACATGAGTGAATTTGAAGAATAAACTGTACTTATTGGCTAAACCAAAAATTCTAAAAATCTTATGGTAAGAAGATATATGAGTCTAGTTTCAAGTAAAATTAGCGGAACTTAATTTGGAGTCCTGTAGCTCAAGAAATAAATAATTTAGTAACTATGACTCGAGAAGACAACTTGACTGGAATATGAGCAAATAGTGAAATTATGTGTAATTATTCTATAAACTCCAGTAACATCCTGTAACCCCGTTCTGACAAAGAATGTGGGTTAGGGGTATTACAAAACAACGTAAAATTTTTAATTCTGAAAATAAACTTATCAAATGTATTCATCGATTGAAGTTATGATAGGTAGGAAGCTTACAATGAATGAATTTTATTTAGTTGATGTGTTATAGTAGGTTCGGTAAGAATTAAGTTTAAACTATTGAACTTACTAAGCTTCATTAAGCTTACTTGTGTTGTTTAATGTCCTTGTAGATTCTCTTAAGGTTAGAAGTTGGATCAACACATCAAATCACACTATCCAGCCTACTTTGGTAGTTTTTGTACGTTCAATACGATTTATATGGCATGTATAGGGTTTGTGTGGATTTAATTAAAGTTTGTCTTGTGTAAATATTAATAATTATAGTTTTTCTTATATATATGTTGGATTGGGAATGAGACATATTGATGATGTTGGCGTGAATGATATATGTGTTTGTGTATATTTCAATTATGGTGAACTTAGGTAGAATTGTTAAATGGATTAAATAGGTAAGTTTGGGTATTTTGGTATATGTGATGATACGCTATGCTTAAAACATGATTTTGGTTTGCTATGATTGCTTTGTTGTGATTCATTGATGTGTTAAATGTTGTATTTAGGTTGATACCAAAATGGGTGAGAAATGTGACCTTAAAATGGCCTATTTTTGTCCTCACGAGTGTGTGTCTCAGCCGTGTGCGACACACGGCCTAGCCCATGGGCATGTGGTTTGGTTGTGTGTCCCCTGCATATATTAAATTGCAAAACAGAATACCCAGGATTTTTCACACGGCCTAGCACATGGGTGTGTGGCTTGGCCGTGTGACCCTTGCACCTTAATTTTACAAGTCAGTGTGCTCACACGGCCTAGCACACGGGCGTGTGGCTTGGCTGTGTGACCCAAGTCAGTAAGCACCCTAATTTGGACATGGCCTAAGACACAGGCGTGTCTCTTGACTGTGTGAGCCACACGGCCTAGCCACACGAGCATATGTCCCCTGCTCATTTGAAAAAAAAAATTGAAATTTTCTGAAAAATTCTCTGAGTTCCCGGTTTAGTTCCGATTTATTTCTAATGCATATTTTGGGTCTCGAGGGCTCATACAAGGGACAATATGAGTGATTATGATTAGTTTCTGATATGTATGTTAAATGATAAGACATGATCGTATTTGATCTAAAAAGTCCAATAATGCTTCGTAACCCTGTTTTGGCAATGGATAAGGGTTAGGGGTGTTACATCGGTGATCACCAACCCGAGTTTTAGATAAGACCCGAGTCACCTATTTGTGATCCGGATAGATCCCACCAGATGATTGAATGTAAGGCGAACCGCGTGAGAACAACAAGGGGAGTTCACGGATCCAGCTCGCAAGGCGAGCTCGTACGAACCAAGAGAAGGCCATGGTCTCAGTTCTCATGCATTCAAGGAGCTCACAGAAGGGAGACTGCGTGCTCCGCAGGCGATCCAAAGTGAAACACGTATCTAGCAGGCCTAAGCCCACATAGGATGTCATAACTTTGTGCATGGTAGTTGATATTTTATTTCTACCTTCAAAAAGGCATATACATTAGTTTCTTGATTGAGTCTAGTGCCATATCGAATATGAATGTAGTTAAAAATTAGCAACTCATAAGTTATATGATTTTTTTTTTTTAATTTATAACTCACAACTATATCAACAATTCTATAAAAAAGCATTCATTACAAGTATTGAATTAAACTAAGAACTCCTTTGGATAGGCAGTATATTTACTTGCAGTTAATGTAAAAACAAGTGACAGTGAGATTAGACACTTCAGTAATACTATAACGTGAGACAAAAATAAAAATTAAACGCACCGCACTAAAAATAAATACAAATGATCCTAACTCAACAAATAACTTACTCATACCTCAAAATTCCCCAAACTTCCTATTTTACAGATAAGTTAATGTCTCATTAGCATAAGTTATGTGATATTAATTGTTCTTAAAAATAAGAAGATTTTTCTTTTTAAAAAGAAATTAATACAATTTTGTGATTGTGTAATAATCGAAGTCAAATATTTGACTTACGAGACTTTTTTTTTGTTTTTTTGGTAATTAAAATGATTCAATTGCATCAACTAAACCAATATTAGTTGAATGGTTATTCAACAACATTCTATCTTGGTGATGTCCATCATAATCGCAAGAGGTTGTTACCTTAGGTAATAAGATTATCGTAATGTAATGTCATTTAGCATATTATTGAATATGTCATATTATCTTGTTTGGTTCATTTAGTTAGAATGTAAGGTATTGTCTAAATATATTTACCTTACTTTATTTGGTTCATTTAGCTAAAATGTAAAGTTTGCTATTTAACATATGAAATGTAAAATTATCTAAAACCCATGTTATTAAATTGTCTTTATTATAGAATTTACTTTTGTAAAAATGTATAAATAAAGAAGTTGAAACAATTTTAGACATCATTATCATACTAATTAATCATGGGTGCTTAATAATTTTTTTTTTTGAAAAGGTAAATTTATTAATTCATTTAATGAATAGGACCATACAATTCGGGGAAAAGAAAAAAGACAATAAACACTGGTCATCAGCGATGAAAGAGAAACTCTATCAA
The DNA here is from genome assembly GCF_025698485.1 of Gossypium arboreum. NCBI lineage: Eukaryota > Viridiplantae > Streptophyta > Magnoliopsida > Malvales > Malvaceae > Gossypium > Gossypium arboreum. The sequence goes on along the minus strand of NC_069070.1, from coordinate 115,080,852 downwards.
TACAATAAAGGCTTCAACCACATCATTAATAGAACATTACAACCATGGACAGTCGACTTTGCCACAACTTAAGCATGACATATTTAGAGTGATTGCAAGGGAAATCAATCCTGAATGGTCCAAAGCGACGGACAAAATCAGTAAAAGAACTGAGTGTCCTAAAAAGTTTGTACAAGACAAGACAAAAACTTTTAAAAGTAAAATTTATTAAACAATGGGAAAAAAAACATACAAACTGTTATACAAAACACGCTAGCGAACAAAATATATAAATATACATAAACAATTTTATATATATATATAAAAATAAAATATAAATAGAATAATTTATATTTAAATTATCAAATTTGACCGTTTCTACCGTACTTAGAGAAATGTTAGTTAAATGTCTCTCACAACCCAAACAAGTTTAGACTTGAACCCCCTTGTCCAAGAGGTAAGGTTCCAAGCTTAATCATTCATTAATCTTTTAAGAGGGCTCTCATATATATACACATCTCACACTTGGTATTTAACCAATGTGGGATCTAAGCTTTAGCTTACTTTGAGCATCAATTTCTTATTCATCACTCTACCATTTTGAGCATATGATATACCGTTGTAAAGGTTTCATGGAGTAGAATATGAAACCATAATTTTATGATTCAACTCTCCACCTTTACCTATTGAGAATATGCCTCAAAGTTCCCATAATATGCAATTTTTTCAACACAAACTTAAGACAATATGAGTCTAAATTAATTCGTGAAATTATTTATTATTTTGACGTACTCTCTTGAAAAGCTACCATTCAAGATCTGTGGTCAACCCATTTTTCAAGATACCCATCGTTATCTGTCTACCACAACTTGTGAAGATAACGAAGATACTTATAAAATAAATATGCAAACTAAAAAGAAAGAAAGCACTTGAAATGAATGAGAAGAAGAAAAAATGTTGGTGGAAAAAAAAAATATTAGCAATAACTAATTCGAAAGTTGATACCATCACTAAACAAAATAAGAAAGAAATTAAAGTTAAATGGCTTGGAGGAAAAAAGAGAGAAGTTTTCTGGCCATTATGCTTATTAAACAAATTATGTTTGATGCAATCGGTGCTAATTTTTAGTAAGTATCCATCTTTTAAACCCTGATATTATTATAATATTCAATGGCACAAAATCTATTTATTAGCTTTTTATATATATAAAATTGATTATAAATAATAATTATTGAATTAAGAAAATTTTATTGTATATAAATAATAATAATATAGATAATATTTTTATTAGTATTATAATAAATTCAGCCTCAAATTTTACATATTTTATCAATTTAGTTTTGATTTAATAAATTTGGCCCAAGATATTACGCTTTTTGTCAATGTTTACAGAATATATAAACATTAAGGAATAAATTTGTTATTATACCAATCAAATTATATAAAATTTATGGAAAATATTAACGCTATGATTAATTATCTTGAGTTGCTAATTTTCAAAATTAACGGCAATTAAATAGATCTAATTTTTTTAGAAGGATTAATTTGCTTAATATTGAAATTGAGAGGGTTGAAGATGCATGTTTTTACCAAGATACCTTATTTTCATTAAAAAACTAGATTATGATAAGGTTAAAATATGCCATAAGTCTCTTTACTCTTTAGAATTTAGTTTTTATACTTTTATTTTTAGAAATTTTGTCATTCTACTTTTCAAATTCCAAAATTCATGTATAATTGTTAATACTACTAGATTCTTTTCATTAAATCTAAGTTCATTATAATGTCATTTTTAGTTATATGGTTACCAAATGAATTTTTTTATTTTGAAATGTCACACCAACAAATTTAACAGTATTAATAGTTAGACTTGAATTTTAAAATCTGAAAAGTAGAGAGACTAAATTTTTAAAAATAAAAGTATAAAGAGTAGATTTCAAATTTCCTAAAAATACAGGGACTTATGATATATTTTAACCTTTTTAAATTATAAGCAAAAGTGATTTAGTTTTTTTTTTCTTCTTCTAAAAAACCCGTATAATCTCATAAATGTATTATTTTAAATTTACACTTTCTCAAATATTGGTGTCTGATTGACTTCGTTTGTAGTAAATAAAAAAACTTGTTTTTCATTTCCAATTTGCAGACTTTGCAACTGGAGTTTACCGCAAAAGATTTCGCTGTTTAGTTAAATTTAAAGATCTGGGTCAATCATTTTTCCCTTGAATTTCGGTATTTAACGAGATCCATTCATATCCACTTCGAAAACTAAGAGTTTCCAAAAATCTACCTCCAATTTCACCACCACCAACAAAAAAAATAAAAATAAAAAATGGCGGAAACCGATAGTTCAGAGTTTCGTATACTCATGTTTCCGTGGTTTGCACTTGGTCACATAACTCCATATCTTCATCTAGCTAACAAGTTAGCTCAAAAGGGTTATCGAATCACTTTTGCAACACCCCAAAAGGCTATCAACCAATTACAGCATTTGAATCTATTCCCAGATTTCATATCGTTCCATGTCATTACCGTCCCCTCCGTTAACGGTCTCCCTCCCGGTGCCGAGACTGCTTCCGATGTCCCCATTTTCTTGAGTCATTTCCTCGCCATAGCCTTGGACCTCACCAGGGACCAACTCGAGAGCCTCGTCACGTCGATTAAACCCAAGTTTATTATTTACGATGCTGCTTATTGGATTCCCGAGGTAGCCAAACCATTGGGGATCAAAACAATTAATTTCAACGTCGTTTCCGCCGCATCGATCGCTATTGTTTTGGTTCCGGCACGGAATGTGCCGACGGACAGGCCTATAACTATGGAAGAGTTGGCTACGCCGCCACCTGGTTACCCTTCAACTTCCATAGTGTTGCGTGGGACTGAACTAGGAACCCTGTTGTTTGTGACCAATCCTTTCGGGGCAGAGATGACGTTTTACGAGAGAATCACTTTGTCAATGAAGAACTGTGATGTTATATCCATAAGGACTTGTTACGAAGTTGAAGGGAAGCTGTGTGATTATATCAGCAGCCAGTACCAGAAACAAGTTCTTTTAACAGGTCCAGTTTTACCCGAAGATTCCAAGTCTTCATTGGATGAACGATGGGGTAACTGGTTAGCTGGGTTCGAACCAGGTTCAGTGGTGTTTTGTGCTTTCGGGAGCCAATTAACTCTTGAGATGGCCCAGTTTCGTGAACTTGTATTAGCGTTCGAGCTAACAGGGCTGCCGTTTTTCATCGCCCTGAAGCCACCATTGGGAGCCGAAACGGTGGAAGAAGCACTTCCTGAAGGGTTCGAAGAGAGGGTTAAAGGGAGAGGAGTGGTTTATGGTGGATGGGTGCAGCAACCGTTGGTGTTAGCTCACCCATCAGTGGGGTGTTTCGTTAGCCATTGTGGGTTCGGTTCCATGTGGGAGTCTTTGCTTAGTGATTGCCAAATCGTGTTGGTTCCACACCTGGCTGACCAAATCTTGAACACCAGGCTATTGGCCGATGAGATGAAGGTTGCAGTGGAGGTGAAGAAAGAAGAGAACGGTTGGATTTCAAAGGAGAATTTGAGTGAAGCTATCAAATCAGTGATGGATAAAGAGAGTGAAGTGAGTAAATTGGTGATGGAGAATCATAAGAAATGGAGAGAAGTAATAAACCCTAACTTGATGAATGGTTACATGGACAAGTTTCTGCAAGGTATGCGTGAACTTGTCAGTTGAAAGCATCGTAAGAAAGAGGATACCCCCCTGAAAGCATCGTAAGAAAGAGGATACCCCCCCCCCCCCCCCCAAAATGTCATATGGCTTGAAAAAGCTTGGAATTAGTTGAGCATTCAAATGCCATGGATATACCTTTCTCGAAGCTTACTCATCTTGTGTTTTAGTTCATTATCAGCTATATTTATTTTCATGTAAGTTTAACTTAGATCTTTTTAGTTGCAGCTATTTTATGTAAGTTTAAAAATCAGTTCATCAATAAATGTCATTTTATTTAATTAATTCTATTATTCTCACAACTATTTATTATACAAATATATTTTAAATTAAAAGATCGATAATCAAATTACTTTTTAAACATGAAATTAAAACACTCTTTACTTAGAATCATGTCACATTACTTTTATAAACAACTTTTATGCCCACTTTTTGCCACATTGCTATCCACCATGCAAATTTTGATAAATTAGAAAAAAATAAATTATCTGCAAAAGTTTTTTACTTTAAATCATCCTTTGCTTGTAAAAAGTCCAAGCACCGAGCTTCCCATAGTGTATGGAATTATTATAAAACAACATATTTTCATTTCATGTATAATGAGGCCTCAACTTCTGTAATTCAGTAATTGTGTAGTCTTCATCTAATCCCCCTATGCTTTTGAAGCTTCAATGCAAACATCAAACTTTATCTCATTGCACAAATGAAATAACACCTGACTGTTCTTATTCCTCTTCTTTATTGCATACAGTGCAGAACAATAGCTGAAAATGTTTTTGAGTTATGAAATGAAAAGAGCATGAACTGATTACAGGGTTAAGTTGCAGAGAGCACGGGCGTTTTCAATTTACTTTGAAGTGTCAAGCAGGAGCTTGTCAAGATTTCGTTTTCCTTCAGGGGCGTTTGAGTACCATGAAGACAAGTAGTCTCTGTAAAGAACCGAAGAGTACAGAGGTGGGGAAGATTGACTCACAAGATCAGAGACGGGGGATATTCGGACAGTCTTGGCTGGGTCATGAAAAGTGGCGATTGAGAGACGGGCTTTGCTTGCATTTGTTATGGCTCGGTGCACACAGGTTTTGTATTTCCCATTAGTTATAATCTGCAGGTAAGGCATGATTCTCCACACTCATTTTTTATAGTATGATACATTGATAGAATATTAAAAAGATGAGTAACACACCTCAGTTTGGTCAGCCACAAGAACAAGGATGGCATTTGGAAGGGGATCGACCAAGAGCCACTCCCCATCCTTGAGCACTTGAAGGCCGCCAACATCGTCCTGTATTAGAAGCGTGATGACACCTATATCAGAATGAGATTGCAGGCCCAACGTCAAATCTGGCTGCGGACAAGGAGGATAATAACTGGCTGTTATGTTCTGATAGAACTCCCCGACTGCATCTTCAATGCAGGACGCCTTCAGTCCTAAACTCTCAGACATTAATGCCAATAGTCTCTGAGCCAACACTCTCATCTCATCGCTATAATTAGCCATCAATTCCCTACATAAACATAAACCAAGTTGAGAACACCTTTAACAACATTAATCAATATAAAACACACTACCTGTATTCGGGAGGAAAATGAGGCCAAGCTGAAGGATTGCGGCGTGAAAGAGGTAACGTATGGTGATCGAAATAGTCCCTCCAATCCAAAACAGTTTCATTTTCAGAGCTTACTAGCAAACGACTACCGTATCCCTCAGAGGCAGCAAAATTTGGATTGCAAGCATATTTAAGTTTATCCTCCATCTGGAAATCATTGAAAAAAGGAAGACAGGCTCTCCTCAAACCATCCAACAGTTTCGTAGGTACCCCATGGTTGAAAACATGAAAAGCTCCCCATTCTCGACAAGCCTCTCGAATGGCTGGGAGGACGGACTCCTTTTCACTGCATAGATCAACGGCAGGGACATGTTTGCAGCTCAAATCAGCTATATTTTCAGTTACAGATTCAGGCCGGTTCTTGGGGGGTTGAATGTATTGTGACGGAACCTCTGAAATGCCCATTTGAGAAAGAATTTGAACCCTTACTGCCCATTCCATTTCCCCCAATTTCTCAACTAGCTATTGAACTACAAAGCCAAATACTGAATCAAGATCAGATAATCAAGCAAATCCCTAAATATCATGGAAACTGAGTTATGTTAACTATAATTGCATAAAACTTAACAAAACCAGATTAATAGTTAAAACTTGAAACCCATATCATATTTTCATCATACTTCCAAATTAGATGCCAAAACTACACAATTCTGCCTTAAAATTCATTATTTTTATTGAAGTACAAACTATGGTTGAATACAGCAAAAACAGATTAAGACCCAAATCTTATTCCCAGAAAATTTCCAAATTGCAAAGATGACAACAGAATCAGACAAACTTGTTTGGATTATAAATTATATAAATAATCTATGAGTTTTTATACCTATGAGAAAATATAATGAAAATGAAAATTGACTAACCTGCAGCAATTATTTAAACTTCGAACAAAAGATTGGTGAAGACAGACAGGCCTCTATAAATCATTAAACACCAAGACTCAACAGGTAAGAACTAATTGTGGATGGGGCTTCTGGTTGTTTCGGATAAGTTATAATTTTTGTTATGAAATTAATAAATTAATAAATTTAAGAATTTTTTATGTCGTTGTGTTAGATTCTTCATTTGTTTTGAGTGTACTCTAAAGAAATTATCAGCTTTTCTTATTAAGAGGGACAACTTTTCTCTTACCTTTTATTAAATGAAAATTACTAAATTATTTTATTTTTTCTAAATAGATTCTTTTAACTTTTATGATATCTAAATAAAATTTCTTAATTTTTGTTTCTATTTAAGTTTTTATTTCAAGCTAATATTTATTTCAATACAGTAATACAATTCAAACAACTTATATATATATATATTAAATTATTTCTAAAATATTTTTACATGATTCAAATATCATAAATTAATTTAATCCTTAAACTTTTATTTTCAAAAATTAATCATTTTACTTTTTAAATTTCAAAATTCAAATCTAATTAAATATTATTAAATTTATTAATTTGACATTTTAAAATAAAAAATACTTACTTGGTAACTATGTTTTAATGATAACCAATAATTTTAATTTCTAGACTAAATCAATGATTGAACCAACGAGGCAACCAAATTACTAATACAGGCAACAAACCAGTAACCTAATCGGTTCAATGAAAAAATTATTAAAAATTAAGATAATAAAAAGCTATCACTCTCTCCCAACAAACTCAAACCCAAGTGAATTCTTCGAGTAAACATCCATTCAAAAAAGGCAATGTTTTGATGTAGACAATAAAGGTTGAGTTGCTTGTTCAAATACGAATTGATTCGAAAAAATTTAAACAAATTGTAACATTCAACCTGTAAGACATCTTTTATAAACAAAATCATAAAAATGCGACAAGTTATTATGAACTTTTAAGTCGAGGCAAAGCACAAAATACAACTCCATATCATAGGAGTCGTAAAGGAAACCCCATATAATTGTCACCATATGCATCACATCAGTTAACAACGAAGGCAACATATTAAGCACGTTTGAAGATGTCAATGTACACGACACTCAAAAAGAATACTTCAAATGATCATTTCAAAACTTGAGCCAGAAAATTGCAGTACCTGGGACTAAGTTGCAATCTTAGTAGAGATCAATGGATAACTTGCAGAAAGCAATAAGACCCAAACCTCCATAACATTATATCATTATGTGATGGCCATAAGGACAAATACTTGACAGTACTCAAGAGGTGCAATAAACTCAGATGATGAAATTTACATGGTATATATAGGTTAGCTTCAACCAAGCTGAACCGAAAAGTTTGGCAAAGCAGTTTCCAATAGGAAAGAAAATAAAGACCATTCTAGCATACCTCAAGGAAGAAGATTCGATACGGACTTAAAGCAATGCCAACCAACAAAATTTGATTTTTAATAGCCAAAGAAACTCTCACCTCAATCCATGCTGTAAAAACCAGGATCAATCAAAAGGCTGCTTTGTCATTAGTATTGACTCTATAAGAGAACAAAGGCATAATGTATCGAATTTACAGTGAAATGAAACTTCTTTGTTAGAATCTATAGGAACCAGCACTCCATCTCTGTAAACAAATTTCGGATCAAACCCGAATTGGATGTTTGGAGAGGTGTTGCCTACAGAGTGACAGCTACATTCCTTAGGAATAACTAAACTATTTTCTGAGCTTTCGCATTGACATATGCTCCACTCTGGACGGTGAGATAACTTCCTGGGATTTTCATTTCTCAAGTTTTCATCAAATTTATTGTAGCTATATCTGGCAGCAAAAAGTTTCCTAACTGTTGAAAGAAGATCCACAGACAATAATGCAACTGTATCGTGAACATCATCTACGGTCAAATAGCTCCCATTTGATTTCCATTCTTTAAGCAGAACTTTTTGCATCAAAAAAAGGAGGGAATGGAGGCAACCAGAGCAGCAATGATAAAAGCATGTAACCACTGATTCAGTTGGAAGAGCAGTTTCGCTTGAAGAGAAATTGGGAACTTCTTTATGTTCATGATCTGTAGGTTTGCCATCTTCAGATGTGATAGTTGTCTCTGTGTCGCAAGCTTTAGCAGAGGCAGGCAACTTCGCACCATCCAGTTCATCTGAACTACAGAATCCATTCTCAGAAAGAACGAATCCATTTGGTGCAAATCCATTGGATTGTTTTGAGGACCCAGGATCTCCCTCAACCACAGGATTTCTAGGACTTTCTGACCCACTTGGTCCAGGGTTACTCCCATTCTGCTTGTCTACAAGAAAAACTGGATCATTGACTGCAAAATAGTTATGATGCTCCACTGAAATAGTATTACCGCCAAGGCTTATATGGTCTACAGCCTTATCCACAGCAAGAACTGTTCCCTTGTGACTAGGAGCTCCATTAGCATCCATCTTGTTCAAGTCTATCCAATCCATATTTCGCATGGTTAATTCTCTCTCAAACATAGGGTTTCTAGTACTTTCTGATCCACATGGTCCAGGAGTAGCCTCATTCTGCTTGTCAACATGAACAATCAATTGGTTGGCTACAGAAGAATTGTGATGCTCCTCTGAAGTAGTATTGCCGCTGATGCCTATTAGCTGTGCAGCATCTTCAAAAAGTTCAAGTTTTCCCTCATGGTCAGAAGCACAATGATCATCTTTTTTGTTCAAGTCAATGGAATTAGTATTTTGCATGGTGAATTCCTCATTGTTTGCTACTTCTGTTTCCGGGCAACTTCTGGGCCTGCATTCCTCCACTTGATCTGTGTCATTCACACGTGTAAAATGATTATCTGGAGATCCCAAATCATATGGTTCGAGGCTTGCTGCTTTTATTTGAACATCCTGATCTAAGCTGCAAATGAATCAAGTCTCACGTTAGTTTTAGATCCACTTATGAACCAAAAGTTTGTAAGTAATGAGAAAAAGGTTACCTCTGCAGTGAATATGCCCAGCTGTTAACCATATCTTCCAGATAAGCAACTTGAGACAAAATACGAACATACTGATATCTGTCTTTTCCAGTATTAACTTTTTCATTAATCCACCCAACTAGGAGCTCAAGAACCTTCCGTACCTCAGAGGAAACTTCTCTAAGTGATGTGTACACACCTCTGTATGCTGATAAACCAACAGCAACCAAACCTCTAACCAACCCAAATTTCCCTTTGCTTTTACTGCTGCTGGGACCACAAGCAACAGCAGCCTTGTTTAATAAGTTAGTGGGACGAATGATGCAAGAGTTGAATGGCCAGCCCTTCCAGGGACCAGCCACATCTGCAGAAGGACCTTCTTTAAGTTTTGATGTCACCCAGCAAAGCTCTGCAAAATGCGGATATCGCAAAATTTGAAAGCCAAATGAAGATATTGCCAGCATCAAGCTTGATTTCCCCTTCAAATTTCTACTGTTTGTTGGGGCTGCTGGAACAGTAACAGACAACTCACCACATGTCTCTGATGCAACCCCCTTTTCACATGCTAAACCTTGAGATGCATTGTCATTTTCTGCAGTTTCAGAGGTCTGGACAGAATTTTTTGTTCTGGAATCTTCATGGACATGAGATCTTTGATGAATTAAATGAACAAATGGTTGAAGGATATCCCTTGATAACTGAGCAGCAGATAGTTTGATAACCATATCACGGTTGAAATTGTTGCCAACATGAACAGTGAATCTGGGTACTGTTTGCTCTCTTGTAGTTCTGTGACTGCAATTTGGTTGACCACTCTGAAAAAATTGCCTTATTCTTTCAGGGAGCTCCAGATAAGGAACTTCTGAAGTAGCCTGTTTAGAGATAAGAAGCATTTAGATTTAGACATCAAGCTTGCAAGAGATGTGAAAGGCAGTACGAGTCGAGCAAAAAATGGGGGAAGGGAGACCATGTCTTAAGAGAGAAAATTTCAGTTGTATAAGGATCAGACTGAAACATTAACACATTTACAACAATTGGTTCATAATTTCCTAAATTTATACATGGGCTTCAAATTTGTATTCTAGTTTGATCAGTCATACATGAGAATGATGTTCACAGAAAAGAACCTCTAACCTAGAGCTTCTCAAAAGGTCAGTAAAACTCTACCAGATCATTCAGTTTAACAAACAGATAAGCAGCACTGTCAAAATAACCTTTATTGCTAAAGCAGCAGAAAGCTTATTGCATTGTCATGAATGTACAAGCACTTAGATCTAAACATTGTCAAGCAAGCACTACTATGTTACCCCAACACTAGCCAAATCACATCTACCCAAGGAACTCTTGAATAGTAATAATAATAATAATAATAATAACCTTACAGATCAAACACATGAATTTGCTTTTATCAAAGCAAAAACCACTTTTATTTCTATGCTCTACAAGTAGAACCTAGCTACTAAACTATCAGATCTTGAAATGCAAATAAGTAAATGAAATAATTCATACCACAATTATCAGGGACGTTGACACACAAATAGATTCCACTTGCTCAACAAATGAGCTCCATGCATGTGAGACACTTTGTACAGCGGCTGTAGCCTGTGCTGTCCCTGCCAACTCATATTGCAGAGAGGATCCATTTTCCTTCTCAACAAGTTGAGGATCTTCCTCCATGGGAGTTTGATGGAATGTTGAAGGTGAACTGCTCTCCTTGGAAACTTGATTAGTGGTCTCCACAACCCACAAATCTATTCTTGGCATAAACAATACACTTGACCCCATGCTTGCACATTTCACTGCCATGCAATTTGAATAATTTGTAAGAATTTCCAGATGAACTAGATCTATCAACCTGGTCGTCTAACTTTCACGCAAGATATTTCTTTTGAGCTTAAAACACACTGTGAATGGACACAAATAGATTAAAAAACTTAGAACATGAACAAAAACAGTTAGTATGTCATACATGCTAACAGAACCCATTATCATTAAGCTACTAACCACAACAGGATAAAAAGGAAAATCAAAATAAATCTAACTACTTAAGTTGCAGAAAAGGGTCTATAGGGAACTCCATAGTCTGTCCTTATTTAGTAGAATAATATGTTAGCTATGCACTACTGAATACTGACTTCATAATGAAACTTTCCAGAAACAGATATATGAGGAAATTCCAATTTTGGACTAGTTTCCACTAGTTTCATTTTCAAGAGGTAAATAGTCAATGCCAAATTAGATGTTTTTTAAGTGAGGCCTTTAATTATCCTTTTAACTTATATTTCTAACTAACCAAGGAAGAAAAGACAAGAAATTATCCTAAATTGAAGAAGTACAAAGCAGTTAAAAAACATAATCCAAGAAGCAAAAATCATAAATGGAAAAAAGGAGGTAGGGAAACACACTGTATGAAAGGATCAAAGTCTGCACTTATAATCAATCTCATGTTTCTCAAAATGTAAACAGGTATTAACAAAGAACTAATGCTACCACAACAAAAGGACATGGCATGAGGAACATACTTAAAATTTGAGTTACTCCGTAGATTAAGTCACCATTTCCTTCTTGTGCAATTGTAGATATATCAACTTTCTGTATTTCTATGTTCCCAATGAAACAGTGAAGAAGACAAGCAGCAAGATGCTTTTGACCAGATCTGGGACTTCCAGCAATTAATATTCGAAACCCAGTTTTCCTTGTTGAAGTAAAATAGGTATTTCGTGACAAACTAGAGCATGTACCACCACTACGCACAATTGAAGGTTCAAATGTACCACCGTTGTCACTAATATCACCCATATCATAATCAGTAAAGCCAAACTCTCCAATTAACATTCCAGCATGAGATAATCTTCTCTCTATCTCCCCAGTAACCTCACCTTCTTGAAGAAAGTCATGAACATGGAACCACCAATGATCCTTGGGCAATCTCTTGTCCTGCAATACTGAAACAACCACACTCTCAATCACTGCACCACCTTTAGAAAGAAGGGGCGGCAACCAGAGGCGTTCATCCAAATGAAGAGAAACAAGCAAGGTGGATAATGGTTCCAATAGACAAGGAATGAGATGAGTAGGGAGAGGAGAGGCAACTAAATCTTGAGTAGCCATTCCAGCTTCTCTACGTGAGCAAGGAGGTGGGGAACATGACAAAGCCTCCAACCAATCCCTTTCCTCAACTGTAACAGTATGAAGAGGAACACGTTTAGCACCAGGAGTTTTCTCTTCAGCATTTGACAAAATTTCCTGCAAAGGAAAATTCCTCTTCAAAGAAATAACAGCTGCTTGAGTACAAAGGGCCTGCAAATCTGCACCAGCAAAGCCTACTGTCTTTCTTGCAACCCATTTGAGCAAAGATCCAGTAACTGGTTTTGGCCATCGTTTAGTATGAAGTTCAAGGATTGCAGCTCTGTCTTCCATTGATGGGAGCGGAAAATAAATTTCTCGATCAAATCTCCCTGGTCTCCTCAATGCAGGATCAACGGCATCAGGGCGGTTTGTTGCCCCTATCACCACCACTGAACCTCGAGACTTTAAACCATCCAACAGTGCAAGTAATGTGGACACAACTGAACTATGTGTCTGATCTTGCTGACTTGTTCGCCTAGGTGCTAAACCATCTATCTCATCAAAGAATATTATGGAAGGTTGACATCTCTCAGCAACCTGGAACAAGAGCCTCAGCTGACGTTCAGCATCACCAACATATTTTCCTAAGCAGTCAGCACCTTTGCGGGCAAAATATGCAATCCGTTTATCCCCACGAGCACAAGAACCTATCAGTGCTCGCACTACAAGAGTTTTACCTGTTCCAGGATAACCATGCAAAAGAACACCTCTGGGAGGTGTAAGCCCCAGATTGTCAAAGAACTCAGGGTACAACAGCGGTAAGATGACAACTTCCTTCATGCATTGGATAACATCATGCAAGCCAGCAACAGATTCCCAGCCCTCAAAAGATTTTCCGTTCTCAGACTCAGAGCCTCCGATGTAGACAGGTGCCAATCTTAACAAATCTCGATGAAGTCTCTTGCCCTCACGTTTCAAAAACTCTTCATCTTCACCACAATGCTCCAACCATTTTTCTTCAGCTTCAATATCCTTTCGCCATGCATCATTTGATAACTTCCTCATTTCCAACTTCATTTTCTTAGCTTTCATTTTCTTTATCTGGGCTAAATATTTAATTCCATGAGGTTGGAAGAGATACCGATGATCAGTGCAGGCTATGAGAAATTTGCGATGATCAAATATACAGCCATTAGCTCTTGCACAAGGCTGCAAAAAATGAATGTCATCAATTAAAATGTATAATGAACCTCTTCCTTTTCTCAAACAAAACTGAAGCAGGAGGAACAGGAGGATGCTTTAAATGAGATAATTTTTTTGGGCATAGATATCAAGAAACAAACCAAGTGATATGTTTTTGGACAACGATCAACACGGCATCCAATTGTTGCTCCTGGCCTCCCACATCTACTGCATTTTAATGCTCTTCCTCTACAGAGTGCTGCCCTAACTTTTTTTAAGCAACCCAAGCCGGCAAAATAAACCTGAAGACAGGAATATCAATGAATGGGGGATATGCAGAAGAAAAAAAAATGAACTTCTGGAGAACTTAATGGGTGATATATACTGTAAACTTCTGGAGAATTCTTGAACTGCCCTAAAATCATATAGGATAACGACTAGGAGCATATTTGGCATAAAAGTGAATGTTGTAACGGCAAAAGTTCAAGATATACTAGGAATGAAGAAGAGTATAAATGGTTGAGAAGCTATGGGAAAAGACCAGGGTGTGTCAAAAGCACAAAACCAGTTTTCACAACAACAGTGGACATCCAAAAAATTGTTGATGAAAATCAATGGGTATATGTATAAATGGATGCTTAGACAAACATATCCACCAATACCAGGAAAATGCAATTAACAAGTTCGAAAGAGGAGAAGAAAACAGCACTGCACCTCAGGACTCCATACAGCACATTGTTGATGAACCCAGATTCCAGCAATACCATAACGATCATTTATAGGACCTAGGAGACGACCAAGCCACCCAGGTTCGTCGCCAAACCCATCCCAAATGTCATAGTCTGGTTCCTCCGATGCTGAAGAGCTATATGCTTCATTTTCACTATCACCTGCATCATGGACCAGCTTCTTTGGTGGTTTTCCATCAGTCCCACCACCGCACAAACCACACCTTCTCCCTTGTTTGATATGTGACTTGCCAATCATATACGCAGCTGCTTGATTGGACTTCTCTACCTTCATATCATTCTTAAATTCCGAATGTTTTTCATCACCATTTACTAAGCCATCCTCTTTTGCATCATGAAGACCAACATCTTCAACTTCCTCTGGACCATTATCCACTTCTACAGCATCCTCTTCATTTTCTCCTTCACTCTGACATTCTAACTGTTGTACTTGTTCTTCTGTCAGCTCCACTCTTTCAACTGCTCCAGTCACCTCAAGAATTTCATGGCCAATGCACTCCTCTGATTGCATACAGTTTGATACTTCTTTATCATCTTTAACCACCTCATCCGCATTGCCATCTATTATCTTCCCATTTCCATGACTCATTTCACTCTCTAAAACTACTGGACCCTCCACAACCTCATCACCCCTATTATTTCCAGGATTCGTTTTGCTTTCTAAAACAGGTGCACCCTCCACTACCCCATCTCCTTTAATTTCTTCTTTTTCCAACTCCGTTTCTTCTTCCATGCCACAAATCTCAACCTTCTCTTCACTCTGCGAACCACTTGAAGCCTCAATACTCCCCAGCCTCCTGGATTTCACAGCTACCATTTCCCCTCCATCCGATTCGTCCAACTCCTCCGCCTCCTCCTCCTCCCCCTCCTTATCTTCATCCTCATTGCCACCTATATCCTCAAAAAGCTTCCTCCTCGATAAAACTCTCTCCTCCACCTTCACTTTGACATTCACATTCTTTCTCCTTGTCCTCAATCTTGATCTCCAACTCCCCAAAGTCAGCGCCTCCGTGATCGTCTCCCCCTCTTCTTCCTGCTTCACACTCCCTAAACTCCTACCCCCCCTAACAAACCTCTCATTCTTCCTAATCTTCTGCCTTTTCCTCGGAGGCGGAGGTGATACATCCAGAATAACCGGTGCCTTCCTGGCTCGTGAGCTCCTACGGAGCTCGAAATCCGCACTTCCGGACCCGTCAACATCGTCCCTCTTATTCCCTTCACCATGGTTCCTATTATACTGTTCCTCACATATTGCATCTAATCTCTTATGTTTCTGTCGAAGCCTACTGCCCGATTTTCGCCTAAAATCACTCCGCTTTGATGAAGAAACCGAGGTAGGTGATAATTGCATGACCAAAACCTCCGCAAAATATATATAAAACTTTCTCCCAAAGTTATAAACTATTGCATACGATATCCTTTCAAAAGATTCAGGCAAATGGTATTCAATTAACGATCCATCTTTCAGTTTTTTTAAAATGGGTGATTGAATACAATTTTGAACAAATATAAAAAACGATCAAACTCAGGATTTGACTCACCACGGAGACGCTGAGTCGGATCGTTCCGGCTTGGGAATCGAAAATGGAGAGAAACCCATCAAGTTAAAATCGCTTAAAAGTCAATTTAGACCAAAAAAAGTCTGGATTTTGAGTGGCTTCAAGTTTTGGATTTCCTTTTTCAGGTTAAAAACTAGGGCATAAGATTTTAGAGAAGAAAACACTGTTGTGCGATATAAATTTTATGTTCATCTCACGCGCGTATAAAACACGTGAATTAGAATGAAATTTTAATTTAAAAGATTGGAGTCCAAGGGATATTAAAGGTTTAATTAGGGTTTTAATGAATTATAACCCTTTCAAACCTAACTCAAATCTACATTTTATTATAATAATAACTAATTAAATTAAAACTTAATCCATATTATTTTTAAATTTGTTAAACAAATGTCTTTTAATGTATATAAAAAATCGTATTTTATAAAAATATTTTAATTTCTTAGGTGCAATTATATTTTTAATTATATATGCAACTTTAATCAAAATTAAAAATATCTTCATTTAGCCAGCTATTCTTAATTAAATTGGCATGAGCATGGAATTATCATCAATGCAGAAACATGTGAGTTCGATTATAGGTTAGAATCAACTATAATAATTTTAGGCATTATATAAAAAAATATTTTTAAAATCACTATATATGAATTATCTAAATTAATAATACATAATATATTTAAAATGGTTTAAACTAAATAATATTAAATCATTGATTTATTTTCTTAAAAATATATAAAAATAATATTACATTGTCTTTTTTAAAAACATTGTTCAAACACACGGTAATTGGAGTTATTAACATGAGATTGTTGCCCAAACTTGGCAAATGAAAGCACGCGCTGAATTGAAGAGTGGGATATTTAGTGAAATTGCTTCATTTTTGCTACCAAAAATGCAAAAGTTGCCGCCAAATATGATGGATTTATATGTTTTTGATGAAAAAAATATTAAAAAATAAAAGATTGGGAAAATATGTTGATGTCATTTGTGAAGTGTAATGGGAATAAGGTTTGAAAGTTCAACGGCTCCTTTGAAAGGCTTCCATAAGTATCTTCAACTTAGAAACACAATTACATGATACGAATAGAATATGAATCAAGTACACAACATTGATATATGAATCGCCAGGCTTATGATTTTGTGTATCTTACAGGAAAATGACAAACAAGTTCAAAAAGGGAAAAAGGGTCAATCTAAATGTTCTACTCAAAGCTTGTTCGATGAAGAATTCGACCAGGCATCGACTGGATTAAAACTCGAAAATATCAAAACAGAGGATTCCAGATAACTATTTCTCAAAATGATCATACTTTATGTGTAATGAAGTACCTCAAGGTTTATATTTAGCTTAACGCTGCTTATTGCCTTTGTCTCGATGGATGTTGGATACGGTTCTCAAAGAGAAATTCAACTTTTTGAGATACAGGATTTCTCTTTGCAGTAACTTGCATAAGCGCTCCATCGACAAGCATGCGTTGCAGTACCCTTGCTATATTTTTCGAGTCATCAATACCTAGATGGTGACATCCCAACGATGGGATTTCGAGTTGTTTCATCATTGACATCATTCCTCTGGCCTGTCATCCATAATCAAACAGTTCATAACACAGATGATACGAAAAAAGAAGAATAACATCCTTAAGTGATCAGTGAAATAAAACCAAATGTAACCTTGATCACTCTCTATATTTCTATCTCCTTCTTCTTGTTGTTTAGGGCTATGTTACCAAGACTCGAGATACATGTTGAATACAGATATTGTCCAACAAGCGCATACTCAATTTGCTTTAGGTTCGTTCATGTATTTGAAGGATCTTACTCTCATATGCATGTTTGAAAATGTGCCAGATATGGATATTTTAAGAATATGAGGAGTCTGGATAACATAGATTGAAAGAACGGAGTGATAATGCAAGGTTAGTTATAATAAATAAGTACAAACATGATTATGATTTCAGGTTCTGATCTTGCATTTCAGTACCCTTTCAAACTTGAAAGTGGGAACTTTTATTTTTTGTTCAAGGCTTAGAAAAAACATGGCTATACAACCAGTTATGGAAGCAACAGACCTTTATCTTATTGGGACAGAAGCAGGTTCAGCCAGGATTGTAATGAGCATGTAACATTAAAGCTCAAAAATAAAATTTATCATTTCAAAAAATGAGTAGTGGCCATGGATTATCCATTTAAAGCTTCAAGATGCATGAAATGCAAGAAAGATGAAAGCAATGGCTCAGTTTAATTAAAGCTCGCAGTTACCTCACGGCCATAAAAGTTTAGATATACATCCTTTAGATTGATCCATTCCATAAAATATGGAGGTAGCTTGATCCCAGAAACTTCACATTGCTGAGGGATCTTCGTCTTCAAATCCCAGTTTCCACTAATATCAAAGAGACAAACACTCTTCAGCGGACGAAAACAAAATATATATATAATTTTTTTGAGGAGTTTCAAGACTCACCAAGTTACAAATGCTGCACGAGTAAGGCGGCCACCCCTTTCCTTTTCCCATAGGTTATGTTGACTTAGCCAAGCTTCAAACTGCTGCATAACTTCCTTAAATGGCTGAGCCGTATCATGCCAGACTCTGCAATCAAGTCCAATTTTAGGAACAGAACTACACTTTGATTAGCCATAGATATCCTACTTAATTATTGTAGTACGTAATCAGCCCGCAGATTGAAAAATGACCAATACTGATACAGTAGAATAGAATTAGATTCAGTATCACCTATCAACCCCGATTTCACCATATTTTCCTTCAATGTATTTGTTTACTGATTGCTCACTCATTTTAGTCGGCCTCACAAACCTGTAACAGTGTTTTAACTTTCTTATGAGTGGCTCAGTTTCATCTAAGTTAAACCACTATAAAAATTAGCATCCGGATATGGTAACAAGAAAAAGCCAAAATTGAATAGCACTGGTGTCAAACATACTTAAAAGAAAAGGAAATGGAAACCTGTGAAAGAAATCCACTAAACTCAAGGATTTTGCATCTATAAGCAGCACAGGAAACTCGAGTATCTCGACTTTCCCTTCCAGATCAATCACCAAAAGAAAATCCACATTTTGAGAGCGTTTTTTCTCAATGTCAGTGCCATTAACTTGAAGATCCCTGGAACAGTCATGATTAAATTTCTCTAGATGGGAAGGATCATCCATCTGAATCGAAAAAGTAACTAAATTAGACATCAGAACTAACAATACATAATCTTATTTTTTTCATATATATTTCAAAACAAGAGCCCTGCATTTGCCACATTCAACTTCAAGAACAATAATCAACCAAAGTTACATCTTCAATTAGATTCCAAGGCTAATAAGAAACAAAACAAAACCCTATACTGGAAATGGCAACATTGCCTTGAGGCTCAAATAATGCAGCTGAGGACCTGCAAGTCTCTGCAACCTAACCTTTCTTTAAACCGGTATTCAACTTGACTATAAAGGATGCTATTTCTGACTTTTGAGTACTTTATGAAACCAATAAACACCAAGCAAATCAACATTATCCTAATAAAATAAGGCTTCACTCCATAATCATTATTTTACTTGCTCCCTGCTATTTGCATATACATTTGGGGGTTGTTAAAAGGAAAAACAAAGAGAGTTTATGAAAAATGCAATGTGCTTCCTAATAATAATAATTGCATGCAAAACTAAAGTCGTCTAATTGGTTATTCAAAAAGTTAAATTTTCACCCACATAACAAAACCATCAGGCATTTAAAATTAATTCAAACAGATGGTGGGCAAGAGATGAATTGTGAAACCAAATGCATGAAAATCAATAAATAGTAGCATCGTCTTAGAGATTGTAATGAAGGGTAGGCGTGGCAAAAAGCTAGCAGGCAAACCTGGGTACACTTGCCTTGAGTGAAGTACAAACACATGGGCCTCCAACGACTACTGCTGCTAAAGACTTGGGTATTCATTGCAGCAGACAAAGGAGGAGGAGGTGAAGGCGGAGGAGATGAGTAATGGGCTGTTGTTGAAATTTTGTATGAAGGAACATGAGATAGAGTGGAACTGAAGAATGGGTTTTTGATTGGAGAAGACAATGAACGGCTCCAGAAGCTAAAGATTCGACCGACAGGAATCCTAGTAAGGTTAGCCATTTTCGGAAATGGCTAAGGTTCGGTTCCAACTTCCAAGAGCAAGATTTTTATAGTAGTACTTTTAGCACTACTGTTAGACTATGAATGGATATTTTATTATTTTACTTTTGTAAAATATTTGATGTAATTTTCTTCCTTTTTGTCATTTTTCTTGGAATGGTGAACTATAAAATATTGGAAATAATTGAAATTTTGTTATTTTACTTAAATTTTATTGGATTTTAAATTTATGTTTATATTTTATATTTTCAATTTAGTTTATTTTAGTAAGAACTAAAAATAAAAACATTTCACCTAATATCTTATTAAAACTAAAATAGTTTGACATATCTAACTAATATTAAAATAACCTTTAAGTTAAATCCTATTTTAATCGACAAAAAAAATTCGTACTTTATTAACATAATTTTCCTCCCTTTCTTTTGGTCATCCTAACCTTAATCATAACAAAACATTTTATGAACATGTCAGAAACAACTGAAAATAGACCATCGAGAAGATGCCTCACTTTTCTACCATCACAACCAAACCTTATAGATGATGTCAAAGCACTTCAGGAATAAACATAGATCCAAATCAACTCCTTCAATCACCCCCAATATACACATTCCTTTCTGTATATATCTCACTGGTTTCCTTAGTTTGCACACTTGCACTTCTAATTATTTGCATTAAAGCTATATAAACCGGGGATTCTAATTAGCTAGGAGAGGCTACAATGACTCAAAACTGAAATGTCAAATGGGGCACGAGCAACTGCTTCCGTCACGTACTATCTTCATCATGAGGCTCCATTTCTGTGAAATCTTCTACCACATCAGTTCTAGCAGTCTGTCTACTCAATGTGCGTTGCTCCTCTATCTCAACGAGTAACAATGGATCGCAAATAACTCTTTTTGCATGCACCATCTTAGGGCAAGCTGATAGAAGAAGAAACAGTCAGGAATGAGAGTGAAACGTAGATTCAATAACCCCATAATGAAATCATTATTGAGTACCTGATTCAGGGCATTTGGCATTGTTATGATGGGATTTTATGTAGATCAGGATAGCATTCTTTTCGTAAATGTGCTTGCAGTCCATGCTGCATTATAGGAATAAACAAACTGAGTATAGGTTGAAACAAAAGTGTGGAAAAAGACATGCATCCCAATGCATGCTCAAGTTGCTAAACAATTCAATCATATTGGCAACTCTAAAAGGCCACCTTGCTATGAGGTAGATTTTCAGGATTTTCTAAACTGAACCGAGGAAGCCATTGGAACTACCATCCTTACTATCATTCACATTGCAGTGTAAGAACTGTTATAGATTTGTATCAAAAAAGGGCCACGCATGTTGCTTTTCTCGAAAGTTTGAATGGCAACAACATTAATAAAATTTTCCACTAAGAGCAAATACATCTCTCAAAATATAAAGAAAATATGATTTTCGCCGTGCTTCGCAATACCTGCGAACTGGTTCTGTTAGTTCAGTAATATGCTTTCCAGTCAATGGACATTTAAGATTCTTAATACTGCTCTCTGTACTGGTCATAATAATATCCTCCTGCTCTTCACCTGGCATTGGTTGTCCAGCATGATGAACGTTCTGTGGAAGATTCAACAACGGATATGTAAGAAGCCCCACTTGAATGATGATATACAATAGTTATAAATCATGTTACCAGTAAAACTAAAAAAGCTTAAAGATGGTCGTTGGTAAATAGAGGGATACATAATATCCATTAGCATCAAGTATTCACTAATTTTAGCATAAGAGAGAAAGACAAAATGAGAATATATTTTTTTCAGTTCACAAGTATAGCAGCTGTGAGCCAGGCTTCATGTATTTAGTGACCAACAGAGTTCCCACCAACTGCATGCCAATACCAATCACTCCTATTTCAATATAAATGCACTGAACAGCAGCCCTTACCATAATCTCCCATAGCATGTATTTATTCAGCTCAAACAAACCTTCACAATGGTCCCCCAACTGTCTCTTTCATTAAAGAATATAACCTCTTATTGGAACCACATCTAATAATTCCAGATTTTTAGTTTAGTGGTTCTTGACACGGTATTAGCACCTCCTTGGCATAGTGATTTAGATTCTAACCTAGCTACCACTATTCTAATTGATGCTAAGTTCCAGTAGTAGGATAATACTTTGTTCACTCTTCCATTCTAGTAAACTCACACAGGAGTAGTGAATAAACCAGGCAATACAATATCATCACAACATTTTTGAAGACCAGTCATCCCATATTACCTAGGAATCGAAACTATAACACATGACCATACTTACAGCTCTGCTTGGTTAGGACATCTGGTGTTTTCATACTGAAGAAGCATGAAACTCCAACAACAACAAAAAACATATCCAGTACTAACATTAGATCAAACCAAAGGTCCATGTTATATCAATAAAACTCTTATGTTATTTGACATGCTTCCTTTGGCCATCATGCATTTATGAATTCTATAATCTAACTCTTTAAGTACATAACCAAAGCCACAATGAACTTTAACCTTTCAGAACAAGAGACAATCCTCAACCAGGAGAAAACATTTGTAAGCAAATTCTCGAAATGCTCAGCATTATACATTTTTTCCATCATTCATTTTGATAGATGTTAGGTTCTTACTCCTTTTCTTCCACCTCTCTCTCTCCCCCCTTGTCAGTATTCTAGGATAAACCAAACATCAACTTTTTTTTGTCGCCATCAACCAAACACCAACTTGAAACATGCAGATATATGCAGAAGGAACTGATTCTCAGAAAACTGAATTATCCTTACTAGTTTGTATTTCTGTACAAACAAACATGAATATTTTTGTCTACATGTGTGCATACATATGCATATAAATGCATGTGTAATATAAAACCTATGATGTTTCAGACTAAAATCCAAGAACACTGGTCCTATTAAAAGTCCAAAAGATAACAAATGACTTGAAACTTCCGTCTTAATAATTTTAGAAGTGATTTGATGAATTTAAAAAACCTACCCAGACAGCTTGCTGGAACTGATGCATCAGTGGATGATTCTGTGGATGTGAAGATGAACCAGCTTTGACTTTTTCAAACTCGGTGTCAAGCAACTTCTTAAAATCAGTTAACTAAAGTTAAAACATACAAGCAACAGATGATATTAGTTAGATACATATTGGCACATCTGTTTAAAACAGTATTAAACCAAAAACTTATGCATAGAATAAATATTATTAAACTTGCACCTCAGGCCCTGGTCGGTATGCCTCTGCAACAGAATGAATTGCTGATGAATAATGTAGACAGTTTTCATGAGCTTCTACCAGCTCAGCAACAGCATTTTCTAGCTGCTTCACCTACAAAATGAATTCCCAATATCATACTGCATCAAAAAGTACTTTGAATTCTGATTATCTGTAAACTTTTGGTTGCAAGTCTGCATATCTCTAAAGCATTAGATGTTTGGTTTAGCTTATTTCATTTTATTCTTCAATATTACTTTTACCCTCTTTCTAGAATACGATGATCCACAATCCAGAAGCTGTAGTAACAAGAGAAATTAAAACACACAAACCACTTCAAGAGCTAAAAGTCAAGCAAAGCAATTGGTCCGAAAACACGGAATCCGTAACAATGCTATAACTAAAACCCCAACCAAAAACTGGATTGCTGTTATATAATTGACCACCTCGCTCATCATCCTCATTAATCAATCAAAGTGGGAATTTTGAGCAAAAGAATGCTTGCAAAATAATTCTAATAATCTAAAGCATCTTTCAGGCTTTACTAGAGCAGAAGTTCAATACTTTAAAAAAAAAAACAATAATTTCTTATTACCTAACAAGTACAATGGTTTTAAATTTATGGGTGTTGCAGAAAATTTAAACCCATTTGAATCCCAAATTTCCCCATTTCTTTTAACACATTAGATGAGGCTAATCAAGCACCAAGCAAAAGAAGAAGAAGCAGAAACAAGCTAAAAGTTATAACTTGATTTATATTTTACATACTTCCAGTAACTAAAAATGGGGAAAAAGATAAATTTATGTTTTAAAGGGTAAATATTGTCATATAAAATAAAATCAATATAACAATACCATGTCAGATTGATTATCTCTCTCCAAGTCTACAGCGATGTCCTTCATCAAATTCAAAGCTTTCCTTATATCCTGAAAAGGAAAAACAAGCTTTCAGATTTGCTTTGTAAAACAGAAAACAATTTTCAACTTTAATGAAAACAAAAAACTTACGGATACAAGCAATTGATTGTCAGAGTTAAGATTGGAAGCCGCGCGTCTGATTCTGGAAGAAACGCCATCAGACCGAGATGCCGACGTCGACGCCATCTAGGGTTATGGATCGGATCAGAGTCTGCTGCGGGTTCCCGGCACTGAGGTTTTTGGAGTACTGAGTTGGAGGGAGAGGGAAAAAAAGAGGGAAGTAGAAGATATAATTCTAGACGGAAAAACGCTGCGTTTCGATGCCAATAAATGCTGCGTTTGTTCGTCTCTATTTTTATTTGGTGAAAAATATACCTAGTCCCTGTACTTTTTATATTTGGAATTGAGTCCCTTTATTTTTATTTTTAAGAATTTAATCTCTGCTTTTTAAATTTCAAAACTTAAGTTTAATTATTAATACCATTAAAATCATTTTATTAAATTCATTGGTGTGACATTTTAAAATTAAAAAAAAACTAACTTATCATATAATAGAAAAATGATATTGTAATGAATTTAAATTTAATGGAAAAAAATTCAACGGTTTTAACAATTGAAGCAAATAATCAAATTTAAAGTTTAGCTTTTTTCTAAATAAATGAGTTTAATTAAATGAATTGAGTAATTTGATTTTTATTTAAACTTGAGCTTCAAATATGAAGCTCAATCAAACTTACCCGAGCTTTGAATCTCAAATGTAAGTTATTTTGAATCTAATTTCCTTATAACTTAAGATCAACTCTACTACATATTACATATTTATTTATACAGGTTACAGGTGGTACTAAAAATAATCGGGTAAAGCTTTGGTGTATTAGGTGAGTTTCTATCTTGTGGTAATAATGGGAAGATCCTATAAGACTGAAGAGGATCTTGGAGGTTAGTGTGGATCTCACAGGATGAATACTCTATCATGCAGGGCTCATATAATAAGGTCACAAAGAACTTAATCAAAATGCAACCAGATGCGATGAGTGTAATCAAACTTAATCGTAGAAAATTGGAATTAAATTTATGAGATGCGACGAGATGTAATTTAAAACATTTTTTAGTAGATCTCCCCAAGATTTGGTAATGAATTTTAATAAGAACAAGATCTCATGTGAGTGAGTGTTTTTTGTTCGGGTATTTGATATAGCAAGCGTATCCTTAAGTGAATTATTCTTTTGCTGAGATACTTGTGTATAACAATTGGCCCTAATTGATGGGATAAGTTATACAGTAAAGTCTTGGAAACGGTGAATCTTTGGTGCAATGGATGGGTGGCGATGTTGTATTGCTATTAGTGAAGTTGAGAATGTAAATGTGTATTTTCTTCTTTTGACTCTTAGGGATAAAAATTAATGTATATTTAATCCATCCTACCTTTATTGGAGTATGCAAGTGATAGTTGTCTTCCACATGTTTTTTTTTTTGTTTGAAAAAAGTGGAATAATTTTCTTCCATAATCTATTTGAATCAAGTTTAAATTTTAAAAATTATCGAATTCATGAATTTGTTTAATATTTTGTTTATTACAAAGTTATGGTCAAACTAAGCTAAAAACATTTAGGTTTAGAAAATTATTTTTTTAGGACTTTCTATATTCAAAAGTCATAAGTACTTCGATTAAAATTAAAGTCAAATTAAATCAAACTCCAATTCAAAAGATAAAAATTCCAAATTTTATTTAAACAACATCAAAGTTTTAATTATTAGAGTGTATTTGTTTTATATTCACAGCTAATAAATGCAGGGGCGAAGCCAGAACAATTTTGTAGGGGGTCGGATGAAATTTTAATTATTTATAGTCTATATCTTTATAAATTTTAAAGGATTAAATTAAATTTTTATAATTTTAAAGGAGGCTAAAGTGAAATTTTACCTTTACTAATTTAAAATTTTTAAAAAATCTCAAAGACTTAAATAGCAATTTTACATTTTAAGGCCTGGGGCACTCCTAACCCCTGAGATTTGCCATTGAATGAATGTGTAAGGCTGTAATACAACTACCATTTAATGTGAAGTATTTTCTTTATTCAATACCCTCATATAAAAACAAATAATATAAACTTCAAAACATTACACTTCATGAATTGATTAAATTAAATTATTTAATTAAATATTAAATAATTAAACAAATTCAAAACTTTAGAATCATATAACTTTCTTAAAAAAGAAGCAGTCAAGGATTTGAACATTAAATTTACATTATGTTACCTATCAATCTATGGGACTCAAAAACATGCTTCTTGGAGCTGTTCATGAACTGGATTGAGTTTATAAATTTTTAAATTTTGTTTAAATTAAATCTAGGTTTATTTTAAGAAAAAAAATATTTATTGGACTTAATTATAATTATTTCACGAATTTCTCCATACTTTTAGCTCATAAATTGACCTTTTCAATTTATTTTTTAAATCTTCAGCTTAGTTGATGTTGAGTTTGAAGAGGTATATAATAACTTATGGGCTGATATTTAATGTTCTACTAATAAATAAATTTTGAAGTAGCTTTTAGTTATTGAAAAGAAATTGAATTTAGTTATTTAATTCCATACAATATGATACATATACTACCTATATGAAATCATCAATTAAGACAGCTTTCAAAAACCACCAACTTGGTTACCTTCAATTAATAGCTATCAATTGTTCACTTTTAAATATTATTTTCTTAGGATCAATAGTATGTTTACTTTTAATTAGTATAAAATTTTAATTAGTATAAAAACAGAATGACGGTAAAATTAAATACTATAGCGTAAAATAAAAAATAAACTAAATACATTGCACCCATCGTCCATCTAAATCCATCCTTAATCAACTGATTATAGCATTTTACAGTTTTTATATATATATAAATCAAACACTTTTTAAGAGCAAATTATTCCCACTCACATATTACAGCTCAATTCATAACGTGGACTTATTTTAGTTCAAGTACTATAATGTTAGGATTCTGTTTAGATTTATTTTAGTTTTTTTTTTCAATAAATTTATTCTACTTTAGGTTTAAATATTTTTTTTGATTATTAGCCTAATTGTGTTTTGTAAATTGATTATTGTTGAGTAGAGGTCTGACTTTTTTGAAGAAAGTCTTCAAAGTATAGTCAATTTGGGAGCGGACAAACCCTTCAATGGAAAGTATTGTTCTAGTGTCATGGTTTTGTCCCCGGTCTCCATGAAGAGTTGTTGTATGGTTCACAGAGGGGGTCATCTCGATTGGTGGAGATACAACCTGCAAGAGCTTAAGGGAGAAGCGTTAGTATGGTGCACAATATTAATCATGGAGAAGGTGGGTACGGGAATTCAAACCACCAACCAAGGTATATGTAGCCTTTACATTGCAACCATGGTACATATGTGTTGATCGGTGGTCCGAATCTTTGCACTCGTACTCTCCATAATTTATATTTTATACACTAGTAACACCTCTCTCAAATCTTGCAAATATCACTAGTCGAGGAACCCCCTTCATAAACTGTACAACGACTTTCCACAAAGGCTGAGGACAAGACCCCGACATAAGGATAATACTTTCGAAAGCAACATCAATTACCTAATAGACAACACTTTAAAAACTTATCTCGAAAGAATTGATCCTATCCAACAATTATGATTACAACTATTCGAATGTATTGATTCTAACTACAATTATTTTTTACTTGCAATTATACTTATATATATTTTTGCAAAAGTATAAAATAGAAAAGGAAATAATTTAGAGAAAGATTCTACTGTGTTAGAACAGAGAAAAGACAGAAAATGATTGATTTTTTTTTTCTTTCTATAAGATGAAAATGATTGATTACCAAAGAATGATGCATGCACGACAGTCAAAGGGATTTTGTCTAAGATGCCACTTGCATTGGGCATTAAGTTGGATGAAAACAAGCAATTATAAAGGTCAAAAATCACTTTGCCAATATGTAGGACAAATTTATCATCATTCCCAAAAAATCCAAATCATGTTTCATGATTTTTTTTTAAATTTGAAAATTTATGTGAAACATTTTATAATTTTTAGTTTCACTTGTGGGAAATTAAAAATTCAATTGTCAATTATATCGATGACATTTTGATGATCTATATAGCATGGTTTCTACAAAATTAACACTAAAAAGAAATCCTGAAAAAGATTCTTGAACCCCACAGCTTCGATTCACTGCATAATTTAGCCATTGAATTATATATATATATATATATATAATTGCCTTATACTTTTCTTTTTCCTTCTAACCAAACACACTCTAAAAACTCTTCCTACTATTTTCTTACAAATTTAAGACACTCAACAAGAAGCATGTTATTGCACCATCAACACAAAAAACAAAAAAGATCAAATTTCCCATAAACCCAGCTTAACTCCAAGTTGACCTATCACCACCAATCAAACAAGCATAGAGTTCATCAATTTGCAACACTTCATGATCTTCATGAAAGCTCGAGCTTCCCCCTTCTTCACTAGACCCTGTCGAATTGCAAGAAACAAAGTAGTTAAGAGGCTGATCTTGTTGTTGTTGATGATGATGATGATTAGCTCTTTGATTATTTTTCATGGCAAACATAGTCTCTTGAGCTTTCCTCAACTCTTCTTGAAGATACTTGACATCTTTCTCGAGCCTTCTTTTTTCAGACAATGCATTCTCTAGTTTCACTTGAAGTGTGTTGTAATCGAGTTCCAAGCTCTGTGTCTTCCATCGGGCTCGCTTGTTTTGGTACCAAATCGCCACTTGTCTCGGTGGAACACCCAGCTGGTTAGCGAGTTGAAGTTTGAGCTCTGGTTCAAGCTTCTTGTTGGCACTGAAACTTCTCTCTAGCAACCTTACTTGCTCTTGGTTTAGCCTCTTTTTATTGTATTTTGGGGAATATAGTTTTTGGCTTTGGAAATCCATAATTTTGAGAGACCTAAAGAAAGTAAATTTGGGTTGGGAATTTTCTAGTGGCTTGATAACCCTATATATACATATATATATATATATATGTATCAAGTTTTGATTAAGCCATTGAAGAAGGGGGTCCTACCAAAAAATGAAAAGGATATGTGAAGAAGAAATAGAAGAAGAGAGAGTGAGGAGGCTAGGCGGCTTACATATAGCATTCAAGTCATGCATAGGTATGGTCTTCACGTGGATTGGTCCTACTCATGCAAATATATATAATATGTTATCTTATATATGATTGGGTGAAAATTAAAATTAATTATTTGTTTTTCTTCTTCTTCTTTTTTTAAGATTTCATTGCATCCAAAACATTTCTAAAATAAATCTCTCCAACATACCATTGATATTTTTTTTAAAAAAATTGTGAAAAAAGTGGGGAATAAATAAATATACATATATATAGCTACTTAATCGATTCTTGATAAGATGATTGATTAAATCAATCCTTTGAATATATAAAAAAATAGGCTCTATTTTAAGATAAATATTTTAATGCACAACTTGTGTAAGAAAATTTACTTGAGTGAATGGGAACATATTTAGTCTTATCGTATCATTACAGCGAAAGCTATATATAAGCAATTGTTTCAAACTCAAGTGTCCATATATGGACCGAATCCTTTTACTTTCTCAAAGAAGAAAGAAAAATAAAATAAATAGAACAAAGTGAAATATAATATATATATATATATACACCTGCATTTTGGAGTTGTTAATATTTGACTGCAAGATTGAACCAAAAAATATGTATATATTTTGACTATCAGAGTCACAATTTGATCAGAACTGGCGGCCGACATTGCAACATAAAAAATAATAGTTAATAATACGAAAACCATTAGATGCATGCTCTCTCAATTGAAGATGAAATGTATGATAGTGTTTCCTTTTAAGATTATATTTTGGATGCTGTACAATGCTCTTTGAGTTCAATTTTTATAAGAATGTAAAGTTTGATAATAAAAAAAAGGAAAGTTAGGTGTCAGATTGAATATTGAAGCTTAATTCAGATACTTAATTGAGGCTAAAAGAAAATTTAAATATTAAGTTGAAAAAACTCTAGTACCAAATACTAAATTGAATATTAAAGTAAAATTTAGGTATTAAATAGTATATTAATAACTTGGTTTTAAAATGTGTTCTCTGGGTTTAATTGGTGGGAATCATATTCTCATTGCTAAATAATCATTAATTTTTTTAGAGATAATTGCATCAGACATTCCCAAACTATTAGTCTTATTCTAAGCTGGTCCTCAAACTTTAAAATATTCTAATTGCATCCTCAAACTATTGATGTTATATCAATAAGGTTCTTCCATTACTAAAATAGTTAATTTAACCGTAAGACATCAAATCTTACGTGACAAAGAAAATTTTTCATTTTAAATTATTTCACATAAAATTTCATGTGTCACTTAATTGTTAAACTAATGATTTCAATAATAGAATAACCTTATTGCTATAACATTGACAGTTGAGAATGTAATTAGAATATTTTAAAGTTTGAGAATCAATTTAGAATAAAAATCATAATTTAAGGATGTTTAGTG
The DNA here is from genome assembly GCF_025698485.1 of Gossypium arboreum. NCBI lineage: Eukaryota > Viridiplantae > Streptophyta > Magnoliopsida > Malvales > Malvaceae > Gossypium > Gossypium arboreum. The sequence continues at coordinate 115,050,377 of NC_069070.1, read as the reverse complement.
CAATTATTTCATATTCTTAAGAATGTAGCTTTATTTTAGGAGGTTTTTGTTCATATCTTTTCTTCGAATTACTTTTCCGGAATGTGATTATTCGACAAATTAATATTTTCATATAGTTAGAAATAATTTTGAAGCAAAATTATCATTTTTAATTATTTTTACAAAATAAATTTTTAACAGTAAATTCATAAAAATAATTAATTTTAAATTAATTTTAAGTGCTATCAAATTAAAACAATTTACATTCTAATTCAAATATATTTTCAATATTTTAAATATATTTTCTATTTAATCATATGCTAAAAATATAAATGTATATTAAAGAGTTAATTACACCAAACATCCTCAAATTATGACACTCATTCTAAATTGACCCTAAGCTTCAAAATGTTCTAATTACATCCTTAAACCATCTTCTTTCATTATTGAAACCATTAATTTAACCATTAAATAACACGTAAAAGCTTATGAGACTTAATTTAAAATAATTTTTTAAAATTAAAGTAAAATGTTGCCACATAATTTTTAAACTAAAAACTAAAAATATAAGTAAAGTCAAAAAATAGAGTAAAATATAGTTTTCATAAAACTTCAAAAACCTCAAATCCGAAATTTTTAAAGTAGCTATTTTTACAATAATTATTGTTCTTTAAAATTTTTATTTTTAAATTGTGTTACATAGGATATGACGTCTCATTTAATTGTTAAATTGGCAATTTTAGTAATAGAATTGCCTTATTGACATAAAATCAATGGTTTGAGGATGTAATTGTAGAATGTTTAAAGTTTAACGAGCAATTTAAAACGAGGACAATAGTTTGAGATGTTTGGTGGAATTAACTCATATGAAAATGTTGAGATAAATATATTAATTCATTTTATTTAAAATAAATATTATTTAAAAATAAGTAGATTAAGAAAATAAATATGATTTATTTTTATAATATGTCAAATATTATATTATAATATTACTTTTTCGATTATTACATTCTTAAAACCACATTCCATTAAAAAAATGAAATAAGAAAGCACCGGCATTATTTTTATTTAGAATAAATAAATATTATTTAGAAAAATAAATAGATTAAGCAACACATGTTATTATTTATAAACTATAATTTGTTAATAATAAAAATTATTGAAACACATTAAAATTAATCACTTGTATTTTATTTGAAGTTGGTAATTTTGAAAATTATACCCACATTTTATATAAAGTATTTAATGAACCATAATTTTCCTAAAACTTTAATTAACAATTTTTATATATACCTCAAATATTATAATATTACTTTTCTGATAATTACATCCTTAAAATTCGCATTCCATTAAAATATTGACATAAGGAAAGCACCAACATCACTTTATAGGTATATTATCAAAGCTTATTCAATTGGTAAAGATTATTCCAAAATGTTCACATTTGCTAAAATTATATATTTTTTAATAATAAATATGATCTTATAGGAATATATATACCCTTCAAAGTTATATGGATTCCACTTTAAAAATATTTGAATTTAGCTTTATTATAAACGAATATTTGATGTGTTGTTAGTGCATAAGTTTCAAGAAAATGATTGTATGAAACAAAGGCGGTATGTCATCTGTATCCATTTTTTAATAGTTTAATGTCACATCAGTAATTTCATCCTAAAAAAAAATCAAATCCAAATGAAAAACTTAAAATTCAGGATGAAATTACTAATGTAGTATTAAACTATTGGAAAATAGATAATATTTCATTTGTACAATCATTTCTCTAAATTTCATACATCATTAGTGAATAATAATATGACACATCAACATTAAATGAAATAAAAATAACGGAGGACTTACAAATAAATTTTAATAACTTTATTAATATTTAAGATTATAATCATGCTTAAATAAAGTTGATGTCATATTATTATTCATTGGTGATGCATAAAACTTATGGGTGCACATCAAATATTATTCCTTAATTATCTAATTGAATCCGAGCAAATTGATTTCAAGTATTTTAATATTAGACTCTAAAAATTCATAAGCTTGATAGGTTTTATATTTTCAGTTAGCGAAAACAAGTTTTATATCTTTAATTAATAATAAACATTTTAAATACAAATTCGAGTTTGAACTTGATGTAATGGCCTAAATTCAAAATTATCGGAACAGTGGTTTCGCAACCACAAATCCGATTTAAAGAAAAATTTATTTCAATATTTTTGCATGAAAATTGATATGATAGGAAAATCATATGAAAATATTGATAGAAAAATTTTACCGATTTAGTGATTAGATAGAAAAAGAAATTATTGAAGAAATTGGGTAAAAACAAGGTATCGAGACCTCTATCTCGTAAAACCGAGTCAAAAATAATTTTATAAATATTTATGAAATGTTATTAATGTGGTATTAAAATTTCGTTAGGAAATTTTAATGTTTGGGTTGTCAATTAAATGAAAAGGACTAAATTGTAATAGGTGTAAAAGTTGCTAGAATGATTAAATAGCTTAAAAGTCTATGAGAAAGGATTTCAAAGGAAATTAGACCCAAAAGTTATTTGGGCTGGACGGCAAGGGTATGTAATCAGCAGAAAAATTGATAAATTAAGGGTAAAATTGGAATATTGCAAAATTAACTAAATAAAACTAGGACTAAATAGGAAATATCTAGATTTCTCTTCATTTCTCTTCAATTCCAGCAGTTAAAAATGCCATAGTAGGGTTCTCTAAGCTGGTATTTCATAATTTTTGCACCAAGTGAGTTAATCCTTACCTTTCTCTTGTAATTTTTGTGTTTCTAAGACTTTTACAACTAGGTCCTACTATTAAATTCATTAGTTTTTGATTTCATGGATGAAATTGAAAGTCACCATGGTTGAGTGCTGTAATTTTATGATGAAATAGAATGAAATTAAAGCTTTAATTTGTTTATGAGATGATTTTATTAGGTAATTTCAATAGAAATTGGTTTTTAGGACCTAATTGTGAAAATGCTTGGAATTAAAGTCTATTGCTGAAATTCTGATTCCTAAAGGTTGTAAACTAGTTTAAGGTGATAGAATAAAATGTTGATTGAGAAAAATCAGCTCAATTGAGAGGCTAATTGAGTACGGACGAAATTATCATTTATTAAAAGCTTAGGGGAAAAATGGTAATAAACAGCTTGCCCAAAAACAGTTTGGACAACAGCAGTAGACTAACTTTAAAAAATCACCATAAATTGTAGAAATCGAATTAGAAGATGAAAAAAATATGGAATTAAAACATATTGCTAGTTTCTCATAGAAGAAATAGTGTAAGCAATGAATTTGTAAATTTTGAGATATAATGAATTTTGTGAGACAAGGTCAGAATGAATTCGGGTTCCCCTGTTCTGACTTTTAAAAATCATAAAAAATTTAATAAAAACAATTATGGGCTTAAATTTATATTTCTAGAATCCTTAATGAGTCTATTTTTAAGAGAAACAAACGAGAACACTATTTGAATTCTGTATGAAGAGATAATTAATTTTTAGTGAAGAAGGATCAGAACTGTCAACAGCAGAACAAAGGTGACTTTAAAGAATAAATTGTACTTATTGGATAAACCAAAAATTCTTAAAATTTTATGGTAAAAAGATATATGAGTCTAGTTTCAGGAAAAATTAACAGATCTTAATTTGGAGTTCCGTACCTCAAGTTATAAATAATTTAGTGACTATGACTCAAGTAGACAGCTTTGAATGAACTATAAATAATAGTTGAATTATAGAGAATGTTGCATATGAACATGAAATGTATTAAATTGATAATTAAATTTATTTATTTAGATCCGGAAGATTCAAATACGAAGCTAGATCGAGGAAAGGAAAAAGTTCGGGATTAGTAGATTTTCATTGTTTACAAACAAGTATCAAGGTAAGTTCGTGTAACTTGAATTATATTCTTAAATGTTTAAGATTGTATGTTATTGATGTGAATATGATTTGAGTGTTCATTGTATGAAAATTAATGAAACATTGATATATTTGATAAAATGGGAAGAAATCCGATTGAATGAAAGGAAAATTCGATGGATCTCGAAAAGGAATTGACGGTAAAAGGATCTAGCCGGACGGGTGATCCTATCTGATATAGCCCTCCCGAAGAATATGTGTAAAATGGATTTAGCCGGACGGGTAATCCGAATTAGGTCTGAATCTAGCTCGGGTGGTAATTCGGATCCAAGCTCATTAGAGTAATTGTCGTTGCGAGGATTTAGCTTTCGATGGTAATCCGCCGCAAGGTTGAGGTTCATGGAGTGTGCTCTCGAAATGGAAATGTGCGACGTGAATATGAATTGACGGATCCAAATTATACACTAAAAGTGTACCTCTAAAATCCATCGAAATTCGATAAATCCAACGGATAAATATGGAAAATAATAAGGAATGAAAATCATGGTATTGATGAGTACATCAATCATGGTATATATTATTGGTACATGGAAATTATTGTACTAACTTGAATGTTGAGTTTGTGCATATTAGGGTAATAATGCATTGAATGGATATATGGATGTTTATTGTATTGTATTGAAAATATTAGGTAAGTATAATTCTTGTTACATGAGCTTACTAAGCACGAAGTGCTTACCCCGTTTTTTTTTTCCCTGTTTTGTAGTGTTAAAAGCTCGGAGGTCGGATTTGGTCGGAGACACATCACACTGTCAACCTCAGGATTTCGGTATATAAAGAAACTTTATTTTGGAAATCAATGGCATGTATAAGCTAACAAAGTAAATGTTAACGTGAAATGAATGTAAAGTTAGCCATTAGTATGGTTAACAAACCTGGTTTTAGATATATGATGACGTTATCTTATAAATATGCATGAATTTATCTTGAAAATATGTTGAATTGATTTGGTTGATGTGGATTGGTCTCGATTTAATATTGCAGGGAATGTTAGATATTTATAAAGGGGCCATATTGAATATAAAAAAAAATTAATTCGTAAACTCCGATAATGCCTCGTACCCTATTCCGGCAATGAATATGGGTAGGGGTATTACATTTATTGGTATCAGAGCTACGGTTTAGCCGGTTCTAAGACCGATGTAGAAAATACGGGATTAGCTATACATGCCATTTAAATTATTATTGATAGTGTGATATCTCCGACCATTTGAAATGTGTTTTTCTTATAGTAATGTCATCCGACCGAGCTCAATCTGAGGAAGTCGGGAGTCATGCTCCGCTTCAAAGACAAAGAGAAGAAACTAGCAAGAGAAGGCCCGAGACGGAGGGTCGAGGGAGGAGGCAAAAACAACCTTCTTTCAAATGATGAATGAATGGTTTAATCAATATTTAAGAACTAACCCTGTAGTGCAGCAGGTTCAAGCTCCCTCTCCTGTTCCTTCACTGGTTCCCGAGATCCCACAGGGTGCAGTTACTGAATCTGTCAGAAAAGGAAAAGCTCCAATAGATAAAATTCAAAAATATGGGGCCGAAGAATTTGAAAAGCAGATTGATGATGATTCGAACGGGCTGAATTTCATTTAGAAAACACTACTCGGGTTCTGGAAGAATTATCTTGTACACCGAAGAATGTTTGAAATGTGCCGTCTCATCGCTAAAAGACACGACTTACCATTGGTGGAATACTAAAGCTTCAGTTGTTCGAAAGAAGAAATTACATGGGAATTCTTCGCATCGAGTTTAGAAAAAAATATATCAGCCCGAGATTTCTCGATCAGAAAAGAAAAGAATTTCTTGAGTTGAAACAGGGTAACAGATCATTATCTGAATATGAAAGAGAATTTGTTCGATTGAGTAAATATGCTCGAGAATGGGTACAGTCAGAAGCTGAAATGTGCAAATGATTCGAAGAAGGGTTAAATGAAGACATTAAACTACTGATCGGAATTCTTGAAATTCGAGAGTTTGCTACATTAGCAGAGAGAGCTTATAAAGCAGAAGAATTGAGCAAAGAAAAGAAACAGGCTGAGAGGGAAGCTCGAATTTTTAGTAAAAGACCGATGGAAAAATCCCAGTTTTCTGCTTCAAAGAAATTGAAGAAGTATCAGGATCGTTCTACTTCAGCCATTGGGTATTCGGGCAGAGAGCGAGGTTCTCAACGTACTAATCCAAGACCTTCTACTCCATCAGTGTCCAGTGTTGGTAGTGTTGGCACTCCTAAGCCGAGATGCCAGTACTGTAATAAAGCTCATTTTGGTGAATATCGATTAAAGAGCGGGGCTTGTTACCGATGTGGTTCTTTTGACCATTTCCTCAGAGATTGTCTAGAAAGAGGTGAAAATGAAGCTGAACAGATATCGAAGCCGAGTAATCCAGTTTCGAGAGGTAGACCACCTCGACCATCTGGTAATGTCAGTGGTAGCCGAGGAGCTACGAAAGATATTGCAGGCAGGTCTGAAGCACGAGCACCTGCTAGGACATATGCCATTCGTGCCAAAGAAGATGCCTCAAAGACTGATATTATTATTGGTACATTTTTTACTTGATACCGATATTCTTGCATTAATTGATCCCGGTTCTACGCATTCATATATATGTGTTAAACTTGCAATTGTTAAAATTTACTGTTGAACCTCATGAATTTGTGGTTAAAGTCTCGAACCCCTAGGTCGATCGTGTTGGTGGATAGAATTTGTAAAATTGTCCACCGATGGTAAGAGGTTATTGTTTCCGGTGATTTGATGTTCTTGTCATTTGATGAATTTGACGTGATATTGGGCATGGATTGGTTAACCCAAAGATGATGCGGTAGTAAATTGTAGACAAAAATATATTGTGCTAAAATGTCGAATGGTGAGTTGCTCGGGTTAAATCGATCGAGACGGAGGGTTATCGATGTGATTTCGATAATGGCAGACAAAGGTATGTCAAAAAAGGTATGATGCTTACTTGGCTTATGTACTCGACACCAAGGTATCTCGAGTCAAAGATACTGAGCGATTCATGGTATGTGAATTTTCCGATGTGTTTCAAAGGAATTACCAGATTGCCACCAAAAAGAGAAGTGGAATTTTCTAAAGATTTGATTCCGGGAACTACTCCGATCTCCATAGCTCCATATCGTATGGCTCCTACAGAATTAAAGAAGTTAAAGACATAGTTGCAAGAACTTGTTGACAGGGGTTTTGTCTGACCGAGTCATTCACCTTGGGGTGCTCCGGTTCTGTTTGTGAAAAAGAAAGATGGGTCTTTGAGATTGTGTATCGACTACCGACAGCTTAATAAAGTAACCATAAAGAATAAGTACCCGTTACCCCGAATTGATGATTTATTTGATCAGTTGAAAGGTGCTACTATGTTTTCAAAGATTGATCTTCGATCGGGTTATTATCAGTTACGGGTAAAGGAGTCAGATGTGCCAAAAACAGCTTTTAGAACCAGGTACGGGCATTATGAGTTTCTAGTTATGCCGTTTGGACTAACTAATGCACCTGCAGTATTCATGGATTTGATGAACCGGATATTCAGACCGTACTTAGACAGATTTGTAGTAGTATTCATTGATGATATTTTGGTTTATTCTCGGGATGAAGAGGAACATGCAGAACATTTGAGAATTGTGTTGCAAATTCTGCGAGAGAAGCAGTTATATGCTAAATTCAGTAAATGTGAATTTTGGCTTCGAGAAGTGGGTTTTCTAGGACATATTGTATCTGCCGAAGGCATCAGGGTAGATCCAAGTAAAATCTCAGCTATTGTCAATTGGAGTCCACCGAAGAATGTATCTGAAGTTAGAAGTTTCTTGGGTTTAGCTAGTTATTATCGGATATTTGTACAGGGATTCTCTATGATAGCTTCTCTAATGACTCGATTATTGCAGAAAGATGTAAAGTTCGAGTGGACTGATGAATGTCAACAAAGTTTCAACCGATTGAAAGACCTATTAACGAAAGCACTTGTATTAGTGCAGCCTGAACCGGGTAAGGAATTTGTTATTTATAGTGATGCCTCATTAAATGGTTTAGGTTGTGTTTTGATGCAAGAAGGTAAAGTAATAGCCTATGCTTCAAGACAACTTAAACCACATGAGAAATTACCCAGTACATGATCTTGAATTAGCTGCTATTGTATTTGCGCTGAAGATATGGCGGCATTACTTGTACGGTGAGAAATGTCATATTTATATTGATAATAAAAGCTTGAAATATTTGATGACACAGAAAGATTTAAATTTGAGACAGCGCAGGTGGCTTGAACTGATAAAGGACTATGATTTGATTATTGATTACCATCCGGGTAAGGCTAATGTTGTAGCTGATGCTTTGAGCCAGAAATCTCTGTTTGCTTTATAAGCTATGAATACCCGGTTATCATTGACTGATGATGGTTTAATCCTAGTAGAATTAAGAGCTAAACCGACATTTTTACAGTAAATATGTAAAGCTCGGAAGAATGATGAGAAGTTACAAGTTAAAGCAGACACAGTGTGAGTCGGTAATGATTCGAATTTGATTGGTTCGATGGTTGTTTATTATTCGAGGTAGGGTATGTGTACCTCGAATTGAGCTCATCTGAAGATTCTACGCGAGGCTCATGCAGCAGATATATGTCGTACATCCGGGAGTAATAAAATGTATAATGATCTGAAAAAGATGTATTGGTGGTCGGAATGAAACTTGATATCTCCGAGTTTGTATCAAGGTGTTTAATATGTCGACAAGTTAAAGTGAACATCGGTACCTTCGAGGTTACTTGACCAATTACTATACTGGAATGGAAATGAGAAAGAATCACTATGAATTTTGTATCGGGTTACCTTTGTCTCGAGGAAAAAGATGCTATTTGGGTGATTGTAGACCGATTGACAAAGTCACTCACTTTATTCAATGCGTATGGATTATTCTTTAGATAAACTAGTGAATCGTACATATCCGAGATTGTCAGGCTACATGGAGTGCCTGTCTCCATTATATCAGATAGAGATCCCCGATTTACGTCTCGTTTCTGGGACAAATTGCAAGAAGCCTTGGGTACTCAGTTGTATTTCAAAGATCGCATTTCATCCTCGACGGATGGTCAATCGGCGTGTAATTCAAGTATTGGAAGATATGCTCCGATGTTGTATACTAGAGTTTGAAGGTAATTGGGAGAGGTATCTACCTTTGATTGAATTTGCTTACAATAACAGTTATCAGTCCAGTATTAAAATGGCTCCTTATGAAGCTTTATATGGTAGAAAATGTAGAACACTGTTATATTGGACAGAGTTTAGTGAAAGGAAGATACATGGGATTGATTTGATCCGGGAAACAGAAGAAAAAGTAAAGGTTATTCGAGATAGTCTAAAAGCAGCTTCCGATCGTCAAAAATCATATGCCGACCTTAAACGAAAAGAGATTGAATTTCAAGTCGGTGACAAGGTATTCCTGAAAGTGTCTCCTTGGAAGAAAGTCCTCCGATTTGGTCGAAAGGGTAAACTGAGTCCAAGATTTATCGGGCCATATGAAATCATAGAAAGAATTGGACCGGTCGTTTATCGATTGGCATTATCACCGGAACTTGATAGAATCCATAATGTTTTTCATGTATCTATGTTACGACGATATCGATCAGATCCTTCACATGTTATTTCTCCGACAGAAGTGGAGATTCAACCGGATATGACTTACAGTGAAGAACCGGTCAAGATATTGCACGAGACAAAAGAGCTTAGAAATAAAAAGATAAATTTGGTGAAAGTATTGTGGCAAAAGCACGGGATTGAGGAAGCGACATGGGAACCGGAGGAGGCAATGAGGAAACAATACCCAAATCTCTTTACTGATAAGATTTTCGAGGACGAAAATCCTTAAAGGGGGGAGAGTTGTAATGGCCTAAATTCAAAATTATCGGAACAGTGGTTTCGTAACCACAAATTCGATTTAAAGAGAAATTTATTTCAATATTTTTGCATGAAAATTAATATGATAGGAAAATCGTATGAAAATATTGATAGAAAAATTTTACCGATTTAGTGATTAGATAGAAAAAGAAATTATTGAAGAAATTGGGTAAAAACAAGGTATCGAGACCTCTATCTCATAAAACCGAGTCAAAAATAATTTTATAAATATTTATGAAATGTTATTAATGTGGTATTAAAATTTCGTTAGGAAATTTTAATGTTTGGGTAGTCAATTAAATGAAAAAGACTAAATTGTAATAGGTGTAAAAGTTGCTAGAATGATTAAATAGCTTAAAATTCTAATGAGAAAGGATTTAAAAGGCAATTAGACCCAAAAGTTATTTGGGCTGGACGGCAAGGGTATGAAATCAGCAGAAAAATTGATAAATTAAGGGTAAAATTGGAATATTGCAAAATTAACTAAATAAAACTAGGACTAAATAGGAAATATCTAGATTTCTCTTCATTTCTCTTCAATTCCAGCAGCTAAAAACGCTATAGGAGGGTTATCTAAGCTGGTATTTCATAATTTTTGCACCAAGTGAGTTAATCCTTTCCTTTTTCTTGTAATTTTTGTGTTTCTAAGACTTTTACAACTAGGTCCTACTATTAAATTCATTAGTTTTTGATTTCATGGATGAAATTGAAAGTCACCATGGTTGAGTGCTGTAAGTTTATGATGAAATAGAATGAAATTAAAGCTTTAATTTGTTTATGAGATGATTTTATTAGGTAATTTCAATAGAAATTGATTTTTAGGACCTAATTGTGAAAATGCTTGGAATTAAAGTCTATTGCTGAAATTCTGATTCCTAAAGGTTGTAAACTAGTTTAAGGTGATAGAATAAAATGTTGATTGAGAAAAATCAGCTCAATTGAGAGGCTAATTGAGTACGGACAAAATTATCATTTATTAAAAGCTTAGGGGAAAAATGGTAGTAAACAGCTTGCACAAAAACAGTTTGGACAGCAGCAGTAGACTAACTTTGAAAAATCACCATAAATTGTATAAATCGAATTAGAAGATGAAAAAAATATGGTATTAAATCTTATTGAGTCTAGTTTCTCATAGAAGAAATAGTGTAAGCAATGGATTTGTAAATTTTGAGATATAATGAATTTTGTGAGACAAGGTCAGAATGAATTCGGGTTCCCCTGTTCTGACTTTGAAAAATCATAAAAAATTGAAGAAAAACAATTATGGGCTTAAATTTATATGTATAGAATCCTTAATGAGTCTATTTTTAAGAGAAACAAACGAGAACATTATTTGAATTCTGTATGAAGAGATAATTAATTTTTAGTGAAGAAGGATTAGAACTGTCGACAGCAGAACAGGGGTGACTTTAAAGAATAAACTGTACTTATTGGATAAACCAAAAATTCTTAAAATTTTATGGTGAACATATATATGAGTCTAGTTTCAGGGAAAATTAACAGATCTTAATTTGGAGTTCCGTAACTCAAGTTATAAATAATTTAGTGACTATGACTCAAGTAGACAGCTTTGAATGAACTATAAATAATAGTTGAATTATAGAGAATGTTGCATATGAACATGAAATGTATTAAATTGATAATTAAATTTATTTATTTAGATCCGGAAGATTCAAATACGAAGCTAGATCGAGGAAAGGAAAAAGTTCGGGATTAGTAGATTTTTATTGTTTACAAACAAGTATCAAGGTAAGTTCGTGTAACTTGAATTATATTCTTAAATGCTTGAGATTGTATGTTATTGATGTGAATATGATTTGAGTGTTCATTGTATGAAAATTAATGAAACATTGATATATTTGATAAAATGGGAAGAAATCCCGATTGAATGAAAGGAAATTCGATGGATCTTTGAAAAGGAATTGACGGTAAAAAGGATCTAGCCCGGACGGGTGATTCTATCCTGATATAGCCCTCCGAAGCATATGTGTAAAATGGATTTAGCCGGACGGGTAATCCGAATTAGGGTCTCAATTTAGCTTTGGATGGTAATTCGGATCCAAGCTCATTAGAGTAATTGTCGTTGCGGGATTTAGCTCGGTGGTAATCCCGACAATACTCGATGAGTTTATATTGCGAGGATTTAGCTCGATGGTAATCCTACGCAAGGTTGAGGTTCATGAGTGTGCTCTCGAAATGGAAATGTCGCACATGAATATGAATTGACGGACCGAATTGTACACTAAAAGTGTACCTCTGAAAATCCATCGAAATTCGATAAATTCAACGGGATAAATATGGAAAATAATAAGGAATGAAAATCATGGTATTGATGAGTACATCAATCATGGTATATATTATTGGTACATGGAAATTATTGTACTAACTTGAATGTAGAGTTTGTGCATATTAGGGTAATAATGCATTGAATGGATATATGGATGTTTATTGTATTATATTGAAAATATTAGGTAAGTATAATTCTTGTTACATGAGCTTACTAAGCAGGAAGTGCTTACCACGTTTCCTTTTTTCCTGTTTTGTAGTGTTAAGAGCTCGAAGGTCGATTTGGTGGAGACACATCACATTATCAACCTCGTGGATTTGGTATATAAAGAAACTTTATTTTGGAAATCAATGGCATGTATAAGCTAACAAAGTAAATGTTAACGTGAAATGAATGTAAAGTTAGCCATTAGTATGGTTAACAAACCCGGTTTTAGATATGTGATGACGTTATCTTATAAATATGCATGAATTTATCTTGAAAATATATTGAATTGATTTGGTTGATATGGATTGGTCTCGATTTAATATTGCAGGGAATGTTAGATATTTATAAAGGGGCTATATTGAATATAAAAAAAAAAATTTAATTCGTAAACTCCGGTAATGCCTCGTACCCTATTCCGGCAATGAATACGGGTAGGGTATTACACTTGAACTTGAACTTGATTATAAATAATTGAATTTGAAGTTTTATACTATTATTTAAAGGGTTGATTGTGTTGATGTTTCTCATTAATTGGATCCCAACTCAATTAAAGAATTACCATAAGCTCATTTTTTTTATAAAATAACAAATATTATTATAAGGATATTTATATCATTTTATATTTTATGTAAAATCTAGAAAAAAACTCATCTATACTATTATTTAATGTAAATTGAGTTAGTATTGCTCATCAATCGAGTTCCAACTCGGTTAAGAAATTATCAAAACTCATTCTTTTAGAAAACTAATAAACATTACTATGATCGTACTTCTATCATTTTATATTTTGTGTGAAATCTAAAATATATATACAACGAGATTTTAACTTAAAACACTATTGTCTTCAACATTATAACTTTATTATTTCAACTAAAACCTCATATGTTTATTTTATGTAAATATACCATAATTTAATTTTTTATAATAAAAAATTTAATTAATTTGAATTTATCTCAAATAAAACTCCAACTTTAAAACCAAAATTTAAAAAAAAATCAAAATTGAATCAAACATAGAACTGTTTATAGTTTGAACTTCACCATGACTATACCCTAATCATGTCCCTTTCAAGAAGAAAACAATATATAGTCAACATTTGAATCCTTGTTATTATTTTATTTAAATAAAATAAGTAATAACCATAAAATTGGAACCATCAAGCCTCATCAATTTTAACTGTAGGTTCCATAGACCCCTATAAAAATATTATAACTTCAATAACAGCCGACATAACATGTGCATGGGATTTTCAGAAAGTTTTTTCAAACCCCAAAAAACTCTCTTCTTTCCAACAATTTTTGTCACCTTTTATTGTTTTTTTGGATGAGGATCGAGAGAGAGATATTATAAGACTAAATGCATGAATATGGCAAACTTTAATTTCATGAAACTGTTAAATCTTTTCAATCAGACACTGCAATACTTTTGTATCCCTAAAGCTCAACTTTTTTTTGTTTTGTTATGGGACCAGACCATTGTAGCAGTTTAAGTGTATGAATTTGGTCTGTTGGTCGCCTTAAAAAGACAACATTAAGGGTTTTTTTTTTCCTTCCAAACAACACACAACAAGACAACTGCCTTATAATTATAATAATTTTATCGAATTTTTTTAACTAAACAAGGCTGTGTGAAAATTTTATGATAATTTCCACGAAATTAGAGATTTGTGAAAATATTGATAATTTTTTTTAAAAAAAATCCATGACAAAATCCCCATTGTTTGGGGTTAAATCATTTTGAAAAAAGGTGTTGTTTTGTGGGCGACAGGGTTCCCCACAGTTGCATTTGGATGATTTGGTGGTTAAACACTCTGTACATGCACCTCTAATTAGTGATGTTAGCCCGCGGGGCCTCCTCCTTTCTTGAAGCATCTAAGACCCTTTTTTCTGGTTAATTTTATTAGGAATCCCTAAACTATGATATTGATTTCATATTGGTCCCCAAATTTTAAAACATTTAATTTAGATTTTAAACAATTAGTATTGTATCAATCAAGCTCTTTTGTCGATTTAACCATTAGTTTGGACGTTAAATGCTAACTTAGATAGAATGTGAAATTTTTAAAAATGCGTGGGCAAGTTAAATATGAAGTGTTTAGAAAAAAAATAGCCTTCCAATTTTAATGATAATTTATTTGTTTTGATATGCCAAATACAAATTATCAATACAATACATATACAAAGAGTTGTATTAATTGCACTCCTGATCAGATTCGAACATACATTTTACCTCGAATTAATTGACCATTATATTGACAAAAGGACTTGATTAATATAATATTAATATTTTGAATTTGAGACTAATTTAAAATATAAGCCATAGCTTGAAGGATGTATTGTGCTATTAACTCTTTGTTTTGAAAATTTCAAAGCTTTCAGTGTCCTTTTATTCAAAGGTTTCAATTGATATCTTCCCATCTACCTCTCCATGCATAAATGTGGTCAACTTACATAGTCCTCCAACTTGATATATGGGCAATAAAAATTGAACAAAAAAAAAAAAAAAGTAGTCAATGAGTAATAGTAAATTAGATAATATATTCGTCACAATTTAAAGAAAGAACGACAATAATAAAATTTAAATTCGAGATCTTTAATTGTTAATATCAGAGTTTTAATCGTAACTAAAAAATATTTGGATATAAAATGAAAATGAAATATTTGAGAAAAAAATTACGAGCAAGAATTATAAAACAAGATCTGGACGTGGTGAAGATGTCTCTAAAAAAAAGCCTGGACTGAACTGGATATTTATTGTCGTAGAAATTGTTATCATAAATTTCTTTCCCAATTGCATTAATGGTGGGTTCAAATTGGACAAGGTTTTGAAAAGGATGGATTGAGAGAGATAGCAGTTGTGTCTGAGACCAAGTTGATCTCACTGTCAAAAAATGTGTCGCTTGTTGATGACAAAGACTTGTCCAAATTAACTGCAATTCTCACTAGGAAGATGCAATGGATTTTAATCACTACCCTCACTCTTCTGAAAGAAAAGACATTTTAAATAGGTGTTGGGTTTTTAATTTCTAGTCCATGACAATGTACTTTGTACCACTTAGGCCACCTTTCTTTTATTGACAGTGAAATAATGGATTTTTTTTTTAAAATTATAAATCAACATTGTAAGAATTGGATCAGATCAATCACTTTAAAATTTAAAAGAATAAATTCATAAATATTCAAAATTCATAAAAAATAAAATTAAAAAAACCAAAAATCAAAATGAATTTATTTTCATTTTTTATCGGTTCAACATAGTTCTAACTATAGTGATTGGACCGATTAAACCATCATTTTTCGATTCAAGAGGTCCCTTCGGTTGAGTTTGATTTTAACAATCTTGATTATAATAAAATTGGTTGCACTAAATGTTCTCCAATCCAAATTTTAAATTAATCTCCAAGCTTCAAAATATTGCAATTGAGTTCTCAAAGTATCAATGTTATATTAACCATGTCCTTCCATTAGTATAGCCATTAGATTGAGCCAAATGATTTTTTTTTTAATAATCTCATTATCATATCTGCTATTTTTTACACAATGCCTAGAACTACCCATAACCCTTTTTTCTAATCCATATATAGGAGGATAATGCGCTTCAACGCACTTGAACCCACGTCCTCCTACATTGACAACTATACTCATGTTAATCGAATTAAAACTCAACCGGTAGCCAAATGATAATTTTAATATAATGTAGATATGTTCAATATAATAGATCAAATTGTAAACAAATGTATACTTATTGCATGAATTGCTTTAACTTATCCGTGTTAACAAAATAACCCTTATAAATTTTATTAACATAATTTTTATTTTAACAAACCAAATCTAAATAAGACACATATATTCGCAATTTTTTAAATATATTATACGTAATACTTTAACTCACGTAGCTTAAATTGATAGATGCGTTGATAAAGGGACATGATTGACATGGTACTAAAACTTTGAAGAAATAATTAAAAATATTTTTAAATTTATGATAGTTGGGAAATATTTAATTGAATTAACCCATTACAATAATTTGGGGAAGGTTGATTGAATTAATCCATTTCTATTAAATGGGTTTAAATTATTTCGTGATTAAATTAAGCTAACATGATTTTCTACTTACGTTTTGCGTTGAGTTAATTATATTAGACTATTAGTTAAATTATAAGGTTACAATATGTTTAATATCTCTCTGAAAGCTAAGAGTGCTTTGCCAAAAGAGTCCTAGAAAAAGCAGTAACTGCTGCAGCTTAGGATGGAGGAGAATGGTGGCCCCGTCAGGGAGAAAAGAGATGAGATCTCGTTACTGGCAGATGAACTCATTCAATTATCTGTCAAAGGTTCGTTAGTGGTACCGAATGAGAAACCTACATTGATCTGTTCGTTATGGACAAAGAAGGCTTATAATTCGGAGAGTTTTAAAGCACAGATGAAGAGTATATGGAAGACGAAGAGGAAGTTTGAGATCCAACTGGCAGGTCAAAATCTTTTTCTGATCGTGTTTGATTTAGAAGATGATTTGGAAGCAATAATGGAAGGACGACCATGGCTGTTTCGTAAAAGTCTGGTTTTATTTGATCGGTTAACAAAATCGATGAAGAGAAATCAGATCCGGTTACATTCTTCACCGTTTTGGATTAAGCTAGCTGGGTGTTCACCAGAATTTGACAAGAAGGATTTATTACATGCCATCGGGGTCACTTTTGGAGGAGTAATCAGATCTAAAATTGCTCGGGAATTGTGTCGTTTAAAAATAAATCTGGATGTTCAGAAACCACTACGGAGAGGTATTTTTGTTTCAATTGATGATAAGAATACGTCATGGATATCTTTCAAATATGAGAAATTACCAGTTTTTTGTTTTGGATGTGGAAGAATGGGGCATAACCTCCATGATTGTGTTGATCTGGACCCTGCAGCAAAGAATAGAATTAGTGTTGATCCACCTTATTCTCTGGCATTAAAAGCTGAATCAAATCAAATTGGGAAGGAGAGCTTGGAATTTAATCTTTTATCCAAGAAGAAGGTCTCTCAGCGTTCTTATGTAGGGGATACGGAGGTGCTGTCCGGTAATGGTAATATCTCTGGCAAAGAGAATAGTTTGAATTCAAAGTCTATAAATGCTTTAAAATTGGAAGATGTGCTGGAAACAGTTAAAAGACAGGAGGAGGACCCTAACATTCAGGAAACAGGAGAGCTATGTGAAAGCCAACATACGTTGGGAATAGTTTCAATGTCAGATAAGAAATCTAGCTGGAGGAGAATTGTACCAAAGAGCTTGCCACTCAAAACGCAGGAAGACAGTATTATGGGAAAAAGGAAATATCCCGAATCTGATAGTAGCAACAGTAGCACCAGAATCCCAAATGCAGATGGAACAAAAAGAATAAAACATGACGCAGCAAATGGTCAAGCTGAAAATCCCGTAGATGAGAGTGGTGGAAAGTTGCAACAGGATGATATGCAAAAATTTTATGAATCGGCGGCTTGCCGACCGAACGCAATGAAAAACATTTGCTGGAATGTCCGTGGATTGGGGAGTCCACGGGCAGTACGGAGGCTGCGACATTTGTTAAAGCAGCATAATCCTCAAATGGTTTTCTTAATGGAGACAAAAGTTGATAAGAAGCGTATGGAGAAAGTTAGGAGGAGTTGTGGTTTTTTGAATGGAATTGATGTTGAAGCAGACGGCTCTCACGGGGGATTAAGTTTAGCTTGGAAGGGTGAGATCATGGTTCAGTTGCGGAGTTTTTCAATAAGTCACATTGACGTAATGATAACAGAGCTAAATGGCCATGAGGATTGGAGGTTTACGGGGTTCTATGGGTCACCCTATTTAAATAACAAGAATTATTCATGGAATTTGTTGAAAAAGCTGGGAGAAGAACAAACCTATCCTTGGCTAGTATGTGGCGATTTTAACGCAATCTTGTATGCTTTTGAAAAAAAAGGTGGTCTACCAGCAGAGCAAAAAAGAATAGAGGCTTTTCGTGAGGTTCTCGAAGATTGTCAATTAATGGACATTGGGTATTCTGGGGCCTGGTTCACTTGGGAACGAGGGAATCTACCAGAAACAAACATCAGAGAAAGACTTGATAGAAGGGTAGCAAATGAAAAATGGATGAATCTTTTTCCTTCGGGGGGCATTCCACATTTACCCTACTCAATGTCAGACCATTGTCCTCTCCTTCTAAATACGATCTCTGAAAATAGTCATGTGGTAAGCTACAATTTCAAATTTGAGGCGTGGTGGACCATGGAAGAATCTTTCGAGCAAGAAGTTAAGAACTCATGGGAATCATCTACAGGCTCATTAAAGGAGAAGTTGGAGGGGTTGCAAGCTTGCTTGAAGAAATGGGAAAGCACTATTAAAAAAGACAGAGCGAGTCTCAGAAAGAAATTAACGAATGAGTTAGATTTGCTAATGAATAGGGAAAGGGATGATGAAACGATGGAAAAAATAATCGATGCTAAGATTCATCTTAACCTGGAAATTGACAAACATGAAAGGTACTGGGAACAAAGAGCAAGAGCAAATTGGCTGAAATTAGGGGACAAAAATTCTGCCTTTTTTCATAAGTTCGCCTCAGCCCGAAAATGAAGAAACACAGTTTCCAGGTTGGAGCTGGAGGGTGGAAAGGAAACTCTGGACAGTTTAGAAATTAGTGAGGCTGCCACGTTATTTTTTCAAAAGTTGTTTACGTCAAACGGAATTGGGGATCTGTCTCATTTGCTAATGGGTATTAAGAAGAATATTTATCATGATTTAAATATTAAATTATCATCTCCGTTTACTGCAGAAGAAATTAAGATAGCTTTACATGGGATGGGGTCTACTAAAGCACCGGGTCACGATGGCTTTCCAGCATTATTTTTTCAGAGGTACTGGCACATTGTGGGAAAAGACGTCGAAAATTTCTGTTTGGGAATCTTAAATTCTGACCAGAATTTTGGAGGTTTTAATCAAACGGACATTGTGCTTATCCCAAAAGTTCCAAATCTCAAAACACTAGCTCACTATAGGCCCATAAGCTTGTTTACGGTTATCTACAAAATGGTGGCAAAAGCAATAGCAAATCGTCTTCAAGATGTTATCGGGAGATGTATTGATCAGGCACAAAGCGCTTTCGTTCCTGGGAGATTAATTTCAGATAATGTTCTTTTAGCTTATGAAATCCTACACACTTTTCGCCAGAAGCGTACGGGGAAAAAAAGGGATACATGGCAGTGAAACTGGATATGAGTAAAGCTTACGATAGAGTTGAATGGGGCTTCCTTCAGGCTGTAATGTTACAAATGGGATTCACAAGAGAGTGGGTAGACCTTATTATGAAGTGCATTACTACTACCTCTCATGCAGTTTTTATTAACGGAAGCAGGGCAAGAATTTTTCAACCATTTAGGGGGCTTCGACAAGGTGATCCTCTTAGCCCTTTTCTTTTTCTTATGTGCAGTGAAGGTCTCTCATCTTTGATGAGATTGGCGATGGGGGAAGGGTTGTTAAGAGGCGTAAAGGCTAGTAGAAGAGGCCCGGAGATTTCCCACATTCTTTTCGCCGACGATTGCATTCTGTTCAGAGAAGAAACAACTAGGAGAGCTAAGGTGATGAAAGAAATTTTAAAGCAATATGAAAGCTGTTCAGGCCAATGTGTCAACTTTGAAAAATCAACAATTTTTTATAGCTGGAATTCAACAGGAGACATAAAGAAAGAAATTTCAGAGTTGCTAGGAGTGAGAGTTTCAACAAACTTGGAGAAATATCTAGGGCTCCCTAACATGGTTGGCAGAAGAAAGAAGGAGTCTTTTCAAAACCTTAAGGACAGGATTTCTTGGAAAATTGAAGGATGGAGCAGTAGACTATTATCACAAGGGGGAAAGGAAATCTTCATCAAATCAGTGCTCCAAGCTATACCTACCTATGCTATGTCTTGTTTCCTTCTACCAAATTTATTATGTGAAGAGTTTGAAAAGATTTTCGCTAAATTTTGGTGGCAAAAAGGATACGGGAAGAGAGGTATTCATTGGTGCCATTGGAAGCACATGTGTCGGCCCAAGGAAGAAGGCGGAATGGGCTTTAGGAATATGTCTCAATTTAATATTGCGCTCTTAGCAAAACAAGGGTGGAGGTTTATAAACAATCCAGATTCTTTAGTTACGAGAGTTTTTAAAGCAAAATATTTCCCAAATGAGGATTTTTTAAATTCTTGTTTGGGGAATAAAACTTCGTATGTTTGGAAAAGTATATGGGCGACTAGGGGTATTTTGGAAAGAGGCCTTTATTGAAAGGTGGGTACGGGATTGAACATCTCAATTGCCAATGATGCATGGATTCCAGGCGAAATTAATTTTAGACTATCCTCAGTTTCGTTCAATATGACAGATTTTAAAGTTGCTGATTTGATTAATAACGCTGAACGAAAATGGAAAAGAGAGCTTATTGTTAATACCTTTGGGGAAGAAGATGCTAGCAGAATCCTTCGTATACCTCTGGCGAGAGAGCTTCACAGTGATTTTATGGTGTGGAGCGGTGAGCAGTCGGGGGAATTTTCAGTGCGGAGCGCCTACAAACTATTACAGACCTCAGATCCTAGAGCTTATGATTTACAAAACATCTACAGGGATTTTTACAAAAGAATATGGCTTCTAAATCTGCCTACAAAAATGAAAGTTACAATCTGGAAACTCTCATGGAATTACATGCTAACTCGAGTGAACATGCAGCACAGGAAGTTAGTGTCCAACTCAGTTTGTCCCCGTTGTGATATAGGAGCCGAGACTATGGATCATATCTTTAGAAAATGCCCTATTTCAGTTTCAGTATGGAGTGCATTAGAAATCCCAAATATTCTACAGGATACAGATTTAGAGTTCATACAGTGGCTCATCGGGATTCTTACCCGTCACTCTTCTTCTCAGAGTAGACTAATTGGTTGTGCGTTATGGGCCATCTGGGGAGACAGGAATACTCGGATCCATGATAAAGTAAGTAGAAGTGGTCAGGAAATAGCAGCCTTTGTAAAAAACTATATTAAAGAACTTGATGGGGTTGAATCAAGGAAATCAAAAAATTGGAAGGAGGTTGAGCAATGGAAACACCCACCAGGACAAGCAGCAAAAATCAACTTTGATGGAGCATATGATGCGCGACTATTCCAATCGGCTTCAGGGATTGTGGTTAGAAACAGAGAAGGGGATGTTCTCCTCTCTTGCTCAGAAATTCATGAAGAAGTCCCCTCCGCTTTTGCTGCGGAAGCGATCGCTTGCAAGAAAGCAACTCAGATAGGAATTAAAATGAAAGGGTCAGACATTATCATTGAAGGAGATTCGCTATCGGTTATTAAAAAATGCAAGACAGAAAAGCAGGACAAATCACAGATCGGGGCATTTATTCATGATATTCAGCAGGCAACATCTAGATCAAAGCATCTAAGATTCGAACATATTCCAAGATCAGCAAATGGCCTAGCACATATGTTAGCAACAGAAACTTTGAGAACGAAAGAAGAGATATACCTGGTTGAAGGAGTTCCTCGCTTTGCAGAACTGCAGAAGGTGATTGATGGTGAACGAGAACCAGATTGAAGATAAGAGAAGATGAATGGGAAGGGGAGAAATGTTTTTCAAAATTGAACAGATGAATCGTCTTTTGGTGATTCAAACCCCTTCATAAATGAAAAGCCTTGAGAAATGGAGATGACAGATAGATGAAGTGACAGGCATCAGGATTTTCTGATTGGGCATATCTTTGGTTGAAAATAGCTGTTCGTCTAGATTTTTCTATTTTTTTGGACTTTACTTCTCTGTTTCGGGTCTAGTTACACCTGGGCCTTATGTTTTTTCTTTTTACTTTATTTGGACAGAATTGTTTTCCTTTTTTTGTGATTATAGTAAGCCCAATCTAAATTTTATTCAAAAAAAAAAGTTACAATATGCTCTAAGTTTTTGTATTATTTATATATTTGGAGTTTAATTTTCGATTTTTTATTTTTAATAATTTAATCTCTCTATTTTTGAATTTAAAATTTAAGTCCAATTGTTAACACCGTTAAAATTTTTCTATTAAATTTGTTAGTATGTAATTCTAAAATTAAAAAAAGGTACTTACTCGATAATCATATCATAAAAATGACATTATAATGGACTTGAATTTAACAAAAAAAATAATGATCTTAACAATTCTTTAAATTTACGTAGCATTTTAATTAGAATAAAGTAACTAATGACATTATAAAAGTTAAAGTACTAATTTTTTAAAAAATTTCAAGTATAAAGATCAAATCTCAAATTTTAACATAGTATAGAGACTAAAATTGAAATTTAACTATTTTTATATAATTAAAAAGTAAATGGACTAAAATTGAAAATTAACTATTATTTTCAAGATTGCAAAAAAAAAAAAGAAGAAAAAGAAGCCAACCAGATGTCAAATTAATCTCTTCATTACACTTAAAAGCTTATTCTCAAGTAATTTTAATGTCTTTTTTGTAGTTCTTGCTTTATTTTAGTTCTTTTGTTTTAATAAGTGTTTACGGCATATCGTGCTCATTTTGAGACCCAAATTGGCCAAATGTGCCTTTTGGTGCTTAATGATTGATTGAGTGTTGTAGGAACTCAGTGGTGGCCCGAAATTGAACAAGAACATGACCAAGAAGGACTGTATTGCGATATTGAAGATTGGGCATCGTGATACCCTCAACATCCTTGAAATGAATAGAAGAATGAAGAACAACCTTGAAATAAATAGAAGAATGAAGACCATCTACAATGGTATCGCAATATCCTCATTGGGTATCGCGATACCCAACCTCCAAGGGAACTCCCTTTATTGAAATTGTCAATGATACACGATATCCAGACTATGGGTATTGCAATATCACTATTGTGAGGAGATAAAAAATTGACATCAGGGGTACCCTTGTCCAACCAAAGCACCAATAAAAAAAAACAAGTTGAGAGACATTTTGGTCAAGAAAAAGGGGTCAGAATAGATGCTAAAAAGAGCCAAAATTTGGCTGAAGAGAGAAAATAGGCATTAGGCACAATTTTTAGTTATCTTCTTAGTTTTCTTTCATTTTCTAGGGTTTTAGTTCTTTTTCTCCATAATTGTAGCTTTAAATTTTTGCTTGCTTCTTTGTTTTCATTTACATTCTTAATGTTAGTTAAACTAGTTAACATTGTAGCTTAGGTTTATTTACATGTTTAGGACCTCTGAATTGCTTGTAATGACATTTTCATCTCTAGTTTAATGTTATTTCAATTGGTTTTCATTTCATCTATTAAAAATCTCATCTTTATTATTCTTGTTCATTTATTTTGTTGTTAGTCGCTTTTCTTTTAACTTTTCAAAGTAAAAACCAAAACTTTCATCTTTTTGTTCAAATTTTATATTAATGGCTTTCATGAGTTTTTTTTTTTATGTTAGTTAGCTTAGATATGTTAATGGGTAATTAAACCCTAGGAGGTTGGTTGATGGAAATGTAGGTAAACTAATTTTTGGGTTAGGGACTAAATTACAATAAATTAGGCTAAATTGAATGAACTTCAAAATTTAATATTGACGCTCCTAAGGGTAAATCAAGATAACTGAGACCAAGAGGTAATCTTATTGGGCACTGATTCATTAGTTCTGGGTTAGTTGGGTGAGATTGAGAGATAAACCAGACTAATTTTTCTAATTTGGTAAAATTGAGCCACTTTAGGAGTTTAAGCATTTTAGTTTTCTAATTCGATGATTAATTATTCATATTGAAGTTAACCAACCACCGTTTATAATTGTTTGAATAGTTTCTTAGATTTGCATGCTTTTACGATTTAGTGCATTTGATAATTAGCTAGTAAATTAGTTTAAATACTCTCAATTTCATGACCTGCTGTACTATTCTACCTAGTGAGTAGTTGTTTAGACTCTTTAATTGCGCGTTATTAGCTAAAATTCACACAATCACTGACTCATGTGGGTTTAGCTAAAATTCACACAATCACTGACTCATGTGGGTTTAACCCTTGGAGGACTCCTATATCCCGTTGTACAAATTATATTACAACAGACTTGTCACATTTGCAAATACCGCACGTAGTTATTTTGATTTGATTGTCGTATTAGTGTCGATTCTAGTCCCAATGCACGTACATTGGGGCGGGCGGCCAGTGGTACTGTTATGACTTGGTCGACTCCTCCTGTAGGGTAGGTCAAATGTAATTTTGATGCAGCACGGGATTGGGTATGCAATCGTTATTTGAGATTCCAACGGGCATATAGTCCAATGCTATATCGGTTAGAGAGAGAGGATGTTTCATCGTTTATTAGCTAAAGCAATCGACATTAGAGAATCCTTTTCTTAGCTTAATTCTCTTCAGTTGGACTGGGTTATTGTGAGATCGGATTACTTATTGGTTGTTGAAACACTATTGTCTCCTCATACTCTGGACACTTAGATATGATTCTTCACGATTGTTTTATATTGTGATCATCTGTTGGATTACTATCCTTCCAAGGGACTTGCCGGGATGCTAATAAGGTATCTCAAGCACTTGCTAAGGTAACCTTATTACATGCAAACCACACTGAATGAAATATTCTCCCCACAAATGTTCGCACTTTGATAATTATTGATTTTGATTCTTTGATGCATCATGGGGATGAGGGACTTTGGATTGGGTGCAGAGGGTAAACCTCTCACCAAAGTCTCTTGTGTAAGTAACTTTTAATTAATGGATCTTGTTTACTTTAAGAAAAAAACATTTTAAATTATTAAGGTAAGTACCCAAATTTACCCGGGCCCATTAATACCCAGCCTACCCTAGCCCAAACCACTAGCAGAAAAAAAACAAGGAAGCAGCAAACCCTAGGTGCCTCCACTTGCACCACCTCTCCTCCACCTGCTCTCATCCTCCTTGAAGACCTACAAACATGAAGGAAGTAGCAACAGAAGCAGAAACGCAGCAAACAGTAACAAAACAGCAATAGGACTTTACATAATCGGCTATAAAGAGCCATTCATTTTCAATGTAAAAAGGGGGGGAGAACGGTTTGTATTTTGAAAGGGGGGATTTTGGAAATAAAAAAACCATTGTATAAAACACAAAAAAGAGCAATCGAAAAGGGGGAAATCAAGGTGTTCCTTCATTCTGTTTTTTTGTTATTTCCTTTGCAAGTTCATTTTCGAATATAGTACATACATATAGATATTAAAAGAAAGCACACATACAAAAAAAAGAAAGGTTACCTTTTTGAGGTCGGGGAAGGGAACCTACCCGCGGTTTCGGCCATCGGAGACCCTTTCAACGGCATGGATTTGGACCAAGGGACGCCTCTCGTCTCCTTTGTTCCCGAGCCATGAGCCACGATAGGTAGAGGCGCATGAGACACCGATGAAACCTATGATCGGCCAAGGAGAGAAGCAAAAGGGACGATTGAATGAGGAGCCCTTTTTTTTTGGTTCAGCCGAATGAGAAGGGAAGGAAGTTTTGTTTTGTTTTGATTTTTTTTTAAGTGATTGAGTGTTTAGTTTAGGGTTTCTTAATTTTGTTTTTGTAGAGAACATGAAACGGTGCCGCATAGGCCAAGACCAGTGTGTTTCGCCCTAATGGGTTATTTTCAGATCTAGTCCCTCCGATATTTCGCCTTCCTTTAATTCAATCCTATTCATTTCTTTTATTTTTCTTGATTTTGCCCCATGTATTTTGCCCTTGACTCATCTGGATCTGTATCAAAGTGTCGTGTTTTGAGGGCTTGGGTTTATTGTCCAATCAGTCCCCTTCTTTTGCGTGCGCATTCAATTAGGATCCTTATGCTGTTTTAACATTTAGATTTTATACCTTTAATTCTGTTTTGATTTCAGCTTAGTCCTTTCCTTGTTATTCTCTTTATTTATTTATTAAATGAATTAATTTGATATTATTATCACTATTTTTCTGTTATTTTTCGCATTTAACTAATTGCTTTATTATCATGCTATTAAATCAATGGTTTGTGATATTATTGCTATTATTTTTATATATAGATACATATTTATCTAATATATATGTATTTTCGTTTATCATTTATCTATATCTCTAGATACAATTTCAAAACTATTTTATTTTTAAGTTCAACCCTTTGTACTTTATTCTATTTTCATATTTATTGATTTACCTATACTTACACTTTAGATTTTTTATCAAATCTTTTTAGTTTTCACTTCAATTTCTTATTTTTCAATACTGTTTCTTATTATGTGTTTGCTTTTATTTTACTTTACAATATATTTGTTTACTTTTTTTTCAACCCTTCTTTAATAATTTAAGTTCCTTTGTTTACATTATTTTATATATTTCTATATTTTACTTCTATTATGATTATTATTATTTATTCACGTGGTTGATTTTAAATTTCATCCATGATTTCGTTTCTATTTCCATTTGTTTATTTATTTTCAATCTGTTACAAATTATTTTCCTTATTTATTTATTTGTGTATCTTAAACTCTTTATAAATTATTTATTTTCATATATATTATTTATATTAAAATATTTTTATTTTATGTATATTATTTACTTTAATATTTTTTTCTATATTATTTATTTTAGACTTTTTATATGTTATTTTAAATTGTCATATGTTATTTATTTTAAATCGCTTTATTTTACTTTAAATTGTTTTGTATGTTAATGATTTTAAATTATTTTATACTATTTACTTAAAATTATATTTTATAATATCTATTTTGAACTCATTTTTATATATTACTTAGACAAAATTGTTTCATTATTTATTTCAAATTGTTTTATATTATTTCATTCTTTTGATTATTAGTGTTGGTCTTTTAAATGATGTATGTTGTGAGATTATTGTCATTGCGTGTTCTTTAATTTGTTTGTTCATGTTCATATTATTGTCATTCACTTGTAATATTTTTATTCATGTATTATTATTCCATGCCCATTATTACATTTTTATTCCATGGCATCGCATTGTGAATTAAGCCCCAATACATTCCTCCAACTTAGATCGCTTTATTTTATTTCAAACAAAATAAACATCCTTTGTTTAAATATTGAATTTGCTATTATTTAATAAAAAAATTTAAAATAAGGCAATGTTTCGTGTTTTAGAACGTCGAAGAATCATGCCCTAACTTACGGGGTTTCGATTTTTTCGTTGATTCCAAATAGCCGAATATCCTTTCGATTTTCTTTTTATATACACGAAATTTCAATAAAATCAAAGACAAGCTTGCGCTTGGGATTTCAAGATGTTGCGTCCTAACTTACTAGATGTGACATTCTATTATTTCGAGACGAGAAGGTCTTTAACATTCAAGCGTTTCTACAAAAGAGGGATCATATTTTTAGAGTCTTTCAAGTTTTTAAAGTTTCGACACTAAGACACTAATTAATCAACTAGGTACCAATTTTTGGGCGTCACGAGGGTGCTAATTATTCCTCGTACGTAACCAACTCCCGAACTCATTATCTGATTTTCGTAGACCAAAAAAAAATTATCGTTTTAGTAAATCTTAACTTTTATTAAAATGATTAATTTAAGGTGACCCGATCGCACCTCATCAAAAAGGATTGGTGGCGACTCCCGTTTTTTCGTTTTCATTTCCAAAATCCAAGTCGATTCCCGTTTTTCAAAAAAATGGTTATGACAATTAAATTTTAATTTAGACTAGATTGACCCGAAATACAAAACTTTTTCTTTAAGTTCAGATCAAGTCAGGCTGGACAACTCAACTAGCTGTACAGAACTAAACACAAGAGAAGAGATTAAATTTACTTTTCTTTTTCTGGATTAGATTGAGATAAAGGTGAAAATTGTGGGACAAATTTCTTATTCTCCATATATGTTTTGTGTCCAAAGTAGTAAAGTAAGATTAAATAATTATGTGTTTTGTGTCCATTTCACCATAGTTATATGGATGATCATTGCTGACTTTGAAAAGTCATTATGGTATGAACTAAATATATATATATATATATATATAGAAAATATAAATGAAGTTTGCTACTCAATTCAATTTTATTTTTAAAAAAATGAATGAAATAAAATATTAAAAATCAGTTGAGGTAATTACCATATTTATTTTAATTCTTTCAATTATCATCTAACAGGAAGAAAAGATATAAATTTAAATGTGTTGAAACCTATTTATTTTTTATTTAAAATTATAAATAATTATAAATATGGTATAAAAATCATTCAACAAGAACGCAACCATTTTCACATTAAGTTATTTTGTTTAAAAATAATCCAAGCACCAAAAAATCAAGTCATCTTCATTTCAATCCATTCTTTGTTCTGTGTCTCTTACACCCCATTCCGACATAACTGCACATGAAACATAACAAAAACAAGTTACATCAACCATTTTGATGTTCCCTAAACTGTTAAACCTTTGTCCTCTACATTCCCCCATATTTCTCATTACCCCTCCATTTTTCTCACCAAACAAACAAGACCCATTTCATAAGAACAATAAAAGCATTCTTTTTTATATTAACTAATATATGAAGATATCAAAACAATCACATAAAATGCATTTATTGAAAAACCCAAAAAACAAACACACAAAAAAAAAAGACCCAGAAATGATAAATACAATGGAGTTCTTTTAATTACCATAAAAAAAAATACAACAATAACACATATTTATTATATTCACACACACGTATAGAAGCTATTAGGTGGAAATCTTCCCCTGCAGAGGCGCCCACGGTCGCCTGTAATGAGAAGTATCAATATTCAAGTTTCACAATATTCAATTTTCAAGTGAAGTAGAGCAGGCATAGCTCCTTCTTCTACCTTCCACTCTTCCAAATTCACAAGCTCTTAAGGGTTAGAGAGTCCTTAAGTTAGGCAGCTTCTCTAGTATTAGCACGGGATCTCTACCCCAAGCTTGAACCTTCTCAAACATATGTAAGCTGTACTTGAAGGGAAACGGTGATACTCTGGTAACATCCATCTTCCCATCTAAAATCAACGCACACAAATAAATGCAGCTTGAAAGGAGGTGTGCTAATAGTTTAGGATCTATTCCTCCTCCATCAATAGACAAGGACTGAAGATATTTGCTTGTGATGATGGGCAGATTCTTGTCTAAACCCTCCTTACAATCTTCAATATCTAAGGACCCAAATATCTCCAACTTTCTAAGTTTTGTGAACTTGGAAAGATCTGCAAGAAAGCAGTTGTATGTGTTGAACTTTCTAAGTTTTCAATGTCTGCAACTTCAACTTGGTCTCATCGCTCATCTTCTCTGGGAGATATAGATGTCCCAGCTGTTCCAATTTCCATATCACATCAGGTACACAACAAAAACCAGAATAAGCTTGATATTTTAAATCCAAGGTTTGCAAAAACCTTAAATTGCCTAGAGATGACGGAATCTTTGGAATAATGAAATCAAAAGCTCTTAGATTCAAGAATCTCTTGTGGATGAGATTACCTATAGCATTGGGCAACTTACATCCTGCAACATTTTCACAAGCTTCACATTCCAAGACTCTAAGCAATTTAAAATTGTTGAACAAGTATGTCCAACATCCCTTCCTTTTCCAAAGTAGAAAAACACCCAAGACCACCATAAGTAAACTGCAATCGTCATTATCCTCATGTTCTTCATGTATTTTATCATCTTTGAGTTTAGAAATGCTTTAACTACTGCATCTTTAGTGAAGGGGTTATCAAATAACAATATTGATCTCAGACGGGAACTTCTAATGCTTTGAAAAAGAATGGATTGATGTGCAACAATTCTGCGAACTGCGCGACCAATGGATGGAGATCTCTATGATGCAGAAAAAATTTTCTTTCTTTGCTACTGACAAACAAAGACCTCTCATGAGATCATGCATGCGGTAAGTTTTGATCTTTAAGGTTGGCCCTCTTTCTCCAACTTGAACCATCCACCTTTCCACAAGCTCAACTAAGCAACCTACTGCAACATCCTCCATCATTTCCCCTCCATTTCCTTCATCCCTCTGCTGATGAAATAAGGCCTTCTACAACCCACAATTGAATCAATCTTTCTACAGGTATCTCATAAGCTTCAGGAAAAATACTTAAAATAAAGGAAACATGGCCTCAAATAGGGTGGGAAATCATCATAACTTAAGGCTAACACATCCTCGATACATAGGCCTTTGCCTCTCTTCAAGTATGTTAACTTTAACATTTTCGAACACCATTTGCCATTCATATACTGAATTCCTGGTAGCTAAAATGCCTCCCAACTGCGCAAAGATGAACCGTTACCTTCCCTAACTCTTCCATTTTTGCATCAACTTTGTTTTATTTAAAATAAGCAGTACTGTAAGAGCACCAAATTTCTATTCATCACTAGCCACAATGTACATCTTTTCCATTGCTTTGAATAGATAAATAAAAAGATCATTGTATGTAATTTCTTACAAAGTAAGGTGTGCTCAACTATTATCCTAATTAGACTCAACAAGTTAATCATTACGTCTATTCTTATTTGGTTTCCAGAGTCAGGCACATTTAACTGTGTATTCTTTTTTGTACTTCAAATCTTACCCCAACTGTTGATTCTCCGTTGAAACCGATGATACGACAAAAGACAATCAATGATTATTTATTAGACAAAAAACAATCAATGATTATTTATTAATCTCTTAAACCAAATACCATCAAAGAAATATTACAGAAGCAATATAGATTATAAGGTCAAACTCTATAATTACTTCATATAGTTAGCTTGCGGAATTAACCCTAAAACCTAAAAGATTAAATTCTTATAATTCAAAAAAAAAATTCAGGTTTTTTTTGTATGTTCAAAAAATAATTATGAATTTTTAAAAGCTTTCTAAGAATCTTATATAACACCTCTGTACTTAATCTTTGACAATGATAGTGACGTCTTAGAATGAGACATATTAGGACGATTAGCAATCAATTACTCTGGGCCTCTACGGAATCTTCATATAACCTTAGCAGAGGTGTATGGTTTTGAAGTTCGTCAAGTCATGATTCACGAACTAACTATAGGTTTGTAATATCGTTGATTCCATTAAGGGAGATGTATCAAGCTCTCTACAAGTGTTTTATGAGGTGCTACACATAATATAACAAAAGAACCAATAATTTGGCTATATGGCCGTATATTTTTTTAGCAAAATTGATATTGCCTAGACCTCCCATTCCGCGGAGACAACCCTGCAATCAATTTCCCCATCAACGAGAATTGACACCAATTTCTTAATATCATCATCCAACCCGACAACATTATCATTGATAACATGAGGATAAGGCCACCTTGCCTCCCACCTTTCGGTTGAAGAACTTGAGCCTCCTCTTTCCCCTAATCGTCTTAGGTTGTCAATTCTTTGATTCTGGCTGTGATTTTTTCAATCTTGGACTTGGTTTCATGGAGCACCCTTCCCTCCTTCAGGAAGCAAGCAGATCTTTTGATGGCATTGGAAATACCACCTTTCTTTTTCAACGTAACTTTGGAGGCAAATGTCTCGATCACATCTTCAGCATCATAAGTCAGCTCTCTGATTTCAGCAACACATTCACGAAGAACATCGTTACAAACTTTCCTTGAATCTGCTTCTTTTAAGAAGCTTCTCATCAATTTGAGCTCCCTCAGTAAACTATCAACTTGATCCTTCCCGCCCATATAATCTTGCTGCTTCGGCAATTAGATTGCCAATTGTTTTGACAACAGATGACATAGCCGACAAATCCATGAGTCTGCAAAATTTTTTGTGTGTGAACAAAGACAAATAATCTTGCGAGAACTTTGTTTTCTAATAACTTTAATTATTAGAAATATAGACTTCTTGTTTGGAACATGTTTAAGTGATTCCCATGGTGGAACAAAGTATTAGGCAAGAAAATTGGATTCTTGCCCCCATTAGGCAAAAGAATAACAAATAAATTAAACTAATCAAGAAGGATCAAAAGAGAGACAATGAAACATATTATCCAATTTCCATTAGGTGTGCTATTGGAATTGGGCCATCAGCTTACAGTGTGTAAGTATGAATTAGACCAACATACTTGACTTGTAATCTCTGAAAACACAACACACAGATCAGAGTATTGGATGTTGTCCTAATCTAAAGGCTTCAGTAATTATTAATTCATAACTATTAACTATCCCCATCTCTCCAATAATCTGGAAATGAATAAAAGTATAACTTACAATGAAAAGGAGTGAATATAAATTGTTTTTAAGGTATAATTATATTACAGCAAACATTAATATAAATTTTATTATTATATTATAAAAAATATTTTGATAATTATCTTAAGGTGAAGTGGGTTGGGTGGATTTTTCATCCGATTGATTGAAAAATTAAATTTGTCTTGTTTCAAAACTCAACCCCATGAAATGAGAGAGATGCTAGTTAAAAATTATACATTTTTCAAATATTTTTTTTTTTTCGTTTTTCAATTTTATTAAGTAACCGATGGAAAAAAAAATTACATTTTCTTTCAGTTTTTCATCTTTTCTACTAAACACAATTATAGAAAGAAAAATTATATTTTCTATTCTTTCTATTTTTATCTTTACACTCTATCAAGTAAAGCCTTAATTGGATATAAAATAGATGATGATACCGGTGAAAAGAAAAGTTGGCTTGAAACCATAAAATATGATTTTCTTTTGATTATTTTAACTAAATGTCTCTACATTATTAGTTAGATTATAAATGGTCCTTTTAACTCTAAAATATTCTAGTTCAATCCTCCAAGTATCAATGTATCAATCATGACAATATGTTAGCTTAGCCATTAATTTAAATGTTAATGGCAATTTGAATATTACATGGAGCATATTTAAAATATGCATATCAAAATATAAATATGTGTACACTTATCACATGAACATGTTGGATATGAAAATAAACTACGTCAATAAATTTCAGAAAGGCTATTTCTTTTCTTCTTATTTTAAAATTTTAAAAGCATTAAATTCAAGTTATTCATATAGTAGTTACACACATATTTACAGTTTAATCCACGTATTTAAATATGCTCTATATCAAATTTGAATTTCATTTTAACAACTGAGATAATGGCTATGTTTAAATAAAACTTGATTGATTTGATATATTTTTTTGGTGAATTATAATAACAGGGCAAAGCTAGAACAATAAACGCGACTAGCACGGCTCAAAATCAAGCCACACATGAGACAATGAACATCTTTAACCATTAAGCCATCACACGGAATTTTTAATTAATTTGATATTATTACTTTTAAGATTTAATTAGAATATTTTTAAAGTTATCATCGAAAACCCAAAACATAAATCTTCGGAAGAACGCCCAATACCCATTCAAACTATTGGATCTCGGCCTAACCTAAGGGGCTCCCATAATACCAATTCAACTTTTTGTCCAACCCAAATTTCCTAATCCTTACTTAGTAAAAGAACTTGTAAATCTAATGATTAAAATAAAAATAGAAACGTGTTTATAAATTTTAGGGATAAATCTTAAAATTATATATCAACTTTGATTTAGCGATATTTTACATATAAAATTTTGATTGTGATTTAAATTTCTATATGAAATCTTAATTTTGATTCTATCGTATATACTTAAAGAACTAAATATATGACTTTATTTTTATATTGGATAAATATAATTATTAGTGTATGCAATATATAACCATAAAATGATGATATATCAATAGCTGTGTTAATAATTTATGATAATTGGATCAAATTAAAATTTTATGTATAAAAGCGTGCAAATCAAAGTTGATGTATAAAGTTACACATTAGACTGAAGTTCATGTATAATTTGGAGATTTATCTCTAAATTTTAATTATTAATTTAAGGGTAAATATACTGGTGGTCATCCAACAATGAAAAATTACAAAAAAAGCCACGCAAGTCGCACGCCGTTAAATTACTAACGGAAAGATAACTTGGAAACTTCCAAATTGGCATAATAGCAACTTTAACCGTCAATATCTATACATTGAATCAATTTAGTATTGATTCTAAAAAATTAACTCTCAACATTTATTCATTGTGCAGATTTTTTTTTTTTTACAATTTTGCTTTTCTTTGTGACATTGAGAGTAAATTCTAAAAGAGTGAAAAAGATAAAATTATTATCTTAGTTTTTGGGTGTTTCTATTTTAGTATTTTTTAATTAAATTTAGCTAATAAATTTGATTTTTAACTTTTAAGTGAAAATATCACAAAGAAAAATAAAATTGCAAAAAACCCAAATTACACAACATGTAAATGTTGAGTGTTAATTTTAGAATCAAGATTAAATTGACACAATATATAAATTTTGAGAGTTAAAATTGCTATTATGCCAATTTTAAAAGCTTTTGCTTCATCTTTTCGTTAACTATTTAATAATTGGTAACCCAAAAGAAAAAACTAAATAATTGAGTGACAAAAAAACTTATCAATAATTTAATGACTACTAGTATAATTTCCCTTAAGCTTAATAAATTTTACAATCATTCCTTTTATTTAAGGAAACCCTTAATTTAAGGAACTTAATTTAACAATCACATTAGTTGGGATGGGACTATTAGGGACAAGGTTTGTGAACTTTGATATATATATATTTGTGTTTTTATTTAATTTTATAATTTTTTGGCGATAATTTTGATAGTTAGATTTAATATTTTTAAAATTTTAAATTTAATTAATCTTAATTTTAAAATAAAAAGTCATTTTTACTTACTTAAAAATACACTATAAAAATCAAAAACATTTTTATAACATCAAACCCACTTTAATTAAAAAAATTTAACTTCTTAAAAATATAGTTTTAAAAATATAAATATTAAAAACAAAATTTTAAATAGTTAACTAAAATTCTTTAAGTAATAATTTAAAAAAAAGAAAGTGTTAAAATATATTTAACAATTTAAAAACATATTTAAAAGTTTAAGATATTGTTAATAAATTAAAAATGTTCTTTTACTTGGTTTTTTTTCCAATTTTTTATACTAATATAATTTAAAAATTAAAATATGCTATAAATATCTAGGGCATAAATTAAATTGGTTTCTTTAAATAAAATTTTAAATGTTTTTATTTGAAATTTAATTGTAAAATACATAAATATTACTATAAATTAATAAAGTTTTAATATTTTATTATTTTAAAATGAGATAAATCTCAAATTTTATTTTTTAAATAAATTTTTGAGTAATAAATAAAGTTAATTTTATTATAATTCATGCTAAATGATTTTTTAATTGTGATTCATTATATAGATTTTATATTAATATTTATAGGATTGAGTTTTTTTAAATTTAAAACAAATTTAAAACATGCAAAATAAATTGATTTCATAAATAAAATTTAATAGATATCCTAAACACATTTTCTTCTATGTTTAATCTAGGAAATTAAATATAGCATACAATAATAATAATTTAAGACAATATTTTTATCAAATAAAATATTAAAGTAAAATTTATATAAACAATATTAATTTATTTACAATATTAATTATAAAATAATTTAATATATTTTAATTGATACATACAATCAAACTCATTCATCATCGGAAAAAAACTAATATAAGTTTATAACATTGGTCAAAGACCAATGATAATAAATAGGTCAAACTTTGTATTTTTATAAGATTTGAGATTTAATTTTCATGCTTAAAATTTTAATTTTTTTAATTTAAAACTCTAACTCAATCATTAATACCATTAATATTTTTATCAAAATTTTAAATTTATTTCTCGTTAATCATATATTACGCTAGTCAATAAATGATGTTAGTAAATTTTGACAAAAATATTAATAATTAAATTAAAAAACCTAATATTAATCTAATAAAATGAAGAAAATATATATAAAGAAAGGTAGATACATCATGAAAAGATGATTGAAAGAGCCATTATATTGAGTCCAAAAAAAGTAAAGAGGAAAGGAAAATGATGTAATGAAATTTAATGTAGAATGTTGGAATCAATTCCTACATTTTTGAATCAAATATGAGACTTCAATCAAAGGTCCCACCTTTTATCAATCATCAATTCACCACCTTCACACACTAATTTCATTATTTTTATAATTTTAATTTTATTATTTTATTATTCTTTATTTTTTATAGAAAAGTAATTATACAGCGACCTAAGAAAATAATATTTACTTTTAGGGTTTGCTTTATTTACAATTAAGCTTACCCGTCGATGGGTTCACTATATCAATTAAAATATATTTAATTATTATGTAAAATATTTTAATTAAATTTTAGTTTTCAAATTTTTATTTAAAGTATAAAACTGTAAACTTTTAACAATGGGATAATTACATTTATATGGGATAATTACATTTATAGTCCCTCCCAGAATTAAATAAAAAATATAACTTCAATTTTTTGAAAATTTAATAATTTAAATTTAAGCATTCTTAATACAAAATTTTTAGCTTTAGTCCCCCAAATTTTATAATTGTATCTTGGTCTCCTCTAAACAAATTTTTTGATTCGCCACTATTTGCTAAAAACTTTTAATTTAATGATAATTTAAGATACTTATTACTGTAAATAATTTTTATTTTTAACTTTATGTAAATAAAATTTAAATTTAATTTAATTTAACTTAACTTAACTTAACTTAACTTAAAATTTTTAAATAAAATTACTTAGAAATATTGGCAAATTAAAATAAATTTTTAAATAGTTTTAACTTTTAAAATGTTTTAGTTTTTAACATATTTAAAAAATTATTAAAGTTTTTAAACGTTTAAGTGAAACAATTTTTTTTCTAACAGCCTTAAATAATTTTTAAAACAATTATAATATTAAGCATTTTTAATATATATATATATATATATAATAATATATATTTATATTGATTCAAAACATAAATGTTATATATATATATTCATTATTAAATTAAATAGTTAAATAATGTGATTAATAGTGGAATAAATAAAATATTTGAATTTCAGATGTGTCGCAAAGAAAGAGCTGCCACTTGTTGCAATTTTAAATACTCCAAATCATAAACCTTCCATTTTTTTGTGTATTTATCTTATACTACAATATAAATACTAATATTTTTTCCGTGCAATGCTCAGGTTAATTATATGTATTAATTAAAGTATAAAATATTTTAAATTTAATACTAAGAAAAATTTGAAATAAATAATATTAGTAAAACTAAAGAAATAAATTCAAAATTAGATTATACATTTCCCATATAAAAATAATTGAGTTAAACAAAGAAATTTCATAAGGAATTGAATTATTGAAGTAGAAATAAATAAATCCCAGGTTGTAAAACTACCCCACCTAAGATATTGCCACGTTACTTGATCCTAAAACGGATGTTGACGTGTCAAAGATCAAAGGCGTACGGGTTCCGCATTATTGATACTGCCAGTGTACAATATTAATAAAATTACGCCATTAGCCTATCTGGGACTACGGTTGGGGGGCGCATTTTAGCGGAAGAGATTAAGGGTGGGCCAATACGCCCTGACTCGCACTACAAGGGGCCACAGGTGGAGGGCGGCGCGGCTTACTTCACCTTGTCGTCACTGGCGCTATCCCTCTGTCGGTTTTTCACCTTTGTTTTATCTTTTGTTTGATTGTATTCCAAATGATTTTGTGAAAAAGAAATTAATTTAATATAAAGGATTTTGCTGATGAGTGATATTGTGAAGCTACACCTCTTGTATAAATGTTGGGTTGGAATGGAATTAGAGAACTAAAATCATATCAATATTTGAGATTTTGTTTATAGCAAGCGTGAATAATTTTTTTTATTAAAATCAACTTTAGCATAAATTTTATGTGACAACAAATGAATAAATAAGAAATTTTGAATGAGAAAAGGTATATTGTTAATCATGGGAAGATGATTAGAGTTCAACACCACCAATTATATTTATATTATTAAAGTAGTGAAGTAATTAATAATATACAAAAAAAAAAAAGAAAAGAAGCAGGTAAACTATTGAGGAATATCTAAAGCACGTGATGGAGGAAAAAAAGGTCAAAACCAATAAAAAAGAAAAGAAGGAATCAAATTCCAATGAAATACACTTAAATTTTTCACCAATATGGGGAGCATTGGAAATGTTGTTTTTCCGTTTGAGAAAAGAAAGTGAGATCTTGCATGGATTTGCTAAGGGCCAATGCTCAAGAAACAAAGGAAGGTTTGGTTAGCATTTCGAAGAAGAGAAATAAAAGAGCACAGCACAGCACAGCACAGCACAGCCGTAAAATGGCAATGGGGGTTTGAAAACTGAGAGAAGAAAGGGAGGGAATGGCCAAAATAGGAGAAGAAGAAGGGGGGTATTATTTGGCTTTTTTAGGAAACGACTGTTGGAAAAGAAGCATTGGGTATTGGTTTGACAACTAGAATCATGGAACTGCTCACACTGCCCAAATGAAAATATAAAAAAGAAAAGAAGAAAGACCTAAGCATGCAGAATTGCAGATTGAGGAGATGATTTGATGTAAAGCCTGTGGGCAAAGGTAAAATCTCAAAATCCGAGCATGACGCGTCAAAATCTGGTAGCTCTTTGTTGGTGATTGGTGATGGATGGGATTGGTTGAATTGATGCATGCATGGTAATCTAATCATTTCATCGATTGAAATTCCAAAAAGAAGATAAAAAAAAGTGTGCACACAAACACATTACCGTTATTTTTAAAATCAAAGAACCCCCTTTTTTCCAAAACATAATCGTAAGATAATGCACTTAGCAACCAACAATCAATATGTTAATACATAATTAGTCTTTAATGATGCAGTACGTGTTTACTTACAATTGAAATTTAAAATCACTGTTTTAACATTTTGCTCTCTTTTTTATTTTTGTCATCTATAAACCTTTTTCTTCGTTGCATCTATCTATGTTGATTGGGTTGATTTCTACCCATTTATAACGACTAATCTTCTCTGCCTCGATTACACCAACAGCACAATTTCTTTTTTCATTTTTAAAATCTTTTCAATTTTCTTTCTTATTCCCCATCTATGTTTTTAGTAAGGGTCTTTAATATTTCAATGTACATTCTTTTTTTAAAAGTCTAATATATTTTAGATAAATTACATTAACAGTTAATTTTTTTTGATGGAACAGTTACTCAATTTTGATTTAACTAACAAAACAGTCATTTTAATTTTAATTTAGTCATTTAACTTTTAAAAAATAACAAAACAGTCATTTTAACCAATTTCTGTGACAGATATAACGAAAAAGTAATATGGCATTTAACGAAGGGTTAGCTGTCATTTAAACAACCACATAGCCCTAGCTAGGAAATAGAAAAGAATAAGAAGAATAAGAGGAAAAGAAGAAAAAGAAGAAGAGAAGCAATGGACATACCTTAGTTAAAACCGTTTTGTTCCTCCAAGGTGGAGCCACCATTCAGTTCGCTGCTATTCGTCTCTGTCCATTTTTTCTTCCATTTTCTCCTCTCTTTTTCTTTCTTTTTTTTCTTAAATTTGGTCGCCATCGTTCGTGG
Organism: Gossypium arboreum; assembly: GCF_025698485.1. Taxonomy (NCBI): domain Eukaryota; kingdom Viridiplantae; phylum Streptophyta; class Magnoliopsida; order Malvales; family Malvaceae; genus Gossypium; species Gossypium arboreum. Next base: position 115,010,645 of record NC_069070.1, on the reverse strand, counting down.
CCTTCTCTGGCCAACCATCATCACCAATAGCTCCTATTTGCCTCTTATCGAATCTCACTTCAGATTTCCCAATAGGCCTTCAAAGTCCAAAGATTAATACCTCAAAACTACGAATAAGGCTTTAACAGATCTCCGCTGTCCACCATCAGATCACCACCATATTTCGACAACAACTTTTCTTTAACCGACCATGACTTTTGACCACTTGAATCATCAAATTGGTGGCTTGACTTCTCCAACCCGTAAAACCTTAAATGGGCTCTAATTTTAGGTAAACTTCAAGTCAACCTTCCAGGTCAACTAATTGGGTTAATTGGGTTTGCAACGTGGCAAGTTAATTGGCCACTTCAGCTACACTGTTAAACCTGTGAGGAAAAATGTTAATGGATGACTAATTTGTCACTTTTTGATAATGTTAGTAACCATTTTGTTATTTTTTGAAAGTTGAGTGATTGAATTGAAACCAGAGTGATTGTTTTGTCAGCTGCATCAAAGTTGAATGACTGTTGGCGTAATTTACCCTATACTTTATTACTACGCCAACATTTGTTAATTTATAATTTTACCAAAAGTAATATGTTTTCATTAAATTAGGGTAGTTAATAATAATCTGTTGATATCAATATATCTAATTCTAAATTTCATCCTTCAACTTTACCAAAATAGAGAACTTAGTCCTTCAAATTAGGGTGTTCATATGCCTAGTGAAGATGAGACCAAAGGGTATTCATAGCTAAGGGTGGTAAATAATTCAATTGAGGGTAATTAGCGATTTAATTAATAATTAGGGATGTAATCGATCATAGGTCGGGGACTCGCATTGTTGACACTAGGAATAGAAAATTCCATTAGGTTATTTTTAGTTAATTAATTTAATTAGTTTAATTAACATTTTAATTTTGCATCAACACTACTAATTTGCGACTCAATTAGATTAGTAATTATTTTTTGTAACTAATTTAATAATAAATTTCTCCAATCCGCAATCACTTGGGTACGATCCTCAGAATACTTTCTAAGTGTTTCGTTGTAAACAAACTATGTTACAATTTGACTTGTATACTTGTGAACATCGTTACTTAATTTTATATCTTTTTGCTGAAGTATTTCCAGTCCAAATGTTTACACATTTGGCGGCGGTTAAGTTGTTGGTTGTAACACCCCATACCTGGTCTAGTCGCCAGACCCGAGCCATGGAACACCACAATAGCCACCTAAGTGAGTCTCTGACCAAACACGAATCGAACCTCCAACACACTACACAAAATATGTTCAGATTTGAGAAAGCACAAGCTCACGAACTCACATTGCTTGATTCATAATACACAACAGTAGTAATATGTCAACCTACTCCATTTGCAAAAGCTTAACTTCCCATTCCATGCATAGCTCACGATTCTAAGTCTTCACAGAGTAAGTCTCCTTAAACAGGGTAAGTGTCGCGAACGACCCTTACGCGTTTAGGTTCTGTGAATACATTTCGCAGGGTCTCACCAATTCCGTGTATCAAAAATTATTTATGGTCTGCAGGTAGCGATTCAACAATCATTAGGGTTCGTACTTTGTATTGTTCATTTTGATTAATTAATTCATTATCTTATGGCGAACACTTTGATTACGAATTAAATACTTAAGCATAAACTTGTGAATTAGGGAAACATCAAACTTGGCTTGGACTATATTCATATACTTAAAGTTCAAGTATATATATAGTTTTATCGTTTCGCAAAAAGTACTTATAAAACATAAAAAAAATAAAAGACATAAAAAACTAAGTCCGAGAACAATCGACGAAACTAACAGATAGAAAAATATCGCTAAGCCTAAGCAGAATCCCACATTGCCTCTACGTCCAGAGTTCGTTTGTACCATCTATTCGGTGCTTATGTCTCTCCTGGATCACTTGTCTTGCCGCTACGTAGTGTGCGATCTAGCTGTCTGTAACGTCTAGTAAAGAGTGAGTGAGCTCTTGTAAGCCCAGTGAATCTACAAAAAAACCACATAGCACGCACAAAACATAAGTTAAACAAAAGCCTTAACAAGGTTACTGAACTGCAAACTAGGTTCGCCATACTTATGTGAAGCTTGGTTCACGAATATTTACGGTTAGTTAGCTTAAAATAGTCAAACATTATAATTTTGAAAACACAATCTTATAGATATGATCTTTTTTGTTGGATAAGTGGATCTCCTTATAACTCTTCACTTTGACTCAAAAGAGTCAAACATATCCCATAAGTGTAGTATTAACCTAACGCTCTCTATCACACTAGCATATCCCATTGAACGGAGCTTGGTTTGACATTCCATTATTTCTCTAACATGTCCCAAGGCCTCTTGCCAATACATTTACTTAAACATAGAGCTCATAATTCATGAAGATCTTGCAAAATACTGTTTATAATTAGCTTGCAATACAGAGCTCTTGCATATAACAGTTCATAAAAACACATATTTAAGACAAACACAAACTAGTTTAGAGAAGACTTACTCTCGGAACTTAGGATAAAACCCTAAGCTCCTTATTAACACTATGGTTCGCACATGCAAGTGGCGATCCCTATACATTCACCAGTTTGTTGAAAGGTTTAAATAAGCGTCGCGCTTCCTTTGTTTTTGCTTATAGATGGTTCTGCTAAGTTCGCAATTTCACAAACATACATAAGTTACTAACAACACATTAAGGCTCATACATAAACACAAGCGAACCTAGGTTCGCACATGCAAGTATTTTGGCGAACCTATTTTCTTTTGTTGCAGAATTTTTTAACTAACTACTTCTAAACGTCTTAAACCAATAGAAAAATAGAGTTTTAACTTAAATTCTAAGAGTTAAGTTTTGGGTTCTTATTTTCATAGAAACTTGACAACAATAGAAAAAAGTGATCGATAAAGAAATTTGAGAGAGTTTTGTTGTCTAAAAGAATATGAATTTCTAATGAAAAGAGCTTACTTTATAAACACTAAGTGTTTTTTCATGTTCTTAGGATTCCCTATTTGCAATAGAAGTGGGAAAGAGTTATGTGCATGAGTCGTGCTGTTAAGGGGAAAATAAGTTGACTTCCTGACATTGGTATAACTACCTTTTGGCTACTCCTCATTTTAACTCTCGGCCCAAACTAGCGTCCACAACTAACTAGACCCATTGGCGACCCCAACTTGGTAGGCTCACTTGCGACCCTAGCTCACCAGGCCCTAAACTCTTAGGCCCTATTCCGGGATGTTACATTGACGTCGTTGTCGGGCATTGCGATAATAAAAATTGCTATTAATTTAATTACTTTGTAAAATAATACTATTCGAATGACAAACGAGTTAGATAATGTGCTAATCTGTTCAATTATTTTTTATTTTATTTTATTTTATTTTTAACTACCTTGTTGAATAATTAATTTAATCGTGCATAAATATGATCATGAATTTGACGATGATAGTAGTTGGGACGAGGAACATCAGATGTCTGCGAGGTACATTAACGATGGACCAAGTTGGGTAATCGAAGCTTCAATGAGTTATGACAAAGAATACGGTATTCCCAAATATCCAACCTAGTAAGAATTGGACTTGATCATGGATAATAATGTATTCTGGGATTTGTATGAGCAACATAGGAACAATAAAAGATCATATTCGTCGAATGTAGTCTCGACAAATCAACAGAGTCATGATCGAGAGTGAAAGATTACAAATATTCATTCAAATTTCCTCTAGAGTTTGATGAATATAAATGTTTTTGTTTTAGTCTAGAATCCCAATCTAAATAAAAAAAAGTCCAAAAATAATCAGACCAGTTAAAGACATCCGAATATCAATCGAGCTTTCTTGTAATTTGTATGAGACAGCCTCGTGCAAAGCAACTACGTCAACCTACACTGAGGATGTGGTGGAAATAAAAGAACTACTGGTGAAAATAGTAGAAATGACAAAAATTACTAAAACAACAAATGACGGTGCAGAGTTCTTTGGAAGAGATAGGACATAATGTTCCTAACTCTGATCATAAGGACCACCATATCATTGTCAACTATCCTGAACGAGATTGTAAAAGTCAGTAAAAGTTAGTTAAGATGAGACTGAAAGGGTATTCTTAGCTAAGGGGGTAAATAACTCAGTTACGGGTAATTAGCAATTTAATTGCTAATTAGGGATTTAATTGATCATAGGCTGGGAACTCGCACCGTTGACACTAGGAATAGGAAATTCCATAAGCTTATTTTCAGTTAATTAATTTAATTAGTTTAATTATTATTTTAGTTCTACATCAACACTACTAATTCGTGACATAATTAGATTAATAGTTATTTTCTATAATTAATTTAATAATAAAAATTTTCAATCCGCAATTTTTTGGGTACGATCCTTGAAATATTTCCAAGTGTTTCGTTGTAAACAAACTATATTACAACTTGACCCGTATACTTGTAGACATCGTTGCTTAATTTATATCTTTTTGCTGCATTATTTTCAGTCCAAACATTTGCATGTCTAACGGCGGTCAAGTGAGCATTGTGAGTAGTAAGTATACGTACTAGGGTTAATTACTGCCAAGAGCGAAGGAGGAAACTGAAGACTAAGATTGAGTATGACATCCAAGAAATTTGAGAGCCATGACATTGAAAACCTTCAAGATATGCTAGATTGCGCATGAAGCTAATGGCCTATATAACAACTAAGCTTGGTTTAGGAGAAAGAAATGACCTAATAAGCTTAGTTAATGCACATAACAACCAAAAAGCCTCCAAAAAAAAGCTAGCAAGAGGCAATATTACTTAATCGCTTTGGTGGGAAAATGAGCAAAAAACTAAAGGTACTACATTGCATTCTATTTAATTTGCTAGGTGAATTAGCTTTTTTTTTTTTTTTATTCTTTTGTTGTTTTAGATGAAGAAAATTCTCAAATTAATTGCAAAGTGTCCCTTGTAAAACCAAAATTACGATAGGTTAAATGATGACATCGATTCGTGTCATAATTATTTTTCTCTAATAAATTTAGATTAATCAAGAGATAAATAGTAAAATATTATATTATCACTAGTTAATTAATTTATTATGAGATAAATAATAAATAAAATAATTTAAATATTTATGGATTACTCAAATATTCGTGGATTATCTCTCTTTTATTTGAATGACTAGCACTATAAAAGGGGGTTACCTCCAAGCCATTCAATACAATTTCATAAGTTTAGAAATTAAAATTTTAAGGGAATATTTTGAAGACTAGAAGTTTTTTCCAAAACCTCAAGAACTCTTTTATGAATTTGAAGAACTTGAAGAAATTATAAAGAACATTGCACTAGTTCTGAAGAAAATTGCCCTTCGATCTCGTTTACACAATAGAAAATAGGTTAAACTCATTTTCAAGATTAAGCCTAGAAGGGTCTTTAAGCAGAGTCATCCATTTAAGATCAAATCTTCAAGACCCTTGGATCAAAACTCTTCCTAATCTGATTACATTCAGTCAATGGAGATAAAATCTATTTTTCAAGGTTAAGTACCCTTTAAGCAGGTTTAACTATCAAAGATCAAATCTAAAAAATCCTTGATCCAAATTCTCTCTAAACCCATTTTAAAGTTCAGGTCTTGATAATCTTTGTACTAGACTCAACCATATTTAAGTTAAAGTCTATAAGTCCTTTGGATCCAAACTCTCTTTAAACCCATTTTCAAAATCAAGTCTGCTAGAGTTGTGTGACCCAAATTCTAAGAGATTGCTTGCAAGTCAAGTTAAACAAAATATATTTTCTTTCTAGAAGATTTAGTATTTATGAGTAAAATATATTTAGTATTTATTAGCATAATATATTTAACTTTGATTAGAATTAGGTTTTTTCAACCTATAAATAGATGTAGTTAAAACTCTTTTTGTATTCATTCGAATTTGACATAATGAATTTTCTTCTCCTCTGCCCGTGGTTTTCTTCCCGAAAGGGTTTCTACGTAAAATCTGTATATTTTTATTTTATTTTATTTTCACAAATTGGTATCAGAGTTTTCGGGTTGTTCATCTCGATCATGATAATGGCGTCTTTGAAGTATGAAATTTCGCTATTGGATCGCAACACCAAATTTGCGTTGTGGTAGATTAAGATGTAAGCAATTCTTACTCAGATGGATCTGGAGGATGCTCTGCTAGGGATAGATAAGATGCCTTCGATATTAACAGATGAAGAGAAGAAGCTTAATGATCGAAAGGCATTAACACAATTACATTTGCATTTTTCCAACAAAATTTTGCAGGATGTGATGAAGGAGAAAACCGCCACTATATTATAGAAGAGGCCAGAACAAATATGTATGTCGAAAACTCTAACAAGCAAGTTGCATATGAAGCAGCGTCTTTATGCTCATCGTTTGGAGGAAGGTGCGTCTGTACATGAACACTTAACAATGTTTAAAGAAATTCTCTCAAAGTTGGAGGCCATGGAGGTTCAATATGATAATAAAGATCTAGGGTTGATTCTACTTTGTTCGTTGCCCTCATCATATTTAACCTTTAGAGACACGATTTTATATAGCCACGAGTCTCTCACAGTTGATGAGGTTTATGATTCTTTGACCTCGTATGATAAGATGAAGCATCTTGTGGTTAAACCCAACTCTCAGGGAGAGGATCTCATTGTTCGTGGGAGACAAGATCGAAATACTGATGATGATCGTGGAAGGACACAGGAACGAAATTCTCGCTATAAATTTAAGGGTAGATTGAAGTCTTCAAACAGAGGTAAAACTTGTAACTTTTGCAAGAAGAAAGGACACATTAAATCTGAGTGCTATAAGTTACAGAATAAGATTAAAAGGGAGGCTGCGAATCAAAAGGGAAAAAATAAGAAAATTTCGGTGAAGCTGATATTGTAGAAGACTACAATGATGGTGAACTTCTAGTCGCTTCTGTTAACAATTCTAAAGTGAGCGAGGAGTGGATACTTGATTCAACCTGCACATTCTACATAAGTCCCAATCGAGATTGGTTTACAACTTACGAAACTGTGTCTGAAGGTGTTATTTTGATGGAAAATAATGCTTCGTGTAAAACCGCAAGTGTTGGAACAATTAAAGTTAAAATGTTTGATGGAGTTGTCAGAACACTTAGTGACGTACGGCATGCTCCAAAATTGAAGAGAAATTTAATTTCGTTGAGTACTCTTGATTCAAAAGGGTACAAATACACAACTGAAAGTGAGGTTTTAAATATTTCTAAAGGTTCCCTTGTTATGATGAAAGGGCTGAGAAAGACTGCCAAGTTATATGTTTTACAAGGTTCTACTGTTACTGGTGATGTAGCTGTCACTTCCTCTTCCTTGTCAAATGATGATATTACTAAACTTTGGCATATGTGCCTAAGGCATATGAGTGAGAATGGTATGGTAGAATTGAGCAAAAGAGGACTTCTTGATGGGCAAGGAATTTGCAAACCGAATTTCTGTGAGCACTGTGTTTTTGGGAAGCAAAAGAGAGTTCGATTCACCAGAGGAATCCATATCACTAAGGGAACGTTGGAGTATATTCATTCTGATCTGTGGGGGCCATCCAGAGTGCCTTCGAGAGGTGGACCTAATTATATGTTAACCTTTATTGATAATTTTTCCAGAAAAGTTTGGGCGTTTTTCCTAATACAAAAATGCGATGTGTTTTTCGCATTTTAGTCTTGGAAAATTATGATTGAAAAACAGATGGGAAAATAAATAAAATACCTCCACACAGACAATGGCTTAGAGTTCTGTTCTGATGAGTTTAAGAGATTGTGCAAGCCAGAAGGGATTGTGAGACACTTAACAGTTCGCCGTACTCCATAGCAAAATTGTGTTGTAGAATGAATAAACAAAATGATCATGTAGAAGGTTAGATGCATGTTGTCAAATGCCAACTTACCAAAGTCATTTTTGGCGAAGCATCCTCTACTGTATGTTTTTTGATCAACCGATCTCCATCCGTGGCCATTGAGAAAAAGACTCCATAAGAGGTATGGTCTAGTAATCCTGCTAATTATTCCAATTTAAAGATCTTTGGGTGTCCTGCGTATGCTCATATTGAGAATGAAAAATTGGTACTGAGATCCATTTAATGTGTTTTTCTTAATTATAAGGCTGGTGTAAAAGGGTATAAGCAATGGTGTCCTGAAAATAGAAAAGTTGTGATTAGCAAAGATGTTATTTTTGATGAAATTTCTATGCTACCTAACTTATCTATTAAAGACTCTTCCAATAAAGAAAATCAAAATTAGGTGGAGCAGCAGATTAATACAGAGTCGACTCTTGAAACCAATACAAAAATTGAAAATAGACTTGATTCTTCACCGCAATACTCTATCGCCAAAAACAGAACTAGAAGAGAAATTAAATCTCCAAAGAAGTTTGCCTAGGTTGATCTAGTTGTTTATGCTTTAAATGTGACTGAAGATATAGATGTGAATCAAGAGCCATCTAATTATTCTGAGGCGGTTAGCTGTGAAGACTCAGAAAAGTGGATGTTTGCTATGCAAGAGGAGATGAAATCACTCCACAAAAACAAAACATCGGATCTTGTGAAACTTCCTAAAGGTAAAAAGGCTTTTCGTTGTAAATGGGTGTTTAAAAAGAAAGAAGGGGCTCCAGGAGTTGAAGAACTCATATATAAAGCAAGGCTTGTTGCAAAGGGTTACAGTCAAATTCCAAGAGTGGACTTTACAGATGTGTTCTCCCCAGTTGTTAAGCATAGTTTGATTCGAGTTTTGCTTGGTATTATGGCCATGCATGATTTAGAGCTTGAGCAGTTAGATGTAAAAACGACATTTTTGCATGGAGAACTTAAGGAGGATATTTACTTGCAACAACCAGAGGGTTTTATACTCTCAAAAAAAGATAACTATGTTTGCTTGTTGAAAAAGTCCTTTTACGGTTTGAAACAGTCACCAAGACAGTGGTACAAGAGATTTGATTCCTTTATGACTTCTCATGATTTCAAAAGAAATAGTTTTGACAGTTGTGTTTACTTTAAGAAAACTAGTGATGGTTCTGCCGTGTACCTACTTCTTTATGTTGATGACATGTTGATAGCAGCAAAAGATAAAGAAGAGATAAGAAAGGTTAAAGGCCAACTAAGTGAAGAATTTGAGATGAAAAATTTAGGACCAGCAAAGAAGATACTTGGTATGGAGATTCTCAGAGATAAAAAAGCAAGTAAATTGTACCTAAGTCAGAAGGGTACATTGAGAAAGTTCTTTGCAGGTTCAATATGCAGAATGCTAAGCATGTTAGTACTCCTTTAGTAGCTCATGTCAGACTTTCATCGGCTTTGTCTCCATAATCAGATGATGAGATTGAGTACATGTCACATGTAATTGAGTACATGTCACATGTGTCATACTCTAGTGCAGTAGGATCTCTCATGTATGCTATGGTTTGTTCACGTCCAAATTTATCATATGCAGTCATTGCAATTAGCAAATACATGGCGAATCTCTGTAAAGAACACTGGTAAGCAGTTTAGTAGATTTTAAGATACTTACGAGGTACTACTAATGTTTGCTTACAGTTTGGAAGAACTAGAGATGGAGTCATTGGGTATGTTGATGCTGATTTTACTGGAGATCTTGATAGAATAAGATCTCTCACAGGTTATGTCTTTACGATCGGAGGTTGTGCAATCAGTTGGAAAGCCACTTTGCAAACTACAGTCGCTTTGTCTACAACTGAAGCTGAGTACATGGTAATTACTGAGGCTTGTAAAGAAGCTATTTGGTTGAAAGGACTCTTTAGTGAACTCAATGAATACCTTCAAATCAGTACAGTATTTTGTGACAGTCATAGTGCAATCTTCCTTACAAAAGATCAAATGTTTCATGAGAGAACAAAACACATTGATGTTCGATATCATTTTCTTCGTGATATTATTGCTCGTGGTGATATGTTGTGAGCAAAATTAGTACTCATGAAAATCTTGCAGATATGATGACTAAGTAACTTCCTATAGGTAAGTTTGAGTATTGCTTAGACTTGATTGGTGTTCATTGTTGAAGTTAAACCTTTAAGGGGTTTTATGGAATAGGTGAAAAACTTGTTCGTTGAGAATTCGTGTCAAGGTGGAGATTGTTAGAATTGTGTGACCCAAATTCTAAGAGATTGCTTACAAGTCAAGTTAAACAAAATATATCTACTTTCTAGAAGATTAGTATTTATGAGTATAATATATTTAGCATTTATTAGCATAATATATTTGACTTTGATTAGAATTAGGTTTTTTCAACCTATAAATAGATGTAGTCGAAACTCCTTTTGTATTCATTCGAATTTGACATGGTGAATTTTCTTCTCCTTTACCCGTGGTTTTTTTCCCGAAAGGGTTTCCACGTAAAATCTGTGTATTTTTTATTTTATTTTATTTTATTTTCAAAAAATCTTATCGCTGAAACAGATTTCAGTGATACAAAATCATGTCTACAAGACTTTTAAATTCAAACTAAATCAAATTCTCAAGCAAGTATCTCTTCAAATTCGTGCTAAAGATCAATTCTTAACGACACTTGAAGCGGCACAGATCCAATATTAAGGTTAAACAATCTTTTATGTAAAAACTTCTTCATTGAAGAGAAAAATCAAACAATTTATCTAGAAATTATAACTCATAATTTAATAAATAAAACTTATTGATTTGTTTCAAATATTTAAATCTTATTTCGAGTAGAAATTTGTGTACTACTTTCTTCACATCAATTAATATGCTATTTGATAAATAATAATAATAATAACTTATTAAATCCGTAGATTCAGTGTAGCATAATAGGATGAGATGTTTTTGTCAAGATAAATAATAATAACTTATCGATTTTACTAAAAATTAATTTCAAAAATTGATAATTATAAAATATAAATATAGAACTAATAAAATATAATATATACATTAAAAATATAAAATAAAATTTAAAAAAAGGTGAAAAATCGACACCTCTTTTATAATTAAAATATTATTTTTTATTTGTTTTTATAGGGATGTTACCAAACACATTGAAGACACCATTTTTTATTTAAAACAATTATTCTCGTAAAAATATGTTTTTCACCTTATTTTTATAACATTTTTGATATTATTAAGGAAAAACCCTATTTTTGAAATAACATGAAAATCAAAATCAGAAAGGAAACTAAGAAAGGGACAGAAGCAAGGAGGCTGTCCATATATGAAGTGTCTTCTTGCTGTAATTTCAACTAGTCTACTTCACCAACTACACTCAGCTTTTTTCTAATTTCCCTTTAGTTCCTATTTTAATTTTATTACAGAAGTGCCTACTTTCAGTAATTGTTTATCATGATAGGGTTTTCAGTGAAGATATATAAAGGTGAGGATTGGGATGTCCTTGGCACATTTTTCTTTCTGAATTTTTAAAGAAATAAATCACACTGTCGAAATGAGATATTTTTGCTATTTTTGATTGATAGGTGAAAATGATGGGCAACGGATATTATTACTTTTTTGTAAAATTTGAGAATTCATGAGAACAGTTAAATAAATCAATCAAGAAAATTCATAAGCTGTAGAATCCTACTGCTGCTTTGCAATCTCTTCATTGGTACAGTAGTTGGAAACATTAAGATTTTCATTATTCTTTCTTAACAATGATTTCCCAGGAAAGGACATAATCCGCATAGTCCATGTTATAAATAACCCATTCTTCCGTATACGCTTTTAAATATATATATATATATATACTATATTTTCTAATAAAAAATGGCATTAAATCTATATATTTAAATAAAAATTTAGATGTGTGTCATATTAGTGTTTCTTTTTGTACAAAAGAAGGAAACAAAGAAACTAAATTTTAATTATCCTCTCTCTACAAGTTTCCTTATAGAGTTAAGGTTCAAAGCTGGTAAACATTCACGAACAATGTGGTCAAAAGATTCAGTTTCATGCCCACAAAGTGAACACGTTGCTGTAACGACCATATTTTTAAACACATGAATTTGACTAGTATTAAGACGATTCAAATAAGCCAACTAAATAAACAAATGAAGTCATTCTGGACATTGTAACCTTTAAATCCATGCAAAATTACCATAATCAACAAGAGCAGAAGACGTCGAGATTAGCATGTTATAGACAAAACCTACCGAGAATTGACCATCACTTTCAAGACCCCAACAACAAACATCAGGTTGAATTTCTGAAGTAGAAATCAGTGAAGGGACAACAATAATCTATAATAACGATGTCAAATCAATGTCACTTTCAACCACAAACAAATCACATTGTGTATAACTATCAATATCCTCCGAGATCTTATTCATTCGATTATCCCACTCATTATTGTGATATCGTCGTGACAAAAGAGCATCACCCACCTACCAATCGCTCCAAAAATGAACCTCTTGACCATCTTCTATTTTCCATTTGCAACCAAATTTGATAACGTGTTGTGTCTTCAAAATCTTACGCCAAGTAAAAGAAGCATTCGACTTTTGTTCCACCTCCACAAAGGATGCACCATGCAAATATTTCTTCTTGAAAACATCACACCACAAGGAATTCAGCTTGTTAAAGAGACACCAACCAACCTTTCATGCTTCTCGCAGCCCTAAACCACCTTTCTCCTTTAAGCAACAAACTTGCGACCAGCTCACTAAGTGATTCTTTGAAATTTCGATAGACTCTCCCCAAAGAAAATTATTGTTAATATGATCTAATGGATTACACACTAAGATAGGGAAGATAGTCGATTGCATTGTATATAATGAAATAACACTTATTGTAGATTGTATAAGTATTCTCCTTCCAGCAGGTGAAAGAATTTTGCCTTTCCAATCATTGAGCTTTCTCATTACTCGATCAATAATGTAAGAATACATCTTCTTGGATGCTCTTTTATGAATGAAGGGCACCCCTAGATATTTTCCCAAGTCATCAATTAAAAGAATGCCACATACTTGACTTAAAGGAGAAGCGATTATTACACGAATATTAGGCGAGATAAAGAGCTTAGAATTTTCCAAATTAACAGTCAAACCCGACGCTAAGCTGAACTCTTTAAGATAATCTTTTACCACTTGCACTTATGTCTCTATCTCCTTTGTAAAAAATAGCAAGTCATCAGCAAAGAAACGATGGGACAAAGTTGGTCCTTGCCTAGAAATTTTGAAAGGTTGCCAAGAAAAATTGACTTCTCGTTTCAATATCATATGAGACAACTTTTCCATTGCAAGGATAAATAAATATGTCTCCTTGACACAAACCCCTCACAGGTTGAAATTCATCCAGTCATTGACCGTTCCAAATGGGTGTTATTTTACTCAAGCATACACAAAACATTATGAGTTATATGATACCTTTGAGCACTTCGAAATCCACCAAAGGCTCTTGTAAAAATTCCCAACTCACACTATCATATGCTTTGACTATATCAATTTTGAAAATCATAACCCTCTATTGGCCTTGCAAACACATTATCAAATGAATCGCTTCTTAAGTAATGAATATATTCAGATTACTTCTTCCTGCCAAGAAACTATTCTGAAAGGGTTCAATAACATGTTCCAAAATAGGATGTAGCCTATGAACCAACACCTTAGAAAACACCTTATAAGAACTATTAAATAGACTAATAGGACTGAACATAGGCATGTTATCAACATTAATAACCTAAGGGATAAGGACAATAAATACATTCAAAATATTCTTATCGAAATTACCTGTAGAAAAGGCCTTTCGCACAAATTGAAAGAGAGTATCTTTAACAGTATCCTATTGTTACTGCAAAAAAATTGGTTCTATGCCATCTGTTCCCTAGGCTTTAAGGGCTTTCATAGAAAACAACGCTGATTTAACTTTCTCCATACTAACTTCCTTGGTCAGATTCTAAAACTTTTCGGCAATAAATTAAAACACTAAAAAGAATATTTATCAGACAGAAAACTCACGCTAACGTATCTAAAGAGGTGTTTAAAGAAATCTACAATGTGCTAATGGATAGTCTTGGTATCGAACACCCACTATCCCTCAATCATAAGACCTGTTATTCGAATTCAATTTTGACCTAAACACCCATTGATTTCAAGGTCAGTGTATTGGAAAATTTACAGTTAAATGTTAAGGAAAATTGGTTAGGGTTTGTAAGAGTTTAGTTTAAGATTATTTCTTATTTAGAAAGAGTTGAAGTTGCATTGGAAAGTATAATGACCTAATCACCCATTGATTTCAAGGTCAATGTATTGTTACCCCTTCTATAAAAAAAATAAGTCCATAAAGCCATGACCAACTTTATAGAATTTGTATCCGATTTAAAGTTGTTTATTGAGGTGATTAAACCTTACTCTATGGTACATTTAGGAACAAAATTTCAATAAAATAACATGCATTTGAGGTACATGAATAAACTTATAACAGAAATGTAACACCCCTAACTTGAATCCATCACCGAAATAGGGTTAGAGAGTATTGCCGAAGTTTACAAATCAAATAGATAGAAAATGCAAACATTTCATATCACATAGCATTCATGTCAAAAAACACTCAAAATCATACATATTGTCCTTTACACGAGCCCTCGAGGCCCAAATTACGCATTAAAAACAAATCGAGACTAAGTCGAAAACTCAGAAGATTTTTTGGAATCATTTAAAATTTTCAACATTGCAGGGGTCACACGCCGTGTGAATATACTGACTTGCACTCTTTAAAAAATACAGGGGACACACGACAGTGTCATGTGGCCGTGTGTCACACACGATTAAGACACACGCCCGTGTGAATGAAACTAGGCCATTTTACAAGCCATATTTCTCACCAATTTTTTTTCAACCTACAATCAACATTATGCATATCAACAAGCCATAATTAGGCAACCAAAACTAGCCAAAATAAGTGGCTAATCTCAAAAAATTACATATAGGCCAACATTAAACAAAATACTTATACATGCCATTATAACCAAAATTAAGACATTCGGAAGTATGAATAGAACTGATAGATAGTGCGATATAACTCTGACAAGCTTCCAACCCAATCGAGCTTCTGATAATCTGAAAGTAAAGGAAAACAACTACGTAAGCAATGAATGCTTAGTAAACTCGTATAAACTTTAATCATATCAATTCTTTTCAAATATGAAATTTATACATATCAAGAACAATCCAATATCGATACCACAAGATTCATGAGGCTATATTCAACAACTCACAATGTGAATAAATCCACAACATCACTTATACATATCATCCCTAGCATAGTAGGATTTTAAATAACTTTAAACCTCACCACTCTTTCATGAGCCCGAGCATATTTTCATTTGAACACTTACTATTTCAATACAACTTATAATTAAACATATTACCATTCAGCCAACAGCTTGACATTTTCCTAAGCATCAAACAACAACACTTCTTAGCATACTTGAACATATTTCATATAAACTCAACATCAATAAACTTATTAACTCAACACGTTACACTTAAGTTTATTACTCGTCTCAACTTACATATTTCCATGTATCAACATATCAAAGATATTCGTATATGTTCATGTCATGATACATATCATTCTCTTACTATTTCTTCATATACACATATCATCTATTTCATTATATCGTTGTATATCAATATATCATGTACCATCATTTCCATGTATTTCATGTATGTACCATCAATATATCATTCTCATATCGTCTCGTAACAAAACATTACTCGTTGAACCATTTAGAATATCGTTGGATAACCATTAAATAAATCACTTTACCAAGACTTTTCCAAATCAAAGAATGACTTACAGATAAGAGTACATCGTTAACAGAAGCTCATAAGAGCTGGTCCTCCCGAATACACCAACAAAAGCTTGAAAGCTGAATAGAAGCTCGTAAGAGCTAAAAAGAAAATAAAACATGATAGTTCACAACAAATGTTGAACCCCGGTTTACTTGGGTGAATGAAATTGTCTCCTTCTAATACCATGACACACCAAATTACGAATGTACTCAAATCCCATGTTCAATCTAAACTGAGTGTTAAATTCGATAATATATTTCCAACAATAATTCAATTCCAACAATAGAACATATATATATATATATATATATATATATATATATATATATATAATACCAATCACCAATTAACATTCACTTTATTCAAAATTTTACATAATACAGTTCATACGAACTTACTTGGTTAAATTGCAAAAATACCAAGATTCAAGCGCATTTTGGTAATTTTTTATTTTTCTCGATTTTCCACTCTACCTTTATCTAAATGAATAATTTAATTCCATATATTAATTTAATAAAACAATTCATTTCATGTAATTTGGTCATTTTTGACATATTTACAAAATTACCCCTAAATTTTTATTTTATTCAATTTAGTCCCCGAGTCCAAAACATGTGAATTAACCATTTTTAATACAAACCCAAGCTTGCTGAATGTTCATAATATTCAAAAATCCCATTTATAAAATAATTACACAACAAACCCTTGTAATTTTAACCTTTTCACTATTTAATCCTAAAATCAATATTTAACATAATCACTTTATAAAATCATCATACAACATAATCAAAGGTCTAAATCCATGTTATTCATAAAAAATCTAATATTTATCAAAAACTAAGGTAAGTTTTAGTTGGACCTAATTTTAACAATCTAAAAATCGTAAAAATTACAAGAAACAGGTAAGAATTGAAGTCACATGAAGAAAAAATGGAAGAACAAGCTTAAGCTAAGTCACATGAAGAAAAAATTGAAGAACAAGCTTAAGCTCAGCTCTCTTCTATGTCTATTTTGAGCTGAAAATTGAAGAAGAAATGTCTAGAAAACTATCCAAATCTAATTTGTTTTAATTTGATTTCATCAAATTTACAATTTTACCATTGAATGGCCTTATTTTATTATTATTTTCTCTCATGCCGCCTCATCCTTTTAATTTAGGTTTAATTGCTTCTTAAGTCCTCCCTCATTTACTTATCAAGTCATTTAATCACTTAAATATTATTATTAGCAAGTTTTGCATCTTTTTCAATTTAGTCCTTTTTAATTAAATAACTATCGAAACGTTAAAATTTTTCAAAGAAACTTTAATACTACCTTAATGACACTTCGTAAATATTTATAAAAATATTTATAAATATTTACAGCTCGGTTTATAGAAACGAGGCCCCGATACCTCACTTTCTAAAACTACTTGACTTAATAAATTATTATAAAACACAAATTACTAATTCAAAAATATTTTTTTAAACCATATTTGACTATTTAATTTTTACGAAATTACTTGCTAGATTTGGTGGCCTCGAACCATTGTTTCAGGCACAACTAAAAAATCGAGTTGTTACAATAAATGATCAATAACACCATATTTTAATAATTTGGGGAATGCTGGCAAAAATCTTCTCATCTAATCTTATATAAAATTTGGAAACCCATGAAAAAATCAAACAATAGTTATTTTTAGCATGATATTTTAATAATTTGGGGAATGTTGGCAAAAATCTTCTCATCTAATCTTATATAAAATTTGGAAACCCATGAAAAAATCAAACAATAGTTATTTTTAGCATGTGTTGTTCAACCAATCTAGAGGATTATCGTTCTCGTAATCTCCGCATTATAATGTATCTTCATAAATTTCTCAAGTGTAGTAGGATATTAGAACTTTTTTTTTCCTTTTATCCTTCTTTAGTCATTGAGCATACCACATAGCATTTTTGTTTAATGGTTGCACTCGATCTTCTTCAAGTTCTATATCGATGCTCATCTCTAGACTCGATGTAACCTTTCCAAATTACTTCCTACATTTTACCATTCAAACTTATTATAGGAGCAACCAACTCATTATTATTCGCATACATCTGAATTTTCATCAATTTTTTCATAAGTGTTTCTTGTTCTTGACATTAGGCTCAAATTCTTGGAACTCAAAGAGTACGCATCAAAACTTCTCCCATTTCTTCATGTAATCCAACTGCAAAGTGACAATAACAATTAAAATAAGAAAACAAACCCTAAATCTAAAAAGTTGAATATACTGTAAATGAATATAAATGTTACAGAATGCCTACAATTGCAATAAGTTTTCAATTATCTTGTATACTTGAAACAATTTAGCTTATAAGCTTTAGAGTTTAATTAGGAAGTGCTTGGCACCCATGGATTAATGAAGTATATGCTTTACATGTTCTTTGGGCCAATACTACTCATGAGCCCCTAAATTAATAATACAAAGGTCACCAAGGTTCTTAGGGCCATCTAAAATATCTTATACCAACCTAAATTATTGTTTCACCTAGTCAAGATGTCGTCGCTTGACAATATAGAAGCATAAAATCAATAACAACAACCTCCACACCACAACATGCTCATACTATGACATTATAGCATGTTAATAGTTTTATTCTACAAATAAAACCATACAAATTACAATAAATACAATTATATTCATTTACAATAATAACTACTTCCATTAAATACAAATAGAACATCAACATACCTCTGTATCAACTACTCGTTTGATTTTTTGTGGCAAACAAGAATGGCCACTTCTATAATTTGTATGATATAAGCAACCCATAGATTTATTCAAATAGTATGCAAAGGACATTATAAATATTCATCATTGAAAACATAGTAATACATTTAGTACAAATATACTTTTACCTTTGCAGAAGATGGAACTCTCAAGGCTAGTTTAATAGCCTAAATTTCAGTGGTTTCAGAAACATGATTCGAGATCACTAAATCTGACAAACAAGTTTTAAAATTTAATAAATAAATACATATGATTCAAGTGTGATGAAAAAGAGATTTTTGGATTAGTGGATTTTGTGATTTAAAAAGAAATTAATAAGTAAATTGGGTCTAAACCGAGGTATTGAGACCTCGAGTTCATAAAATGAGCCATAAATTTTTTAGAAATATTTCTTGACTGTCATTGAGTTGGTATTAAAATTTCGTTAGAAAATTTTAACGTTTGGATAGTCAATTGGTTAAAAAGGACTAAATTGAAAAAAAATGCAAAACTAGCTAAATAGTGATTGAAAAGCTTAGGAGACTATTAAGGAGGGCTTTAAAAGGTAATTAGACCCAAAAATTTTTGGGCTGGACGGCAAGGGGCATGAAATCAGCAGAAAAATTGATGAATGAAGGGCAAAATTGGAATATTGCAAAATTTAATTAATAAAGCTAGGACTAAAGTGGAATTATCTAGCTTTCTCTTTATTTATCTGCATTCTCATAAGAAAAAACACCATAGAAGGGTTTCCTTAAGCTATTTTTTCATATTTTTTCTGCAAATCGAGAACCCGAAGCAAGTCGAGGAAAAGAAAAAGTAGCTGATTAGTCCCTAAACTTTCACAAATTTTGCAAATCAACCCAGGTAAGTTCATATGGTTGAACTTTCATAATTATTTGCTAAACTAAGAATGGTTAAATGTATTATATATATATATATTTGCTATTGAATCATGAATATTGTAATAATATGAAAATCGAAGTAAAAGTTCAAATTTAGCAGAACACAGGATTGAGTATTGTTGTTTAGTGAATAGTGATGAATTGACGGATGAAACCATGATTATATCATGGCAAAGTGCAAGTGTTCAAGTGTAAGACCATAGCTAAGCTATGACAATGTGACAAAGTGTTCAAGTGAAAAATGTGAATGTGCAAGTCCATAGTTGAATTATGGCAAAGTGATAAAGTGTGCCAAACATGGCAAAGTGATAAAGTGTGCCAACTATGGCAAAGTGAAATGTGACAACGAGTGAAAAACGTACTCAAATCTGTAAGACGTTCTCTAATTTGACAAGTGTTGGTAAGTGATAGTTGAAGCTAAATGCTGGAATACGATTGGATATTTGATGTTTGAAATTGAGCTCAATAAAACGAATTCATCATGTGAAATTGTGGTTGACAGGTGAACTTAGTAATTGTGTATATTGTATAAGTGTGTGAATGTTTAGTAAGATTTATGTTTTATGCCTATGAACTTACTAAGCTTCTATAAGCTTACTTGAGTGTATTCAATGTCTCTTGTAGATTGACATGAAAATATACGGAGGATTAGATCAACACTAAGGATCACACTATCCAGATTATCTCTGGTAGCTTTTGTAAATTTCCTTTTTAATTTATATGGCATGTATATGGTTTGATGATTATATAAATGCTAAGACTTGTTTAATGAATATGTATTAAAGTAAAGAGTGGTGAATATGCTAAATGGTATAATTATAATACAAGTATGATTTGGTTTCAAATTGGTTGAAATGGATTGGCTGGTTTGGAATGGTCTCGGTTATAAAATTGCAGGGAAGGTTGGATATTTATAAAGAGGTTATATTGAGCTTATAAAAAAAACAAACTTTGGAATTTTGCTAAAAATTCCCTATGGTTTTGGTTTAATTCCGATTTGGTCCCAAAGTATATTTTGGGCTTTGGAGGCCCATCTAAAAGATGTTATGACATATTTCGGTAAATAAATAGTATTTAACTTGTAATAACGGAAAATTAATTCGGTAAACTCCAATAATGCCTCGTACCCTATTTCGACGACGAATACGGGTAAGGGGTGTTACAACTAGAAATGGATGGGCGTTAATTATGGCATTTATATCCATGCTCATGTTTGCAGAAGTAAACAATAACCATTTAATTTATGGGTTAGGTGTCATGCTGCCCTACAAAGTGCCCTATATAGGTATGTTAAAGTCATTGCTCCTAGCTGAATGTACAAGCCAACTCAAAATTTGACAATAGATCTAGATATATTGCGAGAACCATGTTACCAAACTTGTTTGGAAATAGAATTTCTCCTATCATACAAATTATTCAAGCTTTGGTGTATCGGTCTATCTGCTCAACAATTTTATTTTCTAGAGGGATCGATTTGACAAGTGTCTTCAACCAAATGAATTCCACCTTGTACCCGTCATATTCTTTTTGCTCCTTATCTAGCCTTGCACCCAACAACTGTTAACACAATTGTAACAAATCGATGTTACTATCATTGGTTATTGTTTATATGTTGATTGGAAGATAGATGATTAAATAGCATATTTCAATATTATAATCTCTTCTCTATATGAAAAACGAAATGGACGTGTTTTAAGGCTCCATCTTTCCACTAAGGCACCAAACAATTTTGACGCCATTTCAAACTTGGCTATTCTATATGTTAATAATATTTAAAAAAAAATTAACTAGATAACATTACCATATTTAGGACATGGATAGCAATATGTTCTTATTGAAGTTCTAAAGCAACCATTTTTATGAAAATAAAGAGAACAAGATAATATTTATAGGAATGGACTTTAGTAAGTTCCAACCATGACACTGATTATGCTTTTTATTACCAATACCCTCCAACCATTTCGAAGTACTTTGTATTAATTGAGTTAATTTAACATGCAAAAAATAAATACTAACTCAATATTAAATAAATAAACCTTAACATTCATGGATATCGAGGTCAAACCAAAATATTAATTATATATTTATTACCTAAAAGCCGCGTTAACTTATTAAATACAAAAGGCCAGACACCCATAAGTGTGTCTCCAAACTATATTTTATTAGTACTTCTTCTAATAATTACAATCACAAATTTCCTAAAAAAAATTATATCCAATGAACCTCAATAGCTGTAATACAAAAAAAAAAACCTTTGTAAAGTATATTTCTTGTAAGAATTGAGTGACTCGATTCCTTATTTAAATAAAACACAGTGGTAAAATAAAATAAAAGTAAAATACATATAGAACTACACTTCTTTTATTTTATTTTAAAAAAGGTTTTTTTTAAAACTTTATTAAACTCCATCTATTTGATATTGATTAGAATAAGGTGTTTCAATCTTACTAGACTCCTATTAGAATATGATTTTACAAGCTTATAAATAGACATAGTCTACTCTTCTTATAATCATTCGAATTCGACATAGTGAATTTTCTTCTCTTCTGTCCGTAGTTTTTTTCCGACAGGGTTTCCACGTAAAATCTGTGTTTTTTATTTTTATTTCTCTTTTATTTGCGATATATTGTCATTACTGACATTTTATTTTTACAAATTGGTATCAAAGCTTCCAGGTTATTCATCTCAATCATGGTAATGACGTCTTTGAAGTATGAAATTTCACCGTTGGATCGCAACACCAGATTCGCGTTGTGAGAGATAAAGATACAGGCAGTTCTTGCACAGATGGACTTGGAGGAAGCCTTGTTAGGGGTAGATAAGATACCTTCGACATTGACGAAGGAAGAGAAGAAGCGTGAGGATCGAAAGCCGTTAACACAGTTACATCTGTATTTGTCTAACTAAATTTTACAGGATGTGATGAAGAAGAAGACTGCTGCTAGATTATGAAAGAGGCTAGAACAAATATATATGTCGAATACTCTAACCAGCAAACTGCATATGAAGAAGCGTCTTTATACTCATCGTTTGGAGGAATGTGCGTCTATGTACGAACACTTAACAGTGTTTAAAAAAATTCTTTTAAAGTTAGAGGCCATGGAGGTTCAGTATTATAAGAAAGATCTAGGGTTGATTCTACTTTGTTCATTGCCCTCGTCTTATTCAACATTTAAAGGCACGATTTTATACAGCCGCGAATCTCTCACAGTTGATGAGATTTATGATTCTTTGATCTCGTGTGATAAAATAAAACATCTTGTGGTTAAAATCGACTCTTAGGTAGAGGGTATCATTGTTTGTGGAAGACAAGATCAGAATGCTGATGATGATCGTGGAAGGACACAATAACAAAAGCCTCGAGGTAAATGTAAGGGTAGATCGAAGTCTTCAAACAGAGGCAAAACTTATAACTTCTGCAACAAGAAATGAAACATTAAATCTGAATGTTATAAGCTACAAAACAAGATCAAAAGGGAGGCTGCGAATCAAAAGGAAAAACTACCAGAAAATTTCGGTGAAGCTGATGTTGTAAAATATTACAGTGATGGTGAACTTCTAGTAACTTTTGTCAACAATTCTAAAGTGAGCGAAGAGTGGATCATTGATTCGAGCTGCACCTTCCACATGGGTCCCAATCGGGATTTGTTTATAACTTACGAAATAATTTCTGTAGGTGTTGTTTTGATGGGAAATAATGTTTCGTGTAAAATCGCAGGTGTTGGAACAATTAAATTTAATATGTTTGATGAAATTTTCAGAATACTTAGTAACGTACAACATGTTCCAGAATTGAATAGAAATTTAATTTCATTAAGTACTCTTGATTCAAAAGGGTACAAATACATAGCTGAAAGTGGGGTTTTGAAGATTTCCAAGGGCTCCTCGATGTGATGAAAGGGCAGAGAAAGACTGCCAAGTTATATGTTTTGCAGGGTTCTACTGTTACTGGTGATACAACTGTCGCTTTCTCTTCCTTGTTAGATGATGATATTACTAAACTTTGGCATATGCGCCTAGGGTATATGAGTGAGAATGACTTGGCAGAATTGAGCAAAAGAAGACTTCTTGATGAGTAGAAGTGAAAATGACTTGTGTTTTGGGGAAGCAAAAGCGAGTTCGATTCACCAGAGGAATTTATAACACAAAGGGAACGTTGGAGTATATTCGTTTTGATCTGTAGGGGTCATCTAGAGTGCCTTTGAGAGGTGGAGCTAATTATATACTAATATTTATTAATGATTTTTTCATAAAAGTTTGGGCGTTCTTCCTAAAGTAGAAATGCGATGTGTTTTCTGCATTTAAGTCTTGAAAAACTATGATTGAAAAATAGACGAGAAAACAAATAAAATACGTCCGCACAGACAATGGCTTAGAGTTCTGTTCTGATGAGTTTAATAAACTATGCAAGTTAGAAAGAATCGTGAGACACTTGACAATTCGTCATACTCTACAAAAAAACGCGTTGCAGAACGAATGAATAGAACAATCATGGAGAAGGTTTGATGTATTTTGTCAAATGCAAATTCACCAAAGTCATATTGTGCCGAAGCAGCCTGTACTACATTTTTTTTATCAACCGATCTTTATCCGTTGCCATTGAGAAAAAAACTCCACAAATGGTATGGTCTGGTAATCCTGTTGACTATTCTGATTTAGAGATCTTTGGGTGTCTTGCTGATGCTCATGTTGATAACGAAAAATTAGAACCAAGATACATTACATGTGTCTTTCTTGGTTATAAAACTTGTGTAAGAGGGTATAAGTTATGGTGTCCTGAAAATAAAAAAAAAGGTGTGATTAACAGAGATATTGTTTTTGATGAAATTGATATGCTACCTAACTTATTTCTTAAAGATTTTCTAATAAAGAAAATCAAAAGCAGGTGGATAATCAGATTAATCCAAAATCTACAACAGAGTCGACTCCTCAAGCTAGTACAAAAATTCAGAATAGAGTTGCTTCTTCACCGCAATACTCTATCGCCAAATACAGAACTAGAAGAGAAATTAAACCTCCAAAGAAGTATGCCGAGGCTAATCTAGTTGCTATGCAAACCAAAAGCCATCTAATTATTCTGAGGCGGATAGCTATGAAGACTCAGAAAAGTGAATTTTTGCTATGCAAGAGGAGATGAAATCACTCCACAAAAACAGAACATGGGATATTGTAAAACTTTCTAAAGGTACAAAAGTTGTTTGTTGTAAATGGGTGTTTAAAAAAGAAAAAAAGAAACTTTAGGAGTTGAAGAACCTAGATATAAAATAAGGCTTGTTGCAAAGGGTTACAGTTAAATTCTAGGAGTGAAACTCACAGATGTATTCTCCCCAATTATGAAGCATAGTTCAATTCGAGCTTTGGTTGGTATTGTGGCCATGCATGATTTGGAGCTTGAGCAGTTAGATGTAAAAATTGTATTTTTGCATGGAGAACTTGAGGAGGATATTTACATGCAACAACCAGAGGGTTTTACAGTCTCAAAAAAAGAAGACTATGTTTGCTTGCTTAAAAAGTCCCTTTTATGGTTTGAAACAGTTACCAAAACAGTGGTATAAGTGGTTTGATTCATTTATGACTTCTCATGATTTTAAAAAAAGTAGCTTTGACATTTGTCTTTACTTTAAGAAAAACAATGGTGGTTTTTTTGTGTATCTACTCCTTTATGACTTCTTAGTTAGAAAGCCACTTTGCAAACTACAGTCAAGTACATGGCAATTACTGAGGCTTGTAAAGAAGTCATTTGGTTGAAGGGACTCTTTAGTGAAATCAATGAAGACCTTCAAATCAGTTCAGTATTTTGTAACAGTCAGAGTGCCATCTTCCTTACAAAAGATCAAATGTTTCACGAGAGAACAAAACATATTGATGTTCAGTATCATTTTGTTCATGATACTATTGCTTGTGGTGATATTGTTGTGAGCAAAATTAGAACTCTTGAAAATCCTATAGTAACAACTTAATTTTCAGTGGTGTTGGAAACAGTGATTCGAGATCACAAAATCCGACGAGTAAGTCAAAAATTTAATAAATTAATTGTGACGACCCGAAATTTACGGTTATCAGAAAATGTATTTCTGGGTCTCCATTTTCATAAAACGGATTCGTAAATATTTATTAAAAATATTTACGAAATTAGTTGTGTGATTAATTAGGTTTTGGTTAGGTGAATTAATTTGAATTAAGGTTAATTACATATAAGGATTAAATTGAATAAAGTGTGAAAGTTTAATTATAGATTATAGAAAAGTGAAAGGACTAGATTAGTAATCAATCTAAAAGTTGACAAGTGTATGGTAATAATAATTTACATGTGTAAAAATATTATACATACATTTGTAATATATATACTTACTTATTATTTAAAAATATATTATTAAATTATATTATTAAAATAATAGTTAAAAGAAATAATAAAACAAAATAGAAATAAAAGAAACAAAAGATAGAAAAGAAATAGAGAATAGGAACGAAACAGAGAAGGAGCAAGGAGAAAATAAAAATAAAGGAAAAATAGGGCTTTGAGGTTCAAAGTTTGATTGGTAAGTCAATTTAATCCATTTTCTTGTAATTTTGATATTTTTGGAATCCTAGAATAAAATACGACTTGATTTAAGTTGAAAATTTAAAAGTCAGTGAATTTTTAGAATTTGTTCATATTGAATAAATTGAAGAATTGGGGATTAAATTGATAGAATATCAAGTTAGAATAAAAATATGGATTGAATTATAAGTTAAATTATAAGTTTTGACCAATAAGGACTAAATTGAGAGAATTCTAAAACTAGAGATTTATGGTGAAATTAGAGAGTTAAATTTAGTTTTAAGTGGTAATTGAATGAAGATATGGAATTAGTTTTGTAGAAATAACGTTAGTATTGATTAGGGACTAAATTGGAATTTAGGCAAAAGTTGGGTATAAATTGAAATATTCAAAGTGAAATTGTGATTTATTGATAAATTTCAATTGTTTTGATATCTGTAGCTAACGTTGAGCCAGAGATCTCAACTAGAAAAGGAAAAGACAAAGTTAACGAGGAGTAGCTCGAGAATTCTTGTTTGTATTTCTATAATCTGAATCTAATAATTATTTATTGTATTTATTATTTAATATGCATGGTAAGTGAAATTAAGGTGAGTGTTGGTATTGTGGTATTGAATTAAATTCATGAGTATATGTGATTGTTGATATTGAATTGAATATATGTGAATTTGTGATTGATAAAAATATTGATTGTTATGGAAATGTGAAAATATTGAATATTGGTTGTATTTGAAAAGTGAATTGAAATCCCTATTAACTGTATTAGGCTGAGTTGGATATAGTTGGCATGCCACAAGATTGGAATAGTTAAGAGATACTTCGACCTCGAGTCGATGACACACTGGGTGTCAAACTATTACTTTAGATAAATTCAATGAGGTACTGGGTACTAACTTACTTCGACATAGCCGATGAGACACTGAGTGTCACTCTATTACTTTGAATTATCCGATGAGGCACTAGGTGCCATACTAGTGTGTTTTGGTTGGATCCGTGTATCCGCCAAAGTCTGAGTCTTGTTAAGAAAGGTAAATAAATGAATTGGCAATAAAATTGTTATTGAATTGTGAATTTGATATTTGATATTGAATTGAATTGTGCAAATGATATGTATGAACCAAGAGTTCATAAAAAGAGTTTTGCTATTACCAAATGTTATGTGAATCAAAGTGAGAAAATTTATTTGAATTAGTTATTGATGAAAAATGAAGATTAAGTGGATGAACTGAATTATTGATTGATTAATGTTTACATATGGTTAAATGTGTGTGCTTTATAATATTATTTTTTACAGTATTCGGATTATAGAAATACCACTGAGTTTTATACTCAGCGTATGGTTTGTTTCTGTGTGCAAGTTAGGTTAAAGTCAAATTGTCGAATCAGCATCCAAGGCTGATCCCGAAGTCATTGTGGTAAAGTACATTTCTTTTTGGTAAATGGCATGTACCTAAAATGTTATGTTTGTCATTTTAGGAAATGATTGTAATGATGCTATAATATGAAATGGGTTGAATATATATATATATATATATATATATATATATATATATATAACATATGTGTTATATTAAGGTTATGAAATGGTATATTTTGGTTGAGATATAAATGAATTTTACATATACAAATTTTAGGTTGATATTTGGTATTAAAATTGATTTGGCTTGAATGAAGTTAAATGAATTGAGTTGGTTAATATTTGTAAAATATCTATGTTGGTACATTGATTAGATCTTTAAATTGATAAATTTGGCATATATTAGAAGTATTTGAATGTTTTTTGGATTGGTTGAAAATTTAGATTATGAGTTACTTGTTATTCAAGATTTGTAGGGTTGGTAAACTTGATATATAAGGCTCATTTTAAGTCCACACAGCCTGGCACATGAGCATGTGATTAGACCGTGTGAGCCACACGGCTAATACATAAGCGCTGTGGCCTGCACCTAGGAAAAATTTTAAGATTTCACGAAAAATTCTTTGAGTTTCTGATTGAGTCCCGATTTGTTTTAAACACGTGATTTAGGCTTCGAGGGCTCAATAAAGGGACATTATGATTAAATTATGATATTTATATTATATTATTATATGATTATTCGTATTTGTTCTAAAATATTTGGTAATGCTCTGTAATCCTATTCCCGCGATGGATTAGGGTTAATGGGTGTAACAATAATATTTATGAGTCAAGTGTGATTTTAAAAATATTTTTGAATTAGTGAATTTTGTGATTTAAAGGAATTAATTAGGTAAATTGGGTTGAAAACAAGGAAACGAGACTTCGATTTCATAAACCGAGCCATAAATATTTATAAAAATATTTACAGAGTATTAGTGAGTTGGTATTAAAGTTTCGTTAGGAAATTTTAACTTTTTGATAGTTAATTAAATAAAAAGGACTAAAGTGAAAAAGATGCAAAACTTGTCAATTAAAGAAATGCGATTAAATAGCTTAAGTGGTAAGTAATGGAGGACCAAAAGGGTAATTAGACAATGGAATAGGCTGGACGGCATGAGTGAAGAAGAAAACAACAAAACTAGTGTGAATAAGGGGCAAAATTGGAAAAGAAATAAAATTTAATAAATAAAGGTGGACTAAATTGAATCTCTAGACCTTTCTTCATTTTCATTCAGCCAAAAACACCATTAAATGGTCTCTCAAAGCTAATTTTTCATATTCTTGCTACAAGTAAGTTCAATTCTTGATTATTTATTGTAATTTTTGTGATTTTGATACTTTTACAACTAGGTCCAACTATTGATTTCATTAGTTTTTGATTCTATGGGTAATATTTAAAGTTATCATTGATGAGTTCTGGGTATTTATGATGAATTAACATAGAATTGAAGCTTTAATTTTATTATATGATGATTTTATCAAGTGATTTTAGTAGAAATTGATTTTAAGACCTAATTGTGAAAAAGTTTGGAATTAGGGTTTGGTGCTAAAATTATGAATATTAAAGGTAGTATAGTAGTATAAAATAATTATTTAAAGTGTTAATTAAGAAAAATTAGTTTAATTGATGGGTTAATTGATCAGGGACTAAATTGTAAAAATTATAAAATTTGCGGTAAATGTGTAATTTCAAAAATTGAAGGGCATAAATTGTGAGGTGAATTAGAATTGAATTAGATGCTAATGAATGAATAATTTTACATTATAGATCAAGAACCCGAAGATAAACGCGAAAAAGAGAAATTAACAGAATAGTCCCTGAATTTCTACAACTGCTACAAACTACCCCAGGTAAGTTCATATGGTTGAATTTTCATGATTATTTGTTAAATTTAGGAATGATACAATGTAATATTTTATATGTTTGTTATTGAATTATGATTATTATAAAAATATGGAAATTTGATTGAAAGTTCAAATTAAGTGAAACGCAAGATTGAGTATGATCATTCCGTGACACAAAATGAATTTACGGATAAGACCATAGTTGGACCATGGCAAAGTGTTAAATGTAAGACCATAGCTAGGCTATGGCATTTCAGTGAAAAGACCATAACTAGGTTATGGCATCGTGAACGTAAGACCATGGTTGGACCATGGTAGTATATGTATAAATGTAAGACCATAGCTGGGTTATGGCATCCTAATGATAAGACTATAACTGGGTTATGGCACTACGAGTGTAAGACCATGGTAAGGCCATGGCAATATACGTGTAAAACCATAGTTGTACTATTGCATCAAGAAAACGATGTACTCAAATCCGTAAGACGTTCTCTAATTTGACAAGTATTGGTAAGTGTCATATGGATTTATTGTGAAAGAATATAAGAAGCTTGTGATATTGAACTCAATCAAGTGAATTTTATTAATTAAAGTTGTGACTGATAGGCAATGTTAGTAATATGCCCTGTTTGATGTTTTATTATAGTTTGTTCGGTAAGATGTATTTTTAAAGCATATGAACTTACTAAGCTTTTATAACTTACTCTTTTGTGTTTAATGTTCCTTGTAGATTGACGTGAGATCGGAGGATCGAATCAACACATTAGGCAACACTATCTAGATTTCTCCAGCAGATTTTATAATACAACCTATGGTTTATATGGCATATATATGATTAGTTTAGAAAAGAATTAAACTTGATATATGGTTGTAAATGATACATATGTTTATGTTTGTATGCATATACTTAGTAGTAGTTTTTAATAATCAATGAATGGAATTAATATGGTAAGTTTATGCAAATGAGTTTTATAATGACATATTATATCCAAAACATGATTTTTAGCTTGTATTGGTTGCTTGGATTGGAATATATTAGTATATGAAAGTGTTGAATGCAAGTGGATATCATAAAGGGTAGGAAAAATAGCCTCAAAGTGGCCTATTTTCTTTTACACGGCCAGAGATACGAGTGTGTGCCTCAGCTGTATGTGACAAACGGCCAAGCAAATAGGCGTGTAGTCTGCCCGTGTGTCCCTTGCATCTTAAAATTGAGAAACAGAATGCTCAGAATTGAGCACACAGGTAAAGACACGGGCGTGTGTCTTAGCCGTGTCAGGCACACGGCCTAGCACACTGACGTGTGAACTGGCCGTTTGAAAACTGCACCTAATTTTCGAAAAAAAATTAATTGACCATACGGCCTAGCACACGGGCATGTGGCTAGCTGTGTGGCCCAAGTCAGTAGCTACCCTAATTTGGACACGGCCTAACACATCTCCCGTGGATTTATTATGTGACTTATAAGCCGTAATTTGCGTTGCTAAAAGCCAAGCTTACAATGGTAAAGAGAGGCATACTCGAATAAGTCATAAATTTGTGAGACATTTAATAAAGAATGGAGTACTTGCTTTGGAATACGCAAGGTCTAAAAACAACCTAACTGAAGGGTTAAGTAGGAAAATGGTTCTTGATTTGTCGAGGAGGATGGGTAGTGGTTGAGGAATTCATGGTGGATATCCAACTTAGTTTTCTAAGTTCAAGGTGATCAAACAAAACCATGGAAAAGCTCATAATGTACATTTTACCTATTCCTATGTTGAACAATGTACGTGCATAAGGTGAAGTTTATACTCTTAATGAATTCATATGCCAAGGTTAAGGTGTCCTATTGAGATGAACTTAATGAATTCACCCAATTTAAATTTGAAAGAAGGAGCTTAATAAATGCTCTTAATAATTTCATCGTCATGATTCGGGTAGTCTATATTGAGATAGACTTGATAAAATCACCTATGTAAGTGTGAAGAACTAGCTATCTTCTATGAAAGACATTGCGAAGTCTTTCTAGAGCACTTACCAATGTCTTAAGGTTTATTAGCTAAAATTTGTTGATTTATCATGGAACATCAATTAAATCTGAGATTAGTCGTATGTCATGAGTTAACCCCTATCTTAATAAGTTCACAATTCATTCACTTGTTAAAGAAAAGAATCACTCATTTCACTACGTACTAGTTGAATCCACAAGATATTAGTACTTAAGCTGCTAATTTTGTTATTGTTATTCTCACATTTTACCTTTTCTCATATTTAAAAAAAATTCCAATTCTTTTGCATTTGTGGGGTAATGTTGGTAATGCAAATTGGGTAATCTCACATTAGTTGAAAAAAGGCTTCTAAGAGGGTTTAAATATAGTCTTGCCTCTTACCTTCATTAAGTAATTGGGGGTAAAGGCCCAACACACATGTTTCGCCGTCGCCCGGCCTGATTCGTGTCCATGTTCGTGTTAACACATGTCTACAACATATACCTCATGTGTTCCATTTTGGATAATTTTTTTTTTATTTTTCTTTGTTTTTAATTATTTTTAGAATATTTTCAGTTGTAGAAAATTCAAAAATATATTTTTTGTTATTGTGTATTTACCATTTTGCCCCTTTAAAAAATCCTATAAATAGTAGACCATTCTCTTCATTTGAAATGGATAAATGGAATCGTTTGAAAATGAATGTAGGTTTTGAAAAATGGCAATGAAAATGAAAATGGAAATGATCCATTTGGAATCTTATGTTAATTACTTAAAACATGATCAGAAGAATGAGTTTATGCTTTTGGATTGTTTTGACGCCTGAAAATGAAAATAAACCATTCAGTCATAGTAAACATGTTGAGTTGTGAAATATTGAACATATTTTCTCGAAATCTTACCAATGGCAAAATTGTGACAATTTTACTTGGGATAAATAGGGACGAGAGAATTGTTTTATATATAAATATTAAAGTTTATTTTGGGAAATAGAAAAACTGAATCGGGTTGAATCATATTACAAGGTACTGGGTCAAAAAAGTTTAGAAAGTACTCGTAATTGGACCTGATGTGAGAGTGGCCCAAAAACCCCTTATGGACATGAAAGGGGGTAGCAACCCTAGTAGGAATACTAGGGTGTGCCGTCCACCCTAGTTTTATTCTAAGTAGAATGTTGTTTTTCTATTTTAAATAAACCACTACAACTCAATAAGGGTTTTACTTTCTCTTCTGATAAATAAATAGCACCGATAGAGCTATTAAAACAACTTTTGAGAAATTGTTATTCTGCTGAAAAATAGAGAGAATTTATTATCAACTATTACATACATTTTTCTAAAATGAAAATTCTATTGGATTCTATTAATAAAAGAGAAAACTTTTTCTAGTTCTGTGTTTTGGTTTCTACTGGTTCAGGCTCACACTCGAAGCAGTTCGTGGTACGAGAATAGAAAAGAAGATCATTTGGTTGAAAATCAGGAACAACAAATGTCCGCTAAGCCAAAAACTTATGTACGAATTCGGTTAAGGTTTATTGCTATAAATATCACAAACTTGGTTTATTTTTAAATTTTTAATTTTTTTCTATGCAAGAAAACCATTTTCAAACCGAAAATTTTCCAATATTAACAACATAGTCAAAGTTAAAAACTTATGTCCAATTTAGGTAAAGAATTATGCAAACTAAAGCAATCCTCAAGAGCTTGGTTGAAAAGCTCAAAGTGTTTATATTATAAATAGGTTTCTTCTTAACAATGTCAAATTGCTTCCTTATTTGTGAGTAATACATAACATAGTGTTATATATTGTTTATGGATAAACTACACCTAAGCTCATTCAATGATTAGGTAGTTTATGGTATGGTCACTCAATTCCAAAAAGTTACAGATTGATCACAAAACTATTTGAAAGTTTCAAGTTGGTCACAAGTTTGTTAAGTTGCTAATGATGTTAGATGTGGAGATATGTAAATTTACAATTTGATCACTCAATTTCAATAAGTTACAAGTTGGTCACTGAACTATTAGTAAGTTTACAACATTACACTTTGGTCATTCAACCTTTACACCATTATTCCCTGACCCGGTAATACAAATAGTATCAACAATAACTCAAGCCTCAAACCCTAGTAAAACCACTGTCAACTTGATGGCTCACCTCTAACCCAACCAACTAACAACCTTTCATTCTTAATTGACTTATCATTTACCTTTTGACCAAAACCATAACTCAAGAAGATCTACAATCAAGTTATTCACACACTTTTACCCCGAATTAATAATCAAATATCACCACAACCACAATCAAATCAAGCAAAAATACAAAAAAATAACAAAAAAGGAAGAAAATCTTTTGTTCAATGAGTCCCAAATAAGCCCTCTAGAAATAAAAGGGCGTAATAAAATCAAAGAAAAGAGAATCGAAATACAAAAGGAGAATTAAACAAACTGGAATCAGTTAAGAGTTAGTCAAAAAGTTTCAGGTGACAAAGGCTTAGTGGAAAAAGGTCAATGAGAAAGATTCGCTAAGAAGAGGAACATATTAGAGTCAAACGGTCATCTAACAACGATGGATAGAGATCAGAAAGCCTTTTTGTAAACCGATAAGGTTTTAGACAATTATAAGAAAAAATAAACCATAAAGTTGAAAGAGAAAGGAGAAAACTCTAGTTTGATGTATTTCTTAACTAGGGTAAAAGGCAGGCAGAACAGTGAAGATATTACTGGAATGCAATTGTAAATGATGTCTACAAAAGCCTAATACTTTTAAATAGTTTAGTGATAAAATTATAATTTTTTTTAAATTGAGTGATCAAACTATAAACTTATTAATAGTTAAAAGATTTTAAATGTAATTGACGAGTTAATTAATAGTCATAAAACAATTGTTAACTATTTTCAAACATAATTTAATGTTAATTTTTAAATTAAATAAATAAAGTATACGGGTGTAATTTTCCCATCAATTATCAACGTTGTAGTTAAGAAAATGAATAAAGGATTTGAGTTTTTATTAGTAGAAGAAAAAGAGGAAGGGAAGCGAAGAGAAAGAGTGGCGTGTAATTACAATGTGTGTATAATTTTTAATCTTTGTACTGTTCTGACAAGAAGAGATATGAAACAGCTTTATCGATTCATTACATTTTTACATTATATAAATAACATTACTTTCTCAAAATCAATATCTCACCCTTTTCTTTTCTTGTCTCTTAGAAAGAAAAAAGAAAAGAAAAAGAAATTTTAATTTCTCCTTTCATTTTTTCTTACACTGACAGGACAGGGAATACCTGCACACTTTCTCACGCACGCACGCATACTCTAATCCCCCATACATCACCCCCCACTCTCTATCCCTCTCATCATAATCCATACCCCCTCTCCCTATCTCTCTCCTTAGAAAGAAAAGAGAAAGATTTCGCAACAGGGCACTGCAGAGAAACAACACAGATTTGCCCAGCTTCAAATTATCCCCCACCCCCTAATCTTCTAATATTATTAATATTTACTGTTGCCTCTCTTTCCTCTGTCACTCGATTCATCAAATCCCTTTTTTCCCCCTCGCCCCCCATTGTCATACCCCATAAAACAACCCCTCCTCCCTTCCTTTTCTTCCCATTCCTCTTCAGCTTCAAAACCCTTTTTTCCCTTTGTTCATTTCATGATGTTTTAGCTTTGGTGTTGAAGTGTAGGGTTCTTAGTTGTTTTTGGTTCCAGGTTTTTAAGTGTTTTGAAAATGGACAGTTACCATCATTTTGACAACGGTGATACACATTTGCCTCCTGGTTTTCGTTTCCATCCTACTGATGAAGAGCTCATTACTTACTACCTGTTGAAGAAAGTTCTTGATAGTAGCTTTACTGGTAGAGCTATAGCTGAAGTTGACCTTAACAAGTGTGAGCCTTGGGAACTTCCTGGTATGTAATCATTAACACTTTTCTAGACTACCTTTTCATTTTTTTTACACATAAAATTCGTTAATGTAATCATACTGTTTATAACTCTTCCTTTTCTTTCTTTTATGCGTTGGACATGGAATATGGCAGAGAAAGCAAAGATGGGAGAAAAAGAGTGGTATTTTTTTAGTTTAAGAGATAGGAAATACCCAACTGGGTTGAGAACTAACCGAGCTACTGAAGCTGGTTATTGGAAAGCTACCGGGAAAGATAGGGAGATTTACAGCTCAAAGACGAGTGCACTTGTTGGGATGAAGAAAACCCTTGTTTTTTATAGAGGTAGAGCTCCTAAAGGAGAAAAAAGCAACTGGGTCATGCATGAATATCGCCTTGAAGGAAAATTTGCTTACCATTATCTCTCCAGAAGCTCAAAGGTCTCCCCCTTCTTTCTCTCACTTAATTGCTTCTTTATGCTGTGTTTTACTTTCTTGTTTCATGGTCGATCTTTGGTTCATCTGGTAACTGTGTACGTACTGTTTTTGCTTCATCTTTGCTTCCTGAGAGCTGAAATTTGCTCTCAAGCAATGGTCTATGCGTATAACACAGTACTTTATTACATTTATTATGTTACCGTATGCTGTTGTTTCATTTAAGGAGCTGGAAAAGGTATGTTGGGAAATCTAAATACCATTTGCACACTGCATTGCAGTCAAATATAAAAACCTTTGTCTTCATTGGGATTTAAATACCCACATTTTTTCTGCATCATTGTTCTATAAAAGCAATTAAATTTTTTTTCCTTTGCACTCATTCCAATGAAATAACCAAATTCACATTTCTCGTTTTATTGCTGATGAAAAGCTAAGGGTTATGTTCTTTTTTTACAGTAATTATATTTATAGCCTGTTTGAAGCAATGATTCTTACTTGTTCAGTGAACTGAAACTCAATAATCTGTGTTCAAAGCATTGTTCTATTACTGTTGTTTTTATGCATTTACTCTTTAAGCTTGTCAGCCTTGTTATTCAGGTTTAACACTGAAAATGCAAAGATCTTACTGTAAATATAATCTCTTAAAAAGTGTTTTTTACCATTTGGACTTTTGGCAATTAACTGAATCTCACTAATCTTTGCATCTTTCCAATGGTTTCACTGTTGCATTAACCCCAATTTACTTGCAGGAAAAGCAATGTTTTTTCTTTCATTGGCTAAAAATATGCAAGTTTTTATCATTGCAGGATGAATGGGTTATATCCAGGGTTTTTCAGAAGAGTGGTTCCGGCAATGGTGCAAGCAGCAGCAATGGTGGCGGAGCAAGGAAGACTGGCCGTATGAGTGCCTCCATTGCTCTTTACCAAGAACCTAGCTCTCCTTCCTCCATCTCCCTTCCACCTCTCCTTGATCCCACCACCACTGCCGTTTCCCTCACCGACCGTGACAGCTGCTCCTACGACAGCCATACACAATCTGAGCACGTGTCCTGTTTCTCCACCATTGCTGCTGCAGCTGCCTCCGCTGCTGCCACTTCCACAACCACCCCACCTCTTTTCCACCCGGTTTTCGACCTAGCAATGCCCCCACCATCTCCCCAAATGATCAACAACGGTTTTGATTCAATCTCAAGGTATTCGCGAAATCCCGGTGTTTCAGTATTCCCTAGCTTGAGGTCTCTACAGGAGAATTTGCAGTTCCCTTTCTTTTTCTCTCAGCCGACACTGGCAGCAGCACCGCCACTTCACGGTGGTTCACCATTGAACTTCGGCGCTGTATCCGAGGAAGGTAACAACGGTTCCGGTGCGGGTGCTAAGATAACCATTGGTCCATCCGAGTTCGATTGCATGTGGACTTACTGATCAGTTCCGGTGCGGGTGCTAAGATAACCATTGGTCCATCCGAGTTCGATTGCATGTGGACTTACTGATCAAACTACAACTCGAGGAATATTTTTCAGCCATTAATGTGTGTTATTATTATTATTATTAAACTTTTTCTTCAAATTATCCAACTATGTTGTCATTAGGATTAGGCTTAGAAAAGGACGGGTGATTAGTGATTTAACGTCAGCTAAGATTTCCCTTCCATGTCTGTAAGATAATGCATTATTACCATTAATTAATCTTAGTTTTGCTGCTTAAAATGATGGTGACTTATCCATTGCTGATAAGTATGTTTCAACTATGAGATCACAACAGTCAATTTACCCCTTCCTCTTTTTTCCCCTTTTCCCCGTCCAAATCTAATTTTCTTTTCCCGGAAAAGATTCATCTCTGGTTTCTTTTCGGGTTCTAAGAAAATGACTTATTTCATCAAACACAAAGAATCCCATAAATAACCTTTTAAAAGGTTTTCTTTTTTTTCTTTCTTACATTAAATGTTTCAAAAGCAAAGGACTTTTATCTAACTAATGCTCATAAATGGGCCGTTGAATTAAGTTTGTGGGGTAATTGAAAGTAGAGCAAGGAAAAAAAAATTGAAAATGGATCCTTTTATGATAAATAAATGAATAAATAGTGAAATAAATTTAAAATTTTATATAAATATATTTTCTTTATGATTGCTAATTAAAAAAAAGTTGATATTGATTCATATTCCTTGTAAAAAAGAGAGTAAAATTTGATTCCTACTCTCTCCAAGTTGTCAAAATTGAGCTTGTTTGATCACATGGGAGCTAAAGTTGTGAGGTGTGAGTTTAGGGTAATGGAGACTCAGAAAGGACCATTGCCCTATTTGTGGAAGGGACATATTTATTACACTTCTGTTAACATTGTACCCTTTCATGTCAACATATAATATTGGAAGGGGAAAGTAAAGGTCCATTTAAGATGGGCATTTGCTTACTTTATGAGCTACATAAAATAATGGTGTCCCAACTACTTCTTTTTCTTATTTTGCACCATTATTTATTTTTTTCACTTCTTAGTCATAATAGTGCATTAACAATGTAAGATTATACATATTTGCATCTACATCAATATTTCTTTTTTTTTTTGTAGTATTTTTCCATTATTAAAGACAAAACATTTTATTATGGTAATTAATAAAATAAATTTAAGTTGTGGTTTGTTTCTTTGCTGTGAAAATTCTAGTATTGATTACTAATTCATTAATAATACAAGATAATTAAGAATATTTAATTTATTCTTTTTATCATATTAATAAACCCTTGTATTAGTCAAATAATCTACTTTTGCTTTGCCCTAAATTTGGCATTACTCATTTAGAAGAAAGTTTTAGGATAGAAGTAAATATCCTTTAAAATAATTATTCATTTTATTTTTAATAATGATATTTTTTTAATTTACAAAGCATTCTATACCCTTATTTGTGACCCTCTATATACCCTCCTCCAATAATTTATTGCCATGTGTATTAGTAAATTGGAATAGATTAACATTAAGTATGTTTGTTGAAATCTGCAACCCTCACAGGACAAAAAGTAAAATTTTCAAGGATGAGATGTGAGATTTCATCTTAAACCAAACCATTGTTTTTAATAATATATATTTTTTAATTCAATAGTATGAATCGAGGATGAAATTAACCTTTTCAAATTACGAGCAGTAAAATAAAGTTTACCATTAAATTTAAACTTTTGAACTTTCAAAATCTACAATTTCATCTTAAACCAAAACATATGTGTAGTGGCGGAGTCTGAAAACTTTTTGAGAGGGTAGAAATAAATTATATATTTTATGATAGTAATAATACAATTTCATCATTTCAATAGTTTATGTTTATAATTTTAAAGAATTAAATCAAATTTATATATTTTGAGAAGGCCAAAATTTAATTTTTACCATTATTAATTTAAAATTTTATAAATTATAAAAGACCTAAATTAGAAATTTACCATTTTAGGAGGCCATGTCCCTTGGGTCTCCACTACGCTCTCCCACTGTATATTTGCCTTCCTACACCTCATCAGCAATGGCTCATCTTCGATGTCAACTTCATTTGTCATCTGTATATCACATATAATATATCCATCAGTCAATAATAATCGCAATTTGTTTATATTAAATTTAATATCCTTCAACATATCAAACGATATATAAAATATATATGATAAAAAAAGTGTTTTAATTGATGCATGGTTACAAATTAATTTAAATTATAAATTCGCATCTAAACTTATATATATATACACTTTCAAAGAATGTAAAAGTTGTGACAAACTATATATATATATATATATATATGCATTCTCATTTATTATTATTTTGCATGATACAGCCTATAATCCAAGAATTGTGATACATGCATGCAATTTCCTACATCTATGTCTACAAAACTATGCATGTATTCTCGTAGATTAACAAAAATAAATTACATATAATAAAATAAATTACAAATAAAACGATGCTATTAGCCACGATTCGATTGTTCAATTATTATTTGAAAAGTATTTACACTAAGGACTGCTTAAATGCATATTAAAAATTAAAAGATATTTCAGAAAGAGTTATTGAATTGGCAAATCTTCTCTCAACTTTTCGATTTTGTAGTTCTCTCCAACTTTTATCGTCAAATAAGTAATAAAGGGAGAAAAAGAAAATTGCATTACATATATTCTGAAGCTACATGTAATCCGAAACAGATGTGACAAAAAATGTAAGATGTGAGCTTTGATTGTCTGAAAAAACTCTTCAACATGATTTTCAGAGATATGAATGCATAATAGAAATAGTACAAATTCATGGAGAAACAACAACATTAAAGCAAGCTTGTGTTTTGACAGGTGGAAAAAAACAAAGCATGAAGGGAAAATCTTTGGTTATGATTGAGAGACTGAGCAGCATCTTTGGTTATATTAAGGTTGGAATTGAGCACGTGAATGGTGAAATGATTGGTATTGCAATCAAAACACTAACGCTTTAGGTAAATTTTGGGAAGCCAGTTGTTTGAAAAGAGGCCCCCCACCATCACTGACTTAATCTGCATCACAACAGCAAAGCACGCCCTCGTTCCAATTTTGTGCTAAAACTTTGGGGATGATTGATATTCAGTAGGCTTTTTATACGCCCACTTCTGCTTGCTCTGACCCTCCCTTTCTTTCTTGTTTTTGTTTTGGGGTTTAGGGTTAGAAAACAAAACAAGCAAACGCATGTCAAAGCCATTAAAAGCTGGGATTTGGATGTTTATGTAAGATGGGAAGCAACATGCAAATTTATTATTAACTTCTTCCACTCCTCTTAAATAAGGTTTTGAGTTGAAATATTAAAAATAAAAAAGAAAACAAATTTAATTGTGTTAAACTTAGAAAATATTAAGAGGGAATGAATTGGTGTTTTAAAATTTTATACAAAATATTCTAAATTATTAAGTGTCCATCTGTAGTTTGTCTCAAAGGTCTTGGCTTTATTTTAAAATTTGATGCTTTTACGTATTTAATTATGTTTGTAATAAGTGTAACTTTATTTTGCATGATTGGCAGTGTCTTTTCGTATCAGTGTTCTTCAATATGCAGCAGTATTTTCGTTTCGCAGTGAGTTTTTCTTCTCCACAATTAATATTTAAGCTTTTGGACCAAATAAAGTTTACTCTTGTAAGTGAAACCAGCTAGTTCTAAGGCAACCCGGAAAATAATATAGTTTAGCTTAATGGGAATATTGAGATTTTAGTAATTTTGAGTTCATTCTTGATTTATGAATATACTTGTATTTAAAACTTCTCTAACAAAATATCATTCAAGCCTTAGTTAATTATTATCAGAATAATCTAATGTAGGTGCATGATTAAATATTTTTCAATTAAGGGCTAAAATAGATGTAAATGAATATTGGTGGGTTATAACACTCAGACAACTTTTTAATTCTTCAGCCAGGCCTTATCTAAGAATTGGGGTTGTGGTTTGACCTTTGAGGAGCACAAGGATGTAAGAGAGAGACACCCATCTATTCAGGTTAATCATGTTTGCTGACTGCCAAGAAAATGATTGTGTCTTGTAATATTAGTACAATGCTTTTGTACCACACAAAACCATTACTTCTTTTCCTGAGAATATCATCAATACTGTTCCAAGCCTTATTTTAAGCTGTTTTTAACATCATTTTATTATAGCCAAGCTCCAAATTTGATGAACCCTTAGAGACCAAAAAACCCACCCCATCAGTATTATGTGTTAGAGGAAGAAAGAAAATTAAGAAAAATTTAAACAAGATTTGAGGTGTAAATTAGTTTTCTTTAAGGATTTAAAAAGCAAATAAAAT
Organism: Gossypium arboreum; assembly: GCF_025698485.1. NCBI lineage: Eukaryota > Viridiplantae > Streptophyta > Magnoliopsida > Malvales > Malvaceae > Gossypium > Gossypium arboreum. The sequence goes on along the minus strand of NC_069070.1, from coordinate 114,969,420 downwards.
TATTTGGTTTTATTGAAATAGAGAATAAGACAAAAATAATTAGTGGAATTTTATTCAAAGAATAATTTTATCCAATAATTCATCTGGTACAACTATTAGCTTAAGTTCTACATATCCTCTCACAATGGGCAAAACGTTACAATACAATCACAATGATTAAGTAAAAAGTATTTGGATACACAATAACCAGCTCTCAAAATCTTAATAAAAACACCAATAAAAAGCATACTCTTTTATGCGATATAACAACCAATTTGAAATAGGATAGGACAACCACCTTTAACAAGTTCAATCCTACTTAAAGTACACATGATCAACTACTCAGCAGATAAGTTTCCCACTTGAAAATGATCTCAATCCGATAAGATTCTTACCCTTTAAGAAAGCAATATAGAATTATAGTCAAAGTTGAACTCTTTTAATTCCTTCAACCATGCCAATACATAAAAGAGAATTAAAACTCTTTTAAATCTAGTTTTATTGTTCATAAAAATATGTTTGACACATCCTCCATTCACTGCTTAATATAAATAACCAATATTATCTTTATACAAGTCAAAATTGTCAACAAAACAATATATACTTTGACTACAGTAAATTCATTGTTCTAATTGTTGTTCGAGCAAGACATGAAACAATACAAACAGCAGTCAAAATTTCTAACAATCTCCCTCTTTTTTAACATTTGATAAAACCATGAAGCAAATGATTAATACACAAATAAGGGAACTAAATTATAACTCCCCCTAAGAAAGTGCATTACCAAGTATCATGCTTAGGAACTCCCTATACCTTGAGTCATCAAATCATCACCCTGCTTAGCTAAGCACCACCACCAATCAATTTAGTAATCAGCAACATCAAACAGCTCACAAAGTATAAATGCTGTCAATCTTTTCCCCTTTATGGCAATAGTGTCAAATAGGCTCCTCCTCACCATATGATATTCTTTAAATCATTTCAGCAAAGTGCATAAACATCCAACAAAGTAACAAGGTTTAAGAACAAAACCAAGCAAAATAAATTCACCACAACTTCCAACCAGCAAGGACATCAACCAACAGCTGTATTAACATAAACATTTGTTGTTGCCATCTTCTCCCCCATATCAGTTAAGGTTTGTTCCAATCTCTATTATAACATAGCCATGTTTGCTTCAGTTTGATCTTCCAAACAGTCATTGTTCTCATCGATCTCATCCTTGTCTCAAATAACTCTAGCCAAATAAATAACAAAAATCTAATTGAACACCGCTACTCTCCTCGAAATAATAAATACATCGTTTTATCAAGATATATCTCTCCAAAAATATAGCCTTAATTTCACAAATCAAGGATAATTTAAATCAACCATAACTGAACCAATGTATAAGCAAAAATCTTAAAATGAAACCAAAGACCAATAGCATAATTACTTACACCATTGTTATGCTCCTCATTACTTCATTCTCCTCTTGTATGTTTGCATCAAGTTTTTTTCAAGGGGATGATGTGCTATATATTCAACAAATTAAGGTTGTTGTTCGTTGAATAAAAATAATTTTTTTCATGAAATTTAAATGGAGTATGTTTTATATTCGATATCTCTTCAATATAATTTTCATGAGTTGCAACCTTATGTTTCACTTAAGCATAAGTGACTTGTTGGTCTTCATAGCTACAACGTAATTGATCTTTTCTCATTCAAATCACCCTTTTTCGTGATCTCCTTGTTGCATTCACTGTTGTAACAATTTTTACAATAGTCTTGAATTTCTTCCAATCACACATCATTCTATAACAATAAGGACTAATGTGTCCAGCTACCCCGCAATAATGACATACAAATTTTCCTTTCTCCTTATTACATATATGTTGCTATCTAGGTACTATTTGATCAATTGTTTCAACATTAGATTGAGCGTTCATTGTCTTTCTCCATCTTTGATCATTCATCAACTTGTGACAATGAGATATAATATGTTCGGCAATATAAGTTTCTTACCAAGTTCACGACGACTAGGTTCAAATCTTCTAGCGATTGAGATACCATCAATTTAGTTTTCATATTTTTTTACATCATTTAACTCTTGCTCTTTTTTTTAAGGTTGCATCCGTTTTAGCAATCATCCTATCCTTTTCTTTGATAATTCCGTTAAGCATCTTTTTAACTTTATTAAGATCAATAATCAAATTATCTTTTTCCTTGATTGTCTCCACAAGATTTAAATGTTCACTTTTGATTCAAACATTTTCATCCTCCAGGGCTTGATTTAATTGACACAATTGATTTCAGATATCCATCATTAATGAGTAAACTTTCTCAAAGCTATTGAAAGGAACATCATTGTCCCTACTTCAATCTTGCACTTCAATTACCAAAGATGGACGTGAGACAGAGTGACATTTCTTTTTGGATTGCATTACTGCAAACCATAGTTAGGATCCTTTTAAAGTATGTTTGAAGTTAAGCTTTCATACCAATTGAGATAACTTGATTTGCAACTATTCCAAACAATTTTGTTTTATCTTTTGTTAGAACAGAGAATATGACTCAAATCTTATGAGTAGAGTAATAAAAAATTGAAACAAATAAAGAACATGCAAACGAACTTTATTAATATAGTTTGGATTCACCAATCCTACGTATATGTAACATTGTTCAGAGAATGATTTTATTTACTAATTCATTTGGTACAACTATTGACTTAAGCCCAATCTACCTTCTCACGATGAATAATTGCAACCCCAAAGTCGAACCTAAATTGTCACAAAATCTCTCCACAAAACTTCACAATACAATCAAGATTAACTCTTCAATGAATGGCAAAGTAAAAGGTATAATACATAATAACCAACTTTTAAAATTTTATAAAAAAAACACCAATAAAAAGTACACTCTGTTGTGGGATATAGCAACCTACTTTATAGATTATGTATAATTTTTATCCTACTTGAAATATGATAGGATAACAACCTTCAACAAGTTCAGTCCTACTTAAAGTAAACTTGATCAACTACTTAAAAAATAAATTTCTCGCTTAAAAGTCAATCTCAATCTAATCAACTTCTTACCCTTACTAATAATTTTTATCCTAATTAAAAAAATACATAATTTGGAAAAAAAAAAAAACTTCGTAAGACATAATGAATAATTTAGGAGTATTTTCCTTCCTCGGGTCTTTCTTAATGTAAGAAACAACTGCCTTGTCTCAACAAATTAAATGTTCGTCTCATTTCGTCAAAGACGATTGCTTGCCGGCCTTGTCTCACCACGTAATTGGTGAGTCAACACCCCTACCTTGCCAACTAGAAGCCCAGCATCTATGGTCCAACCATCAGCCTAGTCCATCAACGTGTCTATATCACAATCATACACCGAAACTACTTCTAGCCCTTAGATCTCATTGGTCTCACGAAACCCAACATCAGCATTCAAGCGAAGGCTTGAAGAAGGCTTAATTTACGATTTGAGAGTTGAAATGTACTCTTTTTTTTTTTTTTTGGTATATAACTTTTTTTCTCTAATTTAATATTTAAAATATTCTCCGTCATATTTTTCAGTTAATTTTAACATACTTTAAAAATATTTATGGTCAACCACATGGCATCACGTGTCGTTTTTTTTAAAAATAAGTATTTTCTTTTACCAAATGAATATTAACATTAATAAATATATAAAATTTTAGAAAAAGTTATATATAATCTAGAAATACGTATAAATTATAAATATAATATGAAAATAAAATTACAAAAATGAAAAATAGTTAAAATTAATAATACTTTATAAAATCATATATAAACTCTTCATATATATATATATATACATGAAATAATTAAACATATAAAAATTATAAAATTATAAAAATATAAAATATAAAACTTTCCTTTCTCCTTGTTGATTCTAAATGCATTATTGGATAAAGCTAAAGTTATTTTATTAATCAGTCAACCATTTATATTTTCATAAAATATTATTATTTTTGTTAAAAATATATTATTAATAATATTTTTTAAGTAATTGTGTGATTACTTTAATCATTTTAGGTAAAGGCGAATTTAGGGCTAACAGCTGTCCTGCCTCCCTAATTTTTGTGAAATTTCCTTTAAGCTCCTTTAGGTTTTAAATTTTTTTATTTTGATATAATAATTAATGTTAAAAAATTATGTTTACCCTAAAAATTTTCAAAGATTTTTAATGTGATTTATTTTATAGAATTTATAATTTTATGATAAATTTAGTAACATTTTTAGTTTAATTTGTTAAACTAGTATAAAATAGTATCTAAATATTAATTAGGTAAAAATAATGTCTAATAATTACAATATCTAAGTATAGCGGTATCTAAATATTAATTAGGTAAAAGATAAGCTTATAAATTATAATATTTAATTCAAATTGGGCATTTAACTTGTTTTGTTTTTCTTAAATTTAAGATTGTCCTAAATTTAAAAATATATTTTTAAAAGTAGTTATAAAATATCTCGACCCTCTCTATCAACAATTTTGGTTTCACTCCTAATTTTAGGCAGATGCAATATCAAAATATGATTGTTTTGAGCTGACATTTATTTATTATTTATTTGTAAGCAAGTATAATCTATCTTGAAATGAAATAATCATTTTGGAAGCAATAATTTTATTTTGAGGTTGATCTGATTATTTATGGGATTTATTTTAATGTTTTTGTTAATCATCTCTTCTATCATTCCTTAAAAACACATCACTCATGTCCTAATCCTTTTTTTTTTATGTTATGTTGGGATAATAATTTGATAATTTCTTTTTATTCTGGTATCTTCCAATTTCTATTTTTCTTTAAAATTGTAAAATTTATAATAAATTTTAAAATTCTTATAATCTTTAAATATTTTTTTACAATTTTTAACCATTTAAATTTTTAATGATTTTAACAAATTTTTAATTTTTTCAAGTTTTTAAATAGATTTTACAACTTTTTAATATTTTTAATAAATTTTAAAATTTTAAAAAAATTTACAGAATTTTATAATTTTAATTTTTTACATTTTATAATATTATTAATTTCAACTAATTTATTTTCATTTTATATTAATTTTAATAATTTATATGTTTTTCTAGTTATATATATTTGAAATTTTATATATTTAGATTTTTAATATTTATATACATTTGATTTTTTTAATGTCAGTTAAAAATAAATTAAAAATATAAGCATATTTTAAATATTAAATTAAGAAATGAGAGTACTTTAAGCATTAAATTGGAAAAGGAAAATTAAATATTAAAGGCGTAACTGTTGATAATACCCTCAATGTTATGGGTTTTTGAGTTTGAGCCCTTATCCCCCTTTTTTTTTTTTAGGATTAACACACTCAATGTTACAATTTTTTCAGAAATCGGTCTAATTTTAACGATAAACCTGGGATGATCATAAATCAAACCACATAAGTCATTGATAATGTCATCTATAAAAACAAAATTCTTTTTTTTTTTTCATTTTGTCTGTTCTTCTCCTTTTTCTCTCTTCCCCTCTAACTGTTGTCGTTGTTGTGTCCAACCCCCACCACTGCTCCCTTCCCTCACTTCTCACCGTCGATCTCACCACAATACCACTCCTGCCAATAATGCTTAGAAGAAGACAACTACAATGTGAAAACCCAATCATTTTTCCATCAAAATTCAAGACTTTATTTATCCCACAATTCTCCTTTCAAAGTCGAAGTAACTTTTTATTTTCACTATCCAATTCATCTTCAACAGCTACAATTACTCTTAAGTATAAATTCTCAAAACTAATTCAGTTGCTCCTACTCTCTAACAACCATCATAAAGAACCCTCTCCCCCCCCCCCCCAATTTCATTTTTATTTGCATGAATTAGGTCAAAAATTAAATCTATCTATAAGAGGGGAAAAATAGAAACGAACAAGTAACAAACAAATTTGCACTGAGAACAACGAGTGGTGGTAAGGGCAAAGCAAACATAAAATTGGAGCTTGGAATAGTAACTGCACTCCACGGCGGCTTGAGCTTCCATATAGGCAGTTTCACGAGAGACCATCTCGCGTAACCTCGTAACTTCCTCTATCCTTGTCGTTGCATTCCTCAATTTATGTCGAGTTATCAAAAAGACAACAAGTAGGGACACCAAAACAACGATGTCGAACCCTAGAGAACTAGGAACCAACATTTCTTACCCAATAACTTTTATTCCTCTTTTTGGGACGTTCGTAATGAGACCGATGGTGAGGAGTGAAAGGGAAGGGAGCAGTGGTGGGGGTTGGGACAGTGAAGAGTGAGAGAGAAGGTGGCGACGGTAGTGGGGGTTGGACAAAATGGCAATAGCAACTAGAGGAGAAGGGAGAAAAAGGATAAGAACAAAGAAGATTAAAGCAAAATGAAAAAAAAAAAATTTTATAGATGACATCATCTATGACCTGCAGTTTGATTAACAGCCAGCTCATGTTTACTGTTAAAATTTGATTGATTTTTGAAAAAATCGTAACATTGAGGGTGTCAATCTAAAAAAAAGTTAAGGGCTCAAACCCAAAAATCCATAAACATTGAGAGTATTTTTGACAATTATACCAAGATTAAAATAGGGAAATAAATATATTTCAAGAGTGTACAAGATCCGTCCCACACGGCATGAGATGATTGAGACCGAAACACCTCCCCTAGTGATATCGACCAAACATTCAACAAATAAATATTCGTCGTCACTGTTGAGTACCTTTTCCGTTAATATGGACATTCACAAAACAAAGCAACGGCCAAATCACCATTTCAATCGCCGTTAGCCAAATCACCATTTCAATCGCCGTTAGCAAACGCCACCCTCTTTTGACTCTTTGCTACTTCTCAACACGTGGATTTTTTGGAACTTATTACAGCAGAACACATTGTGGCATGGCAGCTATAAGTTCGGATAAATTATATATTTTATTAATAATTCCTATTTCTCTAATATATTGGCTGTGGATGGGCTATTTACACGATAATAAAAATATTAAACTATTAACATATACCCATATGATTTAATATAGAAATATTTTATTTAAACATATATATAATTAAATTATTACACGACACCATAACATATACAATATGCAGTCAAAGACTTTGCTGCCTAAGTCAGTATAATCTGATGTGGGCGATCATTAACAATTAATTGTGGAACGTAGTCCATCTTTTCACATGTGCAATGTGTGCTTCTCAGGTGCATGTGGGTCCCTTTTTTTATTATAATGTTTAAAATGAAAACGTTGTATTTGACTACATCCAATGTAACAGTCTAGTTTTGACCCTAGTTGGAATAGTGGTTTCGGGACCATAAATTCGAGTTCAAAAATTATTTTAATATTATTTTCTGTGTCTGTGATATGTGAATTTATGTCTTTGAAATTTCTGTGATTAAATTTATGAAAAAGGATGAAATCGCGTAAAGTGTAAAAGTTGAGTGCTAAATATTAAAGCACCTAATTGGCTTGGCTTTTAAAAGAAAGGTCCTTGTATGTCAAATTTACCATTTTTAATGGTGGAAAAATATGGACATTAGTAGGTGAATTTTTACATGTAAATAATAAGGGTAAAGTTGGTATATGTCTTATAATGTGTAATAAAATAAAATAAACATAAAATGGCCATGTATTTTCACCTTGTTCAGTCGAAAATTAGAGAAAGAAGAAGCCATTGAAGCATTTTGATGTTCGGCTAGTGCATGTCTTAATAGGTGAGCTTATTTTGCTCGGTTTTTGATAATTTCCACGTTTCGGTGATCGTTGCTTTGTGTTCTTCAAAACCCATGTCTAAATTTCTATTTTTTTTGAAGATTATAAAATGTTTCCATTGATGATTATATGAGCTTTGTAGTATTCTTATATGGATTATGAAAGATATATGTGAGATTATCGTATTTTGTTCTTGAATTTTTTATGAAATGAGCTATTTGGGCTAAATTGTAAAAATGAGTTTTGGAGACTAAATTGTGAATTAAATGTGTTATTTGGACTTTTATGGAAGCCATGTATATTCGGCTAAGCTAAAGTTTTGGTGAATTTTTCATATTTGTGATTTTGTAGAAAATGGACTAAATTGTCAAAGTGTGAAAATGCAAGGGCTAAAATGCAAAGTGCCTTAAATGTGTGTATATGGATTAAATTGAATGAAATGAATAATTGAATGGTGGAATTTGCGTTGTATTAGAGAATAAAGGAAATCGGACTTAGATCGAGGGAAGTCCAAGGTAGTTGAATAGTCGACTCGTGTCCGTCTAAAATCCGTACGAGGTAAGTCAAATTTCAATTGCATGTTAAATTTACTAATTTCCACATATATAAATTGTAATCTGTATTGGATGGCCTTGAGAGCCTGATGAATATCTTTCGAGTAAAGTCTAATAATTTGTTAGTATCCTAAAAGCTCTGTATACTTTTAAAGGAATATTGACATCTATCTGAGATATCGTGTAAGACCGTGTCTAGGACATAGGGCTCGATTGAAATTTACATATAAGACCATTTCTGGGACATCGGCATCGTATCTGATTTCATGTAAGACCCTGTCTGGGACAGAGGCATCGATATTGAATTACAAGTAAGACCACGTCCGGAACGTCGGCTTTGTACTTGTTTACGAGTATCTGTATCGTTTCTGAACCGTCTAATGATATAGTATGAAATATGAGAATGAGAATATGAAATGTATAACTTATACAGGTACATATGAGTCATACTAAAATTCTGAATATGAAAGACTCTATCTCTGTAAAATATATATGGAATTTGGAAATGAAGCATGACATAAATGCAAACAAAGAAGCACAATTAAGCTTATGAATTATTCTATGAAATGGCTATAAATCTTTATGGTTGAATTGTACTTATATGCTTTAGTAGTTAGACCAATTGTATTTGGCTTACTAAGCTCTTTGTAGCTTACTCTGTGTGATTTCTGCCTGTTTTACAGTTATCTTAGCTACTGAAGGCTCGGGGATAGTCAAGGATCGTCACCACACTATCAAACTCATTTTTGTACTTTTTGAAGGTGTAAATATTTTAAAGTATGGCATGTATAGACTAGAAGGTCTATGTATTAAGTTTTGATTTGTAAATATATGTTAGGCCATGAGAGTTGGCTAGCAAATGGTATGAATGTGTTAAGTTTTGATATGGTTTTGAATGGGTTAAATGATGTTGATTTAGTTGTAATGAAGCATGTTTTGAGCATGGAATTGGCTGAAAATTGTTGTATGAATGTTGTTTAACATTGCTAGTAGGAAAGACTCATATAGGGGTGACAAGTTGGCTTAAACCAAGCCTGTATTGTGCCACACAGTCAGGGAAAACGGGCGTGTCATATAGCCGTGGGCTTAAGTCAGTATCTAGCTAGGTACCACACGGCCATGTGCCATGGCCGTGTCTGTTGGCCGTGTGAAAAAGTCATTATAGGACATCTTTTTGGCACGGTTGGATCACACGGGCAGGTCTGGTGCCCGTGTGTGTCACACGGCTTAGTCACACGGACGTGTGACTTTAACAGTTTTGAAAGATTTGGTTAAGTTCTAAAAATTCTAAATGTGTTCGGTTTAGTCTAGACATTTCTTAAATGTATATTTTAGGTTTCGTAGACCTTCTTAATGAATGAATTGTTGATGAATGCCTCTGTATTAATGATATTTAATATATGTTATTATGTATTGTTCTGTAATATTCTGTTCATCTGGTAATGCCCTTACCTATTCCGGTGACAGTTACAGGATAGGGGTGTTACATCCAAGGTTCTTCTTAGAAGAGCCATTTTATTTTTATTTTGAAATCTTTTACGGTAGGTAATTTAGTGATTATTATTTTTACAATATATTTATTTATTCTTTTAAATAATTTAGTAATATTTAAATAAATATTGAAAAAGCTTTAAATTAGTTCTTATAGTACTTTTTTACCTAAATAAGCCTATTTTTTAATTTATACTCGTAAAATTACTTGGCCTATTTTTTAATGCCAAAAAAATTTTCTCCTGAAAATAATTAATGATCCTTAATAAATCATTTAAGATATATATATTTGTGAATGGTTGTTTTCCCATTTAACTGCCTAAATTGATCATAGACAGATAAAATTAAAGAAACGTGTCGCATAATAATTGGAAGCCGAGATTGAACTGAAGTGGTTCATGTAACAAAAAATCAACTCTCATAGATCCGGCTTTGACTAAAACAATGAAGAGCCAAACGGTGCGTTTTTGAGCTCATCCTCCACTATATAACCATATCCTCCTCCTTTCATCTTCCTTAACGCATTCATTTACAGCTCAATGAAGGAAAAAGAACATGGCTCCGAAATCACAATAGGTCAACCCAAATCCCAACACGACTATGAATGAGATCCATTACCGTGGAGTCAGAAAGCGTCTATGGGGTCATTACACAGCTGAGATTCGGGACCCAAGAAAAAAGGCCCGAATCTGGCTCAGTACTTTTAATACTGCCGAGGAAGCAGTGAGTGCTTACGGCGTGGTGAAAATTCTGTGGCATCAAGGCTAAAACAAATTTCACCTACACTAACATCAACAACTTCACGCTAAGCCCCAGCTAGAGTAGCACCGTTGAGTCCTTTTCTCCGTCGCCGTTGGACCTTACACTCGCCAGCAGATCTATTTTGCTCCCCATGACGGTGAATCATCCGGTGTTTTTCATTGATATCTTTGCTTTCGCCGGTAAGCCTCTCTCTGATGCCGGCGGAGCCCAGAGCGGTTCAGGTTCCTCGTCCTCGATTGTTGATTTTGAATGAAGGGTGCAACCGAGAGAGTGTTTGATTTTGATCTTAATCAGTTGCCTGCTTAGATGATCTAAATTCTTTTCCCCATTTGTACCGGATGTCACTTTAAGCTTTGGTTCTCTGCGTTTTTTACTTTCCTCTTTCATGGTAAAAGCTGACATGTAACGTGTATAAAAGAAATGTAACTTCTAGGGATCTATTTTTAGCAACTTGACGAAAGTTTGAATTTCCTCAATGTTGTTTCTACTTACTTATAAATAAAGTATTTCCATTTTTTTCGCCTCTTCCTCTTCCTCTTTCATCTTTTCAATGGAAATGAATGGATATCAAATTTTATTTCATTAAGTTAAAATTTTCAATTTCCTTCTAATTATATTTTCAAATTGTCGATGATATATCAATAATATTATTTCATTATTAAAACTATTAATTCAATCACTAAACGAGATGTCAAATCTTACATGATATAATTTAAAATAAAAGTTTTTAAAAAGTTATATATTGTAAAATGAATGTCGAAATATCTTAGTTTTAAGGCATTTAAAGCTTTTACGAAACTATTATTTATTATTTATTTTTCACTTTTACTTTATTTTTATCTTTTAATTTAAAATTTATACTTCAACATTTTACTTTTCATTAAAATTTCCATTTTAAGTTATGTCTTAACAGTTTCAATAATGGATGGGTTTGATTGATATATATTGATAATTTAGTAATGTAATTAGAATGTTTAAAGTTTGGAGACCAATTTAAAATAAGAATTATAGTTTGGGGCTATCGGTGTAATTATTTTTTCAATTAAAATTAAAATTAAAAAATTGCATTAAATAATAGTTGTTTTTTAAATTTGAAGTTGTACTAAAACAAGTATTAAATCAATACTTCATATAAATATAAAAATAATTGTTTTAAATAGTTTTAAAGAAAATGTAATCTAGTGGCTCTTTTGGACCTTGTTGGTTAGGTTCTGTTTACACAAGGTTGGTAAGAAAATTAAATGAAATGTAATTTTATTATTTCCCCGGAGGGGGGGCAGCTGCCAGCTACCAAGAGAGGTGACACCTCAGCTTTCATAGTTAAGCGTAAATTCGATGAGTGTTTTGATGATGACGCCACCTAATGGGTCCCATTTCGTACGAAAATCACACTTTGTTGATAATAGAAAAATGGAATCCACTTCCAAATTTAAATCTTAAAAAATAATAATTGTAGAGCCCAATTTTAACCCGGGTCCAAAAATAAAACAAAAAAAAAACGAAGTCCAAAATAACTAAAATAGTTCAAAATTACAGCCCAAATTAAATACCCAAACTAAAGACCTAGGCCCAAAACCCTAGCCCACCTAGCACTAACCCACAACCAGTAAAAACAGAAAACCCAAGGTACCCTGCACCTAGGTTGGTTGCCCACGCCTCCCTCCCGTGCCGGACGCCACTCCTCTGCGTCGTGCGCCGCTCCACCACGCCACCTCAGTGGCATGCCTGCCCACGTACCTGCAAGCAAACGCAAAAAGAGGGACAGCACAACAAAGAAGTTTTCGTTTTTGTTCCTTTCTCTTTCGGCTATAAAAAGCCCGAACAATGATTTTATTGGGGACGTTTTTTTACATACACAAATATACTCAGAGAAATTTAATACAAAAACCCTAAAGGTGATTTTTTTTTTTTTTTTAGTTACTGTTATTAGTGCATATATAATAATAGAAAGAGAGGGGTGAAGCTTACCCGTTGCTTCGAATTTTACCACCGAGAGTGGCCGAGGTCGTCACCTCTGATGAAAGGTGACCTTTTTTTTTAAAAAAAAAACCCTAGATCGAGGGGTTCTTTTGTTCTTTTATCTATTTTTATTTTTGATTTTTTGGCTAAAACGCTCCCAATCTAGGCTTTATTCGAAAAAACGCTCAAAAAATGGGGTTTTCCTTTTTCTGGCCACCGTGGACGGCGGCGCCGTCGCCGGCGACTGACGGCCGCAACAGTGGTCCGACGCTAGAGCCATGGCCGGGCTTAGAGGGGAGGGAGAGAGTTGAGAGGGTGCTTAAATTTTATTTTTTTTTTGAAAAAGGAAGTGAAATGATTCTTTTTAGGAAAATTTGACTTATATAGGGGATCCAAAACGACGTCGTTTTGAGCCTTGCCCGTCTGACCTACCTGACCCGCTAGGAGATCCGCGTGTTTTTTAGGCGATGGTCTATTTGACAGTTTGGTCCCTCCGTTTTTTTATGTTTTTACAATTAAAGTTATTTTTATTTCTAAATTTGCCCCACAGATTTGCTGCAATTTCAAATTGGTCCCCCTGGCAACGGTGCGTTTAAGGGAAAGGGGTATTTGTTTTCTTGGTCCCTCCCTATTTTGCGCGTGTTTTAATTCAGTCCTTCCCCTCTCTTTTATTTCTAATTTGGCCCCAAAACTTCCATTTTCAATTCAATGTTGTCCCTTTTCGATTATTTTTGCCATTTTACTATACAATTAATTAATTTGAGTCTTATATTTATTATTATCATGTTTATTATTATTTTGAGTATTATTATTTCTATTATTGCTATTACTATTGTTTTTATTTGTATTATTACTGTCATTATCATTACTATTATTATTATTATTTATTATTATTATGTTTAAACTTTTCTTCATGTGATTGATTTTGTTTTTATATATGTATATACATTACTTATTCTAGATTTTGTCATATATTATTTACTTATTCTAGATTTTGTCATATATTATTATTTTTAAAATAAGCATTTTTATATTATTGATTTTCGATCCTTTTCTCACATTATTATTTTAAACTCATTTATTATTGTTTTCAAATTGTTTTTACACTCTATTTCAATTTGCTTTGTTTTTTAATTTATTATATATGTCTTTCAAGTCATTTGTCTCTGATTATCTTGTTAGTTTGTAAATAATGTATATTAGGAGACCATTACAAATTGTTTTATTAGTGCATTCGATCTTGTTTAGGTGGCAATTTAATTCGCATATCATGGTTTCAAAGTAAAAAATACACCACTTTAAAGCAAAGCACTTGATATTATTATTCAAAAGTTTTCGAAAATAAGGTAATATTTCGTGTTTAGAAATTCGGGAAATCGTGCCCTAACGTGCTGGGTTTCGATTTACCGTGTGACCAAATAACCGAATATCCTTTTGAAATTTCAATGCATGAATTTTGGAAATCATGAGATGATCTTGGTTTCGAGGGTTTGAATTGTCGTATCCTAACGTACTGGATGTGATATTTTATTCCTTCAGAACAAGAGAATCTTAGCATCCAATTTGAGTATATTCACACATTTTTAAATGGGATTGTATTTTTAAAATCATTTCAAATTTTTGACATTAGGACATTAATTAATCGATTAGGTACCAATTTTGGGCATTGCGAGGGTGTTAATCCTTCTTCGTACGTAACCGAATCTCGAACCCGTTTTCTTGACTTTCGTAGGCCAAAATCAACATTTTAATAAATCAAAACGCTTTATTAGGTGATCCGATCACACCTAGGCAAAAAGGATTGGTAGCGACTCCATATTTTATTTTTAAGTCGACTCTCGTTTTTCAAATGTAAAAATGGTTTTGATAGCTTGGCGACTCTACTGGTGACCTCAGGACAATAAGAGAGTCAAGCCGTAAAATTGATTATTTTCTGTCCTTTTGACGAAAATTGAAAATTTGATTTGAAAATCATGATTCTTCTGTTGCATTTGTTTGTGACCCCTATGTTTGCTAGAATACTCTTGCATTGCATTGCATGATCGTTGTGGTTACACCTTTTAAATGGGAGTGAGAAACTATGCCCTCGTGAGGTTTTCACCTCCGCATGGGCTAGTGGACTGCTTCCAGGATACATCCGTACCTATGTCTTCGTGGTGTTTTTACCTCCGCATAGCCATAGGGAAATGTATTCCCCTGAACTGAACTCGATCCACATGAGCCTATAATGGGTGAAGGTTAAAGAATCTGCTGGTTCAGGTACCCTTTCTTAGAATCGAGCCACATATAGTGAACCCTAAGAGCCCACCCTAGGTAGAGCTATGCTGAACCCTAGCGATTACCCAGATAGGTGTTTGACTATTTTTTATTCGCTTTGATTTTTATTATTCGATACTGAATTGTTGTGTTTTGTTATGGCTATGATTGCATGTCATTTCATATTAAAGAGGTGTTTCTTGTTCAGTTACTAAATTAAAAAGCTTGTGATGGAGAACGAATTTCTTGATAAAGTGGAGTATAATTCGGTTGTCTGTATATGGTCAGAGAGGATGCAACTTGAGAAAGAGGATAGCCTAGCTGAGGGATATACATCGGAGTTGTGGGACTTCACCCGTATCAGTATGAGACAAAGTGAGTTCCAGGAATTGAGGGATATATGGGCCCATTGGGATGATGAGACTAAGCAATTGTTCTATCAAAATTACGACGACCTACCCTACCTGCTTAACATCAAGGTAGACAAGCACTTATTTCGAGCTATGGCTTAGTTTTGGAACCCCGCATATAGTTGTTTCACTTTTGGAAAGGTGGACTTGGTGCCTACTGTGGAGGAGTATACAACTTTGCTTCGTTGTCCGAAGGTTCAAGTCGACAAAACTTATTCTAGGGCCGCTAGTGTCCCAACATTTGTAAAGAAATTAATGAGTATCACCGGGATGAGTGAACAATGGGTTACAGCCCGAATTCAGCAAAAAGGTGATGGCAAATGCATTCCTTGGGTGAGTTTGAAGGACCTGATTGTAGCACATCCAGATGTAAAGAAGAAAGTTGATGTCTTCGCCTTGAGTATTTATGGTTTGGTAATTTTCCCCAAACCTTTAAGGCATATAGATGAAGTAGTTACCGACTTATTTGATCAACTTGACAAACGGGTCACACCTGTACTGGCAATTTTAGCCGAGACATTCAGATCTTTGAGTGTGTAATGGTATAAATTCAAGGTTATCAGAACAGTGGTTTCATAACCACAAATCCGATTTAAAGAGAAATTTATTCCAATATTTTTTCATGAATATTTATATGATAGGAAAATCGTATTAAAATATCGATAGAAAAATTTTACCGATTTAGTGGTTAGTTAGAAAAAGGAATTATTGAAGGAATTGGGTAAAAATAAGGTATCGAGACTGTAATAACCTAAATTTTTAGTGGGTCGGAACAGTGATTTGAAATCACTAAATCCGACAAATGAGTAGAAAATATTAATAATTTAGTGAATATAAGTTAAATGTGAAGTTAGAAAAATTTTGAAATAGCAAATAGTATACTAGAAATAAATATTTAATAAAATTAGAATCGAAAGCGAGATATCGAGAGTTTAAAAATTTTAAAACGAGCCATAAATATTTTTATAAATATTTATGGAGTGTTAATAAGTTAGTATTAAAGTTTCGTCAAGAAATTTTAAAATTTCGATAGTTAATTGAATAAAAAAGGACTAAATTGTAACAAATGTAAAATTATGGGAAATGATTAAATAGCTTAAATGATAAAAGAAAGAGGGTTTAAAAGGAAAATAAACCCAAGGTCTATTTGGGCTGGAAATCAGCAGGAAAATTGATGAATTAAGGGCAAAATTGGAATATTACAAAATTTACTTAATAAAGCTAGGACTAAAGTGGAATTATCTAGATTTCTCATTATTTTTCTGCATTCTCATCAGCAAAAACACCATAGAAGGGTTTTATTAAGCTGGATTTTCATATTTTTGCTGCAAGTAAGTTCAATTCTTGATTATTTCTTGAAATTTTTTTGTTTTTATGACTTTTACAACTAGGTCCACTTGTTGAATTCATTAGTTTTTGATTTTATGAAAGAAATTGAAAGTTGCTATGAATATGTTCTGGAAGTATATGATGATTTAGCATGGAGTTAGAGCTTTAAATTGTTTATATGCTGATTTTATTGAAAGAATTGAATAGAAAGTTAATGTTTGGGACTTAATGGTGAAAGAGTTTGAAGTTAGGGTTTTATGTGAAAATTCTGGATTTAAATAATTTTGGAATAACTTATAATATCTAGTTAAAGCATTAATTTGGAAAAATTAGCTTCATTGAGGGGTTAATTGATCAAGGACTGAATTGTATGAACTGTAAAATTTGGGGCAAAAATCAAAATCAACATTTGCACTAAAACAGTTTTGGACAGCAGCAGTATTCTAACTTTGAAAAATCACCAAAAATTGTATAAATCTAATTATAGAATGAATAAAATATTAAATTAAAGCTTATCGAGTCTAGTTTCTTATAGAAGAAACGGTGTAAGCAACGGAATTGGAAATCATGAGATATAATATATTTTGTAAGACAATGTCAAAATGAATTCGGGTTCCCCTGTTCTGACTTTGAAAAATCATAAAAAAATTGAATAAAAATAATTAGGGGCTTAATTTAATATGTTTAAAATCCTGAATGAGTCTATTTTCAATATAAATAAAAGTGAAAATCATTTGAATCCTGTACGAGGAGATAATTAATTTTTTTGTGAAGAAGGGTCGGAACTCTCAGACAGCAGAATAGGGTGGACTTCAATGAATAAACTGTATTAATTGGCCCAACCAAAAATTATGAAATTTTTATGGTAAGAAGATATGTGAGTCTAGTTTCAGGGAAAATTAGCAGATCTTAATTTTTAGTTCTATAGCAAAAGATAAAAATAATTAAGTGACTATGATACGGATGGACAGCATTGGAATATACATAAGTAAATAATGAAATTATAGATAATATTACTTATAAGCGGGTTGAAGATGAAGTCAATACTGATAAGTGAATGATTTTACAATGATAGATCGAGAACCTAAAGCAAGTCGAGGAAAAGAAAAAGTAGCTGATTAGTCCCTAAACTTTCACAAATTTTACAAATCGACCCAGGTAAGTTCATATGGTTGAAGTTTAATGATTATATGTTAATTTTATGAATTATATAATGTATGATGAAATATATTTATTGATGAATAGAGAATAAAATAACAACCCGAAAATCGAATAAATGATCAAATTGAGTGGAACGTCGAATTTGAGTACTTCTGATCAGTGACAAGTGATAAGTGGTAGTTTTAGCTACACTTATCTGATCAGTGACAAGTGATAAATGATAAGTGGTACCTTTAGCTACACTTATCTGATCAATGACAAGTGATAAGTGATAAGTGGTAGTTTTAGCTACACTTATCTGATCAGTGACAAGTGATAAATGTGATCAGTGTAAGACCGTGACAGGACTATGACTTCAAAAAGTGATAAGTGATCATATGCAAGACCATAGTTATACTATGGCAAAGTGAAAGTGAAGTACTCAATTTTCCGTAACCGTTCCCCAATTTGGTTAAAGAATGATATGTGACAAATGGGCCCAAAAGAATTAAAGGAAATGGATAAGTGGTAGTAAGTTTATACAAGGGAACTCACCAATGACTGTGGTTGACAGGTAAACTTAATAATTGTATATATTGTATAAGTGTATAAATATTTGGTAAGATTTATGTTTTATGCCTATGAACTTACTAAGCTTTTATAAGCTTACTTGAGTGTATTCAATGTCTCTTGTAGATTGATGTGGAAGTATACGGAGGATCGGATCAACACAGAGGATCACACTATTCAGATTATCTCCGGTAGCTTTTGTAAATTTCCTTTTTGATTTATATGGCATGTATAAGGTTTGATGATTATATAAATACTAAGACTTGTTTAATGAATATACATTAAAGTAAAGAATGATGAATATGTTAAATAGTGTAGTTATAATAGAAGTATAATTTAGTATCAAATTGATTGAAATGAATTGGTTGGTTGGATTGGTCTCGGTTTTAAAATTTGCAGGAAAGGTTAGATATTTATAAAGGGGTTATATTGAGCAAAAAAAAAAAACTTTGGGATTTTGCGAAAAATTCCTTATGGTTTCGATTTAATTCTGGTTTGTTCTCGAAGTATGTTTTGGGCTTTGGTGGCCCATCTAAAGGACATCATGACATGTTTTAGTAAATGAATAGTATTTAACTCGTATTAACGAAAAAAATTAATTCGGTAAACTCCGGTAATGCCTCGTACCCTATTTCAGCGACGAATACGGGTAAGGGGTGTTATAGAGACCTTGATATCATAAAACCGAGTAGGAAATATTTTTATAAATATTTATAAAATTTTAGTAATGTGGTATTAAAATTTCGTTAGAAAATTTTAACGTTTAGGTAGGTAATTAAATAAAAAGGACTAAATTGAAAAGGGTGTAAAAGTTACTAGAAGGATTAAATAGCTTAATTGTCAAATGAGGAGGGACCTAAAGAGAAGATAATCCCAAAGGAGATATTTTGGGCAGCATAAGCGAGAAAAATCAGGAGAATTACTGAAATAAGGGCAAAATGGAAAAATAACAAAATTTACTAAATAAAAGTAGGAGTAATTTGGAATATCTAGAAATCTCTTCATTTTTCTTTATTCTCATCAGCTAAAACTGCCATAGGAGGGTTTTCTAAGCTAGTATTTCATGATTTTTGCACCAAGTGAGTTAATCCTTGCCTATTTCTTGTAATTTTGTGTTTCTAATACTTTTACACTAGGTCCTACTATTAAATTCATTAGTTTTTGATTTCATGGATGAAATTGAAAGTCACCATGGTTGAGTGCTGCAGGTTTATGATGAAATAGAATGAAATTGAAGCTTTAATTTGTTTATGAGATGATTTTATTAGGTAATTTCAATAAAAATTTGATTTTTAGGACCTAATTGTGAATATGTTTGGAATTAAAGTCTATTGCTGAAATTCTGATTCCTAAAAGTTATAAAGTAGTTTAAAGCGATAGAATAAAGTGTTAATTGAGAAAAATCAGCTCAATTGAGAGGCTAATTGAGTAGAGACGAAATTATTATTTATTAAAAGCTTAGGGGAAAAATGGTAATAAACAGCTTGCACTTAAATAGTTTTGGACAATAGCAGTAGACTAAATTTGAAAAATCACCACAAATTTTAGAAATTGAATTAGAAGATGAAAAAGATATGAAATTAAAGCTTATTGAGTCTAGTTTTTCATAGAAGAAACGATTAGCAATGGATTTGTAAATTATGAGATATAATGAATTTTATGAGACAAGGTCAAAATAAATTCGGGTTCCTCTGTTTTGACTTTGAAAAATCATAAAAATTTGAATAAAAATAATTATGTGTTTAAATTTATATGTTTAGAATCCTGAATGAGTCTATTTTCAATAGAAACAAACAAAAATATCATTCAAATATTTTATGAATATATAATTAATTTTTATTGAAGAAGGGTCAGAACTGTCAGACAACAGAACATGGGTGATTTTAAAGAATAAACTGTACTTATTGGCTGAACCAAAAATTCTGAAAGTTTTATGGTAAGAAGATATGTGAGTCTAGTTTCAGGAAAAATTAGCGGATCCTAATTTGGAGTTCTTTAGCTCAGGATAAAAATAATTTAGTTACTGTGTCTCAAGTAGACAGCTTTGAATGAACTATAAATAATAATGAAATTATAGAGAATGTTGCATATGAACATGAAATGTACTAAATTGATAATTAAATTTATTTATTTAGATCTAGAAGATTCAAATACGAAGCTAGATCGAGGAAAGGAGAAAGTTCGGGATTAGTAGATTTTTGTATACGAACAAGTATTGAAGTAAGTTCGTGTAACTAGAATTATATTCTTAAATGCTTGAAATGTATGTTATTGATATGAATATGATTTGAATGTTCATTGTATGAAAATTGATGAAACATTGATATATTTAATAAAAAGGGGAAGAATTCTCGGTTGAATGAAAGGAAAATTCAATGGATCTCTGAAAAAAATTGACTGTAAAAAGGATCTAGCCCGAACGGGTGATCCTATCTTGATATAGCCCTCCTGAAGAATGTGTAAAATGGATTTAGACCGGACGGGTAATCCGAATTAGGGTCTGAATTTGGCCTGGACTGGTAATTCAAATCCAAGCTCATTAGAGTAATTGTCGTTGCAAGGGATTTAGCCTGGACTGGTAATCCTGACAATACTCTATGAGTTTATATTCTGAGGATTTAGCCTCGACCGTAATCCATTGTAAGGATGAGGTTTGCAGGAGTGTGCTCTCTGAAATGGAAATGTGCGCACATGAATATGAATTGACGGACCCGGAAATGTACACTAAAAGTGTAACTCTGAAAATCCATCGAAAATTCCAAGAAATTCAACGGGATAAATATGGAAAAAAAATAAGGGAATGGAAATCATGGTATCGATGAGTTCATTAATCATGGTATATATTATTGATATATGGAAATTATTGTACTAACTTGAATGTTGAGTTTATGCATGTTAGGGTAATAATACATTGAATGGATATATGAATGTTTATTGCATTTTATTGAAAATATTAGGTAAGTATAATTCTTGTTACATGGGCTTACTAAGCACAAAGTGCTTACCCTGTTTCCTTTTCCCCTGTTTTGTAGTGTTAAGAGCTCGGAGGTTGGATTCGGTCGGAGACACATTACACTATCAACCTCAAGATTTCGGTATATAAAAAAACTTTATTTTGGAAATCAGTGGCATGTATGAATCTTGGTTTTGGTATGTGATGAGGTTATCTTATAAATATGTATAAATCTATCTTGAAAATATGTTAAATTGGATTGGTCTCAGTTTAAAATTTACAAGGAAGGTTAGAAATCTATAAAGGGGCTATATTGACTAAAAAAAATTAATTCGTAAACTCTGGTAATGCCTCGTACCCTATTCCGGCAACAAATACGGGTAGAAGGTGTTACAGAGTGCATGTCGGAGGGCTGGTGAAGGTAGATTTATAGGGTGTGCGCAGTTATTGTTAGCTTGGTTCCACAACCATTTCTGGAAGGTGGATAAAGTTTCCTATCGGGTTTTTTTCGAGAATTACTCTCTGTTAAATGAGATAACAGCCATGCCCAGGAGAGATGACATATCAGAAGAAAATTGGATTGCGCTCTTCCGAAATCTTCAGGAAGAGGACGTTAAGCGGAAAGCTCCTTGGTTGATTCTTGATGAGATCCTCTATCGGTGTGGGAGTTTTGACTGGGTACCTCTGACTGGAATTTGGGGAGCTATTGGATATGCCCATTTTCTCGTTTTAAGACAATATAGATTAAGGCAGTTTATACCGATGACACATGAGCTAGCTCAGTGTGAGTTCTCGTATAGGGGGACAATTAAAACAAGAAGATTCGAGAGATTTCTAATGCTTGGAAACAGACACGCTGGATGAAGAGACTGGCTGTAGGTTTAATGACGACCCCTGAATACAAGAGGTGATTGAATAAAAGGATCAACGATAATATCCCTCGACCGAGTTTAGAGGGCGTTCGATCGATAAAAGAATACTTGTAAGTAATCCCCTCCGAGCTAGAAATCATAAAACAGGACTTTGAAAAGAGAAATTCAGAGTTAGGAAAAAGATAGAACAATTGGAGGAGGAAAAGATGCATTCGAGATTAGATGCCGATGTTCAGAAACTCGAGGTCGAGAAGTTGAGAAAAGGGAAAAGAAATGTTGAAGAAGACTTGGACAGTTTGAAGACTGATTATAAGAAGCTGCATATGTCGATGAAAACTGTCAGATTGGAAAAGACGTCAAAGCAGTGGCGACAAGAAATTCAAGAAGAAAAAGCTAGAGCTGATCAGCGGGAGAAGAGGTTTCATGATACTCAAGCATGTGAAAACACCTTAAAAAAGAGCTTGGTTGAGGGCCAAGATGAGGAGAAGATGTTAGTAGCACGGGTAGCGGAGTTAGAAAAGGTACTAAATCAGCGTCGTGATTGTAACTCTGACATTGAATTAAGGGCCAGCCTGAGCAGGATCGAGGATTTGAAAGGAAAAGTAGAAGAACTCGAGAATGCGCTACAGAATATGAACTTCGAATTGAATTCCTTAAGTTGAATAATGAACAATAGAAGGAACAGCTCTGTCGATCGCAAGACCAGGTCCGGGATAGAGATTATGTCATGGGCAAAGCCGTAGCTCAGATACTTGAAGTGGCTAATTATTTACAGACCTTAGTGATTCAGGCTAATGTGCTAAATGTGAAATATGAGTTAGAGTCTGACCGGGGTCGTGAGCTGGCTTGGCTTCTTAAGAGGGTTAAAACTTTGAGCATTAAGGTAAAGCCGTATATATGATATGTTTTATGTAAAGGATTTTATTTTCTAATAAAGTTATTCAAAATGGAATTGGATCAGAATCGATGCCTTTTAGTTTTGCATTCATCTCATGCATTTGCATTTTATCGCATCATGTGTATTAAATTTACAAAAGAACCCTAATTAATTAGAAATCGTATTATAGTTACCCTAGAACATCACTATTACACACGAAGAAAAACCCTAGAACATAGCTCCTGACATGATCACGTTACATAACATAAAGAAAAATTCGAATGAAAGTTTTAGGCAATATGCTCAAAGGTGGAGGGAAGTTGGTACGCAAGTCTAATCGCCATTGTTGGAAAAAGAAACAACCATACTTTTCATCAATACCTTAAAGGCACCTTTTATTGATCACATGCTGGGAAGCGCAACTAAGAGTTTCGCGAACATAGTGATGTCCGGTAAAATGATAGAGAATGCGATAAGGTGCAGAAATATAGAGGCTAGGGAAGGCACCAGGAGGTCAACCCCGAAGAAAAGAGAAAATGAGGTCAGCAATGTGAGCATGGGTTATGCAAAACGAATCACAGTAAACCAACCAAGAATTGTAGCCACAGGCCAGCAAGCCTCACCAAGACAAGAGCCCAATACAAAGCAAAGCGCGGATAAGCCCCAGTTTACCCCCATTCCAATAACGTATCAGGAGCTATACAAAAGTTTATTTGATGCACACGTTGTGTCTCATTTCTACTTAAAACCGATGCAACCCTCATACCCCAAGTGGTATGACGCAAGTGCTCAATGTGAATACCATTCGGGAATCATAGGACACTCGATAGAGAACTGTACTTCTTTCAAAAGGTTAGTCGAAAGGCTCATCAAAATAGGTGTTGTGAAATTCGATGATGCACCTGGTGTGGGAAATCCGTTACCTAATCATACTGATAATAGGGTAAATGCAATAGTTAAGAATGCGGGGAAAAGAATCAAGTTGAATATTACAGAAGCGAAAACCCCGTTGAGAGAGGTTTGGAGGAAACTAGTGGAAAGAGGGTTAATCACGCAGGGTTTGAGGAGCAAATTTCGATATGTGAGGAACTATTGTGAGTTCCACAATGAGGGAGATCACGAGATTGAAACATGCAATGAATTCAGAGCCCTAGTACAAGGTCTAGTGGAGAACAATGAGCTGGAGTTCTTTGAATTTTCAGAAGGAGAAGATGTATGCACTTCGAAGGGGGTTTGATAGAGAAAGTCTCTGAGGTCAAACACTCGGTGGTGATCATTTCACAATCGAAAGTCAATAAAGCCGGAGCAAAAGTTGCACCAAGGATTGTAATTCAGAAACCCATTGCTTTTCCTTATAAGGATAGCAAAATGGGGCCTTGGAATTATAACTGCAATGTGGCATCTTCGGGAGATGAGAGTCCGGTCAGCATACCAAATACAAAAGCTGAGCCTATAAAAGGGAAATCTTTGGTGATCGAACAAGGGAAAGAGAAGCTGGAATTACTCTTTAATGAGCCTGTAACGAAGAAAGAAGCTAAAGAATTCTTGAAGTTCCTAAAGCATAGTGAGTATAGTATGGTGGAACAGTTACACAAGTAGTCGATACGCATATCGGTATTGGCTTTACTCTTAAACTCGGAGGTACACTGTAACGCGCTGATGAAGGTACTGAACGAAACGTATGTCGCTGATGACATCTCGGTAAGCAAGTTAGACCACCTTGTCAGCAATATAAGCGCCGATAACTTTATCTCTTTCAGTTACGATGAAATACCGCTAGAGGGTATGGGATCCACCAAGGCTCTACACATCACCACCCGCTGCAAAAGGTATACATTCACGAGGGTACTAATTGAAAATGGATCGGCACTAAACGTCTTGCCCCTGTCCACATTGAAGAGGTTGCCTATAGACAGCTCTCATATGAAGACATGCTAGAACATGGTAAGGGCATTCGATGGCGCCGAAAGGAAAGTAATGGGAAGGATTGAGGTACCTCTTCTGATCAGACCAAACACATAAGAGGTAGACTTCCTAGTGATGGATATCAGGCCTTCTTATAATTGTTTATTGCGGAAGCCTTAAATTCACTCGGCGAGGGCAGTACCATCATCATTGTACTAAAAGCTAAAATTGGTAATAGAGGGCCGGTTGGTAACGATAAACATGGAAGAGGACATTATAGCATCCGTTACCAGTGATGGGCCGTATATAAAAAATGATGGTGAGGTAATAGAGTGTTCCTTTCGGTCATTAGAATTCGTAAATGCAACTTTCATCATCGAAGGAGGCAAGCTCTCAATGCCAACGATATCTGAAGCTACGAAGATGAGCTTGCAACTAATAGTTGGAAAAGGGGCATTTCCTGGAAGAAGACTTGGGAAATATTTTCATGGACGAGTTGAAGTGCCAATTTTGGCTGACAAACAGGATCGCTTTGGCTTAGGGTATAGCCTAGACGCAAAACAAAGGAGAAAGGAAATAGAGAGGGAGTAAGAGAGACGAAGAGCACGATTGAGTGGGGCAGAGATCAAGTGGGAATCAATGAATTTTCCTCATATATCCAATATATTCATGCTAGAAGGAAGTATCTATCCTGAACAAAAGATGACAGGGGAAGGAATGGCCGAAATTTTGATGGAAAATCTAAACATCAACGTCATATCTGAAGAGAAAGTGATGGAAGGAGACCTAGCAAGCATTCGCCCTTATGAGCCTAGAAGTGTTCTGAACAACTAGACTATGGAAGAAATTCTTGTTGCTTTAAAGCCTAGAAGCAATAAGAATCTTTTGTGAAATAGGCTCATGTTCAAAACGTCTTTATTTCAATAAAATACACTTTTATGTCTTATTGTAATACCCCTACCCGTATTCATTGCCGGAATAGGGTACGAGGCATTACCGGAGTTTACGAATTAATTTTTTTTTTATATTCAATATAGCCCCTTTATAAATATCTAACCTTCCCTGCAATATTAAATCGAGACAAATCCACATCAACCAAATCAATTCAACATATTTTCAAGATAAATTCATGCATATTTATAAGATAACGTCATCACATATCTAAAACCAGGTTTGTTAACCATACTAATGGCTAACTTTACATTCATTTCACGTTAACATTTACTTTGTTAGCTTATACATGCCATTGATTTCCAAAATAAAGTTTCTTTATATACCGAAATCCTAAGGTTGACAGTGTGATGTGTCTCCGACCAAATCCGACCTCCAAGCTCTTAACACTACAAAACAGGGAAAAAGGAAACGGGGTAAGCACTTCGTGCTTAGTGAGCTCATGTAACAAGAATTATACTTACCTAATATTTTCAATACAATACAATAAGCATCCATATATCCGTTCAATGCATTATTACCCTAATATGCACAAACTCAACATTCAAGTTAGTACAATAATTTCCATGTACCAATAATATATATACCATGATTGATGAGCTCGTCAATACCATGATTTCCATTTCCTTGTTATTTTTCCATATTTATCCCGTTGAATTTATCAGAATTTCGATGGATTTTCAGATGTACACATTTATTGTACAATTCCGGGTCCGTCAATTCATATTCATGTGCGCACATATCCATTTCAAAGAGCACACTCCCGCGAACCTCAAACTTGCAGCGGGATTACCAGTCCAGGCTAAATCCTTGCAATATAAACTCATAGAGTATTGTCGGGATTACCGGTCCAAAGCTAAATCTCGCAACGACAATTACTCTAATGAGCTTGGATCCGAATTACCGGTCCAAAGCTAAATTCAGACCCTAATTCGGATTACCCATCCGGGCTAAATCCGTTTTACACATATTCTTCGGGAAGGCTATATCAGGATAGGATCACCCGTCCGGGCTAGATCATTTTTACCGTCAATTTCTTTTCAGAGATCCGTCGAATTTTCCTTTCATTCAACTGGGATTTCTTCCCATTTTATCAAATATATCAATGTTTCATTAATTTTCATACAATGAACACTCAAATCATATTCACATCAATAACATACAATCTCAGGAATTTAAGAATATAATTCAAGTTACACGAACTTACCTTGATACTTGTTTGTAAACAATAAAAATCTACTAATCCCGAACTTTTTCCTTTCCTCGATCTAGCTTCGTATTTGAATCTTCCGAATTTGGTGCAAAAATTATGAAATACCAGCTTAGAGAACCCTCCTATGGCGTTTTTAGCTGCTGGAATTGAAGAGAAATGAAGAGAAATCTAGATAATTCCTATTTAGTCCTAGTTTTATTTAGTTAATTTTGCAATATTCCAATTTTACCCTTAATTTATCAATTTTTCTGCTGATTTCATACCTTTGCCGTCCAGCCCAAATAACTTTTGGGTCTAATTTCATTTTAAATCCTTTCTCGTTAGACTTTTAAGCTATTTAATCATTCTAGCAACTTTTACACGTATTACAATTTAGTCCTTTTTATTTAATTGACTACCCAAACATTAAAATTTCCTAACGAAATTTTAATACCACATTAATAACATTTCATAAATATTTATAAAATTATTTTTGACTCGGTTTTACAAGATAGAGGCCTCGATACCTTGTTTTTACCCAATTTCTTCAACAATTTCTTCAATAATTTCTTTTTCTATCTAATCACTAAATCGGTAAAATTTTTCTATCAATATTTTCATACGATTTTCCTATCATATCAATTTTCATGCAAAAATATTAAAATAAATTTCTCTTTAAATCGGATTTGTGGTTACGAAACCACTGCTCCGATAATTTTGAATTTAGGCCATTACAACTCTCCCCCTTTTAAGGATTTTCGTCCTCGAAAATCTTACCAGTAAAGAGATTTGGGTATTGTTTCCTCATTGCCTCCTCCGGTTCCCATGTCGCTTCCTCAATCCTATGCTTTTGCCACAATACTTTCATCAAATTTATCTTTTTATTTCTAAGCTCTTTTGTCTCTCGTGCCAATATCTTGACCGGTTCTTCACTGTAAGTCATATCCGGTTGAATCTCCACTTCTGTCAGAGAAATAACATGTGAAGGATCTGATCGATATCGTCGTAACATAGATACATGAAAAAAATTATGAATTCTATCAAGTTCCAGTGATAATGCCAATCGATAAGCGGCCGGTCCAATTCTTTCTATGATTTCATATAGCCCGATAAATCTTGGACTCAGTTTACTCTTTCGACCAAATCGGAGGACTTTCTTCCAAAGAGACACTTTCAGGAATACCTTGTCACCGACTTGAAATTCAATCTCTTTTCGTTTAAGGTCGGCATATGATTTTTGACGATCGGAAGCTGCTTTTAGACTATTTCGAATAACCTTTACTTTTTCTTCTGTTTCTTGGATCAAATCAATCCCATGTATCTTCCTTTCACTAAGCTCTGTCCAATATAACGGTGTTCTACATTTTCTACCATACAAAGCTTCATAAGGAGCCATTTTAATACTGGACTGATAACTATTATTGTAAGCAAATTCAATCAAAGGTAGATACCTCTCCCAATTACCTTCAAACTCTAGTATACAACATCGGAGCATATCTTCCAATACTTGAATTACACGCTCAGATTGATCATCTGTTTGAGGATGAAATGCAGTGCTGAAATACAAATGAGTACCCAAAGCTTCTTGCAATTTGTCCCAGAAACGAGACGTAAATCGGGGATCTCTATCTGATATAATTGAGACAGGCACTCCATGTAGCCTGACAATCTCGTATATGTACAGTTCAGCTAGTTTATCTAAAGAATAATCCATACGTACCGGAATAAAGTGAGATGACTTTGTCAATAGGTCTACAATCACCCAAATAGTATCTTTTTTCCTCGGAGACAAAGGTAACCTCGATACAAAATCCATAGTGATTCTTTCCCATTTTCATTCCGGTATAGTAATTGGCTGAAGTAACCCCGAAGGTACCCCGAAGGTACCTGATGTTCAGCTTTAACTTGCTGACATATTAAACACCTTGATACAAACTCAGAGATATCACGTTTCATTCCCAACCACCAGTACATCTTTTTCAGATCATTATACATTTTATTACTCCCCGGATGTACAGACATAGTCTTCTTTGTGAGCCTCGGGTAGAATCTTTCAGATAAGCTCGAATTCGAGGTACACATACCCTACCTCTGAATAATAAACAACCATCAGAACCAATCTGAAATTCAGAATCATTACCTGACTCACACTGTGCCCATTTAACTTGTAACTTCTCATTATTCTTCTGAGCTTCACATATTTGCTGTAAAAATGTCGGTTTAGCTCTTAATTCTACTAGGATTGAACCATCATCAGTCAATGATAACCGGGTATTCATAGCTCGTAAAGCAAACAGAGATTTTCGGCTCAAATCATCAGCTACAACATTAGCCTTACTCGGATGGTAATCAATAATCAAATCATAGTCCTTTATCAGTTCAAGCCACCTACGCTGTCGCAAATTCAAATCTTTCTGTGTCATCAAATATTTCAAGCTTTTATGATCAGTATAAATATGACATTTCTCAACGTACAAGTAATGCCGCCATATCTTTAGCGCAAATACAATAGCAGCTAATTCAAGATCATGTACTGGGTAATTTCTTTCATGTGGTTTAAGTTGTCTTGAAGCATAGGCTATTACTTTACCTTCTTGCATCAAAACACAACCTAAACCATTTAATGAGGCGTCCTTTGTAAATAACAAATTCCTTACCGGTTCATTTGCACTAATACAGTGCTTTCGTTAATAGGTCTTTCAATCGGTTGAAACTTTGTTGACATTCATCATCCACTCGAACTTTACATCTTTTCGCAATAATCGAGTCATTGGAGAAGCTATCATAGAGAATCCTGTACAAATCCCCGATAATAACCAGCTAAACCCAAGAAACTTCTAACTTCGGATACATTCTTGGTGGACTCCAATTGACAATAGTGAGATTTTACTTGGATTCATACGATGCCTTGGCAGATACAATATGTCCTAGAAAACCCACTTCTCGAAGCCAAAATTCACATTTCTTGAATTTAGCATATA
Source organism: Gossypium arboreum (assembly GCF_025698485.1). Taxonomy (NCBI): domain Eukaryota; kingdom Viridiplantae; phylum Streptophyta; class Magnoliopsida; order Malvales; family Malvaceae; genus Gossypium; species Gossypium arboreum. The sequence goes on along the minus strand of NC_069070.1, from coordinate 114,939,528 downwards.
ATCGCTTCTCGCAGAATTTGCAACACAATTCTCAAATGTTCGCATGTTCTTCTTCATCCGGAGAATAAACCAAAATATCATCAATGAATACTACTACAAATCTGTCTAAGCACGGTGCGAATATCCGGTTCATCAAATCCATGAATATCGCAGTGCATTAGTTAGCCCAAATGGCATAACTAGAAACTCATAATGCCCGTACCTGGTTCTAAAGGTTATTTTTGGCACATCTGACTCCTTTACCCGTAACTGATAATAACCCGATCGAAGATCAATCTTTGAAAACACAGTAGCACCTTTCAATTGATCAAATAAATCATCAATTCGGGGTAACGGGTACTTATTCTTTATGGTTACTTTATTAAGCTGTCGGTAGTCGATACACAATCTCAAAGACCTATCTTTCTTTTTCACAAACAGAACCGGAAAACCCCAAGGTGAATGACTCGATCGGACAAAACCCCTGTCAACAAGTTCTTGCAACTGTGTCTTTAACTCCTTTAATTCCGTAGGAGCCATACGATATGGAGCTATGGAGATCGGAGTAGTTCCCAGAATCAAATCTATAGAAAATTCCACTTCTCTTTCTGGTGGCAATCCTGGTAATTCCTTTGGAAACACATCGGAAAATTCACATACCACTGGAACTGCCTGTATCTTTGACTCAGATACCTTGGTGTCGAGTACATAAGCCAAGTAAGCATCATACCTTTTTTTGACATACCTTTGTGCTGCCATTACTGAAATCACATCAGATAACCCCTCTGTCTGATCAAATTTAACCCAGAGCAACTCACCATTCTGACATTTTAGCACAATATATTTTTGTCTACAATTTACTACCGCATCATGCTGGGTTAACCAATCCATGCCCAATATCACGTCAAATTCATCAAATGTCAGTAACATCAAATCAGCCAGGAAACAATAACCTCTTACCATCAGTGGACAATTTTTACAAATTTTATCCACCAACACAGACTGACCTAGGGGGTTCGAGACTTTAACCACAAATTCAGTAGGTTCAACAGGTAAATTTTTAACAATTGCAAGTTTAACACATATATATATGAATGCGTAGAACCAGGATCAATTAATGCAGTAATATCAATATCAAGTAAAAAAAATGTACCAGTAATAATATCAGGTGTTGAGGCATCTTCTTTGGCACGAATGGCATATGTCCTAGCAGGTGCTCGTGCTTCAGACCTGCTTGCAATATCTTTCGTAGCTCCTCAGCTACCACTGACATTACCAGATGGTCGAGGTGGTCTACCTCTCGAAACTGGATTACTCGGCTTCGATATCTGTTCAGCTTCATTTTCACCTCTTTCTGAACAATCTCTGAGGAAATGGTCAAAAGAACCACATCGGTAACAAGCCCCGCTCTTTAATCGACATTCACCAAAATGAGCTTTATTACAAGATCGGCATCTCGGCTTAGGAGTGCCAACACTACCAACACCGCCACCGATGGAGCGAAGGTCTTGGATTAGTGCGTTGAGAACCTCGCTCTCTGCCCGAATACCCAATGGCTGAAGTAGAACGATCCTGATACTTCTTCAATTTCTTTGAAGCAGAAAACTAGGATGTTCCCACCGGTCTTTTACTAAAAATTAGAGCTTCCCTCTCAGCCTGTTTCTTTTCTTTGCTCAATTCTTCTGCTTTATAAGCTCTCTCTGCCAATGTAGCAAACTTTCAAATTTCAAGAATTCCGATCAGTAGTTTAATGTCTTCATTTAACCCTTCTTCGAATCGTTTGCACATTTCAACCGATGTACCCATTCTCGAGCATATTTACTCAATCGAACAAATTCTCTTTCATATTCGAGATATCGATCATTACCTGTTTCAACTCAAGAAATTCTTTTCTTTTCTGATCGAGAAACCTTTGGCTGATATATTTTTTTCTAAACTCGGTCTGAAAGAATTCCCATGTAATTTCTTCTTTCGGAACAACTGAAGCTTTAGTATTCCACCAATGGTAAGCTGTGTCTTTTAGCAGTGAGACGCCACATTTCAAACATTCTTCTAGTGTACAAGATAATTCTTCCAGAACCCGAGTAGTGTTTTCTAACTAGAATTCAGCCCGTTCAGAATCATCATCAACTACTGCTCGAAATTCTTCGGCCCCATATTTTCAAATTTTATCTACTGGAGCTTTTCCTTTTCTGACAGATTCAGTACCTGCACCCTGTGGGATCTCGGGAACAGGTGAAGGAGCAGGAGGGGGAGCTTGAACTTGCTGCACTACAGGGTTAGTTCTTAAATATTGATTAAACCATTCATTCATCATTTGAAAGAAGGCTATTTTTTCCTCCTCCCTTCGACCCTCTGTCTCGGGCCTTCTACTGTTAGTTTCTTCCCTTTGTACTGAAGTCGGAGCATGACTCCCAGCTTCCTCAGATTGAGCCCGGTCGGATGACATTACTATAAGAAAAACACATTTTAAATGGTCAGGAGATATCACACTATCAATAATAATTTAAATGGCATGTATAGCTAATCTCGTATTTGCTACATCGGTCCTAGAATCGGCTAAACCGTAGCTCTGATACCAATAAATATAATACCCCTACCCGTAATCATTGCCGGAATAGGGTACGAGGCATTACCGGAGTTTACGAATTAATTTTTTTTTTATATTCAATATAGCCCCTTTATAAATATCTAACCTTCCCTGCAATATTAAATCGAGACAAATCCACATCAACCAAATCAATTTAACATATTTTCAAGATAAATTCATGCATATTTATAAGATAACGTCATCACATATCTAAAACCAGGTTTGTTAACCATACTAATGGCTAACTTTACATTCATTTCACGTTAACATTTACTTTGTTAGCTTATACATGCCATTGATTTCTAAAATAAAGTTTCTTTATATACCGAAATCCTGAGGTTGACAGTGTGATGTGTCTCCGACCAAATCCGACCTCCAAGCTCTTAACACTACAAAACAGGGAAAAAGGAAACGGGGTAAGCACTTCGTGCTTAGTAAGCTCATGTAACAAGAATTATACTTACCTAATATTTTCAATACAATACAATAAACATCCATATATCCATTCAATGCATTATTACCCTAATATGCACAAACTCAACATTAAAGTTAGTACAATAATTTCCATGTACCAATAATATATATACCATGATTGATGAGCTCGTCAATACCATGATTTCCATTTCCTTGTTATTTTTCCATATTTATCCCATTGAATTTATCGAAATTTCGATGAATTTTTAGAGGCACACATTTATTGTACAATTCCGGGTCCGTCAATTCATATTCATATGCGCACATATCCATTTCAAAGAGCACACTCCCATGAACCTCAACCTTGCAATGGGATTACCATCGAGCTAAATCTCGCAATATAAACTCATAGAGTATTGTCGGGATTACAGTACCCAAAGCTAAATCTCGCAATGACAATTACTCTAATGAGCTTGGATCTGAATTACTATCCAAAGCTAAATTCAGCACCTAATTCGGATTACCCGTCCAAGCTAAATCTGCTTTTACACATATTCTTCGGAGGGCTATATCAGATAGGATCACCCGTCCGGGCTAGATCCTTTTTACCGTCAATTTCTTTTCAGAGATCCATCGAATTTTCCTTTCATTCAACCGAGATTTCTTCCCATTTTATCAAATATATCAATGTTTCATTAATTTTCATACAATGAACACTCAAATCATATTCACATCAATAACATACAATCTCAAGCATTTAAGAATATAATTCAACTTACACGAACTTACCTTGATACTTGTTTGTAAACAATAAAAATCTACTAATCCTGAACTTTTTCCTTTCCTCGATCTAGCTTCGTATTTGAATCTTCCGGATTTGGTGCAAAAATTATGAAATACCAGCTTAGAGAACCCTCCTATGGCGTTTTTAGCTGCTGGAATTGAAGAGAAATGAAGAGAAATCTAGATATTTCCTATTTAGTCCTACTTTTATTTAGTTAATTTTGCAATATTCCAATTTTACCCTTAATTTATCAATTTTTCTGCTGATTTCATACCCTTGCCGTCCAGCCCAAATAACTTTTGGGTCTAATTTCCTTTTAAATCCTTTCTCATTAGACTTTTAAGCTATTTAATCATTCTAGCAACTTTTACACCTATTACAATTTACTCCTTTTCATTTAATTGACTACCCAAACATTAAAATTTCCTAACGAAATTTTAATACCACATTAATAACATTTCATAAATATTTATAAAATTATTTTTGACTTGGTTTTACGAGATAGAGGTCTCGATACCTTGTTTTTACCCAATTTCTTCAATAATTTCTTTTTCTATATAATCACTAAATTGGTAAAATTTTTCTATCAATATTTTCATACGATTTTCCTATCATATCAATTTTCATGCAAAAATATTGAAATAAATTTCTCTTTAAATTGGATTTGTGGTTACGAAACCACTGTTCCGATAATTTTGAATTTAGACCATTACACTTATTCTGAGCAAATATTCTTTTATCCTGAGCAAATGTTTTTTTTTTGTATTTCATTCATAATCATGCCATACAAATAAGCTATCCTTAGATTTATTTTTTGGATATCTTTTCGTGCCTACAAAAGGTCTTTAGATATCAATGACACGAGTGACGCTGTTACGGACTCAAAATTCCCTTTTGAGCGAGACATGTGTTTGGAGGGATCTCAAGATTTTGAAGATGATGGAGACTGTAACTTATCTCTGAATTTGTTAAGGATGGTAAAGCAGGAAGAGAAACAGATCCTACCTCACAAGGAGATGATAGAGAATGTGACCTTGGAGGAAGGGAAAGAGGTGAACATTGGAACTTGTATAACCGAGGAAACAAGACGGGACCTTATTGAATTATTGCAAGAGTTCAAGGATGTCTTCTTGTGGTCGTATTAGGATATGCCTGGGTTGAGCGCCGATTTTGTAAGTACACCGCGTCCCCATAAAAGAGGAGTGCAAGCCAGTTCAACAGAAGCTCTGAAGGATGAGACCTGATGTTACAGTAAAAATAAGAGAAGATGTTAAGAATCAATTTGATGCCGGGTTCTTACAAGTGGTTAATTATTCAGAATGGGTAGCCAACGTTGTCTCTGTCCCTAAGAAAGATGGAAAAGTGCGGATATGTGTAGATTACAAAGACTTAAAAAAGGCCAGCCTAAATGACAATTTCCCACTGCCTCACATCAACACTTTGGTGGATAACATAGCAGGTTACTCATTGTTCTCCTTCATGGATGGTTTCTCTAGATATAATCAGATAAAGATGCATCCTGAAGACATGGAAAAGACTATATTCATAACATTGTGGGGAACATTTTGCTATAAGGTGATGCCATTTGGGTTAAAAAATGCGGGAGCAACGTATCAAAGAGCCATAGTAACCTTATTTCATAACATGATGCACAAGGAAATTGAGCTTTACGTCGACGATATGATCGCAAAATCCTGAACAGAAAATAAGTATGTATAGGTTTTGAGGAAATTATTCTTGAGGCTGAGAAAGTTTCAACTAAAGCTTAATCCAATAAAATGTACTTTCGGGGCTAGGTCAAGAAAGCTACTCGGTTTCATAGTCAGCGAAAAGAGAATTGAGATGAAATCCGATCCAGATGAGTATTTGTAAGGTTCCAGCTCATTACTGCAATATTGACGAAGAAGATGAGAGAGATGATTATCCTTGATATCATGATATTCTGCGATATGTGAAGAACCGTGAATACCTGATCAAGCAACTAAAAATGATAAGAGAATATTGAGGAGGCTGGCTAGTGACTATGTCTTAGACGGAGGGATCATGTATAAAAGGAGGAAAGATCATGTGCTGCTAAGATGTGTTGACGCTGTTGAAGCTAAGAAAATCCTAAAAGAAGTCCATGAAGGTGTCTGCGGGACGCATGCTAATGGGTTCACAATGGCCAGGCAAAACATGAGATTCGGATATTATTGGTCTACGATGGAGGGAGATTGCATCAGTTACGGCAAGAAATGCCATAAGTGCCAAATTTATTGAGACAAGATCCATATGCCTCCTTCACATCTTCATGTTATATCTTCACCATTGCCTTTCTCAATGTGAGGCATGGACGTCATTAGGCTGATTTCCCCGAAGGCTTCTAATGGACATCGATTCATCTTTGTGGTCATCGATTACTTCACCAAGTGGTAGATGCTACTTTATACGCCAATGTCACAAAGTCGATGGTCAGCAAGTTCTTGAAGAAGGAGATCATATGTCGATATGGCATGCCAGAAAGGATCATATCCGAGAACACGTTAAATTTGAATAACAGTGTGATAGTGGAGGTCTGAATCAGTTCAAAATTAAGTACCACAACTCGTCACCATATCCCCCAAAAACGAATGGTGCAGTTGAGGCAGCTAATAAAAATATCAAGAAAATCATGGGGAAAATGACTGAGACCTACAAGGATTAGCATGAAAAGTTACCATTTGCTCTCTATGCCTATCGAACATCTATCAGAACTTCTACTGGGGCAACACCTTATTCATTGGTTTATGGGATGGAGGCAGTTTTGCCCATTGAAGTTGAAATTCCTTCTCTTCGGGTTTTATCAGAGTTGAAGCTGGACGAAACAGAATGGATCCAATCTTGATATAATCAGCTGAACTTGATTGAATAAAAGAGGCTAAAAACTATTCGTCATGGACAAATGTATCAGAAGCGAATGATGTGAGCCTACAATAAAAAGGTTTTCCCTAAGGTATTTCATGAGGGGAACTTGGTATTAAAAAAAGATCATTCCTATGCAAAAAGATTTTAAAGGGAAATGGATGCCAAACTGGAAAAGGCCTTATGTGGTAAGGAAGGCTTTTTCTGGAGAAGCGTTGATATTAACGGAGATGGATGGTAGGAGCCTGCCTAACCCAATAAATTCGGATTCAGTTAAAAGGTACTTCACTTAAAAGGAGACTAAGGTGAAAACCTGCGAAGGGCGCCTAAAAAAAATAAAAAAGGAGAGGCCGAGGTAAAAACCCGTAAAGGGCGCATTGAGACCAAAGGAGTTTTAAATTAAAAACCCGAAAAGGGAGTTCAAATTTCGATCGAAGATGAGGCATGTGGTAGTCTTGCTCTGCTTGAATTAACGAAGAGGAAGTATGCTACATTTTGGGGCATCGACGAAGTACTTTAGATCTCCCATGCACATGATAAGGTCAAAATGGTCCTCGAAGAGTTCGTACAGAGAAGCTCAGGCTACGATATCTGGGGCACTTATTTGTTTCCTTTTCCTATTTTTGTATTTCGGCAATGTTTACTTTCTTTGATTAATCCATTCTTTTTGAATTTTGTTCCTAATAAATTTTAGTTTTGTTTATCTTTATAATTTTTCTCAAGCGCTCGTATTGAAATAAGGATTAATGGACTAATAACATTTTCACAAAAGGAGTTTTGTCTATTACTCTAGAAGTTTATAAACTGTGCAGGAACCTGAAACATGACTATTGTTTAGAACTTACCCAACTTAAGGGTTCAAAATATTTAAGTCCAAATTGAGATTATCTCTTCGAATTTTCAGTTAAAGATATCGGTTGAACAAGAAGATAAGATATCGCGTCAATAACGGAAACGAGCGAGATCAACTCAAGTATAAAAGGGGATCATTCTTGAGAAAAGAGAAATGATATTCCTCTTTCATGCAAATATCGGGTGTACACATCTGGTCATAACACCCGAGGAATGGTGTAATAGACCAAATTGATGGAAGGATTGAAATCCTATACCCTTGAGTTGCAGTGGGTTGGATTGAAGAAGATGATTTTCTATCGAAGATACTAGCTGAGTAAAAAAGACAGCATAATATGTCGGTGATAAAGCTCTGGTGAATAACGAGTGATGACACTATAAACATTTAAAAAGGAATCATTCTCATGACATTTCTACATTCATATCATTCATATCACATTTTGGTTCGAAGCATTTGATTCATTCTGATCATAGCATCCTAATCATTTGGCATAAACATAGGCATATGAAATCGAGTCTACAGGTCATGTCACCTAGAGGACGGTGTAGCAATACCGGTGAATTCACAGATCTTATCTCCATAAGCAGTAGTGAAGCAGGTCAAAGACGCCGAATCTTATCTCCATGTAGTGGCAATGGAGCAGATTTAAGCCACTAGCCTTATCTCCTTGAGGTTGCAGTGGAGCAGGCTCAAGATACAGTCTTATCTCCCTGAAGTTGTAACGGAGCAGACTGAAAGTTGCAGATCTTATCTCCTTAAGCAGTAGTGGAGCAGGTCGAAGATGGCAAATCCTATCTCTATGTAGCGGTAATGGAGCAGATTTAAGCCACCAGACTTATCTCCCTGAAGTTGCAGTGGAGCAGGCTCAAGATACAAGTCTTATCCCTGAAGTTGTAGTGGAGCAGACTGAAAATTGCAGATCTTATCTCCCTAAGCAGTAGTTGAGCAGATCGAAGACGGTGGATCTTATCTCCATGTAGCGACAATGAAGCAGATCTAAGCTACAAGTCTTATCTCTCTAAAAGTTGCGGTGAAGCAGACTGAAGATAGTGGATTTTATTTCCCTGAAGATGCAGAGGAACAGATTGAAGCTAAATAAACAGATCATATCCAACCTTATCTCCCTGAAGTTGCAGTGGAGCAGGCTGGAATTACCAGTTCCATTCTCCTTGAAGTTCCAGTGGAGTAGATCGAAACTACAAATATTTTTTCCCTGAAATTACATTTGAATGGACAGAAGCAATAATTTTCGTACCCCTGAAGATACAGTGGACTAGAGCAAGGCTACGTGAGGAAAAGAAGTATCAAGAAGTCAAGACTAGTAAGACCGGGCAAAATTGGCCCTTTTAAAGTCTTTGCTCCATTCTCGTTCCATGACAACAAGCAAAGAGGGGCAGCTGTAGAGCCCAATTTTAACTTGGGCCCAAAAACAAAACCAAATAAAAAAACAAAGTCCAAAATAACTAAACTAGTCCAAAATTACAGCCCAAATTAAATACCCAAACTAAAGACCTAGGCCCAAAACCCTAGCCCACCTAGCACTAACCCACAACCAGCAAAAACAGAAAACCCTAGGTGTACCGCACCTAGGTTGGTTGCCTACGCCTCCCTCGTGTGCCGAACGCCACTCCTCCGCGTCGTGCGCCGCTCCACCACGCCACGTCAGTGGCATGCTCGCCCACGTACCTGCAAGCAAACGCAAAAAGAAGGACAGCACAGCAAAGAAGTTTTCGTTTTTGTTCCTTTCTCTTTTAGCTATAAAAAGCCCAAACAATGATTGTATTGGGGACTTTTTTTGCATACACAAATATACTCAGAGAAATTTAATACAAAAACCCTAAAGGTGATTTTTTATATTTTAGTTACTGTTATTAGTGCATATATAATAATAGAAAGAGAGGGGAGAAGCTTACCCGTTGCTTCGAATTTTGCCACTGAGAGTGGCCGAGGTCGTCACCTCCGATGAAAGGCAACCTTTTTTTCTTAAAAAAAAACCTAGATCGAGGGGTTCTTTTGTGCTTTTATCTCTTTTTTCTTTTCGATTTTTGGCTAAAACACCCCAAAGCTAGGCTTTATTCGAAAAAAGGGCTTAAAAGAGGGGGTTTTCCTTTTTCCGGCGTCAGAGCCATGGCCGGGCTTAGAGGGAAGGGAGAGAGTTGAGAGGATGCTAAAGTTTTTTTAAAAAAAAAAAAGAAAGTGAAATGATTTTTTTTAAAGGAAAATTTGACTTATATAGGGGATCCAAAACGACGTCGTTTTGGCCTATTTTTCTATACCCCCAAACGGTGACGTTTTGAGCCTTGCCCGTCTGACCGACTCAACCCGCTAGGAGATCCGTGTGTTTTTTAAGCGATGGTCTATTTCCCAGTTTGGTCCTTCCTATTTTTTATGATTTTACAATTAAAGTTATTTGTATTTCTAAATTTGCCTCACGGGTTTGCTGCAATTTCAAATTGGTCCCCCCTGGCAACGGTGCATTTAGAGGAAAGGGGTATTTGTTTTCTTGGTCCCTTCCTATTTTGCGTGTGTTTTAATTCGATCCCTCCCCTCTCTTTTATTTCTAATTTGGCCCCAAAACTTCCATTTTCAATTCAATGTGGTCCCTTTTCGATTATTTTTGCCATTTTACTATACAATTAATTAATTTGAGTCTTATATTTATTATTATTTTTATTATTATTTTGAGTATTATTATTTCTATTATTGCTATTACTATTGTTTTTATTTGTATTATTACTGTCATTATCATTATTATTATTATTTATTATTATGTTTAAACTTTTCTTCATGTGATTTATTTTGTTTTTATATATGTATATACATTACTTATTCTAGATTTTGTCATATATTATTATTTTAAAAAATCATTTTGTATATTATTGATTTTCAAATCCTTTTCTTACATTATTATTGTTTTTAAAAAAGCATTTTGTATATTGCATTATTATTGATGTTTTTTAGTGTATTAATAACAAAATTTCATTTATATAAAAAATAAAAATATTTTTAAAGCAATATTTATTCCTTTTAAATAATAAAATTTTAATAATTTTATAATTAAATTTGAATTCGGTTGATGATATTACCAACTTAATTATACTTTTAACATATACTATGAAAGATTAAAAAATAATTTTTAAAAATAATTTAAAGTTAATCAAATACTAATGTGTTTTCTTTTTCTTTTCTTTTAAAAACTTTGTTGATTAATTTTATAATATTATGGCTTTGTTTTATTATTAGGATGGTTTTTCAATATTTTGAGTAATATTATTAACATTGGTTTTAAAGATTGATTAATACAATCTTTAAAAGGATTACAATCGGTTATTTTTTAATATTAAATTTCTTGAATATTATTAAAAATAGCACTTTCGCTTAGATATTATCGTTAGCTAGTGTGATTGTCGTCAATCTTGTATTTGTGTTCATATTGTGTTTGATATATTGGCACTATCGTAGTATCAAAAAAGCACTCAAGTGACTTTTATTTTTTATGAAAAAAACTACTAGTTATATATTGGCATCATAAAAACTTATTCTCTAATATAATTGTAGGAGTTCTCATTTATTTTACGATATGATATTAGTTCTGTTTGTGCCGAGAATGGCATTCAAGTAAAGCCTCCTAACAATGCTATCATCAAAATTCGATCTTAATCCAAATCCTTGAGAAAGCAGTCCACTCCAACACTTGAGCTAATTGTATGTTGACCTCAAAAACTTTAATGAAAACAATAATATGATTGGTTTTACATTTAGTCATATTATATATTAGCATATTGAATATTAATATTACAAATTAATTTATATGAATTTTTTAAACATTTTAATTTTTTTTTAAAATTAACTCCACCGTCAAAATTTTCACCAAAGCTTCCAACCCAGATTCTATTAAAATAAATTCACCAAAAAAAGGGAAACTAAATCATAAAAGAAAAGAACTTTGAATGAAAAATGCCAAAAATTTTACAGTTATAGCAAGTTGTTTATGAAAATTTAATCTCTTACTAGAGATGGACTTATTATCCTTTTTGTTTGATTCTTGGTCATGGATCTAGAATTAAACTTGATTGACAAAAGCCCAATTCAACTTAAGTACTTAACCACAGTTGAACCCTTTCATGGGCTTTACCCCAAAACTCCCACAATCATTATCACCACGTATCATTTTGTCATCATCACCCCTATTATGTCATCTAATCCCCACCCCTCCACAATTTCTTTTAATACCTTTTCTCCATCGTAGAAACTAGAATCCAAGATTTTGCCATAGCAGTGTAAAGAACAAAAAGAAAAAAAAAAGAATATATATATATATAGAGGGAAAATGGGAAGGATATTTGTGGTTGAGCTTGATGGAAGGTCTTATAGATGCAAGTTTTGTAGAACTCACTTGGCTCTCCCTGATGATCTTGTTTCCAGGGTACCAACTTTCATTTTCTTCTCTTTATCTCCTTTGTGTTTCTGGGTTTTTCATTTCTGAGCCATTTGTTTTGCAGTTATCATCTAAAAATTATGTTTTGGTAGTAAAAGTTGGTTCTTGTAGTTATTATTGATGAAAGAAAGCTTAAAGTTGACAACTTTTGATGTTTGGATCCTGTTGTCTTTAGCTAGGTAACACTAGAAACATGATCAATAACAGTACTATTGGTTTTATGATAGGTTGTTGATGATAGGTTGTGAAATGAATATGTGTGTTTTGTGCAAATGTAGTTGCCATTTAAGGGAAGATTAAATAGGAGAACCTCACAGTTTAGGATTTTGGGGAATTGGGGGAAAATGTGAAATTTCAGTAAAGATTAGGATTCCATTTACTTGTCAATTAGGAACTTGATTTGTCTCTGTTGATTTAAAATCACAAATGTGGAACTCATGGACATAACAACAGTTTCACCAAAAGACCTCATCCTCTTTTAAGATTGGGAAATTTCTTGGGTTGATGCAATCATTTATGCCTTAGCTAAGAGCCTTTATGTTCTTAAAATTATGTTCTTAAAATTACTAAACCTGAAGGTTTATTTGCTTTTCCAATGAGCTTTAGTTTGATGTATCAATTATGTGTCGTTAAATTTTGATATTAACAGTATGCAATGCATAGTTGTACTCCATGCTAACAACTTCTTTCGAATTTTCTCCATTTGTTCAGTCTTTCCATTGTCGCCGGGGGAAAGCCTACCTCTTCAATAATGCGTAAGATCTCATAGTTTCTTCGAAGATTGCTTGACTGATTTCTTTTCCCTTTTTCTTTAATGGAATGTTCATTTGGTTATCCGGATCTCATACCTTATTCTTGGCTGTGCAATACTGAAATTTTCCTATTACACCATCACGATCTTTACAAAAGCAATGAATCTTCAAAGTCTCGTAAGTGCGCGACATTTGAAGCTTTGAATCGCTTATTGTTTAGAATTCCATTCTCCAGGGTGAACATAACAGTTGGAGCCTTGGAAGAGAGGGTGATGTTATCTGGAATGCATACTGTGGCTGATATATTTTGCTGCTGTTGTGGACAAATTGTTGGCTGGAAATACGTAATTCCCGTCTTAAACACATACACACACACACATTTTCAGATAATTCAAGATTGACAGCAAATCTAGCACCCGAAGACTGTATTCATAATCGAATCTAACTAACTTTCGTCTTTACTTTGAAGGAGGCTGCGCATGAGAAGAGTCAAAAGTACAAAGAAGGAAAGTTTGTTCTTGAGAGGTAAAACGTTTTTCTTTAGCCTTTTGGTTCCTTCATTTCTTCTTAACAATGGAAACATCATATAGGTTAGTCCGTTCTTTTGCATCGGACAGGGGAAGGATCGTGGATGAAATTGACTTCTCGTCGGAAGTATACATTGATACCCGTCCTAGTATGAGCGATGGCGAAGACGCGTAGGATGTAAACCACTGTTTCTGAGCTAGATCTAGAAATATAATATAGTAGCAGCAGGTGTAATGTATGTACATACATATATGCAGGGAAATAATGTAAGAAATTGGCGTGGAAGATTTGGTGTTTGCAACTTGATCCATCTGACAAAGTACTTGTATGTTAGTTCCATGATGTGTCTGGTACAAACATTCTTATGTTCTGTTGGGCATGCATATAACTCAAGATTCAGGCTTTATCAAAGTTCCTTTTTTTAGTTGAGACCATTTCCTTTATTAGCCACATGTTTGCAATCAAAGTTTGGAATTTTCAGTTTTCAAAACTATTTTTCATTCTTCATTTTATACGCTATAACCTATTTTATACAATATTAACTATAAATGAAAAATAAGTCTGAAAATTATTAAAATTACATTATTTAAAATTCTAAAGACAATGGCATTGTACTTCATAAAATTTTAATATATATATATAAATTAATAAAAAATCAAAAAAATTCTAAGATGTTCATAATTTTTTTTTCATTTCTATAACTAAGTACATTTGATATGTTAAGTAGGTTTTTATATCAATGTCAATAGAATTTTAATAATTCAATAATTTTTTCGTTCAATATAAAAATAATTTAACTAAAATTTGAAAGTTATCCGAAAAGAATTAAAAAAACCAAAATAACAAAAAAGAATGTTAAGCATTAATTTAATGAGTTTGCCTTTACTTTTTTACTTAGCTTTTGAAATTAAGTTATTTTATTAAACTAACGAATCTATAAAAGATAGCAATTTTATATTTAATTAATTAAATCATGAAAAGAAAAAACAAAAGAGAAGTTTGTCATTTACTTATGAATTACTTTAGGTAAAACGGTTTATGAGAACCTTTAAAACGACAAGCCGGTTTGATCATGTCAAGAGCCAACGTGTTTTTATCCGTCTATTAAGGTTGCCAGGCAAAGGCGAACTCTTCCAAAAAATAATATTTTTTAAGAAAAAATAAACGTTTTTTTTTTTCTCCTCCTCCTTTTGTTTTTCCCTTTAATTTTTTCATAAATTAACCTTTGCTCTTTTCATTTCTTTCCTACTTTTTTTTTCTTTTGTGTGTGTGTGTGTTTTTCTTGCAGAGAAACGGTATAAAGAAGGGAAAGTAAACAAGAATCAAAGATGGGAAAATCATCTTCTTTGAAGAAAAAACGTTCCAAAAAGTCATCTCAGGTAATTTCTTTTCCTTTCCCCCTTTTTAAATTTGAATCAAATTTCCTTTTTTGCGGTTAAAGTTTTGGTCAATTATGACCTGCAATTTGTAGTTTAGTGGTTTAAAGATTTACCCATTGTTTGGATGTGTAGGAACATGAAAGAAATCTTTAGGTTCATTCTTATTTTGGTTTTTTTTCTCCTTAGAAAGATTGGAAATTTTTGAACTGTTTCTAATCCAGGAAAGTGAAAGTTGAGAAATTTGGACGGGTACTTCTGGTGTTTTCTTCCTATAAAATCAAAAGTTTGAACTTTGGTTTAGTTTGTACTTAATATGGTGTTTTTAATTAGTTATTAGATAATCCTTGTTTTAGTAAGTAAAGTTAGCATTTATTAACGTTTAAATGAAAAGTTAGGGTGAAAACGGGTTCTTAATTTCTTTCCCTATGTATGTATGAATGTATGTATGTATGTGCATTCTTCATTTTAGTTGCGAATGAGGAAGAGAAATAAGGTTAAGGGCAAGAAAAGCAAATCCAAGAAGCTTCGACATCGGCAAGATGATTCTGTTTCTTATTCAGATGATAGTGATTCGACAAGTACCGTATCTATTTCATCCTCTAGTTCCGAGGATGATTATAAAAGTCAAAGGTCCCACTCTCGTAATAGGAAGGACATGAAAGGTAAAAAGAAGAGAGCTAGAAAGCGGTCCTCCGGTAGGGAAAGTAGTGAGAATTCTCCTTCTATAAAGAAACGTGGAGGATCAAGGAAGAGAACCAGTAAGAGGAAAAAGTCTACAAGAGATGTGATTATGAGTTCTCGTAGTAGTAGTAGGTCCTTGAGTTGCTCAACTTGTCCGAGTGACAGCGACCAGAGTGGATATGAGAAGAGAAAGGGCAGATCAGAAAGGAGGGAGAAATATGGTAGGTCGGAGAAGGTTAAAGGAAGAAGCAAAAGGAGTAAGGGCCGATCAAGGAGTTGTTCTTCTTGTAGTAGATATAATGAAGGATCTGATCATTCAATTGAGGAGAGAGTAATGGAAGAGAGCAACACGAGGCGGCTGAAATCGGTTATTACTGTTGTTAAGCGAGAAAATGAAAGCAGCAGAGAATTGATTGCTGATGAGCCTAAAGAAGATGTATATGATTACGATGATTACCCATCCTGTAGGAGCAATGATAGCAATGATGGCTGTAATCGGAGAGAGTTACAGCAATATCCCCATGCTGTATCTGAGACGAAAAGGCCTCCAGATGATGAGCAAGTAGAAGTTTCTAATGTCAGAACGAGCAGCATCGAGGAAATTAATGTTTCGAATGCAACTGATGGTTTAAATGGTGATGATATTGAATTGATTTTAAGACAGCGTGCACTGGAGAACTTGAAAAAGTTTCATGGTGGGCTCCAGAAAAACATTAATCCTCCAATTATTCCAAACAATAATAGTGCTGCTGATGTTAAAACACTGTCTTCTGTAAACACTGACTCGTTTCAGATTACAGCCCCTAAGGCAGATGATGGTAGAATGGTGATAACAAGCCAAGTGAGCCAACAGATTAGACAGTCTCCGGTTAGAAGAAACTCATCTGCCCTTACTAAGAATGATAGGAACACTCAACATATGAGTGATGGAAAATATTCCGAGACTGTCGGGAGTGATCTTGCTCCCCCATTGGCTCGAGTGGTTTCAACTTCTGTTCCTACTAATAAGCCGAAGTTGGTTATGTCACAAACCGGTCTTCAAGCTCCTAACACTCACACTATGCGGAAACAAGAAGCTTCCACCGAAGAACCTTATCAAGCCAAGTTGGTAACCGATAGTAATGTGGATGAGGGTGGTTTAGAAACCACCCAAACCATAAAACCCTCCGAGGAGAATGCAGCTTCTGTTTCTGATAGGCTGAAATCTGTTAAATTGCGAGCAGGACAGGAGCCACCTGATACTTATAGCACCCAAAAACAAGATTCTACTGCACTAGAATCTTCTCAAGGTAAGTCGGTAACTGAGAGTAGCGTGAATGATAGTAGTTCCCAAAGTGTGAACCCCCATGAATGTGGCAATCTGGGCAGTAAAGTTATCGATACATGCAATAAGCCAACTTCTTCTGGAAACATTAGCTCAGATAAACAGGAAGATGAGACCAAGGATAGTTCACAATTTCAACAAAAGACAATGTCAGTAATGCGGGGTGGGGAAATGGTACAGGTTAGGTTTTAACCCGGTAGTATGGATTTATCTATCTCTTAAGTGTCAATCATAATATTGTTGAATTTTTTTTATTTTATTTTTTTCTTTTTGCAGGTGAGTTACCAGGTCTATATTCCGAAGCGAGCCCCTGCTTTGGCTAGGAGACAGCTCAAGCGCTGAGCTTCCCTGTTACCTATTGGATTGATTTGGATGACCCGAGAACTGCAGCAGATAACTACAATTTTGGCTGCTATTGCAATGCTATTGATAGTTGTAGAGGACTAAATTATGATAATGGACCTAATGATTTATGATTCATCTCTAGTGCAGCAGCCATAGCTTGTTAGAAGAATTGAAGTAATTGATGGCAGTATGTTATGCTAGCATCGTTGTCATTGTAATATTTTAGCTCGCTTAAATATTAGATGTACCTTTCTGGGGATAGTTGCTTTTTTTTTTTTACTGCACGTACTTGATAGTTTTATATACAATATGATCATACAAATAAAACATGAACACAATATAAATAATTTAATTATTTGAGATTTTTTTTTCTTTTTAGGTAATAATAACAGGATAGTTTAATTACAAACTATCAAAGTTGGCCAAAAATTGGCCAAAAAGATTGGATATCTAAACGAATCTGATCAGTGACCTTCGCTGGAGGAACATGAAAAATTAGTGAACCACCTGAATAATCCTTCATTAAGCCTGCTAGAAAGGGGATGCATGTTTTCAATTCAAAATTATGGTAATTGATATCAAACTATCCAATTAAACAATGAAATAATTGAATAAAGGGCAAATGGTTGCCTACTTTTTCATTCATGAAAATTAAACAGTGGAAAATTGTAAACTCTTAAACTCATTGTGCAAAGATTATACAAAGAGATTATTTTTAATGAATGATTAATGTTTGTGAGATTACATATTGTAATGCGATAATTGCAAAATCTAATTATACATCAATGTTGTCCCCATAACAAAAATGTAAAAATAGAAGATTTAATCATAATGGATGCAAAAATACATAATTTCTCACAATGTTATGTACATCAAAATCAAAAGAAGTGCAGAACTGTAAACAGACTACAAAAACAGATATAATCCATCTCTGGTTTTTCCCTTCATGATGGGTTGAGATCGCGCGATGTTTGGCTTTGCCACCTGCATTATATGAACAGTTTTGGGCCATTAAAAATAGCAGAGTGTGAGTTGGATTTAATCTTCTAAAACAAGGATCCTTTTGTTAAAGGAGCAATATTTTTTAACCAACCTGGAAAGTAGAAATCTCGCGAGAGGGCTCAAGTTGGAATTTGAATTAAGTTGCTGTTTTCTTTTACTGTCGATTTCCATGTTTGGAGTTTGTGTATCTTCAGAAGTTGTCTTGCCCTTATTGAACAAGCGGACTGCTAGTTCCTGCATATCTTTCATAGACGATTCCTTTGAGCTGCAAAAGTTTACCTCTGTTTTAGTCTTCAAGTTAAAGGACCAAGACCAGTTATACAAAAGGGATGATACTGTGAGATAAGAAATTTTTAACCTTGCCAGTCGCTCAAGCAACCTGCGAACAAGAGCTTCACAAGATCCAGGCTTTGCACCCTCCATTTTTATGAGGGAATTAGTAACTGCACGTACAACTGATACTTCTGAATCATCAGGAATGACCTATTTTGTATACATTAAGAAA
Organism: Gossypium arboreum; assembly: GCF_025698485.1. Taxonomy (NCBI): domain Eukaryota; kingdom Viridiplantae; phylum Streptophyta; class Magnoliopsida; order Malvales; family Malvaceae; genus Gossypium; species Gossypium arboreum. The sequence goes on along the minus strand of NC_069070.1, from coordinate 114,921,074 downwards.
AATGTAAGTAAGCATCACAGCAAGTAACTTCAAAATGCAACCATGTTCGGATGATGGGATCGAGTAAAAGCATAAGTGTGCACAATGAAGCTTAGAAACATGCATAGTTTTGCCAGGTGCTCTCTATCTAGGACACAGGCAGGAACTAGGACCTTATTTACTAATTTGATCAAAATTTTCCAGCTTCCTCCAGATTTTACTCGTTTTAAGTTGCTCCTCTACTTCAAAACAACTGTAGATCTACTAGTCAAAACCATTTTCAATAACCTATCTGGATTATTCCATATTCTATCTTTTGAAAAATATTTTTATTTATTATCTACTCATTGAAGTTGTATGGGTTATTGTTTCACTCCCCTCTCATCAATATATGAATCACTCATTATATGTACTGCTTACTCGACATAGACAAATCTGTAACATTAAAAGCATCTTGATACAGCCTCTAAGGTAAAGATGCTAAAATATGAAGAATATTTCAAAGTTACTTCTGTCGCACTAACTGGCAGGGAAATGCAAAATAAACATCAAGTAGCACGCACCTCTTTTAGGGAAGGGATAAGCAACATGGATAGTGACACAGATGATGATATTATCTTGGCATTTTCTTCATCATCACTTGGTTGACGTGATCGTGGAAAGAATCTTTGTGCATCAAAATAGTCACGAGAACTTCTGGAAAAAAAATAATACTTGGAGGTAGTAACACAACCAAATCATAACTGAAGCCATATAAAATTCTCAACATTGTAAACATTGAAAGTTAGCTCTTTATCAGGCTTACCTGGAAGAATCAGAACTGTTGCTCACTTGATCTCTTCTTCTATTTTCCTGCCCAGGGGAATTGATCTTGCTCAGTCCAGACCTATCCCTCGCATTTCCTTTCCTCAACCCTGCCTGAATTGCAGCTTTCGCCTGAATTGACATTTAGAAGATGAGTTTTTCAACAGAGGCCACGATCATACACTGAATCTATAATTCAAGTTCCATGGCGAATTCATATTTCTACAGGATGAATTTGGGTATCCAATTAAAAATATGACATACAATAAAAGGTTTTAGGAAAATTCCAGCTAGACAATTATATATTTGATTGTAGGCAGAATCTAGAACAAGTAAAACATGAAATTATCAAACAAGTTTGTTAGACGTATATGATAGTAAAAAGTCAGAACAAGAAGTAATACAAATATCACAAAACATATCAATATAATCAATGAAACATGCACTCTACAGCCCTTTGATAGAGATTCACAACCAAATAAGAAGTACCTAAAATGGTTTACAACATGTAAAAACTGATCAAGAAAGATGAAAAACAAAAACAACCTCTGCCAGATTTGATGCACTATCTTCAACTGATGCACTTGAAGTTCTCTCTTGAATTCCTAGCCTGGATCTTGGAGTTCGAGGAGAATCAGATTCATCGTGTTGGCCACGCACAACAACGGTTCCAAAGGTAGAAGCATCTTCAGTAGAAGCATATGTGCTGCTATACTACACAGCACATTGAAATCTAATAAAATCAATGGCTGGCATGGGAACAGAGATTTTATTTACTTAAAAGTTTTGCGTAGATACTGTGAAAGAAGTGAAGGAAGCTTACAAGAGAGCTTGGGTCATTTAACAATGCAGATGATTGAGATCCTCTAGGAGACCTTACGACAACTGTTCCTGACCCGTTGACAGACATTTCATCCTGAGAATAAAGCAACAAAAACAATGTGACAAGATCTGAGAGTAAAAGGAACATATAGTTAAGGGTAAAGAGGCATACAAACAACAGATTATATGAAACTGGCTCTAGCTTAACAGAAATGATTGGTGAATCCAGCCAAGAAAATTTAATTTCTAGACCCCATCACCAGCATACAGAAAAAGAGTTCTCAGAAAAGTATACACGTTATTAAATTGCAAGTGAATTTAGTCATAAGCTTAATTTCACTCTGTTAATTTCAGAAAAACAAGTCTTTGAAGCGCATATAGATCATCCCATTGGATTAGGTTTTGATGCCAAAAGCCATGCTGCAAAATAATTTTGCCATTGCTTCAAGTACTGTTTCCACCCTATTTGTATGAAAGAGAGAGAGAGAGTGAGAGAATCTTACATCGTAGTTATTATCTTGATTTTTATTGTAGTATGAATCTCTAGTGGCTTTTCCAGAGGAATTTTCTGGGAATTCATCAGGCGCATTACCACTCTCTGGAGTTCTTGGTATAGCTTGATTATTAGCAACTTCTACTTTCCTTTCTCTAACCTGTGGTGGTCGTACAGCACTTCGGACGGTACCCGTACTGTTTGGTCCACCAATGCTGAAGTCCCATCCAACATTTTTAAATATTTTTCCCTGATTACTGCTGATAAGAAAAAGTCAGCAAAAATCCCATCAAAATCAATAAAGTACTTCTGATTAACAAGATTAACCCACCTAGCTCGAACAGTTTCTTCACCTCTTATATCTCTTTTCACCTTTACGGTGTCAGTTGACTCTCCTACAGCTTTGGGGCCAGTTCTGGGGGTTTCTGCATCTTCCTTTAATTGGTACTTTGGGCGCTCTCTAAAAACGCAAAAAGCATCTTAGCTACAATAGCCAATGGAAGAATGTACTTGAACTTAACATCCCCTTGTCATGGTATTTCAGAAACATAACTAAAACCATATGCATAATTTAGTTTCAAGGGTTCATTGACACCTCAAAACTGTCAGATACAAGTTCCAACATGTAGATTATTAAACACTGAGTACGAGGTGGGCACCTAATTCTCTCAAGAAGCTTCTGACTCTTCCTAGCATTCCTGATAAAGCGATGCTTGAGAAGTTCTCTGGCACTGGGCCTCTGAAATAAACAGAGTAAAGAAAAGCACAAGGCACTTTACAGCAGCAGAAAAAGTAAAGACAATCAAGCCAAGATCTCTCATCTTATACGCTTCAGAATAGTTTTGAAAACTAATACATCGTTGATAACATCGCACTTTAATTGGAAGCTTACAGAGTTCAGGGTAAACTAGAAAAGCTAAACAAATAAACATTCAAAAGCATAACTCCATACCTCAGCAGGCACTTTCTTTAAACATAAGGAAACAAATTCTTTCATAGGACGTGAAAAATGCTCATCCAACTGCAGGATAGAAATTTTGAATATATTTAAACAGAAAAGCACAAGAATTCCATCAAGAATAAGAAATATGGAATAAATCATTATAAACTTCATAAATATAACAAAAAACTATTGACATTACCTGAGGTGGATTTTCTCGAGGTATTATAAAAAGAACTCTCATAGGGTGCAGGTCTGACAGTGGAGGTTCTCCTTTGGCCATTTCAATTACCGTTATGCCCAAAGACCATATATCAGCCTGCATCAGCAAAGAGCCCCAGTGACGGAATGCTCATTACTCAACAAGGGCTAGCAGACAGATATTGCAGGCTGTGTGCAAGTAAGCAAGAGAATGTGCAGATGGATGGCAGGTAAAAGCAGTAAAACATGCCAGAAAACTTGGGAAAAAACTTCAAAACACAGCTTTTAGAAGTACCTTCTCGTTGTATCCTTCTGAATTCTGAATCACTTCCGGTGCCATCCAGAATGGTGTTCCTACGAAAGTCTAACATTGTCAACCATATTAGTTCATTGATGATCATATGACAATGACACCATTCAGTCATCAGAAAGATAATGAACTGTGGGTTAAAAGGAATGTTGACTAATTTAGCCAATAAAGAGTATATATTAGGAGAATAGAAAAGAATTATAACTTATCAAAGACTTGTCAACTTTGCTTTTCTATAAAAGAAACAAATATGGACAAAAAATTAACACTAAAAAGATTGCAACAGACAAAGCCTGGATATCGTCCTTCTTAACCAAAAAAATAAAGTACCTTCCTCCGTGATATTGTCCTTGTTAGTTGTGCTGAAACACCAAAATCTGCAACCTGTAACAGGGGCATAAATTTAACTTCCAACAGCAAAACACATAGACCTTCACACATTTTATGCATAGATTCATTGACGTAAGCCAATTTGAGAGGAAGGAAAGTACCTTAACATCACCATTCTCAGTCAATAAAATGTTTGCCGCTGCAAAAGTGATAGCAAAATGTTGAGGAACAAAGAATAACTCAATAAAACCAAACATATAAAGAAATTAAGTGAAGGCTAAAAACAAATGAAACATAATCTGAAGAAACCTCTTCAAGTCCAAAACCAAATGTAGAATTTTTCTTCTATTTAAATGACAACTGTATTTATAAATTATAAGAGGATCAAGAGACGGAAGAAAACAACCTTTGATATCTCTATGAATCTTTCCTTCATTATGTAAATATTCAATCGCATGCAGCAAATCTCGTGAAATACATGCAATTGACATTTCATCTAATGGATGGCCAGATTGGAGCTGTAAAAAAACAATCATTGTTAGCTTTCCAGAAAAACTAAATGTTGTCCAGGAGCAATAGTGCATCAGATCAGATAATAAACAAGTTTGCTGAGACAAATATAAGCAGACAAAGACTATTTCATATGCAACCGGCGTGATACAACAAAATGAGCAGTTGGCACCCCAAGGTTTTCAAACCAGAGATTGTGTACTGACACTAGAACCGGGGGTGACCACAAAGGTCTACATGAAAATGGCTTGAAATTGGAATTAAAAGCACTAGTACAGAAAAGATGGCAGAAATGCCTTCAATATTTTGCAAACATACTTTAGTTGACATTTAGCAGTCTGGAACTAGAAGAAAGTAACGGAAGTAACCTACTAGGTCAGCAACTGAACCACCCGCCATGTATTCCATTATTATCCATAGTTTAGTTTGGTGAAGATAGGAACCATAGTACTCTGTGATGTATGGACAACGGCATTGTGACAAAACTGAAATTTCCTGGAACAAAAAGGAAACATATGAAAAACCTGGTAATCAACTCATTGAAGACATAGGATACTAGCATACAAGAAAGTGAGGTAATACCTTTTGAATATCCTCGATTTCATCCTCACTGTAGAGTACAAAACAAAGGCAAGCATAAGAAACAGATAAATAGAAAAAGGAAAAACACTATGGAAGAAATTGTTACTTGCCCCATCTACTTGATCCTGCATAAAGGCACATGCAAGTTGCTGACTAAGCACATTGAGGGATGAAGTTGATAAAGGGAATAAAATTTGCTTTGCTGATAATGCACAGACTAATGGTGCAATTAATTTAATCATAAAGCAAGGGTGGTTTTGTCACCATAAAACCCCACGCACATACATAGAAAACGAGAGGAAGATGAGGAACAAATGAATATCATATACAAGACTTTGTTGCTTATAGCAAGCACTGCTACGAGACACTTTAATGAGGAATAAATCAAGGAAAATATAACAAAGGTATCCACTTACGATTCTTCTAAATCAATAACTTTAATAGCAACTTCCTTGTTCAGTTCCTTGTCAAACCTGCAAATCAGGAAAGGCATCAGCTATCCATCTCATTTTCATTAATCATGATTCACGATTTAAAAAGCCACAGCATATGCAACATGATTACAGGTAAGAAATGGGCATATAGATGTGTTGCAGTACAATTAGCAGTCATACAGTCAAATAAGATGAACTCATTCTAAAAGAATCAATTTTGGCCTATACCAATTATCAATAAAAAAGTATTGAAATATTACATGATTAAAATAACTAATATACAGCCATTTTCATAAAGTGTTCCCAGGTAATTTAGACTCCTTTTACATGTTAACAATTAAAAAGATAAAAAAATAAATAAGAGGGTAAGTTAAAAAGTGGGGGTCCAATTAAAGAGATTACCCGCCCAGCAGTACCCATTTTCGAAAATATCAGTCTAATCTAGTAAACTCAAAAAGAACAAGTTTGCCTTTTTCACTCGTATGCACACCTATTCCGCCTCTAAAAGGATACAAGAAGTCAAACAACTACTAAAGGAATAAAAAGAAGTCACTAACTATAAAAAGACAATAATATACAAAATAGACCAAGGAAAATTAGGCTAATGTATATTTTTGCTTGAATTTCACAAAAAGATTGTCAAACTATGCATGCACACCTTAATAACTCAAAATGTAAGTATTTATTTACCACTTAAAAGTGCTGCATCCAGGCTAAGCAAAATAGAGAGAAAATAAAAAGGTCAAAGAGAAATTTGGTAGAAAAGGGTAACAGAACAAATGAAATTTGAAGAGAAAAAGGAGAAACCAGAGAGAACCAAGGGTTAGGAAATTTCAAGTTCAAAACTCCAAATTTCAATAATTTCTTAATCCAAAGCTACCAAAAATCAGAAATAATAGAAGTACTTATAAGCTACACCATAAAACGTGAGATAAACAGAAAACACATGCAACCCTAAGAAAACCTAGAAATTAAATAAAACTTATATAATAAATTCCAATAAAATTCCAAGTCTTCAAACTTCTCTTTATTGTGCATTAGTAAGAAGTAATATTGCTGCGTACAAGGGCTAAATAAATCATTGAACATTCCAATTGGCCAAGTAGATTTTACACCAAAGGAAGGTAAACCATTGCAATCACAATTTACAAGTAAAACATAGACAACAATAAAAAAAATTCCAATTTTTGCTATTACAATTTCAGTCAATTTCTTTACATGATAAACAGGAATTCTAAATCAAAACATAGCATCTATGATAAGTTAAAATGTATTTTTTAATCTTGAGATCATATATATAGGTTAGTAAAGGGTGGGTTTCATTTCAGTTATAGATTATCAGTTAAATTTATTCTTTTCTGCCTTTTTAAGAAACAGTATCAGAGGGACCACAACCATTTAATCCTTAATTATTAACTTCCATGATTCCATCACATGACAAAAACTTATTCTTATTTTATTCTCTGTCCCTCCCTCCTTCCCCCCCCCCTCCCGTTTTGGAGGGAGAAGTAAATGTAGACATTTTGCACTTATTTAAATCAAAACATAACTAAAATTCAGTAAGACCTACCATAGATGTAACTATCTCAGGATTATCTAACAGGTCAAACTTTGCAGAATCAAATCGCTATTAATGAAAAAAAAAGATAAAAAAAGTTATTATAATGCTCACACAGTTCTCAGATGTCTCCATAAACTCCAAATTGAAGTGCAAAATTTAAAGTTAATATAGCTTAGTCGATCAATACCCGGCAACCTTTGAAGCTCCTTTTTCCTTCACCCACAGGAAGAATTTCTTTTTCTATATTTAAATATTAAAAAGAAATTCAGCTCTCAAGGGCATGAAGTATTTTAACTTGGACTCTAAAACATTTCAATTCGACAATAGCGTCAGTATCAATTATGACTAATCCACTAATCTACTCCTATCAAACACCAGTAACTAACAAAATCCTACAACGTGCAGCATAATACATACAATCACAAGTCACACTGTCACATTCACTTTAAGTTCTTTCCTTGTGACAAAAATGTAAATAAACAATTCAATGCGCTCAAGCGGTGTAATGAAGAATGAAATGGAAAAACAATAGACTTACGCTTTGTAGACATCGCCAAAGGATCCTCTGCCAATCAACTCCGACTGACTAAACCTTGACCCTGCTGCTTCTGGTAGACCTGCTATATCAGCCATTTCTGCATACAAACCCTTTGGACACCAAAGAGCAAATGTACCCTAAATTCAACCCTCTCAAACATTCACATTCCACGCATGCTTCAGTGAGAACTTGATGCCCACTTCCTAATTCCCAAAACCAGCCTCAAAAACCCAATCCCTGGAACAAGAAATTTAGAAGCAATCCTATTAATATCCTCAAATAAAAAACACAACTATAAATAACAAAAAAAAAAGAAGCATAACCCAAAGTAAATCCCACATTTTAAGATCTAAAAACCCAATTAAAATAACCCCTAGTTTACCCCCCAAAAAAATTTTTGAAATCAGAGAATGCCCATTAGCTCTTACAATGAAAGCAAAACATAAAAACCCCCCGAAAAACACATAACAATAAAATTTCCTTTCCTGTTAGGTGATAGAATGGATATGTTGAAGTGACAGCCGAACAAAAACGAGAAGAATTCTTACAAACAAATTTAACAACTACCCATTACAAATTTCACAAACACTCTCGATAGTGAAATCACAACACCCCTACGTGTCTTACAAAAAAGATCTTTTAAAAAAATTATTGTTTCGTTTTGATTTTTACCTGTTCGGTTTTGGCAGATCTTTCTCTTTCGTTCTTTCGATGTTTGTCACTCTCTGTAATCGTCAAGACACACAGAAGAATTTTCAAAGCTATGACATAAATCGAAAAATAAAAATAATATAAATAAAAATTTGTTTGTTAATGGAAATTCTCTGTTTGGTATTTTTCCTTCCTTGGTATTACGGGTAAAAATCGAGGATGAATTAAAACGCTGCGTTTTCTTTTGTTTGTATACTATGAAATGAGCCCGTATCTTTTTGTCTGCTTTTATTTGTTCTTAATATGTCTTTTACACTGAACTGGGCCGAGACAGGACGGCCCACTTATATCAATGACGTGGCTCAACAATGCCCAATGACTTAACTTGGTCCTGCCATAATTCATTTTTATGGGGATGGGTAGAGATTTGTCCCAATATCAATTGTGAAATCAGTATTAATTAATATTTTAAATAACAAAAGTGATAAATTAATAGGGTTATTTAAGTATTTTACTTTTTCTTAAAACAATTTTAATTAAATTTGGGGTATTTTAAAAATAATTAAATACAAAAATAGTATGGAAATAGATTAAATACGAAAATCAAGTGTTTTCTACAATAACTTTGGATATTGCCTAACACATTAGTGGCACCGACGAACTTTAAAAAAAATTGACAAAAAAAAAGTTGAAAAATTAAAAAATTTTATTTTTTTTAATTAGTGCCACTAATGTATCTGGTGACACCCCTTGATTAAATATAAAAAAATGGTAATAAGCATTAAAAACTTGGAAGTAGAAATGGTTTTACAGAAAGTGAGGTGAGTGAAATTTTAAGAATGTGCTGTCGAGTTGCAATTAACCATTGAAAAAATGAAGCATTAATTATCTAGTGTTGAAACCACAACTTTCAACTTTTTTTCCTATTAAACTTTTTTTAAAATTTTAATTGTGCCGCCAATTTGTCATGCATAAACATAAAAAAATTCACTTTTTTAGTTTTTTTTTTTCTTGTCAGACCTATTTGTTTGAAAAAAAATGTCTTGAGCGATACCAAAGTTACTATAAAAATACCTCATTTTTCATATTTAATCTATTTTTATACCAATTTCGTATTTTATTTTTTAGATTATTAAAAAAACTTGACTTGTTATCAATTATTTTCAACAATCACATTCACTTCTTACCTAATATTTTTCTTTTAAAAAACCCTACATATTTATCCTTAAAACTAACAAATATTCTTTTAAAGAACTAATTAAAACAAAAAAAATCCAATGAAGGAAATATATTTATCTATCATGCAACTTAAAAGAAATCATTATTAATTTTTAAAATTTTTATTTTTACCCACAGAGAAAGCGGATGTCCCATTTCTCAATAACACAAATTTTCTAAGTACCTTTTTCCTAATTATAGATGTTGTCTTAATTTACGATTAGGTTATAAAATAAATAAGTTGATTACTTGATAAATTCTTTTATACAAAATTACGTAATCATCCTTAAATTATTATTAACATTTCTTTAGATTTCTAAGTAATCTTATTCACTAATAAAGTATTGCATTTACTCCAAATCATTCTTCCTCTACCATTAACAAATTATTACATGAAATTTCTGCCTATGGGGATAATCTTATAAATAAATAAAATTACATAATTATTATATCGTACAACCTCATAAAATATAAAAATATTTTAAATAATTATATGGAAATCAACCGAATTAAATATCTAAATAGAAATAATTTTACTTAAATCTATTTTTCCATTCAGATATTTTATTTAAACATGGCCTCTTTTTATGCATTATCTCACGTGATAATGAATCTTTATCATAGGTGAAAGTTGGACAAGGATGATTTGTTCAGAGAAATTACTATACTTAATAAACAAATCACGTACCAAAAAATATAAACAAATCAAAGGCTAAATTAAAGGAAAATAAAAAAAGTGGTCCAACAAACATAAATTAATTATTTTTCCCCCAAAGGAATCTCTTTACTTTCATCAATATTTTCAAAATTTTTAAGTCTAGGCATTGTTGATTGATGTATCATGGAAAGAGCAAATGAAAATTTAATAATAATATAATTCTAATCATGACTGTTTTTGGAGGGCTTAGTTCAAAATTTACATTATTATCCATTAATTAGATAAAAAGACAATATTGTAATTATAATGTTTTGTTCTTCACTTTGGGAAATTGATGATTATTAGTTTTTGGTATATATTAGTGCAATAATTTCACATGAAAGTTGACATAAATTTATCTCCCAATTGTTTTGTCTAATAATTATAAGAGCCGAAAGCTCAAGATTATGGTCTACCATCATACAGCTAAGGTTCGTGGATTAAAT